>NC_138423.1:19685417-21057900 GCF_016097725.1 Ips typographus | reverse complement strand
TTTCCCCCGCAACATGATGTGAATCGATTGTGAAAATGTCAAGAAGAGCGCAGTAACAATTTTATTAGTTAATGAACTTGCCCAAGGATGGGTGTGTCCTTGGTGACATTAATTGCAGATTCAATACTTTGCATTATAAAACAAATATTTCCATATTGTAATTTTAAAAATTATCTGAAAATCAGGTTCCCTTTAAAGAAAAAGCCCTAAACACAAAATTTTAAATTTAATTTACACTCAAATTGTCCCACTAACAGTATTTGCACGGTATTTCGTTAATATGGCAAAAATTCAATATATCCTGAAAAGTGGTTGTTATACTGGATGATTTTTCATCTTTATCTTGCATTTTTTTGTATAAAAAATATTCCAAATTTTAGTTTGCAAAATTGAAAAATCTCAGTGTTTTTAAAAAGAGTAATGTCCTAAAAATAAGATAAACTTTCACATTTTATTCTTATTTTCTTATTCTCTCCTTTCTAACTTTTTTAATATCTTCTTTATTAACTGATTCCCTTTTTTTTGCATTATTTTTTTTTTAATTAGCACTGATTTAGTACATTTTGATGAGTGTATTTAATTCCCATACAATAAAGCCCCTGTGGCCCATTTAAATTTTTTTTTAATATGTAGGTATTTACAGGTTAATATTTTTTCAAGTGTCATGACCCTTTTTCTTTCCACATCCTGTATCTTCACAAGAAGCGACTGTTTGATTCCAAAGCTGCAGTATATACAGGGTGCCACGTACGAGATCTCAAAAAAGGTATAAGATACAGAGTTGGTTGGAATGAAAAAATTGCGCTGTTTGGAGATTAATAATATGCCGCTTTCAAATTTCAAAAATTCCGATTACTTTCAGAAATATCCGAAAAAATACGAAATAATGAATGTTTTTGTTGATTTATTTGATGAGATATCTGAAAACAAACGATACTTTGGAAATCTCAAATGGGACTCTCTGTATAATTTAGTTTCGTTGGGTTGCACACACTCAGAGCTACACGGTGACCCAGTATTGTCCCTACAAAATTGTAACAGTTTTTGAGATTTTAGACTTAAAGTTGGTGTTAACCTAACCAGATGACGTTCCAAGAGGTAAAAGTTAGAAATTTCAAATGGGACACCCTGTACATTTTAGTATCGTTGGATTGCATACACTCAGAGCTACACCGTGACCCAATATTCCTCCTACAAAATTATTACAGTTTCTGAGATATTTGACGTAAATTTCAATATGACGTTACAGTTATTAATGTCGTCACTGCCACTTCTCCTGGGATAGATAGTACATTATTTTGGAACGAACTATAGTACGGTGAACTGTAAAAAGTAAAACATTTCGGGTGCGTATTTTTGGTGAAACTGACTGTAGAATTCCGTAAACGACCATAGCTTTGATTTCGACTATATTTGTCTGAAATCTGACATTTTTAATTTGGATTTTTTACATAAATAATTTGTAAGGTTAAAAAAGATGATTAATAGATAATTTTGAAATGGAACTATTGCACTGATTAATAAACATTATTTTGATACTGGCTACATGTTTCCTTTTAGCTTTATTATTAGGATTTGATGAACCGATCTTGTCGAAACTTGGGATGAATACTGTCAACTTTTGCCTGTAAATTCTTTATTTTTTTGAAAAAAGTCCTAATTTAACAAGGTCAATGACAAAATGGCAGCAATTACAGCAAAACGAACAAAGGATTTGTGTTCTCCATGGCAAAATTATTTAAAATGGCCACCTTGACAGGTGACAGAAAAAATGTCGGTGCATTTTTTTCAAAAATCGCCAATAACTCGCTTATGTGAAACATTCTGTATAGACACATCAAAAGATCGAATGTAGCTAATGAATGGAGCTATCACGTGACGTTGAGCGGGCATCGTTAAGTTGCTCCGTTTGGCCGCTAGGGAACGTCAAATTTGATTTCTTCGTTTCGGACTATTTTCTAAATATCTCGAAAATGGTTTGGGTTGAAACCTTTCAATTGCAGGTCAGTGACATCAGAACACCGGATTCGTGTTTGTCATGTCAAAATTAGTGAAAATTGCCTTTTGACAGGTTTAAATCCAATATGGCGGCGGTCAGTATAGCAGGTCAGGTGGTGTTTTTTAAAAAGCCAAGGTTAGGTTAAGTTTTCAAAATGATAACCTATTTCTCGAAAACATAAAACTTTTCCTGGACACCCAGTATAGTATAACCAGCTCACTCATGTTATCATTTAGTTTCACATAAAATAGCAAATTTCTGTTCAAAAAGTACGTAAGAAAGCAGCTGACTTGGCTATATTCCAACAACTTGTAAAGTGCGGTTTTTAATGTTTTTGCAGCATAAAAATAGTTTTTAAATTTTTTTAAATTTAATTTCCTAGGCACGTAATTATCCATTTCCCCCAAAACATCCTGCCCATTTAAATTGATTGGCGATTTCTATAAGTGATTAAATATTTAAAATTACTACTAGTGATGAATAGATTAATCCATCTAAAAAGGAAGTTTAGTATGCATTGTACGCCCAAAAAAGTATTGACCCGCATACTTAGTTATGCAGATAAAAATTATAATTAATACCATCCATACCATCACCACTCCTCTGGTGTTTTAATGGCGTCATTCAGTCGACGAGGGACCAGTTTTGTTTATTTTGTTAAACATGACTCTGCCATGGCGGTAAAGACCTGACAACACTCGCGTTTCAGTGCTTTTTTGGTCGTTTTCACACGAAAAAACCGGTCGTTGATTGTGTTTTTCTGGTGATTGAGACCCGTAAAGTTACAATTCCTATTAAATTCATTCAGGTAAGTAAAAAGCTGAAAATGATCGTTAGTGTGTAAATAGTCTGGTGTGGGAAGTAAATACGGAACAGTGAATGTAATGTTGCTTAACCTACTTTCGTTGTTATTGAGTATTGTTAAAGTCAACATGCGCGAAAAGAGCATTCCACCCAATACTGGTTGGGTGGTAATCATTTGTATATGCAAAGTGATTTCGTAATTTCACGTGTGTCAGTTCAGTGCCGTGCTTTTCTCGTGATAGGAATGAGTTTTAATGAAGAGAAATCATGAAAGAATGCTGCATTTTTCGTTCTGTAGTGTAGTTCTTGTTTGTATTTTGTGATTGGTCATGCAGCAAGCTGAAAGCTGCTTTTTTTGGCCAATCACAAACTACTCACTATACTGAGGGTTGCGCAAATTGTGTAGAATTGGGATTCTTACCCTCACGTGAGTCACATCTTCTTGCTCAACTTACAAAAAAATAAAATTTTTTACATAATTATGCAGGAATTCTCGAAAATGTATGACATGTGTTAGATTAGTTCTTAAGATTTTCTTTGAAATTTAGCGTATTTTCCAGTGATTTTAAAGTTTTGTTTTTGTTGAACCAACCGTTCAACGAGGTGCTTTTGTGGTAAAAATTTCAGACCTCTAAACCTGAAATCTGAAATATTCAAAGTAAAGCAACGAGAATCTAGAGCTAGAGCCAACTTTGACGTCCTCTAGCGGCCAAACGCTGCAACTTACCTTGGTCCGGTCAACGTCACGTGATAGCCCCATTCATTCACTTTCTTTTGTCAGATGGTGTAACGGTACAGAATGTTTCAAATAAGCGAGTTATTGAGGATTTTTTAGAAAAGTGCACGAAATTTTTACTAAAATTTGGGATTTTTGAGCCTACTATACTAAGAGCAGCCATATTAAATTTTGCTCCATAAAAGTGACCTTTTTTTTACTAATTGTAAACTGGGAAACACGAATATGACGTCCATTTTGCTGTAACTGGCACGGTTTTCGAGATGATCCTAAAATTATGTAAATTTTGACAGTTTTTAGGGCTTAGCATGCTTAAAAAATTACCTTTTGACAAATAACACTCCAGGTCGCATTTCTACCATTAACTTAAGGCTATCTAGGCAGTCAAAGATAATTTTCAAAATTCAAAAATTTTCCGGAAATATCCATGGGATACCATGTAAAAAATGTCAAAAATTAAGTTTTTTATTTTTCAAGGTCAAACGGTGCGCTGTACAGAAAAATGTCATGTTTAGTAAAAGTTGCCTCCCATTGGGGTGTATACGTGGTAAATATGTTACATCCTGATCTCAAACTGATCTCGAGATATTCATAAAAATATCCGAGAAAATATATCTACTTTGACGTCCTCTAGCGGCCAAACGCTACAACTTACCATGGTTCGGTCAACGTCACGTGATAGCCCCATTCATTCACTTTCTTTTGTCATATGGTGTGACGGTACAGAATGTTTCAAATAAGCGAGTTATTGACGATTTTTTAGAAAAGTGCACGAAATTTTTACTTAAATTTGGAATTTTTGAGCCTACTATACGTGACCTTTTCTTACTAATTGCAAACTGGGAAACACGAATATAACGTTCATTTTGCTCTGACTGGCACGGTTTTTGAGATGACCTTACAATTATGTCAATTTTGAAAGTTTTTAGGGCATATCATAAAATAATACATAGTAATAATTAAAAAAATACATTTTGACAAATGACACTTTACCTCACATAAATACCATTATCCTAAACTAATAAAGGCAGTTGAATATGATTTTCAAAAATCAAACATTTTCCAAAAAAATCTTGTGGTACCGCCTATAAAAAGGTCAAAAAATCTGTTTTTTTATTTTTTAAGGTGAGTTGTACGAAAACATGTTAAATTTAATTTAAAAAAACCGTCTCTTTGAGGGGCAAACATAGTAAAAATGTCACTCAAACCGTTTTCGAGAGATTTAGCAAAATACCGCCCTCTAGCGATCAAACGGGGCAATTTAACAGTGCGCGCTCAACGTCACGTGATAGCTCCATTCATTAGCTACCTATGATCATATGATATGTCTGTTTGTTTAGAAAAAATGTTCCGACATTTTCTTCAAATGAAGGGTTTCTTGGCCTACTATACTGACCGCCGCCATATTGGATTTAGACGTGTCAAGGGGCCATTTTACCTAATTTTGGCATGGACAACATGAATCTGGTGTCCGTTTTGCTGTAACTGCCGCCATTTTGTCATTGACTTTAAAATTAGCGCATTTTTGACGGTATTCAAAGCCAGCTAAGGCAAAATTAATTTTTATTAATTGTCATTTATAAAAGTAAAATGCTGTATTTGGTCGTGTAAAAATCCAATATGGCGTCCATAAGAAAAAAGAAAGTTGATGATGACTACCGACAGACGAAACGTCGGGCGGCAAATACGAAACCGTCATCGTACAGCTGATAAAAACTGGCAAATAAAAATGTTTTTTCAGTTTTGCAAATAAGGTTAGAAATAAATAAAAACAAAAAATCAAAATTTAAAAATAAGTAGAGTATTTTAAAAAAAAATTTAAGCACCGTTTGACGTTGAAAAATAAAAAAAATGAATTTCTGACATTTTTCACAGGGTACCCATGGATTTTTTCGGAAAATTTTTGAATTTTGAAAATTATCTTTGACTGCCTAGATAACCTTAAGTTAATGGTAGAAAGGCAACCTGGAGTGTCATTTGTCAAAATGTAATTTTTCAAGCATGCTATGCCCTAAAAACTGTCGAAATTGACATAATTTTAAGGTCATCTCGAAAACCGTACCAGTTGGTACCAAAACCGTACTAAATGGACCAAAATGGACGTCATATTCGTGTTTCCCAGTGTGCAATTATTAAAAAAAGGTCACTTTTATTGAGCAAAATTTAATATGGCCGCTCTTAGTATAGTAGGCTCAAAAATCCCAAATTTTAGTCAAAATTTCGTGCACTTTTCTAAAAAATCATCAATAACTCGCTTATTTGAAACATTCTGTACCGTCACACCATACGACAAAAGAAAGCTACTGAATGGGGCTATCACGTGACGTTGACCGGACCAATGTAAGTTGTAGCGTTTGGCCGCTAGAGGACGTCAAAGTTGGCTCTAGCTCTAGATTCTCGTTGTTTTTCTTTGAATATTTCACAAAAGCACCTCGTTGAGCGGTTGGTTCAACAAAAAGAAAACTTTTAAAATCACTGGAAAATACGCTAAATTTCAAAGAAAATCTTAAGAACTAATCTAAGACATGACACACATTTTCGAGAATTCCAGCATAATTATGTAAATTTTTTTTTTAAGTTGAGCAAGAAGATGAGACTCACGTGAGGGTAAGAATCCCAATTTTACACAATTTGCGCTACCCTCAGTATAGTGAGTAGTTTGTGATTGGCCAAAAAAAGCAACTTTCAGCTGGCTGCTTTTTCTTTGGAAAAAAAAAAAGAAAAAAAATTGGAAAATCGAAATTTCTATAACAGCATTTGGTTGAGCTTTGAATGTCGCAACTTTGCCCCAATTTAAATTTTCTCGTATCTCTTATGGTTTCTGAGCTCCCTTGCAATGGTGAGGGTCGAATTTGAATTACCCTGTATACTTAGGGATCCAAAAATCTTTTCAACCATAGTTTATATGACAATGTCATTTAGCGTTTATTTTTTTGTACTTTCTATCCTTCAAGTATCCTACAATAAAATTAGACCACCCTGTAGTTGCCTGAATCAATCAAGTAAACCAATTTCACTTGAACAGTGCAGCTGTATAATCGCTGCCGGGCTTTAAATAAACTGACCAACACCGAAAAAGCCATATGAAATTGATCTACTTCATAAACTGCCTTTAGTTTGTACGGTGTTTATCTTAATAATTGTCTGTTTCTGTTTTTCAGGCTGGCTCATCCACTACACTGCAGGCAGTCTATAAATAATGGATGCGGTCATCCATATTCGCGCGTCCCATTTATATTAAAGCTTTCAGTAGCAATTGTAGTCAAGGACTGGCGTTTCTATTTTTAATTGATTTCTATATTGCCTGGGTGTCCTAATCAGTGTACAGCTGACCGTACCAGCAAACCATCAGTCAAGTTTAACATACAAAAACAGCCAGAACGTTAACGAGATTTAAGAATATTTTGTTTAAAACAGTGTGCAACCTAAAACCACAATGGAATTGAAAAACGCCAGCGCAGCTGTCTAACAAACCACCAAGCAACATTTTCCTTCTCCAGTTACATGCACACACACAATGTCAACAAGTTTACTGATAAGAAAAAGAAAATCTTAATCCGTCATCTTTTATCTCAACAAAATTCTAAACCAAAAGCCAGTGTATTTATAACAGCAAACGCGTAATGTGGTACGCGGTCATGCCAATAATTCGGTATAGTTGAATGCGCTTTTGATTGAGACGAAAATGGTACCTTCGATTGTGCTACTCCTGCTGGTGATTGCCCACCAACTTATGGTCGGCCAGTGTGTTTCTGTGACCTACATTTTGAAACGAGAGGGAAACCACGTGCAACCTAGCTGTGTCGTGGAGGGTTTGGAAAGGTATTCTGCAGTGGGTTGGGTCTACCCTATTCCCAATGTTGGAGAATCACCTCCAAATGCAAGTAAGTGCAAAATTTACTTTTTCCACAAACGCATTAAATGTTGTTTTTTAACACGCTACTGAACTATTAAAATTATTAGCAATGCTAATTTGCTAATGCCATCTTAAAACCATAAACCCAAATTAAATGTTGCAAAACATATTGTTATAGTTTTTTTAAGATTTAATATCTCGGTAATGTGAGTAGCGAGTTTTGGCTCATTTTATAGTATTTTTCATTCCTTTTCTAATGGCGATTTGATTGGAGTTTAAATAAGAAAGTTACAACATTTCAAAAATTTTAAAAATTTAAATTTTTGGTCAAAAGTGCAATTTTGGCAATTTTTTATTTTGCTCCATAAGGGTTCCAATGCACAGCAAAGGGCATATTCATACCAAAGGACCTTAAATTAGGTAAAATAAGTACAAAAAAAGCACTTTAAAATATCTCATTTTTCAAAAAAATTTAAAGAATGTATTGGGGGCCTTTTTTTACTACTTTTTGAAATTCAATATCTAAGTAACATGAAGAGCTAGAGAGGCCAGTTTTGGCTCATTTTATAGTATTTTTCATCCCTTTTCTAATGGCGATTTGATTGGAGTTTAAATAAGAAACCTTTCAAAAATTGAAAAAATTTACATTTTTGGTCAAAAGTGCAATTTTGGCAATTTTTTATTTTGCTCCATAAGGGTTCCGATGCACAGCAAAGGGCATATTCATTCCAAAGGACCTTAAATTAGGTAAAATAAGTTAAAAAAAAAGCACTTTAAAATTTCTCATTTTTCAAAAAAATTTAAAGAGTATTGGGGGCCTTTTTTACTACTTTTTGAAATTCAATATCTCAGTAACATGAAGAACTAGAGAGGCAAGTTTTGTCTCATTTTGTAGTATTTTCATCCTTTTTCTAATGGAGTTTTAGTGAAATCTGTAAGGGTTCAAACAAGAAAGTTAAAATCATTCAAAAGTGGAAAAAAATGCAATTTTTGCAAAAACGTGCCATTTTGGCAATTTTTTATTTTGCTCCATAAGGGTTCCAATTCACAGCAAAGGGCATATTCACTCCAAAGGACCTTAAATTAGGTAAAATAAGTTAAAAAAAAAAACTTTAAAATTTCTCATTTTTCAAAAAAATTTAAAGAATGTATTAGGGGCCTTTTTTTACTACTTTTTGAAATTCAATATCTCAGTAACATGAAGAGCTAGAGAGGCCAGTTTTGGCTCATTTTGTAGTATTTTTTATTCCTTTTCTAAAGGCGATAAAATTGATTGGAGTTGCAAAGTTTTGATATGTTACAATGTGCTATATACAAAATAGTAAACCAGGTTTCAGTTTTCCGTTTCCAGGTTCATTGTACAATAGAGTTGCAGAGTAGGGTTCTTACCAATTAGGCACTAAATAACACTCAAATTTGAGCTCCAATAACAGTTTAATAATGAAATAGAAAGCAAAAGTTGTTCTTAACATTTGACGCACATTGACATCGACATGACCACTAAACTGACCAAACAAATATGATCAAACAATACCCAGATGAGATTTAAACATGTTGCCAAGTCTTATGATTTTGTTGTTAAATTTAGCAAAGTACAACAATACTGAAAAGCTAACTTTTGTACAAAATTCTAGTAAATTTTATTTTAATATTTTATTCTCCTAGTTGTGAAATAAATATCAAGTTTGGTTTCTAATAATAATTAAACAAACAACTTTTCACAAAAATAACACTTGGAATTTAAAAAGTTTTATTTTTTGATTTGTCTGGACAATATTTAGGGAGGCCTAAAACTCATCAATATATTTTATGTTATGAGTTTATTAATAATTATTTTCAGTGTTTTTTACATTTTTTTATAATTTCTAAGATAGTAACTCAAATTTATTTACACAAACATTTTTCTGACTAGTAATTGGTGTTTTTTCCCTAAAAATCCACTGTCATAGAATGATTTTTTTTCCAAAAAATGGGTGGTTTAATCACAAAAACCTCATCTCACCTGAAGAAATAACTTGTAATTTATTTTTTGTATATCATAAAAAATAACAGGACTAGCCACCTGTCTTCATAATTTATTTTTTAATTAAAAACACACTGGGCCAGAAAGTGTAAATATTTGTATCAGAAAAAAATTATGATCTTTAAATTCTCATATTAGTCAGGTGTGCAAGCTCTGGTTATAAGTGCTACTCAAATATTGACTGATCTGATAACGTTTTTTTAATGGGCGACGGTCTGACTATGTTTACGAAAACACATCCAGGGTGGAAATTATTAGTTTTATGGAATAAACCTACTTAAAGTTTTCGTAAAAATAAGAGAAGTGTATTCTAGAATTTTTTTTAAAATTTTATCATGTTACTTGAGGGGTGTGTCTTAAATTTGGGCCCATATTATTTAATATGAGGATTATCATAGATAATATTGATATTATGTGGTAATTATTTGGTGAGTGACCCTAGTGTCACACCCCTCGATGTTACGGATATATGGCAATTATTTAAAATTTTGGATTAGCTGATTTTAATTGAATTTTATATTATAAATCTTACAAAATCAACCTAAAAAGCACATGTACTCCAACTGATTAGTATTGAAAACCTGTTATTTCTAGCAAGTAACTTAATTTTACTGAAATTCGTATAAATATGTCGTGTATAAATGATAAGGGGAAATAACTATTAGTTGACGTAAAACCCCAGAGGCTGTTGACTCCCACACTTTCTCAAATATATTATAAAAAAGATTGGTTATCATTTGCTTCAAACCGGTATAGCATTAATATACACAGTGTCAAAAACTTTTTTAGGAAAAGTCTCTCTCTCCAATGGCGCTACAGCCCAAATTGAGCCTTGGCCTCTATCTTCCTATCCAGCCTCTATCTTCCGCCTCCAACACTGTCGATTCAACGCCGCTCTCCTCCAGGTTCTGACACCTATCAAGTTCTGCGCGTCTTCTGTCACTCCATGGTCTCCCTTTTGGTATTCTGCCCTGCATCCTGCATCCTGCATCACGTGACAAATCCTACGAATTAAACTCATACGTATTTTATCCGAGTCATGAAAAGAGAATGCATGAGCTGAAGTGTCTTTGGTGACGTGATGGTCAAGAAAAAAATCCAAATATGAAAAGTAACGCTCTGCCAGTTGTGACCGCGTTCACCCGGTTCTAAGTAGGTGCAAATCTAGTCCATTAGACGCAGAAAGTGATTATTAACATTTTTGGTTCTGTGCAAAATCTTCGTTTCCCTAACCGTTTTTGAGATATTTGACTTTTTTTCAGAAATGGCATCAAAGCTTTGAAAATTTTGTATGTTCGCCATTTTTGGGGTTTCAGCAACCGTAAAAAACTCGAAATGTTCATCTTCAACTGCTCTTTCACTTCGCGCTAATAGCAAGACCATTGAATATTTACAGGGTGTTCAAAAAAAGAAATTAAAACAGTCACCTAGTTCATTTAATGCAAAAAGTCATTCTCAACATTTTTGCAAAATTTCGGCTACTCTAACCGTTACAGAAATATTCGATTTTTAATTTTTTTTTAGAAATTGCATCAAAATTTTGTATTTTGATGCAATTGTAAATTGTAAAACGCTGAAAATGTTCGTCCTGAACTGCTCTTTTTAAAAAACAAAAAGAATACAGCAAGATTGGAAAATATATTAAATATATTGATTCTGTGAACAAAGTTATATTATACGTGTTATTCTTTATATTTGTACAATCTGATGAAAAAGCGTCATACAAAATTAAATCCACACAAATGTAACGTAAATAAATCAGTATTAAGGATACAATAGTAATAAATATAAAATTGTAGGAAACGTGTAACTGTAAACAAATAATTAAATAAAAGACGAAATGATTTACAATGGTCATAAATTTAACTGTTTAGGAAACTTACCAATATAAATATTGATACAGTTTTAGGTTGTTTTAACAAACGAACTCACTATTTCCTTATCAAACATTTTTGAGAAATCCTGTATAGATTGTGCTTTTTTTTAGCCACTAAATATATACCGTCGATCCCAAACGACTACAACTGTCAGTTTTCAAGAAACGACCCATGTAACATACTGTGGTCAGTTCGAGACTGGAAAATTGACGAAACATCTTCCAAGACTAGGGAATTTATCGACGATAGTCGTTGGGAAGGTACACTATAAACGTTCAGTAAGTAAAGGAAGGTTTTCAACTAAATTTTGAATGCAGATTTGCCTACAATTCTTGTATCCAACGTTACCGGGGAATTCAAGCGAAGGTTCCATCTGGAAAATGCCAATAAAGTGGGATTTTCCGTCCGGGCTGTCGGTGCTGTGGAAGTGTTTTACTGTTTCGGATGGAATCCTGGCAACTACCCTTGTTACTACTATCACATAGACAAGAAGGAAATATTTTTCACTAAGTTTACTATGCTTGAACCCAACTTTAACTACACTCTGTCACCTTTAGATCATTCTCAGGTAACCACATATACCCAAGTTTAGTCTAGTTTATTAACATCCACTTCCAGGTTGCTTCTAGTATAATATCCCAGGACGAGTGGAGGAGCTTTGAAATTGGCGTTAGTAACGATGGAGTCGTATTCCTGACAGACAAAAACAACAACGATCGGGTTTTGATCAACTATACAGATCCTGAACCGTTGAAACCGTCGTATTTGTTGATGAGAAGCTTGGAACCGAGTTTCTGGAAAGTGGTAGAAAGTAAGTTTTGCGACTTTCAGCGGTTGAATTTATTGGGTACATTTTGGTCTTTTTAGATCACTTTATGTACACCGACACCGAACAAATTTCCAGGTTGGGGCCCCAATTTCAATCCAGCTACAAAGATTTGTGTATTTCTATGCTGGTGGCCACGTGCAGCTACTGTGAGATGACGTTCTTTTACATGAATGGTACTACAAAGCAAGAACTCAAATATGTGGCACCCACGGTACGTTTTATGGTTGATTGTTAGTCAGTTGATGTTTTATGGAAAATGATTAGTATTTTTATTAAATGACAGGTTTTGCGGTGATAGAATCAAGTGAAAAAATTAAATTTAACTTTATAGCCTTCCTTGAGTTACTTCAACTTTGGTGGTTTTGAGGCAAAACAGTCTCTAATTTTGAAGTTTTACAATGATAGAACCATTAAAACTTCACTAAACAAGGCTTCAACCTTATCTTAAAGGTTTTAATAAATTTTAACTATCTGCAACTGGGGAAAATGGAGAAACCTCTATAACAAATAATTGGTACTTGCTTTCCCATAATCATTTAATAAGAAAATCTTCTATATTAGTTTGTAGTATTTTTTTTCAAGATACTAATAAGAATTAAAGAAATTAAAAAAAATAATTTATGGTTATATTTCCAGGATTCCAAGTGGATAGAAGTCAAACTGAAACAAGAGAATATAAGGTTAAAGCAGTTTAATCTGTTCGTACAAACCAAATTTCTCAATAAACCAGAGGATACTGATAAAGGATGGTGGGCCTACGATGATGTGAGAGTTTGCAACGAAAATGGTAAGTTCAAACGAAAAATCAGTGATATTCTAATTGCCTACAAAATCCACTTTCTGTACGTTGATCAGTGTTATAGAAGCTGTTATAATTTATATTTTTTTCAGTTTTTACAAATTAAGATAGACAAATAATACAGTAACAGTATATTAAGATTTTATCGTACATATTATTGAAGGATTTTAAGTGAAATTGTTTGACCACCCAGTACATGTACAAAGCATCTTAAGGTAGTCAATGGCAAACAGAAAGCACCCTCTTTTCTGCCTTAATCAAGTTATTCCCTTCTTTTCCTAAAATTGGCTAATATTGTCTTGAATTATTTAGACCCTTTTCAGGTTTAGGTATTTATTTGGTGTACACTTCTGTAAAATATACTTGGATGATTGGATGGATGAAAACGTAATGACAAAATTTTGAATTCCCAGGTGCATTCAGGGGTAAATTGGTGCAAACGAATGCCCCCGGTGTTTTCTCATCCTTAAGTCTAATGAAAATCTTGTGACCAACTGTCAAAATGTCTTACACGTTTTGACATGCTGACACGTCACAAAGTTTATTTCCATCCTTGTCTAGATAGTTCTCTCTTCTCATATTATGTATACTTTTGAAATTTACATACCTGTATAGTCCTTACGGTATTTTTCTCAGTTGTAGCCTACTATGTCAAGAAAAAGGATACTTATTATTTCTACCTGGACATTTTAAGAATTTGGAGCATGACAAACATCAATACTGAGGGGATATTTTAGATTTTTTAGTCATAAAAGCATCAACATATAAAAGAACAAAGAAACACACAAAGTAAAGGTTTAACAAAAAATACTAAAAATGGATATATCTAACAGCAGACAAGAATACAAATATTATTTATATAAAAGCTCCTCAATCGATTATGACCACTTTACAATGTTGTTAACTCTGAAATTAAAACACACAACAAAAGTGTAAAAGTAGGTGAAAAAAATGCTTATCGGCTTTGGCAACATTGCCTTAGTCACCCACAATAAGCTTTTGTGTATTTACCCTCTTTGTAAGCTTGGAACATGTAGCAAAAGTCGGTCAAAAAATTTCTTTGAATTTTGTTTTTTCATGTTATTGGATAGAAAATTTAATGAGGTTTCCAAAAATCTGCTTAAAACAGTCATTTCCTTACTCCAAGTGGGTTTTACAGGCGATTTTGTCCCTGACTGTTCTTGAAACCGTGTTCAAATTCAATCAGACCACAATTTTAACTGAAATTTGTTGCACCAAACCAGTTTTTCCTAAATAACTCAAAAACGGTGAAAGTGAAAAAAAAATTGCACGAGACCAAAAAGGTTCCTAACCCAAGACCGTTTTTGCTTCCAGTATACGGGGTGCGCAAGAAAAGTAAGGTTGTTCACTATTTTTGTCACCCTGTACACAATTTTTAAAATAGATTTTTTACTCTACACCACTGGATAAAGTAGCTCACAACGGTTCTTTTAAGTGGTTACATTGTGTGTCAAATGATTTGAAAATTTGTTGCCCCAGACCAGCTTTTCTTAAATAACTCGAAAACGGTGAAAGTTACAAAACATTTGCAAGAGACCAAAAATGTTCCAAATCAACTCCTTGACTTAGCACCGTAAGTTTGCAGGACCGTTTTTGCTTCCAGTATACAGGGTGTGCATGGAAAGTATGGTGACTGAGTGTTTTTGGTCACTCTGTACGCAATTTTTCAGATAGAACTTTTTGCTTTACACCACTGGAAAGAAGAGCTCAAGACGGTTAATTTGAGTGGTTTAAACTCCCTAAAATGTGCTCAAATTTGGTAAATTGATGGTAAAAAATTGGTAAATTTTACTTTACCTTACCGGTAAATTTACACCCATATGTTGCCATGGAATTGTGCGTTGATAATAAAGTGGATTTTATTTTTTTTAATCTACGCAATTTTCAATTCAACATCAAAGAGTGCGAACAAGACAAAAGAAACCTACGTCACACTTTAGCATTTTTTTTCATAAACAATGCCCCGATGAAAACAAAAGCTGAACACATATTTACCTACAACCCCTGGTTTCAATTTTCGGTAACCAATAGCAACGCCAATCATAAGCCCCCGCTCCATTCAGTCGATAGAAATTCACCCTCTTTCTCTCGAGGGGGCGCTATTCCCAACTATACAGCCTTTTTCCTCCCCTGGTTTGCGTGCCCAGTTTTATTTTTGTTTTCGTAGCAATAACAAGGTTCGTCCTCGTCGTTCCGTTCTTCCATTCACCCACTTTCTGACGCAAAAAAAATGACTAAACTAAATGTAATAAAAGTCGCTACCGCTTCCGGTCAAGCTCAAGAATTGTCCAGTGAAAACAAAGTGCTCCTGGGTAGAGTGCAACAATTAGAGTCGAGCCTCCAGGCCGGTTTGGAGGAGCTGAAAAGAGATCTTTTGGGCAACAAAGACGAGGAGGCCAAGCCTCAAAATTTGGAGGAGTGCATTCAAAGGATAACCTCATTTGAGTTGCGCGCTTTGTCTCAAATCAGCGAGGTCAAATCGGAGATTGTTAGCACCGAAAAGAAACTGAACGAGCTGCGTCAGGAATTGTTGCTCAACAACATTGTGGTGCACGGAATGAAGGAGAAAAAAGGAACCGTGACCAGACCGCAGAATGAATTTTGCGAAATGGTCACCAAAAATTTAGGAATACATATCACCCCGTCCGATATCGATTACTGTTTTCGGTTGGGACCGCCCGAGGAAAACAGAAATCGCCCCCTATTGGTTGCGTTCATCAACCGATGGCTCAGAAATGACGTTTTCAACTCGAAACGACTGTTGAAAGGCACAGGAATGTTGATTTTCGAACATCTCATCTACGATCAACTGATCTTGTTTCGCAAGGTCAGAGCATTGGTCGGGGTACGAAACACCTGGACCAGACGAGGAAAAGTCTTTGTTGCCCTTGATGATGTCAAGAAGCAAATTAATGACGTCTCCGAATTGGAATAAATGTCTAGAGTACCTCATTTGTTGTTAACATAGTATAGAGTTTAATATGTGTTCGAAATGTACCTAAATGTATTTTTTTACTTATTCAAGCACAACGTTGGCATATGTAAGCAAGGATGTAAAACTACAAAACTACCTGCATTTTATTTTTGTCTACAGAGAAATTTATCCGAATATAGCCAATTTGTAAATTTTGACGTTTTTTTAATGTGATTATGATTAGTTTCTTATAAATTGCTAAATTTTTGTTATAAATTAGATCATCTGTCAAAAGTAAACCGTACAAACCCTGTATATCTGATATCAGTACGAAAAATTCAATCAAATGGAGTAACAATGTCAAAATTTGACATCAATTCCTGTTTTTTTTTGCGATTTTGAAGGTTGTAGAAAAAACTGCAGTTTTTCTAATTAAATACAGTAGGATCCATATTAAGTAAAATATCTAGTAAATAATTTATAGTAATAACACACTCTGTACGACGTCACAATGACGTAATTTGACAATTGGTCAAATTATGCTTTTAACAAATTACGTCATCGTGACGTCACATTCCGACTGCTCACGAAAATTTTTAGAATAAATCCTGATGGTTTTCGTCAAACTGATAGAATAACCAAACAGAAAACACACTCAACTGTCATGAAACACAATTTGACCCATAATTTGGGTATTTGGGCAATTACAGACCTGAAACTTTCACTGAGGCTAGTAATTTAAACCTCAAAACCAGGGTCGTACTGAAAAATGTTTAGAAAAAATCCTGTTATTTGTTAAAGTCGAATAACCAAAGAGAAAACTCACTTAACTGATATGAAACATACGAAGGCGTAGAAAATCCACAGACGTTATTTTTCTTAAAATTCGACTTCAAAGTCGGAATTTAGTTAATTTCCGAGTTTGAAGTCGAAATTTAGTTAATTTCTGAGTTTGAAGTAAAAATTTAAGAAAAATAACGTCTATTCGTAATTTGTCCCATAATTTGAATATTTGGGCAATTACGGAATTGAACAATACTAGTGAATAATAGGCATATTATTAAACAGTGGTAGAAAAATGAATTTACTTGGTTTCATGACCACCCTAAGTGCTAATTTGACTGTGACATTTTGCCTGACTTGTCAAAGTCAAATCACAGTCTTACCCCTACTACACTCTTGGGGGCCATTTCTTGGTTAACCAAGAAAATTGATTCATAGGACCTTTAAAGTTTCTTGGTACAAACAAATAAAATATTCAAAACTTTGAAAATTGGTCACCAAAAAATGACTCCCTCAAAATTGACTTGCAATGTAAACCGAAGTTAATTCTAAAAATTTATTTTAACATTTTAGAGATCAAAATAACCTACCTGAAGACAAATCAAACATTTGAAGAAGACGATACTAGCGTAAGTGAAATCTCTTGCCAGTTGATTAAAAAACCCAGTTTTAGACCAGATTCCTTGGAATACGACCAAATTGAAGGTATTCTTCCCTTTTTTCGAATGGCTTTAAGGTGTGGGCAACTGTTGTAAGCATAAAGGTAGACCATGTCTTTTCAGACTTTCCTCCATGGATCAGTTCCGCCAACGATACCAGCATCACATTGAAATGGGAAGAAGAGGATCCAGACCATTACATCACTTACTTTGTTTACTACCAAGTATGACATTTATGACACTGTATAAGCTGTTAGTAAAAAACATTATTTTTAGGGTAACGATCAGTGTTCCAATGACATTGGATCGTCTCAGAGACTAAAATCGGGTGGTTTTTTGACTACCAAAAATAACGAAATCACAATAACCAAACTGGTTCCTTTCACGTTGTACAACGTTACCTTATCATCTGTAGTTCATGAGAATGATAAACATTTACAAATTAGTACTCTGGAAACTGGTAAAAGGTTTTACTATGCTCCTTAATATAGATTTATATGGAAAATTGTTGTAGACGAACCCACTTTGGATGAGCTACCAATTCAAATCTACATCCGACCTTTAGATAAGGCTGTGAACGTAACTTGGGAAAGACCAAAGTGCAATTCACGTTCTGGACGTTTGATTTACAACGTTGTAGTCTCTAATGATAAGTTGCACTTTTTGAAGAAAATCGAACTTCAAGACAGAAACAGCTACTTGATTGATGGGTTACGTCCGTTTACCCATCATAATTTGACCATTTCCACTGCTAGGAATGGCAGAAACTTGGCGAAAAACGTTCACACTAAGAACATAACTTATGAGTTTAACACACTACCTGGAGGTAAGCAGAGGCTTCTAAATATTATCAAAAACCTCCTAAAAATTGTCAGAGGCCTTTACAACTTTTATTAAATCATTTAGAATGGCCAGAAGCTTCTACAAATGTTCTAACCCCTAGGGAAATTTGTTTATAATCACCAAACGCTTCTAAATATTACTGAAAACCTTCTAAAAACTGTCAGAGGTCAGAAAGGCATTTACAAGTGTCCTAACTCTTACAAAAATCATTAAAAATTGCCAGAGGCCTCTACAAGTGTCCTAACTCTTAGAAAAATTGTTTAAAATGGCCAGAAGCCTCTAAATTCTATCAAAACCTCCCAAAAGTTGTAAGAAGGTTCTACAAGTGTCATAAACCTTAAAAAATCGTTTATAATGTCCAGAGGCTTATAAATACTATCAAAAACCTCCTAAAAATTGTCAGAGGTCTTTACAGGGTTCTTATACCTTAGAAACATTTTTTTTTAAATGACCAGAAGGTTGTAAATACTATCAAAAACCTTCTAAAAACTGTCAAGAGGTCAGAAAGGCATTTACAAGTGTCCTAACCCTTACAAAAATCATTTAAAATTGCCAGAGGCCTCTACAAGTGTCCTAACTCTTAGAAAAATTGTTTAAAATGGGAAGAAGCCTTTAGATTCTATTGAAAACCTCCTAAAAATTATCCAGAGGACTCTACAAGTGTCCTAAATCTTCGAAAAATTGTTTATAATGGCCAGAAGCCTCTAAATTCTATCAAAACCTCCCAAAAGTTGTAAGAGGGTTCTTCAAGTGTCATAAACCTTAAAAAATCGTTTATAATGTCCAGAGGCTTATAAATACTATCAAAAACCTCCTAAAAATTGTCAGAGGTCTTTACAGGGTTCTTATACCTTAGAAACATTTTTTTTTAATGACCAGAAGGCTGTAAATACTGTCAAAAACCTTCTAAAAACTGTCAGAGGTCAGAAAGGCATTTACAAGTGTCCTAACCCTTACAAAAATCATTTAAAATTGCCAGAGGCCTCTACAAGTGTCCTAACTCTTAGAAAAATTGTTTAAAATGGGAAGAAGCCTTTAGATTCTATTGAAAACCTCCTAAAAATTATCCAGAGGACTCTACAACTGTCCTAAATCTTCGAAAAATTGTTTATAATGGCCAAAAGCCTCTAAATTCTATCAAAACCTCCCAAAAGTTGTAAGAGGGTTCTTCAAGTGTCATAAACCTTAAAAAATCGTTTTATAATATCCAGAGGCTTATAAATACTATCAAAAACCTCCTAAAAATTGTCAGAGGTCTTTACAGGGTTCTTATACCTTAGAAACATTTTTTTTTAAATGACCAGAAGGCTGTAAATACTATCAAAAACCTTCTAAAAACTGTCAGAGGTCAGAAAGGCATTTACAAGTGTCCTAACCCTTACAAAAATCATTTAAAATTGCCAGAGGCCTCTACAAGTGTCCTAACTCTTAGAAAAATTGTTTAAAATGGGAAGAAGCCTTTAGATTCTATTGAAAACCTCCTAAAAATTATCCAGAGGACTCTACAAGTGTCCTAAATCTTCGAAAAATTGTTTATAATGGCCAGAAGCCTCTAAATTCTATCAAAACCTCCCAAAAGTTGTAAGAGGGTTCTTCAAGTGTCATAAACCTTAAAAAATCGTTTTATAATATCCAGAGGCTTATAAATACTATCAAAAACCTCCTAAAAATTGTCAGAGGTCTTTACAGGGTTCTTATACCTTAGAAACATTTTTTTTTAAATGACCAGAAGGCTGTAAATACTATCAAAAACCTTCTAAAAACTGTCAGAGGTCAGAAAGGCATTTACAAGTGTCCTAACCTTTACAAAAATCATTTAAAATTGCCAGAGGCCTCTACAAGTGTCCTAAATCTTCGAAAAATTGTTTATAATGGCCAGAAGCCTCTAAATTCTATCAAAACCTCCCAAAAGTTTAAGAGGGTTCTACAAGTGTCATAATCCTTAAAAAATCGTTTATAATGTCCAGAGGCTTATAAATACTAGCAAAAACTTCATAAAAATTGTTAGGGGAATCTACATGTGTCCTAAACAAAAGAAAAATTGTTTTGCTTTCACTTACACTCACTACTCCACTGCGTGCATATGGACTACTACTTTTCGAAAAGAAAAATTGTTTAAAATAGCCAGAAGCCTCTAAATATTTTCAAAAACTTCCAAAAAGTTCTGAGAGGGTTCTAAATGTCCTAAACCTTCAAAAATCGTTTAAGATGGGGAGAAGCCTCTATAACTACTATTGAAAACGTCGTAAAAATGTTTGCACCCTGACATCATTTAGTATTGACAAACCATTTTCCCTTTAATTGAGATGAGAAATTAACAAGCAAAAGGAGAATTAATAATCACACTAAAACAGGTAACCCAAGCACTCAACGCAGTCGACATGAAACGTGCTTCGTGACGTCACACGGCTTGGTTTGCGTTTAAATTTCAATTTTTGAGAAAAAAAAACTTAACAGATCCGTTTTTTATAATGAAAATTGATCAATTAAACGAAATTAAAAAAAAGTGATTATCGATGAGTGGTATTTTAGTTGCACCGCCGGTAAAAAATCTGGAACTCTACGCAATCGGAACGAACAAAGCGTACTTAAGATACGAACTTCCATCTAATCCCCAAGGAATTCCGGTAGAAGTGGAAATAACCCGATGTAACGTTCTGTCCCGTGCTAAATGTAGGACAGGCGTGTCCAGTATATCCAGATGCGACTTGTGGCCGAACAAAATGTGCGCCGTAATCGACTATTTGATGCCAAACCAAAACTACACTTTTAAAGTCAGCATCAAAAATGCAAATACTAATGTATCAGGAAAAGATACTGAAATTACGGGCGAGAGCGTTGAACGAGGTTAGTTTATAGTTTAGTTTGCTTGTAAATTTGAAAAAAAAATATTTTTTTTTTAGTGCCAGCACCACCTGAAAACGTAACCTACCAAGTGGTAGACTGCCAGGACAGCACCGATTACTGTAATTTAAACATCAGCTGGACACATCCGTATTACCCCAACGGCACTATTAATGCCTTCAACATAATCCTGAACAGTACTTACTTTAATTCTTCCTATTCAGAAGAAGACCAAACCATTCACGAAGTGTACAAAATCATTGATGAAGAATATTTGCCTAGATACCATTATCAGGTATGGTTTTTCTTGCCTTTACTGCAGTTTTGTAATTATTGTGTTATCTACAACAGTGTGGTAAGTGTACTTTACCGCACGGCGGGCGGTAATAATAATTTTGATTTGTCAAGGTATTACTGGATATAAATAAAAATTGTTGAGACATTTTCATGTGTAATCTGGTTACCGCACTGTTGTAGATAAAGTATTGCAAATAATACTTGGTTATTACCGCCCTCGATTGATTGTTAAAGTTTCACTCGCGTGCGATAATAACCTACTTACCACCCTTATTGCATAATATACTACTACAGGTTAAATATGTGCCATACAGCCACGAGTACAATTTGTATCTACAGTCGGCGAATAGTAAATATAAGAGTACGTTTGCTACAACCGTGGTGAAAACTGCCGATTTGGGTGATCATATTGATCAAAGTCCCAAGTTATTAGGTAAGATTATTTCTAGATTATAATTGCATATACAGGGTGTCACATTTGTGTGTAATAAGTATGGGGATCTCGAAAACGGTGAGAGATACAAAGTTGGTTAAGAGATAGTTTAATAACTCAAAGTTAACATAATCGTTTTTATGGCTTCAGGTTCTGCAATTTTTGACATTTAATATAACCTGTAAAACACGCGTCACGTGACACTGTACTGCGTCAGAAATACACAATCACGTGATAATTGTATTGCTAAAAACAACTTTTGTCACGTGAATCAAAAAAATTATAAAATAATTTTAAAAAGTTCATTTTTTTATATCTTTGAAAGCACTAGCAATTTTTGGATTTTTAAGACACACTTACGAGACTCTCACACTTACATACCAACTTGTGGCAACCCTGTATTGCCCAAAATACACGTTAGTACAAATAACCCACAGTCACCAAAATCAATAGTGGAAAAGCAATCAGGCAAAAGTAGATAAATCCATTTTTGTACTAACTTTACTTGAATAATAATAGTAGTTTGAAATCTACTAATAATATCCGTTTTTAGCAAAACTTATTCAATTTAAGTCAGGTGAATCAAGCAAAAGTGAATAAACCCAAAACAAAAGATGAAAAACTTACAAGTAATAATCAAGATAATGTAAAATACATAAAAAAAACTAAAAGTGAAGGAAATCAACCCTGTGACTGACTAAATTCCATCACAAGCACTTTTACAATAACTTTATATCTGATTAATATAAACACTATATTTATAGTGATAACAGAATTAACAACTTTTGTCTGATCACCGCTTAATTCTTTAAAAAAAAACTGTATTTTTGGCATATGTGCTTGAAAAAAACTACCTGAAAGAGCTTGCGTGATCGATCACATCTGGTTAGGGTACTTACCGACTATATAAAGCTGAAATCAATGGCACCCCAAATTTGTATCCTATCGAACATATGTGCGACACGTTAATCATAATTTAGGGTAACGTAATTTCCGTGTTTTTGTTCCTAAACCCGGAAAAAAAGGGGGATTTCACTGCTTCGTGCATCAAAAATGATATTACCAGTATTATTTAATCAGTTTGTTTTGGCGGCCTTTCTTAGATAATTAATAACAGTCGTAGTTTGGTCAACAAAACAACAGTTTCTGACTTGTTACTAAGAAATTTATCACCGTTTTAACTTTATTAGGAAATGGTGACAAAGCTATAGTATTCAAGTTGCCGCATTTAGACAGAAGACTCGAATCATCCACCATAACTGTGGCAGTACAAGACTTTAACAAAAGTATCCCAGTGGATGTAAACTCAATCGAAAACGACAAACTGGCGGACAATTTATGTCACTCATTCGGAAAAACATGGATATCTCAAGTTTTAAAGGTTTCTAATTTATTATTATTTACTAAAACTTGGGTGACTCTATGGTGAATTTTAGGTAAAACAAAATGAAACCAAAACCATAACGGTACGCAGTCTGGACGAAGAAAATACCATCCTACCCAATACAAAGTACTGTATAATTTTTATTATAACAAATAAATACAGGGGCGAGGATCATGACGTTGTATACTACGAGACACTGACCACAGCCAATGAACTTGAACCGCCCAAAACGGGCGGAAAAGCGGGTTCCTTCAGTCATTTTTACATGTTGTTTTTGTTGCTCTTGTTGGTACCCCTTGGATTTTTGATTTTCTGGTAAGTATACGCAAAAAAATCTAAAATAACTATTTTGCAAACTCAACATTTTTAAAGATTTTTTTACGATGTGCAGTCCAAGAATTAAGGATAATTCAGTAAGTTTTTTTAAAAATTTAAATAAATTTTCTTATACTGCTTATTACCAACTGACTTTCTAGCAGTAGTTTTGACAGATTAAACCCAAAGAGTTACAATTTCGTTACTCTGCATGTTCTGCCTGAAAAATGTCAAATTACTGCCTTTTTAGTAAACTTAAATCACTGTTATTTAAACTAACTCTACTTTACTGTCTTGCACTCGTTGAACTGTATTATTATACGAGTGAGTAATCTTCTGGTTTTCTACCATCTTATGTGAACATTTTAGGTGCATCAAAAGGAGAAACCGTAGAAGGGCCGACCAGAACATGGATAACGTGTACGAATCCCTACCATTCGAGGAACACAACAAAAATTACGTTTCTAACCAAACTTACGACCATTTAATTCATAAGTAATAGTTTTTATAGTATGTACTTACCCCCTAACCAGTGTCTGCCTTTATCTGTGATAAAACCACTTATTTTTCTTTAAGGAAAACTACCACAAACACCTTTTGTGTCTTAAATTTTGACTATTTGAAATTATCAAGTTTACCTGCAGCAAGTGCCTAGAAAGTATCGTAGGAAAGTTGAAACAACCACTGTAATTTAATTAAGTCTATTAATCTTATAATGTGTGATGACCAAAAATAGTTTGCTTAAGCTCTTAGTACTTACCGTTAGTAGCTAATCGACTTTTTGTACTACATGTTTGTTTAAATAACACTTTTTTTTTTTGATTAATAAAGTTTAAAAGTAGATATATTTTTCGTTTTATTTACAATAAGTAAGTGTAAATTTTTTTGTGGGGATGGTTTTAAATAATGATACCAAAAACATTTTCTAAAAATTGCTACGAATACATAAATAAATAACAATGCTATTTTTTGACACTAACAGCCAATTTAACACTTAAGTGACCCATCGGTAGATAACAAATACTTTTTAAATACCACAACAGGAAAATAGTAGAGTAGATGTTGTACTTTAAAACAGGGATGATTTTAAGCTGCTAATACCTTTTCATCAACAACAATTATTATTGTTCTAAAGTACAACATTTAGTATCTAATAAACACCTTTATGAACCGCAACATCCGTTACACAACTGATAACTTCTCTTTTTACAATGACGATCGTGCGTCCTGAAGACTTCCCTGGAATGGTCCACTTTTAGGTGATCGAGCAAAAACACTATATTCCGTTTTTTTGTCCCGCACAGCGGACATTTGTAGCTCGATTCGTTTTGAACGGCGTGGAAAAGTAAGTGTTTCAAAATGATGGTTTTGTTCGCTCTGTAAGTGCAAAACGGACACTTTACGCCCAATTTCGATTTGTGCAGGTGTTGATGCAACTTTAGTTGGAAGTTGTTGGTAAACCGGACTGGACAGTGTTGACAGGAAAATATTGTCTGCACTGGATATTTCGAAACGTCCGTTACCACTTTACCGTTTTGGATTAAGGTTGTCGTTCCGGTTTTTTGTTTGAAATTGTTACATACGTCAGATCTGAAAAAAGTATTTAATATTTGATGTATTGTAATAACAATATTTTTTTAGTTCTTTTACTCTTTTTGTGACAGTAAAATTATTTAAGAAAATATGACAATCATCTAACTTTTCAGTCACGAAGGTATAAAACACAGTAAAATTACTTTTTACAAAAATTCTACTCTTCCAAGAAAGTTTTACAGCTTTATGGTGAAACTTTTTACAAGAATAACACGTCAAATACACTATACAGCTTTACAAACTGACACAAGACGCTTATGAAGGTTTAAAACACAGTAAAATTACTTTTTACAAAGATTCTGCTCTTCCAAGCAAGATTTACAGTTTTATGGTGGAGTTTTTGACAGTTGACACTAGAATAACAAACCAAACCTCACGTCATTTAAATTATACAGCTTTACAAACTGTCAGAAAACGTTTATGAAGGTATAAAACACAGTAAAATTACTTTTTACAAAGATTCTGCTCTTACAAACAAGTTTTACAACTTTGCAGCTTCATGATGGAGTTTTTGACTGTTGACAACAGAATAACAGACTGAATCACGTGTCAAATAAATTATACTGCTTTATAAACTGTCAAAAGGCTCTTGAAAGTATAAAACACAGTCAATTAGTCAAGTTTTAAGTGTCAGAAATGCCATTTAATAATTTTGTTACTCCATAATAGAACAAAATGAGTGAGGGGAGGTTTTCAACCAATTTGGGAACGCCCAATACAGTGGTGGGGTTATTTTTTTAATATCTGCTCACGTGACCGAGCTACGCAATTTTCTCAAACCGGATGACGGTTACTGTTTCAAACTGACAGTTGCACTGGATTTTCCGTCCTCTAATTAGTCGAAAACAAGATACAACAACCCACCAATATTAAAAAAAAATTAAAAAATTATATTTGAAACTAGAAAAAGTATTGGAGAAGTTTTTTGAATTATGTACTTGATTTAGTCAAAGCAAAAATCAATCAAATCTCAAACTGCTTGACCAAACCTTAACAATTCAAATTTGAAATGGCTATAACTGTCAAAATCCACTCACCAGATGCCTGACAGAATAATAGCCAAATTTGTCAGTTCTGACGTTGAAAAGTACTTGAGTACGAACGAATTAACACCTTCTTAATGACTGAATCACGAGTTTGGCTTTGGCAACATTGATTTAAATGTAATTTTCAAGCTTTTCCACGTTTCACTTCAGAATAATTTTATTCCAAAGGTTATACAGGGTGTCCGGAAAATACGTGTACAACGTTTGACGACAGACTCCTGACGTCAAAATATGTCGATCTAAGCCGACTTAGTTATATCCAAAATTGTCTCGTTTAGCCGGTAGAGGGCGTCAAAAATTTGTAAAAATATTGGGTACAATTTCATTTCTTAAAGAGTATTGATAAGTGTATTCAGCAAGATGGCGGTCATTTTACACATTTGCTTAAGTAATGTTTTTGGTTTACTTAGTTTCTTACAATAAATAATTTCAACTTTATTATACCTACTTTGATGTATGCAGGTAATTGTAAATTTTTTTTTTCTGGCGAAACAGCTCATCCACCGGGAAATATTAAAGAGGTAAAATAGCTTCAAAATACTTCCGGTCACTCGACAAAAATATCTGGGTTGTCATAACGCCGTTCATATAAAAAATGAGGAGAAATGTTGACGTATTATATCACTTTTATAACACTTCCACTTATTTACAGCCGGTGACTATACTACTAGAAAACGTCATTTTATAGTATTAGTCTACATACTAAAATTCATTAAAATCCATTAGCAGGTTTTCACGTAATTTAGTAAAAAACCAATATTTTTACAAATTTTTGACGCCCTCTACCGGCTAAACGAGACAATTTTGGATATAACTAAGTCGGCTTAGATCGACATATTTTGACGTCAGGAGTCTGTCGTCAAACGTTGTACACGTATTTTCCGGACACCCTGTATAGTTTGTTAATATTTTATTAATAAGAATGTGTTCCACAAATATAGATACTGTTCTCGGGGACTGAGTTTACCCATGCGTCATCCCCTTGTGATTTAGAAGTAGACATGCATTATTGACTTCATCCTTGTCTATTGTTCACTTTCAGAAAGGGTAAATATCTAAGTGAATGTATTCCAAAAAAAAACATTTACTGATTAGCGCTTCTATTTCAGTCATTGTCAGTTTGAAAACCATCGAAATTTATTTGATTTGTTTACTATTAATTCTTTTCCGTTTCTTTGTGTTGTTAATCATTTATAAAGTTTTCTATTTACCACACCAGCACAGTTCTTTTAAGAGCTATTGTTTCTACGCTTTTAACATTCTGTAAGTACTTTCATAATATTATTATTAACATTTTTATTTTTTTTATGCTGGCTGTCACGATCTAACCAAAATTGGCACAATTACTAACCTGTTTTGAAAAAAAAGTGGGAGTGTCTATTATGGTTTTTATTTAGCCATTTGGTTTTTCGTAAATTCGGAATTACTATTACAGTATTTTTTTAGAAAATGTCTGGAAAAATTCTCCACAGACAAGCCCAGCAGTTAATTCTTAACCTTTGTGAATATTTTGAATTGGAAGAAACCAATGGAGGACCTTTAGAAGCTTTATCATCTGTTCAGGAAGAAAATAAGAAATTTTAAGACCTTACATATTCTTACTGATGTATTTTTTTTTGATACTAGAAGGTTGCAGCTGCTTTGAAAATTTCCCGCAAAACTGTTTATTCGGTTCGGAAAAAGCAAGCAAGTAATCTTATGATTTCCTCACCTAGAAAACGTAAATCGAGACGTTATCGACGGGTCAAGACCACTGATTTATCTGGAAGCGTTAAAATGGATGTTCGAAATACATTATATGATATGTACAACGATAGTATGTTAATAATAGTAAAATATATCTACTTTTGTAAGAAACATCTATTAACATTTCATTGTTTCCAGAGACTGAGATTTTTGGGTTGCATTATAGATTTTTCATAAAAATTTCTTGAAACATATTAATAATAAAGTCATAGAAAAAATGTTTTCCAGCGGGTTTAAAATAAAATAAGTGGATTGCAACCTGAAAATGAGATATGAGATACTACAGCATCACTCAGAATGTCTTATTGAATTTTTAATTTGTTGTATTTATTTTAGAGAAACATGTAACCATCCAGAACCTAAATCAAGAGCTTAAAGTTAAAGAAATACTACATATTGGTGATACATCTCTGCGAATTTTGGTAAATAAATTAGGTTTCAAATTTAGACGGAATTCTATGATCCAAACGGAGACTTCTCATAAATAAAAAATGTTATTTCGGTCAAGATATTTTTGATTTGCTTTGGTATAAGGTTGTTTTAGTGCAAATTTGCAGCAAAAGATCTCTACTTTCTGACTGACAATACACGCAAAATTTTAAACGTGACGAAGCTTTAGACACGCTCTTTTCTATAATATGAACACAACAGGTTTGTTGACGAAAACTTGATTTGATTCATATGATTATAAATGACATAGCCTTCGTGACGCACGGGTAAACTCACTCCGCGAGAACAGTAATTTACTGTAATTTTGCAAACTAAAACAAAAACTAATTCTCCACTTACCGATTAGAATAATCCTCCTCAATCTGGTCATTATCCAAGTTTGTTCCACTATTTTCCAATAACCGACATTCGTCATTATTACTTCTTACTTCACTCGTGGCTCCAATCAACTCCAGTACAGCTGGCACTCTCGCCACCTCCTCAAAATCGACCTGTTTCGGTGACTGTGTGACATCATTCGGGATAACAAAAAATTCAATAGCGTTGCTATTTAGAGTGTTTTGTAATTGGCGTTTAATTTGATTCGAGTCAGATTCAACAGGAACATCAAAAACAACTTGCATGTCTTGAATATTTACATTAATTGGGGAGGGTTCCACGGAAGGCACTTGCGTGGTAGTACTGTGATTATCCAAATGAGATTCTTCGTTGTGATTTCGGAATGGGGAGGAAATGTTTTTTATTTTGCTGTAGTCGAACAAAATCACTTCTTCAGAAATTTTGGAAACTTGTACGTTTGATGTGCTTAGGAAACTGTCTTTTGATTTTTCATTTATATTTAAAGTCAAATCAAGTGACTCGTATGCATTTTCAGATGAATTGTCTGGTGTGATATGTTTTCTATTTACTTTTAGGCATCTTAAAGAATCATCACCATTTTCGAATTCACACAGATCTTGAAACAAATCCAAACAAGTCTCATGGGGATCATTGTATTTAATCAACTCGTCGTAAGAAAGTGTTTCAAGACTTTTTGAAAGTGGTACCTTGTCAGACTCTGATATACTGTTGGATAACTTAACATTTCTCTTTAAATTGGTTTCTGTAGCATTTTTTGGAACTTCCATAAATTTGCCAACTATATCCTCAAACATTAAATCGGTCTCCTTAGGCACATCAGACAGTTCCTCGTTCGAAGAATCGTCAGGTGAAATATGTTCGCTGAATGAACTTGAAAAACTCTCTCTCGGGTGGTTTTGGTCAATATACTTTTGCTCTATCTCATTTACGTTAATACTACTGAAGCAATCTATGGATTCTTCGCAAACTGGCGTTACGTTAACAAGCTCGCATTGTTTTTCAGTTAATTTAGGATCCATCGAAACTGGGTCTAAGTTGTCATTTTCGTCGTTATTAGACTGAAGCTTTGAGAATTCCAAACTTTTCAAAATCTCCGTCATAACAGTTGACTGTATCAACTCGGCGTTATTTGTATTACCGGTTATCGTTATTGTAATACTAGGAACGCTATTGTTAGACTGTTGAGTGGTTACTACCCCATCAACTTCACTCTGTTGCACATCACCTTCTGAGGACACTTCTTCTTTATCAATATTAAAAATATAGCACGACGAGGAAACTTCAGTTTCTAAATGACGAAACGGATTAAAAGTGATTGGGGTTTGTTGGATAGAAGTAAGTAGATTTAAAGTGGTATCGTCAGGTGCGTCGTAATACTGGTCACTAAATATGACAGCTTGAATTGTGTCAAACTCTTCATCTAAGTCCAATTCTGGTAAAGATGTGCAATTAGTGCTAGAACAACTAAAAATAAGCAGTTTAAAAATTAACCTTAAAATTCACTAAAAACTGACCTCTCGGTAGAATTTTCTGCTTCAAGACTAATAATTTCCTCGTCAATTCTGCTAGCCATTAAATTTTCTTCTGGTTTTTCGGTTTCTTCACATATCAACTCCGTTTTCACTTCGTAAGTAATACTGTCAGTATTAGAATACGTACCATTGCAAATATGTGGGTCTTGTTCAGTTACAGCACCACTAAAATTAAAATTCTCAAATGGGTGGTCATTAAATAGTATATTACATACTCAGGTGGAAAGTGTTTGATTTCTGTCAAGAAATTAGGTAGTATCTCGAGACAGAAATTAAAATTTCCACCGTGGTTTGTATACTATTTTATTTTCAATCATTTATCAAAATCTCATCGAACTTTTAATAAATCATTCAGTTGAAATATTGATTGCTAATAGTCTCTAACAGTAACACATCATTCAATAAGTCCCGGGACTAACCCACAGGTGGCACTACAAATCGCATTTTTATATTTTTACCTTGAAGTACCATCTTTCAAACGACAGCTGTCAAATCCTGAGCTCATTCCCTCCAATATTTTGTTTGTGAGAATTTTTTAAAGTGAACAACTTTTGAGTTTTTGTAAAACATGGAAAAAAGTGATTTTCGTGTGCTGATTAAACACTGTTTCCTGATGGGAAAAAACACCGTCCAAACAGAACAATGGCTTGAAAAATGTTACGGGGACTCTTTCTCCATCGAAAACAACGATTTGTAGGTGGTTGGCTGATTTTAAACGCGGTCGTACAGACACAAATGACGCTGAACGGTCTGGACGCCCAAATTCGGCTGTTGTTCCAGAAAACATCAAAAAAATCCACAAAATGATATTGTCTGATCGTAAACTGAAAGTGAGTGAGATAGCTGAGGCCTCAAAGATATCAGAAGGTAGTGTGTTAACAATTTTGCATGAACATTTGGGTATGCGAAAGCTGCTTTCGAAATGGGTGCCGCGAGTGCTCACTATTGACCAAAAACAACAACGAATTGATGATTCAGAGCGCTGTTTGGAGCTGTTTAACCGTAATAAAAAGGATTTTTTGCGTCGATATGTGACCATGGACGAAACCTGGATCTGAGTGGACTGGACCTGGCGAAAGCCGTCCAAAGCGACCAAAAACGCAACAATCGGCTGGCAAGGTTATGGCCTCTGTATTCTGGTATAATATTGTTCATTGACTATTTGGAAAAGGGAAAAACAATCAACAGCGACTATTATTGTGCATTATTGGACCGATTGAAGAATGAAATTGCACTAAAACGGCCCCATATGAAGAAGAAAAAGATTCTCTTTCATCAAGACAATGCACCGTGTCACAAGTGTTAAAGTGCTTTCAACATGGAGATTTGTGAATACGCAGATGTTACTCATCATCACCTGAGCTGCGAGCTGTTGCAGAGGTGGCGGCAAACAGTCTCTTGACTGTAAAAAGCAATCCCAGATATGACAAAACGCATATTATGTATGTATACCTAAAGTAGACATCCTGAAGAGATATAATTTGCACATCTTAGAAAGTCGTAGATCTGTAGCATATTTGGTGTTTTTACACAAACTGATTAATAATAATATTGAAGACCCTAATTTGTTAGCTTTAATAAGTTTTCATGTGCCAAATTATCGAACCAGGAATCCAACAAGCATGTATGTTGATACTGCACGAACTAATTTTTATTTTAATTCTCCCATTATAAGTATGTGTAAATTATATAATCAAGTTAGGGACCAATGTGATATTTTTAATATAGATTTGAATAGATTTAGAAAGATGATTCAAGAAATGCTGTAAACTTATTGCTTGTTACTTTGTATATTTGCTATGTACATTAATAATTGTCTTTAACCAACCTACCCTATAATTGGATGTATTTCTGTGGGGTTTGTAATCAAATAAATAAATAAATAAATAAATATTGACATTCACTCGGGTGAAAAGTAAAAGTAGGTAATTTTCTTCTTTCCACCTTGTTCACACATAAGAAATAACGTTATTACATACCTGATTGAAAATAAACTACATTTCTAACCATGAATGGTCAGAAATTCTTTCTAACCATGAATGGTTATTATCCATAAAATGGTTTTCTGTAGTAAAAAGACAGTTTTTATGTTAAATTGCTTTAAAAATGACAGTAATAATTTAAACATTCATTCAGTATTATAACAGGTTGTCTTTCTGCACCCATTCCTAGAACAAACCTTGTCTAAGATGACAAAACACAAAAACCAAGAAAAAACCTTTCCTGATATGTATAAATTGAAAATGTTTTGGAGACCGAAAATATCAAATTTCACATAAAATAGTAAATATCTCAGAAATGGATATATGACATTAATACGCAAAATATGTCTAGAATTTGACGTAGAATACAAAAATTTAAAAATATACTGGGTATCCCATTCCGGTTAATTCGTTGCACGCATATTTTCTTATTTTTACTATTTTTAATTAAAAAAGGTTTTTTTAGACTTTCCAGTTGTGATAATTCAGGAAGTTAGTGCGTATTGTTAGGCTAGGTTAGGTTAGGCCATTTACCCCTCGCCCTAAATGAAACAGGGATAGTCATAAAGATAACATACATAAAAAAATTAAGTTGTTACATGTTACACGAAATCAGCTTTATAAAGTAATTACAATTAATAAAATAGTTACAACTTACACAATCTCCTCCAATATCTCCTTAATAATTTGCTCAGGTACTGTAATTTTCTCCATAGGCAACTCAGTATCTTGAGACTTGTCACTGGTTTCAAGTGACTGCCTTTCTAATACAATTTTAAACTCCATTAACTGTATGTTGTGTTCTTCCCTAACATGTTGAAACAAATCACAGTCAACTCGAAACCGGCGTTGACAGGAACAACACTTTAACATGGGTTTTTTTCTTACGTGAACTAATAAATGCGATTTAATCTAAAAAATTTCAATAAATATTATGGTTTAGTTTAGAAAAGTGGTTGGATTTAACTTACCCCTAAAATAGTGCTTTTATATGTACAAAGAGAGCATTCCTCTCCAGCCATGGTCATATGTTGGATAAAGTGTATTATAAACCATAACCGGTTTTTAACTTTAGTTTTGTAAGGACATTCAGGGCACTGATAATAGCTAAAATTACATCTCAGTAACTCTCATTTCAACAAACTGTCACCACTCACTTTGAGCCCTTCAAACAAGACGCGATATACTTTTTTAACTTGGATTTCCAGTCCTTTTTCCTAGTTCGATTAGTTTTATCCTTAATTTTCATATTCTTTTTATGCAATTTTAAGTGTAAACTTAGTTGACGTCTGCTATCGCACTTTATAAAACAGTACTGACACTCAAAGAAAGCTGTCCTGCTACTGTCACTACTTCCAGGCCTGCTCAACAAAACAAAAACTCACCCAGTGTCCTAAGTGCCAATTGAAAACTTACCAGTTATGCTGTGCATCAATGTGTTGAAATAAATGCCAAGTTAAAGTTGTCTGAGTGTTACAACAAAATGAACAGTAGCTGCACTTTAAATGACCATTAAACTTATGGAACACTTGATGGTAGACTCTATGTCGTCGAAATAAATAGAAAATATCAGTTTTGAATGGACAGCCTGATGCTTTACAGTTGTATTTTTTGGTTTCAACTGGTGGAAATGTTTCAGCAATGTCTCTACAAAAGTCAGAAAAATAAGCAGCATTACTAAAAATTAGTAGGGAATTGCAGGCATTGCGGGGGAGTGAGAATTGTTAGGGAAATATTATGAGGCATTAAATTTGTATTTTGACACCCTAACCAGTTTTATATGTCCATGGAAAGCTCATTTCATTGGCTATCCATTGACAAGCTTATACACTGTTGCAAATATATGTGTTATTTAAGGTTTATTGGCAGAATGCACCATAAACACTTTTTGACTGTTTAAGGGCCAATTTGATCATGGAAAATTAGGAAAAACACGGTCATGTGACCTACAAAGCCTATCACGACGTAATGGTTAGAAACTTCTTGAAAACCCGATTTTGCAAATAACAATCTTTTTTAAGCTAGTCTGTTGCCTGACTCATTGACCTTATCCACTTAGGGCAAGCAAAAAGCCTCCTTAATAATTTTTTTTTGTACAATATTGCTACAGTCCTGGATTTTACTGTGCTAGATTTGTGCCAAATATCAGGACCGTACCTGCTAAATTAGAGGGGTAACAATCAAGAAAAACATTCAGTCAACTTTGAAGCCCCTGGCGGCCAAACAGAGCAGCCTATCAACACAAGAGGCCATATGTTTGGAAAACCCATTTTATTGGCTATCCATTGACATATAAAAGTCTTTACAAAATGTTGCAAATAAAGGAGTTGTTTGACAGCTTTTACTTTAACCTTTAATAACTCCGTTATTTTGACAATTACAGGGTGGTTCAATGTATCAATTTTCAAATAACTGACTTAATACAAAATTACCTTAATATTGAACAGAAAATCAGAAGAAAAAAAATTATAAAATGGGAGGTGTTCCATTTGAAAAACTATACTTTCTGTCAAAATACAGGGTGTCTCATTTAAAATAAGCAAGTTGACTGACTGTATAATAATTATGTTTATCAGATTTCAGAAAGAAGTAGTAGTCCATATTCTTTCAGTGGAGTCGCAGGAGTACGAAAGGAAGAAAATGACAAACAGTCTTCTCCACAATACTTTATTATGACCTTAGATGGTAAGGTCTGCTCAACAAGTTTCGGTCACATAAATGACCATCTTCAGGAGCTCAAATCAGTTGACCAATGTGACTACTGTCTTTTTACAAGGGGAGAGACAGAGAGACCCATGTTATGACGAAATAGTGAAATTAACAAAGTTAAATAGGTGAACAAAGCTCATTATGGAGAAAAAATAACTATAGCACATTAAATCAAAAAATTAATTAAAATTAAACATAAAACTTAAACTAGACCCATTTAGGGCTGGGTGAGACCCTAGGGGGGAAAAAAGAGCTTAACACTTGTGCACCATCCACAGAAGAGGCGATGAAACAGGAAAACAGGGAAACCAGACTGTTTGTCATTTTCTTCCTTTCATTTATCAGATTTGTTTGTTACTTTTGTTAATAAAATTATTATCACTCATAGTAAATAAAGTTGTTTAGATCCTCCATTTATGGTAATTGAGAAAATTAGTGGGTAGGTTTTGCCAAGTGTTATTGAAAATTAGTACTAATTAAAGTATAAAATTTACACAGCACTTTTGCCCTTGGTGTACAGTAAGTGTAAAATCAAATATTACAAATAAATAAAACAACAACTTTATTCTTTCTGTATGCATACAAAGATGACTTACCTTCTTTCAGCATTGCTGTTAGATATTTCGTTTGAAGCATCTTGTAAGACATCAAGAGGTTCTTCCTTAATTCTTATGTAGCCATTTGGTACTGCAGGTAAGTTGGTGCTTGGAGGGATAAATGTAGAAGAATACAAACTTTGTGTGGTTCTGAAAGATAATTAAACTATACAAATATCCCTTCAACTGTTATAATAAATAGAAGGATTTTATTTAATTGAACTGTGAAACTTTATACACTTTTAATTAAGAAGATTAAGGTAAATATAGCACAACTGACTGTTTTAACACTCACCTAAAATTACTGCCACTTTCCTGAAGTGTTGGACAATCCTCATTTTCAGTTTTAATTGTAGGTGTAACAGCTGATGTGGTCTGAACTGTTGTTAAAGTGTTACACACACTTTGGGGCTCCTCAACAACTTCAGTTTTAATTTTGGGCTCCAAAGGCAGCCCTGTACCAAAATTGTCCATGTCTGGATTAAATACAATACCAAGAAAGTCTGGAAATTGAACATCTGAGCTGAAAAGAGAAGACATTCACCACCAGCTTGGCCTGTATGAGTATGATTAACTTCAAATTTGGTAAATCAAGGGACTTTTATTTGATAAACTTTTGTACATTGTTTTAATTAAATGTTACAATATTTTTTTTCTGTTTTTAGTTTTTATATAGGAGGCAAAACAACTAGAAAACAGTCAACTTCAACAATCAACAAACCAAATCAACAAACTTGTAACTGACAACTGTCAGCTGCTATAAGTGACAAGACTAAGCGTTGAATAATTGACTAATAACGTATAACACGTGACGGGGCTTTAAATTACTAATATCTCGGTCATGTGATACTATATGTATGGTCCATTGCTAATGTGGTTGGTGATAAAAAAGAAGAAGAAACGTGTTTACTATTTTTAGGTTAGGTAGTAATGTTTATTGTTTAATGCAAATTTTATTATTAAACAGAATCCGAAAATGTCGAAAACCCAGTGTTACTTGTTAAATTTAGACACTAGCGAACAAATCAATTTAGACCACTTAAGGCCAGTGACATTAGGTCGTAGCAGGGAATGCAACATAGTGGATACTCAAGTCTCTAGAGTTCAAATGGTTTGTTTTGCTAACCTAGAGGAGCAGAAAGTATTATTCAAGCGAGTTGGTAAAGCTGTATCAGGATGTAATGGACTAGCGCTCACTGAAAACCTAGTTTACTCTGCTGGTCATAAAGGTATACTTGAATTACGTTTGGGGTTTCATAAGTTTGAAATAAACTTTGACCCACCTTTGGGTGATCAAGAATCAGCAGCGGAAACATCCAAACTAAAGAAGGCCAAATTGGACTTTCCTATATTCAACACTCAAAAAGTACAATCATCTTCGACAAGCCAATCTGGAGGTGCTTGGGAAGAAATTGATAATAAAGAACTGCTGATTTACACTCCATATAGCTGTGAAGGAAAAGAGAAAATTGCAAGTTTTGACATTGATGGTACAATAATAAAAACTAAGTCAGGGGCCAGGTTTCCAAAAGATGTTGATGACTGGACTTGGTACTTTGGAGATATTAAAGCAAAACTTTCAAAGTTGAATGAACGAGATTTTAAACTGGTCTTTTTTACCAACCAGGGTGGATTGTTTAATGATGTCTTAAAGATGAGGGACTTTAAAATGAAAATTGAAAATATTATCCGCAGTCTTAATTTGCCTGTTCAAGTTTATATTTCAACAGGCAAGAAAATGTATAGGAAGCCTAGAACTGGAATGTGGGATACTTTAGTAAAATCCAAAAATGATGGTGTAGCAATTGATATGAGCAAATCCTTTTATGTGGGTGATGCAGCTGGTAGAGAAAAGAATTGGGCTCCTAAAAGAAACAAAGATCACTCAAGTGCAGACAGGTTGTTTGCCTTAAATATAGGTAAGTCTACTAACTGATTAACAACCGTGAATTATTATACAGCAAAACTGTACATTTAGGTCTGAAATTCTTCACTCCAGAGGAATATTTTCTCAAGCAAAAACCAGCTCCATTCAAAATGCCTGAATTTGACCCTACAAAGAAAATAACAGATCGCTCTTACCCAGATCTGTCATATGACAAACTGAATGTTATTTTAATGGTGGGAGGTCCAGGATCAGGAAAGAGTTCTTTTGTAAAAAACATGTTGCTGCCTAAAGGATATGTACATGTTAGTAGAGATCAGTTAGGCAGCTGGCAAAAGTGTGTAAAAGTGATGGAGGAAAATTTACAAAACAAAAAAAACATAGTCATTGACAATACTAATGTGGACAAGGAGACTAGACAAAGATTTGTGCAAGCTGCCTTAAAATATGGAGCTGATGTTAGGTGTTTCGTGATGGAAACCTCTCTGGCTGAAATGAGGCACAATAACAAGTTTAGAGAGATAACTGATCCAAGCCATGCTGTTGTGAGTGATATCATTATATTCACTTATAAGAAAAACTATCAGGAACCTGAAGAATCGGAAGGGTATACACAGATCTTAAAAATTCCTTTTATTGTCCAGTTTATGGATAAGTCACTGGAGAAATTTTACCACTCATATATTTTAGACTGAATTTACAATAATGTAGTTTTTTTTAATTCATGTTTTATACACTTTTAAATATACGGGGGAAGTTTTTTTTTATACCAAAACATGAAGAAAGAGAGAGTGTTGAGTAGGCTTTATTATCTCAAGGTGAAAGCTGTAATTTTGCACTAACAAACCCTTAAGAATAATGCAATTCCTGTTGGAAAATTGATGAATTCTGTTTTTAGACAAATATTTTTGTTGCTTTAATGAATAAGTTAAATTGAAGTGTTGTATTAGTATTTACCCAAGTTTTCCCAAATATCCAAATGAGTGTGAACTGACTGAAAGCGAAGGTTAGGTTATTGAGAGGATTTTGGCTCAAAGCAACATATCAGAGCTTTAAATCCAAATTAAAAGTAGAATAATTCAAAAGAGAGAAGAAAATACACTAAAATTGAAGGATACAGTATTCATTGTTATAAAAACTTGGACAAAACATTCAATTTGTATAAGATACTTTACTTCTTCACTGCTGCACCTTCTAAAAACTTATATATCACAGAAAAATCTTTTTTTCCAAGCCCATAAGTGATCATTGTGCGAAAAAGCTGGTGTGACATAGCTGCCAAAGGAATAGGAGCGCTTATACTTAGAGCTGCATCTCCAGCCAAACCTAAAAAAAAGATTATGAGTACAGATTTATCCAGATTACTATACATTTGTTTGTTGTGTTAAACAAATTTTCAAACTTTATAATAGAGCTCACTAACACACCTAAGTCTTTAGCTATCAGCTCTACAGAAAAACCCCCTTCATAGTCTTTAGCAGCAGGCACATTCTCCATTACTCCAGGTACTGGATTGTATGTATCTGACGACCACGATCTTCCAGTTGAAATATTGACAACATCAGTAAGAAGTTTGGGGTCCAGTCCAAGTTTCACCCCCAAATTCATTGCTTCTGCTGTTCCAATCATTGTCACTCCTATAAAATAATTACAACTCTATCCAATAAAGAGCCTTTTGTGATAGCTCGAACCTAGAATGAGATTGTTGCACAACTTAGTAATCTGTCCAGCTCCTGGGCCGCCGCAAAACAACACTTTGGCACCCATATGCAGCAGAATTGGTTCCACTTCTTTGCAGTCCGGTTCGTTGCCTCCTACCATAAAGCATAAGGTTCCTGCTTGGGCTCCTACAACCCCACCTGACACTGGAGCATCCAGGAAGCGCACATTTACTTCTTTGGATGCTTGGTACAGTTCTCTAGCTACCTGGATTAGTTTGAACAAAGTTACTAATTTTGACTGAAATGGTTTTCTGATAGTGATTAGGAAATTAATCTTCTGTAGGAAAGATTATTCTCTCAGAACTGTATTACAGAGATTTTGTAAATATTGTCAGTCAGCTATTGTTCTTATGGTAAATTTTTGTTTATGGAAAAGAGTGGTTGTATAATGGTAAATGCGCTTTTGGCGTTGTATACATGGTGTCTCAAATTCAATGGTTTTGAGAGCTACAGGGTGATTTTAATAAAAGATAGAAAATGCTTCCCATAGAAAATTCAACGTAGAATCCAAATATTCAATATGTTTTTTTTAAAGATATGAACCAAACATACTTTTTTTAAAATGGGATCTTGTATATTTTTGAAGATTTCGAAGTAGCAATTTCCATGGAACATTTTAGAGAATATCTCCCTGAGGCCCATATTTTTCCAAATAACCGAGTGGTTGAGTCTTTTACAGCACTTTTTGTACTTTGACACAGTTTTTATAGGAAGTAGCTCTCTAAGGAGGCCCTTTAGGGCAAAGGTGCTCTAATGCAATCGTGTAAAGAGTAAAATTCCCTACAACTTTCCCCTTCTAATATTGCAATATTTTACCTGGGGACCTACTGTTGAGGAATCAAGCAGTAACGCATTTTTGGCGATTTTCTTTAGAATCCCTTTCTCTCCTATTATTGTATCTTTAACTATTTGTCCATTTGGCAACATTGTGATAATTATATTGGCGCCATCTACAGCTTCTTCGGCTGAAGAACACGGTGTGGCCCCTAATAAAAAAAATACTATAATGCAGAATGTACTTTCGACGGTTTGTCTGTGAAAAAACATGCAATTTTAACAATCTTTTCTTTACTTTGACCTCTTGGCCGTCCAGATCTTCCGATTATACATCCTGAGACTTTGCTCACTAAGTTAATAAAGAAGCACCATCAGAGACTGTTGTAGCAAATCCTTACCTACCTTTTATACTAGTAATTGCTGATGGTACAACATCGTAAACTCTTGGTGTCTTTCCATTTTTGATCAAATTGTTAACCATACGATGGCCCATTTGGCCCAATCCGATAAAGGCTACATTGCTGTTTTGTCTACCTGAAAATTATACACAATTTGATGGCTTTATAGTAAAAGTAAAAAATTTTAACATTATTATAGTATCTGTGACGTATCTTATTATTTAGTAGTGTCAATCATTACACAAGGTGGGTCAAGGATAATCGTGATGTAAATCACCATCATATATCAATCAAATACACACACTGATATTACATATTTTAGGATTTGATAAGCCTTTTTGGTGTTATACCTCTTGGTAACATAATCGTTCATTCCTTACTAATTTATTTATTACTACCATATACAGGGTTGCAACAAAAACACTTACTGTGGACATTCTTCTCGATCCTCACTAATACCTTCAACGTATTTTTAAACATTTTTCCACTATAACTGCTTTAAGCTGTGTATTTCAATACAAAACGAAAAACAGTTGGAACTGGGTAAATGATACCATATAAATGAAATTAGACAAACAACTCAATCCGTGTATTCTGAAATGATTATCAACCGAACCGGTTGACCTCAAGTAGTATACGAATTGTTTTGAATTCAAATTTGATATAAATTATTAACACGTGGAATTAATATAATTTTAGGCGCTAAGAAAGGGCCAGAGATGCTTTTTTACCTGGCTCTATTAAATAAAGGCGAGTTTTATTGGTTGATGGTTCTTTGGAACCGTTACAAGGCATGGTTCCTAACCATACTGAATGGTCGATTTTAAGTCAAAATCATTGGAAATTGACTTGAAGCGCAGAAGTAGACTAGTAGTCTCTTAAGTCAATTTCCACTGGTCTTTGAATATACAGGGTAATTCAAATTCGACCCTCACCATTGGGATCTCGGAAACTATAAGAGATACGAGAAAGTTTAAATTGGGGCAAAGTTGCGCAATGTAAAGCTCAACCAAATGCAGTTTTAAAAATTTCGATTTTCCGAGTACTTCCGAAGATATCCGAAAAAAACTGAAAATTTGAGTTTTTGTTTTTAATTATTTCTAATCTTATTTGAAGAGATATTCCAAAACTAAAAGCACCTTTTCATTGCCACTTTTTCTCAGCTATTCGATGATGGATTCAAATTTGCTACACGACGTTTCGTTTTTTGGCAGCCATCATCAACTTTCTTTTTTCTTATGGGCGCCATATTGGATTTTTAGCCCACCAAATAGTACGTTTTATTCTGATTTTAGTGATGTATAATAACTTATGATTTGCTTCATAAATAACCAAATAATTCAAAAAAAACTATTTTTATTTTAGTTATTGGCTTTGAGTTAATGGGCCGTTTTATAAAATGTCATTATTTGACAGTACTTGTCAAACACGATAATTCGGACGTTCATTAAAGCTTTTAGAGATTTTACCTTAGTTAGCTTTGAGTTAATGAGACGTTTTATGAAGATTACTTGGTAGTAATTATCACACGCAATTGGCCTGAACATACTTAGTCACAAAGGTGTACACGTGACTTAAACCGGTTTATTCACTCGAAAAGCTTAGGCCACTCGCTACGCTTGTAGACCTAGTTGTTCTTTTCGTGAATAAAAAATAGTTTAAGTCACTTGCTGTATAAATAACTATTAAATCACTCTGAATGACATTCGCCTATTTACAGATGTAAACAAACAAACATCAATGTTACATCTACACGGGGCGCGGTGCAAATTTAATAGAACTGTAATTTTAGTATTTTTTTTTAATATAAGAAGTCGAAATTTAATAAAATACTGTATAAGACACGTGACTTAAACCGGTTTATTCACTCGAATAAATATGAATGAATAAAAAATGGTTTGTCACTTACTGTATAAATAACTATAAACTTGCACTTAACATTATAAAAAATTGAAATTTGGCAAAAAATAAAGTTCCTAAAATGATGATCTTTCTCTTGGAAACGTAAATAAGCCTTTTAAGTTAGAGATAATGCTAACAAATCTTTTTTTCTGATTAACCTAAATAGTTCAGCAATGCTTGTATAATAATAACATTTTCTGCAGGGGTTTCTTTTCTAGATAGATTTTAACTATGATTGACGCTCTAATGATCGTCCGAATTATCGTGTTTGACAAGTACTGTCAAATAATGACATTTTTTAAAACGACCCATTAACTCAAAGCCAATAACTAAAGTAAAAATAGTTTTTAGTGAATTATTTTGTTATTTATGAAGCAAATCATAAGTTATTATACATCACTAAAATCAGAATAAAACGTACTATTTGGTGGGCTAAAAATCCAATATGGCGCCCATAAGAAAAAAGAAAGTTGATGATGACTGACAGAAAACGAAACGTCGTGTGGCAAATTTGAATCCATCATCAAATAGTTAGGAAAAAGTGGCAATGAAAAGATGCTTTTAGTTTTGGGATATCTCTTCAAATAAGGTTAGAAATAAATAAAAACAAAAAATCAAATTTTCAGTTTTTTTCGGATATCTTCGGAAGTACTCGGAAAATCAAAATTTTTAAAACAGCTTTTGGTTGAGCTTTAAATTGCGCAACTTTGCCCCAATTTAAACTTTCTCGTATCTCTTATGGTTTCTGAGATCCCAATGGTGAGGGTCGAATTTGAATTACCCTGTATATTTCAAGCTGAAAATCATCAAAATTGACTTGTAAATGCAAAATTAGTCTATTTTTGGATTTGTCGGATTTTGGTTAAAATTTTATTTAAAAACCAACTATTAATTGGGAAATTGACTTGAAAACTGGATCTCAAGTAGAAAACCAATAAAACTTTACTTAATAATGCAAAATTAGTCTATTAAGTCAATTTCAACTTGAAATTGGTGTAAAAACTGAATTTCATATTAAAAATAGTGAATATTATGAACTAAGTTAACCTAACCCAACACAAATCTGTTGAAAAAATGACTGTCTATGTGAAAAAATTGAAATTCATTATCATCATCATTTTTTAGGTAAATAAAAAATGGATTATTTTTGTGTGACCACCCTGTATATACAAATGAGTCATTGCGTAATGTGAAATAAATGAAAAGTTTTATTGCCCTTTAGAGGATTTCAAAATTATGTTGAACGATGTAAAACTGTTATTATTCCTTAAAAACCCAAAATATTTCCAAAACGATTAGACGACTTGCACAGAATTATTTGTAGAATCCAAATTTTAAAAAATATATAGAGTGTTTTTCCCTTAAAAAAATGAAATTAAAGCCATCTTCCGGTATAGACGCAAGAGACATAATCTTGATAATAGTTAGATTGGGCATGGCAACTTTACAATGTTTTCCAAATTTTCAAAAATTTTTACCAATTTTTTGTTGTTGTCATAATGGTAATGAATAAGTACTACAAATTCTGCGATTTCTCTAATACTGAGTGAGAGAAAAACTAGAAAAACTGTTATATTGCGTATTTTCCAAAGAAGTAAAATATCTGAATACTTTGTGATTAAAACTGAAATTAGGATGACTGACATTTTGAACAGATTCTAGAAATAAAATTTTTACTTTTACTACTTATTAAAAATATAATTTTTAATCGGTAGGACACACAAATGGATGTATACCTAATTCCCTTACTTTCAAACAAATGCCAAGCAAATATTATTCAAAAAATGTCAAATCCCCAATACAACAATTACACTTCGAAATCATTCTTTTAGCGTTTATCATTGTTGCTGCAACACCGTTTTCCGAGTAATATTAATATGTGAACAAGAATTAAAGACAAACTAGAACGTGGTTATCTGCAACATTCAAACAACTCACATAATAAGCTGGCAAATAAAATTGCTTCAAGGTTCCTCAAATACCATATTAGAGGAGAATCGCTGGTTTGGGTAATCGTTTGATTGCTTTAGGATTTAAGTTGACGATTTTGCGTAATCACTGACATGAATTGGTGGATGAAATTCATTTCTGGGATACAAAACCATAATTTCCCATATTTTAATCCCTCAAAAGCTGTAAAGAGTTTTCTCTATATTCAAGAGACAGAGGAAGTATTAAAGTACATATTACAGTAATGTTAGATAAACACACATTTTTACATCTCCCCCACTTAAAAAGGTGCTAATGATAAGAGGTGTGACGTCATGAGCTTGCTATACTTATGAGTGAGCCTCGACGTGTCATATGAAGTTAGTTGTCCCACCAGCTCACTAGGCAGGTGTGAATTAGTTCAAATTTTACGTTTTCACCACATTTAACATAGTCAGAATATGGATTTTTGTTTCATTAGAGAACCATCAGTTTTCATACTTCAGGTAAGTTTTTAATTTACATTTTTGGAGAGCTTACATAGTCTCGTGGTACCGGCAGTTTGTTTTACAAAAGGTGTTTGAGTTAGTTTAAAGCCCAGTTTTTTTGCTATATTAGTTACGCGTAAAGTGCGTCCCACAGTAACTTTACAAAATTTGAAGGTCGGTTTTTCGCCATTTAAACGTTCGTTAAAGTTATCAACGTCATAAAAACTTAATCCTACATTATCATGGCTGTATAATACAGCCAATTAGATTGTATAGGTTTGGAATTATTAAGGGGTTACTCATGCAGTTCAGGAACGTCTGCGTTTGTAGAAATTCTATTAAACTGGTTCAGAACCGTTTTTTTGTACCAAGTTAGGATCATAAAATGATAAAAATACCGTGTTATCAAAGTTTAATCGCGATAACTGGCGCCTTTTAAATAAGCTTCACCCATAAAAAAAGTTAAGTAATAATCGTCTGAAAAAAATCTGGAATTCAAACATTATTCAATCCATTCAAGATCAACTAAAAGACTTATCTTTGAAGATGAAAAGTTCTGATATAACATTTCAGCTTGCTGCTTTTTTTGACTATTTTGTGATATACAGGGTGAGTAATTTACACAGGCGACATGATGCTGTTACGTATGGAAGACAGTTAAAATTATCTGAACTTAAATTTACCAAAATTGCACTCTTAAGAAAGATAAAGAGGAGTCTGTTCTAAACTATCGTTTGAAAACATTGTTTGTTAACACATTAATTACATATAATTACAAATCACAATGAAAACCACCACGTATAATCGAATAATGCTATTTGGTCGTAAAATTGCAATTTATGAGATGTGTAGAATATGTTTAAACTAATTTAACTCACTTAAGTCATGTTTCCTCAATGCAAGGTTGTGTTTTAGTGATTAGTTGACTGTAATGTACGGATTTCCCTAAAGCAGGTATGCCAATTTGGTTTTTGTTACAAAAATTTGACTACAAAATGCGTTTGGATGCCTTATTCAAATTACCCGGAAAAATGTGACCGACTTTCAAGTTGAGAGAAATAAAAAGGAGTTTTCCTTATCGAACTTGAAAAGCAAATAAGAGATAAAACAGTAACCGGTCGTATAATATATAAAGTACCTGTGTACTGCCAAGCTCATATTCAACATATCTAGAACATGTGTGTGTACATATTCAATTGTTTAGTGTTGAATTAACGACTTTCTGATATGTCCGAGGTAACCTTTTCGTTTTCAAGCTATTTTAACGCCTCTGTTGGTATAATAACGCTAGTTTTTAGTGGTGTATGTTGGTAAAGTGGTACTATTTTTTCGCTTTACACCATCAGGTACTATATTTATTTTTTATATCACACATATCGAAAATATTGCCAAACCTGTCAACTTCCAGAATTTAGTGTGATTGATTGCCTATTTACATTAATCATTTGATAAGCGATACTTATATTTTTTAATATAGTCAGTTATGAGAATTTGCTAGGATGCATTAGGGTTAGAGTTTTTTGTATTATTATGTCGTTCTTACCATGTTTTTCTAATTATTATGCTTCTTTAGTTAACTAACAGATTTTGGTTTACATATGTCTCTTAATCATATAGAAAACCGCAAAACCAGCAGATATTTCATTTGAAATATGTAATTTGGACCTTTTAGAGATTTCTCTATCAAAAACACAGCAGTAGCCGCTATTTTTAGTACCAAATTTTTCAATTTCTTGCAAAAGAAGTTAAATTTGATTTTTCAGTATTTTGCTACAGAGTGGTAGTAAAATTTGAGTATCACGTAGGAATCAAAAAATCATGACCATTCCTACTTTATGGTTTTGAAAATGTGTTTGAAGATCTGATTGATGCTGTTAAATGACTTCAAATCAAAATAATTTATAAAACTAAGACAATAGAGGAACAAAATTTGTATATAAACTATAATAAATCTGAAATTTGTACTTACTAATGATTAAATAATCAGTGTCAAAGGAAAAACACTAATTATGAATATGTCAAGTCTGAGAAGTAATACGAGCAAATAATTATTACAATCTCATACTACTTTAAATATAACGTGTTTAGGGTCTTATATGAGATTTAGATAAAGCGAGTATATAGTTCAAAACAGGTTGAACGTTAGCTAAATATGGCGTAACCTCTATTTACCCGAGATAGTTTTGTTTGATGTTAAATCCCGGAGCGTCACTTTTAAAATTTATATCCCTGTAAAAACAATGGCGCAATAAAGTAATTAAGCGATTACAAAACCGTTATATAAAATTCCGTGGGTTTCTCACCTGATAAGTTTTGGAATTTTGTTTGCCACTGTCGCGTTACAGGAAATTTTCAGTCAGACTGTAACAAACTTTTTTTTTTTATTGTTTTAGGTGCCCTGAATTCTTATATACTTACCGCATTGGTGTGGTAATAAGTGCAACTTGAATCAATATTTGAAGACATCAGCAAGCAGGTACAATCTTCCGGCTTGGTTTTATTGACTTTCTTGATTATCACCCAACCATTAGAGATCTAGTTCATTACACCAGACTGGAAGAAGAAGCAGTGTGTTTTATTACTCTACAGGTCACAGTTTAATGGCATGGTAATAGTCTTTTACTGTACGGCTTTGATTTATAAACAAATTTTTCAGAAGCTACCCTGACTGCGCTTTTTGAAGGAGTTACATCAGGGAAATTTGAAAATGAAGAGAGCTATCCGTCGACAGTATATATTCTACACTGTCATGGAGTTGCTCTCTTTATAGACAAATTTAAATTCGTCATTCTACACTGCAAGGTGGATGCACTTCATGGAGAAGTTAGGAGAAAAGGTCACATATAATGTGAAGTAGATCTTGTAAAATTAAGCATTAATAAAATCTGTGTTTTATATACTACTAACTACTAACCCACATATCAACTAAAGTATATTCATGTGAAAAATACATGCCAGGCATATAACTAGCCGCATATAAATTTCAGAATTTGCCATTTGTTTGGCATATACCCGGCTGTTGTACAAATTTACCTTTTTAAATATTCCAATAAGTATATGCCAGGGGTATGTCTGAGAAGTAAAAACTGATCTCTATAGTATAGTTTGCTATAAATGAAAAATAGTTTCGTAAAATTGTTAAAGGATATACCACACTATTTCAAACTGAATGATTAAATGAGAATAATGAAAATATAGTATAAACTATAAATGGATATAAGAAAAGCAAAATATGAATCTTATTTTAAAAACTTACATTTTTATTCAGCCGAGCTAATTCAAGCACAAGAAGATTACAACGCGTAAACCAAACAAAAATTACTGAAATTACAAAAAAAAATACAATTTTGAAAATTCCGCCTACATCAATGTTATTTTTAAATTCTCGAGAAACATGCTTGGCACATGAACTAAAGGGACAAAGTAATATATGCCAGGCACGTATTGGGAATATACTTTTATATACTGTGCACATATCTGGCATATATTTGAGAATATACCCCTGTCTGAAAGTAACTGCCAGGCATATTCCAAGCATACAATTTTGCTATGTGGGTAAGTAGTAAATGACCATTTTGTTGCACACTGGTTTTAGATTTCTCCTGGGGAGAAACTGATGAGGCAACCGCCCCTTTTAGAATAGTTTGACTTTAATTGTATTTTTTGAAAAAAAAATGTGTTCAGTTAAAAGTAAGCTATAAAACCACGTGTTACATTTTGACGTTTGAACTGTCACAGCGACTAAGTTCAGACACCTTCAATATTTCCAGTACAGTTGCACTGTGGTATTCATGTCAAATAACTCGGTTATTTTGTGATTTTTGAATGGAAATTGTATTAGTCGAAAAATGCCAAAACTACGGACTACATTTTGACGTTTGAACTACCTTAAAGACCTGTCAAATTATGACATTTAAAAAAACTTTTACTTGCACATGTCCTGGAAATATAAGTTATTTGTAATTTTTGAAACAAAATTGTCAAAAAAACCAGCTGTCAACTTAACAGGAACATTATAAAAGTGACAGTTAAGGGATTTTTTATTTTGATTGGGAAAATCGAGTTGACAGATGTGGCAACCTTGTCCTGACGGTTAAATGGTAGAGACATTTTTGTTATTTTAACTTCAATTTGTCTAGCATATTTTATTATTATAATAACAATAATGGACATTAAAACAGCTATTTCTGTGCTCTGTAAGCTCTTAAATAGAATATACCACACCAGCTTAAAACCAGAACATTTTAGACTAGCAAAGTTTGACAAAAATGAAGAAAATGTGGTAAGTGATTCCTTTCAAAACCAACATCTGTAATTAAGTGAAAAAGTGATTTTAGGTCGAAAATTTGTGGGACGCTTTGAGTAAAATGCTCAAATGCACTAACACAACGTCCATACATCAAAAACTGCATACTTTACATTATAATAGATTATCATTTTACAATTTAAACAGTGGAAGTAGAGAGTTGCTACTAGCTTTAAGTTTTCTACTTTCATTTTTACTGGAGCAAGAAATAGAACTTAGATTAGAAATTAGTCCTTTACCAGAGTATCCAACAACCACTAGTAATGACACCTCAATATTGGAGTGGAAAAAACTGGATGGGAATCAACTCAAAAATTACCATCTTTGGCTCACAGGAAGGATTTCATCTAATCAAAACGCGATCCATCAATACAAAGAACAAATTTGCAAAATCCAAGAAAAAGTAGTCAAAACAATAATAATTACAGATTGTATTGAAAATGTGTGGGCATTTTAGTGGGACAAGGCCTTAAACATAAAAGCACACACACCTTTAACTGTATATGAGATTTTAGCTCTTAAAAACCCAAATATTGGCCAAAAGTTTCTTGAAGACACTGAACCAATTGTACATATCATGAAGACATACAAAGAATGGCTGAAAAATGAAAAAGTATTTTGGAAGTGGATGGTAAGTGTTGCATATTATCTAAAATGGTGTTTTGTTGAACTACCCTACTTGCAGATCACTGTAATAAATGAGGCTAAAAGTGAAACCACACTACAATCAAACAATCAACAATAATTATACTTTATTATTTATCTTTTAACAGAGTCTAGTGAACTCCAAATAAATCCAGATTTTGAGTTTTCCAAAACTGTACTATATGGTGTATTTCTAGCCTTATAATAGTCAGAAGGAGCATGCATAATAAATTCCATACAATCCAAACTCCTTGGAAAGTCTTCTTCAGGTCCTGAAAATATAATTAATTGACTCTACAATTAAACAAACAACATAATGTATTACCAACAATATAACTTGCTGGGTCAAACTCCTCATTTGGTGGAGGACTCTCTTTGGTAGGTAATAACCACTGAAGTACGGCACTTTTATTACAATACTGATCAGTCATTAAACCAGTGATTTGTGCATAGTAGCAATCATTATCCTCATCCCTTACTGAGATTATGTCTCCAACTTGAATATAGCTTCCCTTAAATGGAATTTCAGTATACTACTTGGTCTGCACTGTTATAAAACTTGCTCACCTTGTAAAAAACTGAATTGGTAGTAACTGTCCTTGATACTGAACTTGGGGCTTTCATAGGAACTTTCTTAAATAAACTCCTTCTTCCCCGACCTTTTGTGTGGGATTTGGTTGCTGCATTTGGATTGTGTCTGGTTTTATATGATCTGGTTGTTCTTGCTTTCTTTTTAGTTGGTTTTTCTTCATCTTCTTCCTACCAATTTTATCTTAGTTCAGTGAGCTAATGTGGGCAGATTTTGTTGTTAATTGGTTACTTACCTTGACCTCGGTGTCCTCATCGACGTCTTTTTTGGCCTCATTAACGCAGTTTAGGCAAATTACACCTAAGTTTTCAGCATTTGTCCATAAAGGAGATTCAGTAGCTTCACATTTTAGACACACAATGGGTGTTTTATATGGCATTTTTAAAATCTTATTAATTTGGTGAAAATTAACATAAAAGTGTTGTTTCCAATATACGTTATCAGTAAAAGTTAATGTAAGAATAATACAAATATAATATTGAAATACACTCAAAATATACAAATAACCACAGAGTACATAACCTAGTCGTTTGACGTTTTCTTTCGTTTTGTGATATCAGCAGGGATAAAAAAGCGGTATAATCCAAAGGTCACGTGACGACGCGTGATTTTGTAATCATGAAGTCATGTGATTTTTACTGAACTGTTACTCCTGTATGTTAGTATCACTTATTATTATTATTATTAAGAAGAAGATATGAACAAAACCCAAATGACGGTTTGACATTGACAAATAATAGAAATATTACATGAATGTAATGTTAATGTTTTTATTTATTTTATAGTTTACAAAAAAGAAAATAGTTTACTGCATTATATTAAGCATAAAAATGTCTAAATTTCCTGACAGGAGACTGCGGTTCACAGTCGAACAGGACATGCAGCTTCTGTTGCAAGTCCTGAAACAAAACCCTTTCGAAGACTTAGACAGGTGGACTGAGGTACATGAAAACTTTGTACAAGACTGTAATGTGCCCTTCTCCCTAAGAACGTGCAAGGACCATGTCAATCACTTGTTGGGGCTTCATTTGAAAGGTGCCTTGAAAATGTTGGTTGTACTTTATTCCTTTGGGAGTCATTGGAATTAATGAACCCAATTTCAGGCGTCCTAGAGAAACCCCTGAGGATTTTACACAAAAAAAGGACACACTGGACAAGATTTTAGAAATGCGGAAGGGTTCTTCTGTTGACAGTACTGCTCGTCGAGGACCTAGATCAGCTGCACAAGCTGAAGGTGACTCAGCAAACTCAACAGATCCTAGATTCATAAAATCCGAAGACAGTGATGGTAGGTAAATAATGCATTATTACTGTAAAGACCCTAAAGATGGTTTTTAGATGATTTTTACTGGGATGAGGAAAATGAAAGGGATAAGAAGGAAAAAGAAAGAGAAGCCAATGATTTGGATGGGAAATTGAGAAAACAAGAATTGCTTTTAAGGGAGCGCAAAATTGCGTTGCAAGAACAAAAACTAAAACTGGAAGAAGAAAGACTGGAATTGGATAGAATGGAATTGAATAAGAGAATGGAGATGGAGAGGTCAGAGAGAGAAGCGTACAGGAAAGTGGTTTTGCAAAACCAGACTATTATAACTGCCCTTATGGACAGATACAATAGAAGGAATGGGGGGAATCACTTGTGTATTTTATAGATGTATGGTGGGATGGGTTTTGTTTCTGTCAAGCAATAAGAATTACACACTTGCATATTGTGTTATAATAAGAGAATAATATTAACAATTTACTTAAGTGAACTTTTATAAATAATAAAGCTTTAAATGCTAGGAATTAATAACTTATATAATAAAAGCTATAAAAAGAGACATAAAAGTTTTAGCATACCTGAAGGAGCATGTACATTTTTACTGCTTCTTGTTTGGCTTTCTTATGAGATGATAGTTGGGAAGCACTTTCATCAAAGTCTCCATTTGCAATGTTTGAGGCTGAAAAAAAGTGACAAAATGATAAAATACCAATATTAAATCAATAGTACTGTTTGGTAATACAACAGAAATAATTGTTTAAAATAACGTTGGAAGAAAGTTATTGCGGGTACGCCACTGTTAATCTCCTTTCTCGTTCCGTTACTACTAAATTACGGGAATAGCAACGCCAAGCTGCCAGACCAGAAACTATTTACAACTACGTTCCAAACTTTAGAATACATAAATTTCGACCCACTGAAATTTTCTGTTGGTGTAACAGGAGTCTATACTGAAAACGTTAACTTTTATTGCAACTTTGTTGGTTTGGAATAAATGCATAACGCTATTTATACAAAACAGAAGAACAATTAATTAATTGGTTTAAAAAAAGCTTTGAACGAATTCGTGCACGTAGTGGGTTGGATTAAACCTGAAAGCGAGGTCACCAGCTTCGAATCAATACGACAAACGCAACGAGCAGTGTTCTGTTTGTCGGGACGCTAGATTGTGTCGGTACGTCAAACGTTATCGTTGCAAATATCGTTTTGCTGAAAAATGAGTCGGGAGAAAATGTGGCGCAAACCCAAGGAACGTCTCAGATACACCAACGAGCACAGTCTGATGTTGCTTAAGGAAGTTCTGGACCGAAATCCGTTCGAAGATCCGTACAGATGGAGTACGGTGCACGAAAACTTTGTTCGAATGACGGCCCGTCCGCACACGCTACGTTCCGTTAGGGAGCACGTGGACTATCTTTTAAAACTCTACGTGAAAGGAGATTTGGAAAAGTAAGCATTATAACGGGACCGCTATTTAAATTTAAAGCGAAAAAATCCGAAAACAGAAAAATAAGCTCTAGTAGCTTGATTGTTTGGTTTGTTGAGTGATAAATGGTAATTTTATATAGGCATAGGCGGTCAGTGGCGTGCTGATTCGATGTTTTATGGTTAACTACTAAAAATCTGAAAAAAAAAATTAAAAACGTTGATATGAGAGGGCGTGACGTTTCAGACAACTGACAGTTTAAGTTAACTCGTTTTTTTTATGTTACCAATAATTGTCACTTTTAAAATGTCTCCTTAAACTAATAAGTTGTGATATGATTGTGACACTTTTAGAAAAAAATTTTTTAGAGAAAATGCTAAAAGAAAAGAGTTTTGGCTTTGGTCGTAAGTTGAATGTAATTTTCAAGCTTTTCCATGTGGAAAAGGTGTTTTAGAGTCTAAAAAATAAAACAAAAATTGATTTGTGAAGATTTTATGTGATTTTAAAACTCCGAGACTCCTCATCTAAAATTCCATTACCTAAATAGTTGCAAAACCATATTTTTTTATTTTATTTTCATCTCTAGACATTTTGCATCTGAATTGTCACATTCAAACTTCCGATGCCGTAAGTTTTCTTTAATAATAAATAATTAAATAACAAATAAAATACTTTGGAATTTTAAATGTTAAGAAGATGTAGATTAGGAGATTTTGCTGGCCAATCAAGCCTATCAACTAACTTGTTGCAAAGATTTGTGGTCTACTGAATATTAATGGAAGCATTTTCTTTCTCTAATAAAAATGTTTATCAAGAAATTCTTTTGTAGCAAAGCAAGATACAAAGGAAGCGACGAGGAACATATCGAAAAACTACAACTGTTGCAAGAGGTACTATCTCTGAAAGAAAAGTACTTTGACGTTATCCAAGAGAAAAAAACACCCGCCAGAGAAACAAGGAATAAACGACCTAAATCTGAAACCTGTAGGTTGTTCTAGGGGGTTTCATGCATGCATTTTTAACAGTGTTTTTCTTTCGCAGCTTCTTATGATGACCCTGATGAGTCTACTGACATGTTCCTCGATGAGGATTTGACGGAGTATTCCGTAAATCCGAATCAAACTGCAGGAAGTGTATCTTCGGTCACCCAAGACGGTGGTAAGTAATTGGTAAAGATACTTAAAACACACACAAGTTGTTGTTAATGTAGGTTTGACAAGCATAGCAACACTACAATTTCTGAAAGATAAACACACCACGGAGGTGGAATTGCGGAGACAGGAAGTGGATTTACAAGAAAAAAAACTTGCATTAGCTGAGAAGGAGTTTAAAATGGCTAGAGAAAGGTTTGATCTGGAGAAACAGGAACGATTGCGACGCCTAGATTTGGAACAACAAGAAAGAGCAATGCACCTCAAAGTTTTGGAACAACAACAGAAACTAATACAAATGTTTTTTGAACAACACAAATGAATCATAACTTTAAAAACAAATTTAAGCTTTAACAGACCTAAAATTTTATTTACTTTTTTATAAAAAAAAATTATTGGTTAGGCCTCAAGGTATTACTACTTACTATTACTAATGACTCTGTGAGTTATAATTATATAAAAAGTCACACTTTTCAATATAAATAAGAAAAATGCATCATTATTGAATGTTTGTAGAAAAAAGTCATGGTTTGCTGGCTTAATACATAAATAACTATTAAAGGCCTTATTAGTTTAAAGTCTTACCGCTGGTTTATCCAGTCCTTCCCTCATTTGACAGTCATTGCCAAATATTGAAATATTCTCTTTCAAGCACTGTTCATTGGTAATTCTACATGCAGCTCCCACAGTGCAACCACTAGTGACTATAACTTTATTACCGACAAAGCATTTAGTCTCAAAGACGTTGTGGTTGCCTATTTTACGCGCTTCCACTGTACTGTCCACCTCAAATACGTTATGGGAACCTATTATGAGGACTGGGGTGTTTTCTTTGTCTTGTTGGTCAAATGGTAATCTAAAATATGACCAGTGTATTCCTGTGAGATATAATAATAGAAATTGTAGTCCCTTTCATGAATTAATAAATTTAAAAAAAAGCTCAAGGTAGTTAAAATCAGCATGTAATGCAAGGTTGTCAGATTATCCCCAAAAAAATTGGTTTTTTTTGATGATTTCTTCTGGGGTTTCAGGTTTAACACTTACTACTCGAAATCACCCCTTATGAGCATTGGATCTTTGCTATGAATATTAATGTTACTCTTGTTGCGCCAGGATTATAACTTTACATACATTGACAAAACTAGCAAACCTGTGAATAATCTTGGCCTGTTCCTCGATCAAGCAATGTTCCCCAATGATAATGGGGCCCGCCTCGGCTATTATAACGGCACTGGGATGAATAATGGTGCCAGCACCAATAGTAATATCACCTCGTAGTTTTGATTCTTCGCACACCAGGGCTCCTGGACATATCTTAACACTGAATCAACCCCTTAATGTTTTACTTCTGTAGTAATGACAAACTTTACCTGTTCCTTGACATGATTTTATAGAAAGTTGTCTTAAATTTGTTGTTATGATATTTTATAAGTTAAAAACAGATAATAACAAAAAATTAAATTAGGTTAAGTGGAGTATTCTTCTTCACTTTTTTTATGGTTGTGCCCAGTAGTCGATTTGCTTTGACAGCGCCACGCGGTAAAACACTGAACTATTCTTAGCCGTAATAATAGTAATTTCGATTTTATCGTTAAATCTGTACTTAATAATTGATGCATTTATTTTATTTTTATATTTCATTACAAGTGTACGTATATTAAAGTAGTATTAAATTACTCCCATAACTAAAATTAGCTACAGTGTATAAATAAGCATAACATTGTAATTTGTGTGCAAGAAAATATGTACATTTCACAAACGAACACTGTAATATTTAAAAACCGTTTTATGCCCCCAGTCACGGATCTTTAACAGTTGTTATAGGCCTTCTTCGACTGTTACTCCTTAATGACTATCATTTTCACATTTCCTATGCAGATCGATTGCATGCTTAGCTCTACATTATCACTTTGTTAAGAAACAAAGTATATAGTCATTAAGGGGAACATTATCAGGCATATATTGATGGGCTTTCAACATTTTGCGCAAAATAAAAATCTAATTTAACGCATTCTCGTTGGGTTTTTACACGGATGAACTCCTTCAGCGGCATTTCAAACGAACGATCTGTCACAGTCCGTGCTTACAGAAGCGTAACACTTTCTTCGGTCTCATCACATGTGAAAAGATCCCGTTTGAGTAACTACCCTGATTTATAAGTCTGCATATTTGTGGGGTCGGAAGCAAATGAGACGGTTTATGACTTGCTTATTTTTGTTTGACAATCTGACTGCATAAAAAGCTCTTCCACTTTGGAACGTTTCCACAAGTGCAATCATGTCGTTATTTATACCAACATAAATCATTCAGTTTTCTTAACTTGTTTAGTTAATTTGGCTGTAAAAGAGGTGACACCCTGTGTGAGCGGTTTCTACTATTAATTACCCTCGGTCCGATTAGCTTGAATAGTATTTTTCGCTCGAACTTTTGCCTGATTTTTAAAGCCCCACAGGGACGAACTGTCTGGGCTATGATTGACGTGCTAACAATGAAGGCTTTGGATACAATGCTAACGCTTTAGTGTCGTTAGGGAGCCACGTTAATTTGCCGTAATCGAAATATGACGTTTTTGAGTTAAATTGTTTGCGGGCGTTAGTTCTGATTATGCCGAAACGAATCACTCGGGAGCCATTTGTTTTTGATGGGGGCATAAGTTAAGATACGTTAATTCCGCCTAGACAAGGCTTTCTAATAGAGTGATCATCAGACTATAACATCTGTGATTGATGAAGTTTTGTCCTATCTTCGTATAGAGAAATCGTTTCTAATACTAAGTCACTATCATATATAACTCACACAATATCACTACTTATTTGGTTTTTGTAAAATAATTACATGATACAAATTAATACTAATTTACTTTTGGTGGTACCTTAAAGTGTACCTGGAAGATATACTCACCAACTTGTTTATATTAAATGGAACACCTTCTGTATTAATACATTTTTGAATACTCCTGGCAGTTTTGTTTTCTTTTCTCAAAGTTCAAATAGCATACTTGCAGTCACGTGACTATTATCAAGTTGTAAATGGATTAAAGATAACATACTAAATTTAAACAATAAATTTAGTATGGAATAATTAACCACTCTGCTTCATGTCCTCTTTGATATTTTCAACCAACTATCCAGACTGAATTTTAGCATCCTTAACATCATCTAGCACAGTTTTTTCTATCATTTTGTTAAAAAATGTTCCAGTTTTCATTGTGCTATTTTCAGCTTCAACGTTCTCAAATAGTCTTTTAGCGTTGCTTTACAACTCTTTACTAAACAGTTGAGAAAAATTGTATTTTTGTGTCTTGGCAACTTTTCTCATTTTAATGTTATGTTTCAGTGTAAACCGTACATTACACGGACCATACTGACCATATCTGTCATTTAAGTTGACAATCAATTGCTCTCTACAACTTTTAGAATCCATAAATCCCCCACTGTTCAGAGTCATGGAGATAATGAGTCAATTGCGTAAGTAATCCTGTTGAAATTTAAGCGTTCACACTACTTTCCAGACATTAAATAGCATCCAAAGAGTCTACGGAATTCCAACTGGCCGTGAAAGGCCTATTCAAGAACAACAACGATGAATGGAAAAATCGTCGAGCAGCTCCCATCACCAACACCCCCATTCTACGTACCACAGACAGTAATTCATTGAGTTTGCAAAGAGAGGAAGAACACACCAGAATTTTCGCTTCTCTGGTGCCTGATGAGGTGATTTACCACATCCACGACTATACCAGAAGGAATTTTGATGCTTGCTTACTGTTTGGGGATGTGTCTGGTATAACGATTTTTGTTTCCCAGTTGATTCTACTGTTCAAGTTAATCAGGTTTTACGGATTTGTGCGAAAAGTATAATAAAACTGGAAAAGGGGGACCATCCAAACTGACCCAGGTGCTGAACAGTTACATCGGAGCCATGGTTCAGGAGATACTATCCCATGATGGAGATGTATTTAAATTTTCTGGAGATGCTTTTATCGCTTTGTGGAAAGTAACTGATAATCTATCAATGAAGGACGCGGTGCATGAAGCTATAGACTGTTCTTTGGTTATTCAAAAATCTTACGGACGTTATCAGGCTGACCAGGACGTAGTGATCCGAGGTATTGTGATTTGATAAGCTTTTAAAATCGTTCTAAAAGTGTGCTTTACAGTAAAACTCGCTATAGCAGCTGGAAATTTGACCTTTTCCTTGTTGGGCGACATGGAAAATTCTTACTATTTTGTGTTTGGTCCTCCTGTTCTCGATCTTAAAGGAGCCGAGTCTCAGAGCTTTGCCGGTGACATTATCATCACCAAAACCGCTTGGCAGCATGTCAGTCCTAACGAATATTTAGCAGAAGAACTTAGAGATGGAATGCACGCCAAAGTATTGTCTTTAACATTCTAGAATGTATAAAATCACGGTTATTGTTTTAGATTTTTGGCGTGGGTCCTAACTGGAGAAATATTCAAAGAACAGCCCACATAACTGCAGGTTTCTACAAAACATACTTTTGGTTTCTTAAGAGTTTTAATGCCTTCTCTTCAATAATATAGAGGAGTCAGTCAATTTGATGCAATCTTACAATGCAGATAGAATCAGTGAAACAGAATTCAATTTGCCTGTGTCAAACGATAGGGACGATTTGTCTCTCAGCCCTTCTATTCCAGATGAAGCTAACATCTCTGTGGATTCAACAGTTATAATGGATGGATCTGGATTTAATACTGCAAGTGATCTGTATGCCTGTAAGTTCAATTTTTGTTTTTCTATTGTTTCTGTATCAGTTTAATTACTTACTACTCAATTACTACTCTTTTCGACTTGTAGCTTTTCCTCCTTTTCAACTTCCTCTCAGAGACAATTTCTGGTGCAATATTAGAATTGTATACCCTTTTTATGGATACATTTAACCAGTTCAGGATTCCCAATTCTCATTGTAAGCGTCTTCCAATTTCTTCTCATTGAAATTAGTCTATTCTAAACTTTGATATGATCACCATTCTTTTGGTTTGAAACAATTTTTTATGGAAGATTTTACTACTTACACAAATGATCCAAGTTTGGACATCTTGAATTGATAATTTTAAAAGTTTAATACGTTTTTTTTTTTTGAATATTTTCAGTGAGACCATCTGTAAACATGTGTTTAAGATTGCGCATGCTAAAAGATTTGAAAAAATTTATTATAGCTCCTTTAGAGCGTGGAGTAACAGCGGATGAGCCTATCGAATACTTGACCGAAATCAGACAAGTTACTATTCTATTCATTAATTGTAAAATTAAGTTTAGTGCCAGCTTAACAGCAGCTGAAGTCATTGACATAGCCGATAAAGCCTTCCTGACCGTTAACAGGTTAACAAAAAAAAAGTGTATCGTACTCTTTTAAATTATGCTACCTAATTTAGGTTGGTAAAAGAAAAGTTTGGCTGCCTAAATAAAGTGAATATGTTCGATAAGGATTTGCTTATACTGGTAATTTTCGGACTGAGAGGTTTGAAAGACGAAATGGAGTGTCAAACTGCACTGAAATGCGCTAAGGAGTGCTACGAGAGTTTAACGAAAATCCCCAACATGGCGGGTGTAGGAGCTGCTGTTACAACAGGAAAAACTTATTGTGGCGCTTTCGGGCACGCTTTAAGACGCGAGTACACTGTTATCAGTTTAGTGGTCAACAAAGCTGCCAGGTTAATGGTAGCTTATCCGAACAAAGTGACGTGCGACAGGGAAACTTTCCTCCATAGCAAACTGGAAGCGAAAAACTTTATCCTGCAGGAGTATAAGCCTTTAAAGGGGATTGTAGCTCCTGGACCCATTTACGAATTTAAGGAAGTTGCCAGGTAACAAGTGATACTTTTTTGCCAGTAAACGTTAAACGGAATCGCTGTTTTAGTACAAGAGAAGTGGCTTTGACTATATCAGTGAGACCACTTTTAGGTCGGGAACAAGAGATTGAATTGTACCTTTATCTGTACAGAAAAGCTAGAGAAAGGGCTGAACACGCTCTACACCCTGACAAGGAAATATTTAGTCTGTTAGTAATTCAAGGAGAGTCCAGACAAGGCAAAACTAGACTTCTTGAAGAACTGATTTATGCTACAGATCCCAAGATTCCCATTTGCCGATTTACCCTAACTAAAACCGATTCCACTGTAGTTTAACATTTAAACTACTTCAGTTGTAACAATTTACTTTTTTTAGAGCTCCTACGCTTCTATAAGACTGTTATTCAATCCTTTGTTGGGTTTGAATGAAAGGTCATCAACGTCTCAACGCGAAGCTAAAGTCTTAAAACGTTTGAAGAAAACTGATTTAGCTCAGGAAGCTTACTGTCTCAATGATATTTTCAACTTAAATTTTAAAGTTCCTTTAGACTACGAAAATTTGAATAACAAACTCAAGTACAGGAAGCTGAAGAAGGTGTTTGAACAGTTTTGTCAAAACGTACGGAATGTTTTAGTTTTTGGCCTTTTTTGAATCGTGGTATTTTACAGGTTTTTAAAGCTTTTTGGGTTGTGGCTATCGACAATTCCGAATACATCGACGACGAGTCTTGGGTTTTGCTCAGCATTCTCCTAAAACTTAACCTGACATTTATTGTAGCCACGATGGGTTTGAGAAGTTTACTGAATCCAGTAGCTATGGAAGTGTTACAAAATCCGAAAATCAAGGTGATACAAATGAAGATTATTGATAAGTGGTATCACGTGGGATTGGCCTGTCAGATGTTGGATGTGGATGCAATTCCTCCTGAATTGGAAAAGTATGCAGGTCTTAATTTAGGTTAGGTTGAGGTTTAGCATTTGTAGGGTTTTTTTCGATGCATTGTAATAGGTATTTACCTAACAAGTGCGACAAGAGACACTTAAAGTACACTTTTCCGCACGATCGTAGCAAATAAAGATAAACACTTAATCACTTTTCACAAAAAATTGAGTAAACTGTCAACGTCAATAAACCTAAACTCAATTTTCAATGAGCTGCGTTCAAAAATCCAGAAATTCGAAACACTCTAAATTGTGAAAATTTTAAATTTCAACAGTCAATATATGGAAAACAATTTAAGGCCAGGTTAGGTTAGGTTATGTTGCTTTTACTATGTTGCCAAATTTTGAAAAATTTCTTATTTAAATTCTGTCTTATATCGTTCCTTGTTTTTCGTCGTGGGACACCCTCTATTTCCTTGTGGATACTATTATGCTATGCAGGAGAAATTATAGCTCTGTTCTTCCTTATCAGGTAATCCCTTATCATTCTTTGGTCAAAACGTTACTAAGTCATACTTGCAGGCTTTTTAAACAATGTATAGGTTATGTTGCCTTAACTACGTTGCCAAATTTTGAAAAATTTCTTATTTGAATTCTTTCTTATATCGTTCCTTGTTTTTCGTCGTGGGATACCCTCTATTTTCTTGTGGATACTATGCAGGAGAAATTATAGCTCTGTTCTTCCTTATCAGGTAATCCCTTATCATTCATTGGTCAAAGCGTTACTACGTCATACTTGAAGGCTTTTTAAACAATGTATAGTTTAGAGTACTTAGTATTAAAAATTTTAGAGTGATACAAACACGTAGTAATGGCAACCCTGGCTGGGTCGAATGTTTCCTGATTAGCTTGCTGCAATCTGGCGGGTTGTTTGTTAAAACCATCACCAGAAAACTAGCCTACGAAATTGGATTAGTTATTCCACCCGTATACATGATGATGAGGTACTGTATAATTTCATAACTTGTCAGTCCATGACTCTCCAGTGTTTAATTGCACAGACTTAGTGAAGAAGAGATCAGTCTCTGGATTGAAATTATGGAGGAAGGCAGACGATACATTACCGACGTTTTCTCTAGATGGAAAATGTATGTGGACAGTTGTCGGGTAAATAAATTTAAACTTGTATCAATTACACTATTTAATGAATAACACAAAGGAAAGTTACCCTGACCTTACAGTGGCAAAAAGCTTACAAGAAAAATTCGATTTGGACGCTCTAATTAAAGTGTGCGTTCTCAATCCTAAGTTCAATATCGACGAAGTTGATCCGGAATTGTCTATGGACGTTATCATCCTGAAAACTTTTGACTCGTTAACGTCATACGAGCAACTACTAATTAAATGCAGTTCAATTTTAGGAGATATATTTCCCAGAGACATGCTAATGTATATCATGTCTTCTTCGGCAGTCAGGTTGACATCTTTGGGTAAGTTTCTATTTGATCATACACTTGTTCTTATTGAAACAACTTTTGATGTAGCTGTGAAGAAACTGTTTGAAATTCGCGTGCTTAGTTGCGCCAGAGGTAATTTTATTGAAGGAGGGTTAATTTTCAAGGAACGGCTCAAAAATCCAAACGAACAAACTGAAGTCACTTGTGAATGTAGAGGATTACTCATTGATGGTAATTTTGTTACTTCCTTTTTACATTATATAATATATGTGTAGAAGAGGGTGGAGAAAACATTTGAAACAATGAAAAGACAAAACAGACACATATGAGAAAAGTTGTTAAGGTTTTTAATGCATGATGAGTGATGACACCTTTTGCTAGTCATAGAGAGATAGATAGTGTTTAAACTATTTTGCTAACAATTTCTGGATAGATAATACATTTTTCCAGAAAACTGCCAGGACCTTCCCAAGTACGCCTCTTGCGGTTACATGAGGTTCACCTCCACCACCTTTAGGGAAACTACCTACAATCTTTTGACTGACAACCAAAAACGTGAGTTTCACGCCAGGGCGATTAGATACCTGGAGAAGGAAACTCGAAAATGCAGGGCGTGCGGTAACGGATACTTTACCAAATACATGGGAAACCGACTGGATTATGTATACCGTGGTGTTAGAGTACATTTTTCTGTGGTCGTCAAAATAAACCGTTTCAGGAGCTGAAAAAGATGCGAAGAAAGAAAAAGAAGAAGGTTGAAAAAGGAAGTTCTTTATGTAGCGAACAGAGCTATGCGAACGGGGAAACAGGAAAGGAAAGTGAAACTGCACGAGCGTCTGTGTTTAGTGGAGGAAGTATAAAATCTGATCCTAGTTTTAAGTAGTTGTACTGTGATTTACGGTTTGCATTTTGTTTGCACTAAAAATTTGTGTAGAGGGCGTTTCGACTCCAATGCGACTACATCAAATCATCATTTACAATCTGGTTTAAGTCATTTTAGTGACTACTATCCAACAGGTAGTCAGAAAAGTTTTGACTCAGATATTGAAGGCGGTATGTACCATCCAGTTTAATCTATGAAAATCTTGATTTCGTTAGTTTGCAGGATTTAAAATGGTCGAATCGCGAATTGGCTTTCAAACGGTAAGAAGATACAAAAACGACTACAACCTAACTCGAACCTTTTCGGATGCTGACTACAGTCAGTGCACTTGTTCTCTTATCTTGACCACCATGTATACGCAGATGATTGAACATTGCAGTGGGGCGGGTAAATCAGCCCCAGATGGGCAAATAACAAATATTTATCAAATTAATGACAGGATTGGTGGAGAAATTGATGAATGCCATGATAGATTTCTGCTATGTATGCATTGAGTCACAGAATGTTCCTCAAACCTTGAAGATTCTGGAAGAAGCTCTAAACTTACTAGATGTAAGTCTTATTATCACATTACAAATTACAGTTTATAATACAATTTTAGGGTCCATTGAAACAAACTTTGGAACTAGACTGGATGGTTACCCTAAAAAGGGGTAAACTCTATGCTATTATGGGTTATGCCAGATTGAAGCTAAATCACTATGAAGAAGGATACAAACATTTACTCGACGCTCTTGATTGCTATGGTGAGAGTTAATAATAAAAGCAACCAACCTTTGACATCTAATGTAAACGATCCATACAAAAATATGTCACTTGACTGATTTTTTTCATGCCTTTTTTGCTTGTTTCTTGTTTTTGAGCTTATTTTCTGCTATTTTTCAAATATCTGAAAAATTTCAAGACAATCTAAAAGGTTTCCTATGCTTCTAGAGCAGTTTAACAGCTTCCAGAAGTTTCTAGATCCGTCTACAAGGTTTCAAATGCCTTAAAAGCTTAAAATTGTCGGTGGGTCATTATTTTTGCCCACCCTGTAAACAATTTTTTAGATAAAATTTTTTGCTCTAAACCACTGAAAAGAGCAATTTAAGACGATTCTTTTGAATGTTTGAACCAACCTGAATTTCCAAAAATAACCAAGATACAGGGTGTTCAAGTTTTGAACTAATTTTCGTTAAAAAGTGCATCAAAGTAGTTTTTGGAAAGTATCTCGAAAACGGTTAGATTTACATAAAAACTGCAAAGGTGCAAAATTGTTCCTAATGAACCACTAAACCAAACTATGTAACGTTTGAACTTCAATACAGTTGCCTGTATACAGGGTGTGCACGAAATTGTTAGTGGGTCATTATTTTTGCTCACCCTCTAAACAATTTTTTAGATAACATTTTTTGCTCTAAACCATTGAAAAGAGCAATTTGAGACGATTCTTTTGAATGTTTGAACCAGCTTGAACTTCCAAAAATAACCAAGATACAGGGTGTTCAAGTTTTGAACTAATTTTCGTTAAAAAGTGCATCAAAGTAGTTTTTGGAAAGTATCTCGAAAACGGATAGATTTACATAAAAACTGCAAAGGTGCAAAATTGTTCCTAATGAACCACTAAACCAAACTATGTAACGTTTGAACTTCAATACAGTTGCCTGTATACAGGGTGTGAACGAAATTGTTAGTGGGTCATTATTTTTGCCCATTCTGTAAACAATTTTTTGGATAAAAATTTTTGCTCTAAACCACTGAAAAGAGCAATTTAAGACGATTCTTTTGAATGTTTGAACCAACCTAAACTTCCAAAAATAATCAAGATACAGGGTGTTCAAGTTTTGATATAATTTTCGTTAAAAAGTGCATCAAAGTAGTTTTTGGAAAGTATCTAGAAAACGGATAGATTTACATAAAAACTGCAAAGGTGCAAAATTGTTCCTAATAAACGACTAAACCAAACTATGTAACGTTTGAACTTCAATACAGTTGCCTGTATACAGGGTGTGCACGAAATTGTTAGTGGGTCATTATTTTTGTTCACCCTGTAAACAATTTTTTAGATAAAATAAAATTGTTTGCTCTATACCACTGAAAAGAGCAATTTAAGACGATTATTTTGAATGGTTGAACCACCCTGAACTTCCAAAAATAACCAAGATACAGATGTTCAAAGTTTTGATCTAATTTTCGGTAAAAAGTGCATCAAAGTAGTTTTTGAAAAATATTTCGAAACGGTAAAAATGCTTCTCAAGCAGTCGAAAGCCTTCCAAAACAGTCTCAAAGCTTCCAAAACTTTTTAGAATACTCTAAGGGCTTCCAAATGATCTTCAGCTAGTTTAGAAGCTCTCAAAAAAATCAAGGCAGGCTAAAAGCTTCCGTATACTTCTAAAGCAGTTTAAAAGCTTCCATAAGTTTTCAAATGCTTTAAAAGCAGTACAGAACCTTCAATGCTTTTCAAACTGTCCAGAAATCTTCCAAAAGCTCTTAAATAAGTCTAAAAAGGTTTCAAAAAACTACAGAAACTCCAAAATGCTTCTAAAGCAGTCGGGAGTCTTTCAAAACAGTCAAAAGCTTCCAAAAGCTTATAAAGGATTTTAAATGGTCTTCAACTAGTCTAGTCGAAGCTCTCAAAACTCTAAAGCATTCCAGAACATTCAATATCCTTCAATATGTTCTTTAAACTGTCCAAAAACCTTCCAAATGCTCATCCAGTAGTTCAAAAGAAATTAGAGTTTAAATTTTTAAAACAGTCTAAAAATGTTGCATCTGTGAAGAAGTTTTGTGCTTTTTTATGCTTTTTATGCGCTTTTTCAACGATTTTAGTCTTTTTTAATACTCTAGTAATATGCTTATTACTCACTATTGTTTTGAATAGATAATGCCACCCGTGAGTAATGAGTCATTACTTACTACTATTAAAAGAATGCTAAAATGAAGTGACGTAACAGTGTAATAAAAACAAATGTTCTCCTGTTTTTTTAATATAATCTACCGTCTTATATAACATTGTCATTATGTGGGTTGTGCAACATTTTATATACCGCGAATTGCCATTAACTGTCCTTTCAAACTGTGTGTCTGTAAAACTTATTACCGTGAGTAATAGCTATAATTACATGCTCGTTGAAAAATATACTATTATGTTACTTTAACACACCCAGATTGTTCACAGGTGTAAAGTTTCCCCTAAATACCGCATCATTTCATTTGCTCAAAGTCAATCTGAGCTTACAGAATGATTTGTCTTTATACTGTTGTCCTTCCATGTTTCTGAAAAAAAGTACGGACGACGACATAGCAAACTACCACAACGATGTCAGCGAGTGTCTTCTGTATTTGTTTAAATATTTTACGGTAAATAACCAGCTATTTGTTAGCTAAATTGATTATAATGTCCTTTATGCGCAGCATAAAAGGATGTGGAACCATGCAAAACTGGTCGCTTTATGGGCTTTAAAACAAGCCAAATACACCGAAACCGATTTTGGTTTGGTCTGTCTGAGCTATGCCAGTGTGATCACTGTTTCCAATCATTTCGGGAATCTGAAGCAGGGCGTAGCTTTGGAGGTTTTCGCTTTTGAAGTTTGCCACAGGAAAAAGTCGCTGGTAGAACTGGAAGAATTGAAGGCAGTCGTAGCCTTGTACCGTGCCATTTTTGTGGCTAGGTTTGTTTGCTATTTTTATACCAGAAAGTGTATAGATTTTGAAGATTGTTTGGAATCTAGACTTTGCCGAGCCGAAGTAGAAAAATCAATTCACATTGGATATTTGCTGTGGCGAATTGCGTCTTCCACACATATGACCTTTTGTCTTATTGATTTCTTGCCTACTTTGGTGATGCTGATTGTGATTCGGAAGCACCTCATTGAAGCTGGAAATATTATGCAAGAGTTGTGCATGTTAGCGTCTCAAGATGTGGATATTTCAGGTATAAAAGAATAATGATATTAAAAGCTCTATTCAGTAACAGGGGTGGATCTAAAGGGGGAGCTGTATGGTTAAGGCTTCCCTAATTTTCTTTTTTTAAAACAAAGTTATTATTGCCCTAAATAATCAGTTTTCAGAGAATATTGTCTAAAACGAGAGTCTACAATAAAAAATGCAGAACCCTGTACTTCAACTAGTTTGGTTTAAAAATAGTTTTTGTAACCAGTTTTCATAGTTATCAGACAAATTGAAAGACTATAGTCTTGAAAATTGACTTTTAAACATGAAAAACTACTTTCCCTAGGATTTTTGACTACAAATTCAAACTTTGAAAATTGACTTGGACACCAAAAAATTACTCTGATCCAATCCTGACACCAAAAGCCTAAAATTTGCATTTTTCATAATTTGAAAACACATTTCACTCTTTTAGTCTTGAAAATAGTTTCAAATACAAAATATTGTCATTAGATTCATACAAATTGACTGAAGAAGACAGAATTTTCAAGTTTTTTAACTTTACTTTTCATTTCCTTTGAACTCTGGACTATTTTTGAGCCTTTCAAACTGCTTTCAGCTTGGAAAATTGAATTTCAAGGCAATCTTCACCAAGTTTTTGATATAGCAGACTAAAAAGACAATTTTTACATTTTCCATAGGCTTAAAAATACTATTACAAGCTTTGTCACTATTAAATTGACTTCTAGATACACACCAGTGCTTTAAGGCTGTTTTCAAAATAAAAAAACAAATTTGAAGGCTCTTAAGGATCTTCACAAAGTTTTTGACTTATCAAGCTTGAAAGCCTATTTTGTACACTGTCTTGAAAATGTCATTTCAAGCTTTTTCAGTATTAAATTGACTTCTACACTCATCGAAGCAAAGAATTGGAGCATTTTTAAGAAATTCGGACTGTTTTTAGTGCTTTAAGACTGAAAAATCGAGTTTCAAACTATTTATGATAGTAAAAGGAAAGATTCAGTTTTTTCAGTGATAAAAGTAAAAAATGTTAACACTAAATGTTACGATATTAGTCTTAAACACTAATTTTTTAGTCCGAAAATTACATTTGGACTGTTACCAGTGTTTAATTGAATTCTAGACTTGTTTTAATCGATAAAATAGAGTTTTTGACGAATTAAAGTCCTGAAAATAGACTTTTGGACTTTCTTTGCTCTTAGTAAAGTAATTTCTAGCCTTAAAAGTAAACTTTTAGACTATTTTTACGATTTCTTGAAAAGTGAGTTTTCAGGAAAATGACATAATGCATGTCAACTTATTTTTTGATGGGCTGGATTATAGTTCATATTCGCTTGAAACAAACCGTTTGCTGAATGTGATTTACCATAAATATTAACAACGATAGCCAGCAAAAATGTGCCGTAACGACGTTGAATTATCAATCAGTCACAAAAGCAATTTGTAGTTGTTAATTAAAACAGTTGTTGTTGAATTTAGAACAGTTACAGTACTTTCGAACGTAAAAGAACACTTTTGATAACTAACTGAGATGTTTTTAGATCCACCGCTGTTTATATCAACAAAAACGACAAATAATTGTTTGCATTGTTAACTCTCAGTGTTACCAATTTGATTTAGGAAAATGTTGGTATTATGGTCTTTGCGTAGTATTCAACTTAGAAACTGCCCTCATTATAACCCCGATCCACGATTGTGTGGCTTTTTCTCAAGGCGATGGCAAAGAGCCAGCAGTTCGGGAACCAGCCGCTAAGTTTCTTCTCATCAGCGCAATTTGGTTATGGTAATAATATTCATCACTTTCGTATTATTTCGCATTGATTGAATAATTAAAGGAACGTTCGTTCGGAAAACTGGGAAGGAGCCTTCGTATGGGAGGAAGAGATGATGAATTTCGACCTCAGAAAAGAATCAAGCAAATACATAGAGAACGTTTTATCCGCCTGCTATTTGCTGGAAGGTCTAATCATTTTGATGGTGCGCAAAATGGACCGGAAAAATATCCAGACGGCTGAATATTTGAGGGAAAAAGTTGAAAAAATGTTTAAAAGTTTAATCAAAATTGCCAGCTCCAACTTGAAGGTTATACTTCCCAGGTATTCGCTAAGTTTTCCTTAAGTAATGCGGTCTAATTTAGTGAAAATTACAGGTTACTCCATTTAAGGGCCTACTTTAATCTCTGCGTAACGAATAATTACAGTGAAATGTTTAAAGAAATGAGGAAAGCCGCTAGTTTGGCTGTCAAACATGGTAATGAATTCGAGATATCTTGGTTAAATCACAGCGAATTGGTGTGTTACCACCCTGTATAGTTAATAATTGTTATTATACTAATTTCGTATTATACAGGCTTGGTGCAATAAATTGTCTAGAAACGAGAGGAATTTCTGGCAAATTCATGCTGACGAAGATCACCACATCGTTTACAACGAAAACGACGAATACACTGAAAGATGGTGGCATTTTACCTTACCAATTCCAATGTATTTGTGATTTTTTATATTTTCTAAGTTTATTACACAATACCTTATAATGATTTACTTAAATTAGGTGAAATAACCACTTTGGACTTTTCGAAAATTGGAAAATTTGCACATTTTTTTTTTGCTTCGCCACCTTCAAATTAATAGTACAAAAATGTATTATTTTTGAATTTTCAGATTTTCCAATTTTTCCGGAAAATTACCGAAAATTTGGAAAAATTTCCATAAATTTAATTTTCCGGAAATTTTACATCCCTGCTAACTAGTGATGGGCGTACCGGAAAGGTAAAGTAAAACTGGAAAAGTAAAATTCAGTGTGAAGTGTGACAGGAAAATTTACCAATTTTACCAGTAAATTTATGGGTTTAATTAAAATTTGCTGGAAAGATATCATTTTTCTGTCATGGCTGTCATTCATTTTATTAAAGTCATTTTCGGTCAATACTGTCAAAATAAAATCCTGACAAATAAAGACTGAATAAAAGGCTGTTTTGATTTGTTATTTATTATTTTAGAGATTTTCGCATTTTTCCTGTTTCCTATGACAAATAATATGTTTTTGAGATGAGAAAAATAACTCAAATCTGAAAATATTATTATTTAAACTGTAAGAAAACTATGTTAAACTGTAGTTCTTGGAAATTCTAGACAAATTTTGACAGTTTTGACATTAATCACAGTTAACACGTGGTTTTTGGAGGATAATATAGCTAGGCAGTCACGTGACCTCTGGTAAAATAACTGTAATAAATTTTGTATTAATTATTATTAATTTACCGGTCAAATTTTCCTGGTAAAACCAATGGGTCATATTTTTTATAATTTGACGTTACAGTCAGAACAAACTGATTTGCAAAAATCTCAGCAAAGTCAGTCAAAAAAAGCAGCAATCACAAATTTATGCAAATATTCTTTGATTTTACACAATTTACCCAAATTGTTTTTCTTTGCTTGATTGATTTGTTTGAAAAGCTCTGAAACATTAAAACTGGATAAACGCTTTTATTAAACCTCATAATTAAATCGTTCCATTCCGTGTTATTTTCCTTAAAAGGAAACAAACTCGCGAACGTTATAATAAAAAATCGTCCAATTCTGAAAAGGTAGTTAGTGAATAATTGATTCTAAAAAGAGTAGTCGTATCGGAAATTGATTATTAACGGTTTAAGGAAAATTAAAGCTTGAATGCCTCTAACAACTTAACGATGAAGCTCGACGAAACAATAAAACATACCTACAATTACACGCAAACCAAATTGCTGGTTTAATGTAAGCCCTCGATACTTCTGGGCTATACACAATAATTTTCCCCTTGTGAATAATGGATGGGACAACTTTGCTAGTTTGTCATTACGCTTGATAATTTTGAGTAAACTCGATGACGTTTCATTGCTTGAGTGGACACTATTTCAATAATTATGCTGATGATCACATCCATGTAAATACCAGACAAAAGTTGCGTCATTGTAACGTCACACTCTCAAGCTAATGTGACGTTACTTGACAATCTATAAATTCACTGAGGCCGTCTCTGTAAAACGGTCATAATAGACACGATTCGAGCAGTAAAATCAAAATCATCAACCGAATAATAAACCGCTGAAAGAATATAAACAAATCGGGCGACCGGAGGGAAAACGGGGAGGAAGGGAGCCCCCCTTCGAAATAATAAAAGCCAATTATGCAAATGGCACAACGAAACGTCAAGATTAGCGAAGGACAATGTTGAGGGGGCAGGGCCGCCCAAAGGGCCCTGTTCGCGGTTAAGCGCTTTTCAGTGTTTCGATCAAGGATGGATGCATTGTGGTGGAGACTCCGATTTGTTCTTTTCCCCCGTTTTTCACTTGATGGCTTAATGAATTTTGGTGTCTCGTTACGGATTGAACTCGGCTGGGGATTTGTTTCCATTAGAAATTAAAATTATCGAATTTAAATTTGTTTTATTGTTCTTTGAACTTTTGAGTAGTATTCTGTTTTTAGTTACGTTATCTAAATGTCAGAGAATTAGAACAATTATTCATTCTTACGCGTGAGTATGGTATGAGAACAAACAAATTTCCTATTTAATGAATCCGGTTAAAAATATTAACTTTTTATCTCTCTTTCTGTAAAAGCACCTTTTTTTAGATGATGAAAAAGTCGAAAAAACAGTAGTTAGATTAGACGAGCATCAAGGCTTTCCAACCTATTGTTTTATATGAATAGGCAAGCAAATACCCTGACAAGAATGAACAAAAATCTACTTTTTAGCAATTCCTACTTCAAATCACTTTTGTACTTTTATGTTTCTACAAAAAAAAAATATTAACTCATTTCCTGCAGTATCCAAAAATAGTAAATTATGACATTTACAAATGTGCGAGCTGGTCACGGTCGACTGCAGTGTCTCAACCGTGAAACTGTTTTAGTTCGGAATTGCCAAGCATTTTGGAGGGTGTAGAGACCATAAATCTCCACTTAAAATTAGATAATTCGTTTGTTTATGGTTTAAGGAAATTGCTGTCATTACTTTGTTTTCAGAGTGACGTAGACATTGTTTAAAGTTTTGTCATATTTGTCACAATTTTTGAAAGGTTGTTACTTTTTTAATTGAACTCCAATCAATTTCGCTAAATCGCCATTAGAAAAAGGATAAAAAATACTACAAAATGAGCCAAAACTCGTCTCTCTACCTTTTCATGTTACCGAGATACTGTATCTCAAAAAGTAATTAAAAAAGGCTGCTAATACCATTTGAAAACAGTCAAATTTCATAAACATTGACGTATTGGAGTATTTGCAGTCATATGAGTCAATTTTCAACATCAAAACATTTAAAAACAGGAAAATATAATGAAAATTGACGTATTGAACTATTTGCAATCACTTTAGTCAATTTTCATAGTCAAAACATTAAAAAACAATCAAATGTCATGAAAATTTACTTACTGAAATAGGTATTTGCAGTCACTCTAGTAATTTTTGAAAATCATAACGTTAACAAATAGTCAAATATCATAAATACTGATTTAATGCGCTATTTTCAGTCAATTTTTAAGTTGAAAACATTTAAACACACACAGTAAAATTTTATAAAAATTGTCTTACTTTACTATTTGCTGTAACTCTAGTCAATTTTCAAAGTAAAAACGTTTAGAAAATAGACAAATATCCTGAAAATTGACCTACTGGACTATTTGCAGTCATTTTAGCCGATTTTTAACTGCTGACGTTAGTGACAGTTTGATTATAAGAAAAAATTGTCAAAATGTCAGTTGTTAATTTTTTTTAAAAATTAAAAATTTTAAAGGGAATTATTTTTGCGCTAATATCACCTCATTTTAGGTTCTTTGGTATAAATAAGCCCTTTGCTTTTTGAAATGTAACTTTTTTATTTAAACTCCAATCAATTCAGCTAAATCGACATTAGAAAAACAATAAAAATACTACAAAATGAGCCAAAACTCACCTCTCTAGCTTTTCATGTTACTGAGATACTGTATCTCAAAAAGTAGTTAAAAAAGACCCCTAATTCCTAATTTTTTTGAAAAATGAAAATTTTATCAATTTTTTTTCGCGCTCTTTTTTACCTAATTTAAGGTCCTTTAGTATAAATATATTTGGTAGTTGAGGTTAATTTTGAAAATAAAAAATGTTTACTTCAAATTTCTTGACAATTTTAATTTTTCCAAGTCAAACGGTACGTGATACCAAAAAAGTGTATAGAAGGTAAAAGTTGGATCCCATCGAGGTGCATTAGTGGTAAAAAAAAATCAGATTTCTAACCTAAAACGTTCCTGAGATATTGAGCAAAAACTGCAAAAAAGGAAAGCCAACTTTCAACGCCCTCTAGCGGCTACACGGGGCATTAGCTTTCTTTTGTTATACGGTGTGTTTTTTTAAACACAATTAACTCACCGTATAACAAAAAAAGTGAATACATTTTGTTATAAAATATTTAATTGCTGCTTGTTAATACATTCATTATCGCTCATTTGCACGTTATTCTAATTGATCGATTGATTGTCCTTAGTTTAGTTGATTTATTGAAAGTCAACAAAGCAGTTTTGTTTAAAGTTGGAGGCATATGTGACCAATTTTATCAATGATGACTATTAACTAACTAAATAATTTACTGTTTTTTTTTTCTAATAAAACCAACAAATTAAGTATTTTGACAGGTGGGTATAACAAAATGGCGTCATTCACTTGCAATGCTGCCCTTTTTTTTAATAAAAAATACTTACCAACAGACACTTATATTACCGCAATTTTGGAACTAGCACTACACTCAATATTAAAAGAATTAAAAATTACAAACTTCCATACCAATACAAACAAAAAAACATACTTTTCATCCACAAAAGACCCACGCTGACAGGCGTGTGCAAAGTCTGGCAGCCATACTGATTTTGTCATGGCTAGCTTGATTGTCTCATATGGCTGGTTGCCTATACTGCTAAAACAAAGCAATTAGCTGTCTCTGTATATTTAGCACAGAAGTGAGAGAGCACCGCCTACTATACTAGAAAGCCTAGAAGGTGCTTGTCAAAAATTCCAATATGGCGGAAATAGTGGTTTGGACAGTGGTTTGCGTGTGGTGGACAGTTTGCGTTTGTTTGTATTGTGGAAATTGAGTTTTTTGACGATTTGATGATTTTTTACAGTTTAAAATCAAAACTTGAGGTTATTTTCGTAAGTTATTTTTGTTTGCTGCCGCCCATAAGTTTTTCAAGCCACATTGTAACAGCAATTCAGGAAAAAGCCCAACCGTGTCAGTTTTTTCCTTTACAAAAAATTGGATCTAACTCAACAGTGGTTCAACACTTTGAAGTAGGATGATTTTACTCCAACACTATACTCAATGGTAGGTACAAGTGCTTTCCAGTACAGTAAACTTATTAGGTACTTGTTACATGCACAGGTATGTGAGTTACATTTTAAAGCATCCTTCAATGTGTGAGCAACAAAAATAATTTTGAATAAATGTTCTTGGTAATAACATAAGAACCATTTATCAGTTTTGCTTACCTAGTTTCAAGGATTTACAGATTTTCTTGTATTGAACAGTGTTTAAACTAGTTTGCTGTGTGTTGCACTTTCCAGAACAAATGTTCTCACCAATTTGTTTAGACTGGGCTTGATTGTGTATAAAAAGCTCTATCTATACATATCTGTATCAGGAATGAACTTTTCTTTGATTTTTCACTCACAACTTGCAATAAACTACACGAAATAATAAAAAAGGACGCGCTTGTGTATAAAACAAAAACCGCTAACGCCGCCATTAAAAGTGACATTTTAGGCTTTGTAGTATAGAGGGCGGTGGAGAGAGTCAACTATAGTTGCGGGTATCTGTCAAAAGGACTGGGCCTTTTTGTATGGTAAAGGTGTTTAGGAAAAAACTGTACAAACCCCTGCAAAAATACTTAATAAAGAAACTTATTATCTACAACTAGAAAAATAAATTTTTATAATAAACCATGGGGGGTTTTAGCACTAATGGTATGAATAAAAAGCTGGAAAAGTGCAAGAAAATGTAATCTAAATTAGGAATTTTTTGGGCCTACTATACTACCGGCGACCATTTTGGATTTTCCTTAATCAAAGTAATTTTTTTAACTAATTTGAACCTGGGGAACCCAAATCTAACGTCCATTTTGCTGTAACTGGCACCGTTTCGGAGATGACCTTGAAATTATGTAAATTTTGACACTTTAGGGCGTGGCACTTTTTTGTGTTTATACAGGGTGTTTCAAATAAGCGAGTTATGGACGATTTTCTGGAAAAGTGCACCAAAATTTCGCTCAAATTGGGAATTTCTGAAAAACTCATAATTATAAGAATAAACTTAAAAACTAAGTTACAGATGACGAGATTTACCTACATCCAACAATACTAAGAAGGGATACTCAGGGTTAAAATTGTATTAAAGTGAAAGATGTAAACTGAGTCTACAACTGATTTATTTAGTTAGAAAAGAATAATTAAGAATGAGTAAGTTTACTTCTTTACCAGTTGACTTATATTGGACAGTTTCCATGTATGGGAAAATTCAAAGTAAAGTGGGATGACGTATAGTTTTGTTTATTTTACCCTCATTTCAAAGCATGTTTAACTGTCATTTGTTTAACAATTACTAAATTATCAGCAAACAATTTACAACATAATTTCGAATTAATGTATGCCTCTAATTTACGTTAATCACTCTTCGGTAACGTTACTGAAAAAAAGTTTCCCTTCCCAAACACGCGACGTTAATTTGAGCTTTTCACGACTAATTAAATATTATTAATACCCGACGCAGCTAAAATGATTAAGTTTACACTGATTGGAGCGTCGCAAACCAATAGAAACGTAGAGGGTGGACCTAAACGGTAAAAACGCCCTTTTGTCTGAACTTACCGTTAAGCCATGGCCAAAGTTGCTCACTTGGTCCTTCGAGCCAGCTGAGTGTAGTTATATAGTTTTGTATTTACATGTGTACAATAGTGTTTACATAGTCAGTGTCGTAATGTTTTCGTGACTGTTCAGTGGGAAAAATATATAGCAAAATGGAATTTTCTCGCGAAGATCATCCCCAAACCGATATTGCCCCGTCGCAGGCCGCCCTGCCCGCCAGACCTGTGCCTAGGCCGTTTTCGATCGAGGCTCTTATGAGTGATTGCGGGCCGAAAAAGACTCACGAAGTTGTTCCGGTTTTACCGTGGAATATATCACCGACTCACAATGAACAGTATCAGCACGGTAGAGACTTTAATAGCCGAGATACTGACTCTGACAATAGTTTGGACATGGAATTAGCTCAGGATTTATCAAGGCGGAGCAGAAAAGACGGTAAGAGAACGCTACATATACAGAATGTTTTATTTTTTGTGACATAGCCTCAACAACTGTAAGAATCTTTCAAAATGTACTGACATACTATTTTAAAACCTATTCAGTTACTATAGTTTCTGAGGTATTTATTAATACATGACTATACCAACGACCTTTAATTACTAAAATAAACAGGGTGGCTTAGTTAAGAAACATCCTCACTTTGACATCCCAGAACTTTTTTTGTTAAATGTAAGTAGTGTTAAACTTAACATTTTAAAGCTTTGACACCCTGTATTTTAAAAAGATAGGAATTACGGATCAAGACGACACTGTACGACTGCTAGTTTCACAGACTACTATATTTAATGTAAAAAGGTCTTTCATTTTATTTAATTTCATGAAAAACATCAAAATTGAATTTTGAATGAGATTTTGGTATGAGCAGCCATTGATACGAAAAATGTTAGAAGACAATGTTGTTCTAAATTTTTAACTAAGAAATTTAACCTACGTCCTTAAAACAGTTGTTTGTCAGCAGTAACATCACTCAAAGATGTCCTCCAATCGCCATTTTGTAAATAATTAATCACCTGGAGGACAAACAAACTTGATGTTTATCAGGTCAAATATTACACAAATTGACTCCATATGTCAGAAACTTGTAGTTTTAGGTGAAAATACTTAATAATTAAGCTTCTTGAGGAGAGTGGTGTAATTCAAAAATCTCAACTACTGCTACAACTATGCAATAAAACTTTAGCGGACTTTAAATGACTTCTATATAAAAATATGAAGTAAGTGATATTTTGTGCGTTAAATAAAATCTCATTATATTGTTAAATACCAGAAAAATAATCGAACGTAATTTTGTAAATTATAAATAATGATACAGTATAGAACAACTTACTTTCCCTACCGAATAATAGCAAAACTTGGACTATTAATAATTAATTAAATTGAGTAGTTCGTCACTGAACAAACGCAATAATCAAATTATAGAGTTAAAAATTATAGGTTTCTTAACTGTGGGAGTGAACATCGGTCGTACAGAACCGAAAATGGGAATTTCGGCAACTAATGAGTCGTAACCTAATTATATAGAGCCTAAAAACGATATTTAGGGACTTAGAAAGTACATTTTTGTTTCAAATTAAGTAAAAAAAAAAACTAAAATAACTCATCGGAAAGAATTATTACTTACTAGAGCAGAACTAAATAATTTTGTGTGTTTACAAGAAAAAAGCCAACTATACAGGGTATCTCAATTTTAATGATGTGTGACGTGTTTTTGAAATTTTCATTCAAAGTAATAATAAGTAAGAAAATAAGGATTTTTGTGGTTCATCTGCTGTTCTCCTGTTTTTTTTTGTATCTAATCTACCGTTTTAATAACATTACCATTATGTGGGTTGTGAAACATTTTATATACTGCGAATTGCCAAATCCACATGTTTAATTTTGTAGTGTTATTGGATAGGAAATTTAATGAGGATTCCAAAAATGTGCTTAAAACAGTCATTTTCTTACTCCAAGTTTGTTTTACCAGCGATTTTGTCCTTGATTGTTCTTTCAAACTACTGTTTCTGTCAGTTCAAACTTTGACACCGCTTTTCTCCCTGACTGTACAAATTTTGAAGTGTTTTTTCACGTTATCGGATAGAAAATTTAATGAGGATTCTAAAAATGTGCTTAAAACAGCAATTTTTTTACTCCAAGTTTGTTTTACCAGCGGTTTTGTCATTGACTATTTTTTCAAATTATTGTTTCTGTCAGTTCAAACTTCGACACCGCTTTTCTCTCTGACTGTACCAAATTTTGAAGTGTTTTTTCAGGTTGTTGACTAGGAAATTTAGTGAGGATTCTAAAAATGTGCTTAAAACAGTCATTTTCTTACTTCAGGTTTGTTTTTCCAGCGATTTTCTCTTTGACTGTTTTTTCAAATTACTGTTTCTGTCAGTTCAAACTTTGGTACTGCTTTTCTCCCTGGCTGTACAAATTTTGAAGTGTTTTTTCAGGTTATTGGATGGAAAATTTAATGAGGATTCTAAAAATGTGCTGAAAACGGTCATTTTCTTACTCCAAGCTGGTTTACCAGCGATTTTGTCCTTGACTGTTCTTTCAAACTACTGTTTCTGTCAGTTCAAACTCTGACACCGCTTTTCTCCCTGACTGTACACATTTTGAAATGTTTTTTCAGGATATTGGATAGGAAATTTAATGAGGATTCTCAAAATGAGCTTAAAACAGTGATTTTCTTACTCCAAGCTTGTTTACTAGCGATTTTGTCCTTGATTGTTCTTTCAAACTACTGTTTCTGTCAGTTCAAACTCTGACACCGCTTTTCTCCCTGACTGTACAAATTTTGAAGTGTTTTTTCACGTTATTGGATAGAAAATTTAATGAGGATTCTAAAAATGTGCTTAAAACAGCAATTTTTTTACTCCAAGTTTGTTTTACCAGCGGTTTTGTCCTTGATTGTTCTTTCAAACTACTGTTTCTGTCAGTTCAAACTTTGACACCGCTTTTCTCCCTGACTGTACAAATTTTGAAGTGTTTTTTCACGTTATCGGATAGAAAATTTAATGAGGATTCTAAAAATGTGCTTAAAACAGCAATTTTTTTACTCCAAGTTTGTTTTACCAGCGGTTTTGTCATTGACTATTTTTTCAAATTATTGTTTCTGTCAGTTCAAACTTCGACACCGCTTTTCTCTCTGACTGTACCAAATTTTGAAGTGCTTTTTCAGGTTGTTGACTAGGAAATTTAGTGAGGATTCTAAAAATGTGCTTAAAACAGTCATTTTCTTACTTCAGGTTTGTTTTTCCAGCGATTTTCTCTTTGACTGTTTTTTCAAATTACTGTTTCTGTCAGTTCAAACTTTGGTACTGCTTTTCTCCCTGGCTGTACAAATTTTGAAGTGTTTTTTCAGGTTATTGGATGGAAAATTTAATGAGGATTCTAAAAATGTGCTGAAAACGGTCATTTTCTTACTCCAAGCTGGTTTACCAGCGATTTTGTCCTTGACTGTTCTTTCAAACTACTGTTTCTGTCAGTTCAAACTCTGACACCGCTTTTCTCCCTGACTGTACACATTTTGAAATGTTTTTTCAGGATATTGGATAGGAAATTTAATGAGGATTCTCAAAATGAGCTTAAAACAGTGATTTTCTTACTCCAAGCTTGTTTACTAGCGATTTTGTCCTTGATTGTTCTTTCAAACTACTGTTTCTGTCAGTTCAAACTCTGACACCGCTTTTCTCCCTGACTGTACAAATTTTGAAGTGTTTTTTCAGGTTATTGGATAGAAAATTTAATGAGGATTCTAAAAATGTGCTTAAAACAGTCATTTTCTTACTTCAGGTTTGTTTTACCAGCAAATTTAACCTTGACTGTTTTTTTCAAATTACTGTTTCTGTCAGTTCAAACTTCGACACCGCTTTTCTCTCTGACTGTACCAAATTTTGAAGTGCTCTTTCAGGTTTTTGACTAGGAAATTTAGTGAGGATTCTAAAAATGTACTTAAAACAGTCATTTTCTTACTCCAAGTTTGTTTTACCAGCGATTTTGTCCTTGACTGTTTTTTCAAATTACTGTTTCTGTCAGTTCAAGCTTTGACACCGCTTTTCTCTTTGGCTGTACAAATTTTGAAGTGTTTTTTAAGGTTATTGGATAGAAAATTTAATGAGGATTCTAAAAATGTGCTTAAAACAGTCATTTTCTTACTTTAGGTTTGTTTTTCCAGCGATTTTCTCTTTGACTGTTTTTTCAAATTACTGTTTCTGTCAGTTCAAACTTTGGTACCGCTTTTCTCCCTGGCTGTACAAATTTTGAAGTGTTTTTTCAAGTTATTTGATGGAAAATTTAATGAGGATTCTAAAAATGTGCTTAAAACAGTCCTCGATTCTAAAAATGTGTTTAAAACAGTCATTTTCTTACTCCAAGTTTGTTTTACCAACGATTTTGTCTTTCACTGCTCTTTCAAACAACTGTTTCTGTCAGTTCAAACTTTGGTACCGCTTTTCTCCCTGGCTGTACAAATTTTGAAGTGTTTCTTCAGGTTATTGGTTAGAAAATTTACTGAGGATTCTAAAAATGTACTTAAAACAGTCATTTTCTGACTCCAAGTTTGTTTTACCAGCGATTTTGTCCTTGACTGTTTTTTCAATTTACTGTTTCTGCCAGTTCAAATTTTGACACCGCTTCTCTCTCTGACTGTACAAATTTTGAAGTGTTTTTTTACGTCATTGGATAGGAAATTTAACGAGGATTCTAAAAATGTGCTTAAAATAGTCATTTTCTTACTCCAAGTGGGTTTTACAGGCAATTTTCTCGCTCCACTCCACAGCGTGTACGTAAAAAACAAGTCACAGCGGGTTGAAGTACTCAAAACGTGGTTAATTTGGATATGATTGGTTAGTATCAATAATACCAAGTCCTGTTGGTTTGTTATCTCTGTCGCACTCACAAAATGATCAGAAAAAATGTTGTCAAATATTGAGGATATCCATGCGACGTCACACTGTAGACTAACAAGATACCATTTATCTATGATCTTGTAGTTTTTAGTAACTAACTACTAAAACTGAATCATGCTGTATACCTATTTCGTTATGCAAAAAACTCCAGAATTCAACTCGCTTTGGCTATTTCATTTTTTTTTTTTGGAAAAAACCTATTTTGTTTGAAAGTACAGGGTGTTTTACTTATATTTTGTCTGTCTTGTGTAATAGTAGGAGGTTTTTCAAAATCATCATTGGACAAACCATTCTCCCATTTAAAAACCAAAGAAATATCCTACTAAGAATTTATAAATGTTTGGCAAACACTGTTAATAATATTATGATATTTTCGATTTGTGTTTTATCTAGAAGTAATTATCTTGGTTCTATATGACGCAATCTATATTACCGCAGTCAGATAGTGTCTATTTTGCGTGCCAAACAAAATTACCCTGGTTTCCGTTCTGATAAGATTTAAATATGGTCAATTAAGAAGCTTTCGTGAGAATGTTAACATGTTATCACACTCTCGAAGAGCAAAGCCACAAAAATTGTTATACTAGTCTACATCGTGGTCAGAACTTATTTTTGTCCAGTTTCTTGTTGTGTATGAATATAAATAAACGCCGCATTTATGACGTTCCCCATCTCAAATCGTTCGTGAAATCCACACAACATGCGCATAATTTCACAATAGTACCGGAAACCAAACAGTCCAAACATTACTTTAATGCTTCATTTAAACATTGTTTTTACGAGGAAAATCTGGATTGTAGTCAGTTTATAAATTAACCGAGCGTTCAGAAAATAAATCACTTTAAGGTTGAAAATACTTCTTCCTTTTTGTTAGTCAGGTAGCAGATGTTGTATAGTGAAAATATGTATTACAGGTTCGGATTTGGAAGACGAAGACGCAGAAGATACTCAAAATTCGGATGGAGGTCAAGCCGACGGTCCTGGATCAGCCAAGGCTAGAAGAAGAAGAACAGCCTTCACAAGCGAGCAACTCCTGGAGTTAGAACGAGAGTTTCACGCCAAAAAGTACCTTTCACTCACCGAACGTAGTCAAATTGCTTCGGCTCTACGGCTCAGCGAAGTTCAAGTACGTATATTTCTCTAAAAACTGTCAAATAAAGGTTAGAACTGTCATAATTTCGTTATGCTAAGTCTACATGAAGTCCATATGTGCGACATTTGCGTCTCTTTCAAGGTTTCTTAATAGTTTCACTGTCATTATGGGCCGAATTTTGACAGGTGTGCCATGTAGATGTCAATTTTGTCAACAAACGTGGCAACTGTCAAAAATGCTGTTCATAGAGCTATAAATGTATAAAACATTTGAAAATAATGCACGATTATTTTCACTATCCTATCCCTAGACTTACTTCTTTCTTTCTCAGAATATCCAAACTAACCATTTTTTTGTTTAATTCTAGGTGAAAATCTGGTTCCAAAACCGACGAGCCAAATGGAAACGTGTGAAAGCTGGTTTGGGTACCGGTCCGCACCAAGGCAACAAAGGCGCCCAACAGAAGAGTAAATTAGTGGTTCCTATTCCGGTACACGTGAACCGTTTTGCCGTCAGAAGTCAACATCAACAACTAGAAAGGGCGTTGGGCGACTTGGCCGGAAGGGTTCTGGCAAGCCATGCCGCCCTTAGGGCGGGACTCGATTTGCACGGGTTTCATCCACATCCCCATCATCAGTCGCCGCCCCATTAGAGTCCCCAATTTATTTTGTACATATTTTGAAAATATCTGCTAAGATTTCAAATAATCTAGTCTAGGATAATGTTTGTCATGATTTGAAACTCAAAAAGTTTTTATTCTAGAATGGAGCATATTTTTATTTGGTGCAATAGTCCTAGTTTGTAAGTTTTATTTTGTATAACGATCAAACTGAATAATGTTTTCACAAAGTCACGTGTTTAATTATTGTAAAAAGTATGATAGCAATAAATGTTGATTAATAAGTTTATTACATTATTTTTGTCCTAAATACCCTCATCATCAAAATCTATTGATGTATGATACATTTTTGAAAAAGTAAATAAAAGCTATATAAGCAATTCAATTTTTTGTTTATGTGCTTTGATCAGAAAAATGGGGGGGAGAGCTTTAGCCCTATAGCCTCCCTATAAACCCGCCACTGACCAAATAATGACAAGATTTCTTAACTAATTCACCCTGTATCTCTTAGTCTGCTCAATCCACTCTAAAAGTATACAAGATGTGTCATTTTTCAAACAGACAGATGTCGGGTGTTAACAGATAACAGGTGACAATTGACAGATTAAAAGGGTGACTTTTGCCTCTTGACTAAATTTCGACAAAGAGAAGTTTAAGTCAATTTTCTCTCAGTGGAGTTGTATGAATACCAAAGGGAAGGAATAACATAGTCGTCTCTACAATATCTTTATTTCAGCCTTCAATTAAGGCCTGCTCAACCAGTTTTGGGCATAGAAATGCTCATCTTCAGGAGCTCAAACCGCAACTTATTGCGCTAACTATCTTTTTATAAAGTGTCAGACAGTGAGACCCATGAATTTAAGAAGATGGCGTTAAAGGGGTTAATAAAGCTAATTCTCGAGAAAAAAAAAAACTACATACTAATTAACTAAGCTTAAAAATTAATTAGAAAACCTATGAAAAACTCATTTTGTTAGGGCTGGGGATGGCCCTTAAGGGAAGAAATGTCATTTTACATTTTAACTTAACTTACAACTACTTTTCATAGGACATGCAAGTCAAAGTGAGATAAAGAAAGAAATTTATTTTCTATTCTCTTACATAGTTTCAAACCTGGTTTGCTATGCAGATGACACAACTATATTTTGATAAAAAAGTGAGTGTCATAGCGTCAAGGATGTATCAGAAGCAGGAGCAGATCTATTGAGTAAAACAAACTATTCCTCAAAGAAAATAAAACTGCGGTGTAGAATAACACAATCTAATCGTCGTATTTTAAACTAAGCTTAAGTTCAGTGTAGTCCAGCAAATAGTGATGTAACTTAGAGGCCTCTTTAAGGAGTTACAAGGCAAAAAGTCGTAAGGTGCACCAGCTCTGTTGTTTGAAGGGTTACAAAAAATATAAATGAAGAAAATTGCAGGAAAATTCTCTACAAGATTGTATTAAGGAGTTTTTGCCCTCACGGACTACCTTAAGGAGTTACAAGAAAAAAAGTGATAGGGTGCACCTCTTCTCTTCTTCTTCTCAGCCCATATTTATCCACTCCTGGATGTAGGCCTCTTCTAAATCCCTCCACGGCTTTCTATTTCTAGCAGTCCGGGTCCAATTCCTTCCTGCAACATTCTGGACATCGTCTCTGGGGCCTACCAATGCTCCGTTTGGTCTCTCTTGGGCGCCAAACTAGTATCCTATGTGCCCACTTTTGGTCGTCCTGCCTTGCCACATGACCAGCCCATCTCCATTTCAGTGCCACAAGCCTTAGAACATCTTTCACTTTAGTTCTTCTACGAATTTTCTCGTTGCGGATTCTATCCCTTAGAGTGATAGCCCTCTTGATTGCTCGTTAAAATAATTGCCATTGTCTCTAGTCCATATGTGAAAATTCACTAGTTTTAAGGATAAATCCTAGTCTGCCCAGGAGAGGCCTATTCTTCTTGTGTTTTCAGAAGATTGATTTTCTTTGCCAAGTTGCATTTTGTGGCCTAAGTAAACATATTCCGAGACAACCTCCAGGGGTTGGTCGTTAACGGTCACCTGGATGTACTCATAATCTTTGTTTTGTTCAAGTTCATTTCAAGTCCAATTTGCAGCGATGCTCGATGAAGCTCCCGAAGCATGTTTTGCCAGCACAGGTGAAGAGAGAAAAACATGCTTCGGGAGACAGGGTGCACCAAATTGTTTTTTTCATCACTTTCTATGTAATATAGTTTAGTTTAGATGCGACACGTATAGTTTTTCTCTTGTACTATTTCAATATAAAAGAGGGTTTAGCCAATGAATAATTTTTTTGTTTCTCCAATGTTCTACTGCAGCGTTTTCCATTCGTAGGGCCAATTTTCATTCGCCGAGAAAATTCAGCGAAAATAAAAGCTCTCCACTCGTCGCCTGGCAATAAAAAGCTAAACGTTCTCTAAACAGGCAAAATAATAAATCGAGACCGTCGGGCAAGGGCTGCTCTTCCAGCTTTATGATAATAGTTGTGGTCTCTTAGGGTTGACTCAATTTCAGCAGGACAAAGTGCTTAGTCAGGTTTCGATTTTCCCATTTGGAATACACTAACCATATTCTTCAGGGACGTGGATTCGAAATTATAAAGCTCCAAATGCTGTTTGCTAAGTAGATATCAAAAGTTTATTAGTACATTTTTCAATTCACGATTAACTAAATTACAGTGTTAATTTTATATCCATCAGTGCCTTTGTGTCTCATGAACTATTTCTGTAAATTAACTTCTGGCATAGAAGTATTTTTAGTAAATTACAAAAAAGTAGGGTAATGAGCCGCTACTGGATTTGCTGACTCGTAACTGACTCTTATTTGGACCCGTCTGTTAACGACCGAGCCGGGGGCCCCGTGTAGCTGGGCGTGTCTTCAGCAAATTGCGACACTGCTGCCCCGTTTTTAGGACTCCCCAATTTGGAGCGTTTTCGTAATTTGCGGAGCCCGAAAAATTGCCGGAGGAAGTGGGGGTAAACGTATCGCTTACCAGTAATTAAATTACTAACTCTCTGATGTAATTACCGACCAAACCGTTGTTTAATCAGCAACTGTAATCGTGGGTGGATTTACACTGGAAACAGTGATTTATCGAACTACTAATTATTGTTTCCTCAACTAAAAAGCAAAGAAAGTGTTTTATTGGCCCTCCATAAAATAAGCTATCAATTTTCCATTGGACCGTTCCCATGTAACAAACCGCATAAAACCAATAAAAATAATCTAAAAAAGCGTATTCGGTACATATAGAGAGGGTGCCCCGCGGGGCAGCACGAGGCCCCATATAATGGAAATAGATCGGGCTCGGCCCTGGGACAAAACGCGTGATGGATGATGGGACCTCCCACCGAACAATTTGCCAACGTTATTGCCGGACTAATGGGCCTATTGTGTCCCGAACTTGTTGTGTTTACGCCGGAAACTTATTTTTAACGAAATCCGACCGCAGTTATCTAGAATCGCGACAGTGACGTACACACTAGTTGACAGAAAAAAAAATCAAAATAAAATTTAAATTTTTACGTAACAACCCAGCAGAGACTCTATCTTACGCACTCTACGCGGATGACACTGCGATCATGGCCCGGAGCAGGAGCGGACGACTCCTGACCCGATACCTGCAAGAAGAACCCACAGTATTGGAGAAACGGTGCAACAAATGGAAGATCGACCTAAACGCGGAGAAAACGCAGGCCAGTCTTCAAAAGAAGACCAAAGATGAGGATAGAAGGCAACGTCAGGTTAAAAGACATGAAACTCACGTGGGGAAGTCACATAGAATACGCCATACAGAAAGTCAGAGCGACCAGAGCAAAGCGACAGACTGACACATGTTATCATGTGTATTATTATAGTATTATTATTATTTATTATTATATTTATCATTATTATTTATCTAGTTAAAGTATAGGCAACATAACACTAATGAAGGTGGATGGAAGAACCTCTGAACCTTTCAACGTGGAACGTGGTGTACGGCAGGGTTGTCTTCTGTCACCCTTATTGTTTAACGTATATGGAGAATATATCATAAGGAAAGCATTGGACGGCTGGGAAGGAGAGGAGTTGTCATAGGTGGCAGAAGGATGGATAATCTCCGCTTCGCTGATGACACCACACTTATCGCCAAAGATGAGCAGGAAATGTCAAGTCTTATTGAGCGAGTAGAGAGAGTGAGAAACTTATGTTAATAGATCCCACGCACATCATGGAAGAAATGCCTAATATTAAAGATGTCGAGAACGTGGAGGAAATAACTTATCTAGGTGCCCACATCAGCAGAAATGGCGGATCAAATCAAGAAATCAGAAGAAAGATAGCTCTTGCCAAAACGGCCATGACCAAACTCAACAAAATTTGGAAAGATCGGCATATAACAACCACAACAAAATGCAAATTAGTAAACACCCTCGTTTTTCCAATTGCGCTATACGCAGCTGAAACCTGGACCTTAAAAGCCACAGACATCGCCAAGTTGGATGCGTTTGAGATGTGGGTCTAGAGAAGACTACTGAGGATTCCCTGGACAGACCGCAGAACTAATGTATCCATACTCGAAAAACTTAACATCCAAGTTAGATTGTCAATTAAAATCAAACAACTGATTCTCAAGTATTTTGGACATATCAGCAGGAGGAAAGATGACAATCTCGAAAAACTTATGGTCCAAGGGAAAGTAGAGGGAACACGACCTAGAGGACGTTCTCCAAAACGATGGCTGGACCAGGTGAAGCAGTTTACAGGAAAATCTTTCCAAGACAGCATTAGAAGAACGTCAGATAGAGAGGAATGGAGGGAAACTACTAGAAACACAACATGAGACTAACATAGTATCACGACGCTTCAAACATGAAGCTAACGACTAGAGAGAGAGATTGATCTAATTGTGTTAATCTGTGCATGTTATTTACAAAGTTGACATCTTTCTCTCTTCTTTTCATTGAGTTTTGTATAATATTAAAATTTTTACAGTTGTGATTTAAAAAGAAATGACATTTATTGAACTCAATTTTACCACTTTTTTAATTGTCCTAACCATATGGAAACTATTTTATGTTTTAAAAATGTAGCTTTTGTTGGGCTAGTTAATACGATTCTAGAAACCTTTTTAACTTCCTCGCCTGTTCACCAGTCATTAAAATGCAAATAGATTATTGTTTCACACTAACACTTTCCTGAGGACAACTAAAACGGTATAGATTAGTTAGAGGATAGAAAAATGAATGAGAAAAAGCGGCAAGTCACGTGCTATCTATTAAATTTCGGTGTTCGCCCAGCGGGTCACCTTCACCTTTTATCCCTTCAGATCTAACCGGTATAATCGACCCTGAAGGTCAGATTGATTTAAATTGAAACGGAAGATGAATAGAATTTTTTTCTTCATCGCTGAAAAACATTAATTTTTCTACTCCTACAAAGAATATTGGTTCATTCCTTAACAGTTCAAAGAAATTGCCACCGACTGAACGAATATGGAATCCTAGACTTTCCGCAACTATGCGTTATGAAATAGACCAATCACAGGCAATTTTCGGCGTGCGATATGAAATAAACCAATCACAGACAAGATGAGGTTAATCAGCTGTCAAACGGTGACAATCTGGGACACCGGTCGAACTTTGGCTGCGTCAAAAGTGATAATGTAAACACGGAAACGTTTCAAACATCGAGTGTTTATTTGTGTGAAATTTGGTAAGTAATTCCAATTAGTCGTAGAAAAAGTAAAACTCGGGCGAAATGTCAATATCGCTCTCGTTCGATTGAAATTTTCGTGCGATAAGGACATCTTATTCACCCTTGTTGTATGTACAATATACTTTTAAAAAACCGATAATAGTTTTCTTAGTTTGAAAGAGTAAAATTTAACAACGTAGCTGCTCTGCTAGTCTTTTATTGGTTGGAGGTACAAAAGAAACGATAACTCTATAGTCTCACTGTTTTAGAGCTGATAGAAAAAAAGCTTCTCGAGAATCACTGGAGCGAAAAATCGACGTCGATTAAGGTGATCGGCCGTAAACGTGAAACAAGAAGGCACATAAGGTGGGAAATGGCCTAAAGAGCAGTTTAGCGCAGTCCTGGAGCAGCTGGCCGAGCAAACCACCTGGCAACCCCCCGACACACATTGGGGTGACAAATCCGTCCACGCCCACTTGATTCTTTACGCCGTGACTTTTCAAGCCGCGTCGGATTTATCTAAAGCCCCGTCCCGAACTAGAAATCGCAACCGGTCATTAGAATAACAACCATAATTTTGGGGACAAACGTTTTTGTACCCGCGAGGATTAGAGCACACGAAAACCCCTAATGCCAAAACAAAACACTTTCTGAACGGCATAAAGCTCGGTTTACAGTGATTTACGGTGTGATTAGGACCACCTATTGGTATCACCTTACCAACTTGATATCAACCGCATCCATTGTAACGTAACAACACAATAATGTTAAAGTCTTCTTCCTTTTGGTTAAGCGTCTTGGTGATTCCATCCATTTATTCTGCTGGAATAGATGGTGTTTGAAAGGTTTTGGAAGAACGCTCTTAACACTTTTCTTTAAGTTTTCTAGAATGTGTCGTAGTTCTCTGGCTGCTACTAAAACTCCAAGAAATGCCCTGCGTTGTAGTTGAGTTGTCCTGCTATGGATGTCCGTTTACGGTTCTTTTAAGAAGGTCTATAGGATGTCCGACCTTTTCTGGACTTTGTATAACTTTTTATTTTTATATAGCCACTAATGATTATATTTTAAAAGTATTTGACTATCTAAGGCCGAAAAACAAACAGTAATATATATTATTAACTAACCAAGGTTTAGACAGAAGCTTTTATTGACCTTATGTCTTAATCTTGACATACGGTTAATAAAAGCTGTCTAAACCGTGGATAATATAGCGTTTTTTCCACTATTAACCTTATATTTGATGGTCCTTTTATTGAAAATTTATTATATTATATGAATTTTGTTTATTACCTTAAAAATAACTTCATTCACTTGAAACCATCAAGAAATTAACTCACACAGTCCAGAATCCCTACCAACAACAGCCTGCACAATTCAGGTAAAGTAATAACGACACTGATTTAATTTATCCGCTCTTGTTTATATTTTGCTTTTTTCCAGCTTAACCTCACTCTTGGGAGGCTTGTCAAATCAGTAAATACCTGAAGCACTGTCAGTGTCAATTGTCAATGAATATGTTTCTTTGCTAACCGTAAAAAGACACTGATGCCATGTTGCCGAATGCTCTCGTAAAAAAGGTATTGATAGACAAAACAATTTTCTTGCACTGACACGGAGCAATACTGGGGGCGATTGCTTCATTTATCGGCAGCAAAAAACAAAAAATAGTTTTTATAAATGCTCTATATCCGAACTTTACAATATGTCTTGAAAACCTTTGGAACTAATCTAAGACATGAATTTCAATCTGATGTCACCATTTATTGCGTCACTGCCACTTTGGCTGGGATGGAGAGTACTCGGTTTTTTGCATATTAGAATGATGTTAGTAATTACGGAGATTAAAATACAAAAAAAAGTAATTAAAACAAAGCACAGTATATGAAAAGTATACAGGGTGGTCCAGTTTTAAATGTCAATAATTCACCATTCGATAACCCATCAAAAAATAAGTTGACATGCATTATGTCATTTTCCTGAAGAACGCTTCCTAAGGAAGACACAAACCTCCAATGTTATATATTAGCTTGTTTGTGATGTTATTCAAAATTGACAAAAATGTCTACTTGGATTATTGTGTTTTTTACTTTAAAATGGTTCAAAAGTATTCAAATATGGTCATCTGTGAGGTTTACGAGTTAATTTTTGACACTAAATATTCAATAGTCAAAAAACAGGATTTTTGGACTAATGTTTCCTGGCGTTCAATTTTTTTGACTATAGGAAAGTTTAAAAATTAGCGTTCAAGAATAATATCGTAGCATTTAATGCCAAAATTGTTTACTTTCATCAATGAAGAGTCTGAAACATGACTTTTACTATAAAAAATAGTTTAAAATTCGGTTTTTCAGTCTTAAATCACAGTGAAGCGTCTAGAAGTCAATTTAATACTGACAAAGCGTGAAATGGCATGTTTAAGCCTATGGAAAATGTTAAAATAGTTTTTTAAGTCTGCTATGTCAAAAACTTGGTGAAAATAACCCTAATAGGTACTTGATTTTCCAAGCTGAAAGCAGTTTTAAAGCCCTAAAATTAGTCCAGAATTCTAAGAAAATAAAAAGCAAAGTAAGAAAACTTGAAAAGTTAGTCTTCAATTTTCATGAATCTAATGTCAATATCCTGTATTTAAGACTATTTTCAAGACTAAAATATTGAAATGTATTTTCCAATTATGAAAACTTGCTTTAAGTGCAAATTTTAAGCTTTTTATGTCACTTTTCATTGGTACAGAGTCACTTTTTGGTGTCCAAGTCAATTTTCAAGGTTGAAATGTGTGAATTTGTAGTCAAAAATTCTAGATAAAGTAGTTTTTCATGGCTACAAGTCAATTTTCACTACTAAAATTTTTCAACTTATCTGAAAACTATACTACTGACTACAAAGACAGTTTTTAAGCCTCTAAAGTCAATTTTCACAGTTTCCAAGTCAATTCTCAAGGCTAAAGTCTTTCAATTTGTCTGAAAACTGTGAAAACTGGTTACAAAGACAATTTTTAAGCCTCTCAAGTCAATTTTCACCATTTCAAAGTAGATTTACTGGTTTCTAAGTCAATTTTCAAAACTACAAGTCTTTCAATTTGTCTGAAAACTATGAAAACTATCTACAAAGACGTTTTTTAAGCTTCTTAAGTGAATTTTCACTGTTTTCAAGAAAACTTTTTAAGTTGGGTTGGGTTTGTTTTGAATGTAATCGTAAACACTCAATTATCTCGTAAACAAAGTTTCAAATCAGAATTTTATAAGAGATACTTATTTTGTCAAATTGAACAAGTAAAGTAAAAAAATATTTTTGAAAAATATACAGTGACGTAGAGAATAAAGCAGAAAAATGGAAACCATCTTTCTGTATTTACATCACTGGACAGTTTCGACAAACGTCATTAACATCACATAATGAGTATTAATTACACATATATTTGTTATAAATTTGATTAAAATATTGCTCCAGCGGTCTGACAGTTGTGACAAAGAACCAATTTTGTAAACTAAACTTTTATGGACTGTATTTTTTCCTTGGGAAGCATTTTTCAGGAAAATTACATCTATGTATGTTAACATATTTTTTGATGGGCTATCGAATGGTGAATTATTGACATTTAAAACTGGACCACCCTGTACAGGGTGCTGCATTTTCGATGGTTTTACGGGGTACAGAGAAAACGGTAATAGATAGAAAAAAAGTAGCATACGTGTTCCGATCTCATTTTCTGAGCTGAGATGACTGGCGAAGAGTGGGCTGCGCAAACTTCTTTTGTTTCAAAGATACGGGGGGTTTTTGAAAATTGGTCATTTTGGAACCTCCTCTGTATTTCATTTGCTATTAAAGTTATCAAAAAAGGAAAACCGGTTTCCGGTAGAAGTTTTGACGTAGAATCCAATGGCGTAGTCAGTTTTTTTCTATTACGTTTAGTTTCTGACATATGACACTAAGTTATATTTTTTTAAATGGAACACCCTATATATTTTTAGGTCATTTAATTCTGTTGAGTTTTACTATTTCAACGGTGTATTAAAATATATAAGTTTGTAAACGTTAATCTTCGTAATTAGAAAAAAAGCGTTTCCTTAATAAAAAAGTGCTAAATAATATGTATAAAAATACCCACAGTCGAAACCAAATTTGGCTATATTCATATTAACATGTTACATGTCGTTTATAAACAGTTTTTTTAACTTCCTACTTAAAAATAGTAGAAAATAGAAATAGCCACTTTTCTTATTAAAGTGACGGTAGAACTGTTTGTAACTTAGATTTTTAATAAGATTTATTAAAAATATTTAATTTTCTGATGTGTTAGTTTATATGATTTCCGATTTTGTTTGGTATTTTAGATATTGGCCTTTTTTTAGCTTAGCAAAGGTCCTTTTTTTAAAATAACAGGATTAACCTCTACAAACTTATATGTTGTAATACACCGTTGAAAAGGGAAAAATAAACAGAATTAAATGAACTAAAAATATATAGGGTGTTCCATTTAAAAAAATATAACTTACTGTCATATGTCAGAAACTAAACGTAATAGAAAAAAACTGACTACGCCATTGGATTCTACGTCAAAACTTCTACCGGAAACAGTTTTTCCTTTTTTGATAACTTTAATAGCAAATGAAATACAGAGGATGTTCCAAAATGACCAATTTTCAAAAACCCCCCGTATCTTTGAAACAAAAGAAGTTTGCGCAGCCCACTCTTCGCCAGTCATCTCAGCTCAGAAAATGAGATCGGAACACGTATGCTACTTTTTTTCTATCTATTACCGTTTTCTCTGTACCCCGTAAAACCATCGAAAATGCAGCACCCTGTATATTAATACATCTGAAAAGGCAATACCTCATTTTCTACAAAACTAATATGGTTTTGGGTCAAAAAGTTAGTGCAAGACACAAGACCTCAAAAAAGGTTACAATAATAACACACATATACAGGGTGATTCTGGGGATGATCTTGACTTTTTTAGGTAATAAACTCTCTTTAGCTTTTGCTGAATTTTCTTTAATATTTTCTAAAATTTCGTCCAACTTTTGTCATTTTCACTGACTGACAGGACTATTAAAGTCACATCATTCAGGTAAAATAAACAATAAACAACATACCGGTAAAGATCAATTCAGAAACAATTGAAAAAGTTGCTGAATTAGGTGAAACATAAAACATTATATGTACCACAGGCGTTAGGGAGAGTATAACGTCCATCAGGCCTCAGGACATTATGTTTCCTCTAACGCCCTTGGTACATAAATAGCTATTAAATTCAGTTTTCTAAATTATTGTACTTCTTGACAAAACTCACAATAGAATTAAACGACACAAGTTGATTTAATTTTGGAACGTCGCGTGAATGTACTAGAACAATAAGTCAAAATTATTCGAGTTTAATTCTGGATGAGTGAGTGTAGAATTGCGATATTTCTAAAAGTCGCCAGCGGTCAGATGGGGGCGTTAACGCGGTCAGAGGTAAAGAATTACATGTGTTTTTGTCACATAATAGATAGTACATCTCCCTTTGGGGGGCGGCTCCTCCATTTATCATCAACTTTCTGTCAGCTCTGTCTCTATGAATTACTGCTCCTTATTTGGCCCGATGATGTACTTAAGGTCGCTCCGGTTGGGACATTACCATTATTTACGACCGTTATTTATTATCGGACTTAGAACCGAAATTTCCTCTCATTACTTGTTCATTTTTAAAAGTAAACTATTCGCGATGATTTATTACGTACTTTTCGCATTCTGCACGCCTACTGTTCATTACCCTTTTCCGTTGTTACTACACAAAGTGGTGGTTGGTAATCGATATCTTTTAAAATACCGCAATAATTTGGATTTCGAGTCGTAAAAACCGCAAAACAGCAGATGATGTTGTAGTAACACATGTTTGACTGGTATTCCCAGAAACCATCAATTTACATTTCGGCAGAACAAATTTTTTGATTTTGACGGTTCCTTGTTAGGGTTAGTTAGTGGTCTAACTGAAAGTAGGTGGAAAATATGTGGTTTTATTTATAGGCGTACCAACACATGATGAGAAAGCTCAATGAACAACCATCTGGACAAATAACTGACGCATATTGCATTTAAATGACGTATCAATAGTTTGATCAATTATTACATCAAACAAACCGTCGCCAAGACAACACCGACGAAATGCATTTGATTGTACCAAAGACGACTATTTATTATCAGTTCCTTTCAATCGCGGAACACATTACATTGGAACCTAATTGTTATTCCGTAGGTGGAAATTTTCATTTTTTTTTCTTGTCGACCGTTGAATCAAGTTATTAAAATTTGTCTACCTTTTAGATTTATGATTGACCAGAACCCAAAGTACACAGGTGCGTGAAGTAATGGTCATTGTCGTTGAAAATCGTGATTAGTATGTTATTATCTTTTACTTAGCGTGATAGTATTTTGAGAACATTAATCGAATAATGTATTATATAAATGGATTATTATAACTGGACACCATTGAAATTTGTTGAGTCACTTTATACCAGTGGAAGTATAGATAATGAAGAATGGCAAACTTTATAACAGTTTGCGTGAGTATTGGATTTACCAGTAAGTTACTATTAGTTTTATTACTTATTCTAATTAAAAATGGTCCTTTTCACAAGAAAGAGAAAACTGGGACCGCTATTAGCATCCGCACTATTCAATATTAAGTTAAGTATCTTGGAGTAACATTCGATAGCAAACTAATGTGGAACTCTCACATCACTAAGAGAATACAAAAAGCATACATCTCTTATGAACAATGTAGGCGAATCATTGGTAAGACCTGGGGATTCTCTACCAAAGTGGTCATGTGAATCAACAAACCTGTCATAAGACGTATGCTAACTTATAGAGACATAAAGCCTCCCAGACCGTAAACAGCCAAAAATTAGACCATACCACTCAATATAACGGGTGCCATGAAAACCACACCGACCAGGGCTTTGGAAGTGATTCTGGGTTTGACGCCCCTCGACATATATGTCAAGGAGGTCGCCTTAACTACAATGTTTCGCTTCCGCACTGTAGGAATTGAACCCAGTGTAGGAGTTGGTCTGCAGAGGGCTCGCATCTGGAAAGAGGCGACAAACTCGCTTCCACTATATGCTCTCAGCAAATCCTACACAATCAACACGGAAGGTACTGGCAACAACTCAATGGCAGGTGTAATAAACATCTAAACTGATGGATCCAAAACCAAAATGGGCTCAGGCTGTGGAATTTATTCCAAATTCCTCCAACTGGACCTTAGTCAAGCCCTTGGTTCCATGTCCAGCGTTCTTCACTTCACACAACTAATTGGCATAACTATAGAGGCAGAACAGATAGCCAGTAAAAACATCACTGACAAAAACGTGCACATTTACACGGATTGCAGACAAGCAGTACATTGGTACTGCTCTTGGAAGAGATTTGTCAATGACCAGGAAAAGGCTACGCCTTATAACGGGTATCCTAACGGGCCACTGTAAATTAAACAAACATCTATTCAGGATGAAGCCCCCTTATGCAGGGCCTGTAATCAAGAAGACGAGATGATGGAGCATATTCTCTGTGACTGCTCTAGCCTCTCGCCCATACGTAGGACTAAGTTGGGCCAATCTTTCCCATCCCTTGAAGGCCACCACCCTCCCAAGTTACAGATACAGATAGTAAGTTATAATAATATTTAAATCATTACTAGAGTCAGGTTTACAGTCTTTGAGAATCAAAATTTGCAACACTATACCTACTGCACTACCAATACTACCATCCAAATAAACGTGTTATAATTCTTATTCTCCTTTGGAGTAAGAATATTTAACATTTCATTAATTGTCATAAATATACAAAAAATAAATGTCAAAGCTCCATGGATAGGGTAAAGCTGGCTAATTACCCAGCTTCTTAGTCATAGTCGTAATCATAAACTTAATTTTTGTCGTAACAATAAATTGTTTGTTATGTTTTGGCATGGACAAAAATTAAGTTTATGATTACGACTACGACTAAGAAAATGGGTAAACCCGTCCTAAATCGGAATCCTACAAAGAAGAAATTTTCTTTTGAATATCAAAAACTCAACAAATTTGAAGATCGAACAAATGATACTCCAGCAGTGACTGTTGTTAAAAGAGTTTCTAATTCCGTTTGCCCATTTCCTTACTTACATATTAATCAAATTATCCGTATAGTGTATTTTTCCTTAATATGACTTTTCTTCTCCCATTCAACTGTTACCCTTTATATTGTATAGGTTTGCCTTAGCTCGCATTCGTCATAGTTCCACTCATAAATTTGACGCCTTTATGACTATTATTCCAGCAATTACACGCTCCGGCGGTACTTTACAGTTGCCTTTTGTGGTTCTGACGTGTTTGTTTCTTGATTCACATTCGCTTTTCAGTGAAATTTAACACACGTTCTCCTGTCGCTCTTGTAGGAAAGGGTCCGTCCCGACTTTACGACCTACCGAACTGGATTATTAGCTGCCAGATATTAGGAAGTATTCAAAGTGGCTAAAGGAAAAATCAATCTAAATTGAGATTACATCAAGTTTTTACTATTACTGTCACACACACTGTTCACAAATTTTGCTCTTAATGTTTATGACTTTTTTTTTTGATATTTGAATTGTAGGTTAAATTTTTCCTTTATTTGTACCATCAAATACAAATAACCAAGAATTTGAATTTTAATTGCAATATCTCAAAAATAATAACGTTGGTTATTATGTCAAAAATTATGCTAGTCTATCATTAGTAAAACATTAAAAAGCATCACATCTCGCTCTTTAAAAATAAGAAAACACACACTGCATAAGTATGTACAGGGTGTCCATTTTTCAACGCTTTTCCCGGGTATCTCAAAAACTACAAATGCTGGAAGAAAACTGTCCTACTTTTTTGTGAAACAAACGATGGTGCAAACAGAACTTTCATTGCTTTTTTGCTTTTCGAACTACAGGGTGATTTTAAAAACTATGCATTTTGAAACCCCCTCGTAGTTCGCCATTTTTAAACTTTGCCGTAGAATCCAGTGGGGTACTCAGTTTTTTTTCTAAAGTTAAAATTTTTAGAGTTATGAACCAAACTTGTGTTTCTATATTGTACCTACCCTATTCATATTAACAACACACGAACACGAAAATCATTTTCAACAATTTTTAGATTTAATAAGTAAATTGTTAATTATTTTGATATAATTTGAAAACATTTTCATTAATGTTAACTAATAATGATCATTAAAATTAATCAATTGATTATGTTAAAATGAGCTAAATATATAGATTTGTGTGATAAAAACCATAGCCTTCTTTAAACAAAAAAAAAAAACACTAACATACAAACTTTTATCATGTTTTATTGGATGCCAAGCTCTCAGATACCATCACTATATTGTTAGAAAGCTCTAAAAAAGGGCGATTTATTTATCAAAAAATATACAGGGTGAAAAAAAAACTGAGTACGCCACTGATTTCTACGGAAAATTCTCTAAAGAAACCCGTTTTTATCTTTCCGGTAAGTTAAAAATTGACAAAACTACGAGGGGAGTCCCAAAATGCAAAGTTTTCAAAATCACCCAGTAGCTCGAAAACCAAGATGGTTACAAAAGTTTTGTTTACACCATTGTTTGTTTCACAAAAAAGTACTACAGCATTTGTAGTTTTTGAGATATCTGAGTGAAAACACCCTGTGCAGTTTAACTTGGTTAACAACTTTGTTTGTCCTCCAGGAGATTTATTATTCGGCTGGCCAAAATGGCGACTGGAGGACATCTTTGAGTGACAGTTCTGCTGACTATTAGCATAGTTTAGCAATTTAGACTCTGCTTTCATACTATCTAGCAGAAACATCGGCCGCATTCATAAGAACAAATCGATTAGTAATCGGATTTTGAATCCGATGAGCAAAATGACATGAATGCGGCCATCGTATTTTAGCGTTCTAAATTGTAATTGGCTAATGACAGACTGACTAGGCAAATGACAATTTAGAACGCTAAAAATACAACGTTTCTGCTTGATCTCTTTCTCGTTTAAAGTTGAGATGGGTCGGTCGAGAAAGGTGAGTTTACCTCAATTCTGTCTGTTTTTTTATGCTTTTTCGAATAGTGGATGAAGGATAAATAATCATAGATTGGCACTCAAATAACAGATCTTTTAAATTTTCAAAAAATTACGAAAAAGGTTCCTTTACCCAACAAAATACATTCCTTAAGAGCTACATATAAATTATTTTTCAATATTTTTAATGTTGTCAGGTATGATCGTTTGACAATAAAATCCCCCTTTAATGGATAAACTTGAATGATGTTTTTAAGAATTTCTTGCAACTACCCATTCATTGAATTGAACACAAAACAGAATGGACTTTATATTATATCCCATTAAAATATTTGTTAATCCAATAAGTCATGAATAGTCAATGAGAATTTTAATCGATTAACGCGGTGGCTTGGGAAACAATCGATACCTGATGACTTTGCAATGTTCAGCTCACACTTTGCAATACTTTACATACAGCACTGTCAAGTTGTTAATATTTGAACAATTAAATAAACATGTTAATATAGCTATTACCAGTGCAGAACAATAACTTATTTACCACACACTCACGTAAAAGTATGCATAATAGCAGACATCTACCAAATCCATCACAACCAGAGATAGAATCTCCTCCATTCAGTAGCGTTCAAGCAAGAAAAAAAAATATGTAAAACGGTTTATATACTTACGTTGCTGGGGTATGTTAATGGATCTACGCGGACAAATAAGAAAGATGCAAAGACGCTGATAACGGAGAATATTGTTGGGGCTCGAGTAGGCGCGAGGCCCCCCTCGGGCTCCGTTAATTGCTAAAGGGCCACGCCCAGGGTGCGCCGCGTGCCCGCATCTCATTACACTTGTTGACAAATGAAAGTCGCGATTGCCGATCGGTCCCACGATAACGGAAGAGCGCACTCTATAAATATATGGGGCCCCAAAATAACGCGACTAATGAATCTTAATGGGGTTATTCGGGAAGCTGGAGGATGATTTGTGGTTGATAATGTGGGGAAGGTCAGTGGTGGAGAGGATATCTCAAAAATTGATGGTGAATGTTTCAAAATTAACATAACAATGGCGGATCGCTCCAAAAATGACAACTCTGTTTTGTGTGTAAAGCCATCACGTGACCTAAACACTGTAAGCGATGTAAGGTCACATGGTGCATCGAATGTTTATAAAAATGTAATGATTACAACATGGGATTAGGTAAGTATTTTTTGTTATTTACGTCTTAATAGCAAATGCATTCAAATTCACAAACAAAGTTGGTATAATTAGGCTTGAGTTGCCGGACAACAAAACTGTTATCATAAACGAAAGACAACGAGGTGCTAATAGTAGCCATTAAGCATGTAATAACGTCGGCTATACTTAATTACCTGCAGAAGACAATACGAGGTAATCGTTTGCATTTTAATTATGATGAGTGAAGCTAATATGCAAAGAAGCCGATGACTTCCTTTAAAGTTCCCGGTAATTGAATGAATTGTCAACACCATGACTAATCTTAAAGCTTTATGGACTTCCAGCCTATTGCCTCGCAATTAACGCAAAGAAACAATGAGGGAGTTCAGCGAAGCTGCAGAAGGAGTTTGCAAACAATTCCACTGAGAAGAATCCCAATCCACTATAAAGAGCAGAGCAGTAGGTTCTACTAACTGACACTCTAGGTTTGAAAGCAGTGGACAGAGCCTCCAGCTCACTAAAAAAAGACCAAACACATCCAATTGACACATCCCTAGCCAACCTGACTAATGCAGTTAAGGTAATTTTGAAGAACCACCATCAACCCTAACAAATTTCCTTTCAACATCTCCAAGTGTGCCTGCACCAACTGCAAGAGCACGACATATCCTGTTACCCCAACTTAGAGTACGTATGAGGTGGAGCCAACTTAACCCAAATCATCAACGAAAAAATAATCAAAAAATCATCACCAAGAAACCTACCAGACTTAAAGGCTACAAGTCCAGATCAACGGAAAAATCAACTAAAGTGGTGGAGGAGAGGTCTCCATCGAGTCACCTTTTGGAGATTGTGGAGCGTGTGAGAGCTCCTCCTCTCACATCCAAAGCAATCTTTAAGTCTGCTGCTTGACTGATTGCTTACTTAAGTAGTGCTCTTCAGGACATTAAAACAAGTGCAATTGACACAGAAAACTGTATCAGGAAATTGGACAAAGTCAAAGCGTAGGTACGTCATTGAGCTGGAGCTGACCGATATCCAGACTCCTTTGATCCAAAACTTAAGTCATCTGCTTGAAAACCTGCAGCAAGCTACCCTGGAATAAGAAGAAATCGATGTGATCTTGGATTTTGTGGAGGAAATTGCAGAAACATTAAGAGACGCCACCGCAGAAGATGTGCAGGTGAGACAATGCCTGGAGAAGGCGGAGTCAGTATTGGAGACCATGGTGTTATCTGAAAAAATACAACCAGAAGTCCAGGCTTAGGTAGTCTTTTTAGTTGGAATAGTTCTATTTAACAGAGTTTAATAACTTTTTTTTGTTTTCTAATCTTGGTTCTTGGCCCTGGTCTTTCTTCCATTGTAGAATTCTCCGTATCTCCGTATATAATCTTAGGATAGGTCTGAAAATCTCCGTACTCCTAAAAGAGGGTTGAAACTCTACAGGATGGGCCAAATTGGACGTATTTAAATGCGAAGTGGTCTTATTAATAGAGATAGGCAAACACTGATGTCGGTGTCTGAAGCTAAAATTTTGTATATCGCCATTAAGTTTTGTATCAAATTTGAGCTTTAGACACCGACGTCTAATTTGGCCTACCCTGTTTACGTCTCAAGTTAACGTTCATTGTAAACGAAAAATTGGTAGTCTATCTGGATGATTGGATTTTCAAGAATATCTGATATGCCAATATTTCAGTCTCAGCAATAAAAAAGCATCTCCAGAATAATAATTATCAAATTAATTTACTAGGAATCGACAACTTTATAAAGTTACACCGAATCGCGTCTGGAGGATGTTGGCGGGCCACTTTGTAGATTGTTTTGCCGTCCATTTTTTATTCAATTTGACATATGCAAACTGAAGCGTTGAATGTCAATTGGTTACTTAATGCAGGCGTGCAGGCTCTTACGTGCAAAATTCGGCTGGCTTTTAGTCAAACCGCTTGCATTTTAATGATAACGGCTTTTAATGTGACTAAAGACAATGAGCTGATCGGTTATGGAAACTTTTCGCAAATAAGGTTCGTTTCCTTTTTGAACGGATTTTTAATAACGACGATGGAGGTCCTCGTGAATGGCAATTTTTGTTGTTTTTTTTTCTCACTAGACATTTTGGTCTTTGTCTATTCGGTGAGCGTTTCGTTCCACTGCTGTCGATCTCTCGGGCATTAAAGAGAGGAATTTTGTTGGCCCGTCACATTTACATAATTCGACAGTGAAATTTACTCCCCCTACTAATTTATGACACTCGGGGGTGAGTTTATATAAACGAATCGTCGTTAAGCGTGTTATAATACTCTTGACTTTGGCGAATTAAATATTACAATGTGCGGTTTTAAGAGCGTACGCCGTTACTTAAACGGTTAATGAATTTAAAAGGGGGTCTGAAAAACATTTGTTGCAATATTCGATTTATAAGGATTTAATGATGTTACAAATTCGATGCATTAGCATTGCTATCTCAGAAACTATAGCTGATAGAGCTTTAGTTAAATAGAGGCAAAGGTGCGCATTTTATTGCTAATGCATCGAATTTGTAACACCCTGTACAGGGTGTCCGGATTCAGAGTGTTTTGACAGGAAACTCCCATTTCCCGGATAGATATGGGCACGCACCAAAATGGTGGAAATTTGAAAAAATCCCTCTAGCGCCGCAAACTGACAATAAGATATCAAAATACGGTTTTTGCTATTCATCTTTTCTCAAAAAACCTCTAGACATGTATACTAGTTTTTTGCTACCTAGCCGGGAAATGGTGTTTTCCTGTAAAAACTTACTAAATCCGGACACCCTGTACATACCAAATTATGGATGGAGTGAGTGCTAATTTAAGTTAGGTTAGGTTGGTTTAGTTATTTTGTTTTCTTTGATCAATCACAAAATACGAACAGTGGTTGCAGTACCATTTTAATAGATCTGTTCGAAAAGGCCATCTCTGACTAGTTTCCAACAGAAAATCAAAGAAATGTCAGCTGTATTTGATTGAATTGGTCACGTGACAATGACATTTCCTGACTTTCTAGCCATGTCTGCACTGTTTCTGGCCAAATTCAACTAACAGGTCTCTTCCAAACTGATTATCTCAAAAGAAACTCAAAAAGGTTAAGTGTGGAATATAATATATTAAGTGTGGAGCATAAGTAATTTAGACCCCAAGTCAATGAGAAAGTTATAGTTTGGATGGAAATTGACACAATACAACATACTTACCATCATTTGCAAGAGCAATGCCAATAAATCAATGATCTGAGAAAAAATAATGTATATATCTTGCCTTTCAGAATATTTACAATAACTAAGAAAAATCGAGAAATATGTTAACTTATAAAGTTCTGAATCTTTCTCAAATTGGAAACTTTTAAACCCAAGCTCAAATTGAAGGAAGAAAACGTAAGAGTAAACACTTTGGCTTTTTACAAGATGTCCTTTGGAGGTTACAACTTCGGAAATTCCAAAAACATAGTATATTAAGAGGATAGACCTAGAAAAACATCTAAATTACAGATGATGTATTTCAAACGTAGAAGATGTGATCATAATGGGCCAATCCCACATAACGTAAAACTGCATTTCAATACATATAAATCAAAAAGCTTACTCGGAAATGTCAGAATTTGTAGTTCATTACAAAAAAATGTGTTTTGGTAATTTACAGGACTTTGAAACTGAGTTAATAAATTCAAATCGACGGTTTTGTCGCGTGTATGACGTAGACAACTTACAGCAGTATTATTGGCTCTGGCCGTCTGACAGTTGACAGCATCTTCGTCAATTTAACATAAGTTTAGCGTTAAAAGTTAAAAACTGTGAACACTGAGACGTTTATAGAAATAACGACTATCTTTTCGTTTTTAATTTGAATACGAAAACTTTATAAATTGGCAACAGAAAAAGCTGATGATAGAAAGTTCCTGACAGCTATAATTGTGTTTTCATTGATATTTCGCGGTTGCCAGCTTGAGCGTTCCAGAAGTTTTGTTCTCGTTAAGCCAGACATATTGTAAAGTTCGGGCATTTTTAAAAAACTATTTTTGTTTTTTGCTATCAATAGACGAAGCAGTATTGGAAGAGGAGTCAGTGCAAGAAAGTTATTTTGTCTATCAATAACTTTTTTAAGAGGGCATTCGGCAACATGGCATCGGTGTGTTTTAAAGGTTAGCAAAGGACAGAAACATATTGATTGACAATTGACATTGACAGTGCTTCAGTTGTTTACCGATTTGACAAGACTTACAAGAGTGAGGTTAAGCTAGAAAAAAGCAAATTATTACTTTACTTGAATTTTGAATTGTGCAGGCTAGTGTTGGTAGTGATACTGAACTGTGGAATGGTAAACCTGCAAAGTAAGGTAAGCAGCAACTCCCTGTATGTCACATAAAACATCTATCAGCCGCTGTTGGCCCTCATTGAACTGTTTAGACATTTTCGGTCACCGAAAATAGCAAAATATGAAAAACACCAATACAACTGACACAAAATAGTAACCTAATCGATACATTTAAGTTGCAACGGGAAGAGTTTGAAGAAACTGTCAATAAACGCCCAACAACCAAAATTATGAATTTTTAAATGGCGTTGCGGGCGGACAGCGCCAACGTCGAATTTTCCTGAATTTTAACGATTGGAACATACGTTAATGACGTCAAAATTCCGTCTCAATCAGTTCACAACTAATAGACAAGAAACGACAATTATTACATCAATCAGTAAACTCAATCAGTGCCAAGTACTTCCCACTAGAACACCCATCATGAATATCGTACTAAAAAAAAATGTGGTAATCACTGATTTTTATCAAAAAACAATCTTAATGGCCGACTAGTTATGTAATTGATAAAATTAGCATGTACGGTTGGAAGAACGACCGTTTGCGCCGCCTCTTTTAGCAAATCGCCACAACCCATTACAGAAAACAAATTTTGATCGATTAATACCCAATCGGCATCCCGATATTCGTCGATACTCGATACTAATCAAGCATTTACCAACGAGTTAATTACAAATTTCAGTCGTCGGAGGCGGCAATCGTCAAAGGCGGGCGCGTTCAGTTCATTTCAATTACAAGCTCAGATATGTGGCTGTAATTCCCATGTCGGTAGGTGGGACCCCATTTGAATGTTAACGAGGCCGAAATCTGTTTAAAGAACCCGCTTCCGTTGGTCTGAGTTCGGGTTGTCTTGGCGACAAATAACTCTTTTGCAGGAGTGTTACGAGACGTGTCGCTTTTGATTGTTTTATTGGGATGTTTCGCAGCAATTTATGTGCCTGACAATGGAAAACGTGCCCGAAAAATATTATAAACGGGGCTTATTTCGAGCCCGATTTTTTTGTGGGAATTTTTCAATGGCACTTTGAAATTCATGTACTCCTTGAAATACTACAATAAGAATTCTTGTCGATGAGTAATATTCTATTGATGGCGGTGATATTCAAAGAAGCGACACCGTTAGGCTTCGGCTACGATAGAAGCGGTAAGCGGCTGAGCGATGTCGCTAATGCCGCTAAAGTTTTTTATATACAAAATTAAATGAATTTCTGGTTTCAGCGGCTACGATAAGCTGCTGACATTTATCGTAGCCGGTTAAACTAGAAATGTATTTTATTTTGCATATACATAAACATTAGCGGCACCGCTCTGCCGCTTGCCGCTTACCGCTTCTAAGCATTTGCGTAAAAAAAATTTTTACAAAAACTGTTAATTAGAAGCAAATTATTCCATTTAGAACTTGATACGCGCTGGTTCTCGTTTTTCATTGCTTTGAATAATTTCCTGACAAAGTTTCCTTATTTTATATTACAAAAATTTCCCTACTGCTTGCAGAAAATCACAAATTTAGTCATTACTACAAAACTAAATGTATTAAAATTAATAGGAAAGAAAGTTACACTCAAATTATCACATTTAACGCCCTCTATCACACAATGTTAACATCATTTTTTTTCTATTTCAGGTCACCTGACTTTGAGTGACAAATGCCATGTAAAAACACGAAGAAGAAGAAACCGTTCAGCTGATTTTGATTTGAAGTTTTCGACATTTGACAGATGTTCAATAAATAAATAATAACATTTATCACCACCTTAATTCAAATGGATTTAGATTAAAACCGTCTAAAGAGCTGTTTTAAAGCATGTAATACACATTATTATATAAAAACTAAACATTTAATGACCGGCCAAGCGTAACGACTCGATGTCGAGGTCTAGCGATTAAATAAGATTTCCCAGTGTTAACAAAGGTAATTTTGTTTGTATCCTGGTACTGTACTTTTGTAGGATAAAAGTGCTAATAATGAGGTAAATATATTAGAATTATGCATAATAAGCTTTGAAATTTAATGTAGAATACTAAATAATCTCTGACATAAATTTATGGCTGTTATCAAGTTGATAATTCCATTTCCCTTGTTGGACTAAAACCTCTGAAACACATCAATTAATATTAGTTTTTAAATCATTTTTAGGTCAGGTTAAATCAGTCAGCATGGAGGCTGTTTGTAATCATTTGGAAGATGATATGGAGCATTTGCTTCTGGATGACGAAAATATAAATCAAGCCTGTTTGAAATGCAGAAAAAATATTGGTGAACATGTGCACAGTGATTTAAGTTCTGGAAAACTGATTATTGAGGATTCAGGCTTTTATGACAATCGGACTGACAACTCTGAGGACTCACCCCTATTAATTAATGTTAATGTAAGTTTTATTAGTACATTCTAAAATGTTGACTAACAAACCTAAAAAGTAGTGAAACTAATTTTACTATAAAAACAATTCAGAATTTGTATGGACTAATAGTAATATTATTTTACCTTGAACTAAGAATTTCTTATAGGTTGTATGGTAAGTACTTTTACCTAAACACAACAAAAAAAAAATTATTGGATTAATAGGAGAAGTACATATTTACTTAAAAGTGTTTATTGAGTTTTGCACATGTGTGTGAACATTTGCTAGTTATTGCTTCCATTTACACACACTCATTTCTTAATACATCAGGTAATAGTCACTAAAAACTAACAACCATCACTAATGTAAGTATAACTTTAATAAAAGAAAAATATCTTTTTAGGGCTGTTTCAGGGATAATTTTAGTGATACAGAGTTTCACTGTCACAACTCTTTATCCACTACAGAAGATACAAAAGCTTTAAAAAAATTACTGGTTGCCTCAATGTTTTGCTTCATATTTATGGTAAAAAACACTTTTTAAGTGAAAATCAGTTGAGTTTTTTGTCTTTTTTTTAGCTAGCTGAACTGATAGGCGGTTACATAGCTGGTAGTTTGGCTGTGATGACCGATGCTGCCCATTTATTCTCTGACTTTGTAGGGTTTATGATATCAGTGTCTGCTATATTTATGTCGAAAAAATCAGCCACTAAATTTATGACTTATGGATATTATAGGGCTGAAGTGGTTGGCGCTTTCCTAAGGTAGGTTTTCATTCAGGAGTTATGCAGCTCACCATATCAAACGAATGTTAATTGATTTTTCATGTTTGGTTTGATGGTTGTTTTAAGAATTTCTGGTTTCACAAAAAAATGTGGTCTGGAAGTTGCTTACTTTAAACAGAATTATTCATTGCGCATTACATTGTTTTATAATTGTGATTAAATACCAGAACTAACTATGGTTTATTTTTTCAATTAAACTTAATTGGAGTAACTGAACTACCAAGAAAAATGTAGTTTTTACACTCGGTGAACTGATGGCTAATGATTTGTAACAATATAATTTTCTTATACAGTATTATTGAATGTTTGAAGTGTACATGCACATGATGTTTTTGGCTTTTTTTAATGTTAACTAAGCAATCTATGAAACCCTTGCCAATCAGGTTCTGTGGATAATAATGTATTATTTTGCTGTTAGTTCAACTAAAAAGATAGTAAAACTGTGGATGAATGTCTCAATATTGACAACCAACCATATTGTAAAAATCAGTCAAAAAGTATTCTTTTACATTTGCATAAAATACACAAAACTATACAGAGAAACTGCTATATTCAACTCATATTTTTTGTTTGTGTTTTAGTGTTTTGACTATATGGTTTCTGGCTGCCGTTTTCCTAGTTCTAGCTTTAAGAAGACTGTATCTAAATGAGTACAACATAGATGCTAATGCAATGATTGTTGTGGCTTCAATAGGATTATTAGTGAATATAATGTAAGTAATTTTCAATCATTAATACCTTAAATTTATATTGAAGTTAAATTTTGGCTTGAAGATGTTAATAATTTAATGTAGTTTGGCTGCAGATCAAGAATACCTGAAGTATTTAGAGATGAATAATGGATTTTTAATTAACACACCTTCAGTTAATTACTAATTGCTAAATAACTTTAATGCTTCTTGCAGTTAAATCTTTAATCCAATAAGCTTAGTGGTTTTTGTGTAGACACAATATTCCATAGTTGCTTGCAAATTTATCAATTAATACCTCATTAGATTAGACCGTAATGTGACTTTGGCTTTTAAATTTCAAAAAATAATGATAAGGACACCTTAACAAGAAGCAGTAAAATTTGTATACCAAAAATCAAATTGTTGTCAAACAGTAAAACAACTAAATGATTTAGAATGCTTATTTTATAACTAAAACAAAACATCTGTTTGTCTGAGGCCTCTAAATGCCTTTTAACCGTAAAACCTCTAAAACTGTTCAAACCATTTAAGAATTTTTTACTTAATTTTGAGAATAAAAAAATAATTTTATACAGAATGGGGGCGGTTCTTCACGGAGTATGTCACGCACACAGTCACGGACCAAGCCAATCAGATCCGGACAATATAAACGTCAGAGCTGCTGCCGCACACGTTTTAGGAGATTTACTGCAAAGCGTTGGCGTTTTGTTGGCTGCAGTAATTATTAAGGTACCCAACAAATTTATTTTTGATAAACTTAGGTTTTGGCCTAAGCTACCATCAGACCATAGTGGCAACGACTTTCTGTCTTTGATTTCCTTGTTTTTGAAAACATGGGTTCAATCACTTGACTTAAATTCTATGATGATGTGTTTTGCAGATTTTTCCGGACGCCCAAGCGGCAGATCCGATTTGCACTCTAGTTTTTTCTGTGATTATCATTTTTACGACCGCTCAAGTAGGCAAAGATTCCATTTGGTTGTTGATGCAAGGTAGTCCGGTAACCAGAGACAAAGTATCCATGGAGTTGCGGAAAATATCAGGAGTCAGGCACGTGCATGACGTCAATATATGGTCGCTGGCTCCCGGTAAAAATGTTGTGACGGCGCATTTAGCTGTTGGTAAGTTTTATCCCAAAATTTAAATTTGTTAGATGAAAGTAGTGAACAAATTTACACTTTCAAATGGTACTGTGTTTTATGCAATTCATTGAAACTGTTTAGGTTGAGTTAGGATATTTCCAGGTTTTTTACTGCAACAAGGTAATTTTCAAATTTCAAAACTATATGAGAGAAACTCGCATGCTTCAATAATAATAGTGAATTCCAATAACCTATTCATTCATCATCCAAACTATTGTCTTTACATTTGAGAGATATTCTGGTTTCAGATGAGTACTGTGATAAAGACGTTGTGGTCCAAAACGCCACTTTGTCTATTAAAAGTCAAATGCCGATCATCAGTTGTACCGTACAAGTTGAATCGTTCAACGTTGAAGGAGTGAACAACTGCAAACAGTGCAGATTACGTGAGTGCTGACATTCTGTGCCAGTAATTAAAATCTTGAGTGCATAACATTTTTTGTGGTCCAAACTTTAAAGGGAAAAAACGCCTATTTTACCGAGAATTTAAAATTATTGTCACTCTATTATAATTAAAACTTAAACCACTAAGTTGACTTGTACATAGAGAACTCTAGATTCTTTAAGACCATTTGTCCTATTTATATTAATACAGGGTGATTTACGCTGGTGGTATATTAGAAGTATCTAGAGAAGAACTCAATATTTTTCGTTGAAAGTTGGAGTGTAGCCTAGGTTGGGTCCAAACTTTCTATCTAAATAACTTTGTGGTGTTGCCAGATCAGTCGGAAAGAACATTTTGATTTTCAAATGGAACACACATTTCAATTGAATTCCTCCCAAGAAGGCTAGTAATTAATGTTAATACTTGCCTATACCTATCTTGCACCGTTTCTTAGATATTTCATAAAAATAGTGAATTTGTCAGCAAAACGGTAGTCTGAACATTAATTATATTGTCAAGTTTTGAAAGGTTTGCTTATGTGACCTTTTGTTCTCAGTTAGACATTACCACATGGATGAAAAGTTCAAAGACTGAAAATAAAAAAGCCTACAGGGTGGTCAATATTTACCTTTAAGTCAGATGACAACGACCAATGTTTTATGGTTTGTAATAAAAGAACATTAAATTTAGAACAATTCTATGTATACTCTTCCTATACCTAACTTCAATCGTTTCTGACTTATCAACAGTTTTTTCTTAAAGTGCATATAAAATCGTACTCCATACTAATCTGAATAGAGGACACCTGCTTGTGCTAAGTTTGAACCAGTGTTGAATTTGACAAATATCTGTCATAACATGTTGTAGTTATGGAATTGACAACTAGTCATTATGACCAAGCAGATGTCCGTATTCAGATTAGTATGGATTACGATTGAATGCGCCCTTTAAAGAAAAACTGTTAATAAGTCAGAAACGGTTTAAGTTAGGTATAGGAAATGTATACAGTGCGTTTTTTTTAACGCGCAACATAGGATTTTACGTGTTAAATTTTTAAGCACATGTCAGACCATGTTATTTTAGAACTACAAGTATAAAACTTGACGGGTGGCTATTTCGTACCCTGAAGCTTAAGCTAGTTTACCAATTGGGCCTAAAAAGTGATTATAAACTTGCAAAAAATCATCTTTTTTCGAAAAGATTTTATCTTTTCATACTCCCTGTATGTATGATAGGTGCTTGTTGTTTTTAATACTGGCACGGCAGGTAGCAGGTAAAATTTGGCGTAGAAAGTAAAACAGGGTGATCATCATTGACATACTAAATATGGACCGGCCTTATAGTCGCTCTCCCACATTAAGCATGCGAGCCGGAGGGTGGAGCGAGAGAGATAGAAACTAGTACGGGTAGCCTGCTCCTACCATGCTCGTATTTGCTCGTACTTTGGAATAATTTTGTGGGCTATTTACTTATCAATGTTTATTTATAGAGTTTTAATAGTTTTGGATATTTCTAAACTAATTTACTGATAAATTTCAACTATAAACTACAAGTTAAAGTCACATCTACATAGAATTATATTAGAAAATTATTATTTATTGACGTGTACTTTTTGTCTTAATATAAAATGATTTTAAAAGCATTTGATATTAAGACAAAAAGTGCACTCTCTCTGAGGATCTTGTATGTATACTTGTGTGAGATTGGAAGTACATAAAACCAAGCCTAGACCTAGAACACATTATCGCAATAAGTTCCTAAATAGGTATATTTAAAAGTTTTATAAAACATGAAAGTAATCAAGTTTTCAATTATAGGTATTAATTGAAATTTGAAACTGGTTGAAATAATTTATATAATGGTCTTGATTTATTCTTCATCTGCTGCATGTGAATAAACAATAAAATTGCAGCAGATGAAGAATAAATCAAGACCATTATATAAATTATTTCAACCAGTTTCAAATTTCAATTAATACCTATAATTGAAAACTTGATTACTTTCATGTTTTATAAAACTTTTAAATATACCTATTTAGGAACTTATTGCGATAATGTGTTCTAGGTCTAGGCTTGGTTTTATGTACTTCCAATCTCACACAAGTATACATACAAGATCCTCAGAGAGAGTGCACTTTTTGTCTTAATATCAAATGATGACCATATATCTATATCTATAAGTACCTTATAACCTATAGGTACTATTAATAATAATGGTTTTCTACACAGGAGAATTTATATCCATATCTGGGGGTAGAAAATGTTTATTTTCAAATCCAATTGCATCTTAATATACTTTTTAATAATAATCCCATAAATTAATTTAAAGTTATAATGCTTTTTTTTAGTTTTATGTCATATATTACTTCTATGGTTTAATGGCTTTTTAATTCTACATATTATACAGGGTGTTTCGGGTGGAAAGGGAAATATTTTAGGAATGCGTTCAGGAGGTTAAAATAAGATAAATGAACCCATATTGTTTAATCCGATTCTTAACCGTTGCTGAAATAATCGGTCCTTAAGTTTTGTATGACTGTTTTTCATTTCAAAAGCAATACAAACAAATAATTGTGGTCTAAACAACAAAACTAAACTAATTTAGAATATTTTCGAAAATACCCCCACCAACTTCAATACAAGCTGCAGCACGCTTGCTAATCGGTCGAGTGATACGCTGAATAGCTTTGGGATTGTTTCTAATAAAATTTGCAGAATTGAAAATTAATAAAATAAGTACACCAAAATTTTACCCACCTTCAAAAAAAACGACTCATTTGAAGTTAAATGATTTTGCTTTCTAAGATGGTCAACTAGGGAGTTCATACCGGCTATTTTAGACTCTCGTCGTTTTAAACAGGCCTGCAGAATTTTAGTCTTTCTTGACAACATTTTTAGTTTATCTTGAGTTTGCATCCAATAGCGTTTTCTCTTTATAGGACACTCAAGATCCTTTTCTCTAAAATCCCCAAGGAATACTGGCTCAACTCTGATTCTAAAATAAATCAGCAAACCTTAAAAACATGGTCGAGAACATGGTGTTCAAAGAGAGAGTAGTAAAACCCTCTTTTTTCAGTTTTAAAGCCCTATTTGTTTTATTTTAACAATACCTATAAAGGGATTTAGGTACACACTGCTCAATAATATAGCCTTACTTCCATACCTTTTCCTATGACTTGATTTTTTCACTTCGAGGACAGTCTGTGTTTTTAGTAAAACCTCTTTCTCCCCTGCTGTGGTTTGAATAACTTTGTTATCTGGCTTTGATGTGGTAATGTCTAAATTATTAAAATGTTAATGAAAAAATGTTGCCAGCAATATGAATCATGTTTGTTCTTTAACTTACCAAACTGATTAGGGCTGTACTGGGTACTGGCTTGCTCGGGTTCATCATTATTTATATTAGAATTACATACCTCAGCTACTTGCTTAGCTAAAGGCAACAAACATGTATCTATAAATAAAAGTGCATAGTTGAACAACCAAGTTTGAGAACACTATTTAATGATTACCTTCCTCATCTTGTCTTTTTCGAATTAACACTCTTCTAGGTTTGGTTGTAGGGGTTGAGGTATTAATCAATTTGGCAGGAAAGTTGAATAAAGAAGGGACTGCTTCCTTTTTCAGAACCTTAGTTTCCATCACAGTTTCTTTGTAATCACTTTCAAGAAAATGTTTTTGGCAAAGCACTGAAGTTTTGCTAGGCTTGAAGTTTTTTCTCTTAGTGGCGTTTACCCATTTTCTTTGAAGCACAGGATCTTTAGGGAACCTAAGGAATGTTTATTCACTTTAATAGAGACTTATGAACTAATTGGAAGGATTGTTTGGCACAAGTTCAGTGAACTTTGCCTGATGCTAAAATGGCCTAACCTAACCCCATACCTGTGAAACTTAATATTGCACCCGCCAATACTTTTGGATGAACATCCGAACGCAGAGCAACTTTGAACCATTGTTCAGTGGGTTAGGTTTTAAAAAAAACCGTTTTTGAGGGTAGGGCTAAAAAACTATTAGAAAAATACACTTGAAAAAGTAACAACGACACTGAAAACACATACAATTAAATGGGTGGGCGTGGCTTGTAATACTGTACTGTAGATCTGTCTCTCTCGTTTAATCTCGATTCGTTCTTCTCTGTCTTTCGCCGCGTCCATTTTAATAATATGTCAATGGTGATCATTAACTTTATATCAAGAAAGTTAAGAACAAAAGAGGTATTTTTATAAGTGAATTGTTCAAAGTGACCTCAGTTTGAAACCAAACAGTATTCCAAACAATCATAAAATGCCCTTTTGACGTTCAAAAGATGTCGGGCCATGATGCAGTCAAAATATGTTACTCTACCTGCTACCTGCCCTGTCGATATCAAAAACAAAAAAGAACAATGCATACAGGGAGTATACAACGATAAAATCTTTTCGAAAAAAAAATGATTTTTTGCCAGTTTTTAATCACTTTTTAGACCAAATTGGTAAACTTACTTAAGCTTCAGGGTACTAAAGACACACCCGTCAAGTTTTAGACCTGCAGTTCCAAAATAACATGGTCTAACATGGGCTTAAAAATGTAACACGTAAAATCCTATGTTGCGCGTTAAAAAAAACGCACTGTACATGGATTTGTTCTAAATTTAATGTTATTTTATTACAAACCATAAAACACCGATAGATCCATTTAAAAAAACGGACTTTTTGCAGTTTTTTATCTGTCCGACTAAGCCTACTCTGTTAGGTTTTTTTCATTTTTTGTCTCTGGGCTTTTCAACCATGTAGTGTTGTCTAACTGAAGACAAAAGGTCACATCAGCAAACCTTTCAGGACTTGAGAATTTAATTAAAGTTTAGACCACCATTTTGCTGACAAATTTACCATTTTTATAAAACATCTAAGAAACGGTGCAAGATAGGTATAGGGAAGTATTAACATTAATTACTAGCCTTCTTGCGAGGAGTTCCAATATGAGATTAAAAACAGGGTGTTCCATTTGAAAATCATGTTCTTGTCATCAGTGCTCTTTCCGACTGATCTGGCAACACCGTTAAGTCCAAAATATTTTGGGAAAGAGAGTTTGGTCCTAACCTAGGCTACACTCCAAATTTTAGTGAAAAATATTGAGTTGTTCTCTAGATACTTCTAATATACCATCACCCTGTATAAGTTGCTTGTGCTGTCCAGTTTTTGCAAATTTCGGTTTGTTGTATTTATAATGGAAAAGTAATAATTGTAAATAGCTTCATTAATGTTGGATTTATTAATGGACTAGTTGCTTGAATGGATTTTATTGATGATTTTCATCACAAATGAAAATAGTAGTACTGCAGATAGATTTATTAGGCACTACAAAGAGTAAATTATAGTTCCTATATCAACCCACAGTAAAGTTCAATTTAGCTAGCTGCTTGAAACCTTAATTTGGTATTTTCTAAAGAAAACTATGGCCAAGTTTCAGTCAAAGCCCTGGTGTGGCCAGAAAAGGAATTTAAAAAACATCAAGCACAAAGCTGGAAATTGTCTGAAAGTATAATAATCAGTTAGGCCTATTTTCTCTACAGGGTAATTCATAAAGAATAGGAAATTCCGAAACTGGAAATATTACACGTGAAACGGTGACAAATGATGCAAACATAGTTTTTTGCTTTGTTTTAATTAGAATTTCTGACGCTGATGTTTTTTTCCGCTGACAAATAAGATGTGTCTTACAATTTTCGTGTTTCTCATAGAGGACGCCACTTACGACAAATTTCACATACATTTAGGTAGATATCTTTTCACCCCGTATATCAAATCTGAAAAAGCACTTCTACATAATTATGTATCTTTAGAGCAGATTGAGAGCGCAGATTTGTTAATTTAGTTAAAAGTGGCGCCCTCTATGAGCTACACAGAAATTGCCATAAGCATCTTATTCGCCACCCAAGAAAATATAACGTCAAACATTTTTTAGTTTTTACCTTAGGTATTTTGGGAATAACACCAAAAAAACTAATAAAAATTTTAACTTTTATTTCCGAATTTTCGCATTCTTTATGAATCACCCTGTATTTGAGTATTTTGACGTGATTAGAGGGCACTTAGAGCAAACTGTAATAACTCATTAGAATGGGCAAATGCACCTAATAAACACACTGTATAAATATGGTACAATGTTTAATTTTGTCGATTAGTATTCTGTGGTATTCGGTGTGGTTATTCTAATTTTCAACTTTTGTTTGAAGATCTCCTCCCATTCTATTCCTAATATCATACACAAATTTCTCTACAACAGTATTTTTAAGTTTTGATATATTGCTATTTGATAAATATTTATGTACCCAGCCATGTTTTATATGGTTTAATGTAGTTTAAAAAAATACTCTGTTATTTGATGATTATATTTTGTTGCTGCAATAATCAATGCATCTTTATCATCACTGTCCCATTACAGGTAAGAAGGTACAAATAAACACAAGTTAAAAACTTTATTTTAAAAGTCCCATTCACATGAAAAAATTTCCATATTGGCAAAACTATTTAAAGTATCTAAGGTTTCTATGTCATCTAAAACAAAATGGTTTTTACAATAAAATTTGTGCAGAAAAGTAACTAGACTTACCACTATTTACGGCCACTTTGTCGCTCAGTGGAATTGCCGGTTTTAGTAAGTCAGTAAGAGGAAGTGACTTTCTGATTGTTTTAAAAATTGGATGGGTTAGTAGCTGTCCTGCAGTCGGTCGGTCGCACGGATCCCTATTTAAGCAAAATGCCGCTATTTCGTGCAAATTATCACTGAACCGTCTATTCATTATTCTGGAACTTATATCACAGTCACCTAGAAAGTATAATGCTGCAGAAACAAAAGAAATGTTAATCAAAGACTAAGCACCTCCACTAGACTCCCCATTTAACCCTCTTGGTATAGTAGTGCAATCTAACAACTGAGGTGTACATCCTCTTACTTTTTCAGTCAGCATCAAAGTTGACAACATTCCTGCAAAAGGTTCTGAACCATTTGCCATTTCACATATGACCATGCCTACACTGTATATGTCAGACTTTTCATTATACCCTACAATTACCCTTAAAAAACTCCCTAGTTATTATAACTAAACTCAGGTCTTGCCTATTAAGTTTTGCTCTAAAAGTTCAGGACTCAGCCAATTCAAATTTGACTTGGTGCTGGAAGGAAATGAGTGTATGGTCCTCTGCCACCTCCCATTAATAATAATGGGACAGGCATATCTGAAACCTGTCAGACATGCCCTTCCTATGGATGAAACCAGAAGGTGACTCCCTCTAATTGCTCTACAAACATACAAGTCACATTAACTGAACCCTAACACAACCAGTTATGTACCTATGAATGTATCCTTTTCTATGAACATAATCTAAAGCATCCAACAAGTCGCGCAAAATAATTATAATTGCTTGTTCAGGAAGTCCTAAATATTTCTAGAATTAAAGTTGTGATTTGATCTGATGCAGATAAGTGATTACCTTCATTGAAGTGTTGGTTGAGTAAATCGCGACAGGATCCGAAAGCCATTAAAGGACTAACTATACAAACTTCAGGTCCATGGACAAAAGTAGCAAAATATGGCAATATGTTGGGATGTTTCAATTGTTTTGTCAGTATAATTTCAAGCTAAAATTTATGGTTTTTTATGATTATGCATGCAACTTAGAAATTAAAATATACAAATTTGTGTATACACTATCTAGGTTTTATTTTTTTCAGGATTAGCACTAATATCAGGTAAAACCTCAGGGTTAATGATAGGGGTGTACTGTGTATATAAGTTTAGTTCTCCCACATTCTCTTTACTAGCTTCTATTATACAAAGTTCCTTTTAAACCAGTTTAAAGGTTTTAACTATTAAAATAATCACTACATGCCCATATATCAAAATATTAACTCACATCAACTAAATGATTTTCATCCTTCACTTTATCCATGTGGAACTTTTTAAGAGCAACCATTGAGCCTGAAGGGACATGTTTGGCAAGGGTTACGGTGGCTTTGGCTTCGAAACAAACTCCCAACGTAGAAATTATCTTATAGTCATTGAAATTGATGTTAAAGTTCACCATACTTTTCCTCTAGATTGTTGAAGTATTTTACACTCACAATGATTATTTACCCTACAAATATATTTTTAAGTATTGAATACTATATGCTTAATTAGTAAGTCACAGTAAAAATTATATTTTTATTTTTTTTAAATATTATTCAACACAAACCAGAAATTAAAAAAATATTGTTTTGACAACTGTCAAATTTCAGTTCGTCTAGGTTATGTATTTTCTTTTTAAAAGAAGAACTGTTGACACTTCTGCTGTCATGTGATGCTGTCAATAGTGTCAATTGTACGGAGCGGCGGAGCGCGCGAAACTAGTCAGAATCAGAAATTTTGTGTTTATGTGGTGTTTGTTTAAAGTTCTACCAAACCAAGTTGTGCAGAGTATTTTAAATAATAGTTGAAATTGTTATTTCCGAGCTTACATCTGACTAAAACCTTAGTTTGAAGAATCAGCAAAATGAACTTTTCAGGTATGATTTTGCATTAAAATAAAAAACTACAATTTATAACTTTCCTGCTTAAATTAGCTTTCAATGATAGTATGGCCGGTGGATTTGGAGGAGCAGGCGGCTTTACAAACGATGCTGAATTTACAGACTCCCCTTCTACTACTAAAAAAACTGGGGTATTTGCTTTTGCTTACATTTCAATTGCTGTGGTCAAAAACTGTCAAAATGCTTTTTAGGCCGTACGCCGACTGCAAAATATCGTTCCTGTGGTGCTTCGCATGCTGAGAGACTGCAAAGATGCTGAGTTCAGGCTATTTCGATTTCCTGCACAACTGGTAGGAATCTTGAAACATTTGACTTCCGTTCAAGCTAACAGAAATTAAACAGGTCTCTGTTGTGGGCATTGTAACAAAAATTGAAGTTGAATCCACAAAGGCCACTTATGAACTAGAAGATCACACTGCTTCTATGAAGGGCCTGTGGTGGCTAGAGACTGACAATACAGAAACTCCTCAAATACCACCAATTAAAGAGGGTTCATATGTTAAAGCTTATGGATCACTCAGAACTCAGGGGGGTGAGAAACATTTTATGGTTATCAAAATGTTTCCAGTGGATGACTGTAATGTTATTACCACTCATTTGTTGGAGGTTATTAATACTAGATTGCAGGCTGAGGCACTCAGTAAAGATACTGTAAGTATTCTTATTGATTGTGGAAAAAATAAATAAATTACTTTGTGTGTGTAGGAAGTACAAATCAAAAAGAATAACCCTGGAGCCAATCTAGCCAATTCCATGAGTATGTTGAATGAAAATACAGCAGACAATGGACAACAACAGCGTTTAACAGAAATGCAAACACAAGTTCTCAAATACATTGAGTCTGTTACATCATCAACTGGACCTCATTCTGACACTGTAGTCAACCGATTTCCAGTTAACAGAAGACGGGAAGCTATGTAAGTAACACAATCGTTTTAATTACATTCAGACAGGTAATTTAAATGTATTTTTTTAGGGATGCACTGGAATTTTTGGTCAGTGAGGGCTACATATATTCCACCATTGATAATGAACATTTTAGAGTTACCCAGTCTTAATTTGTTATTTTGATTGTTGTATGTACATTTTTTTACAGTTAAATATTTCACTACAATTTTTTACTATGTTTTAATACAAGCTTTGTAGCCTGTTCTTACTGCAGTTTTAAATCAGTTTCAATCACTTAATTTTAATGCTGCCTAAAATGTGAATTATTAAAATTATATAAATCAGACATATTCCCTCTATGTCTACCTTTAAATTCGAATTCATTGATCACAGGGACATGTGCACTCTCGATTGACAGTTCACAGCTGTGTGAGTTTGACAGTGACAGACATCTTGCATTAAGTCAGTGACATCAACATCACCCAATCAATGGTAATTCCTAATCAGTAATCACTCTCACCCAGTATTTTTGTGTTGTTCTTAGCCTAGGTACAGTGTGATTAAATACATTGGTAAAGCTTTAAATTGATCGTCCTAAAATTGCTTATCGGTCGTGTAGTAAAGGCTTTTCTTTCACTTTTTATTAAATTGAAATTAAGACTTAGTAGGGTGGTCTGACGCCCTGTATGAAATTCCTACAGAGTGAAGTTTTTTGAATAAATTTGATAAAACAACCGGTAAGTGCATACTGACTCAATTTTTAGTAGGTACAGAACACTCTAACCTGATTAATTATAAAATAACCATTTAGAGGGGTTTCCTGTTAATACCGGTAATCATGGAAATTTTATGCACTGAACTCTTTTTGTTGGAGTTTTTAGCATTCCTTTATAAGTTACAGCACCTTTACAGGTTTACAACTTATTAACTTAATTAACAGGAAAATCTTCTGAGAATTGCACTTTATTACCATGCATTGAGAGTGAGTCATGCACAAGCAGATGTACTATTTAAGATGAGGTCAATTCAGTCAAACATTTGACCTTTTACTTTCCTAGCATTTGAAATAGGTACAATATCTAAAATATATCTAATAGTTAATATTGTTAGAAAAATAAGTAAAATTATAATGTTTTGCAGGCCTGAAGCTTCATGAAACAATTTACAATTATAGGACATTTTGTTTGTCAAGAATCACAAAAGTTAGTTATTTTAAAATCTTTTTACTCACACAGATTTTTGGATTTTTCCTGAGATTTCCTGTTTATTGAGGAAGAGAATGGCTTTTTTCAATTTTACTATGGAACACACCCTGTTACATAAATTATTTTAATGCCCTAAACTATCTAGTTTCCATCTCCTTTTATTAATACAGTTTAATTAAACAAACATTTGAGAAATCATCAAAATCAATACTTTGTTAGTAACTGACCTAATTTGTTAAGTTTTTATTTTAAAAGTAAAACTGTTCTTACTTAAATCTACCACCTAACATAGGTACTTCACATTTGGTACTATCTTGAGTATCCTTTCAATAATAAACCACACCTTATCTAGATCTATTACACCCACTGTCAAATGAATGATAAGACTAATAGAACAAATAAATTAACTAGGAATTACTATTTTTACAATCAAAAAAAGCAGCAACAAATAGGAAATTTTAACATGTTTCTTTGTGATGCAAAAAGAAAGGGATATTTCTTGCTCCACAAGTCTTATATTTGCCATTAAACTGGTATGCTGGGGAAAAGCAGATCACTGGGCGGATCCACTAATATCTGTAGGTCGCCCACTTTAACACTATTTGAAAGAAAGTTTCTTAATTTAAACTGTTTGACTTAATCAGTGGATATTATTTCAGAAGGGCTGTTATTAATTAACTAATTAAACATAGGACTTTTTGTTTGGTCATTACTCTTCTTGTGTTTTGAAGTCATTACTTTCATCCATTTACATTAATAGGTACTTTAGCATGGTTTCAAGTAAGGATAGTACTTAAACCCAGTGCATATTGGTTATAAATATTTATGTAATGTCTGAACAGTGGGGTGTCTTGCATGCTATTATACTATTGAAACCTACCTACTTTAAATGCAAAGTACCACCCTGTTTATCATTGTGTGACCTAAAAGTATTTTCGCATGCATTGTATTCAGTATTGACAAATTAATTATCTAGTTTTAATGAGATTTTTTAGTTAATTATCTGCATATGAGAAAATATAGCTTAATTGGCACAAAACCATGTTGTTTTGTTAATAGTAGAAACTAATATGCTGTTGTGATTAGAACATACCTGGAAATGTAGGTGATGTTATGAATAGTTAATCATCAGTATTGTCATATCAATCAGTATTTGGATGTTGTTAGTATTTTCTTATCAACCAAAACTCTGCATCCAGACCGCCTATAAATTTCAAGCCTCTTGATACACTTTCAGTAGAAGAGTTTGATTTATTATCAGACTTTGTGGGGCTAAGCCTATTTTTAACCACAATTTAAACTGTGGCACCTAAGTGCCCCTATAAACAACCAATGTTTACAGCAGGGCTTGTACAACCATTTATCTTCAGGAAAGGTTATATTTTTTAGAGGTTTTTTTGAATTTTTGTTCAATGTACAGAAATACATCACTGTTACAGTTGGAAATGCACAAGCTTAAGCTTTTAAACCGAAAAGAGAGTTTAGATTTTTGGAAATAACCAGAGGCCTAACAAAGTTACTGGGGGTAAAATAATTTAACTAATAATTTAACTTTTGCAGATGCCCCTTATTTGGACTTCTTATCAATAAATATTGTGTGTATCTATCTACCCTTACCCATTCCAAATTCACATGTTTTACTTTGTGGTGTTTTTTTCCTTTTATAGGATATAGGAAAAAGTCATTTTCTTACTCCAAGTGCGTTTTACTGTCTTTTCAAACTGTGTTTCTAGCAGTTCAAACTATGACACCGCTTTTCTCCCTGACTGCACTAAATTTTGTACTATTTTTTCAGGTTGTTGGATAGGAAATTTAATGAGGATTAAAAAAATGTGCTTAAAAGAGTCATTTTGTTAAAGGAAGTGGGTCACATGACTTCCTAGTTAAATTATTTTGTGTATATTAAAGCTGTCACTTTCCTCAAAATTTGAAAAATAGCATTGGTTCTCTTGGGCTCCTATATTTCAACAACTTTCTCATTGCGGAAAAGGCAAGTTTATCAAAAGTAGAAACAGTTGCTGCTATTTAATAGACTGTCTTGAAAAACGTTTGCTGTAAATGAAAGGTCACAGGCATTCTGAAGATGGTAGTGTGACTAAGAATATTCAGACACTTGAAGTGTTCATCATTGAACTAAACATGGAAAATGAAAATACCTCACAAATGGTTTTTGAATTACTATAAGTACTTATGAGTTATCATAACAAACATTTTCAAATTGCTGATGGAATTATAATTCTTAAAGCCTATGAAGGAAACCTCTCTTGACTGAATGTTTCCACCCCCATGAATAAAAAAAATCAATTTAAGAAATAGATATTTTGGGAAACCCAATGATCGCGTTTTTATCCCCATTTTGATGGAAGCACGCATTCCCTATAGGAAACCTAAAAATAGCTAGGTAAGAGGGAATTCCACGACAGGACGGCAGACGGTTCACTCACTGTTCAGTCTATTCCCAGATCGTTAATGTCGACATCCAGTCTGACTAAAAAAAGTGTTTTTGCGATATTCATTCAGTGTTTGAGTGTGTGCTTGAAAGTAGTAAATGCCAGTTGAGTATCCAGAATGGGTAAACGTCGACGACTCAACAAACTTATTTCTAAATGGCTCAAAAGGTCAGGGGTGTGAGTGTTTCACTTAGTTTTTTCTAATTTATGTACATCGTGATAAGAATAACGCACATTGCGTGTTTGATACGTTCAGTAACGCAACAAATATTTATATTCGAATAACTTACTCCACATCTGTCAATTAGACCGATTGTTTATTATAAATTACTATTGTTATTCATGTAAGTTTCCAATGGTTGACTAATTCAAAACGAAATTGGCATAACGACCGGTTGTGTGCGCCTGGCTAGGAACGCGGTTTGCCCACGTTGCCTACGGAAATTGTAGATCATTATTTTATTGGTTTAGTTTGTCAGAGATTATTACTTGTCCCAGTCCTTGTTGCCTTATTATTTTAACTAGGGATGATGTTCCACTGAAATAATGTTTTATTTACAACCCACGAAGGTCTTTGACCTAAAAATAAAACGGTCTTGTGGCGGTATATTGACCTTTTTTAAAAAAATTGCAGTGACCTTCCTGATGATCGACCTTCAGTGCTGCTGTTGAGTGCCACCAGACTGAGATCTTCACCAAAAACATTTCGAAGGCCCTTCTCGCTACCTCTTCCTTTTGGGGTTATATCCAGTTGCTCTAAAGCACAGGTACGTACTGCTTTAAGTTCTTTTTAGAAATTATTTATCTGGTGTAAACCAAACAGTTAAATAAATAACGGCGCATTGTTTTCCATCAGCCTATCGTAGAAAATAATGTCTGAGAATTGAAATTCTTGGGATTAAGTGCCACAAAAGTGTAAGGATTCGAACAATTTATCGATTTAGTAGTTTAGTGTGTCGCAAGAACGGTACGTCCTTTGAATGTAGCACCGTTTTGTTATGGTATGTTTATCAGAATGTATCTTCAATTTATTGTAAGAAGTCAATTATCATCTGTGTTTTAAAAGGGTTTCATAGGAAATAAAGTTCAAAATTTTAAGTAAAGTTCTCATTTTATTGGCCATCTATTGACTGAAAGATTTGACGAATTGAATTGACGATTGTAAGCGAGTTATTGAGGATTAAACGAGAGGATGCACAAAATTATTTCATTGGGTATCCATTGACGTAAAAACTGTACTAATAACACTCTACACTAACTAACTACCCTCTATTTGAATGAATTTTCAAGGATGTACCAAAAAAGTCATAGAAAATTAATCAATTTTGACGTTTTCTAGCCGTCAAACGCTACCTGTATCAATGGACTTTTATACGTCAATGGAAAGCTCATTTCATTGGCTCCCCATCGACATAGAAAAGTATATACAAAGTGTTATAAATTCGTGCGTTATTTACGATTTAGTGACAGGATGCACCAGAAACACTTTTTGACTGTTTCAGGGCTAATCTGACCCTGGAAAATTAGGAAAAACTCGATCACGTGACCTACAAGACCTACCACGACATAATGCTAGGAAATTTGTTTGTTTTTGCAAATGTCAATTTTTGTGAGGGTCAAATTTGCCTGAAACACCACCACTATCCTAATGGGTTTTGCGTTATGTTGGTCACTTAGTGCCAGCGAAAATCGACCTTAATGATTTTATTTTTACAGTTTTGCGACGGCCCTAGATTTGGCAATCACTGTGGTAGCTTTGTGCCAAATATCAGGGCCGTATCTGCCTGATTTAAAAATTTTAAAAAAATTTAGAGTGGTAACAGTCAAGGAAAACAGTTAGTTAGCTTTTGAGCTCTCTGTCGGCCAAATGAAGCAACTTACCAACACTGGCGGCCATATTTTTGGAAAGCCCATTTTATTCTCAATCCATTGACATATAAAAGTCTATACAAAGTGTTGCAAATAAAGCAGTTATGTGACAATTTAGACTGAATTTGACAGCTAGTACGTTAACCTTCAATAACTCGGTTATTTTGACAGTTACAGGGTGTTTCAATGTATCAATTTGAAGCATGAATTTTTTAAATAATTAACCTAATATAAACTTGCCTTAATTTTAAACGGAGAATCAGAAAAAAAAATTTAAGAGTAAGGAGTGTTCCATTTGAAAAACTAGACTTTCTGCCTTTTTAAAACTGATTTTGTGAGTCAAATCTTGTTTAAACGACAAAACACAAAAACAAAAAAAAAACCGTTTTATGATACGTAGGTAAATTGGTAATGGTAAATATTTCAGAAACGGATATTATGACAATAATCTGAATCCGAAAATGCAAAAATATACAGGGTGTCCCATTGAAATAAGTAGCAGTTGATTGAATCTATGTTGTTACATCTTCAGCATGAAAGATGTATAATTATCATCACAATTTTGGTCTTTTTGGTAATTTTTCAAACCTTATGCAGTTAAACGCTTCCGTTTAAACCACGGCAAATTTCCAAATACTTGAAATTCCAAAGCGCGTTCAGACATACAAAACTCCTCAATCTATTCTTAGGTAGGAATTAGAGGAAATCGTAGCTTGGCCAGAATTTGCCCGGTCATAAATATTGACTTGTCATGCCAATTGTTTTACTTTATTTGCCAAAAATGTGCTTATGTTAATTAACGTGTTAGGTTAATGGGTGTCAACACGAAAGTCTGAGTTTTGTGTGTTTTTTAAAGGTTAGGCGCAACTCCTCCAGCGTTTCGAAGCTAATTCCCCGCAGTGGTTCCAGGCAAAGTGTTGTGCATAAAGAAGACCTCCAAGTTTCACCACCAACAGAAAAGGGTAAGTTAACTTTAGCATTAATGTCTATGTAAGGTCATTCCGGAATTGTACAACGCCCTTCTGCTGTAGGGTGCATTTCAAATACACCTCAAGGAAATAATGGAGTTCCGTGTGACGTACTGTCCAACCGTTGTCAGTTGTCCAGTTTGAGGCTCGAACCGGCTGAACCACAGAATGTACAGTTTCCACCCGATTCTGATAGCATAAAAAAGAGTCTGAGTGACAGAAAATCGATTTTTTTAAACACTGATCTACCTCAAATTATCATCACCGATCCAGAAAATTTAGAACAAATTTACAACAGCAGTAAACAGTTTAAAAGAATCGGTGGCAAGGCTTCAAAATGGACTTCTGACATTAGAACGGTCGAAATGGAGACGTCAGTGGACTCAATCGGGACATGCTCTTTGGACATGGAGGCCTCCAGAGAATTGCCCTCAGGTACGGTTTATTCTTTAAGATTGTGTGCATGCCGTATGTAGTAACACCGTTAACAGTTTCTATGGTTATTTAATAACTGCACCAGCCCTATTTTCGGCTTTAACCTGCTTTCCTTATGCCGCTGTCTTTAATTATTAAAATTTCCGCCACGTTTCGGCTAGTTAACGTTTCGGTCATGCACGGTGCACACATTCTTACTGAATAGGCTTATGTCCTGCACTTGCTTGTGTTGCTTTTCTAATCCGAGAGCATATACCGCACCTGTCATTGATTTTGCTTATTGTTATGTATTTTCAGTGTAAATTATTTATTATATTGGCTTAAAAAAAATGCAGTAATGGTAAGTGCAGCGTTTGTGTAAGTCACAGTTTGTAGTTTGTGATTGGTCAAGAAAAAGCAGCAAGCTGAAAGCTGCTTTTTTGACCAATCAGTTTACGCAAATGCCGCACTGTGGACTAAAAATATGGTTAAAGTTTTGACACCAAACTAGAATACCATTCAATTCATTTGAATACAGGGTGTCCCAGTAAATCGTGCACACTTTTCAGGTCACCCGAAATGGTTGTTGGAAAATATTTTGAGCTCTGTAAATCTGTCGGTAGGGATTGCTATCATATCCTAGCACAAAAATTAAAAATGTTTGATAACTCTGAAATGTTCAACAGAAAGCACCGTCTTGCTGCCACCACGTTGTCAATATTTGATCAAAAATAATAGGAATGTAAATTACCGGTAAAGTAAATATTAAGCAGGAAAATTTGACCGTTTACAAACCGTGTTTTTGAGATTTATGACAGTTATTTTGATAGTGGTCACGTTACTGTCTAGCTAAATTATCATCCAAAAACCACGTGATATCTGTTCTTAATGTCAAAATTTGTTTGGCAAGCAGTATTGTCCCTGACTATTAGACTGTGTTCAAAAGTTGCAAAAATCAAGGTTTAGAAAATGTTTTTTTGCAGTATTCGATACAAACCGTGTTTTTGAGATTTACGACAGTTATTTTGACAGTGGTCACGTTACTGTCTAGCTAAATTATCTTCCAAAAACCACGTGATATCTGTTCTTAATGTCAAAATTTGTTTGGCAAGCAGTATTGTCCCTGACTATTAGACTGTGCTCAAAAGTTGCAAAAATCAAGGTTTAGAAAATGTTTTTTTGCAGTATTCGATACAAACCGTGTTTTTGAGATTTATGACAGTTATTTTGATAGTGGTCATGTTACTGCCTAGCTAAATTATCATCCAAAAACCACGTGATATCTGTTCTTAATGTCAAAATTTGTTTGGCAAGCAGTATTGTCCCTGACTATTAGACTGTGTTCAAAAGCTGCAAAAATCAAGGTTTAGAAAATGTTTTTTGCAGTATTCGATACAAACCGTGTTTTTGAAATTTACGACAGTTATTTTGACAGTGGTCACGTTACTGCCTAGCTAAATTATCATCCAAAAACCACGTGATATCTGTTCTTAATGTCAAAATTTGTTTGGCAAGCAGTTTTGTCCCTGACTATTAGACTGTGTTCAAAAGTTGCAAAAATTAAGGTTTAGAAAATGTTTTTTTGTAGTATTCGATAAAAACCGGGTTTTTGAGATTTATGACAGTTATTTTGATAGTGGTAACGTTACTGTCTAGCTAAATTATCATCCAAAAACCACGTGATATCTGTTCTTAATGTCAAAATTTGTTTGGCAAGCAGTTTTGTCCCTGACTATTAGACTGTGTTCAAAAGTTGCAAAAATCAAGGTTTAGAAAATGTTTTTTTGCAGTATTCGATACAAACCGTGTTTTTGAGATTTATGACAGTTATTTTGATAGTGGTAACGTTACTGTCTAGCTAAATTATCATCCAAAAACCACGTGATATCTGTTCTTAATGTCAAAATTTGTTTGGCAAGCAGTATTGTCCCTGACTATTAGACTGTGTTCAAAAGCTGCAAAAATCAAGGTTTAGAAAATGTTTTTTGCAGTATTCGATACAAACCGTGTTTTTGAAATTTACGACAGTTATTTTGACAGTGGTCACGTTACTGCCTAGCTAAATTATCATCCAAAAACCACGTGATATCTGTTCTTAATGTCAAAATTTGTTTGGCAAGCAGTTTTGTCCCTGACTATTAGACTGTGTTCAAAAGTTGCAAAAATTAAGGTTTAGAAAATGTTTTTTTGTAGTATTCGATAAAAACCGGGTTTTTGAGATTTATGACAGTTATTTTGATAGTGGTAACGTTACTGTCTAGCTAAATTATCATCCAAAAACCACGTGATATCTGTTCTTAATGTCAAAATTTGTTTGGCAAGCAGTATTGTCCCTGACTATTAGACTGTGCTCAAAAGTTGCAAAAATTAAGGTTTAGAAAATGTTTTTTTGCAGTATTCGATACAAACCGTGTTTTTGAGATTTACGACAGTTATTTTGACAGTGGTCATGTTACTGCCTAGCTAAATTATCGTCCAAAAACCACGTGATATCTGTTCTTAATGTCAAAATTTGCAAGAATTACAGTTTCACATTTTTTTACAATTTTGGAAACAAGATGTGTTCTGAGATTTATTACAGTTACCGGTAAATTTATGCCCATCACTAAATAAGAATGACATAACTGAGTGTTCATTCATAATTGAGTCTTATCTTAAGTAAAGCCTAATCAAAATTTTTATAATTCAAATTTTAAAACAAACCAGTGTCACTTCAAAGTTATAATAAATAATCTGTTTATAGTCTCCTAAAATCATGATTTTATATTTACTATTTATACACTCACTATATTTACCTACTTTTTCGTAGTGTCTAATAATAGCAACAGAACAACATTTTATCGTTCTCACAAGTGTTTCTGGTTGTCCTCCAAGAGTATAAAACCACCTTTTTTAACTGTTAAAAAAACGGCCTTAATGATGAGGTTAAAAGTAGCAAATCGATGAAATTCAGCGTGTTTGACCATCATTGTTAGTATAGAACTTTTTTCAACTGCTCCAATATTTGTCATTACCGCAATGACCGGCATTTCCTTATTCGCTTTATAATCGGTTGGCCTCCTTTTGTGCATAATAACCAGTCATCAGTTCGGCTTGGATAGATTTGCTAGTCCATTTTATCTTACTTTGTGTTCATCAATTTAAATGACATTACAGACCTGGTATTTTCATAAGAAATTAGTTCCAGGAGCTTATGAAGAGCATTTGCGTAAATTCGAGCACAGTGGTTAGTTTGTGATTGTGATTGGAACAATCACATTTGACAAACTACAAACAAACGTTTTACGCAAATTCTACATATGTAAACTAAGCCATTACACACATTCTAATTCTAGTAATATTATGCATTGTTGCAAATGTCAGTCGCGTTAATGAGCAATAATTAATAACTATTAAATGACATTTGCTAGCAGTTCAATCGTTCTTAAATACGCAGAGCATGCCATCATGTTTTGTTTTCTAGCATACATCCTGCATAAAAATGCACTGTGGATGAGTTAAAAATTAGTAATCCGCAGGTCATAGATCGCATTAGAATGGTCTTCCTCATTGTTGCGGCGATTCAATACCTGGAACATCGTTTTGTCGTATAATCATTTCAAATACACTCGAAAGAATACTAATTTGTATGTTAGACTGTATATTCAGAAGTGTGATTTGCCAGACTTTGTTTTTCTTCACAGGAGTGTAGTAAATTAACTGTTATCTATTTAATTATGTGTTAGTTATCATTCAACCAAAATTAATGACGCGTTTTTTTATAGTTGTACCCAGCTTAATAAATCAATTTCATTAAATACTTATTAGATTGTTTTAGGCAAAGTTCAATTTTTTAGTAAGTAAACAAGAAAACCGTACTGAGAAATCTAGAGAAACACAAACATAGTTTTTCTTTGATACATTATTTAGATCATTGATTTAATTAAAACCTTTACTGAGGTATTATAACTGAATCTAAGGCTTAGTAGGCTTTATTGGTTGATATTTTGTTATCATGTATAGCAAGATATTGATCAGGTGATATAAAAATTGTTTTTTTCACTTTTTTTTATTTTAATCCTCCCATAAGGAGACATTGATGACAATTATTGTATATGTACAGTATTTCCTGTTTAACCATCTGTTACTCTGATCAATTTATAGTCCTATTCACAGTAATCAAGTTTTGATATAGTTCAGCGCTTCTGACCCTCCATAAAAACCAATTAACCGATTGAGGGTGCTTTTATTGAATAAACAAACCGGCTTGCATGTTGTCTGTTGTTTTTTATTGGATCGATATCACAGTGAATCAGACGATTTTCATGTTTTTACGTTAAAATACTTTCTTTACTTGAGTTTTTGGTTTTAAGTAACAAAGTTAATGTCCCCACAACCCACAAGGAGACATTGTAAAATGGGCGTATCCCACAAATTAGTAAATTAGTTTTTATCATTTGGAATAGAACGTTCAGGAGTGTAAAAGTAAAACTAAAACTTACTCTATCTCTTACTCTCGGTTTCTCTAGTTGAAATAAAACATTTGTTATTTCTAGAATTTAATACATTTCTTCAGTCTCTAGCTCTGTGTCCGTTTCCGTCAAACTGCCACTTTCCTGTCATCTATATTTTTTCACATGGACATTCTTATGCTATAGTTAAGTAGCAATGCACAAAGTGACAACAAGGCCAATAATTTACTACGTCATACTGGCCAGCTTTTTGAACGACACTTTTTCAATACTACTCGTTTCGGTATTTTAAAAAATATGTGTACTATTTTTTTAACTGTTCTTTTTAAACATTAAATCAAAAAAGAAATCATTGGAGATTCCCATTGATCCGAATCATGTCTAGGCCAATACTTTCCTTACACTTAGACCTTAGACTATACAAATCTACCGTTAAATTCACCATAATAAATTGATTAATGGGTGTTGTTCGGACATCGTGAGATACGAAAGCTCATCTTTCGTCGGTGACACAAAACCAGGCGTATAACAGTACAAACATTAATAACATTTTTGCGAGTCTTTCGCCCGTATATCATCCTAATTACGAGCAATAATTTAAATATGAAATTGGACTTAGTTATACAGTTTCCGGTCACAGCTGGAGGCTAAACAATCTTTCTCATAATTTATATAAATGGGATCTCTTTCTACTGATAATACGAGACAATAGAAAGTGCCAGTCTTAAATAGTTGCTTTCATTTTGCCACACCGGACTTTTAAATCCGATACGTAATTTGAGCATTTTTCTATGGTCGGTCTGGAAACAAGGTGGCGGAAAACTGAAACTCTTGAAACGGTGAACGTTTCAAATTTCATTAGTTTGCGTAACAGAGTGTGTGTGTGTGTGTAGTTCAAGGTTCCCGTCGATGTGGTACTTGTTGCATTTATCGTATTCGGCAATCTCGGTCAACCACCTACTCTCTAGACCAGTAAAAGTGTTCGAATTGTGTTGTCAGTTATGGTGGCACTTGATCCTGTAGGTATACCTTCATTACCATTATCTTCAGTAGAGAAAAGTTTCGATATGTTTTTTCAACAGCCTTCATGTTTTTTTTTGCAAAAATGGAAAGTTAAGTCTAATTTTCTTATATTGGTAGATGGAGTGTGTTTCTGTATTCAAATTTTGAAAAAAATTGTCTAGGACACTAAACAAAATGACATTTCTTTAACACTTTAGATAGTGTAGAAAAGTGTCTAAAAATTATAGGTTAGGTTAGTGTCCAAAAAAAGTAAATTATCAGAAAAAATTCAAAAAATGTAGTGTTACGTCAGTGTTAGTTAAAAACAAATTTTGAACGAACTGCCCATAACACAAATAAAAATTAAAATATTTACCACTAGAAAAGTGCCCAGAAAAAAAAGAATTCTGGCAAAATGTAAAAAAATAGGGTTAGGTCAGTGTCCTAAAATTTCAGGACAAAAATGTCCAGAACCCTAAAAAATTAAAATTTTTACCACTCTAGAACCGTGTCTAAAAAATTATAGGTTAGGTTATTGTCCAAAAAAATTAATTGGTAGAAAATGCTCAAATTTTGAACAAAACTGTCTAGGACACTAAATGAGGTACAGGGTGATAAATTATGTTTTGGTTACCGTCTTGTGTCTACTTCATTTTTAGGTAATACACAGGGTGTCCTAAATTTGAGCAACAAACAAAACTTGTGATTGTTTTAAATAGAATAGAATTTTTTTGTTATCCATTCTGTATCAACTGTTCCAGCTCTAGCAGCCTTGATTGATCGAATTTTATCAAAAAGTTGCGAAATACAAATCTTGTAGCCATTTGTGTCCACTTTATTTCTATAGATAGTCCATTAGTATACCAGGTGTCCCAAATTTGAGTAACAAACCAATTTTCTCATTTTTTAAATAGGATATTTTTTACGTGAATATTTTAGTTCTACTCTCTGTATCCTACCTATCTGTATCCGTTTTTGAGATATTTGTCATTTTGTGTGAAATTTTGACATTTGCAATACCTGAAACAATTGTAATTTTCGCATATCAAAAAACAGTTTTTTCTTGGTTTTTGTGTTTTACTTTACTATTGATATTACTTTATTAGTTTTTTATTTACTATTGGGCATATACAGGGTGATCAACGTACTGACTTAACCACGAATAAGTACAACATCAATGTAATGTTAATATAAAAAATGCCGGTTTAGATTCCAAAAATAACTAGGTTGGTGGACAACAAAAAAAAAAAAAACATGATTTTTTTTCCAACTTGATTTTAAATCACTCTGTATGTGTCGTTTAAGTATAAAAAATTAACTAAACTTTGAAGAATTACATTGTAAGTTGTGTTTCAAGCTCCATGGAGCCAAATTTGATAGTTTTGGGACGTTAAGGTACACTTTAATACTTTATTTGCGTCACGTGACAGCTGTCACAACTGTCAAAACTCCGTTCACCAGAGACTTGAAACTACAAAATTAAAAATAGTTGCTAATTTCAGAGATTACACTGGAACTTGTGTTTAAAGCTCCATGGAACCAAAATTCACATTTGAGACTTCAAGGTAGACTTTAATACTTTGCTTACGTCACGTGACAGCTGTCAAAACTCACTCACCACTGTCCTGAAAGTATAAAATGTCAAATAGATGTGTTTCTTTGAGGAATTACACTTAAGTATTGTGTTTACAGCTCCATGGAGTCAAATTTGACAGTTGGGGCGTTAAGAAAACTAGCTTACGTTAAAATTAATTTGATTTTTCAACTAAACTGCTCGTCAAAAAGAATGGGACAGCAAAATTTTTCCTCTTTTTTGAGCGGCTGCTTCTTCAAATTGATTTACTTGATTTTTACCAATTTACTTAAATTGGGTAGTTTTAAGTGTAATTTTTCTAATCTCGTATTTCATCCGAAAAAGATCTAAAGAAATAAATTGTTAAATTTAAAACAAGAGAATTAAAAATAACCACATTTTAAAAAAAATTCAATAAATATCGTAAACGCCCCTTAATCGCCAAACTGGCGAAAACGTCTAGAGATATGAATTGGATTACTAAACAAATAGTGTGCTTCTCTATCCAATATCATTATTTTCCATTAAAATGACTAAACATGCTAAGATTTATGATAAAACATATGATTTTCTTTTCAAATTTTTTTTTGGGTCACCCTGTATCTCGCAGTGTATGTTTTTTACTTAAATTGGGTAGTTTTAAGTGTAAACTTGCTAATCCCGCTCTTCTTCCACAAAAGATCTAAAGAAATTGTTTAATTTTAAACGAGAGAATCAAAAGTAACCACATTTTAAAAATTTTGCAATACATTTTGTAAATGGCCTTTAATCGTCAAACTGGCGAAAACGTTTAGAGATATTGACCGCAAGACTCGATTAAGGCTATTGTAAAACGTAAAAAATTTTTTTGCGAGAAATGGCGTTATACCAATTTTTTCATTTTTTTACTACACCTCAGTCACACCCTGTATACTCGGATTTGTGGCACCTTTCAAAAAGATCATTTAGGTCAAAAGAAAGAGGAAGAAAATACCTTTTAATCCTCAAAAAAATTATTAGAATCAAGTAAATCAATTTGAAGAAGCAGCCGCTCAAAAAAGAGCAAAAATTTTGCTGTCCCATTCTTTTTGACGAGCAGTTTAGTTAATTTGTAATTTTGGTTTAAAATGAAAATCGAAGGAATTAAAGGGGTTGTCAAAATTCAATAAATCACCCTCCACGGAATTGAAACACACACACACATGGGTTAATAACATGTTTTTCCACTTGAAAAGGAATATTTTCTAGAATGTTTTGACTAATTTACAAAAAATGCTCAAAGATCGTGCGAGATCAAAGGTGCAACAACAAAAACCTGCACGATGCAATCTTTCAACACATGTTGTCTAATTGGATACTCACTGATCGTTAAACTACTAGTTATGGAGGTTTTTTTTTAAGGCCCTAAAGCTATTAAACGAGTGAAACCCATCTGCAAAGAAATTATGAATAGACACTTTCTGCTTGATGTTTATATTTAGGCTTTTATTTTCATCATGAAGCCAACGAGGCACACCGACTGTCAATCATCAAACCGAAACATTTCTCAAGTTGCATCTTGCTTGCCTTATGGTCGTGCGATCGTGTTGCAACCATTAAAAGCGCCAACAACAAACAAATTATATTTTTCTTAAACAAATAGCGAGCGAAGGTGACTGGTCCCCCGATACCAGTTCTCTTCGCCAAACCATTAAAGCCGAAGAACATTTAAATATTTAAATTGTTATCTGCCTTATATATTTATAGACCTTTTCTGACCGCAAGACTGGTTGAAAGTGTCAGTATTTTAGGATGGCTGCGGCCTGGATAGGACGTGCGTTTTGTAATTTCGGTTCGGGTTATCTTGCAGATAGTGTGTGTATTTCCAGCCTGGACTCTTTGTGCATGCAGTAGTGCGATGGTAGTTACTAAGCACGTGCAGAAATAGTGAACGTTTTGTGATTTTATTTTCACTCTGTGCCTATATTTGGATTCTTTAGTTTTCTCGTAAGTTCTTCACTTTTGTTATGATTTCAGTTTTAGCATTTTTAAAATTACATTTTATGGTCAAACAAGCGGGTTTTAATTTTAAATCCAATAAGTAATTGAACTATTTAAATCAAACCTGTCAATGAAAACAACTTCACCAAGAATTGTTTAAAATTTCATTATTCTGAATACTGTGAAAGTGTTTTACTATTTTCAACTACAACATTCACACCAAAGCTACAAATTTGATTAAGAAATCTTGAAATGTAGCTACCAAATCAATTTTTAATTTTTAAATATTCATTTTAAGCATTCTGATAGGAAAATGTACCACTTTAAGGCATTTCTCCTATTTTTACCTAAGTGTCATCATTTTCAACTAGAAAACTTACTCAGAAGCTACAAATTTGATTAAGCAACTGAAATTTAGCTATTAAGTCAATTTTGAAGTTTTCATTATTAATTTCAATTATTCTGGTACTCGTATAATGACTTCTTGCCTTTTTTTAGTATATGACTATTAGTTTATGATTATTATAACCGAACAATCGAATAATCAACATTTTTCTGTTAGAAAATGGTTAAAAAGTTTTATTTATTTACTGAATGTTCAATCTTCAGACAAAGATCAAAGATCGATCGATCATTCGATGATTATTGGTTATTCGAACTTTAGCCAAAAGTTTGGATCATATTGTCTTTTTGAAAACAAATTTAAGTTCGTTAGTTTAAATATAACATTCATGTAAAATATGTCTGTAATATTATAATTTTTTTATTAAAGATTTGCTGTAAAGATGTGATAAACCATAGGAAAACTGTGTAACTGACAATGAAACATAGATAATTGCATGCGCGAGACAAAGACAGAAAACCTAAAAAAAGTCCAAGTACTAGAACTCTCAAAATTAACAAGTTATGCCCTGTCAAAGTTAAAACTGCTAGTTTGATATATATTAAGGTTTTCCTTGCAATAGCTCCCTAACAGTAAAAACTTACCATAGCGCCTTAATGGGGGATTTAAAAAAAAGCCTCTGAAATCGCCAGAAGTCCCTAAAAAGTCATTTTTAGGTGCCCCAAGCTTCTAAGACAGCCAGAAGCCTCTGGAAGTGACAGAGCCACCTAAAATGTATGTTTTAAATGTCAGAGGGTTCTAAAATTGTCTAAAGCCTCTGAAAAGCCATGTGACACTGCCAAAACTCTTAAATAGTATCAGAGATCAATAAAATGTCATTAGAAAGTGTCAGAAGCCTCTAAATAGTCACGTGACCGCTCCAGAAGCCTCTAAGAGCGTCAGAGACCACTAAAATGTCATTAGAGAGTCTCAGAAGCTTCCAAAGTCACGTGACACTGACAGAAGCCTCTAAGAGCCTCAGAGACCACTAAAATGTCATTAGAAAGTGTCAGAAGCCTCTAAATAGTCACGTGACCGCTCCAGAAGCCTCTAAGTGCGTCAGACCACTAAAATGTCATTAGAGAGTCTCAAAAGCCTCCAAAGTCACGTAGCACTGACAGAAGCCTCTAAGAGCGTCAGAGACCACTAAAATGTCATTAGAAAGTGTCAGAAGCTTCTCAAAAGTCACGTAACAGTGCCAAAGAAAAAAAAATGATACAAAAAAGTGAACTTTTTTCGTTTTTACCTGTTGGCGACAGTCAAAACAGCGAGTTTGATCAAACAAGTTGGATGAAAATAGAACTTGTTCTATTTCGTAAAATAAAGTCACGGTAAACTTGACATAAAATTTAGTTTTACAAAAATATAATAAAAATAAATTGATCCATTACTTCTGCTTTAAGAAGAAGACATAGATCTTATTGGCTTCTCCATAATGACAATAAAATAAATTCTCTTCTTAAAACAAAAATGATCAATATTAACAGTTTTTTTAAAGATGTTTTTAAACCATAATTATTGTTGTGTACCCAGTTTTCACTCTGTCTTTGAATCCCATACCTAAACAAAATGTATTGAATTCAAATTTAGTGGAATGAAAGCCATGAGAAAACAAGATAACCATGAAAAAAAAACGTTTCTCTTCAAGCTGAACGTCCTGGCAAATTTCAATTAAACAATCAGAATCAGTCAATAAAGAAGACAATCGTCCAATTACCCGAGCAATCATCGAACTTAATTAAAAATTTAAAATTCGGTTTGCGTGATTGCCGGCACAAGGATCGTCGAAAGATGCACGGAGACTACCAACCATTTCATCATAGGTTTGGCCGAATTTCCCCATTGTATTATAAGTTTATGGTGGTGCTTTGATTAATGATTCCCTCTAGGACTCGAGACAGTGACTAAACGCGTATTGTTTATGTATTTTTATTGTTAGTAAGCTACAAGTTTGGGAGAATCGCTTTTACTTTTTTGCAGTTGTGATTCTACTCGACTCTGTGCAGTTTGGAATTTCATTAAATTAGTGCCATTTGTTTGTGTGTGTGTGTACTGTTCAGAAAGGTAATTTTCTAGAAATTATAAAAGCACAAAATTGCATAAACTAACCCGTTGTTTGCATAACAAATTCTCACACATATGTAATCCGAATAGGAAATCCACGTTTATATGGTCTGACGCCAATTTCTATGTAAATATCCTCGCCCATTTTTGTCCTAACTTTCCATTTTTTTTCTAGTTCCTCCCATCAATAACGACAAAATAATTAGCATGTTGACAATACAAGTCATTCCCACTGAGACTCAAATGCACTATATTCTTGCAGCTTAGACAACCATGTTATTTCTAGCTAAAAAATGTATTTTAATTGTTCCAATGGTATGTTTAACATACGCGAGTGGGTTTGTGGCCCAAGACAAGGCTGCCTTACCCACTTGTTTATTTGTCTTTGCGTTAATTACTAATCAATTATTATGTAGTATAAGTTACAGCCTGATTTTCGAAAGTTCACCAAAGAAACATGACTTTTTAGTAGCCTCTGGGATTGCCACGTGACTTCAGAAGCTTCTGGTACTTAAAAATGACTTTTTAGAGGCCTTTTGCTCTTTCTGGTACTCTAATTTAATTGTTTGCAATGCTAATTGTATAGTTCAATGTTTTAAATAATTTTTAAAGTAATTTGATAGCCCCTGTACGTTTTTTCTCTACTTAACCAACTCTCTAACCATTACAATGTTTAATATTGAGATAGATATTCAAACCCAACCAATAAAACCATTTTTCTAACACTGTGCCATGGTTTTGGTTTCCACAAGTTTTACTTCAGCTTTTTAGAAGTTTCCAATACATTATGCATGTGTTTATTCTTAATAATTTTTTGTTAACCTACTTAGCTGAAACCATTTTTGATGTTTACAGATTGGTCTGAAGCGGGTTCCACCAAAACATTACGCGGATCTTCTTCGACGGCTCAAGCAGAACCACGTCAACACCACCACCTGCCCTCCTATCTAAGTCTGGCTTGCACCGTGAATGGGTACTGCACCACGACCAATTACGATTCAGAACGTTTGGCCAGATCTAGAGATGCTTCACCTCATCGGCTCGACCACAACCATTTGACAGTGGATCAACCCTACAGCGTTACCAACAATCTGTTGTCGCCTCCGAATCTAGTGCCTCTACCCAGTCCGAAGACCACAATGTCCGAGGATGCCTTAAGGGCTTGCCAGCCCAAACTTTACTACTCCTACACGAAAACAGTGACTATCCTTAGCAATGAATCTCACCATCATTACACTGGAAGTATACACTCGGACAGTAAGGATAGCACTGATGGCTGCCATCAAAACAGGGAATTCTTTTCGTATAATAGGACCTTGAATGGTAACGTGGACAGTACTACCATAAGCAAAGAGTACACCAACGGTAAAGAAACCAAATCGTTCATACAACAGAGAGTGGAAAGACTGTACGGGCCCGGAGCCCTTGCTCAGGGATTTTTCGTCTCAAAACGTCAGAAAAACCGCCTGTCCGAGAGCGAGGACACGCCCAAACCCACCAACGGCAAGCTCAACCAAACCATGCCCGATAAACTGTCCGACGAGGAAAATATCGAACCGGTTTCGATGAGGCAAAGTTCCAGTACTCCGTCATTGCCGGTGTTGAGGCATTTGAGGCCGGAGTTTAGGGCGCAGCTGCCCTTGGCCAGCCCTAAAAAGGTGGCGGACGCTCAGATGCAGAAGAGTGTTACAGTTCCTAAATTGAAAGACCAAGTCAAAGTGAATGGGCAGGCTAAAAGTGAGGAAGAGAGTGTTTGCAGTGAGTTACCGGTGATTAAGCAGAACGGAAATGTTGCTCAACCTATCGAAACCGAAAAAGGTAAGTTATCCGTTTGTTTTGCGAGACAGTATAATTATTTGGTTTTATGGAGCATATCAGTTTAAAACGTATAGAAAATTTGATAATTTAAAGTTAGACTATGTGGAAAAGGGGAGCAAAATTTAGTACGGTTCTCTTTTTATTCATTTCAGTATGTTTTGGGCTTTTGAGTAATACATTTCAACGAGAAAAGAAACGATTTTGAAGCATTCAGTATTTTGTGATTTAAGATGAGATGTAAACCATTTAGATTATCTACAGTACTCCTCACTAATTGCAAAAAAAAAATATACTGTCTATTATTATTTATTTTTGAACCTATTGTTGCATTACTTTCTACAGAAACCATTAATTTTTATTTCTATGTAAAAACTTGAAATTCCAATCTTTTTCAAGATAACGAAATATCATTTTAATTTAAATGATTACGTGTTTATTATACACAATTAAACGTGACGTGAACGGTCCTTAAATCATGATGACATTCGCAACAGCTAAATTGTCACATTTTTTTTTCACCACACATCACATAAACCGTATCAGAAACATTTTGTTGTATTTCGTTCTGTGCTAAAAATCAATCAGTGGAATTTACAGCGACAAAAAATATGTAAACATGCCGAGCGAAGTAAATAACTACGATGGTTTTGGGACGGCTTTGGTCCGGACCGCTTGTGACATAGTAACTTTTATTAAGAATTTTGTATTGTACGTTCCTAAAGCCATGTCTTTGATAGTAGGGTCAGTTTGTGACCAGTATTTTGCCAAGGGTGACTAAAAATGTAAGTTTAAACAAAATACTAATTTTATTGCTTTTTTACTGTTTTCAGACGAGAAAGACGGGCATTATTTCTTAAAGATTCTGGACCAGCAAGCTACCAGACTGCTCACCCTAGCCGATAAAGTAGATAGCGACATTGACACTCCAGATTTAAGCGAAGAAGTGATAGGAAAATTGAGGTCGGCGTCGGGAAAAGCCAGACTGTTGGTTTCTCAAAAGATGCAACAATTCAAAGGGCTGTGCACCAATAATATTAATCAGGTATGTTAACTTGTAGGTTTGAATTTCGTTTTTTGACCGGAATTTTTGAGAATAGAGTGCGGGTGAAGCGTTTCCAACCACGAATCAAGATTTGCAAGGGTTTTGGGATATGGTGATGTTGCAAGTGGACCAAGTCGATCGTTTGTTCGACGAGATCAGTAGACTGAAGGCAAATAATTGGAAAGAGGTAAGATAATATCCTAAGTATTTTATAAAGTCAGTCCTCTGCAAGTGTCTCAAAACTTCCTAGCATTGTTTTAAATTGTCAGAGGCCTCTAGGACCATTTTGAAAGTATCATAGACCTCTAAATGCTACTGAGAACCTTCTTAAACGTGCTAGAGTCCTCTACAAGTGTCTCAAAACTTCCTAGCATTGTTTTAAATTGCCAGAGGCCTCTAGGACCATTTTGAAAGTTCCATAAACCTCTAAATGCTACTGAGAACTTTCTTAAACGTGCCAGAGTCCTCTACAAGTGTCTCAAAACTTCCTAGCATTGTTTTAATTTGCCAGAGGCCTCTAGAGAAGTCCTAGGGCCATGTCGAAAGTTCCATAGACCTCTAAATGCTACTGAGAACCTTCTTAAACGTGCTATAGTTCTCTGCAAGTGTCTCAAAACTTCCTAGCATTGTTTTAAATTGGTAGAGGCCTCTAGGACCATTTTGAAAGTTCCATAGACCTCTAAATGCTACTGAGAACCTTTTTAAACGTGCTAGAGTCCTCTACAAGTGTCTCAAAACTTCCTAGCATTGTTTTAATTTACCAGAGGCCTCTAGGGCCATTTTGAAAGTCTCATAGACCTCTAAATGTTACTGAGAACCTTCTTAAACGTGCCAGAGTCCTTCACAAGTGTCTCAAAACTTTCTAGCATTGTTTTAATTTGCCAGAAGCCTCTAAGACCATTTTGAAAGTCTCATAGACCTCTAAATGCTACTGAGAACCTTTTTAAACGTGCTAGAGTCCTCTACAAGTGTCTCAAAACTTCCTAGCATTGTTTTAATTTACCAGAGGCCTCTAGGACCATTTTGAAAGTCTCATAGACCTCTAAATGTTACTGAGAACCTTCTTAAACGTGCCAGAGTCCTTCACAAGTGTCTCAAAACTTTCTAGCATTGTTTTAATTTGCCAGAAGCCTCTAAGACCATTTTGAAAGTCTCATAGACCTCTAAATGCTACTGAGAACCTTTTTAAACGTGCTAGAGTCCTCTACAAGTGTCTCAAAACTTCCTAGCATTGTTTTAATTTACCAGAGGCCTCTAGGACCATTTTGAAAGTCTCATAGACCTCTAAATGTTACTGAGAACCTTCTTAAACGTGCCAGAGTCCTTCACAAGTGTCTCAAAACTTTCTAGCATTGTTTTAATTTGCCAGAAGCCTCTAAGACCATTTTGAAAGTCTCATAGACCTCTAAATGCTACTGAGAACCTTTTTAAACGTGCTAGAGTCCTCTACAAGTGTCTCAAAACTTCCTAGCATTGTTTTAAATTGCCAGAGGCCTCTAGGACCATTTTGAAAGTCTCATAGACCTCTAAATGCTACTGAGAACCTTCTTAAAAGTGGTAGAGTCTTCTACAAGTGTCTCAAAACTTCCTAGCATTGTTTTAATTTACCAGAGGCCTCTAGGATCATTTTGAAAGTCTCATAGACCTCTAAATGCTACTGAGAACCTTCTTAAACGTGCCAGAGTCCTCTACAGGTATCTCAAAACTTCCTAGCATTGTTTTAATTTACCAGAGGCCTCTAGGACCATTTTGAAAGTCTCATAGACCTCTAAATGCTACTGAGAACCTTTTTAAACGTGCCAGTGTCCTCTACAAGTGTCTCAAAACTTCCTAGCATTGTTTTAATTTGCCAGATGCCTCTAGGACCATTTTGAAAGTCTCATAGACCTCTAAATGCTACTGAGAACCTTCTTAAACTTGCCAGAGTCCTCTACAAGTGTCTCAAAACTTCCTAGCATTGTTTTAAATTGCCAGAGGCCTCTAGGACCATTTTGAAAGTTCCATAGACCTCTAAATGCTACTGAGAATTTTCTTAAACGTGCCAGTGTCCTCTACAAGCGTCTCAAAACTTCCTAGCATTGTTTTAATTTACCAGAGGCATCTAGGACCATTTTGAATGTCTCATAGACCTCTAAATGTTACTGAGAACCTTCTTAAACGTGCCAGAGTCCTCTACAAGTGTCTCAAAATTTCCTAGCATTGTTTTAAATTGCCAGAGGGGTCTAGGACTAAAGTTTCGTAGACCTCTAAACGCTATTGAAAACCTTCAAAAAAGTGCCAGAGTCCTCTACAATTGTCTTAAACCTCCCCATAACCGTTTTAAATTGCCAGAGGCCTCTAGGACCATTTTGAAAGTTCCATAAACCTCTAAATGTTACTGAGAACTTTCTAAAAAGTGCTAGAGACCTCTATAAGTGTTTTACACTTCTGGGACCATTTTGAAAGTTTCATAAATTCCAAAGACCCCTAAATGCTATTGACAATCAAATCTGAAGATTCATTTTTTTGGTCAAATTATCATTGATGATTTTTCTGTGTAAATCATACCGCCGACTGACCAATCACTATTCCCAACCTGATTGATATACAAAAAATCACCAAACAGTGCCTTAATCTCAAAATGAAACAATTGTTTTTTTTTCTGCGTAATAGGATACTCCGAAGAAAATTGAATTAAAAAGTAATGGAACCACAAGACCGCGAAAACTAATGGCCGGCTCCAAACCGAAACCATCGGCTGCCGCCGAAGAAGCCCGCAAACAACGCGAAGAAGCGAGAAAGAAAATGATAGAAGAACGAAGAAAAGCGATGAAAGCAGCCGCTCAAAATGGCCAAGCTAGTATTAAAATTTTTGTGCCCGAATCCAGCTGAGATTATATAATTAGGTCTAGCTAGGAAACAACCATGTGCGTGTATTCTCTTCTGCCCCGTTTTAATTGGGTCCGATAATCCTCGAATATATAACCACACATCTGCTTAAGGTGAATACTTAAAAAGCCAACCTGAGCAGGGCGGCACTGTTTTCCAAACCTACTTACCTTAAATAATAATTGTACGCATATAAACATTAAATTTAAAAAAAAAAACTTACCATGACATTTTTTAAAGGTTGTTAATTGAAATTCTCTTCATGCTTACAAGTTGAAAGGTTTATTAACGTTAAGTTTTAAAAAAAGAGAGTATGAGTTTAAACATGACATAACTACTTTAATGTTCTGGATTCTTCGGCTACGCGTTTATTATACAGGGTGATTCGAAAGTTGGGGCTTTCCTTTCACCTATGAATAGGGCTTGAAAAAATAAGTTTTTTTTTTCTTTGACGCTTTTTCGAAATATCAATAATAACGAAGACACAGGGTGTCAAAGTTTTACTGAAAAAAAAACAAAATAAAAAATAACATAAATTTATTTTTTAACTAACTACAGGTTATTCCTTATCAACAGACAAAAACAAAAGATTTCAGCCGCCTTTGAACTAAGTTTTAATAATTTGACATTTTAAATTAAAACAGCATTTAATTTTAGGCACGCATTAAGACGGTTTTTATTTTTAGAATCGATCAAGGAATTCAATAATAAATTTTATGTTGAATGAAAAAACAGTAGAGTAATAATTTTTTTTAAAGTTTTAAAAAAATTTTACGCACGCCTCTGGTAAACGCAAGAAAATTGTTGTTTCCTGGAAAATGTCCTTTCCACGTAGCTACTGACACCTACAAAATTTTGTTTAATTACTTCAAGTGGTTTGGCCAAAATCATTAAATTTTTATTTTTTCAGTAAAACTTTGACACCCTGTATCTTCGTTATTGTTCATATTTCGAAAAAGCGTCAAAGGAAAGCACCAACTTTGGAATCACCCTGTATGATGAGTATGCTGCTGAACTGGATGTGTTGTTGCAATAAGTCTGAATATATTAATTAAAAAAAAAAACGTTTATGTTTAAGCAATTTAAGTTTGTTAAGTATTTTTGCGTTTGGTTCTTCATGTGAGTACATAACCAAGACAAAAATACTAAAAACGTAATACATTCCCAGTGCTTTTAAATCGACTGGATTTTTTTCGTAGTTTTTGTTTATTCGGTTTTAAATTGAGATTATGCAACGTTTGAATGTTTCTGTACCCTTTTAAATTTCGTCTTTTTTATTAGGTCATATTTTATTTATTATTATGTTGTAATATTATAATTAAAAGCAATTAAAGGTTTCTTGCACTATATTTTATTGTTTTAATGGTGTTAATAAAAAGGTAAGATTGTTAAATAGTTATATTACTAAAGTGACAATTGTTACAAAGCATTAGGTCTATGTAAAAAAATGGGTTTAAAACAACCCAGAACCTTTACAGCATTGTACTAGTGTAAACCAATCTTCAGAGACAAACAAACAAGTTATCTAACCGTTTTAATGAACAATATGGCACTGCTCGATTTTTCAAAACTAATTAAGAAATGCACTCAAATTGAACCTTTTAATATCACAAATTAAAGCATAGCGATCTTAACAAATCTTAGAATTAGGAATTATTCAATACTTTACTGCTACTGTTGCTAATCTCATATGCAGACCACCTATTATAGTTTAAAAAACATTTCCTTAATCTTAATAATCCACTGAGTATTTAATTAAATTCAATTTTGATAGTACGTTTTCGATTGCACTACTTCCTACTTTTTTTACATAATCTTGCCAATAAAACTAATTTAAAGTCACACTTTACCTTATCTAGTGGTTAATCTTTTTTTTAAGTAAATACCCTAACTAAAGCTACAAAACTTAAATTAGAGAAAATCATCACGGAGGCCTGACACTATAAAGGTTGAACGCAATTTATTTTTTTTTTAAATTAATACATTCTCAATTAATGCACCTTATACAGAACCAGGCCTAATTAAGTTTTTTTTGTTACAAGTCCTCTTACTCACTACGCTTTAGTTGTCCTAATCTAAGTTAATCGTGTACCGAGTTATAGTTTTTAAATAAAAATGTGATTTTCATTTTTCACAGCAGTGTGCTTATTTAATTTAATTTTATATAATACAGGGTGGTCCTGTTTTAAATGTCAATAATTCACTATTAAAAATGCTTCCCAAGGAAAATACAGTCCATAAATGTTCAGTTTAAAAAATCAGTTTCTTGTCATAACTGTCAGACTGCTGGAGCAATTTTAATCAAATTTAGAACAATTATATATGAAATTAATACCCATTATGTGATGTTAATGACGTTTGTCGAAACTGTCTCCAGTGGTGTGAATACAGAAAGATGGTTTTAGTTTTTCTGTCTTATTCTCTACGTCACTGGATATTTTTCAAAAATTTCAATTTTATTTTTACTTTACTTGTTCAATTTGACAAAATAAGTATCTCTTATAAAATTATCATTTGAAACTTTGTTTACAACCAACAACCCAACCATAAAAATTGTCTTAAAAACGGTGAAAATTAACTTAAGAAGCTTAAAAAATGTCTTTGTAGCCACTTTTCATAGTTTCCAGACAAATTGAAAGACTTTAGTTTTGAAAATTGACTTAGAAACCAGTAAATTTACTTTGAAACTGTGAAAATCGACTTAAGAGGCTTAAAAACTGTCTTTGTAGTCAGTCGTTATAGTTTTCAGATAAGTTGAAAAACTTTAGTAGTGAAAATTGACTTGTAGCCATAAAAACTACTTTATCTAGAGTTTTTGACAACAAATTCACACATTTCAACCTGAAAATTGACTTGGATACCAAAAAGTGACTCTGAACCAATTAAAAATCAAAAGCTTAAATTTAGCATTTGGAGTAAGTTTTCATAATTTGAAAATACATTTCAATATTTTAGTTCTTAAATACAGAATATTGACATTAGATTCATGAAAATTGTCTTTAAGACTAACTTTTCAGGTTTTTTACTTTGCTTTGTATTTTCTTAGAACTCCGGACTATTTTTAGGGCTTTAACACTGCTTTCAGCTTGGAAAATGGAGGTTTACCTTTACCAAATTTTTGACATAGCAGACTTAAAAAACTATTTTTTATTAAATTGACTTCTAGACGCTTCACTGTGCTTTAAGACTGAAAAATCGAATTTTAAACAATTTTTTATAGTCAAAGTTAAGTTTCAGACTCTTTATTGATGAAAGTAAACAATTTTTGCATTAAATGCTACGATATTAGTCTTAAACAAAATTGGTCCAACGGTTTGACAGTTGTAGCAAAAAAACAATTTTTAAAATTGTTCAGGATCTTTAAAATTGTGCATCTTCAGGAAAATGACATAATGCTTGTCAACTTATTTTTTGATGGGCTATCGATTGGTGAATTATTGACATTTAAAACTGGACCACCCTGTATATAAAATAGCATAACGCAACTGGCAGCAAAAGTAAAAACCACGTTTTCAATTAAAACTAAATTGAAATGAGTGACATAACTAAAAACTACTCACGCTGGCGCTGTTGTCACCGTTTATTTGTGTCGAAGCCACCTGGATGCCGGGCTCTAAATCGGGGGCGCTGCCCCACGATCCTTTGCACATCATTCGGTCGTCGTAGAGGGAAAAACGGGCCGAATTTTCGGACGCTTTTCCTCGCGTTTTTCGAACGGACGGCGGCACGTCGCCGGGGGTTTTTACTCGTTGTGTCGGGTCTTTCAGTCTTGATAGGTCCGTAATTGACGAGAAAACCTGAATGAAAATTAATAAAAATAAATAATGTTTACCTCCAAAGAGTATTGTTACATTATCAACGTCACATCTCTAAGAATTTCAGCTTCTACAGCCTTTTGCCAGGCGTCAACTAGCCTGTACAGTGTGAAAGCTCAAAATTGAATTATCAAAGTCACGTTACTTGTCTCTAACAATTTCATCTTTTACAACTGTCTAAATTTAATTTAGCAAATTTTCTTAGTTTAAACTATTATTTTATGGTCACGTGACCGATTTTGCCAGGTATCAACTGGCATTTACAATGTTGCAAGCTCTAAATTGCATTATCAACGTCACGTGACGTGTCTCTAACAATTTCATCTTCTACAACTGTCTAAATTTAATTTACCAAATTTTCAACGTTTAAACTACATTTTAAAAGGCACGTGACTTGTTTTTTGACAGGTGTCAACTGGTCTTTACTTCATTTGAAATTGCTTAAAAGCCTTTACAAAATTTCATTCAGCGTTGGAATGGATTTTCAGAGCGTTGATTATGGTGACCTCCAACACTTTGACCCGAATTCAGAATCACAATTGAGAATCTCCTCATCCTCACCGTACAAGCTCCTAAGTTTACCCTCACTTGAACATAAACTGAGGCCGTCCTTAATTACCAAATTCAAAATACATACGAGATGAGTCACTCAAGTAAGTTACTGTTAAGGAGCTAATGAATACAAATTTGCCCATTAAAAGTAGCGCAGATCTAGCAGATTTATGTAGAACTGTCCGTTTGATAAACAAACTGGCCTTCAAATTGACCGTTTTTACATAACCTCATTTATTTAAAACATTATCAGTTAGTGGGCTTTCACACCAAAGTAGCATGCGACCTACGACGTGCTGCCTGAAAGCAGGAAGCACGTCGCAAATTGCATCTTCCCGATTTACTTTCATACCAAAGTCGCATAACACCAAAGCGCGTCTTCTTTTATGACCAGGCATCTGTTGGGAAATAATACTAATTAGAATATTTTACCATGTCGTAGAAAGAATACACATTTATTGTATCTCAACTCAACATTTCAACATTTTTACCGGATAGAAAAGGCAGTATCCCAGACACTCGTTGATCTTAAAAAACCGTCAATGCAGATATAAGATATAAAATTATTGAAGAGTTGTTACTGTAGAAGAAGAAGTGGAATCGAAAAAAATCGGAAAATGAAACGTCATCATCTTCTATACAGGGTGGTCCAGTTTTAAGTGTCAATAATTCACCATTCAATAGCTAATCAAAAAATAAGTTGACTTGCATTATGTCATTTTTCTGAAAAACGTTTCCTAAGGAACTTACAGTCCTTCAAATTTCAATTTAAAAAATCGTTTTATAGTGTAAAACTGAACATTCAAGACTTGTGAGAGTCCAAATTTGTATTGAATAGTCTAAAAACTTGCTATTTACTACTAGGAATAGTCTTATAATTTGTTTTCTCAAACTGCCATCCTGGTCGAGTGTCTGAAACTGGATTTCAAGAACTAAAAACAGTCCGGAAATCAAGACAAAGATTGTATTGTGCATGAAACTCATTTTTTACTTCTAAAGATAATCTAAAAGTTAACTTGAAACAAGTCTAGAAGTAAATTAAATTTTCGAACTATTTCATTTCTAAAAATTAGTTCTTAAGACTAATATCGTAGCATTTGATACCAAATTTTTTCAGTCTTTAAAAGCACTAAAAACAGTCTGAATTTCTTAAAGATGCTACAATTTATTGCACCTATGATGAGTGTAGAAGTCAATTTAACACTGAAGAAGCTTGAAATAACATTCTCAAGACTGTGGACAGTGTACAAATTGGCTTTTAGACCTGATAAGTCAAAAACTTTGTAAAGATAGTCTTGAAACTCGATTTGAGGTACTGAAAACAGCCTTAAAGCACTAAAAACAATCTAGATTTTTAAGAAATACTCGAAAAGTCGATTGAATAGTGACAAAGCTTGGAATGCCATTTTAAGTGTTTTTAAGTTTGCTGTGTCAATAACTTGGTAAAGATAGTCTTGAAACTCGATTTTCCATGCTGAAAGCAGTTTTGAAACACTAAAAATTGTCCAGAATTCTGAGAAAATTAAAAGAAAAGTTAGTTTTCAAGACAATTTTCATGAATCTAATGTCAATGTCCTCTATCTAAGACTATTCTCAAAACTAAAATATTGAAATTTGTCTTAAAATTATGAAAACTTACTTCAAATGCAAATTTTAAGCTTCTGATGTTACTTTTCATTAGTTCATACTCACTTTTTGGTGTTGAAGTCAATTTTTAAGGTTTAAATGTATGAATTTGTAGTAAAAAATTCTAGAAAAAGTAGTTTTTTATGTCTACAAGTACAAATCAATTTTCAATATTAAAGTCTCTCAATTTGCATGAAAACTAGTTACAAACACAATTTTTAAGCTTCTGAAATCAATTTTTATCTTTTCTCAGTCAATTTTCCAAACTAAAGTCTTTCAGTTTGTCTGGAAACTATGAAAACTAGCTACGATTAAATTTTTTAAGCTTCTTAAGTGAATTTTCTGTTTCCAAGACAATTTTTAAGTTGGGTTGAGTTAGTTTTGGGTCTTTGAACTTCTCGTACAGGAAGTTTCAAATTAGAATTTTATAAGAGATAATTTCTTTTTCATCGTAAACAATGAAATTAAAAAAACACGTAATTTTTGAAAAATATCTAGAGACGTAGAAGATAAGGCAAAAACATTAAAACCATCTTCCTGTATCTAGGCTTCTAGAGAATTTTGGCAAACGTCATTCATAATGAGTATTAATTTCATAATGATGTTCCAAATTTGATCAAAATTGTTCCAACGGTTTGACAGTTATGACAAAAAACTGATTTTTTAAACAGAAATTTGAAGGACTGTATTTTCCTTAGGAATCATTTTTCAGGAAAATTACATAATGCATGTCAACTTATTTTTTAATTGGCTATGGATTGGTGAAATATTGACATTTAAAACTGGACCACCGTGTATAATCCAAAAATTCAAAAAAATCATCCATCCTATATTGTTTAAATTTATGGAAATTTTATTTAATTTTTGGGAAATATTTTATTCAAAATTATTACAAACTATTATACTTTACTTTATTAGACTATTTAGATCAATTAAAACGACAAAACAAAACCGAAATTACAGCAAAATACTAAAAGTGAGATACGGTTAAGGGACCTAACTAGCTACCGAGAATAGTCCTAGAATCCTGCTCAATTCTGACATTAGTTGAGGTGGTAAAGAGCATCTATTTCACAACTTCTTGTTTCTGAATATGAAATTTTAAGGTGAGAAGCAAAGGAGTAAAAGAAGAAGCTCCTCAATTGTGATTTTGAAATCGGGCCTTAATTAATAGAGTAAAGAAAGCTAGTCTTACCTCTGTAAATTGTTCTAGCGATCTCTGTCTAGACAAACTGTTCTTCCTTTTCAAAATCTGTACCACTCCAGTGTTATTAGTAAATTCCTGAGGTTTCGCTACAGACAGGCCTAGCGTGCAAGGTCTTTTTACTTCTGGTTCTGCTAACAAAGCTGTAGTGACGCCTTGCTGTCCACCTAATAACACAATACACATTTTTGAGTCAACTTTAAAGTAATTCAACCCCAGAAAGGTTTTAAAAAATAAAGAAAAAAAAATATAAGAAAATAATAAACGAATTGACAAATGATAATTATCACGAAAATAACAACATCCCTGAAGGGGACTTATTGACACTGGCGAATAAATTTAATAAATATTTTATGACGTGCTCAAATGGGTCATAGTTCAATACTTTCCAAAACAGATGTCCTGACTTTTCTGCAATTTTATCTATCTACTTACCTCCGATAACTACGAATGAAATACTCAAAATTGTGAAACAATTCAAAAATAAGAACAGCTCTGGTAAAGACGAGGTACCAATTTTCCTGCTAAAAAAATGTATAAATGAAATATGCTCCCCTCTGCAACATACAGGGTGTCTAAAAAGTCTGGAATATTGCAAATATCTCGAAAACTGCTGATTTTATTTTTCTCAAAATTTGCGTCTTGTTAAAGTAAATAACAGCGCATGACGGGAGGGTGAAATAAGGTTCGCAAGTATACATGGTCAGTCACAAAGTATAGCAACTTTCTTAATTCAAACCTAACACACTGTATATTACTTCAGATTTTAAGAGTACTTATAAAGGCCAATTCAACGATATACGATTTTTTTTTTTTTTTTGATTTTTTTTTTTTTTTGTACCTACCTACAGTGTGACCCATTTAGAATGGAAACACCCCTATAAAATTTTAGGTTATTAACCGATTTCAATGATTTTTTTTTTGAAATAATTAGGAATGAAATGTCTGTTACGGGAGAAAATTTTAAATATTTATTTCAGTTTTCAGGTCATATTACGATACTTTTTCTTGATAGAAAATGGAGAATTTTTATTAGCGATTTTTTTATTGAAAAAATTACTACGCCACTGGATCTATAGTGCTTTCAAATAGCTCTGACCAAAATTTTTTTTTTTTTTTGATTTTTTTTTTGATTTTTTTTTTTTTTTTTTTTTTTTTTTTTAGAAATTAATCATAATCATACATTACATAATCAAGTAATAATTAATAATAAACGAGTAAATAGTAACACCATTTCTATGGCAACAGTTGATGCAGGGTGTTCTTTTGTGACCGTTAGCTTAGAGGATTTTTGAATTTTAATTTGTCATAACTTTGTTACTAATGAATGGATTTTCATGAAATTTTGGTCACAGCTATTTGAAAGCACTATAGATCCAGTGGCGTAGTAATTTTTTCAATAAAAATTCTCCATTTTCTATCAAGAAAAAGTATCGTAATATGACCTGAAAACTGAAATAAAAATTTAAAATTTTCTCCCGTAATAGACATTTCATTCCTAATTATTTCAAAAAAAAAATCATTGAAATCGGTTAATAACCTAAAATTTTATAGGGGTGTTTCCATTCTAAATGGGTCACACTGTATAATAATCATAGGTGTAACAATGACAGCTAACGTCAATATAATGTTAAATTAATTGGCAAATTTTCGTTCTCTTACGGTCGCCATATCCCACCATACTTAAGATGTCAGTCTTTTCCTTCTCACTCAAAAACACCATTTTAAGTAATAGGAAAATTTGCCAATTAATTTAACATTATATTGACGTTTTGTTACACCTATCATTGTTATAGGTAGGTACAAAAAAAAAAAAAAAAAAAAAAATCGTATATCGTTGAATTGGCCTTTATGAGTACTCTTAAAATCTGAAGTAATATACAGTGTATTAGGTTTGAATTAAGAAAGTTGGTATACTTTGTGACTGACCCTGTATACTTGCAAACCTCATTTCACCCTCACGTCATGCGCTGTTATTTACTTTAACAAGACGCAAATTTTGAGAAAAATAAAATCAGCAGTTTTCGAGATATTTGCAATATTCCAGACTTTTTAGACACCCTGTATAATACACATGTCCATAAAAAATGGCTTATTTCCTGAAGATCTAAAACATTCCGTAGTTACCCCGATCTTTAAGAAAGGAAACAAAGAAATGGTATCAAACTACCGCCCTATCAGTGTCCAATCATCGTTTGCCAAAAAACCAAAATGCTGTATCTATTTAGCAATAATTTACTAAATAATTTTCAACATGGTTTTATGAAGGACACCGCACTTTATGAATTTATTGAACCTACAATGGAAGCTTTGGAAAGGGGCGAGAAGGTTTTTGGACTTTTTCTAGACCTCTCAAGGGCTTTTGATAGTTTGAACCACAGCATTATTCTAGAAAAGCTGAAAAAATACGGAATAGGAGGTGCTGGTTATTCTTGGCTAGAATCATATTTGATGCATAGAACGCAAAGTGTTAAGTTGTATGCTGACCAAGAGCAAGTCAAATCTAGCAAATTATGTATCGCGGAGTACCGCAGGGTAGCATTCTAGGTCCACTTTTATTCACAATATTTCTTAATCTTCCATTAAATGTTGTGTTCCAGAACGGTCGCCTGGTCAGTTATGCTGATGATACCAATTTGGTAATGCACGCAAAAACATTTGTTTCTCTTGAAGAACTTTGTATATACCATTTCGAGCACATAGAGAGGTGGTTTAGTCAGAACCATCTTACTGTAAATATGGATAAAACCCAGTGTATCATTTTCAAAACGAGTAATAATTTGGTGGAACTTCCAGAAAGCATAACTCTCAAAACTAACACTGTACCTATAAGTAATAATACCAAACTATTGGGGCTGCAGGTAGATGCTGGCCTGACGTACAGTTATCATGTCGACGGATTGAGCGCCAGGCTATCATCGGCATGCTATGCTTTAAGAATTTTAGCTAAACACTGTAGCTTAGACACATTAAGAATTGCTTATTATGGAACAGTGTATTCATTGCTTAAATTCAATATCATATTCTGGGGAAACAGCACTAACATAAGCTTGCTCTTCACTAACCAAAAAGTCGCACTAAGAATAATCACCAAGTCGCCACCGTTAACTACTTGTCGAAATGCATTTAGAAATAATGATTTTCTAACTTTGCCAACAATTTTTGAACACATATTGTTTTTAAACCGAAATCCAAATTTATTTGAACGTTTCTTAGTCAATCACTCACACAACACAAGAGGCAGTCAGAATCAGTACAACCTTCCCCAACACAAGTTAACTTTAACTGAAAAACAGTGTACATATTTTTCGATAAAATGCTTTAATTCTTTACCTAGAAAGCTTCGAGAAACGCAAGGTTTGGGTAAGTTTAAAAAGGATTTGTTTAATCTTCTCGTTTTCATCGAACCTTACAATTTTGAGGAGTTCTTTTAAAAAGTGCAACGTTCTTAGCAATAAGTTAAATATGTATACATCTATCCACTGATACTAGATACTTTTTTCTTATTTGAATTAGTAATTAATTATTTGTTTTAAATAAAAGCTGTTATCTATCTATCTATAGATAATACTATTTAGAAAAAGGAAATACACAAAATAACTCCAACGAACTGAACCTACCTACTCCATTGACGATTTTGCTCTTCAAACGAACCTGTGTCTCTTTCTGAGCATTTCGGTTGTCCGACGACGATCGGCTGCCGTACAAAAATTTTTTAAAACTGCTCCATTTAAATTTTTTATGTCGGCCCGAGTCCAAAGCGGGACCCTGTGGGATGTTTTGTTGCTTCGGCATGCCGTAGACCGGGTTCTGCACGTACGGTATTGGATTTGCTCGATTGCTCACAGACTGGTGGCTTATAAACTCGTTGGTCAAGAGATTCTGAGTTTCGGAAGACGAGTTGCAGTGTTTCGATGATTTGTCGATCAGCAGACTATCGCTCGAACCTGTTAGTAGGTTTCTTTCCATGCAGGGATTTCTCCCTACAATTTATTATGAAAATTTGTTCTTAAATTTTTATAATAATGAACCTACCTTGATGAGGTTGTAAGGGCATTACGCAGGCAGCAAACTGGTTGGAGTTTTTGCAGAACTCTTCAGTTGTAGGCGATAACAGGGTTTCTATAGTTCCGGCTGACATATCGACGGTATTGTCGTGCAGGTGGTTGTTGTTGATTAACGTTGGACTGGCCGGAGGATGCATGGCAAGTATAGCGCGACCTTTCATGTTGGGCAAATCTAGAAAGCGTTCTACCACGCAAAGCGCTGTTAAACGAGCCTCAGCGTCCTAAAACATTTGGTTGAATGTCGTAAAATTTTCAGTTTGTTCAGAGAATGACAAAAACTGACCTGGTCCCAACAGTCTTCAGCAGTCTCACACAATAATCTAGCCGCGGCCGTATCTTTCCACGATACTGGCCACAGCGGTCTCATTTTGCGTCGACTCACTAAATTCTGCATTTGTTCTAAGGTGGGATTCTCCCCTATAACCGCACAACAATATAACGCATAACCTTAAAAAATACAAAATTAATCTAACCAGTATCTTTATAGAATGGAGGCATATAGGCCTGTGGTTCTAACTTCTGCATGTCAGTGCACCTCGTGCCCAGTTCCCATAAAACCAGCCCTAAAGCGTACACGTCCGTTTGCTTAAGAGCGCTTTCGCAGTCTCTTAAATTAACTGCGCCTTCGAGCACTTCAGGTGACATGTACCTTAAAGTCCCTAAACAGCAATAATTAACTTGGGGAAGGGTTGCCCGATCAACTAAACCTCACCAGCCTCACTTAGAGCTTTGCTCTCAGCGCTACGAGGTATTATAGCCAATCCCAGATCGCAAATACAACAAGACAGATCGCTTCTCACCAAAATATTTTTGGAGTTCAAGTCACGATGAGTGACGCAAGGTTTACCCAAGTCGCTATGCAAGTGCGAAAGTCCCTTGGCTATGTCCAAACTCATTTTACTTAAAGTAGGCAAGTCTAGAGTGTGCATTTTCAAGTATTCTTGCAGGCTCTGCTGTTCGATGTTGAGCAGCAGGGCGTATTCAGCGTGTCCCAACACTCGGGCGTATTCACCACCTCCGAAACATTTCAAAATGCACGGGTGATCGCCCACTACTTTGTAGATTTCGTATTCGTTGAAAAAACAGTTTCTGTAGTGACTCGGGAAGATTTTGACGGCTACTTCCTGTTCCTCTATCATTCCACGCCAAACGGAACCGTACTTCCCTTGTCCTGTTATGTTATATTACAAATTAGTTAACAAAACTTATACAAGTGTATGTATGTTTATTTTCCAGTTTTTTTGCTTAAATATAAAATTAGAAAACTCCCACTAGATAATGAAATTACAGTGCTAAGTTCGCAGAAAAATAAAAAGGAGAACCTACCAGACACAGACCGGAAGGCATTTCATAGGATTTTGAGGCATCTACTGTATATTTCAAAATGTTTTGCGATATTTTAAGGAGTACATTGTAGTACACAAAGCAGTAAATATAACAAAATTGACCGCACACGTAATTTATTATTATGGTAAAATCTTTGTTACATGATGTTAAGTTGAAACAATATTCATTACAAATTGTTATAATAATTTACTAATTTTTCAACATTTAAACTTAATTTTTAAGGTGTTTTTGACAGGTTTCAACTGGACTTTACAGGGTTGCAAGCTCTAAAAATGCATAATCAAAATCATGTGATGTGTCTCTTACAATTTCAGCTTTTAGAACTGTCTAAAATAGTTTAAATTTAATTTCCCAAGTTCTTAAAGTTTAAACTAAATTTTAACGGTCACGTGATTAATTTTGATAGATGTCAACTGGCCTTTACAGTGTTGCAAGCTCAAAAATTGAATTATCCAAGTCACGTGACGTGTACATTGCAATTTAAGTTTTTACAACTGTCCAAATTTTATTTATCAATTTTCCAAAGTTTAAACTGCGTTTTGGAGGTCACGTGACTGTTTTTGACAATGTCAACTAGTCTTTACAGTGTTGCAAGCTCAAAAATTGAATTATCAAAATCACGTGACGTAGTTCTTACAATTTTACCAGTGTCTAAATTTAAAGTACTATATATTTAATTTTTCAACAGTTTCTCTTAAATGATAGTTGTTTTTATTTGACACGTGCTAACTTGGTAACTATGACAGTTAGAAGATACGTTTAAACTTCAAAATATAACCTGTAATTTCAGACAACCGTACAAAAAATAATTTAATTATATTATATTAAATATTTTGTCACCTGACCTTAGAAAATCAATTTTAAGCTTTTGGATCTTCAAAATTTGGAAAAGCAATCAGGTAACCTGAGGAATCATTTTTTTTTTAAATCATTAATCCTTATGACATTTTGACAAGGGTCAAAGGTATTTTGATATTAATAGTACTGCCTGTACTGTACTAAGAGACTTCTAAAAATGATTGAAAGCTCTAGGGCGTACAATTATTGTTTCCACTATAGAAACCTAGACATAAACAAACATTACAAAACCATTGGCGCATAATATTAATTTAATATTTTACTGAATAAAAACAAAATTGATAAGTCTCAGACAGACAAACATTTCAAAACTTTGCAAAAACAACCAAATTTGAACTTTGCAAACTGTTTGTTATCTTTCAGGCCTGACTTTTCTGAACTTGACTGTATTGGAACTGGTGATAAAGGTCAGTAGACAGATAAATCATTTATAATTCGCCAATATGTGATTATAATTATGTAAGTAATTGGCAAACAAACAGTAAATAAAGTTTTAATCAAAATAAGTGCCTGTTAAGATTTTATTTAATGAATAATTTTTAAATGGTTGTCTCCTATGGATTCCTAGTTGTTAGGTTACAAATAGGAAAAATGTTCATTCACCAATCAAATAGAATTTGAATCTCAGACCAGCAATTACTCTAAAAAACACACTTACCAACAATATTAACCAGCTTCAATTTGTCCAAACTATAATCAGGAGGTGGTGGTAAGGGATGATGATGTCCATCTTCAAGATCGCCCTTTTTATGCGGTTTTTTCCAAAAATAGAGCGCCACACTGAGCAGCAGCACCATCGCAATGAATATCACCCCTAAAGCTGTCCAGAGAATGATGCTAAGACTGTGATCATTTTTTGGAACAGGTGTGGAAATTTCATTTGACTTATTTGAGGGCACGTACACGTCGATAAAATTTTGGTTGCATTTGTCCTTTGCACAACAACAAAACTTTGTGTTCAACTTGGCCTGAGGTGGTGGAGTGTTGGCCAGACAGGCTGATTTGTCACATTCGTTTGGACGGCTTGGTTGTGCCCAACAACCTTAAATTTGAGAGTTGTACAGAATAAGTTTTTATTCAACCAGAAACAAAATAAACAGAAATTTACTTTCAGCCATTTTAATTATTATGAACAACTAGAAGTGACAGCATTTGAAGCACAGATAATCTTCACACATAATAAATAATATTTCTTAAATTAAACATATTTAAAATAGATAAACTTGCACAAATGCACTGATTGACTTGTAATTATTTTAGTTCTTTTTAAATTTTAAGTAAAATTACCATTTTTTTACCAAAAAAAATAGTGTTGAAATTTAAAGCCATTCTGTATACTGTACTGACACTTAAACAATAATTCTCATATGATTGATATGACAATTTTTATACTTTCTGTTTAAAGAACGATAAGGAAGTGTTGTTGACAGTCTCACTTTCCAGACTCACACTGTAAGTATAAATAAAAATATCTAAAAAAAAACATTACAGACTATATCTAGGTACAGTTTAAATGAAAATACTAATTTAAGAATTGATCAGATATAGATTCCATCAACTTGTTGTTGCAGCAAACATATTAAAAATATAATTTAATTTAGCACTGCACAATTGAATAAAACAACCATTTGCCATTAAGTGGTTTATGAAATCTATTAAGAAAACATACTCTGATGGTCATTTAAGCCTTTTCAGGCAACATCTGGCTTCTGCAAGTTAACTTTCAATGAATTGCTTTTAGTGGTGGCAGGATTTCAATTTAACACACTTGAAAATAAGTAGCTCTCATATTACCATACTAAAGATAGTATTAAGTGATTTGTATAGTTTACTCTTGAGATGTTACATTACACTCTCTGACTCTACTTAATGATATTAGGTAGAGTAAATTACACTTACCTTGTCCCATAAGAATAGATTCGTTTTTGGCATCTAATTGCCAAAAAGTGTAGCAATAACTACTGACACATTTTTTAAAAACTTGCTTAGGAACAGTGGTTGCTGAAGGTTCAATGACATCTACTTCTAGTACATCCTCATCAACATGTTCTACAGAACCCTGATAAAATGCACAAATTATATGGCTTGAATTTTGAGCTGCTTGAATAGACAACATTAGAAGCATCAAAGATGAGATGCATAAAATCGCAGGATTTGCCATTGTGAATGAAACTGAAATAAGGTCAATAAGGACATTATGGATAAAAGTTGTAAATTTGTAAAATTAAACACTTACTTTTTTATTCTTCTTAGGGTTTTGGTCAATATTACAATCACTTATCATAAACCATAATTAAAGCCACTAAAGGTAGCACAAAACACGCTAAACTAATCACTACTAAATTGGTGTATCTTCAAGAAGATATAAACTTATAAACAACATAATATTACGTTGAGTATTTGCGCACGAAAGAAACGACACAGACTTCGATAGACCGCCAGACAGTCGCCAGGCTCTCCACACTACTCCACAGCCGTGACGCTAAATTTATAAGAAAAAAAAATACTAAAAAAAATTTTCTTACAGAATGGGAAATGGCATAAACAATTTATTTACCAAACGAATAAATCAGCTGTCAAACTCTGCTACTGTCACTGTCATTTTATTCTTCTTCTTTTTCTTATAACTGGGCGCAGTTTAAGCAAATACCAATGAATAAAAAAATATAGCGGGAAGGAGCAATAGCAATCAAAGATGGGGACAAAATCGTTCAGTATGGCGGCCGTAAACTGTCAGAAAATCGCGGCAATTTGATTGGCCCGATACGCGGCGGTGCGGCGGTAGGCAACCGAGCGATGGCGTGACATGCGGGGTTCTTAGCGAGTCAGTCGTGTTAGAAAAGATTGCGAAAAAAGAGGTGGGCAAAATAAAAAGTGGTCGTCGCCTTCTTTTTTGGATTCAATAACGGTTGTAGCCGTGTATTGTTATTTTTTCATTCTGCCATAGACAAGCGTGTAATTCTTGTCTAAAACTTGAACAAGTTGCAGCTTGTTCAAGGTGAACAAAAGTTAAATTTCGACGTTCTCGTTCCGATAGCCTTCCAAGGACGACTTTTAACCGTGTGTTTCGGAGCTGGCAATTTTCGTTGGTGTCGACAAGTTGTGATCCGGTCGGGACGTTGTTTTTAAAATAAAACCGTTTTGGTGAACAACCGCGTCGGACTCCAAACGCAGATTTACCTAGTAAGTCATAAGTTTTTATGTAAAAATCTTCTAGCCTTGTTGGCACTTTTGTTAAGGGCCAACAGCCATGCCAACAGAGTGTGGGGGACAAAGATGGCAACTTCCGTCTCGGTCGCTTAATGCACAAACGGGGTATTTGCTACCTCCTCAACCTACTGCGCAATTGAATGAAACTTCCGAAGTTAGTCGTAAAACAGTTTTGTTTATATTTGGTGGTATGTGAAGTTAGCTAAAAACTGCAAAGATTTGTTGTTTTTGTTTGTTTTGCTTTTCGGTCCGTTAAGGTTCATTTTTGCAAAGTGAAATTAGTCGAATTATTATTGACGAGTGGATTTGTGAGCCCCATGGAGCGAGCCGAGCGTTTTTGACGTCACAATGACGTAATTTGACAGTTGGTCAAATTATGATTTTTCCAAATTACGTTATCGTGACGTCAAAAAGCTCTGCTCTGTTGTGAAAACGAATGCGGCCTCTGTAGCAGAAGAAGAGGCAGTGACATTAACTCTGACGTCATATTGAATTTTTTAAGACTTGTCAAGCGTTTTTTTTTCGGTAAAGCTACGTTTTCCTCCACGGTCGCCAGTCGTCAGCGACCGCGACACGGTAGCTGCTACCAATTCGCTAGACCTGGATTAATGTAATTTAAGTACAACTGTTTTCCTACAAATTCGCGGGTCGCTGCTACCAGTGAATCGTCGCCAGTCATTGGTCGCCAGTCGCTTGTCTCGCCCTAGAGCAGTACAGTCGTTAGTCGCAGCGAATTTAAATTTAGTTTCATTAAGTTTTATCCAGAAATGGATGGATTTACCATTGAAAAGGATGAACAGCTTGTTCATCTGATCAGTAATAACCCAGAATTATATGATCCCAGAATAAAGAATGAAATCCTTATTCTTTTCGCTTCTTAAACATTGGTAAAACTTGTTCTCTTCTTTCCCGATCATGCACTAAGGACAGTAGTAATATATCATCATCCTGATAACTGTCCAACAATAAAAGTAAAGACCTTGTTTTAGACAGGTTCATTTTAACTCCGTTTAACGTTTCAACTCCGATGAGAATTACAAAAATTCGCCAGCGAATTAAATCTAGAGGAAAACAGAAGCCGGAGCGAAAATCGTGAACGAATCAATCGTCGCTACCGAGTCGCGGTCGCTGACGACTGGCGACCGTGGAGGAAAACGTAGCTTAATTTAAAAACCTTTGTTTTTGTTAGACATATTTTGGCACTTTAAAAGTGACGAAGTTTAAGTTTAAGCAAACGAGAATTCGCCTTAACAATTATTTATTTAAAAAAAAAGTACAAAAACTATTCATCCATTTTTTCCTCTTCTTCTTTTAATTCTAACAGGCGGGGCCCGTACAGAAGAACGTATGCACAATGCCAGTCGCCTGTTAACAAACAAGATTATTTCCAAAACAATGTAAGTAGACAATGCAGAATTCTTACCGCCTCCGGATAGTTTCAAAATTTCCTCCTCGGTCACTGGAGTCACAGTGTCATCGTCACACTTGACCCATTTATCCCCACCTATCCTAACCCAGCCTACGTAATGCCCGCTGGAGGACGACCGTCCTTTGTGCGTCAAAACCGCTTGCAAAGTGTAATATCCGCTATTGTTGCTGCCCAAGTCTAAAATATAGTCAATTTATATTACTCACAGTTATTTGATCGTTTGTCAACTATTTGGGTGACAGCAAACTACTTACCGTTTTCAAACCAATAGGGAGCGTATTTTTTATCCTTTTTTTGAACTTTACTGTTATCCCCTTTAGTTTTCTCTTTTGCGCTAGTTTCCACTAATGCATCTTCTAATTCCTGAAATTGTTTTAACACAATTATTAACAAATAAAATCTAAGTGTAATATGGACTGGCATGATAAGTAAGTCAAACTTTGTACTTACTTTGAATTTGCCCCTAGCAGGAGCAAGTTTCTCTTGCAACTCAGAAGTGCATAAGTCAAACGCGTCAAACTCCATAGGAAATTTGACGTCGCGCAACACTTTAGCGTTTATCGAGCCCTTTTCCTTGTAAAAGAAGCGTACAAATTGTATGGTCAAGTAGGCAGGCAATCTACTAACTTTTGACTGTAACATAATTATTTTCAAGTAAAATCATTAAAACCACGCACAGAAAACTTACAGTTTTCGTGTAGACGGCGTCTCTATCTAAACTCAGAGATTTTTTAGTAATTTTCTCTTGCATTTTCTAAAAAAACAATCTCATTGACAAAGTGTTATGCAAAGTGATCAATCAAGTGTCATTACTACAAAACATCCACTTACACTTTTTAGTCCCGAATGCATATATCGGACGTCGGTTGACATAAAACAGCTCAATTGTAGAAACGGCTCCTGACTCTTGGCCACTGGCTCATCTTCGGCTTCGTCGCACTTCAATTCAACATCAAAAGTACCTCCAAAATATTGATCAATCAATGATTTGAATTTTTGTTGACTAGGTTCGGTTGATCCGTTGTTTTTCGATGGCAATTTTTGTTGTAACATTCTTACCAGTTCTGTCCAAAACTCATTGGCGTCCTATAACAACAAATGTCTCCAAGAAAAAGTACGTTTTTGCTTATTTATTAAAATTTGTCTTCAATGAAGCATTAAAAGTAAATCTTAATTGTTAAGGGCATCTGAAAGTATATAAATCATAAATGTTTTTTTTCCAAAATTGAGAAATATAAAGTCATAGTCACAAAATACCTCAGCAATGAGCTAGTCTCTGTTCAGTGTCTTCTGACTTGTTGGGTCACATTTCTAAACTTTTCAAGAATTGTTTTAAGTTACCGGAAACCTCTAGGGCTATTTTAAAAGTGCCAGAGACGTGTAAATGCTACTGACAAGCTACTGAAAGGTGCTAGAAGCTTCTATAAGTGGCTTAAACCATAGACTAAATGATAAGTAAATAATAATAATATAATTGTTGTGTGTTGTACTTTCGAGGACAAATGTTCTAAGCAATTTGTTTAGACTGGGCTTGATTGTGTAGAAAAAGCTCTATTTAATCACTTTCTTTGATTTTTTTCACTCACAACTTGCAATCAACTACACAAAATAATAAAAAAAAAAAATGTTTCTCGCTACATCTGAATATGTTTGTGTATAAAATGAAAACCCTTTGAAAACCATTAAAAGTGACATTTTAGGCTTTCGAGTATAGAGGGCGGTGTTCAAGGGCTTCCTAATGTATTTCGGCCGCTTCAGTTGTAGGTAAACTCTAAGAGATGGCGCTAATATAGCTCGTCATTGCAGACATAGTTGCCAATTTTTGCAGTTTTTCCTATAATCCGCTTTCTTTTGCTATCCCATCTGAACTGCGTAAGAAAGCTTGATTTTTTCAAATAAATTTGAGTTTAATTACTCATATTTTGAAAACTAAACAAGATAGGAATTTTTATTTTTTTTTCTATTTAATTTAAAAGTGACAGGACTCTTTTTTAACGTCAAAACAGAATCCTGAAGGTCACGTGACCGTTTTTTTTTAGTTTTAAACTGATACATTAAATCACGTATCTATTTGCAAGATTAAAATGTCATTTTCAACGTCACGTGGCAGTTTTTATGTTTAGACTATTTTTTTTCAAATCGCGTGACTTTATTAACGTCAATATAGATCCTAAAGGTCACGTGACTCTTTTAAGATTAAAAATGGAATTTATAATGTCACATGACAGTTTTAAATGTCAAAATGTCATTTGAAGGATCACGTAATCGTTTTTCAGTTAAAACTGATATTTTTAAAGACACGTGATCCTCTATACAGTGCGTTTTTTTTAACGCGCAACATAGGATTTCACGTGTTAAATTTTTAAGCCCATGTTAGACCATCTTATTTTGGAACTACAAGTATAAAACTTGACGGGTGGCTATTTCGTACCCTGAAGCTTAAGTAAGTTTACCAATTCGACCTAAAAAGTGTTAAAAAGCTTGCAAAAAATCATATTTTTTCGAATAGGTTTTACCGTTTCATACTCCCTGTATGCATTGTTGTTCTTTGTTGTTTTTGATACTGGCACGGCAGGTAGCAGGTAAAATTTGGCGTAGAAAGTAAAACAGGGTGATCATTAACTTTATATCAAGAAAGTTAAGAACAAAAGAAGTATTTTTATAAGTGAATTGTTCAAAGTGACCTCCGTTTGAAGCCAAACAGTATTCCAAACAATCATAAAATGCCCTTTTGACGTTCAAAAGATGTCGGATCGTGATGCAGTCAAAATATGTCACTTTACCTGCTACCTGCCCTGCCAGTATCGAAAACAACAAGGAACAACAATGCGTACAGGGAGTATGAAACGATAAAATCTTATCGAACAAAAATGATTTTTTTCCAGTTTTTAATCACTTTTTAGACCAAATTGGTAGACTTACTTAAGCTTCAGGGTACTAAAGACACACCCGTCAAGTTATAGACTTGCAGTTCCAAAATAAAATGGTCTAACATGGGCTTAAAAATTTAACACGTAAAATCCTATGTTGCGCGTTAAAAAAAACGCACTGTACAGTGCAAATGGCCACGTGACAATTTTCAATTATTTTAACGTCAAAACCAAACCCTAAAGGTCACGTGACTGTTTTAGATGTCAAAGTATTATTTGAAGAGTCACCTGACTCCTTATAATGTGCAAATGGTCACATGACAATTTTAAAAATAAAATATATTTTTAAAGGTCACGTGATTCTTTTTACAGTTCATAAAGTCGCATAACGATTTTCAACAATCAAAATTTTTTTAGTCACGTGACTCTTTTTTAATGTCAAACCGAAATCGTGAAGGTCACGTGACTGTAAATAGCAAAATAATGGTTAAAGGGTCACGTGACCGTTTTTCACTTTGAACTGAGATTTTTTTAAATTACGTGACTCCTTTCAATATGCAAATGGTCACGTGACGATTTTCAATACTCAAATTTTATTTTTAAAGGTCACGTGACTCTTATTTAATGCCAAAACGGAACCCTGAAGATCACGTGACTTTAAATGACAAAATATTATTTGACGGGTCACGTGACTATTTTCAATAATTAAATTTAATAATTTTAAAGATTACCTGACCGTTTTTTAGTTTTAAACTCTTAAATCTTGTGACTCATTTTAAGGTACAAATGGTCATGTGACTGTTTTAAGATTAAACATGGAATTCATAATGTATTAAGTATAAAATATCCCTTGATGAATATTAAAAATAAACTAATAACAAATAACTAAACTAAAAATACAACAAAGTGAATCACAATAATTAAAGAAAACACACACAAAATCCGTTATTTTTTGCCTAGAAACAAAAAAAAAATGTGATTTGTCAACTAGACAACGCCGCATTAAAACTGATGTTTTCCAACAGTCAAAAAATGGGAATTGCGGCGTCTGGCTTTAAAAATACCGGAATATGCGTTTAGTGGTGCCATCTCAGGCTGCTTGCTTACTTAATTTAATTTTCAGTTCCATTTCCACTGTTTGTCTCTTAAACCTTCCCAGAGTTGTTTTAATTTGTCAAAAGCCTTTAAGACCGTTTTTAATGTGCTAATGACCTTTAATACTACTGAGAACTTTCTGAAAATTTCCAGAGTCCTCTATAACTGTTCCAGAACTGTTTTAAGTTCCCAGAGGCTTCTAGGACCATTTTCAAAGTTCCATAAACCTCTAAATGCTATTGAAAACCTTCTAAAAAGAGTGAGAGACCTTTATGTGTCTTAAACCTTCCAGTTGTTTTAAATCATTTTAAAAGCAGCAGAGCTCTCCTTTAAAATACTATAAACTTTCTTAATAGTGCCAAGCCATGTGGCTCTAATAATTTGCAAATGTGAGAAACAAAACAAGAAATTGAGTAAAGTGACTTTAAATACAGTTTTTAAAGAAAATGGTTATTACTATACAATTTATAAGTTGTACAGTCATATAGGCTTAAAATGACAACAGGGTGACAAAACTGGAAATCATAAATTTTGATCATAAAACTAAAAAAGGACTGACAAATCGGGATTGAGTTGAAATTTAAAAAATCACACACTGTTGCCAATTCTAATAGCAAAATTAAAAATTGTGGAAAACTTCTTTGAGTAAAGATTTTCAACAATCATTTGTGACTATTACCTAAAATACTTTAGCAAATCTTCATTTATTAAATTTTTGGACTTACTTGTTGGGCAAAAGTACCATGCTCATTTTTCTCTGCAAATCTAGGGAATGCCATGTGTAATACTTGCAATAAAACAATTGGAGGCACTGTATGACCCTTATCCATAGTGACATATAAGTCCCGCAAGGCTGCTGTCATTGACTGAGCAGGAACAACCCCTCCAGCTACTGCAACTCCTACAAATTTATATCCAGTAACTACTATAACAAAAAATCAAAACTGAAGTTTAGGTTACCTTCTTGATAAGATTGCAAAGCATCACGCAATTCTGGTACAGTTTTGAGGCACTGAACTGTAGCATTCATATAACATGTATTTCCTAAATTATTCAGACCAGCTGGCAGATCAAGCTAAAAAATCACAGCTAGTTAGAAATATCATTGATTTGAGCTTATCAGACAGTTACCGCAGTTGCTAATTCACTTTCATTCATATCTTCTAAGAAAACAGTCTTCTCAACAGGTTCTTTAGGAACATCCTCCTCCTTGCTACCCATCAATAGAATGGTAATATTCTATAAATGTAACTTTATTTAAACCAAATTGTGCACACTACAAAGCAAACTTACATCTTTTAGCTTGAAATTATCCCAGTTATCATCCTTAAGAGTGACCCCTTTTAACATGACCTTCTGTCTGATGGGCAGTACCCCTGTTAGAGTAAAAAGTTGTCCTTTGAAGATTTCTGGTGATTCGTCGGTGTTCACGTCCACTTGGTACACCTCTTTGCCCCATTTTACTTTAACTTAAAAAAGAAAAAAACAGGTAAAGAGTGATAATAGGTTAGAATAGTGTAAAGTTGATTTCTGCTTACCGTTGTATTGCGGCATGTTTGAAATCGATGGAATTAATAGAAGAGTGTCGGTTTAAGTGTATTCACCTTGTTTAATAGTCTCTACTGAGTGTAGTAACAAAGAATTGGCTAGAAAATGGTATTTTATTGCTGATATGGAATGAGTTCACTGAAAAAGTTGATAGTCACCTTTCAAAAGTGACAAACAGAAAAAGTGAGGTTAGTTAGCTGTTTGATCACGTACAGGACAAGCTGCAAAATGGAGAGTGAAGGACAACCAAGATCTGTAAATTTGTAAGAGTTTTTGTTTTTGTAAGAATTGTTGATATCGGTGATGAAGTGAAGGAAAAGTGTTAGTTTTATAATAATTCAGCGTTTTTTTTTTAAATTTTGTACTTAAAAAATATATTTTTTTTTGTTTTTTCCATTTCAATAAAATTAAATTGGTAGCAACTAGCATTACTAGCATTGAATCAATGATATTGATTATGATCACCGGGAAACTTATTGATTGACAATCAATCAATTATATTTTCCAACTTGGTTACTACAATATTGCCTGGTCAAGTAGTAAACTATTGAATTGAAAATAAAAACGGACTGATTTTTTATTTTTGCTTCGAGCAAACCATGCTAGAGGTTTAAGCGCTTTAAAGCACACAAATTTGGTTTGTCAATTAGACGTCCTGGTCCTGATTGTCTGCTGTCATTACTGTCATTCCTAATTAGAAAAACAAGTGAAAGTTGATTTAAAGCAAATCACTATCTAGAAAAAAACCAGCCTTTCCATTGAATAATTGCAGCCCGCTTCCGCGTTACCGTATTAATGTTACGTTCTAAACCATGTATTGGAAATAATTTTAAAATCAACCCTTTGATAGACCTTACGAACTGGTAACAGTGGTAACTGGGATAGTGTGATGTCCCTTTGTTGTGACAGTTGAATGTGGGAAAAACAGTAGGGAAATGGGCAATTGTTTTAGTAACCCTTCGACCGCGGATAGACAGGATCGTAACAGGGAAAGGGGGGTTGTGGCCACTGAGGACATTACCCAGCCCACCAATCCTGCCCAACCAGCCCCAGCCACTGAGGCTACAAGACCTGCAGTGGTGAGCCCTGAGCCCGAACAAGCTATAAGCACTAGGGCTGAGAGGACATTTATAGCTCTGTACGATTATGACGCGAGAACTGATGAGGACTTGAGTTTTCGAAAAGGAGAACATTTGGAGATACTCAATGACACTCAGGGTGATTGGTGGTTGGCGAGAAGCAAAAGGACAAGACAGGAAGGTTACATTCCATCAAACTATGTGGCTATTCTGAAAAGCATAGAGGCAGAGCCGTAAGTATTGTTTCTATTTTATTACTGAATGCTTTGGACCATATTTAGATGAGTAACATACTTATCTTCAATGGAATTTTTTGATAAGCAACAAGTAAATCTGTGGGATTTTCATCATTACCAGATTTAAATAGTAAAATGCTTGATTGACTCATGTCTTGTGACCTGTGTTAGAAAATGTGTAGGAGATGCACCTATTTAGTAATGTTAATTAGTTTCAAGCTTTCTATATGCAACACCCAGGAAGTTTTAACCTGAATTTAATTGGAATGGAAACTACTATTAGAGTTGTCTTAATTTCTGGTTGGGTGTGAGTCAAACTTTTATTAAAGGCTGCTAATTATTTTAAAAGTTGTCAGTAAAAATGATCTTCAGAGGCTAACTAAGAAATATTGAGTCACATAGAGAAAGTGTGTTAATTATTTTGGATGCCTTTTTTTTTAATTCATTTTTATTTTATTTGTAGACCATGTCAATGCATTATTTCAGTTATTATTATTCATAAGTAATACTCCTGGTAAAATTTGATTGATTTGAAGTGGATTCTGATTTTTGAGTATATTCATCATGCTATTAAACTCATATTTTAGAACAATAAGTACTTACTGAGATTTACTTAGATTAAGGCCAGCCAATTGGTTTTTTTAGATAATAGACTTATCTAGGTCTAGATAAAAACTGAGATAAACCTATCCTATGTAAACATAAGAGCTGCTAATTTACTATCTGGAATAATACTGATAACTGTCAGACAAGAATGTTTTTGCAAAGTGAATGCAAAGCCAGATAAGAAGATAAAGATGGCTTCTAATTTTGAGCCATTAAGCATTTAAATAGATAATACTTAATTGTTATGAAATAATCTGTATGTAGATAAAATCTTGGTTAAAATAGTCAAATATTTAATTAGTTAAAAATGAGATAATAACAGTAACCAGTAACTAAGAAAGTAAGAAATTACTACATGTAACTAGTAGGTACCAAAAAGACACAGTAACATGCTTGATATTGGCTATAATACAAGTATGTACAAAAAAGGGTTTCGCTCACAATCCTCAAATACAAGATTTCTTAGATTTTTTTTACAGTTCAAATATACAGGTCTCCATACAGGTATTAGAGAAAAATTATATATTTTTTGCTTTTGCTTTATAGTATGCATAGTTATTAAGTAAGAATATTGGTGTTTTGAAACTGAAAAGAGTGAAAAGCTTTACACAGTAATCATTGCTTTGAACACCAAAATAAGAATTTCAAATACATGTTTCTGGGTAGGCTAGTCTTATTGTGAGTCAAAATAACTAACCAACCAGGAAAAAAAACATCTTTACAATTAAAGTGTTGTACCATATTCTGACTGAAGGTCTTTGCTTGTTTGATTATTCTATGGGAAGCAAAGTTAATTAAGTTTTGCCTCACCTTATTATAGCAAATTCACTTTAATCAACAATGAAATGTGATTTAAAATGTATTAAATTACATGTAGAACTGATCTTTTTTTTAATCTATTGACACATCCCATCTGCAAATAGTTGGTTAACCTACCAAATGTACTTGAAAGTCCTTGATTCAATCTAAAATCTGAGCTATTATGGGTAGATGCAGGATATTTACTAAACTATTATTATTTAGCAACTGCTTTGGACATAATCGTGCAAAAACAATCCTATTAAACTACTTATTTGATCTATACAATAATTATTTAATTATAAAGATTTTGGTTTTGCAAAACCAATCTATAGAGTCGTTTAATTTACCATGACTCACAATAGACTTGGTGGCGTCCATTGTTTGGGCAGTTTAATAGAATAGTTAGGAAAAACCGTGAGAAAATGCTGCTAGACTAATTGTCTGTTTTGAAAGGAATTAATCTGAAATTAACAAGACACTTTTTATTTTGAATTATGTTTACAATTGCCGATCAGTGATGTAACTGACTAATTCATTAAGCTAATCAAAATGAATAAATCATTACTCAAAACAAGTAAACTTTTTATCTTAACAAAAGTGAATATAATGACCTAAATTGCCAGGAAATTCGCAGAACCGAAACTCATAAAAATTGAATCCTCACAATATTAATTGTTGTAGGTATTTCTTAATGTTATTGTTACTGTTATGCATGTGTAAAGCAGCTATTTGTTCCGCTACTACGGCCACATTTCTTAATCCATAACATTGCATCTATGGCTTTTCGTGCGCCTTCCTGCATATTAATATTTTTTACAATACCGAACGGACTGAATAAGATATCATTCCTGTGCACCAATGTTAGAAAACAGCAGAACATTCTTGCATTGGTGATTCATTCAATGTTGCCAGTTTAACTGCCTTGAATTATCACATTTTAGATATAAGTTGGAGTTTTTTTTAGTTAGTTGTTTTTTTCCTGTTTTATTTATTATTTTATTATAGTGTTTGATTATTTTGTTATTTTGATGATTTTCTTTGTTTTTGCTAGGTTAGTTATAGATAGGATAAGAGTATTTATTAGGTTAATGTGAATGATTTCAAAATATGTTTTTTAGCTGGGAGAGTCTTTAAAAACTCCTTCTCCTTCCAAAGGCAATAATCTAGAGGATTATTATATTTAAACATTTACATACTTTATTGTAAATCATTCATCTCCAGTAGGTAGATTTCAATTTGTTAAGGGTTAGGATTACATTTACTTGCTTTAAACCCAGTCTTATTCCATCAATCATTTTAGTGCAGATTTGCCAACATTGTATTCTTCACTTGTATGTGAAATGAGTATAATTCTAAAGTATGCCTTTTGTTTGGTACATGTTTGTTGATTTTAATTTAGGTAGGATTCTAGGAGCAATTCTGTAGAAATTAATTCGTCTAACCTTGGTGTATAGGACCTACTTGGTTGGTATCTTCTTCATTGGTTACTTGGTTGACATATGTCCTCTTAAAAAATTGTTGAAAGATAATTTTCCCCAAATAAAGCACACAAACTTTTTTAATTTTATATTGTTAGGGATTCATTTTAAGACTAAGTTTCTTTAAAGGTATTATTAACAAATGTATATAAAATTAACAGCAAATCAGACGCCTCTAAGTGTCTTAAACCTTCCAAATATTGTTTTAAATTGTCAGATGCCTCTAAAACCATTTTGGAACTACCAGAACTCTCTAAATAATACCGCAAACCTTCTAGAAATTGTCAGAGGCTTCTACAAGTGTCAAACCTTCCAAGAATTGTTTTTAATTGTCAAAAGCTTCTAGATCCATTAAGAAAGTGCCAGTGGTCTCTAAATGCTACTGAGAACCTTCTAAAAAGTGCCAGAGGCTTCTACAAAGTTCTTAAACCTTCCCAAAATTTGTCAGAGGCCTGTAGGACCGTTTTAAATGTGCCAAATATCTCTAAATGTTCTTTACAACTGTCTTAAACTTTTCCAGAACTCTTTTAAATTGCCAGAGGCCTCTAGGACTATATTGAGAGTTCCAGAAATTTCTAAATGCTTTTTTTCTTTTTAACTGTTATAGCAACATAATGGATTAGTTTAGAAAAATCCCCTACGGTATTAAGGATAATAATACTGCAATGAAGTAATATACCTACTGGCGCATTCACCATAATGACGATATTTATTGGACTTAGTCAGAAAACCTTTACTTCTAATTTAACATAAATCATCTTTCTGCTAGTAGTGCTAGTGTTCCTCAATCTCTCTCTTTTGAGTCTTGAATAAGAGAGTCTTCTCTAATCTATCTTTACTTTAAGAACAGTAAAACTATATATTTAGCAATTGTGAATTGTGATTGAGTTGTTTTACTAATGAATATTAAGTGGGAAGTTGGAACATACAAATGTAGGATTTAGAGTTTTTCTTCCAAAACAAAGAAATTTCCTGAAGTTTTAATAACATATTAAACGACAAGTTGTCCTGCGATTTTCTACGTTACACAGTAAGTTATTTGACACCACTGGATATGACAACTGTCTGGCTGTTTTACAATTTTGCATGGACAAATTAAAAATAAATAAAAAATGATATTTTAAACACATTTAATTTAGGTGCTTGCATAGAGATACACCTGGGGCAACCGGACATAAACCTCTGATGGTAAAAATTATAATTCATCCTATTTTAACTTGTAAACAATAAGTAATTCAGATTTTACCGCGAAAGGTAATAAATAATTGATGATATTGATACACCACATAACTTGTAAGCTTTATTGATTCCTGTAATATCTTAATACAAATTTTTTTTTTTTCAATCATCTCAAACCTATGACTTAAGTGTCAATAATGTAAGAAGATAATTATAATTAAAACACAAAAAACAACCCAACTTGCAAAAAGGAAAAGTACCAGAATTCGCGTACGAATCAAAAGAAAAGAAATATGAAAGCCATCTGGGCCGACATCGCAGACACAAAAACACATTAACCAGATAATTCAGATCCGTTTTTGGGTGCCTGGTACAGGTGGTGACCCAACAAAACAAATTACCGATATTAGAGCATAACTATTAACTCATTGATTCGACAAAAAAAAAACATTGATCGGCGCAATCCTTAAATTTATTCTTAAAGTGATGGTGAAAGCCCGCACATTCCGATGACGTTTGTTGGTTTCTTCAGGCGTATCTGCGCTAGTTTCTGTTTTAATATCGCAGCTTCACATTCTGTCGATTAATCAATCTGGTGGTACTTCTTCGTCCCTAATCGCCTGGCAGCGGTCAAGGTTAGGAGTAGGTCGTTCACTCAACGACCTTCCAAGGATTCTGCCGGCCGGATGTGGCTCGGTTGGGTACTGCTGGTACTGCTCAGTCACCGGCGATCATATCTTCAGTACCATATTTGACTTTTTCTATTCCCGTTTTACGTCAAGGTTTTTAATTGCATCACTGGTCGGATGGGTTCTGTTATTGATTGGTTTGCATTGTAGGGTTCACTGACGTCTAACTCGAGTTCAACGTGGTACTACAATTTAGCGTTAATTTTTTGGATCCAGTTTATTACGGAAAACAATCAAGGGAATTATTTTAATTATTTCCTTTTGGTAGGTAATTATTGACTTTGTGTAAACAATGATGTTTATCGACACCGATGCAATAACAACGTCATGATTTTGTTTTGTAATTTCAAGAGAAAGAAAACAAAGCAATTAGTGTTTGATGGGCCAGTAGTTATAGTTAAAAATTACAGTTTTTTTTTATTACGTGGTTTCGCATATTTTTTAATTCCTGTACTTACTCTCATATTTGATTGGTTTTGGTGCACTGGGAAGTCTCTTACTTATGTAGTTTAAGTGAATTGTAGTTTGACTTGATAGTCTTAAACGGAGAAAAGCTGCGCATTTTTGTAGCTACAAAATGCCATTTTTTTAAAACTTGACAGCATTGCCAATTTTGGAATATTTTCTGAAATGTTATACTCATCATTTCTATTATTCGTCATTTTCTCTTAATATCAACTAAGACAACCATTTCTTGACCTCTACGTTGTGTGGTTTGACAATTCTTGACTGTTCTCTTCATTTATACAGTGTGAGCCAGGGAAAATATGTTAAACTATATCCCACTGCCCATCTTTTTCTTTTCTATCTATCGATAAACCGGTTCTGATAAAACGTCTCGTAACACTTTAAAAACCACCCTGTAGAAACTTCTTTACCTACTAAATATTCAGCTATTTCTGATAACTTAAGTTTTCTTTGATGTTGCCATTTGCTTATAGAATTATTTTAGAAACGCCAGAGGTCCCTGAAAAATAAGTTATAGACAAAAAAATACTACTTTAAAGAATTATCTAAACCTGACAACCCCCAATACCTTACTTTGCAGGTTTACCATCAAGAAATTAACTCGCACAGTCCAGAATCACTACCCCAACAACACCCTGCACATTATAAGCCAATAGCCGCATTCGTTTTCAAGCTCTACGGAGCGAGCAGAGCGTTTTTGACGTCACGATGGCGTAATTTGGCAAAAATATAATTTGGCCAATTGTCAAATTACGTCATTGTGACGTCAAAAAAGCTCTGCTCGCTCCATGGAGCGTGAAAACGAATACGGCCTAGAAGGTGCTTGTCAAAAATTCCAATATGGCGAGAATACTGGTGACAGTTTGTATTGTTTGTTTGTATAGATGAATTTTTACGGTTTAAAAACAAAACTTGAGGTTATTTGCGTAAGTTATTTTTGTTTGCTGCCGCTCATAAGTTTTTTAAGCCACATTGTAACAGCAATACAAGAAAAAACCCAACTGTGTCGTTTTTTTACTTTACAAAAAACCGGATCAAACTCAACAGTGGTTGAACACTTTGAAACGGGATGATTTTACTCCAACACTATACTCAATGGTAAGTACAAGTGCGTTCTAGTACAGTAGACTTATTAGGTACTTGTTACATGCGCAGGTATGTGAGTTTTATTTTAAAGCATCCTTCATTGTGAGAGCAACAAAAATAATTTTGAATGAATGTTCTTGGTAATGACATAAGAACCATTTACCAGTTTTGCTTACCTAGTTTCAAGGATTTACAGATTTTCTTACATTGAACAGTGCTTAAACTAGTTTGCTGTGTGTTGTACTTTCCAGGACAAATGATTTAACCAATTTGTTTAGGCTGGACTTGATTGTGTATAAAAAGCTCTATCTAATACATATCTGGATCAGGAATGAACCTTTTTTTGAATTTTCAGTCACAACTTGCAATCAACTACACGAAATAATAAAAATAACATATTACTTACTGCATCTGCATACGTTTGTGTATAAAACGAAAACCGCTAACGCCGCCATTAAAAGTGATATTTTAGGCTTTCTAGTATAGAGGAGAGGGCGGTGCACTGTCACTTCATATTTATGAAACCAATGCTAAATTTCTAACCAGAATCAATGTAAATAAACGGAGAAATGACAGCTGGAATGCCCGAAACTGTTCAAAACTGATCACCAGAGGGAGTACCTCTGATTTTGGTTAGGAATTCAGCACTGGTTTCATAAATATGTCATATTATTTATAATGTTATGTTAGGAACGGGTTGCCCGATTTTAGTTCAACTGCCGCTGCAATCTTAACTTGAAACGCCAATAACACTGATTTAAGTTATCCGCTCTTGTTTATATTTTGCTTTTTACCAGCTTAACTGTGGCTTAACCTCACTCTTGTGAGTCTTGTCAAATCGGTAAACAACTGCAATCGGATTGCGAACGCTCGATACGAAACTAGTCTGTCTCGAATCATGATTGTAAATGCTGTTTTGTGATACTCTGTGAACTCGATACAAGTCAAACACTAAAAAGAACGCTTTATCAAATATACTATCAAATATTTCACCAATTCACTTCGAATCGAGCGTTCGCAATCCGACTACTGAAGTACTGAAGGAGGGACTGTCAATGTCAATTGTCAATGAATATATTTCTGTCCTTTGCTAACTTTAAAAAGACACTGATGCCATGTTGCCGAATGCTCTCGTAAAAAAGGTATTGATACACAAAACAGTTTTCCTGCACTGACACTGAGCAATACTGGGGGCGGTTGCTTCATCTATCGGCAGCAAAAAACAAAAATAGTTTTTAAAAAATGCTCTATATCCGAACTTTACAATATGTCTGGCTTAACGAAAACTTTTTAAATCACCGGGAATCTGGAACGCTCAAGCTGGCAACCGCGAAATATCAATGAAAACCTTTGGAACTAATCTAAGACATGAGTGAATTTCAATCTGACGTCACCATTTATTGCGTCACTGTCACTTTGGCTGGGATGGAGAGAGAGAGTAATTATTTGATGTTAATGATTAATTTGCTAAATTAAATTCGTTTGACAAAGAATTATAAACATCAGTTAATCTCAATGAGTAAAAAGAACAAGTATCAGGAGGTAACAATAATACAAATTATAACCCGTTTGTGCATTAAGCGAGGGGGACGGAAGTTGATTGCGCATTCGCCTACTGCGCAGTTGAATTGACGCAGTCATTGAAAGTTTGGAGTTTCAAACCCGCAAAAATTTGTTGTTTGTATTTGTTGTAGTATAGTGTTAGTTTGTGGTTCTTTAACAGTTGAGTTTTGCAAATTTAAATTAAGTTGTACAGTGGACAATAATAATAGTGTTTTATAGTGCCAACCGGAAGTTGACGGCCGCCATATTACTCCCCCCGCCTCCCCCTTGTTTCTGTCCCCCTCTTTGATTGCTATTGCTCCTTCCTGCTATGTTTACATTTTTTTTATTCATTGGTTAATCTTTAAATTTTGAAAGAGGTGATCCAAATCATATGGGAAAACCCATTACGTCCATTCATTAACTACTCTCTCTTATTGAGATTTACACATCCACACCTACAAAATGTTGACTTTATAATTTTTATTTTTTTAAAACGAAAATCTAAACAACATTTTTCAGTTATCAATTATAGTTATCACTTAGAGAGAATTTAAAAACAAATCAAAAAACTGTAAAAAAATAACGACATTATAAAATCTCTTCTCCAACTTTCACTGTTATTATGTGGCCGATACTTTCCTCAATACTTACACTACCACTAATTAACAGCTTATTGACTAATGACAGTACTCCGAATATGTTGACCCATTATTAGCATGTCTTATTAAAACCGAGCCGCCTTTCGTTTCTCTGTTTCCTAATCTTATGTTTCCATCTCGAATCGTACAAATTTCCTATCACACTAAGTGCCAGCGGCTGGTTTTCCTTATTCTGTGATTTTATAATTGAACGTTCTGTTTAAATGTGATTTACATAAAACGGAACTAACCGACATTTTAACGGTTCCCCACGTGTTCGAGTAAGCTAACCCTGACCTTGCCAAAAAAACTTCCGTACAATTTCTCTATTGTTTTGGCCAGCCCCTTAATTGAATTCATTTAGGAGAATAGTTATCTCAAATGTGTCTTTTATATGCCATCCAACCTTTATTAATTCCGATCAATTACTAATGAATGTTTATAACGCTAATTGTACGAGCAACAATTAAATCTGTACCAAGGTTGCCGAAAAGGTCAGCAGCACCAGGAACTTCTTTTTTAACGCAAAGTCGTTTACTGAATGTTAACGATGCATTCGGCATGCGAAAAATTAACGGGCTCTTGATGGCCTTAAAAGATCAAGCCCTTGGATCCTCCCAATTAGCAGCTGAAAAAAGTGACAAGATTTTTGAAATTGTCCGTAGACGCAAAATAAAGAAAACCAGGCGTCGATTCATCATAAATGTCAGATGCAAATACCCGATCGATTAACTTTAACGAGCTTACGGTTGATTGCAAATAACATGTCTTTGAGCCTCCAGACGTAAATTGAATAACTTGTTGGGGCTCGCCGAAATTTCTAGAACGATTTTTTTTTCGTAACAGCATCGAAGAGAAACATTTCTATTTCTGCTAATTTATTCAAATCACTATTACGTCAGCCTGTTTGGGTACTTATGACTTGTTTCCAATTCATAGATCTCGTGCAAAACTGGTCAGATGCCACAAACATAACGTCAATCGAATGTTATATCAAAAAAGCCAAAATGATATACATTCATTCCGGATGTTATACGTGGAATTGATTGTAATGAAGTCCTAACAAAATTTTCGATCTATTCCCTTTGCAAACGAAGAACTGTTCACTCCGTGAAATTTCTGTTCAAACTTATGCACGACTTGATTGACTGTCCCTTATTGCTTTCATCCGTAAATTTTTATGTGCCACTTTTAAACTCCAGACATCAAGTAACATTTCATGTTGATACTCCCTCATCTAATATCCTATATCAAAAACCCATCTATGTAATGTGTAAGAATTTTAACAGAATGAGCAATCTTTGTGACATTAATTTTAGTGAAATGCACATATTTGTAAACTGAGCTAATCTGCCAAAACGAGTGTGACGTCGATCAACCACTTAAACGAAAATGTCACTTACAAAGTTTATTTCTGTCTTTGTCAAACTTGAATTATTCAAATACTCGAATAATTAAATATTCTAAGTTCGAATATTAAAATATCAAATAATTGAAATAGTCGACTATTTGAGTTGCAAACTTTGGTTGCGAATATTTAGATTATAATAAATTATTTAATTGAAGCATTTGAATATTCGTTAAATAGCCATTTCAAACTAAACTAAACTTTGAAGTACCAATTTGTAACATAACTTAAAAATTATTAATTAAAATAGCAGCAGCATTCCATTTAAATGTTTTTTGTTCTAGTATTTTTTTGTTATAGTATATAGGTTATGTATGCTATTGTTTTTACTTTTCTCGCGTTTTGTTTCTATAAATTTTACGTTTTGTTTATTAATAAAAAGAGATTGTCGTAATAAACATTCGAGTTTATGATTAATCCGATATTCGAATACTTCAATCACGAAAAATTAATGGGGTTGTCTACCAAAGTGGAATTTAAGGTTGAAAATATAAACAATACACTTTATGCTTTATAATGTGCTATTAAAACGTGGCAACTGGTCTTTTCTACGTCACATGGGACTTTTTTTCGTATATGGTGTACGAAGTAACGCATTTGGACGTCGCATCATATTCTTGGCAATGGCCGAGATAAGTGTGCTCCATACGTATTTGCAGGTCAATTATTAAGTTAGCATGATTCGTTAACTCCAGTGACGTAACTTATTGGTCAAATTCAATTAGCAGAATTCTGTATACGGTAAGGTTAGGTTATAAGAATCTTGCCAAAATATGAAGATTTCTGCAGATCACTGAAGCACATAACCTTGAGTAACTGGTCAAATCTCAGAAACGAACATTGTTGTAACCCTGTCATCACAACAAAAATACCGCTTTAATCATTAATACATTAAAATAACCATTAGTGAAACGACATTAAGTTCCTGAGAATCGATTATACCGAGAATATGACGTGAACATAAAATCCTAGTTGAACCTGGTTTCTAATCCAACGAACTATGTAACACTTTTACTTAATATAATAATTATTCATTCAAGAGAGCAAAAAAAGGGATATTGAAAACGCCCTGTAGCTTTTAATGTCATGTAATGAACAGGCTTAGGCATGCTGAACGGAAATGATCAGTTCAATGAGGCACTAGCATCGGATTCCAGCAAAATGATCACCGATATTAAGGCTGAACGGTTTTCTTCTTTGGTACCCTGCGGGGCTACTTGAAGCCTACTATCTTCTAAGGTTTCTTTATTTTCAACTTAATGAGAGGTGTAATAGTAGGAGCTTTAGTTAGTTTTCACTTGCCTGTTGTCTGGAAAATTGATTACGTCGTCTCTCTTTAACTGTAGGCACAATCTATGTCAAGTGTCCATGTGGTGAGACTATGTAGAAGAGAAGTGACGTTAAATTAAGTAAGGTTTTAAGTTAATTGCAAGGAGTATACTACCACTTGGTCACAGTAAATGGTGAGTGCAAATGTGACCTGGTTAAAGTGGTTAATTTGTTTTGGTTCAGAACACTATAGCTTTCTAGTTAAATCGGATTTTTTGGTTGTGTTTCATAAACTATTAAAAGATTCAGATCTACTAAAACCTAATAAACTCTTTGAAAAAAAAAGTGTTTTAATTTCGTTACGCTACATAAAAGTACGAATTAAGTTGATAATATCTTCAAAAGAGGATAATATACTTACCTTTTTAGAAGAAAGTCAAAGCAGTCTACTTAGTAGGTATAATAAAGAAAATATGTTGCAACACTTTGATAGGAAACACTACCAACTCATCAAACAAAGGTAGAAAGTTACATTAAATGGCAGCCTACAGATTTGATACTAAAGCAAGACAAAAATTGCGATAATTAGTACTCAAAAAACCACCAAAGGTGTATCAAAAACTGGTACACCTTATACAGTGTGTCCCAAATTGGTTCCACGTGTAGTGGGATCTCGGTAACCGTAAGAGTTACAGAGTCGGTTAAATGGGGAGATAACCAAAAATTTTTTTTGCTCTTATTAGAAGTACTACTCAGAAAAATCTTTGACACGTATTTTTTCTTTTTTAACGCAACATTTTATTGCGAAAAAAACGTCAGTGAAAACCATACTTATTTGGTACACCATATAAGTATCTGTGACGTAGGAAAGGTCCATGTGCTCTATCTCTCTTCTCTTTATAGTAAGTTGAGTGAGACGGAATGCATGAGCGTATGTCTAATATCAATTTTAACGAAAGGTCAACCGGCGAGGAAGACGGAGCTGAAATTTTAGGTTATGTTTAATGTTTATTTTCTAGTGATTTGTGTTTAGGAAGTTATCTTCTGCGGGAAAAAACGCCGTTTGGGCGTTGTGTTGTTCAAAAAGTTGTAGGAGGTGCCCCAATAAGATATTTTTACGAAAGAAGCCAAAACCGGTAAAAGGAGTAATTCGAGTTAACACTTCCACGTACGTTACAAAATTGAAGGGGCTTTCACTACGTCACAGAAGATCGTGCCCGACTCAGTCCTGACTTCCACCTACGTTATAAAATTGAAATATCTCTTACTACGTCACAGTCGCAGTTTTTTTTTATTACTAGCGATGTAATATTGAAATGGAAGACATAACAACCATTTGATTAATGACATAAGCCAGTCAGAACAGATGTGACGTCGTCCAAGGGTTGCATAGTCACTTGATATTGTGACCAAATTTCAAATTGACGTAAGATGACTTGAATCAAACTTTCTGATGAAGTGATCAACCGTCAGATGACGTGCCATCTGCTCCTGATGCAGATTGGGCACAAGTTACTTATGAAGTTGTTTGCCATCTTCCTGTGCCTTGGTTTGCAACAATAATTGAAGTTAAATAATGTCTGATAATGACTGAATTTATTAATTATTTTTATTAGCTTAACGAACATTTGAAGTTAAGAAAAAAGTTATCCGTTTCCGGTTGATGATAGCGATGCGTTGGAAGATGATAATTCTCCCATACACGACAAATTGAAGATACAAACATCGTCAAAGAACAGATAAGTATTTACAAGTATGACATTAGGATTAACCACAAAAACGATCAATTCTCTTAAATGTGAGTACAGAAACCATATTCTGATGACTGCAAGCAACTCAACATAATGAAGACACAGGAGAATTTTAGTGGAATATCTTCATACAAGTTCAGAAACATTAAAACAGTGAATTCCACAAACATTGTCAAAAAATAGATAAGTATTTACAAATAGTGACATTAAGATTAATCACAGAAACGATCAATGGGCCTATCCCACATATCATAAATTTTTGTTTTAATGACTGGAATCGAAAGAATAGGATCAAAAAACTAATTTTTCATATTCTTGAAGAAAAAATTATGGTCGTAAATGTTCCTACATTAGTTTGAATTTGTCCATTAAATTTAAAAGATCTGTTTTGGCGCGCATGTGACGTACGTAATTCTGGGCGATTTTATTGGCTGTTGCACGCCAACTGTTTCACTTCTTGTCGCTGATTGGTTGATAGTGTAGTACGTCACCGGCGGCGGGCGTTTTAAACATGAGATTAATGTAGTTTTTATCATAATTTTTTTTCTATTTAGACTTAATATTTTTGAAAACAAAAAAATACGGGTATAATATTTTCAATTCGTCTTTGTAGTTATGAAATAAAAAAAAATTGTGGGACAGGCCCATTCTCCTAAATGTGAGTACAGAAACCATTTTCTGATGACTGCAAGCAACTCAACATAATGAAGACACAGGGGAATTTTAGTGGATTATCTTTATAACAAGTTCAGAAACATTAAAACAGAGAATTCCACAAACATTGTCAAAAAATAGATAAGTATTTACAAATAGTGACATTAAGATTAATCATAGAAACGATCAATTTTCCTAAATGTGAGTACAGAAACCATTTTCTGATAACTGCAAGCAACATAATGAAAAAACAGAAGAATTTTAGTGATATATCTTCAAAAACGATCAATTCTCCTAAATATGAATATAGAAACCATTTTCTGATGACTGCAAGCAACTCAACATAATGAACACACAGGAGAATTTTAGTAGTATATCTTCATAGCAAGTTCAGAAGCATTAAAACAGAGAATTAATTCACTACTATTGTCAAAAGATAGTATTTACAAATAGTGACATTAAGATTAATCACAGAAATGATAAATTCTCCCAAATAGATATAAAAACCATTTTCTGATAACTGCAAGCAAAGCAACATATATGAAGACACAGAAGAATTTTAGTGGTATATCTTCATAACAAGTTCAGAAGCATTAAAACAGAGAATTCCACAGACATTGTTGAAGAACAGAAAGAAGATTCTACTGTAGGAACTTCAGGATAAGTCGAATTGGTACAATAATGTGAATGAAGATGTTAAACTGAAGGGAGTATATGGTTAGAAGAAGTGTTTTTTACAGTAAATCTGTAGAGAGTGAAGGTTGAGTTTTTCCTCGATATAATCCGTCTCTTAGAGAGAATATGGACTCTGACTGGTTCTACGATTTGAAGGTTTGTTCGCCATTGCTGATTAACATAGCAAGCCTTTTTAGATTACTTGCATTACATCAATTAGCAAATTACATTTCTTGAAAGATTTAGTAGATATTAGTTGGTTGTTTAATGAATTTTTCGAGAAGAAGCATAATCTATTGAAGAATCAATTTGAAAACAAGTTTTGAAAAATGATTGAGTAACTGTTCACCTGCAACAACCATTTCGTATAGGTGGTCATTTGGTGAGCCTAGACGTTTGCTATTAGTACCACCGTTAGTACTAAGTGGAAGATACCCCAGAAAGAAAATAAAGTAGCCTGCAGGGTCGGGCGCCTGTCGACCTGCAAAAATACCAGCCGGCGGCAGGAAAAACAATAAAAATCCGCAATTATTAGCTTATCTCTCTAACAGAACTAATAGATGGTTCGTGTTTTTATGCGCCTCTTAAATTACACGCCTGTCATTCCTGCGAGCGCGTATCTACGTCCGCCATTATGCTCGCCCGTCTATTTATAGCCTAGATGGCAGGAAAGGCAGTTCGTCTAAATGTGGCATATTTCTTGAAACTGTTTTTATGGATAATTCAGCGAGAAGTTGCATTAATGCACGTTTAATGATCTTGCCCTCTTATCGTGCCTCTAAATCTACACTGGAATAAAAGCCTGTTGCAGTTCCTGCAGTACCTACAGCCTGTCGAGTTCTATTATTAGTTTACGACCGTCGTACAACATGTACACTAACCTAAAGACTTATTAAAGTGATTAGAACAGCAGGTTGCACTAGCGTCTACAAAAGACATCTTTAAGATCTTCATTTAATTGAACACTCATTTTTCAATTCTTTTTTGAAACAAAAATCAGAAACACTGAGATAATTGTTTGTCGTACATAGTGATTTAATAAGCTGGTTGATCTTTCTAAACTGTATAAAAACTGGTGCCATTTAATGCCTATCACAAATTAAAATCAACAAATTCGAACATGAAACACGCTAACGTAACTTTTGCACACCACTCCTTGAAAACTCACATTTACAAAGAACACGTGTTCAGTGAGTGATTTTTTCCTACCATTACTGACAGGTCACAGACAAATTTATAGGTTTTTGGTCATGTGTCATGCTCTGGTAACCTGCGTCTGACATTTTCTGTTTGTAAAGCTTTCTGTAGAAGTTTTGGATGATGGTCACGATTTCCTGTTTTTCATTCACTACTGTTCCTTGTTCATTTCTCATTTTTCGTATGATCTGTTCTCCTCTTGTCATATTCGATCTCAATTTCTTCATGTTAGGGTTGTCTTCAATAGTTTGCTGTATGAGGCTACTTTGGTACACTCTATCAATCTCAGAAATCCTCATCTGTCTTAATTCCTGGATTTAGGTATAGGCAAGTAAATTAAAACGTATAGTAATTTTTAATGCTCAAAATGATTCCGTTATAAAAAATGTGGCTTTCTATTTAAAAAATTTGAAATTTTTTATTTTTTTTAGTGGCAAGTTTATGATTTTTTTTTGACGACCCTGTATACAAATGAGTCATTACGCACCCTCAGTTTAATAAAACGATCCTTTATTTACAATAACCCAAAGTTTTATTGCAAAATAAAATACGGTTTTGACAGAATACAAAATTATGTTGAGCGTTGCAACTGTCACTTTTTTGAAAAAACATCAAATATTTCGAAAACGGCTAGAGATAGACATACGGCATTGTACACAAAAGTTGGTTAGAATTTTGTGAGGAATCCAAATATGTAATAATACATAGGGTGTTCTATTTAAAATAAGAAAGTTGTGATCGACTTCCGGTATAAACGGAAGTGCAACCATCTTGAAAATATTTTAGTTAGATTGGGCATGCCCACATTATTCTGTCAAATTTTCAAAACTCTCCTATTTATACTTTTTCCAATATCAATCGATGTCTTTCGTCGTGGGACACCTTGTATTGTCCAATTTTATGATTTTTATTGAACAAAAAGTAATTAAACACAAGACCTCAGAAAAAATTACAATTAAACACGACGTTCTTAATTATTAACATTATACAGGACAGTTTTTTTGGAGTCTTACTAACTTAACTACGCAGAGGTACAAAGTCGCTTAAACAGAGAAAGAATTTACATTTTAGAAAAAAAAAGCAGTTTAAAGCTAGTGTAGGAAAAATATACGTCTTAACTCTCAATTTAGCAAAAACAAAAAGTTGTATGATGTCAATCATATTGTTGACTTTGACAGACTTTCAACACAATTGGTAGTACTTGACAGATTGATAGACATTTTATGTCATTTCATGTATCATTCTGGTGTCTGGTGTTATGATAAATCTACAAGTGCAGCATTTGCGTAAATTTCGGTAAAAAAAAGCACCTTTCAACTTGCTGCTTTTTTGACCAATCACATTTGGAGCAATGTTATTTCCAATAAAAAACATTTCTAATCATGATTTAAAAAAAAAGTTGTTTACTTCCTAGTATAACCTTTTGGACCAATAAACAATAACCATTATCTGTTGCTAATTGTTTGTTACAAAATTATTGATTAAGTCGACGAAACAATAAACCCGAAAATAATTACCATAAAACGGACACTTCCGCTTTAAACAAACAAAAATTAGCATGTCCTCTGCATATCCGATCTGACATTGAGTTGGACGGGACTATTATAATATTATAATACAAGTCAATGCACGGTTGAGGTTAATTTTTTCTAAAATGATTTTAAAATGTGGTAAATCACCCTATAAAGTGTTAATTTTTGATATCGAAATTACCGTCATCAAGGCCCATTGTTTGTATTTATATAGTATTTTTTTGTTACACATTTAACGAAGTATAAAATCCGAAACGATGAACTGGCAAGGCCGTCTTGGTTGTTCGACTTAGCACTTCCTCGTTGCAAAACCTACATAAAAGCGTTTCCAGCATTTTTCTACGTAAAATAGAAAATGGTAGTTCGCAACAAAGTTGGTCGAAAAGGAGGTCGCGTGCAAAATAATTATTATGTAGTACAATAACATAACAGTTATTGGTTTCAGCTTGAAACTAACGCTGTGTTTTGTTTAATTAGCTATTGAATAATCAGCCTCGGTCACACGTTTCGAACGGAATTTTATTTATCCTTCTCCGGGGTCGTTAGAATTTGGAAGTCGACAAAGGTGTCGTTTTAACACTAATTTCCTCAATGTATTTCCTGTTTAACCGCTGTTTTAAAAATCAATCAATATTAAAATATGTGATAGATGGGTTTTCCTGGGAGAGAAAATATTTTGGCCCAGATTTCGGCGTTGTTTTCTACCCAAATAAAAGTGCAGTCGGATGATTACGTGGTATGTTAATTAGCGTGGCAGATCTGCGCCAATGATCCTGCGTTACGGTGAAATTGACGAACACCCTGTTTATTTAATTACGATTAAAATCTCGCCGGCGCCAGCCGTTGACGGTGCGTAAAAGAAAGTCAACCATTAGTTTTAAGTTCAGGTACCTGTTAAGTGCGTGTAATGGACTTGAAACCCTTCTAAAACTGTCAACAATAAAATGTTGATTAAGAATTAGCAAAAGTTCAAGAAAATGTGAGTATTTCTTCTAGAAAAAGCCATTTTCTTCAAAACCAAATGGTAGGAAACAGAAGGTTTAGTTCAAGAAACTATGTTGAATATCCATGATTACACTTTATGGTGACTGAGTTTTATCATTATCAGTAGTACCTACTTAATAGTCCTCCTGATGAATGGTTTTTTGTGAACATGACAATCATTTGTTTAGTCCATGTGCAAAGTATTTGAAATTGAAACACAAGCAGCACTTCGAAAAATGACAATATCATTAAGTTGATTTTACTTGGCAGAGATCACTAACTAACTTAACAGCTATCACGTGGCTTGCTATGTTCTTTATTCAAAGTAGTCATGTGATAACTATCAATTTTTTATGGGATTTGACATAACAACATAATTTTTCACCTTTTTTGCCAGTGCAGCAGAAGTTGTACAAATTTTATCAAATTCTAACTATAGTCAACTTGTACATTTTTATTGTTGTTTACTTACCTCAAACTTGTTTGAATCAAATGCCCGGTGTAAAGACCGCATAAGATTGTATTTAAGCAACTGCTGTTCATACTTGAAAGAAAAGTTCACTTGTTATTTCAAACTCGAAACAAAATAAAATTAATTTCAAGAGTGCCAAGCTGATGTGACAGACCCATTGACGTCTTAAGACGTCGATAAGCAAAAAGTTTATCCGTACTTTTCGATCTTAGGACCCGTTCGATCTTACACTAATAGTCACTATCACGTGTCTTCTCGCTTTCGGTGCCCATCAATCTTTAAACCGAACAAGCCCAGTTGACTTAATGAAACAGAACAGAGGATGCTGATACAACTCTGCGAAAGGAAAAATTCCTGGACTTGCAGCGACTTCCTCTTCCAGACCTATCCTTTTGGTCTACAGCGATGGGAGGGTAAAAAGCAATAGTCTTGCTTGACCCATCTGATGCCGTATTCCCAGCCAAAGAATATTGGCGCAATTTGATGAAAACTTTGATTTGCCTTCTCTATCGGTTCAATAGTTATCGGTTCCATATATTTATTTATTCAATAACTTTAATTGGGTTTCCATGCTATAAAATTGTGGAACTGATAAGACTCGGACAGATATTTTTGTGGTTAGTATGCCAAGAACGATTTGGCCGCTCAGTAGCATGATGAAGAGGAAAAGTGAAGGGAGATATCGAGAAAAAGGTCTGTAGAATGTGACAGGAATCCGCCATTGTCAGCTTCTTCTGTCACATTCTATCACACTCTTGAAAATTCCGTACCCCGGTTTCAAGAATTAGGGCCCTGGTCGTTTTAGCTGAGATATCTTTTCCATAACTTATGAAAGCGAAAGATTCGTTTAGAAACCGGGCATTAGTTAGAGATGAACTCATATGTTGGGAGCTCATATTTCTGAAACTCTCCGGAACTTTTTCTTTCTAAACAATTTTGAATTTGAAATAGAAAAAAAATTGTATTATTTCGTCTCAAAACCGGCATAGATCGATTCCGCTGATGTTCTAGTCTGCATATTTGTTACTTTTGAGCCATTCTACGTCTGTTGGGACCACATTGGACGCTGAATTTGGCTCGTTCGTGGTCAATCTGTGCCAAATTGTATTATTTCGTCTCAAAACCGGCATAGATCGATTCCGCTGATGTTCTAGTCTGCATATTTGTTACTTTTGAGCCATTCTACGTCTGTTGGGACCACATCGGACGCTGAATTTGGCTCGTTCGTGGTCAATCTGTGTCAAATTGTATTATTTATAGATTTTCTAAAAACTAAATTAACTTCATATTGGTGGATTTTCTAATGGCATTTGATAGAACAGAATACAAATACAGTAAAAAATGGTGAGGTTTTGTTTTTTGTTTATCAATCCCAATCTTCTGACCGGTTTCGCCGTATTACGGCTCATCAGAGAGATCCAGTATAGTCAACTGGATGCCAGAAAAATTTACAAATACAGTAGTAGTACTGAACTTGCCACTCTTACCAGTGAAAAATACGATTACTGACTGAAATCAGATATAAAAGAGAAAATTGGCAATTGACAAATGACAGAAATCCGAAACTTTCCCAGCAAGGTTTATTTCTTTCCGAAATTTGAAAAAGTTTTCAACACGGAAAGTTTCGATGCGACATTAAGAAACTGTCATCATCAGCTGTTGGTAGGACAGACCATTTGCTTTTTCATTTGTGCTTTAAAAAGTTAATTGTTACGTATAATTTAGGTAAGACCGTTCATTGATAAAGCTCTCTTTCTGTGCAGTAGTTGATTTTGTTTTGTTAGTTGCAGAATGCGGTATAATGACAGATTGTTTTACGTAAACATCCAATTAATTGCTGTTAACATAACCCCATTCTATCAACTGGCTCAATCTTTGAGTCTATTTGTTTCATCTTGTTTCTTCTATTTTTAAACTGTTTCAAGCTTTTTGGCCTCATTATAGCTGTTTGTCCTCATATAAAGTTGTTTAGATAACTTCACTGTGATCTTTCCACACTTAGATCGAGAATGTGAAATGACACATTCCATGTATTTAGTAGCTTAATTAGAGTTTAGTTTGATCACATTCGCTCAGATCAATTTTCTCAAAACATTCTCTCTGACGTCAATACACAAACTTAGTATACTGTTTTTTCCATACTTAATGTCCAACCCAGAGTAAAATAGAGAATTGGTAACAAAAATGACGATCGTACTGAAATTCCTGACCTCAGGAAAATATGTATCAGGAGCGCCGCAACCCAATCGCATCTCTCCCACCCTGACCAATTGCAAGGAGCGACAATTGAACGCTGAGAGCGCGGCGCGGCTCTCAGTCAGTTGTTACGCACGCTTCTCGCGCCCTCGCACGTTCAAAAACGAGAAATCTGACCGAAACGAGAAACGAGTCGACCGAGTCAAAATCCGGCGGATCGGACGGAACTGTGCCTGTTTGTTTTAATGGTTAATGTGGTTACTATGTAACTAGTGCCGGATATGCACACGCTTGTGTAAATTTGTACTTTTGCCCAGGTATAGTTTGATTGTTTTGAAAGTCCATACGACTTTACTTTGTTGCATTGTGTGCTTAATTAGAATGTCAAAGAAACCTAGTTTAAACTAGGAACGTCTCTTTTCATTTAACCGATTGGCTGATCACAACTGCTGTAATTCTGCTATTAACAACCAAACATGAGTTCGTTGGTTGTAAAGCCTTGTGTTTTCACCAGGGCTGGTTTATTTGGTAGTTCGATCACGTATTATTCAACTTCATTGAATTCGAGCTGGCGCAATCCATGCTGTGATTTGTGAATCGACAATGGGAGCGCGTCAAATTATCATCATCGGGTTAATAAACTGATCATCAGCCAGAAATTCAGATTTCACTCTTTTCTAATGGCGAAAATCAACAATAACCGAGGTCTTTGGCCCACAATACCCAAACATCGTTTTGTGGCCGACCAAGAGTCCAAAGAAAACTGAAAAAAATCTGAAACCGGTACAGAGTGGACTTCATTCCGCAAGGACGAGGCTTTCTTTGTAATTATGCCACGAAATTTTATCACTTTTTTTATGGTCGCCACGGGCCGATCCGAATTCGGACTAGGTTTTAATTTCATCTGCAGGTGTGTGGATGTTTGTTTAAGACTTCGAGAAGAGAAAGTCTCGCAAGTGTCGCTGAGTACCAAGTCTGGAAGATTCGGTAGATATTTTTACTTCCATAATATGATTTTAGGTTGGGCAATATAGATAATTAATGTCAAACTTACAATTTTCAGTTGTTTGATGGTGTTACTGTCTTACTTGCTGGTTGATATCTTCATGGTTTTGCTAATGTTTTGAAACTCAGTCGAATAGTGACTTTTGAGACTACAATAACGCTGGATCTTAATGTTAAATGTCATCTCCTATCTATTGGATAATTGCATCTTGTAATACTGTAAAAATAAAAAAACATTATTCCTACTAATAGATGAAAAAATTCCTCAAATCAAGCTTGTTAAACTAACTTTAGATTCAAAAAATCAATAAATAGCAAAATGTTCCTACACATGTAATATTCTTTGGTGAAGAAAATAGAATGTGGTCTTCAATTTTTATTGAAATTACATGATCCAAACAATACTGTGCTCGTTTTCTGTCAAAAAGGAAACTGATTATGCTTCTCTTGTTCTAACAGTAACAAGAAACTGAAAGAAACGATGTCTAGAGTGCAGGGAAGGTTTTTACTCGGTTTTTACCGAATTCCAAGTCTTCCAACTTCCAAAGTCCAAGTTTTGTAACGTCATAAGTTGTCATTCTTTTGGTTAGTAATCAAAATCAATAATAGTTTTTTGGCCATTGCTAAAACAACGGGTTTCAGCAGCCAATGTTGCCAGGCCATTTGTCATCTGTTTATTTTATTTTCAAACGTGCAACAGACTGACTGAACATTTTTCCAAATGAAATGTCTATCCCTGTCTCCACTAAACCCAGAAACAAAGATGGCAACATCGGTTTGAAGTTCATGCATCTGGTACATACCCAACTGGACCTTTTATGACAACACCCTGTATATATATTTTAATGAATATCGGGTAATTCTGCTATATCCGCACACCTGTTTGATTAAAAATGATTCAGCAATTCAATAAAATTCCATAACATTCTAATAATCCTTTTAAGTATAACAACAGGTATTCTTCCTTATCCTTTGGGATTTTTATTGGCATTTTCAACATACTTTGAACTTTTTTCGTTAATATTATAAGCAAAAAATGATAGGCCACTATGACTATTTAAATTAATTAAAAAAAGTTTGAAGTAGCAAACCAAATTTTCTAAGATCCGTTATCGTACGAAGATGCATCCTATCATCTTTGTTGTTCTGCTGTTATTGAATACAACATGACGCTTTTTGCTCTTTTCTTCAGGTACATCGTAAAATCAAGAATAATGCCCAGTCATATGCGGCATATTAACGGTTTTTTCTCAAACATAATTTTTGTTGTCAGTTGGACCGTTATACTTTAGGAAGAATAGTCACCGGTCTTTGACACTTTTTCAATTAATTCACACAGGGTCACTTCGGGATAATTAAAAAAATCCTGTTCAGTATCATATTTCTTTTGTCATCAAGAAGTAATCTTGTTGTATCACGTGAGTGAGAGAAGAATGGAATCATCTTTATACTGATCACACTGACAGTGACATTTTCCTTAACAATGGTTCTTGATAATTCACAAAAATAGATTTTACACACCATATTACAATCTTCTATACTTTGATGGTTTCAAAAATAGGTATAGCTAATTTCGCAAGTTTTTCAATATTGTGGTTAAAGAAACAAAACTGCAAAGTTATTATGGATTAAATAATTTTGAAATCGATCACATTACTTGCAGCATTTTTCATAACAATGGTTAGTAATACCTGCCAAGAATAGACCTTATTTACATAAAAAAATTAATAACGCGTGATATATTTATGGTCTGGAAAAAAACAGAGCTAGTGGCGTATCTTATTTAATTATTAATTGCAAATCTGCTTTGTATAATGTAGAATGTGGGTTATCCCAATTTTTTTAGGGTATTCTGCATGCGTTCCCAATGACACATTATGATGTAAACTCTTCCAAGAAGTAACAATTCGAGTGTAGGTTTTTGCAATAATCTAATTTGTAGGTCAAGACTAGTAAACTGTAACAGACCAAGGATGACCAGTACGGAGAAATGCTTTTAAATAATAAAGTTATCAGCGAATTATCACTTCTTGAATCTAATCTGAAATTCGCTTAGGAAACCAGCAATTTTCTTCAGAAAACCCATTCGAAATTGCATAACTTACTCGTTTGGAACGAGATGTGGGACTGGCAAATATTTAAATATACATTCACCAGTTAATGTTGCAAAATAAATTGGCAATCGTTTGTCGTTAAGGTGGTATGCGAAGGTGGAGATTCCATTTTATTTGTTGCTTCTCTTTTTCGTTTTGTCTTGCTGTTGAGTTGTTTGGTTGGAAGTTTTTTCGCATGGCGGAACTGGAAAATGGCGTACATTAAACCAGATACCCCAATAACATTACACCAATCGCTTTTTATCGTAGAAAATAACTCCTAGTTGGTACGAGAAGATGGATTTATTGGCGTTATGCGGATCAGTCCCGTTACCTCATCTAGACATTCGATAGTCTTACGCTTATATGGTAGGATGAGATGACTTTCTATACTATAATTTGAAACCATTGCGGGCTTTTTTAGATCGCGATTCGTGACATGTAATCGTTACGAGCATTTTTATCGGTAATAGAAACTTACAGCGAAGATGATCGGGAAGACCTCGCGAGATAAACAAAACTTAGGCCCGGATGATTTGCCATTAAATAGCAATTAACGTTTTCTTGTCAAGTCATAGGTGCTACTTAAATTTTGATGGTTTTGACCCCCTTGATTAACTAATTACATTTTAAAAACTAGATGACAAGAACAACAAATTTTCCAGATTTAGATCCGGTTGAGTGACAAACTTCATGGTTCTTTTTAACTACTAAACATCCACTGTTCATTCAAACTAAAGGCTAATAATGATACCTGAAGGTAGATGTTGCGTGATCCTATTTACTATAGCTGTCAATAAAATGAAAACGGTGAACAAGTTCATTGAACTGTTTACATGGTACTGTAATATTTTTATACGTAAAGCAGTATTTTGTTTGGGTATTGTATGGAATGTAGACCAAATTTAAATACTTAGCAACATTTGAAACGTCAGGTTTTGAATTACTAACTACATAATTAATTTTTTCTCTCTCTTCTCTAATCTAAGAGTAGCAAGCAGAAAAATCCAGGATTTATGATTCTGAACCGTTCAGGGCCCTAGTTCTTGAAAACATGCTCAAGAGAAATATTCATAGAATGTGACAGAAGTAGAATTGATAATTCCCTTCCCTCCTTTCAAGAATACACTCCCAGGAAGTGTTATCGAACTGGGCCATCTGCATGGATGCGATATGTATTGCTGTGTACTGATTTATAGGACTATACCCATACAAATTATCGTGCAAATGGTCCAAACCAAAATACTCGGAGCAGTTCAGACTCAATAACCCAATCAAAGTTATTCCTTAGTGTCATTGATTACGGGAATACAAACATGAAACAAATATTCTAAATGTCAAATTTGAGCTTACTCGTAGTATTCAATTGTGTATACAAATTCGTGTCTAAGTATAGGGATCTCGAAAACGGTAAGAGATACAGAGTTGGTTAATTGCAAAGTTGCGGAATTTGGAGTTCAATTTTATGCCGTTTTAACATTTAAAAAAATCCGATCACTTCCGGAAATATCCGAAAAAATTTCAGAAAAACGTGTTTATTTTATTGTAAGCTTATTTGATGAGATAATTTAAATTTATTGACACTTTGTCATTGCAACTTTTTTCCTCTAAAACCTGACATCGTCACAATTGAAATCCGACGTTTCGGTTTTTGCCAGCCATCATCAACTTTTTTCAAGGAAGTGCTTTGTTTTCTGATTCAAATGACGTGCAACACTGGATTAATCTTTTGAATTTTAGGTTAGAAAACTTTGATAAAAGTGTATTTTTCTGTGTACATTTCAAATTTAATGAAATCCATTATGATTTCCATGAAAACTTCGAAAGTTGTAGGTAGGTAACATCTGAAGACTGAATCTTTGTTTACTCAAAGATTTAGTTAAAAAAAAAATTTTGAATTTTGGAAAATTTTGTTTTTCTGCTTCAATCTTCGGAAATACCTTCTTGGCACTTTTCGATTTAAGAAAGCCTTTTATTGGACATAAAATTAAAAAGTGATATCACCTATTTTATTTATTTTACTTTTGAGATTTTACCGCTTAACTAGTGTATTAAATTTAAAAACATGCGTTTTGTGTGTGAGCAATCATCATCACTAATTAATAATTCAGCAAATTCTAACCTAAAATCCAAAAGATTAATCAAGTGGTACACGTTATTTAAATCAGAAAACAAAGCACTTTCAAAATCTGCTTAAAAGTTGCATTTAAAAAAATAAAGTTGATGATGGCTGGCAAGTACCGAAACGTCGGATTTCAAATGTGACGATGTCAGGTTTTAGAGGGAAAAAAGCTGTATTATTTCATCAAATAAGCTTACAATAAAATAAAAACGTTTTTCCAAAATTTCGTATTTTTTCGGAAACTCCAAATTCCGCAATTTTGCCTCCATTTAACCAACTCCGTATCTCTTACCGTTTTTGAGATCCCCATACTTAGACACGAATTTGTGGCACCCTGTATAGGTGTGATTCTGTTTTTGAGTATCTACGTAGTAAGTTAGTTTTATTAATAATAGTACTGCTGGTAGAAAAAATATTGTATGTCCCCTCTTCTCGTCGAACAGCAAACGTCACTCTCAGAGAAAAAAAGCCGTAATTTTTAATCATAATACACATAAATAACTATTTAAAACAATGAACTTTTTGCTATTGTAATATGTCGGTATCTTCCAGTATACTGGCCAACCCTATTGGAATTTCTTTGTGATATTTCGAGTCATTAACTGATTTTTGCAATCCGCTCTCATTTTTGCCGTATCAAGGTTAACCATGGCCTTAAAATTTAAGCGTCTTCTAAACCAGTTAAGCAATCACCAACGAAAGGCTTCGAACGTGTTACATTTTAAACAAAGAAGTGCATATTATCAGAACATTTTCTGTAACAGTTGGACTGGACATAATGGCATTAAAAAAAATGATTGTTAGCTAAGGTCAGTGCTTGGTTTCGTTTAAGATGTAAGAACCCAGTGAAACAATGCCTTGAATGTGACGGGCACCGGGACTCGTAAAACATGTCAGTCATATAATACGCAAGACCACCACGTCGTGTTTTATAAGACTCCTATAAAACGCGAATTGTGATTCATACACAAAACATTTGCAAACGTGTGTATTGTATGCTAATCGTTACATTTTTGATAGCAGGATCGGCCCGATTATATTTGCATCATTTTTTCTCGTTTAACATTTTGATATTATTCCACCCATACCGAGTTTTTTCAGCCAGTCACTTTTTAATTGTGAATCACATTGCAACAAAGTAACTGATGTGTTGACAGCGAATAAAAAAAATTAAGTCGGTTTTTACTTTATAGCTCTTAAACTTTTCTATGAAGAAGACACCCCAAAGAGCTTTACGAACCACGCAAACTGGATTTAATGTGTGGCCTAAAGAATGGTTAACGTATCAGGCGGAGTAGTCTGGTGCTACAAAGACAACAAATGGATCCCCCTACAGCTGTCCTCGATCAGGCTCCACGGAGTCCTGACGCAGGCTCATTGGACCGCCATCTCCGATTTTCTACAACGGGTGGCCAACAAACAGCTGATCTTGCAGGACGACGGGTTCACCGAACTCACCGAGAAACACAAAGAACTTATGTTCAAGAATCAGTTGAACGGTAGCAAGTTTGAGTTTTCTAGTGATAACAACAATGTGATAAAATTGACTGATAGTTTAGTGTCGGAGAGGAAGTCAAGTTTAGGCCAGATTCCGGAAGACAAGGTGGTCGAGCAGCCCAGAAGGCCGTCAATGCCCGATCTCCGGTCTATCGATAGAGATAATAATTTATTTATTGACAGTAACGATAACATAATCAACTCCAAGACTGATAGGATATCTAAGGAGAACGACGAGTTGGTGCTCAGATTACTAAAGAAGTACTGCAAGTACAGTAAGGAGTCTTTGGATAACGAAATTGTTAGTGCCATTGAGAAATTAGCTAGAGATGAAGAGGAAGCGGAACCACGGCCTCAAAGGGTACGCAAGATGGGCTACGTGCCCAAAGAGGAAAAGATCTACGAGAACGTAAACGAAATAATCCTGGACTCGTTAGAACTGGAGTCAGATAGGAACGAACATGTGATCCGTTGGTTGAAACAACAGAACAGCAACAATTTTGCCAGCGATCCTTCTGCCATGCCGTCGAGAAGACACTCATCGGTAGATTTTCCTCCCTTATCTTCTCCGACAAGTTTGGTAGAAAGAAAGTCCTCCACATCTTCCTCGTCAGGATTCGAGAGCCAGAAAAGTTTGACTACGCCATCCACTCCAGAAAGCCGGAAATCTTCTTGGTGCGACAGCACCAGGAAGAGTAGTGTCGGGTCGAATAGTTCATGTTCGGAATGTGAGGAATCGGACGGACAAAGTCAGTGGCAGCGGTTTCTGAAAAAGCACTTGACAGCAAAGAACTCGGAGAAGAGGCTGCGGAAGCAGTGGGAAGCTTGGTCGAGGAATAGGCGAAGAAGGCTTAGTTTGCAAATTGATCCTACGTGGGTTGATCACTTAGAATCACAGCCGTAAGTTACTTCATGTTCTATTTTGGTATAATTTGCATTTAAAAATGCAGTACAATTTTTGAGTTTAATAAAGAAAAGTTACAGAACAGATAAGTTTTTCAGATAATGTGAATGTTACAACTTTACGGTCTGGCTTTGCTATAGATATTATCAAATGTATGTTTTGTAAGAAGAACATTTTTACGCTTGGATATAATTATTGTCAATAAATTTTTAGCTAATTGATCATTGGTCTGATAATGTGAACTATGGTTTGGTTCAGGAACTACCAATTTAAATGATATTGCTATTAAATGTTCCACTTAAAAAAGACATTTTCAGCTGGCTGACGTTGTAGAGTAGGTACCGAAATTTCGCTCCAGTGGAAAAACATTTATTTTTTTTCAGTAACTAAAAGTATCATGCATATTTTCTTTTTTCTGAATTATTCATCTAAAATAAATCGTTTTTGAGATGTTAAATTTAAATGATTGAATTACCAACAAAATTGTAGAATCTGAGTTTTTTCCAATTTCTTGTATGTCATAATAACGATTTCTTTTGTAATTGCACCTTTCTAATGAAAAGTCACAAAGACCACTGAAATGCGTCACTTTTATATTCCATCTAACCGGGCTAGCTTACTAGATTCCCATAGTTTCAATTTTCACACCTTGTATATTTAAAATAGGTAAAATAGTACAGTTGACCAGTAGTTTTGTACAGATATTTGTAAATTTTAATTTTGTTATTGACTATCATGTATATGGTCAAAGTTCTTGAAAAATCCAATTAACTGATTTTAAAATGTTTAAATTAATTAAATTACCAGAACAGTCAGCAGATGACGTGGTTTTGAATATTGTGAGGCACATATCAAGCTCGAACTAATAAAAAATCGCAATCCTAATGATCTTAATTCATGAATCAGAGTAAACTGAAATTTGTAATCAATGTGATCAGATGACGAAGTTTTCAATGTTATTTTACCACCACCTAGTAACTTATTGTCGAATGTTACACTTTGGTAGCTTCTTGAACCATTTTTTCTGCTTGAAATCTATACTACCCAGACCACCCATCGAGGTATCAAGAAAGCCACAAAGTGATTCATCCGGCCTCCTCAATGGTTCAGTAGAAACCTGAGTTTCGAAACGGTTGGGTGAAGTCGTTTAGTCAACTTTAATTATTGTCGGTCACACCGCGACTCGTAATCCATTATCTATTGTTTCAAAAACTGCCATATAATGACTTGAAATAAATCTCTTTTATTTCCTCAAGAGTAATGCGCAACGTTATCTAGATTCTTGGGCGGGTTCTGAAATTAATCAAGGAAACGCAACAGGTTTGATATCTTGAGTCATATATGTGCATGCTTGACGCACGTTGAACATGCTTTCGTGAAACTGGTTCTAAATAAGTTTTTCACATAAAAACCCATTATTTTTGCTTTTTTTTATCAGTTTAATTAGTGTGCATGGTTTTAAGCGAGTAAATGGTTCTAGTTTCTTAAGTATTTTGAAGGCTAGGTGGTTACTTTAGTTAATTACTTGCAACACTTACGAAAACCCACAGATTGACACTTTCATGCTAACTCACTATTGGAATATTCACTGAAAAATTACCAGGAATTTTTGTTACGAGTCAGTTCCCGGTCAATTAATAATTGCTTAAAAATTAACCTTGAAAATCTTATAAACTTTAGTAGTAATAACTTTATGTAGTTAATAAATAATATAATAAATATGATTTAGTGGTTAATAACTTTATGTAAGTATTTCATACTGCCGTTGTGTCTAGTTGGGTGTTATTTAATTTTTGCTAATCACAGAAAAATTTAAGTAAATTAAAGTAAGCTCATTACAATGTAAATTCGGCCAAATCTAATAATCTAACCAATTGTGGCTACTTATTGTTTGCATTACTCAACATGGTGGTCGTAATCGGTACTTAAACGGATACAAATTCGGATTAAACCATTTCAATTTCAACGGTGTTGACTATTATTTTTAATAGCTTTGTTATCATGGGTGACAATTGCTGTGTTATTATAAGGTTTAATTGCGACAGTAACCAAACAGATGTTTTTGCTGGTTCATCAAATTAGAGTTATTAGTATGCATTTTATTAATGTGACATATTGTACCATAATATAAAACTTAGATTTAAACGTAAAATAATAACTTACATACATTCAGAATTAAAAAATTATCTGTCTTGAATAATTACTTGTTAAGGGTACTTTGGACATCTTGTGCATACCAAAAATGTGTTTCTTGATATTGCAGCTTTAAGATGTTGCAAAATGTTGTCAAGTGCAAAATATCATAATTTAACCGAAAGAAGATGTCCGTAAATATTATAACTGTCAAGAACAATCCAAATTATTCTACAGAATACTGCTTCTGTTGTATTAAAACTTGTAACTAAAAAGTTTGGTTCTTAAAGAGTGTTTCAACAGTGCTTACTAAAACCAGATAGTTTTGTCCTACGTCCACTATTGACAAACAAAACAGCTAATGATGACAGTTTGTTTAAGTCCACAATTAGTAGGTAATAGTTTAGCAAATTAATTTACCTCTGCTTACAGCAGCCAAAATTTAAACTGTCGTCACGTGGTAACTGTCAAATTTCACTCTGCTAGGAATAGCAATGGGCTCATCCCACGTAACGTAAAACTGCGTCTCAATGCAAATAAGTTGGGAAGCTTAGTCTGAAATGTCGGAATTTGTAGTTTATTTACAAAAAAGAGGTTTTTTTGGTAACTTACCGGACTTTGAAAATGCGTTAGTAAATTCAAATCGACAGTTTTGCCGCGTATATGACGTAGTTGACTTTCAGCAGTTTTATTGGCTATGGCTGTCTGGCAGTTGACAGTATCTTTCGATCAGCTGATTTATGATCTCAGAGTCAAGTCCGCAAAGTGCAATGTTGCCAAATAACACGTTTTATAGCACGACACGACAACTTTTTTATTTCACTGGACAAAAAGTACTTTGATGTCAATTTGACATAATGCCTTTAGTCTACTGATTGTTGGAAACTTAAAAACCGTAAGCAGAGAGATGTTTATAGAAACAAAGACCGTTTACAAACTGGCAACTCAAAAGCGGACCTAGAAAAAGCTGATGATAGAATTCCTCCTAATCCTTGCACCTAATTGGTTGAAAACCGTCTACGTCATATCTAGCGGGCGTTTTAAATGTTACTATACAATCTGGATTACCATGTAGCTAGGAGTGTATACTATGCATTGATTGATTGCCATCTCCGCTACGGCATAGCTTTCTGGGGAGTTTGTTCTCGAAGCCGCTTCAATTCTGTGTTTCTCCTGCAGAAGCGAGCATTGACGTGCTTGTGTAGACATGTAGATCCCTCTTCATTGCACATGGTATCCTCACCTTGTGCTGCATTTTCATCTTAGAGACGATTTGTCTTGTCCGTGGCAAGTTTGGGGGTCAGTTGTTCGAGGGCTCCGGATGGTGACTCGCAGTAGATTCGTTTTGAGGCTTCCCATTCCTCGCACGGAGAAGATTAAGTCGTCGCTTATTTACGGTGGCAAGAGACTTTTCCATAAACTTCCTCTCCACGTGAGAGACCAGCCATCTGCGCATGGATTTAGGCGTGAGGCTGAGAGGTTTTTGCTTGACGGGGCTACTATTCTCTGGACGAATTCTACTCCAGTTCTTAAGGCGCCTTGTTCTGCCATAAATTGACCAAGCGGCACTGTTTATGTTTTTGATCCTCTTTCTCCTCTCTTATACATGGTAACTGCCTTTTTGTTTTAATAATTGTAAGGTGTAATTATGTGTGATTCATATTGTATGTGTAGTGTAATAATTATGTATGTTTGTTCTTTTTTTGCTGTTTTTGTATGTGTTTTCAGGGCTTTGTCAATGACTTTAAGTTTCCGACAATAAAGCTACTTTTTTGATTGATTGATTGATTGATTTGAATATTTTTATTTAATTTTTGTTATGTTAGACTTAGTATTTTGAAAAATAATAAAATATGAAATACAAAAAAATATGTGGGATGAGCCAATTAGGGAAATATTTTCAGACATTTGGTTATAGAAGCAAAACCGAATTTTTCTAAACGACCGAGACTGGTGGTGTGTGTGTGTGTGTACCATCCATGGGTTCGTTGATTACAGAGTCAAGTTCATCAACCAGTCTCGGACGAATGTAGGATGCACAAAATCCGAGTTTCAAGCCGGTTCTGCGGGCCATTTTTACGCGATCGGTACCATCAGGACGTCTCGCCGCTTCGACGATTTATTACGAGGGTTTTACATAACCAACGTGGCCCGATTACAACACTTGTATTTCTTGGATGGAATCGCAGAACGAACCGTTTCGCTACGGCTGCATTTGAGAAATACAAGAAATTCATTTAGATCGAGAGCCATTCTCGACGAAAAACTCGCTATTAATTGTGTGAAAGTAAGGCCGACTGCGAAACGATATTTTTGCATAACGTCCCGTATATTTGCAAGAATGAGCAAATATCGAGTTCGGTCTAATTAAAAACAATTATTAAACTTCATCGGAATTTGGCAGTTTTTATTAAAAATTTATGTTAAAATCAACTTTCGACTATTGCCGTATCGAGGACGGAATTTTATGTTTTAACGGGAAGGGAAAAAAAATTGGCCTTGTTCATTGATCCGTTGATATGACAAGAGTAGTTTTTTTAATCGAAAATTGCGCAATCCAGGCAGCCTTGACAAAACGTTATTGTGCATAATTTGCGAGAATTGTAAAGAACCTATGCTTCGCTAACCCCATTTTCGATATTATGCTATCTTAAGGTTACCGGTGGGTTTTGACGTAATTCGTTTGAATGCATTTTTCCGCCTTCCTTATAATACGATGATTAAGCTTCTAATCTGAACAAAAGCTTAATTACAAGAGAATCATTCATTGTAAATATTTTTTTCTCTTTGGTACATTTCCTATTGACGCTATTGAGTATTGAAACCCATTCAATGAATGTTTCTGTTCCGGTTATTAAATAATTAAGCATTAAAATATTGACGAGCTGATCAAAAAAATGGTGATTGTAAGGGCAGATAATTATTCAATTGTAATAAAGCTTAATGCGAGTTTATATTGGCAACGTTAATCATCACTAAAGTTGATTCACTTTAAGTAGAAACCCAATTAACTTCCAAGTTTTAATGTTGATTAATTCATATGAAAATCATTGGACAATCGCAGACAGTTTTTCAGTTTACATTAATCTGAATAGAATCCATCTAAAGGTTCAAAATCAAATGCTTTGTCTGCCATTTCAAACCATAACTAGTTCTGCAAGTTTTTAAAAAATTAACATTTTGATACTTACACTAACCAAACAATGCAATTTTTGTTAATCAGTTGTTTAATGGTGGACATCCGGTACCACGGCAGTGCGCCAATAATTGATTTGAACGCACTAGTGCGGTAAAACGCGGCAAGGGTACAGTAAAATACGTTACAAAAATAAAAGTTTGAGTTAAAACTTATTTCTGTGTTGATCGTAGACAAAATATTGTACAAAAGATTGTTTATATTTTACTTAATAGCCAGAAGCTGTAAATGTTAGTTGAAACCTGTCAAAATTAGACAGGTGACTTTTAAAATGTAGTTCAATCGTTGAAAATTTGTTATATTAAGTTCTAAGAGCTGAAATTCTAAGAGCCACTTCACGGGATGTTGGAAATGCAATTCTGAGTTACCAACATTGTAAAGGCTAGTTGACACCTGTCAAAATTAGTCACGTGGCTTTTAAAATTGCGTTTAATCGTTGAAAATTTGATAAATTAAATGGACATAGTTTTGAAAGCATGATAATGCAACCTTAAGCTTGCTATACTGTAAAGACCAGGGGAAAACTTGGCAAAATCAGTCACGTGACCATAAAATAACAGTTTGAACTAAAGAAATTTGCTATATCAAATTTATACAGTGGTAAAAGCTGAAATTGTAAAATACAGGGTTTCCAAAGTTGGTGCTTTCCTTTCACCTGCGAATAGGGCTTCAAAAAATAAGTTTTTTTTTCCTTTGACGCTTTTTCGAAATATGAACAATAACGAAGATACAGGGTGTCAAAGTTTTACTGAAAAAATAATAATTTAATGATTTTGGCCAAAACACTTGAAGTAATTAAACAAAATTTATATTTTAGAAAAGTAACTAACACCTAAAACCTAACCTAACCTAACTAACCTCAATAAGTTAGAAATATTTGAAATCAGAAAAAAAAGATTTTCCGATTGAACAAATAAAATACAGGGTGTTCCGTTTAAAATAATCAAAACATGCGTCCAAAGTTTGACATCGTTGGCAGATATGAATTCCCCATCTCGGAAAATCCCCTGATACCAAATTTCATAATTTTAAATGGTTTGGTATAAAAACTACGATTAAAAATTGATTTTGTGGCTCTGTAATTATCAACTTTTGGATTAAGACAAATACGGATAAATCGCTTTATTTTGACCACAGCTGCGGCAGAGCGTTGTAAAGACCTTTCAGGGACACCCTGTATAATTTATTGTAGCCCCTGCCTTAAGTTATAATCTAAAACTATAATCATTTTGACAATCAATCAATATCACATTTAATTACCGACATACGGTTTTTGCTTTTGCCTGTGACGCAACAGTCAGAAGTGGCTGAACAGAGAGTATGTCAATTTTGACATTGACATGAAGTACTGCAATTTTGCTAATTTAAATTAACTATGCTGGCAAATTATTGGACAAGTATAATCATCACAAATTGGTCTAGGACAATATTTCTCACTTGTGCTACCACACTAGTAAATAACTATTACAGGACTAGTGAATATATTGCACTGAAAGTGAGAATCTCAAAGCACCATCATATACTTTTCAAAATATTACTGTAATCATTTGCTATTTTCTAATAAATATAGTTGGATTTTTACCTTTTGAGAATGACGTCATCTTTTTACATCTTTGTTTCTCGCATATCAAACATGTGAAATAAACAATTTTAGCAAAAAAGGCACGTTGTTAATTTTGTCGTCCTGTCAAATTGAAAACGTTGACATTTACTGTCACTTTGATTTAAACGAATATCAAAGGTATAAAAATGCTGCGCTACAATGAGAAGGCCCAAATGCTAATTCTAAATGTGCTGCTTTTTTTCGAGTACGAAAAGAAACAGTTTCCAGATGTCAACTGAAACTCTCATGAGCACTCATTTTTCAAAGCATTTGTAGGTTAAAATTTGTGATCTAATTCCAGACATGCGTGTTTTTTCACCTGCTTGACGTCATTCTCAAAGGGTAAAAATTTGACTATAGCATAATTTTGTGACATGATTTTTTAACTGTAAATCATTGTTCTATAAAACTTCGTGACGTAACTGTAATTACATAAAGACGATGCACGACCCTGTAAGCCGACAAACACCACTTAAAAAACCGGTGCACGCCAATCAGCAAAGCTTTCAATCGCCTATTAACTAATATGGCTAATCATTATCGAGGCTGCGACAGACCGATTGAAAATTTACGACCTTTTTCTCGAAACGCACAATTTCTAGGTTTTTAATCATACTTATGCGTGTTCGTCCTTTGTTGCACGAACGGAAAATACGTGTGTCGATATGAATTCAATGGCTGTTTTCGGGTAAAATTTTCTCATTAACCTTGGATTGATTAAGTTTGGACTAGTAAGTGATTTCTGTAAACATTTAGTGTAAACATGTCAAACTGTTGATTGAAGCACAAATAATAATCAATAGAACCGAATAGTCTCTTAAAAAGATAAGACAGCATGCTTTCTGTATCAAACCATCTCAATTTAATAGGTATTTAGTTGGTTTTTAATAACGTATAGTTATCACCTTTTTGTTTGTAACTTTCAAAGATATTTCAATTTTTATCTGCTATAATGTGTAACTGTGTCACATGAACGAATATCGTGGTTCTTCTTTGTGCTTTTACTAGTTAAAGTGTGACAGATGCGTAAAGAGGACGCATCACATTAGCTTACTATCTGAAACGTATGTTATTTATGACTATAATACCATACTAAATCATTGTGTAACCACTTTTTGTCATTCTCCAACATGCCAATTTTACCAACGTGGTTCTTTTGATATTTGGACATCGTACTTCTATTCATAGTTTAGCATTGTAGTAATTGTAACAGGGCCTATCTGAATTCAATACATTCGCGCGAATCTCGTTTTAAATATTAAACCTAAACCCTGTCGCAACCGAACGGTCTAACACGGCAAATTATCGAACCTTGTTCAAAATGTGAATTTTGCAACATATTCTAATTAATCGATTGCCTTCGATTTAAAACAAATTTTTAGTGTGTCACGTTATTTTTTTTGTTTAAACGCATTGTATGTGGAGTTATTCGAGGATGTTTGGTTAAATTGACAATTAGATTGTTATTTTAATAAACTAGTGAAATTTAAACCTTTACTACTTTGTTACAGATGGTATTTCCGAAAAATAAAACGCATAGAAGCGGAGAAGAAGCTCTTGTTACCCGAAAACGAACACGGTGCTTTCCTAATACGTGACTCAGAAAGCAGACACAACGATTATTCCTTATCCGGTAAGTTTGTTTTCCATTTGGTTACCATGTTAATTAGGCACGATCGATTCGTGAAATTCTTGGGAAGTCGTCATTACTAATAATTGCGTTTATTAATTTTTTTGGGACCGTCCATATAAAATTTGCGACTCGTTACTAAAGTAGTAGTTTATATTCGATACTAAAAAGGTTTATTAACCAAGCCACCTTTCTGCAACAGAATTCTAAAGCAAATAGGAAAAAAGGTGACCAAAATGCATTTTAGTTTAAATACCTGTTAATTACCGACGTCTTGATTTTCTTCTGTGGACATTGAGTTTTCTTTCCTACTATAGTCACTTGAATTCTTGTCAAAGCAGCAGTTTGATACTTCTTGAACTTGTTTCCCACTAAACTTGATTTGTGAATTGTGAAATTTGAGTCTCGTGGAGCATTTAACATCCTTTCAAGAAGAGATCCAACATAATCAGAAACGAAAGACGAATAAGTAAGGAAGATTATAGCTTTTTACCTTCTCATTGCTATGAATCAAACTTAGAGGTCTGCTCAGCTGTGTATAAATACCAGATCAGATGAGTTGAGATGCTGACTTTCCGGAAAAATTCGTCAATCTGTAAATGTCTGTTATTTCCTGATTGGTTCCACCCCTGATTGTTATTCAAACTGGAGAAGAAAAAAAGAACTTTTGGTTTTTACTCATTATCAATGAATTGGTACATAGCAGATGTGGCAGATTTTTGCAGGCTCTTATTTACTAAAATATTTCATTTCTTGTTAACCAAAGCCTTTCAGTTTGATGTCACCTTCCATCCTTATCTTCATTGTTCTTATAAAGAATAGGTCTGCTCGGTATTGAGGTCAGTACTTCATTTGACGTAAATCACTTCTTTCTGTAGTAACTAAAATCACATACAAATGCGTTTACATTGGTATAGTAAATGGAAAAGTTACTTACATTTTACTACTTACTTTTTCTTTAATCTGTTGAAGATGAAAATTGAACCCAAACATCTTTTCCGGAATAGAACGTCGACATTTTAACAGACTTTCATTACTTTGGCTTAAGTCACCTGCATTCAAAGTTTGATATTGCAATGAAAAAACATAATTAATAGAAATTTACTTCAAATTCCTAACTTGTCTCATCACCAGATCTCAATATACAGGTGTGGTAAATCCAAAACCGACCATAGGAAAACCGTGTAACTGACAGAGAAACGTAGATAATTGCATGCGTGGGACAAAGACAGAAAACGAAAAAAATACCAAGTACTTGGTATTTTTTTCGTTTTCTGTCTTTGTCCCACGCATGCAATTATCTACGTTTCTCTGTCAGTTACACGGTTTTCCTATGGTCGGTTTTGGATTTACCACACCTGTATTATCATACATTACTTATTGCATTACTTAATAAGTTATTAGTGATGCCGAATCTGATATTCAAGAATGTATCGATGTACAATTAATTGTTTTTTAATGAGAGCTGTCATTAACATTTTTTTTTTCAAAGTATTGGTAGCAATTACCATGAAACAGTCATGCTTATTAATGCTCATTATAAATAGGAAATTCCGTTAATTATAGGATACACGCTACTTTGCTAAAGCTTTGTTTTTAATATGTTTATAATTTTTTTGTAAAGGCGAAATTACATTTGTCCTCAAAGTTGTTAAAATTGACACTAATAGTGCAGTAATACTCAACAGGACTACCTTATCTTAAATAGAAATATTTGACTAAACCAATTTTTCTTTAGGTTTTATTTGATTGTGGTATTTTTATTATCAGTGCGAGACGGTGACACCGTAAAACACTACAGAATCAGACAGCTCGACGAAGGCGGCTTCTTCATAGCGCGAAGGACTACTTTTCGCACTCTCCAGGAGTTGGTGCAGCACTACAGCAATGATGCAGACGGACTGTGCGTTAATCTTTGCAAACCTTGTGTTCAAGTAAGTTTACTTTACCGTCTCCCGATTATTTTCTTTGTTACCGGATTCCCGTTAATTATTGTTGTATTTGATATGTGGATGGAATGTAAAAGGTCGTTTCGAGGCTGCTTAAACTTAAAATGGATACGACTAAAATCGTTATTTTGGTTTGACCTCCGCTATAGTAGAAAACAATAACGGGATTAGAATATAATATCTAACTGCATATTTTTTTCATTTAAGGTTGAAAAGCCCCAACCTTTGGGACTATCACATAGGACGCGCGATCAATGGGAAATTGAACGGACGTCCTTGAAATTCATGAAGAAATTGGGACACGGGCAGTTTGGTGAAGTCTGGGAGGGTATGTGGAACAATACCACTCCTGTTGCTATTAAGACTCTTAGACCTGGAAGCATGGATCCCAAGGTCAGTTTTTTTACTACTAAACTCCAAGGCATTTTTTACAATGTAATACTGTTACAGGACTTCCTTGCTGAAGCTCAAATAATGAAGAAACTACGACATCCTAAACTCATACAGCTGTACGCTGTTTGCACAGTAGAAGAACCAATTTATATCATAACTGAACTAATGAAAAATGGCTCTCTACTCGAATATCTGCAAGGCAAAGGAAAATGTATGTTCTGTTTTAATTTGCAAAGTTTCACTCTAAATTGAAGGGTGGTTTCAGCTCTAAAACTGCAGCAGCTAATTGATATGGCAGCCCAAATTGCTGCTGGTATGGCCTACCTAGAAAATCAAAACTATATTCACAGAGATCTGGCAGCTAGAAACGTGCTGGTGGCGGACAGTAATATTGTGAAAATTGCTGACTTTGGTTTGGCCCGATTGATAAAAGTAAGTAACTATTGTTTATTTTGCTAATTCAAACACGTTCTAAAATCAACCGTTTTCAGTTCCACTTAGTTCTTAATACGTTTCTGAAAACGTTTAGAGATTAATATTTGCATTTAAGTTATTTTTTACATGCACTTTGGAATTTCCGCGCCACTCCTTGATATAGTTAACTTTTATTGAAAGGAAAATCCCTCCTACCTTTTCAGTGCATGTTAAACAGATTTGCAAACACATCCATATTCGAATGCAATTAAAAGTTTTCCTTAACAGAGCGAATAATTATTGTTCTAAAAATGTAGAGAAATCTGGTTCTTTATTGACCTAAAAAAAAGTTTTTTTTTTCTGCGTCTGTTTACATCGTAAAGTGGTAACTTTGTATTTTCAATAAACACCTTGTATATTTCAATGTCGATCAATTTACAGTAGCTTTAATTGTTAATTTTTACAGTTTTTCAAGGTGGTAAATTTTTTTGACTTGTTCTGGAAGAAAGAATACATTACCAATACATGATTGTCTAGGTCAATAAGTAGCTTTCGTCAAAAGTGAAATTGACATAGGCAATATTCACCAAGTTCGGTATTTTACGATACAATAAACCATTTGGGAAGGTCACATTTTTGTTCTGAAGTAATTTTGAAATTTGACGCCCAACTTTTGCCAACCCACATTAGGCGCCTAACTTTTTCTGGTGTTTATTGTAACGCATTTACGTAGTTAGTGGCGCCTAACGTGGGGCTGGGCATGACACATGTAGTAACACGGGTGTGACAAAAATATCGACCATAACTTAAACACGGCCATAGTTAGGAAAGTGAAATTGAGTCGCGTGACTGTAGAAGTTAATTGGCGATTCTTAGCAAGTTAGGTAATTGTTGATACAGTCCACAGTTCTTGAGATAATGATGGGAAAATCGCAGTTTAGATTTTCTAGCTGTGAAGTTGACAGAAGCAGCTTAAGCTTCTGGTATTTGTTTCAGAAAGTCCAACTTTGTTCAAACCATTTACTCAATTCCATACAGTTTAGGTTTACTTTCGGACGTCCAATTATTTCGTTTTATGTTACATAGAATGATAATAACTATACTACATATCTAGAAAAACAAGCCTGGTAGGTAGCCTTGTTGCCATAATTTTTGATTATGAACTGGTTTTCATATTAAGTGCAGATCGAATGCAGGGCGTTTAAGCCATTTGTAAAATTAGTAAACCTGCGCACTTGACCCATATATGCAATTGGTTCTAACTGGTTCTACTTACTACAGAGCTTTGAAAATTATCCAAAGGCACATTTTAGGTTAAAGATTAGATTTACACTGTCTGGGTTTGATTAATTTTACTTTCTTTATTAACAGGAGGACGAATACGAAGCTAGAGTAGGCGCCAGATTTCCCATCAAATGGACCGCCCCAGAAGCAGCAAACTATAGTAAATTCTCAATTAAGTCGGACGTGTGGTCTTTCGGAATATTGCTCACCGAATTGGTCACCTACGGCCGAATTCCATATCCAGGTAAATATTACTTACAAACAGAGCTGTCGGTAGTTGAATTACTTTAATTGGAAAATGTAGTTCAATTAATTTTAAATAATTGAACTACTGTAATTAGATTACTTTTCAAAAACAATAATTGTAATTGATTTTTCAATTACTCAGCAAAAGTAGTTGTAATTGGTAATTGATTTTACGATATGTTCTGTAATTGAACCACTTTGAAAGTAGTTGAATTACTTTCAGAGTAATTGAATTACTTTCAGAGTAATTGAATTACTCTCAGAGTAATTGAACTACTTTCAGAGTAGTTGAATTACAAATAATGTTAAAGTAATGGAACTACTTGTTTTTGAGGTTAGATACGATTGTTGTGTTTTGCGCGGTCGAGAAGTAGCGGTTTACTGAACCGGGTTCAGAGCGGCGTTTTGGTTGGGTAAATGAAAAAATAGAAAAAAGTTAGAAAGTTGCGATTTTTGCTGCCTGGTGTAGTATTTTGTTCTCTTCATTTTAACATTAAACAACGCTATAGGTTGCATTTAATTTTTTTGAGTTAGGCGGTAAAATAATATTTCTTTGTAAAAAGCGCCACCTGTGGACGAAAGAAAACAACTTTAAATAATTATTTATGGAGCATCTAATAGAAAAAAAACTGCTCTTTTCAATGGTGCCAAACTTAATGTTCTACGACAAAGGGTTTCGAAGTTATCGCAGTTTTTTTAAAGCAACTTTTGACTTACCCCCACCACTTTAAGTCAAGAAATGGAGAAAAAAGGTTTTAATCAAAGTTGTTGCTAGTAAACGTAGCTTCCGTTTGCAAGTATTTTCAAAGTGCCATTGTATTTGAAATTTTGGAGATATGTACTTTTTTTAAGTTAAAGTTGTTAGTACGCCCCCTTGAGGACATTTTCTGAAACTGAAAATATTTTCTAGCGATTCTAGTAATTTTTTTTTTCAAAGCTCTACAATTAACCGTTAAGTCAAAAAAGCCGAGTGCCACTCTTATTTGGACACCCTGTACATTTACTACTGCCAATAAATAAATTACTTTTTAGTAGTTCAATTACATTTGAGTAGTTCGATTACATTTGAGTAGTTCAACTACATTTTATCAGTAATTGAATTAATGCCAGTAGTTGAACTACTGTAATGGTCTATTAATTCAACTACTTTACTGAAGTAATTGGTAGTTCTACATTTTAAAAACATTGACTAATTGTAATTCAACTACTTTCACGAATTTGAGAGTAGTTGGTAATTGTAATTTAATTACTTTTTTTGAGTAATTGCGACAGCTCTGCTTACAAAGTTAATTTTTTTGTTAGCACTTAAATTACAAAAATCAATTTCGCAGGCATGACAAACGCGGAAGTTCTGCACCAGGTGGAGCACGGTTACAGGATGCCGGCGCCTCCCAGTTGCCCTCCCAGATTGTACGACATAATGTTGGAGTGTTGGCACCGCGATCCCTTGCGCCGCCCTACCTTCGAAACCCTGCAGTGGAAACTGGAGGACTTCTTCACGATGGAGGGCTCGGAGTACAAGGAGGCATCGGCCTACTGAGGAATGGCCCACCCCCCGGCCGACTGGCTGTGCAACACGATGGAGCTGCACTACCATTGATTGGTTCAGGGAGGTGGACCTGGTTGAGCTTTGTTGTCGAGTTGGTGGTTCGAGCCGATGTGTGGTTCATTTTGAGGTCGAGGTGCGTGTTGTGATCTAGTTTTTGTTTTGCGTTAGTGGCAAGTTCTTTTTCTTTAGCGTTTTATTTTTGAGGTACTTAAAGATGGTGCGTTTTAATGAATTATAACATTCTGATGTGTGCCGCAACCGGATTACCTAATCTTTTTATTCTACTGAGCATATTTAGTTATGTTGTTAGTTTTGGTAAAGCTGCGGTTTCTGGTATAATTTTACTATATTGTAATAATTTGCCAACCTTGGCAAACTGAGCTAAAATCAATACATTTTTGAATGGTTTGATTAAATTTACAAATTAGTCGAAACCATGACTGATATAGAAAAAAACTAGAGAGGCGTCGAAAATTTCGAAGAAAGCAAAAAACTTGGACATAATAACACAGTCAGTGGCACACCATTAAAACGAAATCTAATAATAATAAAAAAAATTGGGAAACAGATAACTTCTTTTCAATTTTATATTTGGGGGGCTATAATCTGTTACCAAAGACAGGGTTTCCCAGCAAGTTAAAAGAAATGAAAACTAATTTGCAGAATTTCGGCATTTTATTGAGATATAATAGCGCAGCTTTGTCCTAAACTAACTTTAAATTACAAGAATACCGCTGCTTACATACAGAGTGAGTCAGGTTTAAAGAGAATTGGATTTTAAGCAGAAAGTAGTAATAAAATTGTGTCCAAAAACGCGTTGTTACCGAGATACAGAATGATAAAGTTTCAGATTTTTTAAAGGTTTTATTACATAAATTTCATTCATTCTTGAAATAGCAGGATTAATTTTTCTACATCACACAGTCAAAAATGAATGACTTGTCATGATTATTATTATCATGAAGTTGAAGATGAGATTCACCCAAATCCACCTCTTTTCCAACCTGCATTATACGATCATAACTGGCATCACATTCACCTTGATCATTCATTCTGATGCAGTAAATAAAGAAAATTAAAATAAATGAAAAAATATATATATTTGAATAAAAACCTATTTTAGGGATGCCAAGTTATTTTTCCGGTAAATAACGAAACTCTCTCTAATTTAACTTATTTCCTACCTAAAAAAAATCTACCTCTAAATAAATGATAATACAATTATTGTTTTTTATAAACAAATTACAAACTACTTACCTAACCTAACCTAATACTCTTCGCCAAAACGCTCCGTAACACCCCGTCAGTTGACCAAACTTTTCCGCTGAGATGGATGCTCTGCTAACTGCAGAAGGCTGCTCCTCGATAACAGCTCGGAGGCCTCCTTGGTTACAAATTTAACCACTTTTGGAACCGACCCTCTTCAAAATTTGGTTTACTGGACAAAGTGCAATAATTTTGGTACAGGAGCTGGTAGCACTTGATATTACTCCCAATAAATGGGGCTTGTAACACTTGATATTACTCCCAGTAAGTCCGAACCGGGAAGGAAATATATTAAATATATATTTCTAAGATCTCCTGATCTTCAGTACTGTGATTTTCCTCAAATTTTTTAAAAATTGACTTTCCAGCTCTCATTAAAAGTCTCTCTTGACAATCAACAACAAAAAACACAACTTTTATCCCACTTTCTACCTCCATGTACCACCTTTTTTCACCTCCTTTAAAGTTTATGAAGTAGCTTACTATTAAGATACTAATGACTACATATACAACCCTGCTAAAATTAACTATAATGGAAAACACTTGACATCCCTACAAAAGTTTATATTTTCTATTAAACAAAAAAATCTATATTTTCTTGAAAAACAGTTATTTTCAAAACATTATGTAATAAAACCTTTGAAAAATTTTCAAATCACCCTGTACCTCGGTAACAACGCATTTTCGGACACAACTTTCTGCTTAAAATCCAATTCTCTAAGAATGGTATAGGTTTGGCCGTTAACCCTGACTCACCTTGTATAGCAAATAAAAGACGGCTATAGCAAAAAAAGAGTAGAATAATGTATTGTTTACCTGAAGTATACTACGACACTTAAATAATCATGTACCGAGTACATATATTTAGACAGAGACAACTTTATTTTTCCAGGTAAATCACAATCACGATGACGTAATTTGACAGTTGGTCAATATATTGTTTTGTTAAATTACGTCACCATGACGTCAAATGCTCACACTGGATGTAGCAGCATCAACTCGAATACTAATGACGTTTCGTCTTTGTGTTGATTCGTGACAACTGTGATTTTAAAAAGCACAATTTGTAAATGCCAATAATTTAAAATGGATATACCAAATGTTTAGAGGTCATAAGAATCTCTATCAGCTCATCCGAAAATATACAGGATTTTCCATTAAAATTTTACCAACTTTGTATTTTAATATAAAATAATTATAACATCTATTTCTAGTGATTTAGGAGATTTTGACAACTGTGATTTTAAAAAGCACAATTTGTAAATGCCAATAATTTAAAATGGGTATAACAAATGTTTAGAGATCATAAGAATCTCTATCAGCTCATCCGAAAATATACAGGATTTTCCATTAAAACTTTTGTATTTTAATATAAAATAATTATAACATCTATTTCTAGTGATTTAGGAGATTTTTTCCTATCCGCAAAAATTAAGTCATCACAAACTGTCTAAACATACGTACCATCATGTTAAACTGGTTGAAATTTTCCTCAAAGGTAAGTAGGAGCTGTTTACAGAAAGAAAGAGAGAATACTAATCAATTTTAGTGCACCATAATTTAAGTTAATCAAGGATAAAAAAATCAACAATCATATTAAGTTTGAAAAGTTCTAGTTGTTGTTAATTTAGCTGGATTTAAAAACAACAAACTTGATCACAAATTACGTCTTCCTTGTACTTGTGCTTTAACAAATTTTAATATTTAACTTAAATCTTATTTTTCTATTTATGTTCGTCTCTGTGGTATATTAAGCCTTGAATTATATTTCGCCTTTTGCTTTTACTATATTTATACACTTACTCAAACCAGTTTTCTATTATTATGAATATTGTCATAAAAAAATTTAGTTTCCTCCTAAGTGTTTAGAAAGGAGAGATTAGATTGTGAATATGGAATACCTAAGTGGCAGGCCTAATTGGTTTGCTAACCTGGAGTTGTTTGTATTATAACCAGGAGTAAACTCTGAACATTGTTAATAAATACAATTTAATAGAAAACCGAGTCGCTTTCGACTTTTTCAAAGACTAAATTTAGGGCACATCACTCGTCGAGAGCGGCTCGGTCCAATCAACTTCGAGCTTGTAGAGTTGTTGGAGTGGTGTGACCACGCACAAACAGACAAAAAAAAGTAGAACTGCCATTATTTATCTTTCTATTTACATTGTGAACTTGTAAGTAATACTACTAAAAGAAATTGTGTATTTGTCCATACTTTTTCCGAGTTTCAACGTGTGTTTGAAACTCTCTTACATTCCTCTTTACTGACTTTTTAATACGGGAATTCGGGCTGCGAACGGTTCTTAAAATTTAGAGCATTTTTCAGTTATTTGGGGGTATGGGGACCGTATCGCAGTATATAGTCTCGTTTGATTATGCTCACTCAAGCAGCTATGAATTTTCGAAACGACATTTTTTGAACAGCTGTACCGTTTACTGTACTAGTTTATTGAATTTAAGCGAAATCGTTGTTTGTACGATTTTAAACATATACAATATTTTTTGTATTATACACTGTAGCATATTGAAGGTTAATAAATTTAATTAAACATGTTTTTGGTTTTTCTTTTTTCTAATATTTATGTTATTAAGTCTAAAATAATGTTGATTTCTCCCCAGTCCCAAAAGTCGTTCACCGAATTTACTTTGATCTAAGAAGTACTCACTAAACAAAGCAGCTGATAATATTTTACAAGCTTATGAACTAGCTGAAGATACTCTTAAAGTTGATTTATATCAGTCTATGTTTCTTAGAAAGATGTCCACTCAGGAGTTATGTGAATTGTCAGCAAAAATAAAAAATAAGCATAGTAGTGGGATTGACGACCTAGTACTAGCATCATCAAACCAGCTATTCCGGTTGTTAAAGATGTGCTTTGCCATATAATTAATAATTCTTTCAAACATGGTATATTTCCAGAGCAATTAAAGATAGCGTTGATTAAGCCTTTATTTAAAAAAGAAAATGCGGATTTGATGGAAACTACAGGCCTATTAGTTTGTTACCGGCTTTTTAAAAAATTTTTGAATTATGTATGTGTAAACGGTTGATAGATTTTTTCAAGCATTGTAATTTATTGAGCTTAAATCAGCATGGTTATGTGCCTGGAAGGTCCACGCAGACTACAATATTTAACTTTACAAAACGGATATTAGAAAGTATGGAAAAAGGTAAAGGAAAAAGGAAAGTAATAAAAAAGGACCTGTCAAGGGCGTACGACTGTGTTGACCCAGATATGTTGCTTAGAAAACTTAAGGCTTACGGTGTGCGAGGTCAAACATTACATTTGTTTTCATCATATTTAACTAATAGGCAACAAAAAGTTAAAATATTAAAAAATGGACAGAATTATTTCTCAAGTCTGAAGGAAAATAAAATTGGAATTGCACAGGGAAGCATATTGGGACCTATTTTATTCATTGTATTTCTTAATGACCTTAGCAACATTCTGCTTTCAGTAAATGAGCATGTGACGTGTTATGCCGATGATATGAATTTATTGACAGGGGGAAGAAATGTAGAAAGCCTAGCACTATCGGGACAAAACTTATTTTGCAGAGCACAAGATTGGTTTAAAAGTAACAGATTATTACTTAATAATAATAAAACAAAGGTTCTACTCTTTAGAACAAAACAATTCAAAATTGAAAAACCTGGAACACTAACTTTTGGACAATCAAATACAGAGCTCGTAGAACATACCAAACTTCTTGGAATTCACTTGGATGAATTCCTAAACTGGTCAAATCATATTTTAGAGTTAAACAAAAAGCTTAGTTTAGTTTGCTATGGCATACGGGTCACTGCGAAATACATGAATGAAAGAACATTAAAAATCCTATATTACGCAAACTTTGAATCTGTGCTCAAGTATGGGATAATATTTTGAGGTTCTAATAGCTTAATAGAAAAAAATTTTGTTTTACAAAAACGAGCACTTGGGATACAGGGAGAGCTGCAGGGGGGTTTTTAAAGCTAATGGCATTCTGACGGTGTGGGGACTATATATTTATGAATGTATAGTTTTCTTTTTCAAAAACGAAAGTATGTTTGATCTGGAGGTACATCATAGTTATAACACTCGAAGCGTAAATGTAAATTATCCAATACACAGATTAACTATAACCGAAAAAAATTCCATATTATGCCTGTTTGAAGCTTTTTAATACATTACAAAATGATTTGAAATTAGAAAGAAATGAGAAACTTTTTAAAAGAAAGGTAAAACAGATGTTAATTAATTTAGAGCCATATTGTATCAGGGATTATGTAAGAGACTATTAGGTGTACGCTCATCTTAAAATGACGCTGTTTCTTTTTGTGTTTTCATGTGTGTTTTTTGTAGTTACAGGAAATGTATTGTGACCATAATTAGAAATAAAGAAGACTAACTAACTAACTAACTATATTCAAAAAAGTCAACGTTCTGGAAATCATTATTTTACTCCGTTGTTTTAAGGGTTTCCAGTTGTTTTTAACAATATCATGCATTTTGTCTAACTTTAACCAGCTGTATTGTAATTAATTTTGGAGGTAAAAACTTGTTTGACTAACTAAATTTAGACAATTTCAATATGTACTTTGCAACTTTCTAAATACACAAAAAAGATAGTTTAGGTTTATAAGCATTTGTGCACATAATCGGTGCCATTAAAATGTAATTTTTCAGATTGCGTAGTAGCTTGAATCATTCCCATTTACTGTCAAATCCCCTTCTATAGCAGATACGGCTTATCATCAGTCTTTTTATTTATTTTGATAAGACTAGTCTAATCAGTAATACATTGTTTTAATTCTGAGTAATGCGTTCTCTTGCCAGTCGTAGTTAGCACGTTAAACTGATTACACCATTATTTTGATTTTGTTATAATATTATTTAACAATTTTAGCAATAATTAGGAGTAAAAAGTGAAACATGCCAGGTACAACCAGGTGTACTAAACACTATTTTTGGAATAGAAACGACATACTGGGCCGAGGAGCCACTAGCACTGTTTATAAAGGATTTCATCGGACTACTGGTGAAACAGTCGCTGTCAAAACTCTAACTTATAAGAACGATAACGAGTTTGAAATTTTAAAGTAAGTACCCATATTCATACTTTTTATAATAAACGTGATAAGTAAGAATGCAATTACGTTATTTGTTTATAAGCGTATTCTATCAACTTGTGTAGTAGTTTGCAACAGTATAATAATATACCAAACTAATTTAAAAGATAATCTTGATTGCAATTTCTTATTATTTTTAATTGGTATGCTTTCAGATATTTGCCTATAGATCATATTGTTTATCTTTAATGACGTTCAGTATTTAATTATCTGTGAGAATTAGGTTATACTTAGGCATCTTCAAGATAATGTTTTTATTTGGTGTCTAATAGAAGTTTACCATAAATACAGGGTACCATTTCCTGAATTTCCCTATAATTTTTAAAATATAGAGGAATATTATTTCAAATTTTATTAGAAAAATCAACCACGAAAACATTGTTAAACTGGTAGCCATTGAAGAAGAAGAAACTACCACCCAACCCAAGCCATTGGTCATAATTACTGAATTGTGTGCTGGAGGATGTCTGGATTTAATATTGACCAAACCGGAAAACGTGCATGGACTTCCGGATTCCGAATTTTTACTGGTGCTCAAACATTTGTATCAAGGCATGAAGTATTTGAGAGAGAAAGATATGATACACAGGGACCTAAAACCTGGTGAGAAAACTTGACTGATTGTTAAAAATCCTTTATTTTGATACTCCAATCGAGCAAGTTTAATTTTTGGTCTTATATTTTAGTAGAATATTACTATTTTAGGTAACATAATGAAATGCATCAGCGAGGACGGAACAGTAACTTATAAACTTATCGATTTTGGTACTGCAAGAGAGCTTCCAGAAGAAGGCGTTTTTAAGTCACTGCACGGAACTGTGGAGTATTTAAGACCGGACATGTACAAAAAAGCGATGCTAAATCAGTACATCAAGGATAGCCTAAGTTTCAATGCCAACGTGGACTTGTGGTCTACTGGAGTTACTTTGTACCATATTGCTACTGGAAAATTACCGTTTGTCCCTTATGGAGGTAGAAGCAATACTGACAAAGCCATTATGCATTATATTACCTCAAAAAAAGTTAGTTGTTTTCTAATTAAGCTGCCTGCAATTTTAAATCATATTGTATTGCAGGCTTCCGGTGTGATTTGTGGTGTCCAAAAAGAAAAGAACGGACCAATTCACTGGAGCTCAGAACTTCCAGCCTCTTCCCTTTTGAGTCCAAGTTTAAAAAGACTGATAACTCCATTACTAGCTGGACTAATGGAATCAGATGACAGCAAAATTTGGAGTTTTGACAAATTCTTTAAAGAAACCGAACAAATCGTTTCCCAAAAACTAGTGCACGTATTTTTCGTAAACCATCCCGCATTGCTAAAGTTATATCTGCCTTCAGAAGGAAACCTAGAAAACTTACAGGAAGAACTGTTAAACGAAGGAATTAATTTTGCACAAAACACCCATGTTGTTTTTTACAAATCCACTGTCCTAGACAATGACTACATACCTCCAACAACTGAAGACAACCCTTTGTTTCTATTACATAAGGAAGACAACCACGTTTTAGTAAATAACATTGAAATTCCCTCCAACGCAGTTCCTTTTACAATGCCTCCTTTACGTGATGAGGATATGAAACAAGCTAAACAAGCCTGTTGCCAAGCTTTTGTAATTAAAAGGGAAATCCAAAAGTTACTATCAAGTGCACAACTTATCGAGGAATTCACGAAACAGTTCTCAGCCTATATGAAGAAAAACTCTGAGTACCTCCAACAGCAAAATCAGTATATGGTTAAACGACTTCGTGACTTTAAAAGAACTACAAATCTTTTACTTAGAATACAAGAAACTAGCTCATACAAATTGAAAATTCCACTAGATTGCCTAGAATCAATTTCAGAACTATGTGAACGACTCACTCATGGAGTTAGCACACTGAACCAAAAACTCACAGAAAGTCTTCACAAAGAATTGCCGGAAGTTAAACAATCAGCCCTAACTCAGTAAGTGTTTTATTATTATTTTGCAATGCATTTCAGGTTAATGTATTAATCATTGTAGTGCCCGAACACTTTCAGACATTTTATTAACCATAAAGGACTATATTGACCAATATCCGGTTCCTATATCCGAACGCTATATGAACTCGTACTTGTTAGAACGAAAAAAGTTTAGGTCCTACCAAAAAAGATTGTTTAAAGTACTGAACGAGGTTTGTACTGAATTTGAAGTTTTGTGTAAAATATTCGAAGATTACTACCAACTAATGCAAGTGGATCTAGTCAAAATGGGAGTGTTGACATGTAACCTGTCTGACATGGAGAAGAAATTAAGTGAATTTGAGGAGCAATTGGACGAACAGACTGACAACTACTACCAGCATTCGGAAAATAGAACTAGATCTAAAGGTGAAATTGTTAAGCAACTACAACGCTATCAGCGTACCAGCAACGTTGATGCTGTTTTAAAATATAACGAAAAGGCGTCTAGGGAGTTAAATTTATTTAGCGTAAACTATTCATCTTCTTTGAAGAACTTACTTTCAAACACCAAAAATTAGGTATTTAAATACTTGTTTAGTATTGTATAACAAAATAATTCTTAGATTAAGGATTGTCTAATTGATGTAATTTTCGATCAATATTGTCAAAATAAAATCTTGAATAAAGGGCTGATTTGTTTTGTTATTTATTGTTTTAGAGATTTTAGTTTATGAATAATAAAATATTTGTAGTCTAAAAATATAACATTTTCAGCTTTTTGTCACTTTTTTTTATTATCTCATGTTTAAATTATTACCAATAATATGGTTTTCAAATGAGAAAAATGACGCAAATTTGATTCTATTTCTGTAGATATTATATTTAAATAATTTGTAATTTACATTTACCAACTGAACTTCGTTAATATAATTCTCGTTTTGTATTACAGTAAGAAAACTTACCTAAACCCTGATTTTTGCAACTTTTAAGCACAGTTTGACAATCAGAGAGAAAATTGTTTATCAAACCCACTTGGAGTAAGAAAATTACTGTTTTAAGCACATTTTTGGAATTCTTATTAAATTTCCTATTCAATAACATGAAAAAACACTACAAAACTATGAACAGTCGGGGAGAAAAGTGGTGTCAAAATTTGAACGGCCAGAAATACAGTTTGAAGGGACTGTCAGGGACAAAATCCCCTGTAAAACCCACTTGGAGTGAGAAAATGACTATTTTAAGCACATTTTTGGAATCCTCATTCAACTTCCTATACAACAATCTGAAAAACACTACAAGATTTGGTACAGTCAGGGAGAATTTTGCTGGTAAAACTCATTAATACTTAGGTAGTGTCCATTAAACAGTAAGTAGGATTTTGCTGTGATACTTACGGATACTTGAACCACATCAAAATCGGACATTTTAATTTAGCTTGTATTCGTAGCTAATTAAATTTAAAAAAGTACCTACTTGCAACACTTTTTCACTTTCATATACCAAAGTACTTAATTGACCATATATCTCTATCACCGTCAATACGTTTCAATCTAAAGCTTTCTTTCCACTGTTCTAAGAATTCAAAACCCTTCAATTTTGTTCCAGTTAAATTAATATCCGTATATGTTTTTCCTCCTAAATGAACGATAAGAAATCGTTTTAGAAATTTTAGCAGGAAAAACCCTTTCCTTATCGGATTCAACGCGTTGAATCCTTTCCCATGCGAATAGAAATGAATATTCAGGCTTATTTACGGAGCCCAAAAGCATTCGATTCACTTTCTATCCAAATTTGTCATCGACGCTACTTTTAGTTTTATGCAGAAAGAGAAAAATTGGGTCGGCTATTTAAAATTATAATCAATTTAGATAGCGCGATACGTGTAGTAATTATGCAAAGCTAACCAATCATAAATTATGCTTTCCACTGTTGTTATTGTAACTTTTATTTAAATTACAATGTTTGGCAGCTGATTAGCAACAAAATTAACTAATTGTGAGAAATTATTTTAAATTTTTATTAAGAAATTACCGAGGGGTAAACCCCTGAGTACAATTTTATACACTAATTCCTAATATGCCAGGAATGCCCAGTAATTCCTAATAATTCCCGATAACCTAACCTAGCCTAACAATACCCACTAACTTCCTGAATTAGATATCAACTGCAGCTTATTTTAAATGGGACACCCTGTATATTTTTTCATTTTTGTATCCTACGTCAAATTCTAGACATATTTCGTGTATTAATATCATATCTATCTGTATCCGTTTCCGAGATATTTATCATTTTATCTGAAATTTGATATTTTCGGTCTCAAAAACATTTTTAATTTAGTATGGATGTAAGAAAAGGTTTTTTCTTGGTTTTTGTGTTTTGTCATGTTAGACAAGGTTTGTTCTAGGAGTGTGTGCAGAAAAACGTCAAAATATATAATACAGTGTGGTCAAAATATCAGTTCTAAAAAAAGGACAGAAAGTCTAGTTTTTCAAAGAAAACACTCCTTATTCTTATAATTCCGTATGATTATCTGTTCAAAATTAAAAGAAGTTTGTATTACGCTATTTATTTAAAAAAGTAATTTTCTAAATTGATACATTGAACCTGAAACTGTCAAAATAACCGAATTAATGAAGGTTAAAGTAGTAGTTGTCAAATTTAGTCAAAACTGACTTTATTGTTACTCTCAACACTTTGTATAGACTTTATACTAAATGTTTTCCTTGATTGTTATATCATCAGCATCCTTTTGTTTAATCCTCAAAAACTCTCTTAATTGCACTACTTTTAGTAAAGTTTTATACGTCAATGGATAGCCAATGAAATAAGCTTTCTAAAAATCTATATCTGGGGTTAATAGGTTGGACGGTTTGGCCACTAGAAGGCGTCAAAGTTGGCTCATTTTTTCATGACTTTTTTGGTACATTTTTTCGTTTTGGTACTTTGTATAAGCTTTCATATGTCAATGGACTGCTAATGAAATGAGCTTTTTATTGACGTATTAAGTTGATTGATTAGTTGTACGGTTTCGCCGCTAGAGACAGTCAAAATTTTTAAAGTAAAAATACAAAATTTAAATAATTTTTTCTTGTTTTCCAACGGATTTCATTAAAATTGCCAAATTTGATTTATTTTTTTTATGTTTATATTTGAATGGTAGAAGTATAAACAAAATTATTGTATGATAATTTTTTTTATAATATAATTTAGACCTTTTTAATTTTATTAATAATACTAATTTAATGCCCACTAATTCCTACAGTTGGTACACTATTATGTCCCAGTGGTTTACCCCTCGGAAATTACTGATGTAAATGAGCAAGATAGAGCTCCTTTACAGTATGTTATTGTTCCGATCTGGCAGTAGTTAAAAACTGAAGAAAAAGTAACTTAAATAATGAAAACGCTACTGGTAGTATACAGGGCAGTCCTTCAAAAACTGAATTAATCGATAATGGAATAATACAAATTAAAAAAAAACTATATTAAACGAACAGTGCCGGGTGCTAAATTGTAAACTTAATAAGAATTCCATTTTTAATGAGTCACGTGACCATTTGCACCATTTAAATATAGTCACTAAAAAACAGTCAAACATAGTAAGAAAGTACCTACTTTCGGTGTAACTGGAATCATCTCGACAATATTTTAGATGGATGGAGACTATCATGTAGAGAGGCTTCCCATATCTCTGGATATAGCACCAAGTGACTTTTACTCAAATTTTCTCAAAAAAAATCTCTTTACAGTGTGTCCCAAACTCCACACACACCAATTTGGGATTCCTTAGCAATCAAAATCCTAAGAATTTTTTTTTTGGGACATCCTAATTATCTTTTCAACAATCAATCGACATCAAGCCAAATTATTGGATAAAGAAAGTAGTACCGAACAAAATGTAGAACACTGCGGTCCACTTGCCAGCTTGATATGTAATTAGATGCATATGTTCTGGCGGTAATTTTCTTCATGTCGACTAGGTAGTACTGTGTACTTTTAAACGCAAATTACACATTATATGAAAATACGAACACGACAATAGGAAATTCTAGTTTATACGCAGGCGACACAGATGTGTGGATAAGTTTGATATAATCAGAAAGCCGGAAAATGTTGAATTTTAGTTATTCAACTGTATTATATGTTTTTATTGGCATATGGTTGCTAAGTGGTTGACCCACACTTAAAAAATAGTAAATGCGTTCGCACTTTCTTTGAGAATTTTATTAAGAATGCCATTTTAAATTATCGATTCGTTTTGGGTGTAATATTGACAATAAAAGCTTGCCTAACGTGGTAAGTCACAACTCGTTTTGATCCGTAACTAAACTAATGGAAAGCAATTTCTATGTCAGTTGAATGCCGGAAATTAGAAAAAGTATTGTTTGATTGATTAGTTGTCAGCAATCATACAGTTTTTTAGGGCTGTAAAAAGTGATAAAAAAAAAATCAAAATAAGGTCATAAATTTTAAACAAACCAACCAAAATCTTTGACAGTCTTCCTGACATTTTTTGCTGCAGAAAACTGATTGGACTTAACTTTTCTCTCTTCTACACTTTGACAATTTGGTAAAAACCACTCAATACAATTAAGAGAAACCGAATGCAGTGCAATATTTTGCGCGCACTCGGTAATTTTTGATTTAATGATCGATTGAAGAGGCTTGTTTCGACATTCATGTGCACTCTTTGGAAAACCTACTGTTGCAAGGTGAAAACATTCATAATTACGATTCTTCTGAGTATGAAATAATAGTTGTTAATGACTAAAAGTCGGTAGCCAGTTCAGTGGCGTAACAAATATTAGATTTAGGATAGAAAGTGGTACCTGACGCCAAAAAAATATAAACAACCAAAACTATAATAATATAAATTGTTTATGGTGTACATGTGACCCTGTTGTTTGGATTAATATCCGGCGAATCCATTTTTTTATTCAAGGAAGTACCTGTTGAGAAAGTACTTTTTTACGTGATACGAATTAGCAAAGAGTCGTTTAATTTATGATTTTTAATCGATTAAACAACAAATAAATTTGTTTTTTTTATTCAATTGTTTAATTCAAGTATACAGACGAGTAATTAAGCGATCTCCTTCATCAGCGGCACTATACTATAGAAAGTGATGAAGCGTTTCACTGTTGATATAAATGAAAATCGATAAATAACTCCAAATGTATAAAGTATTTGGGGTCACAATTAATGTGGCTATACCCGAAAAAAAGCTAAGTACCATGCAATTTGCTCGTTTAACATCTGTAGTTTAGGCTTTTGCGGTTTCACTAGCTTGGCTATGCACAGCTGGCTCTTGGATGGAAGAGAGTATTGAAATTAAATGAAAATTTTACTTACGGTAATAAAGTTAGACAAAAAGCAACCAAATATTGTAATAACACACATATTGAAGATGTTGTGACGTTATCTGCGTGTGAATCTTTATTGTCTTCCATTAATAGTTTTATAGGTTTATGATGGATCAGATTTTGTGACGTCTTAGATAATAAAAGATCATATTGGGGGATCATAGTTAAATCAGTCACTTGACGTCGAAAATGCAATCTTGTTAGAAAAAGGTCAAGTAAGAGTCATTGCTAGAAATAGTCACGTGACACCAAATATGGTAGGTAATTATCAACCGATAATCACACAATATTAACAGTTATATTTAGAGTCCGGATTAAAAAGCACTAAAGTAGTGAAAAAAAATGCTTAAAAAGCAAAAAAGCACAAAACTCTTTCAGAATTGCAACATTTTTTTGAGTTCAACTTCTAGAAATTTTTTGAAGATTTCAAAGCTTTTAGACCGCCTTGAATTTTTTTGAGAGCTTCTAGACTAGTTGAAGATTATTTGGAAGCCTTTAACGTGTTTTAAAAGCTTTTGGAAGCTTCTAGACTATTTTGAAAGACTTCCAACTACTTTTGAAACATTTTGGAGTTTCTGTAGTGTTTTGAAATCTATTTAGACTACTTTAGGAGCATTGAAGATTCTGAACTGCTTTTAAGACATGAGAATTTGAACTTTTGGAAGCTTTTAACTGCTTTAGAAGCATACGGAAGCTTTTAGACTGCCTTGAAATTTTTTGAGAGCTTCTAGACTAGTTGAAGATTATTTGGAATCTTTTAAACTGTTCTAAATGCTTTTGGAAGCTTCTAGACTATTTTAAAATGCTTTAGACTGCTTGAGAAGCATTTTGGAGTTTCTGTAGTGTTTTGAAATCTTTTTAGACTACTTTAGGTGCATTGATGGTTCTGGACTTCTTTTAAGACATGGGAATTTGAAGTTTTGGAAGCTTTTAAACTGCTTTAGAAGCATACGGAAACTTGTAGACTACCTTGAAATTTTTTTAGAGCTTCTAGACTAGTTGAAGATTATTTGGAAGCCTTTAGCGTGTTTTAAAAGCTTTTGGAAGCTTCTAGACTATTTTGAAAGACTTCCAACTGCTTTTGAAACATTTTGGAGTTTCTGTAGTGTTTTGAAATCTTTTTAGACTACTTTAGGAGCATTGAAGATTCTGAACTGCTTTTAAGATATGTGAATTTGAACTTTTGGACGCTTTTAACTGCGTTAGAAGCATACGGAAGCTTTTAGACTGCCTTGAAATTTTTTGAGAGCTTCTAGACTAGTTGAAGATTATTTGGAATCTTTTAAACTGTTCTAAATGCTTTTGGAAGGTTCTAGACTGTTTTAAAACGCTTTAGATTGCTTGAGAAGCATTTTGGAGTTTCTGTAGTGTTTTGAAATCATTTTAGACTACTTAAGGAGCATTGAAGATTCTGGACTGCTTTTAAGACATGTGAATTTGAACTTTTGGAAGCTTTTAACTGCTTTAGAAGCATACGGAAGCTTTTAGACTGCCTTGAAATTTTTTTAGAGCTTCTAGACTAGTTAAAGATTATTTGGAAGCTTTTAGAGTGTTCTAAAAGCTTTTGGAAGCTTCTAGACTATTTTGAAAGACTTCCAACTGCTTTTGAAACATTTTGGAGTTTCTGTAGTGTTTTGAAATCTTTTTAGACTGCTTTAGGAGCATTGAAGATTCTGAACTGCTTTTAAGACATGTGAATTTGAACTTTTGAAAGCTCTTAACTGCTTTAGAAGCATACGGAAGCTTTTAGACTGCCTTGAAATTTTTTGAGAGCTTCTAGACTAGTTAAAGATTATTTGGAAGCTTTTAGCGTGTTTTAAAAGCTTTTGGAAGCTTCTAGACTATTTTGAAAGACTTCCAACTGCTTTAGAAACATTTTGGAGTATCTGTAGTGTCTTGAAATCTTTTTAGACTACTTTAGGAGCATTGAAGATTCTGAACTGCTTTTAAGACATGTGAATTTGAACTTTTGGAAGCTTTTAACTGCTTTAGAAGCATACGGAAGCTTTTAGACTGCCTTGAATTTTTTTGAGAGCTTCTAGACTAGTTGAAGATTATTTGGAAGCTTTTAAAGTATTCTAAAAGCTGTTGGAAGCTTCTAGCCTGTTTTGAGGGCTTTAGACTGTTTCTGTAGTGTTTTAAAACCTTTTTAAACTACTTTAGGAGCATTTGGAAGGTGTTTGGGCAATTTAAAGAGCTTTGAAGATTCTGGACTGCCTTTAAGACATTTGAAACCTTGTAGACGGTTTTAGAAACTTTTGGAAGTTGTTAAACTGCTTTAGAAGCATACGGAAGCTTTTGAGAGTTTCTAGATAAATTGAAAAGGATTTGGAGGCGTTTAGACTGTTCTAGGCTGCTTTGTAAGCTTTGCAAGGCATTTTAGAGGTTTTATAGGGTTTTGGAATGTGAACGAACGTGTTGGTGTGTGAATGAACATTTTTTTAGACTACTTCAGGAGTATTTGGAAATTTTTTGGTCAGTTTAAATTTGTAAATTGATTCTTATACATTTTGCAACATGTTTTTGTGGTTCAGAAGCCTTCAATATCTCAATATACCAATTTTTTGTCAAAGAAGTTATTAGTTTAGTTTATTTTTAAAAACTTGAAAAGCTTGTTTTGAAAAAAACTGGTTAAACCATACAAAAATAGCAGTAAATAAGCACAAAACGAAGGAAAAAGCAAAAAAAGCATCAACAAAATGTGTCAAATGACGCGTTTTTGTTTAGACTTTAGTCACGTGCTCCTAAAAGCGGTTACTGAAACTGCCTTCCCAATGAAAATCAAAAAATATGTGGGATCCTCGGTTTGAACATTTGATTTTCAGCCTGAAAACTGCATAATTGAAACTATTTGAGAGTGATATTTAGGTGCAACAAATCACTTAAACTTATAATTCAAATTTTAGAATAACGGATTGTTTAAAATTGTCACGTGACTCAATAGTATAGTGTTTTTAGCTAAAAAACTAGAAAGTATAAAAAAAACTTTCAAAATCACAGTCAAAGACTTGTTTTTGACTCGAAACTTTTAAGCTTAAAAATTGTAAGTGAAATCATGACTTACATACATTGTTTACATTCCGAGTTTTGACGCATTTTTGGTGCAAACCAAAAATAGGTTGGCAATACCAAAAACAAAAAATTTGGTGGACCACCATCTACCACAATAGACCCGGATGGTACTGCCGTATGGTACTACCATCGCGATTTCCCCGTGTGAAACTTTACTGCACGCGGTCAGGTTCTGCTGAAGACAAGAAGTCAACGTTAGTCGCCGAACCGCGATCAGATCGAGATATCGTGCTGCAAGAAGTACCGCGGAACCACTTTGACCAATCGTTTTAATTGGTTTAGTTAGTTATCATTAACTGGACGCGGGTGTTTAAACGGATTTATTTTATTATTTTTTTGTTTACAAAATTAAAGGTAATTTTTAATTTAAATTTCAGTTCGGTGATGGCTTTAACGTGTGTGTGAAGATGTGATTAGGAAATTTGGTATTAATTATGCCACCGTTATTGTGTGATTTCATGTACTGATTTTGCAAGTTTATTATGCAAATTTGCATACAAAAGAGTTGCTCAAATGTAACTTTTTGAATGGAAAGTTCTTAAATCTGTAAAAAAGTAGGCCACTATGCTAAAAAAAGGAAGTAGCAGGATAAAATAGTAATTAAAGTTTTTTCTACACTCCAACAATTTAAAAAAATGCATTTTATTTATGACAGTTAGTTATTTAACATGGAAGATAGTAATTATTATTATTAAGTGTAAATTCCTCGCGGTCAGTGTTGTTTGCATACGAATAGACTTTATACCACTTAACCCATTTTCTTTTTTCAATTTAATATGCAGGAGCACTTTTGATTTCGATTTTCGCTTTTAATGAATTCCCGCACGCGCTATTTCAAATTGTAAATCACGTACAGGTTCGTTACTAATTGTCGTACAAGTTGTTGATCGTTTCATTTACTAACTGTACACTCGTACGATTGAAGGTTGAATTAAACAATTTATGTTATTTATTGAAATCGTACGTTGTTTACTACATCAAACGTTTAATAATTCAGGAATTACGGTTAAATAGTTTTTGATTGAAATATGATATTTTACTTAAAATATATCATTTTATTTTACAGGCAATATTTAGTTTTTTTTTTCAAGAGTAACTTTAATAATAAAAATTTCCTAGAGAAGTTCTCATAGACTAGCATTTTACCAAAATAATGTGTACCTATATGAAAAGTAATATTATTTTGACGGCAAACTCTATTAGTTTTTGAGTTATTAACCTGAATGGAGAGTGTTTCTGCCTATTTGACTTGTTTACAGGTTCTCGGCAAATTTCCTTATAGTCTCTGCAGTTAGAGGCACATTGTGGGGGCTATTTGTATACGACATTCCAAAAAAAAAATATCAATTTTTAAGGTAGTTTAAGGAGGTCCTGTATGGATTAAGTGGGAAAATGGCTAATTTTTCTCTAATATAAACTTTGATTGGTTGATCATGTACTATGGCTTTTACAGAGTTTAAACATGAACCTTCCAAGAAATGATTTAAATTGCCAGAAATCTTTAGGGCCATTTTGAAAGTGCAGTAAACCTCTAAATGCTAAATGCTTCTGACCTTCCAAAAAGTGCCAGAAACTTCTACAAGTGTCTTAAATCTCAGAAGCCTCTAGGATCGTTTAGAATGTACCAAAGACCTCTAAATGCCATTGCAAACTTTCTGAAAAGTTCCAGAGCCCTCTACAACTGTCTTAAACTTTTCCAAAACCTCTAAGACCATTTTAAATGTGCCAGAGACCTCTAAATGCTAAGGACAACCTTCTAAAAAGTGACAGAAGCTTCTAAAAATGTCTTAAACATTCTCAGAGGCCTCTGGGACCGTTTAGAATGTACCAAAGATCTCTGAATGTTATTGAATACTTTCTGAAAAGTTCCAGAGCCCTCTACAACTGTCTTAAACTTTTCCAAAACCTCTAAGACCATTTTAAATGTGCCAGAGACCTCTAAATGCTAAGGACAACCTTCTAAAAAGTGACAGAAGCTTCTAAAAATGTCTTAAACATTCTCAGAGGCCTCTGGGACCGTTTAGAATGTACCAAAGATCTCTGAATGTTATTGAATACTTTCTGAAAAGTTCCAGAGCCCTCTACAACTGTCTTAAACTTTTCCAAAACTTCTAGAACCATTTTAAATGTGCCAGAGACCTCTAAATGCTACTGACAATCTTCTAAAATGTGCTAGAAGCTTCTTAAACCTTCTCAGAGGCCTCTAGGACTATTTAGAATGTACCAAAGACCTCTAAATGCTATTGAAAACTTTCTGAAAAGTTCCAGAGCCATCTACAACTGTCTTAAACTTTCCCAAAAACCTCTAGGACCATTTCAAATGTGCCAGATCCCTCTAAATGCTACTTAAAGTGTTCTAAAAAGTGCCAGAAGCTTCTACAAGTGTCTTAAACCTTCTCAGAGGCCTCTAGGACTGTTTAGAATGTACCAAAGACCTCTAAATGCTATTGAAAACTTTCTGAAAAGTTCCAGAACCCTCTGCAACTGTCTTAAACTTTCACAAAACCTCTAGGACCATTTTAAATGTGCCAGAGACCTCTAAATGCTAAGGACAACCTTCTAAAAAGTGATAGAAGCTTCTAAAAGTGTCTTAAACATTCTCAGAGGCTTTTAGGACCGATTAGAATGTACCAAAGATCTCTGAATGTTATTGAATACTTTCTGAAAAGTTCCAGAGCCCTCTACAACTGTCTTAAACTTTTCCAAAACCTGTAGGACCATTTTAATGTGCCACAGACCTCTAAATGCTACTGACAACCTTCTAAAAAGTGCCAAAACCTTCTACAAGTGTCTTAAACCTTCTCAGACTCCTCTAGGACCGTTTAGAATGTACCAAAGACCTCTAAATGCTATTGAAAACTTTCTGAAAAGTTCCAGAGCCCTCTACAACTGTCTTAAACTTTCCTAAAACCTCTAGGACCATTTTAAATGTGCCAGAGACCTCTAAATGTTATTGACAACCTTCTAAAAAGTGCCAGAAGCTTCTACAAGTATCTTAAACTATCCCAGACTTGTTTTAAATTGTCAGAAGTCTTTAGAGCCATTTTGAATGTGTCTATAAGGCCTCTAAATGCTAGTAAGAATTTTCTGAAAAGTTCCAGAGCCCTCTACAACTGTCTTAAACTTTCCCAAAACCTGTAGGACCATTTTAAATGTGCCAGAGAGAACTCTAAATGCTACTGACAACCTTCTAAAAAGTGCCAGAAGCTTCTAAAAGTGTCTTAAACCTTCTCAGAGGCCTCTAGGACCGTTTAGAATGTACCAAAGACCTCTAAATGCTATTGAAAACTTTCTGAAAAGTTCCAGAACCCTCTGCAACTGTCTTAAACTTTCTCAAAGCCTCTAGGACCATTTCAAATGTACCAGAGACCTCTAAATGCTACTTACAGTCTTCTAAAAAGTGCCAGAAGCTTCTACAAGTGTCTTAAGCCTTCTCAGACTTGTTTAAATTGTTAGAGGTCTCTAGAACCGTTTTGAATGTACCAAAGGCCTCTAAATGCTAATGAGAATTTTCTGAAAAGTTCCAGAGCGCTCTATAACTGTCTTAAACATTCCAGAACTGTTTTAAATGGCCAGAGGCCTCTAGGACCATTTTGAAAGTTCTCTAGACGTCAAAATGTTATTGAGAACCTTCTAAAAATGTCAGAGGCCTCCACAAGTGTCTTAAACCTTTCAAGAATGGTTTTAAACTGTAGTAATGATGAGGTAAACTATTTTTTTTGTAAATAGAAATCTCTATGTTTTAAAACATATTGACGAAAACATTTGTCACGTGGTATATCAGGTTCTTATACCAAAATAGTAAGGCTTTTGCTAAGATACTTACGGTTAAATGAATATAAATAACGGTTCATTCAAGCTATAATGGCGTTTTTGATTAACCTGCTCATATGTAAAAAAGCTCCGTTGAGCCACCCTGTATAAAAAGTCTTAGTAACAATTCACTTTGTAATTATCATTTTAATCTAAGTTATTGTAGGTACTTTTGACATGACAGCAATTCTTCAACAACATATTTACTAGAAACTAAAAGCAAATTAAACTTTTGCTACTTGACAGATTTTTACTAAAAAAAGTGAAGAGACAGAATAAATTATGCTTGGCAAACTTTCAAACTTTTAATATAGTAAAGATATTGTTTTCTCTAAAAAACTGACTTTTTTTGATATCGAAATTGAAGAAGTCATGAATATTACACGCCTAATCAGCATAATTAAAAAAACCGTTCCACATTCCTTTTTCTACGCCTTTGAACTTGACTTTCGACAGTTTCACTGTCGTTTAGCGAATTGCATACAAATCGAATTTGTCACGGTTAACTTCTTAACGCTCAGACCACTAAATAGTCACAAACTGGGAAAAAATTAATTAAAGTAGCCTTAAAATTGCTCTCGTTACTTTACCATCGGAAAAAATGCGTTTGAATTGAATTAGATTTTCACTCGTAGCCAATCAAAGTTATCGCATGGCTGAACTTCCTTAGCACGATATGAATTTGTTATAGAAAATGTCCATAAAGTAAAGGAAAAAAGAAAACATAGTGAGCTATTAAATCAGTATGGTGCCGGAGTTTCACTCGATGATATAACAAAAATACAAATATAGGAAGAAACGGCCGGAAAACAATAATCAACAAATACCTAACATTAAGTTTTATGCAACAAGAAGTTTACCTCCTGTAACAAAAATTGAATCTTCCTGACTGGTTCAAAAGAGTGTCAAACTGGTTGCATACATTATGGAAATGTTGTAAATAGAAACATGAGATGTTATCAGACCAAGCATTCAAGGAATTTCCTTTCCAAAGCGCCATTTTCTTACCGGTTCTACGAAACCTTGAACCAAATTCGAAATTTTTTTACAGAAAGTAAAATCCCGGATCGCTATTTCTTCTATCGTGACCAAACGCACTTACAGCGCCAATTTAAAACTGTATCGTTGACATGCTTTCTGCTTTCATTCATGCGACGCTATTGAAGCGTGTTTTTGGGTATAGAAAGCCGCGAAAATTGATGAGTTTCGAGTGTCACAACTGGAAAATCCCTCATCAAGCATATTTGTTCAATGTCACGTTCTAATAATCAGTTTTTTGTCAAAACCTAACTAGATTCTTAACAACACTGACTTTTAATTAAATGTTAATATCTGTTTTTTTTTGCAGAAGATGCCGCCAGGGCGATGGAGGTTCTGGTTTTATGGTAAGTACTGATTTTTAGCTATTGTTCAACATAATTTAAGAAAAATATATTTTTTACAAAATCATTGTCTAATTGTGAAAACAATGAATTCTGTCTTATGAAAGTTTTTATCTAAATGAATATAAAAAATCCACATTTTATGGAAAAATTAACTTTATCAGAAATTTATCTTGCATCTCGAAAAATTAGTATAACCTCAATATTTTTAGATGAAGAGATGATACATATTACTGTCAAATTCTTATACAGAGTGTTAAATATTCAGAACACTTAACTCAAAACATCAAATTTTTTTTAAATTCAACCTTTTTATAATCATATATAAAAATATTTTGCAAACTGAAATGATGAATGATTCAAAATTCGCACAATTTATTTTAATTGGTTAGCAGTTTAGTTTGAATTTGTACTTGCAGAAAGTAAAAGGAAACAACTGTCAAAAAACGAAGAAAATTCATTTTTTTACTTTCGTAAGTAATGGATCATAAATTACTTATAAATTCGTAAGTAAAAGCTGTTATTGACTAGAAATATAATAAACCATTGAAATAAGTTAAACTATAATCTCAAAACTTGTTAAAAATTAAAAAAGCTACTCCTTTTTCTAATTATGTCAAGAGTTAATGTCTGTCAAAAATCAAACATCCTGTACACGTATTAACAAACAACGGCACATCAAAATTCGATTTTGGTATTATTATTTTTGAACAAAATACTTATGTACAGGGTGGCCAATTAAGAACGCGAGATACTGGATTTGGGAAACTATCTAAGGCTTGCGACAAAAAAAATTATAACTAAAATGGAATTATACCATTCTTCACTCATCATTTCTTCATAGTTTTGTACCTTCATGGAGCAGATGAAGCTTAATAATCACAAACAAATATAATATGTGACAGAGACATTTTTGCAGAAATGTAAAATCGGTAATTTTTGGGTCGGAACATTTTCATTTTTGGATTACCGGAAAATTACTTTATGCTTAAATGAAAATTTTCCTTGATAGGGAAAACAGCTGTCAAACTTGTCATTGTTAATGTCAAACTTATCGTGCATTCTAATGAGACAATTTCAGACATCTTAAGGTAATGATTAAAAGTATAGTAATCTGATTTAATTGAAGAGATGTTCTGTATGTTCTCCTTTCTGGACAACACATTCCCGGTATAAAAGCTTCAATCTTTCGGTAGCGTGACATTTCTACTATATATATAGTATACAGGGTGATCAAAAGACAATTTCAAGGGTTACAAATTGCTATATTGAACCATCCTGTAACTGTCAAAATAACACAGATATGGGCTGTCACAGTAAAAACTGTCAAAATCAAACTTTACAACAAACAACTCAGTTTTAACAGTAAATAACTCAGTTTTTCGACGTTTTAGGTAAAAACGCTATACAGGGTGGTCAAAAGAGAATTTAAAGGGCTACAAATTGGTATATTGAACCACCCTAGAATTGTCAGAATAATCGAGTTATTGACAATACATTTGAGTAGTTACAGGGTGATTTAATGAATTTTTAACATCCTGGTAACTTGATTAATTTTCATTTTTTAAAAGAAAAATACCAAATATGAATTTTGTAAATATTTGCATGTACTTTATTCCTAGATAATCCATTAGTAAGTATACAGGGTGTCTCAAATTTGAGCAACAAACCAAATTTATAATTTTTTATTCGATTTTTGGAATTTACGTCAAATTATAGGCTTAATTGATGTAAAATGTTTGTATCGATATTCAATTGTTTTTTCTCTAGCAGCCTTACTTTGTCCACCATCGTCGAAAGCAGAAATTTCCAATTTGAGCAAAATTTTGGTCCACTTTTCCAGAAAATCGTCCATAACTCGCTTATTTGCAACACCATGTATAAACACACAGTATAACAAAATAAAGCTAATGAATGGGGCTATCACGTGACTTTGAGCGGGCACGGCTAAGTTGCCTCGTTTAGCCGCTAAAGGGCGTCAAAGTTGACTTTCGTTTTTTTCAGATTTTGCTCAATATCTCGGAAACTTTTCAGGTTAGAAATCTGAGGTTTTTATCACCGATGGGATGCAACTTTCACCTTCTATACACTTTTTTGGTACCACGCACCGTTTGACTTTTGAAAAATTAAAAACTAGAATTGTCAAAAAATTTCAAGTGAACAACAAGTTATAAAATAGTACAAAAAATGTAAAAAACTAATTATTTTTGAATTTTTCATGAAAAATTACCGAACATTTTCTGGAAAAATTTTCATAAATTTAATTTTTCGGAAATTTTACATCCCTGCATTTTTGGCTCTAGAAACATTCAAAATTCCACTCATGGAGGTGTAAAATACTATGAATTACTTTGAGCTTATTTGTCTGTATTTCACGTATATTTACTAGTTTTATAGCTTTACGGGACGGATTTAGAATAATATCACTTTTATTATAAATTATGCTATATGTCAAATACGCCATTTTGCTTAAAAAATATCTCAGAACCCTACTTATGGAGGTACACAATCTAGTTAATCAATTTTAACCTGAATTGGTCATATTTCAGAGCTTTTATGGAGCAGAATTGACCGTTGACACTTAATGACAAAGCCATCAAAGCAAGCTTTTAACTCATCAGAATAATATATGATTGACAGGCGCAACTTGGTAAAAATGATAGACATAACCCCATTTTAATCAAATCAAACTACGTACTTACTTTCAGACGCAACACAAACTAATTTGAATATTTTATAAATAAATGAAATAGTTCCATAATACTGATCTAATACTTTGTTATTAATTGCAAACAATAATTTATCATTAAAAATGTTTTACATAACCATGCACACATTCATCATTTGGAAATTCTTAGCTATGTCTTTATTGCCAGCTTATAACATGGGTAATACCACCCAACCCGCGCATTATCAAGTAAAGCAATCGCTGAAACTGTTGCGTAAGGGTGACATTACGCAACAGATTCCGCAAAATTGTAGCAAACGTTTACCCACGCAGGTTACGCTTTTTTTTTAAGAAACAATACCAAATTTAATAATAATTAAAAGGAAGAGAAAGGACGGTTTGTGCAAAAGCGGTTCTCATGGTTCTGCCCGACACTCATCTTAAAAAGGACGAATTAATGGCGTTTGTTTCCTTAATGAAAATAATAATGTTAGCCTATCGAGGAAGTGAATCTAATCGAATTCAGGCGAGATTTGTTTTCGTTTCTGTTTTTTCATGTACCTAAAGTAATTTCACTTTTTTTACAGTTGCGGCTGTATTCGCCCAGGCAACACTGGCCGCTCAACAGATGCAGGTACGAGTGCTATTAACCCCATTTTCCAACTGGTTCTGCTAACTGGTGATCTTAATATACTTGCACTTAAAATGATTTCAGTTGTTTCTGCAATAAATTAGCCGGTTTTCTACTCGTAATTGTTTAATAACCTATAATGAGTTGTCTAGGAGGCGATATCGATGTCTTCGGATGGTTGGAGACCAATCGTTGGCAACAGAAGGCACCCGGAATCGGATAACACGCAACTGTCCAGTACCCACAGAGTTTACGATTCAGAAACCACTTTGTCTCCTTACAACCAAAAACCCCATACACCCACGTCGTATCATAAGAATGGAAGAAAACCTAGTATAGGTAATAAAACCCTATTCCCTTGCTACAAGCAGTAAGAACTATTTCTCCAGGCACAAAAACCAAGTATCAAAGTCAGAAAGGTCCAAGTCAGTACTTTGTTCCAACTGGTCCTAGCCAAACATACAAAAAGTCACCACAAGCAAAGAAACCTGTTATAGTGCAAAGCAAACCAAAGAAACCCGCTAGAGGACAAATGGTTGCTCACAGCACTCGAAGTGAGGTTTACGTAAATCCACCTGGACACACTGGTAGGTTGGTAACTACTTTTTTTAGCACATTAACACAAACAAAACTTACAGGTGGTTCTTACTACTTTAAAACATTACCTCAAAGCAACCTCAAAACTCGTGAAGCTCAAGGTTTTGCCTTTGCCAACAACTTTGGTATCACACAACAGGCAGCCCATCTAGAATTAGCCAGATTTCCAGTTGTTGGGGGCGACAACATCCTACAAAGACCAACGTTCTTTGTGGCTAAACCTTTGCAGAATGATGAGTTCACCAGGAACTTAGTACCACCACCTAATAGGGCCAGAAACCCGCAAAAGAGCAACAAGGACACGAAAATTTCATTGTACGCATTCAAAGAAGGACCGGCTACTGATGCTTCCTCGCATGTACCACAGTTTGGAGCCAGGCCTAATCAATATTTGCCTCAGGTGAGTGTCGTTTATTTAAAAAAAAAACCTAGTGATATCTAATTGTAGTTTAATTAAAAATAACACAAGCAAACTACAATGTGCAAATTAAATAACCTAATTATAATCTTGCAACTGGTGATTAGGTAATGGTCACCAATTTGTCTAATGTTATGCAATCTCTGTGACAGACATTTACCAATCTCTGTACCTTTATTTGAAAATTAGAGAGACAATCTAATTTCCTCTTACTCTTTCTGAAAACCAACTTAAGGTTGTCCAGTAAAATCCACGTTATACGTTTTTGACTTTGACTAGTGGAATACAAGACAAATTAAATTGGATGGTTTTAAGGTATCGCCCACTTTTGATTACTCAACACAACAGCAAAAACCTCAAAAAGTCAAAGAACAAGCTCTTGACGTGCAAGTAACCAAGGAAAACTTGAAACAGTACTCTCACAATGTGGCACCTAGCGCCTTTGGGATTGTTCCTGGACGAAACAGTTATCCTATTGGATACGTGGACTATGACTTTGCTAAAGCACGACCCTCCAGTGCCCCTAGTACTCTAACATACGAAGTAAGCCCTTTATTAGTGCTTTTTAACACTAGTTTAACAAACAACTTTGTAGGTTACTGAAGGAAAATGGCTTGATACTCCCTCACAACAATACCAATTCCGTCCACAAGATGCCTTTTTACAGTTCCAAAGTCAGCGACAGGCTTCAGCAAATGCCCGACCAGGTCTACTATTCCAATCAACAGCAGGACCTCCGGTATTTCAGTCTCCCATTGTGGATCTTAGTGTTTCTCCTTTCTTGCCTACTCCTTACAAGCCGGAAAATGTGATTTTGCCCACATCCCCTACACAAGACGAAGCCGCAACTGTGTTCACACAAGTCTCTAATAAAATGAACAAATACCGGAACGACGCTCTTAAAGAATCACCACTATTCTTTGACATTAAAGAGGTGTCCACCCATTATCCAATTCTTGGAAACCCAGAGTCCCAATCTGAAGGTAATATCAAATTCCTAAGTAATTAAAGTGATTTTAAAGTTTAAAATCAGGTAACACGAATTCTCCATTGCCGCTACAAGAAAATGGAGAGATCTCAAACGAAATTTCGACCACACAAAAAGAAATGAAAGATAACAGAACCAGGCGACCAATCCACAAACAACCACCACCGACCCAACCCACACAAGCTACATCAACGAGAGACCCCACCAGATCAAGAATTACCAATCGCAGACGACCAAGACCGAAAAGACCATTGACCACCACAACAACCACCGAGGAACCCATGGTAATCCAAACTTACGAATCGATGAGGTCTCAAGAGGTGGTGGAAGAAGAAAAACCAAGAAGAAGGAGGCCCAGACCTCAGGTACAAGAAGAGGAGGAAGCTAAACCAATTGAGGAAGAAAATTTTAGTAGACAAAGAGGTAAATGTTGTTGTGTTTCATTTCCAATACCGAATTGTTAGTGTAATACTCATATTTTCCTTCCTTAACAGTTTCCGGAAGATACTCGCTCAGAAACAGAGAACGCACCACCGAACGAATCGAAATCGATACAGTTCAACGCAAAAGATTACGTCCCGGATACAAAGGATACGAAGAATCGACCGAACCATCATCAGACCAACAATACTCCCAAGAAACTTCCATACAATCAGAGGAATTTCAAAGATACCAGCCTGAAGTAACTCCAGCCCAGCCAATCAGACCAGAAACTAGACCTTTCATTGAAGAAGTTACCACCACTGAAAGAGTGCGTTACCTGGCAACCACCGAACCAGAGCAAGACATAAACACCAGGTTCCATTTACCTGAAAACGAAGTTGATTACACCACTCAACCTCAACAGGAGGTTATGTCTACCACTCCTGTACCAACCACAACTTCAGAAATTCCTTCCACAGTCAGATCTACTAGGCTGCGCAGACCTACAAAGTTTGATTCACCTAATCGACCTAGGTTTAGTGTGAAAGAATACAGACAAAGACTGCAAACATCAACAACACCCTCAACGACTACAAGACAACCACAAGAAAATAATAATGCCAGGTTTAGGTTCCCTAACAGATTGAGAACCAGACCTACAACAGCCAGCAGCCGAATTGATGAGGACATTACTGATGAGATTACTACCACCATCAGGTCGAGATTCAGCCCCAAACAACCAAGACACGAACAAATCACAACCACAGAAAATAGTGGGATTATAACTGAAAAAGCGATTAAAGCAGTAAATACACGATTAAGGCCATTTGGGCGTACTAAACAACCAGCAGAAACTACCACATCAGCCACTAAAATTTCAATAAGACCCAACTTATTTTCGGCCAGAAGACGAAGCGGATATCCAAGTTTAAAGGAAAGGATCCAGGAAAAGTTACGAAAAAACGAAACTCAACCGGAAGAAATGAAAGATGATGATGATGTAGCAGAATCGGCTACCACTGAGTTAATACTCCCAACCACCACCGAACAAATGGTTGAAAACGCTGAAGAAGTTGAAAACACCATGGAGGAAGAAGATACAAGCAACGATATTTCCACTGAAATTTCAGTTGAAGAGAGTAACATAACTGAAGACGTGTTGAAAAGCGATGACTACACATTGTCTCAAAGAGTGTCAGATTTGACATCTTCATTTAAAGACTACGACAAACCAGGAGCGTTCAATGCTGTCGCACCTACAAGCAGAAGCATACCAAATCATTTCACTTTATCCACGGACGATCCAATTTTACCTATCGAAGCATTCTTCCCTGGATTAAAAGAGAAGAAAGAAAGGAGGTAAACTTATCTATAAACTCAAAAAATTGTGAAGAAAAATATTGAACGTTTTTCGTGTAATGTTGAATATTTTTCTCCTTTAAAGTTTAAAACAGTTAAAGAAAATTTATTTGGAAGTACAAAATTGGTGAATGCCGCAAAATATTGGTGTGCACAAGTACCAAAAATAATGTGCAATTATGTATGTATAAAGAAAATTATTTATTTTTTAGGACTATAGAACGATTATGTATTATTAGTTGCTTAAGTTTAGTTTGTAAGAATAATAAAATATTTTAAAAGGTAATTTTTTTATTTGTGTTTACACTGTTATAAAGTTTCAACACATTTATTCATATAATTTTAATGGTTTATTGTGTTTGGACCAAAATGCAACAAGAGTTTTGTTTCAAGATATTGAAACTCGATTTTAAAGAAATGTTACCTGTTTATTGAAAGACTGCTTACAAACAATTAACTTAATGTATGTAATTAGGTAATATTTAGAAAAAAATGAATATTCAGCGGTTCCCATGAGAACAGATTCATGAGATGTCCGTTTAAGCATAACTCTAATACTAAGTAAAATGTTACATTCTCATAAACTAAGCTATTTCGTGGGGACGTAACTCAAGCTAACGTTTTAAATTGAAGTTGAAGTAAGGTAAATGAAAAAATAGGATAACGCAACAATGTAATGTAGTAAATATGTGACGTTTTGGAGAACTCATTCAAGTAGTAAAATGTCCGCAAATACGTCTACTGTCCAAATTTAGAGAAACCCAAACTGGAAACTAAACTAGGGCCGTTAGAATAACAGTTTTCAAAGCAAATTCAACTGATATTGCATACTATTGTCATTGTTTGCACTGTTAAATGCATGTTTCGTAATAGCAAAAGCAAAGCTAGATAAATTGCACAGTTTCAAACTAGAACAAAACATTATCAACTTTGAAACAATTATCTACATTTTTCCATTTATTTTGCAGTGAGAAATGCGTGGACACAAACTGGTTATGTAAAGAATACATAATTAGAACAAACCTCATTAAAATACACTATTAGTCACCTTCAGGGATTTTCCATTAAGCATGTGGTTAGGGTTTGCATCGATTTCAAATTTGTCATAAGACCCTTTCTATTTAGATGAGTCATTAAATTGAGCAATTTTCCAATTGACACTGAACTTTAATTATTGTAATTTCAGTTGACTTGTACTCGGTAAACTATTTAAAAAATGCGCTCAATAAAATCCCAAACTTGTAGAGCGAGATAAAAACACAATAGCCTAGATTACCTTTGACGACAGGTACATATCTCATTCAAACCCACGCCAAATAGATAAATAAGACAATTTTTCCGGGACAAATCCCAATGTAAATTCTCTCTAGCTCGAGAAAAAAACTCTTTAAAGCCCCATAAAGCCCTTCTCGGTATTTTTGAGACCGAACATGATAATCCCATCAAAGGTGCAGGTGGTTATAAAATGGATTTTTTTTTTCGTTAAATTTTAGTGAACACAGTGGCGTAGCTATTATTTATAATACAAAGTGTGATAGCAAAAAATACGATCTACAACTCTGATTTAGAAAGTTTTCATAAATTTGATTTTAGTAAGGTCTATCACTATTCTCACTTATTTTTAAGGTTAAACACGTTAATATACTGACCTGCTTCAAGCTAGTTTCGACTTTATTGACATGATTTGTGTGTATTGTATTATTTAGTTATTATTAAGTCGCTAAAGTCAAAATTTATTTGATACAAATCAGTGACTAGAAAGATAAGCTAAAACCTATATAATTGCATCCTCGTAAATTAAGCCAAGTAAAAGTGTAGTTTAGGCTGTGACTTTTTTTAACCTGTATTGTCACAGTCAAAACCCTAAAAAATGTGTTGAATTTCATTAAACATTATCACAAAATCCTAAAAATGTTCGAAACGGTCTAAAACTGTGCAAATTGTAAAATATGATCAGAAAGTTGTACAATTGTTCTAAACTATCGAAAACAGTCTTGTTGCATTTAGAAAGTTTTAGAAGTGTTGCAAAAGATCTAAATATGGTCAAAAAGTTATACTTTGCACGCTAATCAAATGATTGGACAACGCATCCTTTGAAAACCTAATTTCTTTGCCGAAAAACGACTCACTGGTGATAACATGTTTAGATACTGTGGAAAGACTAGCAAAAATTCAGTTATAAAGTTACATCCTTAGTTATTTAATTAAGTTGTTATTCTTCTACTTGTAAACTGATATGGATTGAAACTACGCCACTGTTTAGGCAGGTGATTTAAAAAAGGTTTAATGTTCACGACAGTTAATTGAACAAAATCTTAAATTACCCAGGATCGTAGGATCGAATAAAAGAACTTTTTTCTGAGAGAGTTCACGAGAGGCACAAGTATTTTTTTCTGTCTACAACTTCAAAGAAATTCAACGTACACAAGACGCACAGTGTGTTTGTTTTAAATTCACTTATCGGCACTTGATAGTGTTACAAGGGGACGCATAACCGAGCCTAAACGTCATTAAGCGCCTTTGTAACGAAAGCGGTACTGCCATACGCAAGAGTACTTAGCAATACGAGCCGTCAACACAAGAGAATGTTTTAGTAGTTGGGCGGTGTTTTAATGTCTTTCGTACTGCTTGTCTTAAATTTCTTTAGTGTAAATTTAACCTTTTTTCTTAGTATTTACTTAATAAAACTAGTCGACAAAAAAAAATAAAAATTTTTGTAACACAAAACTGAATAGCATAGTATCGTAAATGGACCCATATGAATTGGAAAGTACCAAGAAGAAACTTGTAGCACGTAAAGTTTTCTTGTTACAGTAAACAAACCAGAAGCTAAAAATGGTATTATAGTACATATAGTATGTATTAAAAAATATCTAATGACTGTATCTAATTTACGTTAAGTTGGCGAATGGTACGACATGCTCTTGCAGAACATCGCGAATGTATCCATCTGCATTTAAAGCTCCATTAACAACGACAAACTCTGTTCGTGCCCCTAAGCATTTTCCACCCCAGACCATCACTGAGCCTCCACCATAGGAGACAGTGGGAGTAAAATTAACTTGACTTTCGCTTGACACGAACCAATCCAGGTGGTCCAGTTTTAAATGTCAATAATTCACCAATCCATAGCCAATTAAAAAATAAGTTGACATTCATTATGTCATTTTCCTGAAAAGTGCTTCCTAAGGCAAATACAGTCCTTCAAATTTCTGTTTAAAAAATCGTTTTTTTTTTGTCATAACTGTCAGACCGTTGGAGCAATATTGATCAAATTTGGAACAAGCACTTTATTACACGTTATTACGGTCAAAGATCCAAAACTAACCCAACCCAACTTAAAAATTGGAAACGGAAAATTCACTTAAGAAGTTTAAAAAATATTATTGTAGCCAGTTTTCATAGTTTCCAGACAAACTAAAAGACTTTAGTTTTGAAAATTGACTTAGAAAAGATAAAAATTTCAGAAGCTTAAAAATTGTGTTTGTAACCAGTTTTCATGCAAATCGAGAGACTTTAATACTAAAAATTGACTTGTAGACATAAAAACTACTTTTTCAAGAATTTGTTACTACAAATTCATACATTTAAACCTTAAAAATTGACTTGAACCCCAAAATGTGACTGAACTAATGAAAAGTGACATCAGAAGCTTAAAATTTGCATTTGAAGTAAGTTTTCATAATTTGAAGACAAATTTCAATATTTTAGTCTTGAAAATAGTCTTAGATGCAGGACATTAACATTAGATTCATGAAAATTGTCTTGAAAACGAACTTTTCGTACTTTTTACTTTGCTTTTAATTTTCTTCGAATTCTGGACTATTTTTAGTGCTTCAAAACTGCTTTCAGCTTGGAAAATCGAGTTTCAAGACTATCTTCACCAAGTTATTGACATAGCAAACTTAAAAAACAATTTTTACATTCTTCATAGACTTAAAATAGCATTTCAGGCTTTGTCACTATTAAATCGACTTCTAGACACCTCAGTGCTAAAAATGTGGGTATTTCTTAATAAACTAGACTGTTTTTAGTGTTTTAAGGCTGTTTTCAGTGCCTCAAATCGAGTTTCAAGACTATCTTTACAAAGTTTTTGACTTATCAGGCGTAAAAGCCAGTGTGTCCACTGACCATAGTCTTGAAAATGTTATTTCAAGCTTCTTCACTATTAAATTGACTTTTACACTCATAGGTGCAATAAATTGTAGCATCTCTAAAAAAATCAGACTGTTTTTAGTTCTGTTTTAAGACTGAAAAATCGAGTTTAAGACTATTTCCAAAAGTCAAGTTTCTTCAGTAATAAAAGTAAAAAATGTTGGTACCAAATGCTACAATAATACGTCTTGAGAACTAATTTTTAGAAATAAAATAGTCCGAAAATTTAATTTACTTCTAGACTTGTTGTCCAGTCCAGAAAATTGAGTTGTACACCAATTAAAGTCTTGAAAATATACTTTTGGACTCTCTTGGTCTTAGTAAAGTCACTTCTAGCCTTAAAAGTCAACTTTTATATTGTTTTTAGTAGTAAAAAATGAGTTTCATGCACAATACAATCTTTGTCTTGATTTCCGGACTTTTTTTAGTTCTTGAATGCCAGTTTCAGACACTCAACCAGGATGACAGTCTGAGAAAGCGAATCATAAGACCATTCCTAGTAGTAAAAAAGTTTTTAGACTATTCAGTACAAATTTGGACTTTCACAAGTCTTGAATATTCAGTTTTAAACTATAAAACGATTTTTTAAATTGAAATTTGGAGGACTGTATCTTCCTTAGGAAACGTTTTTCAGAAAAATGACATAATGCAAGTCAACTTATTTTTTGATTAGCTATCAAATGGTGAATTATTGTTTGTATGTATAATGACGTATAGCAAATTTGATTAGGAAAACATGGTAATAGATTACCTCTAAAACAGGTGTGGAAAAATAAGATCAATATCCACATTTTCTTCGAAACCCTGTATTTTCTTTAATAATTGAGATATCAGAGGGAATAAAAAAGGGAAATGTTCAGACAATAGCGGGCTACAATTTGATGTTATAAACTGTTTTCAATTGTCAGTTGTTGTGTCCACAGGGTGTCTCAAAAAGCACAGAAAATTAGTTACTTCCTTTTCGTCCCTGTATATAATATAAAAAACCATTTAAAAATTGTAATAAGACAGATGTATTCACGAAGAATCAAGCTACAATTCACAAAAAAGATAATCAAAATCGAGCGAAGGATTGAAGAGGAAATTGATGTTAAACTAAGTCTACATTTTGACCGTTCCTCTAATTTTGCGGGGGTGTGTAGTTATAGTTTTTTCTTTTTATGTGGGGTAACCTTTTTTTCTCTTTTTTTTCTCAAACGTCACCTATCATGACTGGACTCCATCGCTCTTGTTACCTAGTTTCCATTGTCCCGATGCGTGAACCACCCTTAACTTAAACTTGACTTTAAATATGACAGTGCAAATGGGGGTTTGTCATATTTGCTCTTCTCGCTCATCCGGGGCTTAAACTAACTCAAACATGGCTATTACAAGCCAATGTATAAAGGTCCAATGAGCCTATTGAAAAAAGTGGATGTTCTAGGGCTTTATGGGCATTTTTTCTATTTCTAGAAAGGCATATGCAGAGGTGTGACACTCCGAACACTTGGGTGGAATAGTAACAAATTTTGAACTTCAGCAACTGCTGTGAAAAACTTTTACCTTTGACATTAAGGTGCAAAACAAATAAATTTCCTAGTTATAGGTCAACATCTCGCAATGAGTTTAAAAATGGACTAATATAAAAAACACTTACACAAGGAAATAGAATGTCATATTAAGTTAAGTGCATGATTTGTAGACCACTTATGTATTAATACTTACACTTTTGGCCTAAAGCAACATAACATTCCAGTCGACTGAAATTTATTACTCACTCTATCGGAAGCTTTTCTGTTTTTTAGCATATGTCGCCCGTCTTTTTTTTTTTTTTTTGGTTGGCAACGCCTCAAATGCGGGCCTGATAAAACAATTACGAGCTTTCAGCTTTTAAGTGTACGACTTTAATTGTAAGGAGTTTCCAAACAGTGAATTACATAAAAAGAGAAATTACACCATTTGCTTGTTTAAATCTTTGAGTTTAACTGTTTGGGCGTGGTGTGTAGCTGATGGAAGTGTAAACTGCCTTTAAACGGCGAAGACACTTTAATCGTCCCACGAATCCAAAACAGATATCGGCTTTGCTACTGACAAAACATCGGAGAACCTTGGAAGATTAATGGCGTTGGATGACGTGCCGACAATGTCTTTTAATATGTTAGCGATATTAAGGGGAAAGTTGGTAATTTTGTGCTCACACACACAGTAAATGGTTATTTGTTTTACGAAATTTAATTACTTTTGGGTTTAACGTGAATGTAACCAGTTTTGTATAGCTTGATGGTTTAAGTAAATGCTCGGCATCAAAAATTTGATCTTAAAAATATTCAAATTTAAGTAATTGAGACTTTTGACTATGAACAAAGTTTCTTTCTTCAAACACTCTTTTTTCATATTTTGTGCACGATTACACGGAAACATTTTCTTTACAATGAATTAGCACGATGTGCACAATACTCTTTATTGACTATGTAATTTACGACGAATAAATTATTACTTTTAAATATTTGACAAGTCCACGAGCTGCCATTGTTCCGGGTAATTTTAAGTTTTAGATTATTCAGTCATTAACAGAATTTTTGTTTTGTTGAACCAGTAGCCAAAGTGCGAATTTGCGCTACCAGACCAAAATGTGCATTTTTCTATGACAAACTTTTTAAAAACAGTATTTAGATAAGACAAGTAATTTATTTAAGTATTTTCGAAACGGACAACTTTTCAGCACAGTTTTGTGCTGACACATGTGACATGTCATGAAGAATTGATTTAATAGACATTATTAGAGAAAGTTGGTTACTAAAAGCTCATTTTGATTTTCAAATGCGATTGTATTACTTTATGCCAATTCTGCGTCATCTTTTAATTTTCAAAATACTCCAAAAACTGTTTTACAAGTTTAGTAGGCCATCCTTTACAGATCCTTAGGCAACTTTTCTCTAATTTTATAGTAGGTACGAATAAAATTTATTATCCAAAATGGATACTTTGACATTTTTACCTATTTTGGCGATGTATCGGGTTTCGCTGGCCTCTACCTGATGTGGTTGTCTTGTCACTACTTCCTACGAAGGCGTAGAAGGACCACAGACGTTATTTTTCCGACTTCGAACTCGGAAATTAACTAAATTCCGACTTCAAACTCGGAATTTAGTTGCAATGTTGTCAAACTGACCAATTATACTATTTTGGTTCGAAGAGTGTTTTTGCAATGTTGACAAATTAACAAATTCTACTAATTAAGATCAAAGAGTGTTTGCAATGTTGCCAAACTGACTAATTTTACTAATTTGGTTTGAAGAGTATATGCAATGTTATCAAACTGACAAATTCTGCAATTTTGGTTTAAAGAGTGTTTCCAATCTGTCCAAACTGACAAGTTCAACTAATTTCTTTGAAGTGTGTTTGCTTGCAATATTGCCAAATTAACAAACTCTCCTAATTAAGATCGAAGACTTTTTGCAATGTTGTCTAACTGACAAAATTTGGTAATTTGGTTCAAAAGTGTCCTTGCAATGTTATCAAACTAACAAATTCTACAATTTTGGTTCGAAGAGTGTTTGTAATGTAACCGAACTGACAAGTCCGACTAATTTCTTTGAAGTGTGTTTGCAATGTAGCCAAAGTTAACAAATTTTACTAATTTGCTTCGAAGAATGTTTGCAATGTTGCCAAACTGAAAAATTTTGTCTAATTTGGTTTGAAGAGCTTTTGCAATGTGACAATGTAAATTCGGAGTTGGAAGTCGGAATTTAACTAAATTCCGAGTTTGAAGTCGGAATTCAACTAAATTCCGAGTTCAAAGTCAGAATTTAACTAAATTCAGAGTTCGAAGTCGGAATTCACCTAAATTCCGAGGAATTTAAGAAAAAAAATGTTTGTGGCCCTTCTACGCCTTCGTATATTTCAACCAAAACTTTTTTAAACTATTCTCACAAAGGCATCGAGCCCAATATTTTACTTGCAAATATTTCGAAAACCGATGATTTTAGCGAGACTAACTAGGTATACCTTTATTGGTTAGAAAACATTGAGAAACAGATATTCAAATTCTAGTTTTCACTTGGCTATACCAGAAAGAAGTTATGTCGAATAAGCGAATTGTTTGCTGCTTAAAACTGAGTTGATAATCAAATTTGTCATTCTCAAAAACCCCCCAAATATGTAATTTTACCAAAAAACTACAAGTTGTTATTTAAAAAAAACATTTAAAAAAAAAACTTTGACTTCCTGTATTTCTGGTTCCGTTGACTTTTCGTCTGAGGTAAGTTGTGCTAAATCGAATCATTTTTGTGCCAGAAAAAGATTACCATTACTTATGGGACACCCTGTATATAAACCAAATATCAAGACGTCATCGATGACACACAACAATCATTTTGTTCTTGAATGGACTAGGGGACTCAGGGGATACGAGTTTTGAAAGTATTTAAGGAGAGTTTTGACAGTTGACAATGTCGTTGAAATGTAGAAAAGTTCTTCAATTACTAAAAAAAAAAAATCTAAAAATAAATATATAATATATATACAGGGTGGTCCAGTTTTAAGTGTCAATAATTCACTATTTGATAGCTAATCAAAAAATAAGTTGACTTGCATTATGTCATTTTTCTGAAAAACGTTTTCTAAGGAAGTAACAGTCCTCCAAATTTCCATTTAAAAAATCGTTTTATAGTTTAAAACTGAACATTCAAGACTTATGAAAGTCCAAATTTGTACTGAATAGTCTAAAAACTTGCTTTTTACTACTAGGAATAGTCTTATGATTCGCTTTCTCAGACTGCCATCCTGGTTGAGTGTCTGAAACTGGCATTCAAGAACTAAAAAGTCCGGAAATCAAGACAAAGATTGTATTGTGCATGAAACTCATTTTTTACTACTAAAAATAATATAAAAGTTGACTTTTAATGCTAGAACTGACTTTACTAGGACTAAAGAGAGTCCAAAAGTATATTTTCAAGACTTTAATTGGTGTACAACTCAATTTTCTGGACTGGACACCAAGTCTAGAAGTAAATTAAATTTTCGGACTATTTTATTTCTAAAAATTAGTTCTCAAGACGTATTATTGTAGCATTTGGTACCAACATTTTTTACTTTTATTACTGAAGAAACTTGACTTTTGGAAATAGTCTTAAACTCGATTTTTCAGTCTTAAAAAGCATTAAAAACAGTCTGAATTTCTTAGAGATGCTACAATTTATTGCACCTATGAGTGTAGAAGTCAATTTAATAGTGAAGAAGCTTGAAATAACATTTTCAAGACTATGGTCAGTGAACAAACTGGTTTTTAGGCCTGATAAGTCAAAGACTTTGTAAAGATAGTCTTGAAACTCGATTTGAGGCACTGAAAACAGCCTTAAAACACTAAAAACAGTCTAGTTTATTACGAAATACCCGAATTTTTAGCACTGAGGTGTCTAGAAGTCGATTTAATAGTGACAAAGCTTGGAATGCTATTTTAAGTCTATGAAGAATGTAAAAATTGTTTTTTAAGTTTGCTATGTCAATAACGGTGAAGATAGTCTTGAAACTCGATTTTCTAAGCTGAAAGTAGTTTTGAAGCACTAAAAATAGTCCAGAATTCGAAGAAAATGAAAAGCAAAGTAAAAAGCGCGAAAAGTTTGTTTTCAAGACAATTTTCATGAATCTAATGTCAATGTCCGGCATCTAAGACTATTTTCAAGACTAAAATATTGAAATTTGTCTTCAAATTATGAAAACACACACATTCTGGTCACATTTTGGGGTTCAAGTCAATTTTTAAGGTTTAAATGTATGAATTTGTAATAACAAATTCTTGAAAAAGTAGTTTTTATGTCTACAAGTCAATTTTCAGTATTAAAGTCTCTCGATTTGCATGAAAAGTCAATTTTCAAAACTAAAGTCTTTCAGTTTGTCTGGAAACTATGAAAACTGGCACCAATAATATTTTTTAAACTTCTTAAGTGAATTTTCCGTTTCCAAGACAATTTTTAAGTTGGATTGGGTTAGTTTTGGATCTTTGACCGTAATAACGTGTAATAAAGTGCTTGTTCCAAATTTGATCAATATTGCTCCAACGGTCTGACAGTTATGACAAAGAAAAAACGATTTTTTAAAGAGAAATTTGAAGGACTGTATTTTCCTTAGGAAGCACTTTTTAGGAAAATGACATAATGAATGTCAACTTATTTTTTAATTGGCTATGGATTGGTGAATTATTGACATTTAAAACTGGACCACCCTGTGTATACAGTGCGTTTTTTTTAACGCGCAACATAGGATTTTACGTGTTAAATTTTTAAGCCCATGTTAAACAATTTTATTTTGGAACTGCAAGTCTATAACTTGACGGGTGTGTCTTTAGTACCCTGAAGCTTAAGTAAGTCTACCAATTTGGTCTAAAAAGTGATTGAAAACTGGAAAAAAATCATTTTTTTTCGAAAAAATTTTATCGTTCCATACTCCCTGTATGCATTGTCGTTCCTTGTTGTTTTTATACTGGCAGGGCAGGTAGCAGGTAAAGTGACATATTTTGACTGCATCACGACCCGACGATCTTTTGAACGTCAAAAGGGCATTTTATGATTGTTTGGAATACTGTTTGGCTTCAAACGGAGGTCACTTTGAACAATTCACTTATAAAAATACTTCTTTTGTTCTTAACTTTCTTGATATAAAGTTAATGATCACCCTGTTTTACTTTCTACGACAAATTTTACCTGCTACCTGCCGTGCCCGTATCAAAAACAACAAAGAACAACAATGCATACAGGGAGTATGAAACGATAAAACCTTTTCGAAAAAAGATGATTTTTTGCAAGCTTTTTAACACTTTTTAGGCCGAATTGGTAAACTTACTTAAGCTTCAGCGTACGAAACAGCCACCCGTCAAGTTTTATACTTGTAGTTCCAAAATAACATGGTCTAACATGGGCTTAAAAATTTAACACGTGAAATCCTATGTTGCGCGTTAAAAAAAATGCACTGTATAAATAAATATATAATAAATCTTGAACAAATTCTTCAATTAGTAACATTGGTTCATTTGAAACAATCATAAAAACTTGGTGGCCGTGATAATTTTGACTGCACGAACAAACTTATGGGTGTGATTTTCAAAAAGCGGGCTTGAAATAAGTGTCTCACTGTGCTATAGGACCACCCTGTACAATCAAACGAGGAGATTCCCGTAATGACGTATGTGTTCAGGTGACTTTGCTGCCGTGGCGCAGCGGAACAGCGAAAATCGAATCAGTTTGACTTGAACTATCGTTTGGTCGCGAGCGAGCCCGCTTATCGCTTCAGTTTCGCAGAGAAACGCGTGCGTAGCGAAACCGTGTGTTTTCTCCATAATTCTCTCGTTCCGCGATTTCGCTAATATTGGCTAAATGGTAAACAATGACTTTGTAGTGTCACAAGTATCGAGCAATCAGATGGCTGACGAAGCGGTGGTCGTGCCCGTAAAAAAGGTGGTTTTCGACGTTTTACTGCTGCAGCTCGGTAAGCACGTTGCTGCTTTTTTTTCCTGCAGCGGGAAAGCTTTATTGCTACCGTTTACCGTTTTATTACGTAATTTGTTACCACTTCCAGGATGCGGTTATTGCGGTCTGAGTAAACCCCACTGAAAACTATAATGTTTCGCCTAATTTAGTCTTGTCCTCTATTTTGTAATCTGATAAATTTCGATACTGCTTCACGTACTAAGAAGCTCCGGGCAATATAATTATTGATTAGAATTTTATTAGATACTTGTTTCGGGTTTGTGGGCGGTTATCCTAGCTTTGATAGTGACAGAGCTGATACCCTTGTTTATGTGCCTGTTTTTATTACCTTTTGATTGGAAAGAGCAAATGTTAGAGTTACGTTATTAAATACATATTTTCGGGGGTAATATCCCTAGTGCATTTAATTTTTCCGGAAAAATTCGGAAAAACGAGTTTCTAAGTCATTTTTTTTAACAAATAGCATGAGCAAGAGTGGTTTTAAAAATCATCCGAGTCGAAATCGAGTATTCCAATTTTTCCATAGGAAAAATTAGATGCACGAGGGATATTTGGTAAGATTATTTCCTGAGTTAAATAAACATTTTATTTTAATTAAAACAATAAGAACAATAATTAATAAGAACCAATAACTTTCAAGCTAGAAAGGGTAACACTATTCTTTATGTTGCTGTGAGGAGTGTGAAATTTTTTCGAATTTTTTTCCGGAAAAACTGCTGACAGCTAAGTTGACAGTTGTTAAGTGATTTTTCCACTTAAAATTTACATTTGTTATACTAATTCTTGATAGCGGTTAGTCAAAATTGAGAGGAAGGAAATAATCTGTAAAATATTTACTAAGTCTTCTACAAATTTAAGTAGTGAATCTTTGATTATAGGCATGGGTGCAGAAAAACGTCAAAATATATAATACCGTGTGGTCAAAAAATCAGTTCTAAAAAAGGATAGAAAGTCCAGTTTTTCAAACGGAACACATTCTTATAATTCTGTCTGATTCTCTGTTCAAAATTAAAGAAGTTTGTATTACGCCACTTATTTAAAGAAAATCACTTTTTAAATTGATACATTGAACCACCCTGTAAAATTCAAAAAAATATGGCAGCCTGTGTCGATAGGTTGCTATGTTTGGCCGCCAGAGGGCGCCAAAGCTAACTAAATGTTAAAGGATTTTTTTTAATCGGGCAGATACGGCCCTAATATTTGGCACAAACCTAGCACAATGATTACCAAATCTAAAGTAGTAGCAAAACTGTAGAAATACAATCATTAAGGTCGATTTTCGCTTGCACTAACTGGTCAACATAACGCAAAACCCATTAGGATAGTGGCGGTGTTTCAGGCAAATTTAACCTTTACGAAAATTGTCATTTGCAAAAACAGTTTTTCAAAAAATTTCCAAGCATTACGTCCTGGTAGATCTAGTAAGTCACGTGACCGTGTTTTCCTAATTTTCTATAATCAAATTAGGCTTTAGCCAGTCAAAACATTTATATGTCGATGGACAGCCAATGAAATGAGCTTCCCATTGACGTATAAAAATCGATTGGTTAACCTAAAGTATGTATAATATGGTTTAGAATATAGTAGGCCAGATTAAAGCCTAAAGTATGTATAATATACACACCTAATAATATACAGAGTGTCCCATTTGAAAAAACTTACTTTTTGTTTGAACAAGATGTTGTTCATTTTCCAAAAGTACCGAAATACAATTTTGACTGAAAATGTCTCAAAAATCGCACAATTTTGGTTTAGAATATAGTAGGCCAGATTAAAGTCTAAAGTATGTATAATATACACACCTAATAATATACAGAGTGTCCCATTTGAAAAAACTTACTTTTTGTTTGAACAAGATGTTGTTCATTTTCCAAAAGTACCGAAATACAATTTTGACTGAAAATGTCTCAAAAATCGCACAATTTTGGTTTAGAATATAGTAGGCCAGATTAAAGCCTAAAGTATGTATAATATACACACCCAATAATATACAGAGTGTCCCATTTGAAAAAACTTACTTTTTGTGCGAACAAGGTGTTGTTCGTTTTCCAATTTTTCCAATTGGTTTGCCTGCTAGAGAGCGTGGGGTATATTTTTGTTTAATTCTCAAAAACTCGCGTAATTGCACTATCTTTGGTAGATTTTTATACGTCAATGGACAGCCAATGAAATGAGCTTTCTAAAAATATCCCTATTTGGGTTGACAGGTTAGACGGTTTGGCCGCTAGAGAGGGTCAAATTCGACCAATTTTTTTATCACTTTTTTGGTGCTTCCTCTTGTTTAATCCTCAAAAACTCGCTTAATTGCACTACTTTTAGTAAAATTTTATACGTCAATGGACAGCCAATGAAATGAGCTTTCTAAAAATACCCCAACTTGAGTTAAAAGGTTGCACGGTTTGGCCACTAGAGGGCGTCAATTTGACTAATTTTTTCATGACTTTTTTTGGTGCATCTTTTTGTTTAATGGTCAATAACTAGCTTATTTGCTACACTTTGTATAAGCTTTTATATGTCAATGGATAGCCAATCAAATGAGCTATTTATTGACGTATAAAAGTTGATTGATTAGTGGTACGATTTTGCTGCTAGAGATAGTCACAATTTTTGAAAGGAAAATTACAAAATTCATAATTCTTCCTTGTTTTCCAACGGATTTTATTAAAATTACCAAACTTTACCAAAAAAAAAAAACATTGTATTATATATTTTTTTATATTTGCTAATACCTACTAAAGTTAAATCTCTAATGTTTAAACTTCCTGTTAAGATTGAATTTGTACTTTATTTATGAAATATTTAAATAGAAATTAAAAGCATATTCTTTTACTATGGATTTAGTGTAGTAATGTAGCATTAGGCAGCAAATCTTGGAAAAAATAACATTAAAGTTAGATTACTTTTCAGAAAACTTTATAGTTAAATTAGAAGTTTTATAAACCCCCTTCTTTCATGTTCTTTCTCTCTGAGTAATGTATAAAGTGTTTTTACACAAAAATTTGAAAAGTAGTTTAATAATACACATGTAATATAAGAACTGTAAACTTTCCTTGAGTAAATTCATTTGAAATAAAAAAATATAGAATTTAAATCACCTCAGTCTTTGTATACCCACACCATGTCAATTTTGTACAGTTCACATCCATTTCGAGTACTTTAAATCAGAAATTTTCTAAGTGTAAGAAATAGGTTATACACTATGAAAAAATTGGATGATGACAGTAAAATGAATAATGTGATAAAGTGGTAGTAAACAAGTTGTTAATTGCCTATAATTCTAAAAAAAACCAAACTTTTAAAACGATGCAATTAGCGCAAAATTACAGAAACAAACAAATTAATGTTTGTAGCTATATTAAACAATTTTTCTGTTTGAAATTCTTCTAAAATTGCAGTGATTGTGACGTTGGTTGTTTACTTAGAATGATGACATTTGTAGATATAAAAAAAAACATTATTGGTGACTCACTACAGCCTTTCACTTTTACAACAAAGCCGCCGTTCGCGCTCTAGTGACTTTAACTGACAAAAATGGCCACTTTACGTCTCCGCTTTATCTATAGCAATAACCGTTAGATTGTTATTGAACTTTGCAGTCAAAGTAAAAATAACCGTGGGTAATCAACTCCTACACACTCGCACAGGATTTATTTCTCTACAACGATGACGATCTCTCTAAAACAGGCGCGAAATCTAAATAAATCTTGTCTAATGCATGAATTGACCCAGGTCGTGTCGTTGGTCGCTATATACAGGGACAGCAAATTTATTGCAGTGGGTTTGTCCGGGAAAAACTGTCTTGGAATGTTCGGACGAAGGGGTCAAACTCAGAGTGAACGTTGCTCTAAACGCTTTAAAGCCGATTTTATACGGGCAACTTCCACTCTTTATGATCATTATTCTGTACCCCTTTTTCAGTCTTATTGAATGTTAAACCTGTTTTCAAACTTGTTTAAGAGGACAAAAATGAGCCCAAGACTTTAATGCAGTAAAAACCGTAAATAGGCTTTAAAAAATGGTTTTTATTAGATGATGGAGCGTTAATCTAATCGTAATTCTATTAAAATGTTTTTTATAGGTTAGGTTTGTAAGAAAATTGTGAAAAATGTTTCAAAAAGTTTTAAAATTTTAGAGATTTTACAAATGTGTTAAAAAATATTTAAAAAAAACTAATATTTTATCTGCCATATCCAAAAGTAATTTTAAACTATGCATCTCAGTACTCTCTAAAACTTTAGTATTTCTCGAAACAAATGGGATAATGAACTTTACTCTATCGTTGACTCACCCTGTATATATACATTTCTGATGTAAACTACTCGATATGCATGTGAACTGTACAAAATTGACATGGTGGGCATGGTATACAAAGACTGAGAATATTTAAATTCTATATTTTTTTATTTCAAAAGTATTTACTCAAGGAAAATTTACAGTTCTTATATTACATGTGTATTATTAAACTACTTTTCAAATTTTTGTGTAAAAACACTTTATACATTACTCAGAGAGAACGAACAAGAAAGAAAGGGGTTTATAAAACTTCTAATTTAACTATAAAGTTTTCTGAAAAGTAATCTAACTTTAATGTTATTTTTTCCAAATTTTGCTGCCTAATGCTACATTACTACACTAAATCAAAAGAATATGCTTTTAATTATTAAAAAATATATAATACAATGTTTTGTTTTTTGGTAAAATTTGGTAATTTTAATGAAATCCGTTGGAAAACAAGGAAGAATTATGAATTTTGTAATTTTCCTTTCAAAAATTATCTCTAGCGGCGAAACCGTACAACTAATCAATCAACTTTTATACGTCAATAAAAGGCTCATTTCATTAGTTATCCATTGACATATAAAAGCTTATACAAAGTGTAGCAAATAAGCTAGTTATTGACCATTAAACAAAAAGATGCACCAAAAAAAGTCATGAAAAAATTAGTCAAATTGACGCCCTCTAGTGGCCAAACCGTGCAACGTTTTAACTCAAGTTGGGATATTTTTAGAAAGCTCATTTCATTGGCTATCCATTGACGTATAAAACTTTACCAAAAGTAGTGCAATTAAGCGAGTTTTTGAGGATTAAACAAGAGGAAGCACCAAAAAAGTGATAAAAAAATTGATCAAATTTGACCCTCTCTAGCGGCCAAACCGTCTAACCTGTCAACCCAAATAGGGATATTTTTAGAAAGCTCATTTCATTGGCTGTCCATTGACGTATAAAAATCTACCAAAGAAAGTGCAATTACGCGAGTTTTTGAGAATTAAACAAAAAGATACCCCACGCTCTCTAGCAGGCAAACGGTTAACCAATCGATTTTTATACGTCAATGGGAAGCTCATTCCATTGGCTGTCCATCGACATATAAATGTTTTGACTGGCTAAAGGCTAATTTGACTATAGAAAATTAGGAAAACACGGTCACGTGACTTACTAGATCTACCAGGACGTAATGCTTGTGAATGAAACAAATGGGATAATGAACTTTACTCTATCGTTGAAGAGAGATCTATTTCACCATGAGGAACTCGGTTATTTGAAGATATACAAGAAAGTTTAAATTGAGGCAAATTTGAGCAATTAGGAGTGGATTAAAATGCCGCTTTAAAAATTAAAAAATTCTTAGTACTTCTCCAGATATCCGAAAAAAAACTAAATTTTGGAAATCAGTTTTTAATTTTTTACTAATTTATTTCATAAGATAACTAAAAACAAAAGACACTTTATCATTGTCACTTTTCCTCCTCTACAACATGATAATATCAAATTTTAGTTCCGACGTTTCTGTTTTTAGTTACCACCATCAACTTTGATTTTTTTTATGTGCTTCTATACATTGGCTGTTTATTGAAAATAACAAAAATTATGTTTCAATTAAGGGTTTCTTGAAAATAACAGTTCAACAATTCTCTGTTGTCACTTGACACTTCTTCACGTGACATGACTGACATTTTCAAACCAACAAGCATGTGACTCTGTTAAATGACGTCACGGAATTCCCTCTGACTTTCTAATCAATTTGAGAGAATGTTGATTAATGTTATTTTATCGCACGCTTTCCTGATTTATTTGATTTGGTATCTAAAAATAAATGAAATTTTACTGTGTCATTTTTTGTCTTTTTATAACGTAGCATTATCATTAATAACATAAAAGTCTCAGTTTTTGACAACCATTATTAGTTTTTAGGTTTTTATTTTGGAAACGCCATATTTGATAGAATTTTACTTTTCTAAAATGTATTTTGTTACAGTTTAGCTAAAATATCACAAATTGTATCTTAACAAAGAGTGCATTGTACATGATATACATACATACATAACATCACATTTTCAAGGCGATCTTTGCAAAAACATAATTTTTGTGATTTTTACTAAATTCCAACATATGGTACATCATCGTAATTAGAAAAATAGGCTCTATTCAAATATGCAAAAATTCAATTTGGCGCCCATAAGAAAAATGAAAGTTGATGATGGTAAGTAAAAAAAACGAAACGTCGAATATCCCAAATGAAACTGCATCGTTGTAAAGGAGGAAAAGTGTCTTTTGTTTTCAGTTATCTTATCAAATAAATTAGTAAAAAAATAAAAACTAGCTTCCAAAATTTCGGTTTTTTTCGGATATCTCCGGAAGTACTAAGAATTTTTAAAGCGGCATTTTAATCGACTTCTAATTGCTCAATTTTGCCCCAATTTAAACTTCCGTGTTCAAATAACCGAGATCCCCATGGTGAGGCACGTAAAACGGACACCCTGTATATATCTATATTTTAGATGTTCTTAAAGTAATCTAGTAACACAGCAGATTTGACAGATGTTCAAACTATGGTTTTTCTCAAATTACTTCATCGTGACGTCCAATTCGTTCCATGGGCGACAAATTTGCAAAAATTCTAAAACGGTATAGTTTCATGTTGTTCATTTATTGAACGTCCAATGCAACCACACGCACATGAATCATTACAAAAACTGCCTACTAAATAAATCGTTCTAGTCAATCACAACAATAAATCCGTTTAACGTGTCCAGATCAGGAACAATAAATTAACTGCGTGTGAAAAGAGACTTTATTGTTGTCATTGCCCCAGCTATTGCCCGTGGCATATTTATTCAATTGTTCGATATTGATTTCAGTGGGGTGGCCCATATTGTTCTTCTTCCTCTTCGGTGTTCCGTTCCAACGGGGCTTCTTCTGCGACGATGAGAGTATTCGACACCCTTACCACGACTCCACTGTGCCAAGCTGGACCCTTTATATTACGGGAATCGGCCTAAATGTTGTCACGGTAAGTGTCCAATTATTTTATTATTCTATAGTTTCAGGTAAAGTTTGAATAAAGCTAAAGAACATAATGAGAGCGAAAAAGTGAAGATTTTGATAATAAGATGGGTCAGATTAGTTATTTATTCCTTTCTTTGCAATACTACACCATTTACACATGTTGTTTACAAAGCGTCAGTTGAATTTTAGAATGCATAACATGGATTTCAGAAATATAACTTGTATTTCAGGAAAGATTGTTTGTATTTCAGAGTTCAGAGAAGCAAAAGTTGTTATGTATGCATTAGTAGAGTTTTTCAAAATTAATGTGACGGATAACTGCTGTGTGCTCCTATTTACCATGTTAACATCCTATATCCAAGGTTCTCCTGGACAGGCTGTATTACTCCAGTATAATTACTGGATAGTGCATTGCAGAGAAAAACTTTAACAGACCTTTTCTGAAATACAAGTAAGTAATATGAAATGTAACTTACATTTTCTACACGTTATAGATTCTAAAATCCAGTTTATATTTTCTAAACTACATGTGTAAATTGTGTAGTTCTAAAATGGCTCACTCTCTATCAGTAATTCAAATCATATTTCCGGCTACTTACTCAGATATTACTATGTCAAGTATTTATTTTAGTTTTTGTTGGGGTGCCTCAACCATAAACTGCCACAAAACAAATTTACACTGGGCGTTATCTGTCAACATCCTGAGGGAAGCCACTCGGTTGAAACTTTATTGCATGCCATAATTTGCCTATAACTACTATTATATAGCACAATTAACTTATACAGTCTCATGACCTTTCTGCTATTACACCTTACAGAGTTGTCCAAACCCTATGTATTCTAATTAAATTCCATTTCATTGCCCTTTAGGCGCCCATTTGCAATGCAATCGTGCATGCATAATAACTGCGAAAGATAATTACTGTTGTAGTTATGGGCGCAAATAATAAAACAGCATGTTAACTGCCCACAAACACGAGTTAATAAATCTTCTGGATGAACGCTTGTAGAGTTGGAAATTTCGACAGTTGTTTGAAAAATGTAATGGACAGTGTTGTCAGGTCTAGGAAAAATTCCCCTGGAGAGTTGAAATAAAAATACAAAACTTGTTTAAAAGCAATACAATGTGTAAATCATATTATTATGCATTTTAGAGTTTTATGAGTTGTTTTTTGGCGGTTGTCACGAGGTTTTGGAAAAAAGTGCATTTTTGGATTATTTTTATTTTACTCTATAAAGGTTCCAAGGTACAACAAAGGGCATATTTATACCAAAAGACCTCAAATAAGGTGAAATAAGCACAAAAAATGGGTATTTTTTAAGTACTTTTTAAGATTCAGTATCCTTCTGTTTAAAGGCAATACAATCAGTAGAAAGCATATTTAATGCTTGTTTATACGTCTATGAATACAATTTTGACAGTTACAGACACAGTAATTTGAAAAACGTTTAAATTAGTGTTTATAATGGTCGTTAACTGTCAAATACTACTCCATAAAGCTATAAAACTACAAAACCTGCTTAAAAAACTTTTTGAAAACGCTTTTGGGAAAATTATTATCATTTAAACGTTGGCAACATTGCTTACCTATTTACTTTACTTAAGGTTCCAAATTTCACAACTACACAAAGCTGATAAGACAATTAGCTCAGAAATCCTTTTAGAACTAAGCAAATATTCAATTTATCGGTTATTGATATTAATGCATCATAATTTATTTATTGGCTTGTCTGACTAATTATATACTTAACCTCAATATGTTAGGAATTAATTTAAAAAAAGTCACCCTGTATGATTTAAATAACCTTTGTGGTTTTTATTGCCCTTTTTACGATCCTATTGTTATTTATGGAAATTCTATGGGAGAAACCTGCTTATTTTACAATGCAAACATTTATTAAAGATATTTGTGGACGTTGCAGTGTTGTTGGTACTATTTCCTTCTACAAAATGTCAGTGCTGTCAATATATGCAAACAACGAACTAGAATTGTATAGGTTTTAAATTAATACTAAAACAATATAATACGAAAATTATCCCAGGAACTTATGGGCTTACGTTTTGCCGGTATGCGATATGCCATTAATTCGGGCGTTAACGAGGCATTAAGTAATTGTTATGACATAAGAATGAGTTATGATACTTAAAATAACACGGCTGCAGCCGTTAAAGTAATTATTTTAACTAGAATAATATACTATTACATTGTTTCTTGCACCTTTTCTGTTTTATTCGGGGTGGTCAGGTTAAGTCACTAGTGGAAAAGAAACAACTATAGTTGTGCACCAGTATGAAAAGTTGAAAATGATTAATATGAAACCAAAAAAGTTGACTGACACATTTACGAGTTATTCCCTGGGCTATTTAGTAAAAGTAGGTTGGTACCTATTGTCTTGAAAATAAGGATTTTTTTTTCAAGAAAATAAAGAAAATTTATTTATTTAATTTATAGAAAAGGTACATTTTTGTAGGGATGTCAAGTGTTTACCATTATAGTTAGTTTTAGTAGGATTGTATGTAGTTATTAAGAAAATTAACAGTATTACTTGATGAACTTCAAAGGAGGTGAAAAAGGTGGTACGTGGAGGTAGAAGGTGGGAAAAAAGGTTTTTTTGTTTTTGGTTGTTGATTGTCAAGAGAGACTAATGAGAGCTGGAAGGTCAGTTTTCTAAAAAATTCGAGCAAAAATCAGACTATTGAAGATCAGGGGATCTTAGAAAGCTGTTTCCTTCCGGAACGGAAGTTACTGAGTGTAATACCGAGTGCTACCAGCAATTGTACCGTCTAGTCCACGTTATGACATGGAGCAGATTGTGATAGAGGACCTATTCCAATCGATAACCGAGGAGGCCTCCTGGCTGTTACCGAAATACAGCCTTTGCAGTTAAAAATCCACCTCAACGGAAAAGAAGAAGATTGGTCAACTGACGGTTTATTTTGGACAATTTGGACTCTTTGACGAAGAGTATTAGTTGTAAGTAGTTTGTAATTTTTTGTATTAAAGACATTTGTAGTTTTAATGATATATTTAGAAGCAGGATTTTTAGGTAGAAAATAAGTTAGATAGGTTTAGTTATTTACCTTAAAAATAACTTGGCATCCCTATTATAGAATTTTTATTCAAGCTTATTTATTTAAATTTTCTTTATTTACTAGATTATTAGAATGAATGGTCAGGGTGAATCTGATGCCTGTTATGATGATATTATCATGCAACTAGGAGGTGAGGGAGATTTGAGTAAATCTCATCTTCAGGATGATAATAATCATGACACTATACTTATTGTAAAACAGTCATAATTTAACTGAATTGTCAAAACGAATACAAAATGGTGGAAAAATGGTGAATATTGAAAATACTGAAAACAAAGTAAAAGTACATAAAAATGGAGTTTTTGTTTAAATAATATTTTGTAGATTTGGTTTAAATCAAAAAACTAACGTTTGTATGTTGTAAGGCTAGTCCTCGAGGTTTTTTAGTTTAAAATTTAAATTTAATTTTATTTCATAAATAGTTTTAGACCAGGAGCGAAACTAATTAAAAGTGCCATAGGTGTAAGTGGTGGGCGTCATTTAAAAAAAAATGTTAAAAATCAATCAGATTGAAAAAAAAAACTTTAAAAACTTGTCAAGAGAAAAAATAGTAAAAGGAAAAGAAAAAACTTGGAAGAAGCTCTGAAGAGTCTGCGAAACGTGTTCTAAACTTCCCCTAGTAATTCAGACATTTGGACTGAAACCTTTAACTTTTAAGGGCGTTATTTGGTTAGCAGATTTTTGGAAACAGCTTACTTTTGAGCTATTTTCCAAATAATCAGGCAACTGACAGAAGATTGTCTAGTCTATTTTATTTTGAATCGTAACGATTTAGAAATTTGGTCCGTAAAAATTTCTTGGCATCCCTTATTAAAACATGTCAAACGAACATTTGGATTTGATTACTTTGGAAAATGTATCTGATGATCTTGGGGCTTCTTTAAGGGATAACAGAATTCACGTGCAGAATTTTGTGCTTTACACTCTTCTAACTCACCGTTACTGTAACAGATGCGTCAAAATGACACATAAACTAATAAACTAATTGACAGTTCAATGATTTAATAATTTTAAAAACGATACAATCACGAATTCTTACTCTAGAGGGCAAAAAACGAGAAATGTATTTCATGTTACAGAACTTTTTGTTCTGGACGTTATAGTTTTGCCTAATAACGGTCACGAGCCGCCACTGTCATTTAGAATCAATTTTAGGTCAATATTAGTGTAACACAATTTTTTTTAACATTTGACCACTTATCTGTAATTCAAATACGGATCTATTTGTGGCTTTGTAGCAATCGAAAGAATTTTGACCTCTTTAAAGATGCATATGTGGTCTTTCGGGCCCCGGCGACTAAAGTTAAGCGGCGCCAGTGTCATTTCACCACTTTTTATCATAAATTCATCACATTCAGAGTTACAATAATTATTATTAAATGAACTCAAGTTGCTGTAGCAATTATCTTGTTAAAAGAGATTGTAACTGATGATGACTTGTCTGTCTTTGTTAAGCGGCACATATTTGATCCTGAATTTTATCAGACAATCTAGAACCGCAATGTTCTTCGTTTTGGCTTGAACCTATGCATGTAACAACACCTATTATCACTGAAGCGTACCTGACTTCCTTATGGATTTCTAGACCATAGAATTAGATTTATACCCCTGATCTAAAACCTGTAAATTACAATTTTTTACTACCGTGTCAGAAACATCCTGCTTATAGAGCCGCAGGGCAAAAAACCGACGTGAAATTCACGCTTTGGCAATTTTTCCTTCGTCTAAACCCGCAATAGAACGCAAAAGTTTACTTGGTAAATTCAGGTAATTAACTTTTCATAAATAAGAAGGTTGGCTTTAAAGCCCTTAAGGCTTTCAGTTCTTTTTTACTTTTCAACTTAGAACGCCGGTGTAATGAAGTAGAATTACCGGAGAAATTATATGCGTTTTTGCTGCTTAACATACGCGAGACGAAATTGATATAGTTGGAATTATGCATCCGGTTGCCAAGGATGGATATTTAAAGACGTGGAAAAAGGTAAAACGTGCAGTTTGTAAATCGAACACCGTTTTGACCTTTGACAATTCAAATTATGTTCTTCTCGAGCGTGTAACTTTGAACCTTTCACTCCGTTTAGAAGAAAATGTGGTTAGAGATTAAACAATAAAGAAGACACAAATGTAGAAAGAAAGTGCGGCGAAAAAATTTAACAAAAACGTAACTGACAGAAGTGAAGAAGAAACAGCACATAAAACGTCAATTATAAATAGTAAAAAAATACACGTGACTCACGTGTTACAATATTAGTACTTTAACGAATACACAAATTATTATCAGATGACATTATAAGGTCATTGTCAAGTATTGTAACACGTGTTTACTTAATTATTTAAATTTTTGGAGTAGGTACTTCATCTAATGCAATAAAAAGAGATAAAATATATGTTGTGGCAAGATTGTCCTTTATTCTGCTACTTTATTAATAATATTATTATAAATGGCGTTATTATCGAGTATTTTAAAGATTTTCTTCTCATTACTAGTTTAAGAATCATTGAATGAGATTAGAGATGTCTTTAAACTCAAAACTTATAATGTGATATTTAGATAAACTAAAAATTCACAAAAACAGCTGCGTGGCTGTAAAAATAAAATTGACCACAGTCAGGACCTATGACAGTTGAGAGAACTGTCACTCGTATATCTTGAAACGAAATAATACGAACTTGTAATATTTTCTGAAAATACAGAACGCTTGAACGAAAAGTGTTTAATTTAAGATGACGTATCCTGATGGAAAACATGCCGTTTCGATTGTCTATCAATGCAAATCTGGGTAATGTACGCCACTGAGAAATCCAATCTACACGCATATGTAATTTAACCTCAATCAACCTGCTTGTCGGCTGCGAATTTCAATTATTGACTGTTCAAATCTATGTCACGGTCTGCAAAACATTTCCGAATCGAATCCATCATTGGAAGTTTCAAGTGAAATGATTGCCATTTTCCATTCGAACAAGCTAAGGCCGAGACTGATTTGTTGCAGTTTTTCAGAAGGAAAAAAAGTTCGATATTGACCTATTTAGAGTAAACTTACTAGATAACATTGTTACTTTATTAGTTAACATCAAGTTATAAGTGCAGGTTAAACATACTTTTTCGTTAAAACGTTTTCTGAACTACTAGTGTAGTTAAACGATAGTAGGAAACATTTTTTTCGTCACGTGACATATATTTTACAATTTTGGCTGTAGTAATTTATTTTTATGGTCACGTGACTGCTTTTGACTAGTGACACTTCCACTATGCCTTTACAGTGTTGGCAGCTCAAAAATTCTATTTTCACTCACGTGACGTATATTTTACTGTTTCAGCTTTTACCACTTTCTAAATTAGATTCAGCAAATTTTCATAGTTGAAAATACATTTTTATGGTCAAGTGACTGTTTTTAACTGTAGTGTCACTTTGTCAGCTCAAAAAATACTATTTTTTGGTCAAGTGACTTATTGTATTTTACATTTTTGCCTTCATAACCGTTTTAATAGGATTTTGAACCTTTTTGTAATTCAGACTGACTTTTTATGGTCACGTGACTGTTTATGACTAGCGTCACTTGGCCAGTACAGTGTTGCCAGGTCAAAAATTGCCTTTCCAAAATTTCGTAACGTGACTTTTACCATTAAAAAACTTTTACAACTGTCTTAATTTCTTTTAGCCAATTTTCACAACTGAAATTACCTTTTTATGGTCACGTGACTGTTTTTAACTGTGTAGTGTCACTTTGTTTGTACAGTGTTGCCTGCTCAAAAATAACCATTTTTTGGGTAAGTGACTTGTAGTTTTAAATTTTTCCTTCATAACTGTTTAAATCGGATTTTGAACTTTTTTGTAATTCAGACTGACTTTTTATGGTCACGTGACTGTTTTTGACTAGCGTCACTTGGCCAGTACAGTGTTGCCAGGTCAAAAATTGCCTTCCCAAAATTTCGTAACGTGACTTTTACCATTAAAACTTTTACAACTGTCTTAATTTCTTTTAGCCAATTTTCACAACTGAAATTACCTTTTTATGGTCACGTGACTGTTTTTGACTAGTTCCACTTTGCTTTTACAATGTTGTTAGCTCATAAATTGCTTTTTTAGTCACGTGAGACGTATATTTTACTGTTTAACCTTTTATCACTGTCGAAATGAAATTTAGCAAATTTTCACATTTGAAACAAATTTTTAAGGTCACGTGACTATTTTTGACTAGCGTCACTTGGCCAGGACAGTGTTGCCAGGTCAAAAATTGCCTTCCCAAAATTTCGTAACGTGACTTTTACCATTAAAACTTTTACAACTGTCTTAATTTCTTTTAGCCAATTTTCACAACTGAAATTACCTTTTTATGGTCACGTGACTGTTTTTGACTAGTTCCACTTTGCTTTTACAATGTTGTTAGCTCATAAATTGCTTTTTTAGTCACGTGAGACGTATATTTTACTGTTTAACCTTTTATCACTGTCGAAATGAAATTTAGCAAATTTTCACATTTGAAACACATTTTTAAGGTCACGTGACTATTTTTGACTAGCGTCACTTGGCCAGGACAGTGTTGCCAGGTCAAAAATTGCCTTCCCAAAATTTCGTAACGTGACTTTTACCATTAAAACTTTTACAACTGTCTTAATTTCTTTTAGCCAATTTTCACAGCTGAAATTACTTTTCTTATGGTCACGTGACTGTTTTTTTTAGTAGTTCCACTTTGCTTTTACAATGTTGTTAGCTCATACATTGCTTTTTTTAGTCACGTAAGACGTATATTTTACTGTTTCACCTTTTATCACTGTCGAAATGAAATTTAGCAAATTTTTACACTTGAAACTACATTTTTATGGTCACGTGACTGTTTTTAACTGTGTAGTGTCACTTTGTTTGTACAGTGTTGCCATCTCAAAAATAACCATTTTTTGGTCAAGTGACTTGTAGTTTTAAATTTTTGCTTTCATAACTGTTTAAATCGGATTTTGAACTTTTTTGTAATTCAGACTGACTTTTTATGGTCACGTGACTGTTTATGACTAGCGTCACTTGGCCAGTACAGTGTTGCCAGGTCAAAAACTGCCTTTCCAAAATTTCGTGACGTGATTTTTACCATTAAAACTTTTACAACTGTCTTAATTTTATTTAGCCAATTTTCACAGCTGAAAATACTTTTCTTATGGTCACGTGACTGATTTTTAGTAGTTCCACTTTGCTTTTACAATGTTGTTAGCTCATAAATTGCTTTTTAATCACGTCATCTTTTATCACTGTCGAAATTAAATTTAGCAAATTTTCACATTTGAAATACATTTTTATGGTCACCTGACTGTTTTTAACTGTATAGTGTCACTTTGTACAGTGTTGCCAGCTCAAAAATTACCATTTTTTGGTCAAGGTTAAATCGGATTTTGAACATTTTAGCACAATTTTAGTAGTTTAGACTACTCTTTTATGGTCACTTGACTGTTTTTGGCTAGGCTCACTTGGCCAGTAGGGTGTCCAGATTTTCGGTTTGTTGTGGACCACCTTGTATAGCTCTTAACTAAATCAAATCCTTGACTTTTTCGAAAAAACTCATAATTATATTGCGTTATTCCAATAAATTCACGCAAATATTTGAAATATGATTAGCTTTTCGTAGCCTTTGCAACCTAAGCATTAGATCCTGTTAACTGTTTGTCTTACATTACTCGGTAATGTGATCGTCTGGAGTAAAATTGGCGCAAAAACATTATTTTAGTTCAACAACAAAGTGTCAAGTTCCATCTTGATTACTCTGTTTCATATGGGAGGCGGCATAGTAATGTTAGTACATATCCGACTGGCGAGACTTATGTTTATTGATCCATAAGACGTTAAAACATCAATTAACGTTTCCGGCTTCCTGATTTTTTAAAGACTCAAATTTCGAATTGCGATAAAATCTTATTTAATAAGAGTATTGGCTTGTTGTCTGGAAATGGAAATAAACGGAAAACATTCTGACAACGTTTGTTTATTACTTTTAGATTTGCGCTTTTACCAGCTTTTACAAGAGTTTGTTGAAACAGTAAAGTACGATAATCAATCACATCTTGAATCTTAAATTAAACCGACGTTTTAGGTTAAAACATTGCGATAATCAGGAATGTCACCAGTTATATTTCTTATGTTTGTTTAAACAAAATTGATCGATTAAAAGGAACCGCGTTGTGTTTACACTCAAGAAAACAATTCAGCGTCCATTGGATTGGTGACCTTTCAACTCGCTAATTGCGCAATGCAATTAAACTAAGAATGTCAATCTATCTCTAGGTGATAAAAAGACGATTAATTATGTAATTTTTTTATTTTATATATTGTACAACTTCTTATCCGAGGGAATGATTATTTACATATCCCGTAATCAATTTAAGCCAGAAATTCAAGGTTGGAATCTTCTTGGTAACGACCGTCAAAAAACGAAAATTCAGTTTTTGGGATTCTAAATTTGCCACCGATTACGTTGTGCACTGGACGGTTTTAACCGCCAAAGTCACACGGATTCCCAGAAATGTTTGCATTTAAGAAGAGTGAGACATCAAAAGGCTACAGTCCTGTGGGTGTAGGGTCGTTTGTCATATTGTAAACGGAGATTTATTTGTTAGACAGGTAAATATCGTCGGGATTTAGAGGTAGGCAATCAAAAACACCCGAGACTTTGGCGCTTTGCGGTGCATTTTCTACAGAAAAAAGGTCTTAAAAGTGTTTCCACCCTATTTGTGCTATTATATCGTTTTTATGTTATTTTTTATTTCTGTGAGAACATTTAACAAGGAACTTAAAATTTAGTTTTAAAATAAACACTTCTGCTATACAGGGTGGTCCAGTTGTAAATGTCAATAATTCACCAATCCATAGCCAAGTTGTGCTTGTGTTTTTTTTAATTTCATTGTTTACGATGAAAAAGAAATTATCTCTTATAAAATTCTGATTTGAAACTTCTTTTACGATATAATTCAATTATTACTTTCAAAGACCCAAAACTAACCCAACCCAACTTAAAAATTGTCTTGGAAACAGAAAATTCACTTAAGAAGCTTAAAAAATGTAATTGTAGCTAGTTTTCATACTTTCCAGACACTGAAAGACTTTAGTTTTAAAAATTGACTGAGAAAAGATAAAAATTGATTTCAGAAGCTTAAAAATTGTGTTTGTAACCAGTTTTCATGCAAATTGAGAGACTTTAAAATTGATTTGTACTTGTAGACATAAAAAACTACTTTTTCTAGAATTTTTTACTACAAATTCTTACATTTCAACCTTAAAAATTGACTTGAACACCAAAAAGTGACTATGAACTAATAAAAAGTAATATCAAAAGCTTAAAATTTGCATTTGAAGTAAGTTTTAATTTTTAAGACAAATTTCAATATTTTCGTTTTGTAAATAGTTTTAGATAGAGGACATTGACATTAGATTCATGAAAATTGTCTTGAAAACTAACTTTTCTTGCTTTTTACTTTGCTTTTAATTTTCTCAGAATTCTGGACTATTTTTAGTGTTTCAAAACTGCTTTCAGCTTGGAAAATCGAGTTTTAAGACTATCTTTACCAAGTTATTGACACAGCAAACTTAAAAACAATTTTCACATTCTTCATTCTCTTAAAATGGCATTCCAAGCTTTGTCACTATTAAATTGACTTCTAGACACCTCAGTGCTAAACATTTTTTGACTTATCAGGTCTAAAAGCCAGTTTGTACGCTGTCCATAGTCTTGAAAATGTTATTTCAAGCTTCTTCAGTATTAAATTGACTTCTACACTCATCATAGGTGCAATAAATTGTAGCATCTTTAAGAAATTCAGACTGTTTTTAGTGCTTTTAAAGACTGAAAAATCGAGTTTAAGACTATTTCCAAAAGTCGTTTCTTCAGTAATAAATGTAAAAAATTTTGGTATCAAATACTACGATATTAGTCTTGAGAACTAATTTTTAGAAATGAAATAGTACGAATATTTAATTTACTTCTAGACTTGTTTCAGTCCAGAAAATTGAGTTGTACACCAAAGTCCTGAAAATAGACTTTTGGACTCTCTTTAGTCCTAGTAAAATCAGTTATAGCTTTAAAAGTCAACTTTTAGATTATCTTTAGAAGTAAAAAATGAGTTTCATGCACAATACAATCTTTGTCTTGATTTCCGGACTGTTTTTAGTTCTTGAAATCCAGTTTCAAACACTCGACCAGGATGGCAGTTTGAGAAAACAAATTATAAGACTATTCCTAGTAGTAAATAGCAAGTTTTTAGACTATTCGGTACAAATTTGGACTCTCACAAGTCTTGAATGTTCAGTTTTACACTATAAAACGATTTTTTAAATTGAAATTTGTAGGACTGTAAGTTCCTTAGGAAACGTTTTTCAGAAAAATGACATAATGCAATTCAACTTATTTTTTGATTGGCTATCGAATGGTGAATTATTGACACTTAAAACTGGACCACCCTGTATACAGGGCTTCTTCCAGGATCACTTTTTATCCGGATTACTGTCACTTTTGTAGTACAAACACTACTTGTGATTTTATATTTTAATATTAAATACTTAAGAAACGAATTTACAAACTTATTTCGAAAACTTGGGGATACCACTTTTTACTTATTTTTTAGTATTTTTCGAGCTCTATATAACTGCAAACCTTAAAAAAGTGGAAAAATGCACATTTTGTCAAAACAATCTAACTTGACATTTACTGTTTCTGAGTTGGAAACCAGTCAGGGATTGCCTCTGCGAACAGACTAATATTGGTTAATTCAACAACTTTTTATTTTTGCAGATGATCTTGACTGAAATTCTCAACAGGCCAAATGATAGAAAAACGTTTTACTTCATGGGGCGCAACATCCCCTACTGGGTGTACAACGCTTATTGCGCCATCGGTATGTTTGCATTTGGGGGTGCTTGTTCGCAATTAACCACCGATGTCATGAAGTACACTGTTGGTACGTCCAATCTGTTTTGTTTAAATGACTCTACTTAGTGTGAATGTTATACATTTTTCAGGAAGACTGAGACCCCATTTTTACACCATTTGTTTGCCAAACATCAATTGCTCGCTGCCTGAAAACCAGCACACGTATCACATAGACTTCACTTGTACCAATCCTTTGTATATGAACAATGCTAGACTGATGAAGGAAATGAGATTGTCCTTTCCTTCAGGACATTCGTCCTTTTCCATATACACTATGGTGTATTTTGCGGTAAGTCTGGGAAAAGTTTGTTTTGCACGCCACTGAAGTTGAATATCATGTTAGTTTAGCGGTATTTGAATTTCTGAAGGTTAACAAGATACTAATGATATCACATAACTTATTAAAGTGTAAGCAGTTTCAAGATTTGACACCAATAACAATATTATAAAACAAAACAATTTTGCTGTTTTTTATTGAAATTTGAAGAATTAAGTAAAATTTTATTTTTACACTCCTACTTTCTATTCCAAATGATAAAAAATATTTTTTTATTTGTGAGACAAGCCGACAACCGAAACTAAATTGTACTTGTGACACTCTGGACATCATCCACTTTTGGACAAGATAAGTTGGTTAGATCGTCATATTTAAGCTTCTCAATTTAGGGACACTCTATATCTTGCGCGTGGAATGCTAACTTCAGGTGTACCCCGTGAATCATTTCAGCTCTTCGTACATCAACAAAATCAAAGCAAATTAACCTCAATTATTCCTTATTACCTCCAGCTCGATGAATATTAATCAATACGACGGCGTTCTGTAAAGCGTATCAGAAGTAATTTACGCCCTTGGGCGTGTAATAAATTTTGTATAAGCGGAAGCGTCGCGTGTTTTGCTACTTCATATTCAGAGCTTAAAAAGACATTTTTTATTTTTCTCTTTTTAAACATTTCCGTTTGTTTATCTTTTCTCATATTAATTTCATTACTATTAAAGTACTGCCACTACAATAGAGAAAATGCTACTGAGAAGCTTCTAAAATAAGACAGAGAGGCCTCAACGACAGTCTTAAACTTTCCCAGAATGGTTTTAAATTGCCAGGGGCCTCTAGGACCATTTTGATACTTCCATAAACCTCTAAATCCTATTGAAAACCTTTTAAAAAGTAACAAATAAGGCCTCTATAAGTGTCTTAAACGTTTCCAAAGTTGTTTTTAATTGCCAGAGGCATCTTAAGACCGTTTTGAATGTGCCAAAGAATTCTAGATGCTACTGAGAACTTTCCGAAAAGTTCCAGAGCCCTCTACAACTGTCTTAAACTTTCCCAGAACTGTTTTAATTGGCCAGAGACCCCTAGGGCTATTTTGAAAGTTCCATAAACCTGTAAATTCTATTGAAAACCTTCAAAAAGTGATAGAAGCCTCTACAAGTGCCTTGAACCTTCTCAGAGTTTTAAATATGTCAGAGGCCTCTAGGATTGTTTTGAATGTGCCAAAGACTCCTAGATGCTACTGAAACCTTTCTGAGATGTTCCAAAACTTTCTACGAGTGTCTTAAACTTTCCCAAAACAGTTTTGAATTACCAGAACCATTTTAAAAGTTCCATAGAAAATAAATGCTATTGAAAACCTTCAAAAAAGTGACAGAGGGCTCTACAAGTGTCTTATACTTTCCCAGGTAAAACCACTTACAAAAGTTGTTGTGTGTACTGTCAAGATTATTATCATCCTGAAGATGAGATTACTCAAATCTCCCTCACCTCCTAGTTGCATGATAATATCATCATAACTGGCATCAGATTCACCCTGACCATTCATTCTAATAATCTAGTAAATAAAGAAAATTTAAATAATTAAGCTTGAATAAAAATTCTATAACAGGGTTATTTTTAAGGTAAATAACTAAACCTATCTAACTTACTTTCTACCTAAAAATCCTGCTTCTAAATATATCATTGAAACTACAAATGTCTTTAATACAAAAAATTACAAACTACTTACAACTAATACTCTTCGTCAAAGAGTCCAAATTGTCCAAAATAAACCGTCAGTTGACCAATCTTCTTCTTTTCCGTTGAGGTGGATTTTTAACTGCAAAGGCTGTATCTTAAATAAATACATTTTCTTTGAAAAAAAAATATCCTTATTTTCAAGACAGTACCAATGATCAATAAGTTGCAAACACCAAAAGGAACCATGGCAGATTGAAAGAACCTTTAAAATGTTATATTTAAATTCGCTAATTAAGCAGAACGTGCTCAGTCTATTGAAACTGTTACCGATAAATTAAAAGGTATTGTGTTGTTATTTAAAACCGGCCAATTAACACTGATTTATGTGCCCCCACATGGGCGAATATGCTTGCATATGGTCTCATTTAGGTACGTAAAGGTTTTTGCATCAAATTAACGTAAACTCTAACCAACTTAACAAAAACTAGACTAACTAGAAGTCAAACTGAAATTGTATTTTTATTTTGAACTTCCTCCTGGTGTCTGTCATAAACTTATCTAGAGTCAATATTGTTACACCCAGCTGTAAACTTTCGCTTCAAAAGTCAATTGACACGTCCCTGATTAATTCCGTTGTCCTCTTTCCCCCCTTGTTTGTTCTTTCACTTTAATTGATGTTTATATACACTCCAGAGTGTCATAAAACGCAACGAATGAACACAAGTACGCAGACATAAGTGCGATTAAGCCTTAAACCATCGTCAAACGCACACACACTTTTTAGTTTATAAGTTCTTTAATGATACCTCAACGTGCGGATTTACTTGAAAGAGATGCACGGATAACGAGGTGGTGCCAAGAATCGCAGGATGCATAATTTTCACTCAAGACTTTCGATCTGTCAGAGAGATTGCCCAAGGCTTTACCGTGTAATAATATAAATTAAAGAGCGGAGACTGTGTTATGGCTGCGATGAAAAGGCCGGCATTGTTTTGCACGGTGATAATGATCAATTAAGGGTGATTTACCTTCTTGATGTAAAATCCATAAAACCGATTTATTTCTAAACCAACCATTCCATGAGAAAATGTTTCAACTTGATAATTTTTCTAGATATATCTTCAAAAACGTATGACTTGGGATGGCTCAAAATTGCTAAGACACACTATGCAATTTTTGGCTGTTCTATCTTCAGTATTTACCGCAATGACCAGAGTATCGGACTACAAACACCATTGGAGCGACGTACTGTGTGGACTATTACTGGGAACCACCGTAGCCTGGATCGTTGTAAGTGTTCATCCTACTAAAGATTTTCATGTACCTACATTTTGATTTTTGAGTTTAAAAAAAAATTGGCAGCATGTTAAGCATGTGGTGGTGCAACTAATTTTGTCATTTTCCAGGCCGTTTACTTAGCTCGGTATCGGGCCAAGGATATTAATTTAAGAGACACTTACATACCAATCTAAATTGCACAGAGCACAATCATGCATATATAGGGAATTTAAGGTATTTATCACTGTTTTGGATACCTACAAAAAAGGCGAGTGGACGTTTTCTGTCCAGTTGTCTTTTATAACTACATTGTTATAACACACTCACGCTTTTGTTACTAATATTTCAAGCTTATGGTGTTGTGTACACTGTTATTTGTGCTTCTAGTCTTTCTCAAAAATGCTGTAAACTCGTCTGAAGACACAAAAACCCTAACCCGCATCATCAGACTTTGGTGTGATAGTTGTAAAGCACTGTAAAGAATTCATTTTACTTCACTTACGGCTTACGGTATCATTCATTAGCAATCTTGAGTCGTAAATGCATTAATCATTATTGCAATCTTAGAGATGGAAAATTCTCAGAAATTTTGTAAAAGAATATTCTCGAAAATTTACCGCAATTCTTCATGGATAATATTATCTAGTTTAAAAACTGTTAAATCCAAGTAAATTACTAACGCTGGATTGTGTTTTGTGTAATTTTGTAATTTCCAAAGTCAAATGATTCATTTTGAAAAAGTGATACATTATTATCATAACTTTGCAATCCAATAAGCATATTACATAAAAAATCATTTTTTTGCTGGCAGATAATCAACATTAAATGCGTTTAGTTCCAGAGCATGATATATTAACCTAGATAAGCCTCTTGTGGTCTAACTTATAGAATATTTTAACTATAGGCGCCACTGTACAAATTATACCGTATTCTCAAAAATATATTTACCTAAATATGCTCATTTGCTGTAGTTTGATAGCAAAGTTAGTTAAGTGTCTTTCTCTATAAAAGTATATCGATTAAAAAAGAAAACATTTACCTCAGTAATGTCAAATGTAAACCTGAATAATGCGCCTTTGATTATACGCCCTCAAACTGTCTCTCCACAATCGAAGATCACTTCAGTTTTCTCTTTTTCTATTTTCCATTTTCAATATTAACTGAAAGCAAAGTGTTAAAACTTTGTGTTTAATTCTGTTAATGTACCTTTTTAAACAATTATACAACCCCAAATCTGACGTCACAGAATCTGATTTTGGTTATATGGTGATTGGTGATAAAACACACTTTGAGTTATCTATTAACACACTTTGGAGACTTACTCAAATTTGTGCCCACTTTTCTATTTATCGGTCGATCAACAGAACTAATTTTCGTTTGTTTTCTTTTTTTAGGCACGATACTTTTCAACTCTATTCTCATCCAAGAGCGGCAACGATTTTTCAGAACATTCCGAATTAAATGGACATAGCAACAATAGGACCACTCCTCTATCCGTTTGAAGCTCAAGAGACTTAACCGACGCTTTTTCTAGAAACTTATTTAATTAAATTAATTTTTCTGTCTGGAATTGATCTCCCAAAATATAGGTTCGGCTAATAAGAGTAGTGGTTGTAAGTATTTATTTAAATATTTATTTGCTTTTATTAGGAACTGGGCAAATATTAGATCATTTTTAACAAGATGCAGCTGTAGGGAGCAATTGATAATAATAATTGAAAAACGCAGGGTGATCTAATATTTTACAATAAAAAAATCTGTTAGAGTGTAACAAAAGCCAATACTTATTATATTTAAGAATGATAGTAAATACAAAAATTGTACTCCTTTCCAAAGCTGTGATTCCCATATTATATTATTATATAAAGTATACCAAGAAATGTTATAAATGTTCATATATAGATAGAGTTTTGACTCTCTAAAATAATTTGAGTATATATGTGGTACCATTACTTATTAAATTCAAATGCAAGTTCAATACTGAATCAAAATTATTTATATTCTGAATATGTTGCTTTTTATTATATACAACTTATGTGAAGGTATTAAGTGTACAGAAATTTTTAACTAGACGTAATATTATTTAACAAGATTTATACATAATTTATAATGTCTGTATATAATTTATAACAATTATTATTAGGTGGATTGTTTAACAATTTGACTGTAGGAAAAAAAAATTTGATGGCAATACTTGTTAATTTAAATTAATCGTCTTGCAATAACGTTAAGGTTTGCGTGAGTATTATCGATGTGATATTTGATTAAATATCGACGCTTTAATTTTTGTTATTAAAATGTGATCAAATATTATATGATACGGTAGCAGTAAAAAAACTAGAATTTTTATTTCATTCAATTTCAAATCTAGAGAAAATAACTAATAATAAAAAGTTATTATAGTTATTAACTTCCCTTGCTAATACAAATAATTTAAGCCATTTTAAAATTTGCACACTTTTAAAAACATCTGGAACAGTGATAAAATAAACAAAACTCTTATCCCCAGTATATTTAATTTTTTAAATAAAATGTACCCAACTAAACATATTTAGCGTGTTGTAAAGCAATTTTAGCGCATTTATGCAACTCCTTATCCAAAGGATCTGCAAGAAACTTATTAAAATCAACAAAAAATCAGTGTGTGGATACTTACAAATTTTATGCTTGCCACTAATAGGATAAAACACTGGCAATATCACTGGATTACTGCAAATCAAAACGTAAGGACTGTTAGATTCGCCTGTAGAGCCAAACCTTTTTTGGTAAGCTTCCTGATCTAAACAATCCTCAACAGTGACGCACCCTAATAGACAACTAGTCGGGTATTCCTTAGGAAATTTCAATGTGGGGTCTGAAATCCCAAGAATCCACGTAATTGGGGAAAATCCAGTACAATTTGCGGATCAAACCTTTATAAAACTCCCTGTAGAAACTTTCCAGGGCAACAATTTCCTCTTCTTCTGGAGGTTTAGCAGCTGCAGCTATCCACAAACGTCCTCGATGGGTTGTAGCCCAAACACGACCTTCATGTCTACAGGATGATGTTGTTAGTCAAATATAGCGTAATCATACAACATTTTGTGACATACTTTTTCACTCCCGCAACTAGTAAACTTGCATAAGGCTGATGCATACTCAGACACAATCCCTGATCAATTTGTGTGGCCATTTCTTCATCGATAATATTATCGTATTTAATTATCGGCATTTTACTGTCTTCCACCCCTAAATCTTCTGGTTCTAGTGGTTTTTTGTGTCTCATTTGAATTAGGAGATCCACCAGTTCATCGGCGTCTTTCTGATGAAAAAGGGATGCAAATAAGGATTTAGACAGGACTTTAAGATGTATAAAGTTATAAATTACAGTACCGGTAAAACTATTGTATATGAGAAATTTGTGAAAAGTTCCAGAGCCCAACTGTCTTAAACTTTCCCAGAACTGTTCTAAATTGCTGAGATCTCTAGATCAATTTTGACAGTTCCATAAACCTCTAAATGCTATTGAGGATCTTCTAAAAAGTGCCAGAAGCTTTTAGGGCTGTTTTGAATGTGCCAAAGAAATCTAAGTGCTACTGACAACCTTCTAAAAAGTGCAAGAGGTCTTTACAAGTGTCTTAAACCTTCCTAGAGTTGTTTTAAATTGTCAGAGGCCTCTAGAGGCATTTTGAATGTTCCACAGACCTCTAAATGCTATTGAGAACTTTCTAACAAGTTCCAGAGGTCCCTACAAGTGTCTCAAACCTTCCCAAACATGTTTTAAATTGTCAGAAGCCTCTAAGACCATTTTGAAAGTGTCAGGACCCTCTAAATGCTACTGACAACCTTCTAAAAAGTGCCAGAAGCCTCTCAAGAATTGTTTTAAATTGTCAAAAGTTTCCAGATACATTTTGCTCTTTAAGTATTGACCCTTCAGACAAATAGTTGTACATTATAGAATTTTTTTTTTTAAATATACATCTGCTACATAAAATATCAAATAATAAAAAGATAAAAAATGTACAACAATTTAAACTTACATTTTGAACAGGAAGAACTTTTTGGCTCTGCTTTTGAATATTTCTATAAACCTCCTCAACTCTCTTCAAGTGCTTTATGGAATCTTCCAGTAACAACTGCTTCAATTTCAGATCACCTTGGGTACTTTCAATTACTTTCCTACTGGCAAAATCCAAAGCAACTACCATCTTCTGTTTGCTGCCCTCTGATTTTTTTGCATTGATTTTAAAGTAGTCATTATCATCATCAAACACTTTATTCTGTTTGGGTCTTGAATTGAAGTTTTCAGTTTTACTTATTCTTTTAACTAAATGACAAACTTACTTCATTAGTGGTTTAGTGTGTGCAAGACTTTGAACTTCTCCCCTAACATTGATCTACCAAGAATATAAATTATTGTGTGATTTATGATAGTTTGGATGTGATTCACCTCAGTTCCACAATACAAACAAGGTCCAGGACCTTCTTGAAAACAATGTATTCGACCACAGGATAAACAGTTATTCATAAACTCATGTTCTTGCCCCATGCAGTCACAAGGGTGTCTACCTGAATTATTTTATTCTTAATAATTACATTCAATCCGACTGAAGGTAATCTAGTACCTTCTTTTTCCTTTTTTTTCTCCTGGAAATCTTTGATATCCCTAAACTTCTTTTTACCCTTCTTCCCATAGTTTCCTGCCTGGTTATCTTTTTTTGCCTCTGCCAGCTGACTTGAAAGTCCAGTTGACTTTGAAACATTATTGGGCAAAACTTGCTGTACACTCTCCTTCTTTTTCAGCTTATTACCAAACAGAATGTATTTGATGGCATTGTAAGCATGTACATGGGCAGAGTTTTGTCTCTGGACGATATTCTCCATAAATTCTTCATAGTCTTCTTCATGTTTTATTGAAGAAATGTAGCTAGAAGGCAGTAACAAAGTGATTCAATTTAACAATATGGTTAGTGCTTACCTGGCTATGTTGGATTCCACATCATTGCCTAAAATCACTTTTAAGTTGTTTAAGATTTGCTGACTGTTGGACATAATTGCGGTTGTAATAATAACACTAGAACTAAAATTAATTAGTTTATTATTATTTTTACAAAAAGAATAATGATAACATATTTGTTTTGAAACTTTTGAACCCTTTACAGATCTATCACGTGATGTTTTGTGGAGATTCGATAAAATGGTCACATGCTATTAGCCAATTCAAGCCTAATTGACCTCAATGCCGAGGAGAACAAGAACAAACATACCTAACCCTTTTTTAAAGCTACAGGAGTGCAGGATTTTTATCATTTTATTGCCTTTATGTTTATATTTGACTAATTAATTGAAGTTTAATGCAGATATGTATGTCCTATGTTTAGGATGTCTTTTGTCAAAAAACAGTTTCAGTTGCGCAGGCCCAGCAGAAAGGGCAAGCTACTATGAACAGCTGAGAGTTTAAAAATTTGACATTTGTGGCCGTTCGCCGTTCGATTTAATTGTGCACGTGTGAATTAGTTTTTCTTACTTTAATAATTTTTATTCAGTTAACTTACTTTACATACATGTTCTTTGATCTGCTACAGGTAACTCCTTTCACCTTAATCAGTAGTTTACCCCTTAAATCATTCCTCAGTGAATAATATAACTTAAGTTATTTCCTGGTATTTTTTGCAGTTATCAGTTTTTACTCTTGATTTAAAGCTGGATTTTTATCTTCTGTGCGATCTATTTAAAAGATGTTTTATTCTCGTTCTTTTAGTTTAGCAACTTTTAATTTCCTATCATAAACTGTTCTGTATTATACCTAAATGTTTTAAATTTCAGTAACCATGCCTCGTCATCCCATCATCAGTGAAGTGCAAGCAGAAGACCAAGCGACAAATTCACCAGTGAGACGTTCGTCTCGACTGATTAATGCACCATCAGGAACAACTAACACAAATGGGTATGCAATTTTTGTCATTCAAACTCATGATTAAAGTATTTGAATGATAACCCTATATAAGCAGTGTTGTTCTGTATTTTTATTATAAGACTAACCTGATCTATCCTATAATTCCTTTCTAAAGATGTGTCTAATCTATGTCTATAACCAACTTTGATACAAGTGCAGAAATTAAATGTTTTATATTATCCTAACCTGTTTTCAATGGAAAAGTAGGTGAGACATTATTTTAGCAGGATATTTGTGATTGCAACATCACATAAATGATAAAAATAAATTGGTGATAAGACCAACAAGTTTGAACTTGATAGTGTTCTGTTTATGGCAGAAATTACATTAAAACCTACATTAGGTAGTATACAGGAGTGTTTATGGAAAATAAACCAACAACTGCCCAAGAATGGGCATAAACTATCCTGCATACTGTTGGAAAATACTGTATTTGTTAATTATTAGTATGTATATCATTTGAAGGTATGCTTGAAAATTACACATGTTTCAAGTATTAAAATGGATGCATTTTGGATAAAATTTACTTCAAAAGTCTTTCTTGTTTGTGTGCAAAAAGGACTTTTTAGGTTGTTTGAAAGTTGCCTTTTCTGTTGTGTTTGTTTGAAAAGGCATTGCAAAAATTAGTGCAGTTAACACCTAAATCAGTACAGTTGACATTAAGGTAATTTGTAATAAATTTACATTCTATTTATTATACATATTGCAAAATAAAACTTACCTTCCAATAAATCTTCTTGACTGAACTGACATGCTGAAAAAAATTACTGTGAAATTGGGATGAAATGTATTTTTTTGTATTATTTGGGATGGAAGTACTACTACTACTAAATTCAATTTTGCTTATAACCAACACTAATTTTTACTAAATTTGTGTTGAATTTTATTTTTATGTTTGTGTGCATTCAGTCAGAAAAATTCATAGTCACCAAAATGTGGAAATCCAATTTCCAGCTGACTTTGCTTTAAATCAATACTTGCATTTTATCTGTGTCTACTGCCGATTTAGCTTCAATTACTCCTTTAATGCTTTTCTATGCAAATATAATACAGTGTGTGAAAATGTCTATGATGCTAAGTGTGCAATTCAATGTAAGTTGATTGAAATCACAAGTATCACATTTTATAACCTAGAACAGTCAGTAGTCAGTAGCATTGTTCTGTAGGTGCTTAAGACATCTTTCCTTGCTTAATTACTGAATTATGAATTAGTGAATTTAAATCACCAAATCTTCAGATATTTGCTATTCACAGTTTTACATACACTGGAAAACTGTTTATGGTGACACTAATTTTTATTTACTAGAACACAAGCTGAAGGAGACAATAAACCTAAACAGACCAGAACTAGAAGACTTTCTACTCAATCAAATGATGGTACAGATAGCAAAGGCACTCAGCCAAAAAGTGGTAAGTACTATCTTAAAATTAAGTCAAAATATAGTAAGTTAAAGAAAATTGTCAAAAAAAAAGTGTTTTTAAAGCTTAATTTTGTATGCCAGTTTTGAATAAAATGTTGACAAAGATTTACAGTGCTTTTAAACTCTGTCGGTCTTTATCTATAATATTTTTTTATGTGTCTCTAAATCTAGCTTTCAGAATGTTTTATTTTATGCAGAAAGTTTCTAAAACTATTTGTCCACAAATTCTCAAATGCACCTTTTTCCAGAAATTTCAAATACCAGCTATTCCCTAATAATTAAAGACATTAGAGACAGTTTGGAACTCTACACTGAACAAGTTATTTTGAAGAAAGCTTATTGTTTAATTACTTTATAGAGGGTGATTATTTAGCTCAGCGTTAAACTTAGAAAAAAAAGGCCATTTTAAGAAAAAAAATTAAATATAAACATATATCCGATTTCAATTAATTAAAGAACTAATATTCGTTTACTACAAGAGGTAGGTATCATTGTTTTTACCGATTGTCCTTGCAGTCGTAACAACTTTCTGTCAGCTTTGTTCTCTACTACAAAAGTCTTAAAATGTACGCGTATAGCCGTGGAAGAGTAGGCTGATAGAAGTCCTCTAGTTGTTTAAATAACCATCTGTCTGGCAAGTTTGAAGCTGAGCAAAAAAAATTACCCTGTATTAATAAAATTTAGCATGTAATAGTGTATTTTATACACTTATTACTATATTTGTTTTCCCTTTCCTTTAGTCGCAAAACCAACTCGAGCTCGCAGAGGTTCAGTAACAAGCGATACATCGGAAACAGAACCACCAAAATCAGTTAAAACCCGAAGAGCTTCGGTAAGTAAAACCGAAGAGTCGGAAGAACAAGTCAAACCCAAACCTAGAGGGCGTAGAGCATCAAACGCCAGCGAGCTTGAAGTGGAACTACCCAAAACCCCCGCTAGAGCAACGAGACGCAGAGGTTCAGCTACTGAAGAGGTTGTGACTGAAGTTTTAACTCCGGCCAAGCGAGGCGCTCGCGGTCGAAAACTTTCCGAAGACGAAGACGTTAAAAAACCAGCAACTAGAGGACGCAGAAGATCAGTGACTGTGGATGAAGAGGAGGAAGCCAAGGAAGAAGCTGCTACAAAGCTGAAAAGGGGACGTCGTTCTTCGGTGGATCAAGTAGAGGCACCAAAAACTCCAGCTAGAGTGACTCGAAGTAATTCTACCGGAACCAACGATTCTAAACCTGAAGACGCTGATGGTGAACTGAAAGAAGTATCTGTCAAACTTACTCCATTAAAGAAAAAGAAATTAGTGGAGAAAGTTGAAGCTGAGCTGGAATTAAGCATTATTAATGAAAGTGTTGGAGATTTGAATGTTAGTGACACAGGAACCCCTAAAGCATCGCCAATTAAACAGGTAGCAGATCTTTCTCCCAGGAAGTCTCCTAGATTGAGTACATCCAAATCTTCCCCCGTCTCAGAAAAAATTGTCAACGACACCAACACTTCAAAAGATAGCCCTTTAAGTAACAAAGAAAACGTCGACGTTGAAGTAAATACACAGGGCGCAGGCGTCCTTGACAAAAAACCCTCAGTTATCAGTAGAGTGTCTAATGTATTCAAGCCAAATCAAAAAGAGTGCAGCTTTGCGGAGGAACCAATGGATGTTGATATGTCCCTATCTGTAATCGCTCCTGATAATTCTGTCATGGAGAATATGCCTCCAGCCACTGATTCAGTAATTCTAAGCGGCAACGTTCCAACCACTACCACCACAAACATCACAATAGAAAAATCAGAGCAAGAATCGCTTTCTTTACTTAACAAAACTGTAACTTCAAGTAATCAAACGTCAGATGAAACAAATGACGCTAACGACGATTTACTGATTGAGGAAACAGAAAATACAGTGAATATCAGTTTCAAGAAAGTGTCAGAGAGCCCCGATCATTCGTTGGTCGTAAATAATACTGTCGAGCATGTCAAAGTGGTTCTATCCGGAAAAGCTAGCAGTCCTATTATTGGCAGCAATCATAGAAAGTTGCTAAGGAAATCAAGAAGTCCGAATAGAGAGTCATCGCCCAACAGTGACCATCAGACACTAACAGTTTCTAGGGACCCTAGACGCTCTAAACCCAGGTCGAAGACTCCAAGTCCATCCGTTAAAGATCGGGTTGCTGATGATGATTTGAAGGCTTCTCAGTCACCCAAAAAGGCTTTACCAATCAACGAAATTACCACTCAAAATGATAATACTGAAGTTTTACAAGAACCAACTCAGGTAGAAACTCCTATAAAAAATGATGAGTCAATAAAAAACAAAAGTACTGAAGGTCATTTTGCCGATAAGGACAATGATTACGAAGAAATTCTAATACTTAACGATGGGATCTCTCCTACGGAATCTCCTGACTTGAGCCCTGACTCAAGTAACACAGAAGATCAGACAAAAAAATTAAAAATGTCGGAATCCACGCACTATGATTTTGATTTGTCTTCTGACCTTGATGAGCCTAATGCAGGAGATGAAAATATGACAGTAGCAAAACCAGGTCCAGATAGTGTCTGTTCCCAGGATACAGTTGAGTTCAACATGAAAAGCAAAGACAATTCTGTTCACAACAATTCAGATGCTACGGAGCTTCAAATTGATCCGATATCCCAAGAGAATGACATGGACAAAGAGACAGACAACGATACGACTGAAAACTTAAATGAGAGCACGGTGTTGATTGAACGCTCTACTCCATTAAAAACTAATATGGAAGGTGACAAAGCTGATGAAAGTGTTAATAAAAGCGTGGCGGAAAATCAGTGCTTGGAGCCGGAATCTGAGTCTGCTGTTGAAGTTATGGAAACTGAAGAAACTGTTGAGAACATTTTGAATGATTGCTCAATAGCGCAGCCTGAGTCTACTGTAGCAGGCATGGAAACCGAAGAAATTGCAGAAAATGTTAATAAAAACATCACTGAGGATGAGTGCTCAAAACCAGAACCTGAGCCTGTTTTAGAAGTCGGAAAGAGTGAAAACACTGCCAAGAATGAGAACTCAAAAGAGGAATCTGTCTCTGAAGTAGATGTCATGGAAATTGAAGAATCTCATCCTGAGAATGTTGGAAACGTTGTAGATGATGAGTGTAATGCAAAACCAGAGTCTGTTGTTGAAAACGAAAAAAGTGTAACTACTCAAAGCGTCCAGAAAGATACAACCCAGCCTCTTGAAAAAGCTCACGAAATTGAACAAGAAGACCAAAAGAAACAAACTCCCAGTAAAAAATCGCCATCGCGCAAACTAAAACTGGACGACTTTGCTTCAATTAAACTAAGCGAGTACTTGAAGTCCAAATGTGAAAGTTTAGAAGAGTCCAGTGAAAGCGAAGAAGATAGTAAAAGTCAAGAAGATTACAACGAGTTTATTGTAGGCATGGCCGAAGAGTGTGAGGAAGATACCCCGTCAGAAGATAGCAATCAAATAATTGATGAAGGCGAATCTATTGGATCGTCAGATTCCGACCAGAACCTTTTTGAAGATGATTCCTACGACCCTGATGATTCGTTTATTTGTGATGAAGAACCGACTGAATTACTATCCGGAGACGAATACGACCTTGGTAACGAGAAGAAGACGAAAAAAGGAAGCAGAATCATCGATCCTGACACGCTGGATGTCAACAATGGCATTGTTACTGTACCTAAAAAGAACACATCACCTGAAGCAAAACCTAAGAGGTGCCGAATAATAACTATTGAGAATTCTTCAAGCGAAGATGAACAAGAGAAAAAGGAGGTAATAGTTTTGCATGACACTAACGTTTCACGAAGTCCCCAAAATGAGAAAACTAGCGACAGTGTAATTGTGATTGATGATTCTGAAGATCCACTTCCAGTAATCAAAAATACACCTCTAAAAACAGAAATCAAGCAAAACGTGTCACTGGTTGAAGAGCCACCTTCCACCAGGAAATCATTAAAAGCAGAAGAAAGCAAAGAAACTTCGCAGAACGTGTCGCTACTTCAGAACATATCACTGAACGCTCTCACTGCTAGCGCCCAAAAACACAACAGAAAAACTTCTCTGACTTTACAAGAAAATATTCAAGTGGATAATCTTAAAGACCCTGTTGTGAGCCAAAGAATCAATAGTTTGGTGCAATCTTTCTGTTCTACGATCAAGAAAGGTGAGATTTCTTTGAATCTTTCGCTGGAATACGAAGATTCACAAGAACCATCCCCGAAGGAGAGTGAAGAGAAGACTGAAGCCGTTCACATTTTGAGTGACGTGACATTCGTCCCTGAAGAGACCGCTCAGGAAGTTAAAAACCCAACCATTTCAGTTGTCAGTGGCACTCTGGAAGATGAAAGTAACATAATGAACACTGAAGAAAATAACGAATTGGAGGTTGACAATGTTAACCTAGAAGTTGAAGACGAAGTATTTGAAACAGAAACTGTGCAAAATGCAACTGATACTAACAACACCTCCGAAGAAGAAGTCCGTACAAAGCGTAAAAAGTTGAAACGTCGTCTAAGCAAATCTTTGTCTGAAATTGAAACTGAAACTAAAAAATCTAAACGCAGGAAGAAAAATCGTAAACCTAGACACGATTCTCCAGATGTAAATGATCTTAAAACTGGCACTCTTAATTTACTGGAACAACTAGTAACCGACGTGAAAAATCGACCTAAACGAATAATAAAACCATCTAGTTCAATTCCGGAAGGTACATGGAATGTTAGTCCAGTTTCTAGTATGAAACCTTCAACTTCTTCGGCGACCAGGCCCAAACCCCATCCGAAAGACTTCAAGAATCAATTGCTAAATGACCCGAGCCGAGCTAGGCGGATTGAAACGAAAAAATTATTAAAAAAGAAAGGCATTTACTGATTAGTTCAGGTTTCATTAAGTTAATGTGTTAGATTTTTTTCTGTAGATCAGTGTTAGATATTATTTGTTTCTAATGTATTTGTTAAACGTTACCTGATTCACTACTTATTTGGTTTTTAGTTTACGTTTTTTTTAATGAATTGAAACTTTACAAAACGCTTTAAGATGTGGTTTCAATAAAAAACACATTTTTACTCTTTTATTATGCGAAAATAGTGTTTTATTTAACAATTGATAGGTACTTAAATATTTTTCAATTTATTATGGGTAAGTATAATTTTGTTTCTTGATCTATCGTTACGTTTCAGCTTTCTGGAGTCAAGTAACTTTGGGCGCATTCGTTTTCACGCTCCATGGAGCGAGCAGAGCGTTTTTGACGTCAGAATGACGTAATTTGACAGTTGGTCAAAATAATGGTTTTGTCAAATTGCGTCATCGTGACGTCAAAAACGCTCTACTCGCTCCATGGAGCTTGAAAACGAATGCGGCTTTAATGATAAGTCCAATGTTTATAGTCAATTCCACCATAATACGTCAATTGAAAGAGTCAGAAATGCATTACTTTTAGGCAAAACATCGATATTTTAAATGGCAGGGGACACCAAAAAACTTTGCTTACTGGCTTGCATTTAATATACGTAATATGTCTATGTAATGGCTATTAAACTCTTTGTTTAGACTGTTTATAGGGTTTGTTTTAAAAAGCCCTAAATTTTAATAACGACCATTATAATTCTATTAACTGGTTACTGTGTGTGTGTGTGATCTGAATAAACCGAACAAAGGGTCACGGGATGTTATTAGGCTTCCTAATGAAGATGTCATGTGATCTACTGTCAGCTGGTACAACGTCGCGTCGGAGATCGTATCGATGTCGCAAAACGAACGAACCATAATTAATGAAATGTTTAACAAATCCCGAATTAATTGTTAGTGATAATTACTAATTATCAGTAAATAAACAATTTTTTAAACCGTATGCCATATGCGTCTTTATGGCAAGTAATACAAAGACATTTTGAGGTGTTATAACCTCACTCTTTGCTTCGGTTTTCGGTTTATATTTTTTTGTTTATTGTTTATGTTACTCCATAGACCAGAGGTAGGACTCCTGGAAAAAACGCATATTGTTCTTAATTACTTTGTGTTGTGTAGCTAATTAAGGTAAATTTTCCTACTTGCATCATTTATTGTTTACTAATGGTTGTGTATTGGCAGATTTTTTATCATCTGTTGAATTCCTCAAAGTTTTGCCATTCACAGATTTATCATTTCATATTCACTAATCATACATGTCAAATTTGAATATGGCATTTTACTACCTTAGCTGAACTAGAATTTCTGGTCTGTCTATACTGAAGCGAAACTTTCCTCACAGGTTTGTATACTATTTCATTTTCAACCACTTCTTAGAAGAATATTGAATAAGACTGCATTTGAAAGTAATATATTGGAACACTAATTACAGTTGAAAATCATTTACACCTACTTAATTTAAGTATTTATAAGTGTACAATATTTATTGTTTTTTTTTCAGACTGAATATTACTGGTACTATTCAATCCTAAACAAACAACTGAAGGTTTTAAAGATAATTTGCAAAATAAACAATCTTTAACAAAAACATGAGTAGCAAAAGGGTACATGAGTTCAATGTAGGGCAGAACAGCCACTTGACAGTTTATGAAGCCACAGTTTTAAAGCAGGTTATAGATGACATCGGAACTGGAAAGTACAAACCAGAACAGTACAGCAGTTTATTTGAAGAACACTTCAAACAGCATCCATCCTTGAAAAAAAATATGAAAGTGGTAAGAGACAGACAAATCAAAAAATTGCTGGAGGAGTTGCAAGTTTATTTGCCCACACAAAATAACTTTGAAGGAGAACCCAAGGGAGAACCTCCAGCTCAAAGCGATCAAAAGGTGGCTAGGAAAAACGGTAAACATTGTTGAAAGTTGTATTTAATATGTATTATCACATTTGTCCTGAATAGTAAGAGACGGAGCATCACAGTGACGTAATTTGACAGTTGGTCAATATTATTGTTATGTTAAATTACATCGTGACGTCAGATTTGCTCTGCACACTCGATGCAGCAGCAACAACTCCCGACGAATGACGTTTAGTATCATTGATATTCATGACAACTGTGATTTTGAAAAACAATGCAATCACAATTTTTAAATGCGAATAATTCAAAAACCACTAAACTATCTATATACTTTTAGAATCAGAAGAAAAAGATATACCAACTCATCAAAAAATATACAGGGTGTTCTATTAAAAACTTATCAAATTAATTTTATTTTACATTTTTGTCATGGTCTATAATTTTACTCATTAACATTCTCTGGTGATTTAGGAGAACCCTTGCATTACCAGTTATTCCTTCTGCAAAAATAAAGTCGCCACAATCTGTCTAAATATAAAAACTAACCCTGTGCAACAAATTTTTTTTGTTAATTTTAGGAGATAATTCCAAAATAATTAAGAGTCGTAAGCAAAACGTCTCCAACAAGAGTACACCATCCAATGTGGACAACACTCTCTTGACTGTTAATGAAACCACAGTCTGGAATCAGGTTATAAACGAAATCAGAACCGGAAGGTACAAACCAGAACAGTACAGCAGTTTATTTGAAGAACACTTCAAACAGCATCCATCCTTGAGAAAAAATAATAAAGTGGTAAGAGACAGACAAATAAAAAAATTGCTGAACAAGTTGCAAGTTTATTTGACCATACAAAATGACTTGGGAAAAGCAAAAAATGAAGAACAACCAGCTCAATGCGATCAAAAGGATCAGAAAGTGGCTGGAAGGAAAGGTAAACATTGTTGAAAGTTATTTGATGTATATGTTATGGATAAAAAAGTTTTGAACCTAATTTTACCGGGGTAAAGTTAAAAATACCTAGAAAACATAGGTAAAGTTTGAAATATTGATTGTGGCAATAACTTCAAAACCCCTGATGGTGGTAGACCATTGAATTTAGCACCATTGAAAAGAGCTGGTTTTTTTCTATCTGATGCACTATTGCACCTTTTGTTGACAGGTGGCGCTTTTATAAAGACCTACTATTTTACCGCGTAACTAAAAAAATCAAATGCAATGTTATTTATTGCCAAAGTTTGTACTAAATACTACATCAGACAGGAAAAACCGCAAATTTCTTCGCTTTTTTTAGAAGAATGCTATTCTATTTCAAGTTATTCAGAAAAAGATACATTTTTAATGATTAATCTTCCTAATACACTGCGGTTTTTTTATTTTTATAACGTTATTCCAATATAGATAAGAATCTTCAGCAAAACACCGCCAACAAGATTCCACCGTCCATTGTGAACAACTTGAATGTTAATGAAGCCACAGTCTTAAATCAGGTTATAGATGAAATCAGAACTGGAAGGTACAAACCAGAACAGTACAGTGATTTATTTGAACAACGCTTTAAACAACATCCAGCCTTGAAAAAGTATGACAGAACAAGAAAAAAGAGACAAATAAAAACATTGTTGGACGCGCTGCAGGCTTTTTTGGTCACAGAAAATAACTCAGAAAAAAGAAATGGACAACATTCCGCTGAAGATGAGCCCCAGGAGCATTTTGAAGATGCAAAGAAAGGTAAACATTTTTTACTGTTTTTAAAAAAAAAAAATTGGGAATAATGTTTTACTCTCAGAACGCCATATCAAAACGGATAGAAATATGTGTAACAACGATTTGATGAGTGACTTTACTGTTAGAGAAGCTACAATCTTTAATCAGGTTATAAAAAAAATCAAAACTGGAAAGTACCAACCAGAGCAGTACAGCAATTTGATTGGGGAGCATATTGATCAACATCCGACACTAAAAAAACAGAAAAGTTCAGTACGAGACAGACACAAACGTAAAATGTTCAAGCATTTGGAAAACTATTTAGCCATCCTAAGTAATTTTGAAAAAGAACGAAATGAAGAACAGCTTACTGAAAAAACATCGTCAGTCAAAACAACACGAGATTTTCATACAGGTAATGTATTTTTTGTCGTTTATGTTCGTACCAATTATTGTGAAAGTGCTCACATGTACTTGGCATTTTATAATTTCCAAATAGTTCAAATTCTATTGCTTGAATTGTTGATGTGTATGTGCATTTATTAGGCTTTTTTCACCATTTCCTTGAATTCTCCTAAAATTCTTTAAAATCTCTGGTCATTTTCTTGAAAAATAAATTTCTGACAGTTTCAACCATCTCTAATGTTTCATAACTTACACTATTTCTCAGCAGCACAAACACGCAGAGCGGCAGCCGATGCTTCTATAAATAAACCTGGGGACTCAGAAGACCAAGCAGAGTTTGACATCAGAGAGATTCAAGTAAAATTGCCTAAACTTTGTGCTGAAACTTTGAGAAAGTGCAAAAGTTCGTTAGTTGAAGAGGCGGTGGTGGAAACACCTGCCAAGGAATCTACTGGCAGTGAAAAATTTTCAAAATTGAAAAAAGTTAAATCAAGAAATGGCAGAAAATCAGTGATTGTGGATTCAGAAGAGGAAGACGAAAACAAAGGATGTGGCAACAGCAAACGTTACGAGAAGACAACGAAATCCACTGAAAACGACACTGAAAATGCAGATGAGTTTTCTGATTGTGAAAGTGGGGAGGAATACAATTTTGTTAACGATATACCTGAAGACGGAGAGGAAGATACGTCATCTAAAGTGATAGCCAGAACTAAATCTGTTGGATCGTTCGACACACAATCATCTCTTTGTGGAAAGGAAGATAATGAAAAGTCTGAAAAACTATCCGAGGATGAATCCGACCTTAGCGACGAGAATATAACAAATATTTCCAAAACAAAAAGCAGCAGCTCTGAAGTCCTGGATGCCTACCAGTCTGAAGTAGTAAGTATTCACGATTCTTCCAGTGAAGAAGACGAAGAAAATGGAGATTACATGACTTATAGTGATATTATGACTGATTTGACCCATGATGAAGACTCATCTTCGGATTCTGAAAGTACATCTTTAAAAGTAGAAGCCGGTCAAAACATACAATTGTCTCAAGAGTCACTTTCAACAGATGAATCGTTACAATTAGAAGAAAACAAAGAAACTTGGCAAAACGTGTCATTACTTCAAAACATATCGCTAGACGCTCTGAGGATCAGCCCCCCAATACAACGTAGAACTCTAATTTTACAAGAAAATATCAAAATAGACGGTTCTAACAATACTGCGCTGAGCCAAAGAATAAATAATTTGGTACAGTTTTTCGGCTCCACTGTTCCAAAGGGGAAATTCTCCTTAAATTTGTCGCTGGAACAAAAGGATTCACAAAACCCACCCCAGGAGGAAAGTGAAGGAAACTCTGAAGCCGTTAACGGCGACACTGACGAGTCCAAATCTCAGGAAGATGAAATTTCAAGCCCTCAACTTAATGGCAAAGTAGAAGATGAAAGTGTTAGTCAAATTGAAAATAGCGTTAGTACTTCCGCAGATGATAAACTAGGAAGGAAACGTCGTCTGAACAGAAGTTTGTCAGAAATTTTAGCAGATAATAAGAAAACAAAACGTTTGAAGGTTCAAAGTGAACCTCTAGATGCTAATTACTTAAAAAATTGCCAAATTATTACACCGTCTAGTTCAATTGGGGAAGATATGTGGAAGGTTAGCCCAATTTCCAACTTGAAACCTTCCACTTCGTCATCAACGAGAGTCAATTTTGAGATGACTTAAATAGTTATTGGTATTGTATTTTTCGGTTTTTGAAACCAATTTTGTTTGTTATTATTTAATGAGTAGTGTACTTGTGTAATTTAATGAGTACTTGCTGTTTATTTATAAGATACCTAAAACAGTTAAGTTAAATAAATGTTCTTTTTTACTTTTCTTTTACAAATAAGTTAACTTTCTTTAAGAGCATTTTTTGGCCTGATTTAAATAATTTTTCACAAAGGTTAGTTTTCTAGATTTAGTTTATACTGTGTCGCAGTATATAAAGATTTAGTTAAATGGGAGAAAAGTTTGGTAATTATGTGGTGGTCTATGTAGGGTCTGTTATTTCAATGGTGTGTTTACACACGCAAATTTGAGAGCCGTAACTGCTTAAATTCAGAAGTTATCTCTTAAACTGGGTTGGGGGGCAAATAAGTCCGTTTTTTGCAACAGTGTTGTTGGTTTTTACCCTCTGACTAAATCGGAGATTTTTTAACGAAAATGTGTAGTACAGCCCTGGAATTCAGACCCTTTCAACAAATTTCAGGACCGGAACCATTGAGTCAATACCGTTACCCCTTTTAAAATTAATATTCAGAAAATATCTTTTGAAATGCGATTTTATGTCACTTAACCAATTTTCCTTTTTTTTTTAAGTTAAACCCCTTGGCTCTCGTTTTATTGCAAACATTCTCCAAACTCCAATTTCAGCGTTTTACAGTTTTATTCTCTGTTTCAGAAATTTTCTAAATGTCTTGGAGGCCAATTTTTGTCCACTCAATAATTATTTATGACTTTTTTTTGCACCCACTCTTAGAACTAAATCCGTTTAGCACGACAAATAGAACAACCAAGAAAGAACCACGTTTCCTAATTTTTCATTAAGTGGGAAAATATCTTAGAAACTGATATACATATTTACTATATGACATCATGTCAAACTTGGAATCCGACGTTTCGATTTTCCGAAACCATGCTCAGCTTTGTTTTTTCATATGGGCGCCATCTTGGATTTTTTATTTTTTGATTCAGCTCATTTTTCGGGTTAAGATGATGTATCACATGATAACATTCCGAATGCAAGTCCGAATGTTAACTTAACCAGGAAAATAAGCTGAATCTAAAAATGCAAAAATCCAAGATGGCGCCCATATGAAAAAACAAAGCTGATGATGGTTTCGGAAAATCGAAACGTCGGATTCCAAATTTGACTTCGCCATCTTTTAGAGGAGAAAAAGTGGCTGTGACAATGTGTCAGTCATTTTCATTTGTCTCTTCAAATAAGTCCAGGAAAAATTAAAAACCTTTTTTCAAAACTTCGCTTTTTTCCAGATAATTCCGGAAGTAGTCGGAATTTTGTAATTTTTAAAACATCATAAAAAGCTCGAAAATGCGCTTCTTTGCCCTAATTTAACCGACTTTGTTTCTCTTCAAATAACCAAGATTCCCATGGTTGAGCTGCACCAAAAATGCTCTACTGTCTTAGGAGTATAAAATAATCAAATTAATTTATGAAATAATTTTATTGGGTAGTGAATGACCTATTTAAGACTGATATACAAAAAAAACTGTTAAGTTGTCTACACAACAAAAAGGAAATTACAAATACAATCCTTCAGGTGTGCCCTCTTTTTTACGATACAACACGTTCTCTTTAGACTTTTTAAAGTCCTCATTTATGACTTTCATCCTTCTCTCTCTCAGGGCCATAAGGCCAGCTTCAGTGCAAATGGCCTGAAAAAGTAATGGAATTAAATTTATAGCCTTTTTTCAAGTTTTGAAACTCACCTTAATGTCAGCCCCTGAAAGGTCATCCTTGGCCATGATTAGTTCCTGCAGGTTAACATCTTCAGACAGGGTCATCTTGGAGGTGTGTATATTGAAAATACGACGCTTGGTTTTCTCGTCTGGCAGTGGAAACTCAATTTTTCGGTCGATACGACCAGGACGAATCAGAGCAGGGTCTAAGGTTTCTATTCTGTTGGTTGCCATTATAACCTTAAAAAATCATATTAGTAAAAGATAAAGTTTATGTGGATTACCAGATACCTTAACATCACCACGGGAGTCAAAACCATCAAGCTGATTGAGGAGTTCCAACATTGTTCTTTGGATTTCTCTCTCACCACCAGAATTTGAGTCATAACGTTTTGTACCAACCTAAAAACCACCATTTTAACTATTCTTAACATGAAGAATGATGGACTTACTGCATCAATTTCATCAATAAATACTATAGAAGGTGCATGTTCTTCTGCCACTCTAAACAACTCTCTGACTAATTTGGGTCCATCACCTAAATATTTCTGGATCAGTTCAGACCCCACCACTCTTAAAAAGGTGGCTGAAGTCTGGTTGGCCACAGCTTTAGCCAGTAAAGTTTTACCAGTTCCGGGTGGACCATATAAAATTACACCCTTAGGAGGCTTAATACCTGTAAATCATAGCTTTAACATTAAAACACAATAAACAAAACACAAAAAAATACCCATTTCTTCATAGTATTCAGGATGAGTGAGTGGCAGTTCCACAGATTCTTTGATTTCTTGAATTTGTGTGTCCAGACCACCAATATCTGCATAGGTTTCCTGAGGTGCTTTTTCAAGCTTCATCACGGTTACCATAGGGTCAGTATCATCACCTGATGAGTTTTCTCCTTTAATTCTGTATTTTAAAGTGAAGTGGAACTTACCTAGAACACCTACAACAGCATGCACTTTATGATTTAACAACACAGAGCATCCAGGCTCCAGTTGGTCTTTATCAACAAAAGACAAAATGCTAACATAGTGTTCACTGCCTACTGAAGTTGAAACTATAGCATGGTTGTCATCAATTATTTCCTCCAAGTTGCCAACAGACATTGGGGTACCTTTTAATAACTTGTTAGTCTCTACTTACAGGAATTATGGAGCCCTTACCTCTAAGGTCATCCACCTTAGACCTTTCTTCCTCATTCTTTTCTTCCTGAGGCTTCAGTCTTTCCTGGTTGCGAATAAACTCCTCCTCCATGAGCAGATAGTCCTTGATACGCTCCAGCTTCAGTAACTTCAATCGACATCTGGTATGAGGGGTAACCGCGGGCAGTTTCAACGCAGTGTCGGGCCCCTTAGTGCGCCTCTTCTTCTTTCCAACTCTAGTCGGGATTGGGGGCTCATACTTTTTTTTCTTGTCCTTTTCCTCCTTCTTGTCACTTCCGGTGCCTCCCGATTGATTTTGACCCTAAATGCACACGATGGTCGATTTGTATTTATTGTTTCATTAATTCTTACCATGTTTTAAGAGAACTTTTGTTTCAAACCGTGGTGACTGTAAAAATCGCAATATTTTTGATTTCTACAAGTCACTGAAGAAACAAAAACTTTGCATTGACAATTTTGATGTTGACATTTAGGGTTAAGTTTTGAGATTAGGTTGTGTCTTTTTCTTTCTATTTTATGTCAGTGACAGAGACATCACTATGTTTTGCTTTTTTGAACATCATTGTGTAGGTTCACCCGACGTCAGCGGCTGAAAAGCTAACTAAGTAAGCAGTCATAACAAACTAAATAGGACTGCTTACTTAACCGCTAAGCCGCTGACATATTAAGCTGTATAGACATAGGACATAGGAAAGATGGAAAAAGGATTTTTTTTTTTAGTTTTGTTTTAATTCTACTTTTTTATATTTAGCAAATGTCCACTTAAAATGCTGTTATCTACTCAGCAATTAGCAATCATCTATTGCTAATTTCAAAATAAAGAGAATTTTTGACTTGGGTTTCTAAAACATTATTTTTAGAATAAAAGGCACTACCAGCTAAATTCAACTCATAAACTTATAAATTTTTTTATATTTTCATTTAAAATTTTATTAATAAGACAAAATATGTAAGTAAAACTTGGTCACTCACTAAGTTTGGTCTAATTATTAACTTTTCAAGTCTTTTTGGTCAAATTATCAAGTCAATTTGAGTTATGAAAATATGAAATTTGCAATATTTAACAAATCATATAAATATACCTAATTCAAATGTACATTTTCATGTTATGACATTTTATGGTATATAAAAATTGATTTGAAATCTTGACCAGTAAAACATGTTGAGGCTTTGCCCTTTGAGACTTAAAAAGATGATAATTTGCTAAAAAAATACAGATTTCAAGTTTTTACATTTCAAGCTTGAAAATTGACTTGAAAAGTTAATAATTTGATCAAATTTACATTTTGGACCTAAAAATTGACTTAAAATTTAAATAAATAGTTATTTTATAAATATGCTCTATTTTCAAGATGGAGTATAAATTGACTTAAAAACTTGATCAACAAGATATTTTTCATGTTGTAAATTTGACTAAATTTATATTTCAGAACTAAAAACTGGCTTAATAATTTGACTAAATAGAAAATTTGCATATTTTCTTGTTTTGTGAAAAATTGACTTGAAAATTGACCAAATTTACATATTAGACCTAAAATTATACTTAATAATTTTACCTTAATTTCAATATTGCTTTCTTGAAAGATATTTTTTGATGGTGGTAAACTTTAGTTTACAGAGAGTATTTGCTTCAAATGCATTTGTAATAATGTCAGTCAACACCTATTTATTTTGCCAATTTTCAGTCTTCATTTAGATGTTAAATGACATGCACACCATGGTAAGCAATGCATAAACAGTATAAGGATGTTTTTGTTACAGCTCGATTTTTGTAGTACAAAATATAGGTCACATAATTTGATTTTATTTACGCAGTACTTATCTAAATAAAATTATACCTAAAATTGACATTTTATCAGATCAACATCAGTGCTCTAAATCCCATTTATAAAATAACTTCCAATATTTACACACTAGTTCGTTATTATTACTTCAATATGACTTTATTACAAATTTAGGGATTTCAATTCGTAGTTTGAAAGCAGACAGTATGGCAAAAAACGTTTTTTTCATTAACGCTCCACAAAAATCGGTTAATATGTTTGAAAATACCGAAGAACAACAATTGTGTCCTTGTAAAGTGTTTAGTACAACCACCACAATAACTCGTTTACTAGGAAGATTTCCATTAACTTGGAAACACCATGGAAAATGCATTTATGAAGTATCAGCTATCTGGTTGGTTTACAGTCTAGTGTTAACTGTGGTTCTGTCAGTGGGTTCCTACTATGCAATGCCACAAATTAAACTGGATATCAAGAATTTACCAGAATTTCTAAGTAACTTTACCAATTTGTTCAGTTTGGTGTATCTGGCGATTGGTTTGATGCATTTCCTGGAAGTGCAATCCTGGGTCAGACTGATTGAATGTCTTGGGTCATTCGGTCATGACTTTTCCTGTCAAGAAGCTCGAAGGACCACCAACGATTTCCAGAAGGTGATATTTAGGATGCTTTGCGGTTTTGTGTTTTTGCAGGGATTGCTGGTGTTCAGTTTGCGACTACCTTTGCACGTGGTTTTTTTTAAAAGTCTACAAGTACTACCGCAGTGTTTTTATATTTTATGTATTATCTGTAAGGAGTTGCAGGACACTGATATACTTTTTATTAAAACTTGTAGCTTTCAGGTGCCCGGTATGCAACCGCAATGTTTATTTGCTTTGAGAGTGTGGTAACCAATTATGTGGGTTACAACTCACCACATCCTTGCAAGGAAATACAACTTTTCGTGCACAACCAGTATGAGTTTGCTGGATTTACTTTGGCTAGGACGATTTGCGATCAGAAACACCATTTTAAACCTGATTTTTTGCGGGATTATAATGCAGCCCAACTGGTGGATTACTTGAGAAGGTGCCATCAGAAAATGTGCGGAGCCATTTTGTTGCTGGAAAAAGCTTGCAGTCCCTAGCTGCTATTTTACATTCTCACCGAAGTTTTCTTGTTGATTCTGAGCCTATTTTGGATAGTGTCGCATTTTCTTTACAACTTTGAGGGTTCTGCGGCGAAGGGAATGTTGATTTTGAACTGCATTCATGTGGCTTGGCATGGGGCTGGATTATTCTATTTTATACAAGATGTTCACAACTTAATTAGTATTGTAGGTTATCAAGTTTGTAAGCAATTTGATAAAATCTAGATTATTGTAATTGTAGGTGAAGTCTTTGCAAGGTATTTTAATGACTTGTTCCCTAAAGGCTCAGAGTGCAGAAGAACAGCAGCAGTACCGAATCTTTATGATCAAAGTGAAGAATCAGAGGTCGTTTATTATAAACGGTTATTTTAAATTTGATATGGGCGCCATTGGTCCTGTAAGTCAAGTTGCTTTAAAATTGTTATTGTTTTGTTAATTTTTGTTATTTTAGATTGCAGCCAGCATTTTTACTTACGTATTGGTGGCACTACAATTTCAATCTCCTATTTAAAACTTTAGTATTTTAGTAATTATTTATTGGAGTGATTTTAGGTAATTCAACATTTACACCACAAAATATACGTGTTTAGTTGATTGGTTTTATAGACTTTTGCTGAATTCTGTCCAGAAAAAAATACATAAAGTTGAAATTGTTTTTTAAGGATTCAGATCTTGTTTTAATCTTCGCAAAACAACTCCCTTCTGACGCTTTTGAGGGCAAATTGTCTCTCTTAGGTTTTTGTAGAAAACTAAATTTCCTACACTTTTTGTCATTTAACATTTTTCTGAACTTTGCCATGTGGCCGAGTTACGCGGGCTATTAAAGAAGCAGGTGTCACGTGACGCAAACAACGTATTAAAGTGTCCCTTAACGCCCTAACTGTCAAATTTGGCTTTATGGAAGTGTGAAGACTACTTAAAGTGCTATTCTTGAAAGAAACACATCTATTTGGAATTTTATACTTTCAGGTCACTAGTGAGTGAGTTTTGACAGTTATGACAGGTGTCACGTGACTCAAACAACGTATTAAAGTGTCCCTTAACGACCTAAGTTTCAAATTTAGCTTCATGGAACTGTGAAGACTATTTATAGTGTTTTTCTTGAAAGAAACACATCTATTTGGAATTTTATACTTTCAGGTCACTAGTGAGTGGGTTTTGACAGTTATGACAGGTGTCACGTGACTCAAACAACGTATTAAAGTGTCTCTTAACGTCCTAACTGTCAAATTTAGCTTCATGGAACTGTAAAGACTACTTAAAGTGCTATTCTTGAAAGAAACACATCTATTTGGAATTTTATACTTTCAGGTCACTAGTGAGTGAGTTTTGACAGTTATGACAGGTGTCACGTGACTCAAACAACGTATTACAGTGTCCCTTAACGTCCTAACTGTCAAATTTGGCTTTATCGAACTGTGAAGACTACTTATAGTGCTATATTCTTGAAAGACACACATTTGTTTGGAATTTCATACTTTCAGGTCACTAGTGAGGGGGTTTTGACAGTTATGACAGGTGTCACGTGACTCAAACAACGTATTACAGTGTCCCTTAACGTCCTAACTGTCAAATTTAGCTTCATGGAACTGTGAAGACTACTTGTAGTGCTATATTCTTGAAAGAAACACATCTATTTGGAATTTTATACTTTCAGGTCACTAGTGAGTGGGTTTTGACAGTTATTACAGGTCTCACGTGACTCAAACAACTTATTACAGTGTCCCTTAACGTCCTAACTGTCAAATGTGGCTTTATCGAACTGTGAAGACTACTTATAGTGCTATATTCTTGAAAGAAACACATCTATTTGGAATTTTATACTTTCAGGTCACTAGTGAGTGGGTTTTGACAGTTATTACAGGTCTCACGTGACTCAAACAACTTATTACAGTGTCCCTTAACGTCCTAACTGTCAAATGTGGCTTTATCGAACTGTGAAGACTACTTATAGTGCTATATTCTTGAAAGAAACACATCTATTCGGAATTTTATACTTTCACGTCACTACTGAGTGGGGTTTGACAGTTATGACAGGTGTCACGTGACTCAAACGTATCAAAGTGTCCCTTAACGTCCTAACTGTCAAATTTGGCTTCATGGAACTGTGAAGACTACTTTTAGTGCTATATTCTTGAAAGAAACACATCTAATTGGACTTTTATACTTTCAGGTCACTAGTGAGTGGGTTTTGACAGTTATGACAAGTGTCACGTGACTCAAATAACGTATTAAAGTGTCCCTTAACGTCCTGTCAAATTTGGCTTCATGGAACTGTGAAGACTGCTTATAGTGCTATATTCTTGAAAGAAATAATTGTTGGTTATGTTGTTTGGATAAAAATTCCTCTAAAATCGTAGAATATAAACTGTCACCTGTTATGGATTAAGGTTAAATCCAATCCATGCTTAATCTGGATTAGAATGTGACAGAATAAGCTGACATTGGCAGGTTCCTGTCACATTCTGTATATTCTTCTATTGTTGGTAACTCCTTTTCCTCATTCCAAGAATCTCTAGAATAGTTATTATTAAAAAACTCCTAATTAAGGTCGTACTTGCTTATTGAAACTAGATTTACGGAAAATTCAAAAACCTGGAGGGCGCGTCAATTTTAAATTGCACCAGGTGGATGAAAGTGAAAAGCAGATAATTTCAACGTGGTGGAAATTGTATGTCGGCAGCCGCACGCAATTTGCGCACCCCCTCGAATATCGCGCTCTCAAAGACACGAAGAAGTTTCCCAAAGTTTCAGTTGCCGATGGAAACTCGCAATGGAAACGCGGTGGTGGCGCAAAGTCGGATGACTTCGACGGATATGCGGTGCCTCGTACATTATTAACGTGCATCAGGTGAGTGTTTCATATGTTTTTGTTTTTTTTTTAATCAATTTGGCAAAAACTAACTTTTTTACTCAAATTTATTAGTTTAATTCAATACAGTTTCACTAGCTTTTTAATTTAAAAATACAAACACAATTCAACTATTACACTGTTCACTCTGAATATTTTATGAAGTAGACTTACAAGAATACAATAGAGCACCACTTGAAAAGCTCTTACAATTCGTTCAAAACGAAAGTTTGACTATTTGCAGCAAACTGAACCTGCTGGGACATTACCCTTTCAATTTTGTTAGCTGCCCAACGTCGCTTGAGAATTTCGTCTGTTAAAACCACTTTAAACTTGGATGAAAAAATGCTTTATTGTATAAAGTTGTGAGTGGAATAATAAAATTTTTAAAGTTTTAGACAATTTATTACAGTAACGTAATGGTGAGCCAAAGTTTAAAATTTACTATTGCGTAACAGAACTGAACGAAATTTGTCCCAAACTGATTAAAAAATTTCTGTAAAAACTAGATATTATTAAGAAAAATAAATGCTCTATATAAAAAATTGAACTAAATGTGAGCACTATAAAGTAGTCCAGTATAAAATATACAGAGTGTCCAGATGTTACTTCAGTCTGATTTGTGTAAAAATAATTTGTGTTTGTCATTTTCAAAGTGTCAAATCAATTGATTGTTATTTTAAGTAGTTGAAATACATTTTTGTAGTTTCCCGTGGGTGTAGTATTAAATTTAATACCGTTGCGAATAACGGACAACATTATTTACTTTCTAAAACATCTCGCATTTATTAGTAGCGTCATTATAAATGCCGAAACGCTTTTCAGGGCGGATGTAACCCTGGAAAGTTTCCGCACCTCGTTTAGTTACTCTCTGTTTTGCTTTTCCGAGATGGGATGAGTACCGAAGGGGAAATTAACGAACATATTACCGTCACTCACTTTCGGGATTTCCGGCGCTGCAAAGTGCACTAACAAAATAGTAAATGATCGCCATTTCAATTGGAAACGTCTTGAAAAGCCTTTGACAGAGACCTTATAGTTATTCCAAACTTACCAAGAGCGCTATACAATTTCACGAAAATTAACATCGTATTTTTGCACTTTAATGGTTGCATCTAATAGAAGCTTTTTGATGTATAAAGGTCAAACACAGACGCAATTTAAAGACAAAGGGTTCAAGCAGCCTTACATTAAATTGCACGGAAATTAGTTTTTGTAAGGTCTTACGACCAGATTCAAGGATTGCACTATAACGTACACATTTACTTTTAAAATCATTCAAAGCAATAAGAGTTATTTTACCAAGTTGGAATAATGGTAAGTCTAGGCATGTGCAGGATTTGCGTACATCACAGCACTGTTTGTAGTTTGTGATTGGTAAAAAAAAACAGCAAACTGAAACGTGGACTTCCTTTAAGAGAAAGGATGTTTGGAAGCAAAAGAAGCATTTTCTAGTGTATACCGGAAAAATAATACAGTCTTAATAATTATTATCTTCCTTTTGGATTTTAGGCTCAAAATGTTTTGAACTGCTATACCTTTCTTTTTTTTTGTGATTGAACAACCAAAAAACGACAGAAAATCGTTCCCTTACATTTCAACTTAGAACGACAATTTCAGACCTGAAATACGCTATATTTGTAACGTGGGCGATAAAAAAAGTTGTTAAATTAACTTAATAATCCAGAAACTACCGCTAATGGCACCATATAAGGCTCTAGTGCTTACTAAAGCAAAGGAGCTTAACTCAGTTATTTGGCCAATATTTTACATCACCCACGCAGCAGTTTTCTTGGCTAGTATTTCTCAACGTCCCACGTGCAACTTTCTTGAAAACTCGCATTTATGCACCAACTAAAAATAACACCGAAACCCCATAAGACCCATCGTCCAAGGCTGTAAATAATTTCTCTAGAGATGAATGGAAGTATAATGGGAACTTTGACGGCTTCCGGTACACGGCTACAAAAAGTCAATGTTTTTCAACTGAAAATTAGAGACAAAGTAATGAGAATGTTGCCAATTGTTCGGATTTCCAGTAGCGTCCGAATAAAATTGTTTTAAGTGAAAGTACCCTTAAACGAAAGAAACTTGTCTAACTGTTTGTTCAATCCAAAATATAATAGTTCTACCGCTTGAATGAATCACTCTGTACATTGTATTTATAGTTATGGAGCAAAATTTGACAGTTGTGACGTTAAATGACGTATCAAAAGTGTTCCTTATCGTCATAATTGACAAATTTTGCTCAATTGGTAAACACAACCTACACTGTAATTCCTCAGTTTTTGGGTTTTGTATTTCTGGGCACTGTATTGCTGTAGGTGCACTTTGTAATTTGTAGTTTCATGCCACTGATGAACGGGTTTTGACAGTTATGACAGATGTCACGTGACGTAATAAAAGTATGAAATAGTTCCTTAATGTCAGAACTCTACTTACTATTAATTTACTCTACTTGGAATTTTATACTTTCAGGTCACTAGTGAGTGGGTTTTGACAGTTATGACAGGTGTCACGTGACGCAAACAACGTATTAAAGTATCCCTTAACGTCCTAACTGTCAAATTTAGCTTCATGGAACTGTGAAGACTACTTATAATGCTGTTCTTGAAAAAAACACATCTATTGGGAATTTTATACTTTCAAGTCACTAGTGAGTGGGTTTTTACAGTTATGACACGTGTCACGTGACGCAAACAACGTATTAAAGTATCCCTTAACGTCCTAACTGTCAAATTTGGTTTCATGGAACTGTGAAGACTACTTATAATGCTATTCTTGAAAAAAACACATTTATTTGGAATTTTATACTTTCAAGTCACTAGTGAGTGGGTTTTGACAGGTGTAACGTGACGCAAACAACGTATTAAAGTGTCCCTTTACGTCCTAACTGTCAAATTTGACTTCATGGAACTGTAAAGACTACTTATAATGCTATTTTTGCAAGAAACACATCTATTTGGAATTTTATACTTTCAAGTCTCTAGTGAGTGGGTTTTGACAGTTATGACAGGTGTCACGTGACGCAAACAACGTATTAAAGTGTCCCTTAACGTCCTAACTGTCAAATTTGGCTTCATGGAACTGTGAAGACTACTTATAACGCTATTTTTGAAAGGAACACATCTATTTGGAATTTTATACTTTCAAGTCAATAGTGAGTGGGTTTTGACAGTTATGACAGGTGTCACGTGACGCAAACAACGTATTAAAGTGTCCCTTAACATCCTAACTGTCAAATTTAGCTTCATGGAACTGTGAAGACTACTTATAATGCTATTCTTGAAAGAAACACATTTATTTGGAATTTAATACTTTCAGGTCAATAGTGAGTGGGTTTTGACAGTTATGACAGGTGTCACGTGACGCAAACAACGTATTAAAGTGTCCCTTTACGTCCTAACTGTCAAATTTGACTTCATGGAACTGTAAAGACTACTTATAATGCTATTTTTGCAAGAAACACATCTATTTGGAATTTTATACTTTCAAGTCTCTAGTGAGTGGGTTTTGACAGTTATGACAGGTGTCACGTGACGCAAACAACGTATTAAAGTGTCCCTTAACGTCCTAACTGTCAAATTTGGCTTCATGGAACTGTAAAGACTACTTCTAACGCTATTTTTGAAAGAAACACATCTATTTGGAATTTTATACTTTCAGGTCACTAGTGAGTGGGTTTTGACAGTTATGACAGGTGTCACGTGACGCAAATAACGTATTAAAGTATCCCTTAACGTCCTAACTGTCAGATTTAGCTTCATGGAACTCTGAAGACCACTTACAGAGTGGTTCTTCCAATAATTACATCTACTTAGCATTTTATAATTTCCAAATAGTCCAAATTCCATTGCCTGAATTGTTGCTCTTGATTTATTTTCCTTTTTTCATCATTCTCTAGAATTATCCTAAAATTTATTAAATTCTCTTGGCATTTCCTCTCTGAAAGTAAATTTCTGAGAATTTTTCATTTTCTAGACAATGACTTTGTTTAGAGTTTTGTTCATTGAACATTGAATTTATTCTGTTCAATAAGTTTACATGCGATTCAATTTAAATTGAAAAGTTATGTGTATGCATTAATTTCACGTTTATGATCTTTTTATTGTTTGAATGTAAAATTGATTTCCACCCACTTGAAGTGTAACAAAAAGCAACGATAAGCTCGCGTAGGACTCGCCATAGACGGTAATACAATCAAATTGACATGGAAGCATTGTATTTTATAGCTGAATGACATTACTTGTTCGAATGTTATTTAGTAGCTGCCTGTCTTGTTACTGCCGTTGTTTGCATATCGTTATCATCCAAGCTTTTGTTCGGTTTAGAATATCAGCAGAAACCGCGTGTGTTATTCCTTAGAAACAACAAACTGATTCTTGTCTTGCAAGTTAATAAATTGTATAAAGTTTTATTCATTATATTTTTGGTTTAAACTTACTGCTTAAGTTACCGGAGAGTTTTTAACTTATACAGTTATAACACGGACTTTCCCTACCGTTTTAAGTAATTTTTGGCAACTACTTTAACTGCACTTAAAAACATTGAAAATTAAGGTTTTCAATGTGAATTATTGAAAAACTAACAAGAGGAAGAAAAATTTACAGAATTAAACAATAAAAAAATCTTTAAACTTTCCATGAAGGAAATAAAAAAAACGTTTTATGGCAAAACTGAAATTAATATGCTAGGATAAATTACTTGACCTTCTGTGAGACTGTTTTCTCAACAAGCAATTTTCTCAAACATGAAACCTTAATCGCGGCAGAACGAGCAAAAAAGATTTCCCAGTACAGCAATTATGGCATACGTCTTTGTAATATGTAACGTTACACACTACAATTGAATCAATTACATCATTCTGATCAAATCCAGTACTTAAAGTTTATCTGCCATCGATACAAACGAGCATTACTCACCGAGTCTTTGTCGTCGAATCGAAACCAATTTAAAAATGTAGTGTGACCTGAAATATTAAAGGTCTATTGAACGGAAAACCACAAATTGAAAATCCTTAGAGTACTCGTTACCGTTGAGTTTATATCGGGTTTCGTCCTGATTTATGTCAATTTGGACCTTCATGATTCAGTGTTGCTGAAAATTGATAAATTCTGACGTTTTTAATTAACCTAAGCACAATACGTGTGAAACTGAGCACAATCTGTGCTTGTATGAGACACGTTTTAATGTCTAAACCACCAGAAATTCGAAAATCGGCTATCCTATCAAAAGTTTTCCACCTGAACTGATAAGTTTATAAGAAATGTCAAGAAACCACTCGTGGGAATATCCCAAAATGTTTGAGGAAGGGAAATTCGAGAGATTCAATTTGCCAGCTAAAGTTCAGAGCTTTTTATAATGTATATAGCTATCCGTCTGGGTTTGGACAGGCATTTGATATTTCTACAACAAATAATTGCTTTTTCTACAAGTTTTACCCAAAACAAACTAGAAAAAAATACTGCTTTTCAGCTTGACATTCATCCCATTTAGTTACATCAACAACTGATAAAACTTCATTAAGAAACGCCCACAATGAAGACAAAAATACCGATTTCTAAATCGAAAATAATGTAGTTTTAGATTTGGTTTGTTTTTTCGAATGCCGAAAGTTATAAGCGGCTTGTTGAGAGTGTACTAATCCATTACACAAAAGACAGTTTTTCATTATATTTGAGCTTCGTTCGGATTAGATTGTCTGGGTTCTAGGCTAGTTTTTGGGAATAGAAAAAGCAAATTTTGTAAAAATGGTTTTTCTACGGTCAAGAAATACGTCCTCTGGTGGAAATTCTAACCGTCATTTCTTCGTTTATTTACTTTGAATTTGGTTAGAAATTTAGTACTGGTTGAAGCCACAGTGTGATGTTATTTATAATAATAATTTTAAACATATTTAAGGTCAAAATGTTTTATAAACTAAATTTTACGACTAAAAGACGTCTGTAGGTCACGTGACTATTTTCAAGCATCTTAGTGTTATCTTGATGGTCACTTGACTTTTCTTACAGTTAAAATATCATCCTTGCAGTCACGTGACCATATTTAAAGTAAAAATTTTGCTCGGGAGGTTACGTGACGATTTTTTACGATTAAAAGTAGTTTCTGAAGGTTACATTATTGTTGTCGACTATCAAATTCATCTACCAAAGTCACGTGACTATTTTAAAGCTTTGAATGGAATCTTGGAGATCATTTGACTCTGCTCTTTCTTTGCAGGCACGTGACCATATTTAAAAGATAGTTCCGAAAGTCACGTGACTGTTTTCAATGTCAAAATTGCATCCTTAAGGTTATGTTATCATTTCTACGATTAGGGGCTTAAAAAAGCCACGTGACTGTTTTTAATAAGGTTTCTTAAAGTTTAAATAGCTTCCTTGCAGTCGAGTGACCATATTTAAGGTCAAGAAACTGTTTGTGATGGTCACGCGACGCTTATGACCTTACTCGGCCTAGTTTTCGAGATATAATTTTTTAAACTTGCTGTTGTCAGTAAGTGTAGTTTGTGTCCCGTAGCAACGCACTTAAATATTCCTCAGTACGTCCCTGTTTTTCAAATGATTTCCAGGAAAATTTTTGTGGATATTGCCAAGGGACTGGACTGTCCACATCCAAAAAAAAACAGGACCATACTCGGCATAGTCTTCGAGATATAATTTTTTAAATTTGCTGTTGTCAGTAAGTGTAGTTTGGTCCCCCTGGCAACACACTTAAATGCTACTCAGTACGTCCCTGTTTTTCAAATGGTTTCAAGGAAAATTTTTGTGGATATTGCCAAGGGACTGGACTGTCCACATCCAAAAAAAACAGGACCATACTCGGTATAGTCTTTGAGATATCATTTTTTAAATTTGCTGTTGTCAGTAAGTGTAGTTTGGTCCCCCTGGCAACACACTTAAATGCTACTCAGTACGTCCCTGTTTTTCAAATGGTTTCAAGGAAAATTTTTGTGGATATTGCCAAGGGACTGGACTGTCCACATCCAAAAAAAACAGGACCATACTCGGTATAGTCTTTGAGATATCATTTTTTAAATTTGCTGTTGTCAGTAAGTGTAGTTTGGGCCCCCTAGCAACGCACTTAAATATTCCTCAGTACGTCCCTGTTTTTCAAATGATTTCAAGAAAAATTTTTGTGGATATTGCCAAGGGACTGGACTGTCCACATCCAAAAAAAGCAGGACCATACTCGGTATACTCTTTGAGATATAATTTTTTAAATTTGCTGTTGTCAGTAAGTGTAGTTTGGTCCCCCTGGCAACACACTTAAATGCTACTCAGTACGTCCCTGTTTTTCAAATGGTTTCAAGGAAAATTTTTGTGGATATTGCCAAGGGACTGGACTGTCCACATCCAAAAAAAACAGGACCATACTCGGTATACTCTTTGAGATATAATTTTTTAAATTTGCTGTTGTCAGTAAGTGTAGTTTGGGCCTCCTGGCTACACACTTAAATATTCTTCAGTACGTCCCTGTTTTTCAAATGGTTTCAAGGAAAATTTTTGTGGATATTGCCAAGGGACTGGACTGTCCACATCCAAAAAATTTACCCAAAAAATCAGGACCGTACTTGGTCTTGTTTTTGAGATATAACTTTTTAAATTTGCTGTTGTCAGTAAGTGTAGTTTAGGCCTCCTGACAACCCACTTGAATTTTTCCACAAAATCACCACCGGACAAAATCAAGAGTTTAAATAAAAATAAAGTTCAAATAGCCAACTTGCAGTCACGTGACCATATTTAAGGCCAAATTCACATACTAACAATGATTTATGCAAATCATGCACTTTTCTTTAACATTTTTGACAATAGTCAAAAATAACATATTAGTCGATATTCCAAGACAGATATTTCTAAAAGTGCATAAAATTTTTCAAAACAAAACTGACACAATTTAAAAGGATACGACGGTCAACGGTCTTGTAAGCGACGTTGCCACAAATTACATTTACATTTTTAAACGCGGCCATGAATATTTCCGCAAATTACTCATTCAACCCCGGGTAGTAAATTATGGAGTCTGCAATAAAAACAGGTCGAAAGTTACTTCCTGGGTTTTCCCCATTTTGTTGTGACGATCTGCGAGAAGGAAAAGTGGACAAAACTGGAAACACGGAAACGGTTTGAATAAAGTTGTTATTTTAACGTTTTGTTTCATTTAGCAAATGAAACAAATTTGTTTGATATTTTATACGGTTGTAGTTGTATAATTTGTTTACTAATATTCGCTCCATTTAAAGCTAAAAACCTGTTTTAATCATTTCAGCTGGAGTAGTATTTCATTGTAATAAATGAACTAGTGTTTAAGCTTCTTTCCCATATTTAATTCCAACAAAAGCGGATTTTGAACGTGTTCTAGACCGGAACGAATCGATATTACTCGCTAAAAATAGAATTATTTGAATACACGAATTTCAGGTACATCTGAATAAAGTAAGTATTAATATATGAAATTCAAGGTGTGTTTATTACTTTTACGGTATTAGCCGACGATATTGGGTATTTTAAACGAAATTAAAAAAATCTTAGTCTCAATTATCTTGAAAGATCTCACGAGACAATAAACGTAAAATTTTATTAAAGCGTTTCCGTCTTGGCGCTTTTAAAGTTCTCAATTAACAATAACCAATGTCTAGACGAAAACTTCATTATCTTTCTTTTCCCTGAGGCGTGAAAGTGCAACAGCCTTCAACTATTGCATTCGGTAGGAAATATTCAGTAGTCAAATCTGAATATGAACTGGTAAGTTTCCAGTTTTAGAGTTACTGAATTATTCAAAGGGATTGATTTTGGTTTTAGGGACTGTTCACCTCGAATTTAAATTATGCGACAGTTTTAATTACTCTCTGTCCCAGGAGAAGTATCAGTGCACCTCTGTCTTAGATTAGTTCTTATTCGATATTTTATGGAGCGTTTTTTTTCTTCTGATGGGGTCCTTATTATAATTGGCGTTTATAATTGAAACATTCAACTTTAATAAAAAATCTACTAATAACCGCAACATTAAAAAAAATCAAGCGTTAATTTTAAAGTGATGTAGGTTGCGAGTTTTCTAACTTTTGGTTCTTTTAAGAAATATTATTATGGCAATTAAGACTTATTAGTCCTTTGAAATCTTCAATTAATCCTAATTTTCTTAGGTTATTATTTTGATGAACAGACTGACCTAATTATTTTGAAAACTAATTTAGAACAAAACAACAGTACTAAATTTGTAATGCAAAGCACACCTGTCTGTTAATTAATTTGAATTTCCCCAACAGGAAAGCCGCATTGCCGTCGACTAATGATATCAAAATATTCCAGCAACTGTTAATTTTATTAGCTACGTCAAGTATTAAACGAATTTTACACGTTATTCAGTGAAAATTTGGGTCAATCATCAAAGCATGTGCTATTAAAATTTAATTTAACCCAACTTTCCTGATATTACTTTCTAGTCAAAAAAAAGTAAAACACAAAAACTTTCAATTTATAGGTTTCAGTTACCCTGGTGACAAAAAGTCAATATAATGGCACGAGATAGACCGTAAAATTTTCACAATCTTTCTGTGTCACTTTAACGAAATAATGGATGGCCTTTTAGATACTGAACGGGACAAACCGGAAGTTTTTTCTTTTAGCAAAAAGATAGTCCGATTAAATGATGCTCTCAAATTACTTTTAATAGTGATGAATGATCAAAGTGGAAGTGAATGGTAAAGTTTCAATTTATTGAAAAGTTGGCAATGGTCATTCTATATTCCCCCTAAATTAAAGCTTTTTGTCCAGTTGAAAAGTCCTTGTGCTATTTTTAGGACAAAACGAGTACCTCAGAGAAATAGTCTCAGATTGATAGCTTGTAGATGAAAAATTATAAAAAAAATCTGAAGAAACCTGGACGTTACCATTTTTTGTATTCTAACGCATGTTTAACACTGCAGTTTAATGTCAAAGAAAGGTATCAGGGACAATCTGTATTTTAATTGTCAAGACATTTTAATTTCCTGTTTGGATTAAGTGGCTAGCAATTTACCGGAAAATATCCGTTTTAAATCTAACTTAATGATTAATGATAACCCAAAAAATAGAGATTATTAAGCCCGTGTTCAATGTCAAGTTTGATAAATATAGGTTGTTCAGGTGAAAAATGGGAAAACCCAATGGAAATCCTCTCCACGATTAGTTTACCCTCTGTCCCTGTCCTATTTTTGGGACATAATAGAGTCCCGGTTATTGTCCAGGCGTTGGATGACCCAAAATAAAGGATAAAACAACGAAAAATGCGATTTTCACACTGGAAAATTCGTGTTTGTCAAATTGGGAAACACGTGGCCATGAAGCGTGTTCAACGAGAGAGGATAATGCCCGAACTGATTAATTCTAACGTCAATAACACTGATCTCACTCAAAGTTTGAATTGAAAAAAAAAGCGAATTTTATTAGCTGAGTGATTGTTTATAATAAAAAAAACAGATAATTATCACAGAGATTCTATAACCAAACCTTTAGTACAAATTTGTTACTGGTTTACCAATTTACAGATCCTAAAATTCAATATAGCTTATGATGAAGGTTTCTGGCAACTTTTGGGAGATTCTGAATAGTAAGTTAAAGGTTTTTGGTATTTTCCAAACAACTCAACAAGAAAAAACAATTCTTAGAAGGTTTAGGATACTTTTGAAGGTTACTGGCAACTTTCGGGGGATTTTGAGTATAATTTGGAAAACTTTGGCATTTCCCGAACAACTTATAGGTCTCTGGCAATTTCAACAAATTTTTAGATGGTTTAAATCACTTTTGAAGGTTTCTGGCAACTTTTGGGAGATTCTGAATAGTCAGTTAAAGGTTTTTGGTATTTTCCAAACAACTCAACAAGAAAAAAAAATTCTTAGAAGGTTTAGGATACTTTTGAAGGTTACTGGCAACTTTTGGGGGATTTTGAGTAGAATTTAGAAGACTTTGGCATTTCCCGAACAACCCTATAGGTCTCTTTCAATTTCAAAACATTTTTAGATGGTTTAAAACACTTTTGAAGGTTTTTGGTAATTTTTGTGAGATTTTGAGTAGCATTTAGGAAACTCTGGCATTTTCTAAACAACTCTACAGGTGTTTGGCATCTTCAAAAAATTCTTAGAAGGTTTAGGAGGCTTCTAAAAGTTCCTGGCAATTTTTGGGGAATTTTGAGTACACTTTTAGAGAACTCTGGCATTTTCAAAAATTTCTTGGAAGGTTTAGGACACTTTTGAGGGTTTCTGGCAGTTTCAATATAAAAACGAACTAAATCATTAACGTTATCCGGCTAAAATACAGAAAATGTATATGTTTTGGTGCAGAAGTTTATTTTGATGAGTGTATATCTAAAGTTTAGTCATTTTTCTGACAAATGAATAAGCCAGTTTTCTGGAAATTCATTTAATTACTGATGAGTGGAATTAGTCAAAGTGAGTTCAAAAGTGTGGCATATTCTTTGAAAAATTAGGCAAAATTGTCCTCCATTTCCTTCATTGAGATTTTCTGGTAAATGTTTAAAATAACGGGCAATTTTGTGTGAGTCTGTTCGTTGGAATTTCTTGGAAAAAGGCATTACTAGTCGATTTTTCATTCTGCTTATTTACACGACCGTATATGCACTCCAGGAAGAGGTGCCATACACTTAAAACCCAATCCGGAGTCACAAAGTACTTTCGCATTGCATATGAAATACACAAACGGCGCTTTCTACGTGGCAGAAGTGGAGTGACGCATACATATTACATAAGTAGTGAGCCTCAATGGAAAACTTACAATATACTCGAAAGGAACGTTTATTCAATAAAAAAGAAATCTTTAGCAATTCGGTAGCAAATCACAAAGAAACCGCTTTCACGTTGAGAAATATACACAACAATCAGTTGTAGTTTCTTTCTCATTGATTTCTCTATGGTCCAAAAGAGACTCCATGAAGACAATGGAAGAAATAATACTTTCCTGTCGCCGGTTTCAGCCGGACATATAAAACCGTACTTTTATTGGTCTGAGACATCCGCAAGTGTAAACGGGAAAATCTAATTGAAAAATGAAACAAACCAATATGTAACCTCCCACGTTCTATTGAAAACATTATTTCCCAAACAAATAGGGTAACTAAACAATTTTGTACGGTCAATATTGGAGCGGTAGGAAAGTTGTTGCAACGTGTTTTTTTGTCAGTAAATAGTACAGTAATTCGTATAGGCAAACAAGAAGTAGGTAAACTCATCTAAAATGTATTGCTCTAGGCATTACGGGAAAATCGTTTACTTTTAAGATGTAGATATAAACTGAACGAGTTAATTCAAATTTGTTTGTGTATTTGTTCATGATCTTTTTGGATCTACTTAATCAATTCAATTTTAACATTTTGCCACTTGTATACAGAGTGCCATCAATTCGTTGGAATCTCGGAACAGTCAAAAATTCCGATTACTTCCGGAGATATTCAAAATAAACCGAAATTTTAAAGTTAAAGATGACATTTTTCTGGTTACGTGACTGTTTTTGATAAATATCAACTTAACTTTACAGTGTTGCCTGCTGCGAATTTACGTGCATTTAGAATTTTAGCTTTTCCAACTGTTACAATTTAATTTACAGACTTTTCAGGAGTAAAGGTGGCATTTTCCGTGTCACATGACTGTTGTTGACATGTGTCAATCTAACTTTACAGTGTTGACAGCTGCAATTTTAATCATCAAGGGACCGAAAGTCGCGATGATGTAAATTGACAGCTGGTCCATATATTGTTTTGTTAAACTACGTCATCGTGCACCGCCCTCTGTACAAGAAAGCCTAGAATGTCACTTTTAATGGCGGCGTTAGCGGTTTTCGTTTTGTACACAAACCTATGCAGATGCAGTAGAAAATATGTTTTTTTTATTTTTTCGTGTAGTTGATTAGAAGTTGTGAGTGAAAAATCAAAGAACGCTTCATTCCTGATCCAGATATGTATAGATATGGCTTTTTATACCCAAAGTCCAGCCAAAGAAAGTTTGGTTAGAACCCTTTGTCCTGGAAAGTACAACAAACTAATGTGAAAACTGCTCAATAAAAGGAAATTTGGAAATGCTTGAAGCTAGGTAAGCAAAACTGGTAAATGGGTTTTATATTATTACCAAGACCTTTCTTTTAAAATGTAAATGTCCCAATGGAACTTCTAAAAGTTGTCCTGTTTCTTCAGAGTAAACCTTTGTTGCTCTCAAAATGCAGGCGGCCTCAAAATGTAACTCACATACCTATGTATGTAAGAGGCAATAAGTTTACTGAATGAGAAAGCATATTGTACTTACCACTGAGTATTGTGTTGGAGTAAAATCATTCCAGTTCAAAGCTTTCAACCACTGTTGGGTTCGAGCATGGTCTTTTGGAAAGTAAAAGACTGACACTTTTGGGCCTTTCACCAAATTGCTTTTACAATTTGGCAAACAACAAGTGGACAGCATATTGTAGAGTAGCAATAAGTATTGTAGCAATAGAATTTAAGTTAAAAAACCAACAACAAATTATAGAACAATGAAGGAACAATAACAATAGTGATAACACAATAAAATGAATACAAACTACACTTTCACTAGAACAATAAACATATAAACAACAATATATAATAGCAAACAAAAATTACTTTGGCAAGTAATCCCAAGTCTTGACTTTAAACCTTAAAAATTAATTTAATCATCGAAAAACTCAATTTCCAAAATACAAACAAATGCAAACTGTCAACCACTATTTCGGCCATATTGGAATTTTTGGCATGCACCTTTTTGGATTTCTTGTACAGAGGGCGGTGCATCGTGACGTCAAATTTCCTCTGCACACTAACTGGATGGTTATCTCACAACAGTTATTTTCTATAGGGATCTTAAACTTGACTGGTTGACAGAATTCCAGGTCAGTAAGTTCTGCTGCATATCTTGATTGAACTACCATGAGTCACAACAGCAATTTCGAGTTGTTTACCCCTCTCCCCTAATAAGTCAGATTACGTAGAGCAACCGCAAAATAATTGGCAATATTTATTTTTTCCAGAAAAGAAGCACATCAACATTAAAATCAGAGCTAGGCAACCAAACTAACCTCAATGATCGCTCAATGGACGACCTCCTGTTCAACTACAGTCAACTTGCTTTGATCGGAACGAACCACGCCGACTTCACCACGGACAATCTGTCCGAAGTCAACATCAGTAAATCCGTCACCAAACTAACATCACCGCTGGCTGTCACTATTGTAGTGCTGCTCGCGTTCCTCCTCTCTCCCATGATCCTGATCGGTAATTCGCTAGTGCTGGTCGCCATGTATCGATTCAAACGGTTACGGACCCCCAGTAACTATCTAGTGATGTCGCTAGCCACTAGCGACTTGGGAGTAGGGATGTTTATGCCCGTCGGGTTCTATCTCGAACTGAATGGTGCCAACACGTTTCCCAGTCTGCAGGTGTGTTTGTTTAGTTACGGGGTAGTGATCAGTTTGTGTTGTGTGTCGGTGCTAGTGATGGTCGCTATTGCGGTCGATCGATTTACGTCCCTAGCTAGACCGTTGCGGTATAATAACCTTATTACACACTCGGCAGTTGAAAGATACATAGTGATTTTTTGGGTGTATTCCAGTTTGGTAGGGTTCAGTCCGTTGACGTATACTCTATTTTTAGGAACCAAAAAAAAGTAAGTGTCTTTTTTATGAGAAATAGTTTTAGTTACAGAAAATTTGCCAATTGGTTTGCTATGGTGCTAAACTGACCAATTCTACTAATTTGGTTCGCAGAGGGTTTCCGAGTTTGAAGTTTGTCGAAGCAAAATAGTAGAATTTGTCACTTTCTTCCTTTTTGGGAATTAAGTTATTTTACTCTTTACTTTCTCTAACTACCTGAAGCTACAACAGGATCTTATTATAAAACTTAATAATACTCATTTAATGGTAAATTGTAATACTCATTTATATTCTACTTACCTAAAGCAAGCAAACAAGAATCGAAAATACAAATTTTGTGGGCCATTAAGTTTTCTATTTTTGTTTCGTTCAAACCCCAAGGGTCTCAAACCGCTTCTCTAATAAAAACACAATGTATTTAAGCTGAATAACGCAAAAACACTACAAAATTATTAGGTACAATATAACTTACGTTTTATTGCGGTAAGCTACGAACTAGGACACTGTGGATTTACCACCCCATACACTTTCCCTTTTTCCTATTAAATAACGCCGCAAAAGAAGCTTAAGGGAGCAGCCCTGGTGACCTAACCGCAATACCCTTATTTATTGTTGCCACTTAATTAAATCCCAAAACCTTGACCAACCTCACTTTATTAAAGCTTCGCAGCTAAGCTCTTGGATGCAACTAGATCCCTTTTTATCGCCACAACACAACTAGTCAACGGCAGGAAAAATGAGAAACGTGGTAAGAATGAAAATTGTCGAAAAATATTAAGAACCAATTTATGTTTTCTGTTTCATGGTCCAGAATAAATTACACTACAATGTTTGAAATTGACTTACACTGATCGACAAAATTAGTGCACAATCTGCAAATTTCTTTACTTAGTATTGTAAAAAATTATTTCTAGTTAATACAATTTGTAAACTAAACTCAAGTATCTCTTGAAAACTGAAGAAAACTGAGAATCGTGATCACTCACAACTTGTGACGTTATTTCTCTCATTGACATCAATCCCGAGCTATACAGGGTAGTCCAGTTTTAAGTGTCAATAATTCACCATTTGATAGCCAATCAAAAAATAAGTTGACTTGCAATGTGTCATTTTTCTGAAACACGTTTCCTAAGGAAGATACAGTCCTCCAAATTTCAATTTAAAAAATCGTTTTATAGTTTAAAACTGAACATCCAAGACTTGTGAATGTCCAAATTTGTACTGAATAGTCTAAAAACTTTTTTACTACTAGGAATGGTCTTATATTCGCTTTCTCAGACTGCCGTCTTGGTTGAGTGTCTGAAACTGGCATTCAAGAACTAAAAAAAGTCCGGAAATGAAGACAAAGATTGTATTGTGCATGAAACTCATTTTTTACTACTAAAAATAATATAAAAGTTGACTTTTAATGCTAGAACTGACTTTACTAGGACTAAATAGAGTCCAAAAGTATATTTTCAAGACTTTAATTGGTGTACAACTGAATTTTCTGGACTGAACAACAAGTCTAGAAGTAAATTAAATTTTCGGACTATTTTATTTCTAAAAATTAGTTCTCTAAAACTACTAACTCTAAACTATTATTGTAGCATTTGGTACCAAAATTTTTTACTTTTATTACTGAAGAAACTTGACTTTTGGAAATAGTCTTAAACTCGATTTTTCAGTCTTAAAAAGCACTAAAAACAGTCTGAATTTCTTAGAGGTGCTACAATTTATTGCACCTATGAGTGTAGAAGTCAATTTAATAGTGAAGAAGCTTGAAATAACATTTTCAAGACTATGGTCAGTGGACAAACTAGCTTTTAGGCCTGATGCCTTTGAGGCACTGAAAACAGTCTAGTTTATTAAGAAATACCCGAATTTTTAGCACTGAGGTGTCTAGAAGTCGATTTAATAGTGACAAAGCTTCGAATGCTATTTTAAGTCTATGAAGAATGTAAAAATTGTTTTTTAAGTTTGCTATGTCAATAACTTGGTGAAGATAGTCTTGAAACTCGATTTTCCAAGCTGAAAGCAGTTTTGAAGCACTAAAAATAGTCCAGGATTCGAAGAAAATGAAAAGCAAAGTAAAAAGTTCGAAAAGTTCGTTTTCAAGACAATTGAACATGAATCTAATGTTAATGTCCTGCATCTAAGACTATTTTCAAGACTAAAATATTGAAATTTGTCTTCAAATTATGAAAACTTACTTCAAATGCAAATTTTAAGCTTCTGATGTAACTTTTCATTAGTTCAGTTACATTTTGGGGTTCAAGTCAATTTTTAAGGTTTAAATGTATGAATTTGTTGTAACAAATTCTTGAAAAAGTAGTTTTTATGTCTACAAGTCAATTTTTAGTATTAAAGTCTCTCGATTTGCATGAAAACTGGTTACAAACACAATTTTTAAGCTTCTGAAATTTTTATCTTTTCTAATTCAATTTTCAAAACTAAAGTTTTTTAGTTTGTCTGGAAACTATGAAAACTGGCTACAATATTATTTTTTAAACTTCTTAAGTGAATTTTCTGTTTCCAAGACAATTTTTAAGTTGGGTTGGGTTAGTTTTGGGTTGACCGTAATAACGTGTAATAAAGTGCTTGTTCCAAATTTGATCAATATTGCTCCAACGGTCTGACAGTTATGACAAAAAAAACGATTTTTTAAACAGAAATTTGAAGTACTGTATTTTCCTTAGGAAGCACTTTTCAGGAAAATAACATAATGAATGTCAACTTAGTTTTCAATTGGCTATGGATTGGTGAATTATTGACTTTTAAAACTGGACCACCCTGTATTTACAGAACCGCAGAACGAACTACCCTTTTTATGGCCTTTTGAATCTGATCAGTCCATCTGGACATTAATTCTTGAACGCAGGGAGTAGAATTTCCGAGGGAAGTGATGATAGAATATGACAGAACTGGTTGGCAATGGCAGGTTTCTGTAATGATGATAATGATAATTTCTTTTGATCTGTGTTAATAAATCTGTCTTTCCAAATCTTACATGATATGGTTCCTTTCTAAAGGTTCTGTCAATTGTAGAGTGTTGGAAGGATCAACTTCCATGATTTTGGTCTTTGTCCAGTTTAGCAATGTCTGTGACCTTCAAGGTTTAGGTTTCTGCCCCATATAATGCTATATTGGCATAGGAGGAGGAGATCCAACATTTCCTCTTCTGACGCAGCTATTAGTGTTGTATCGTCTGCATATGTCAGATTTGTAATCTCTTTACTAGCAATTGGGATTCCTCTATGCTAATCATCCAATGCCTTTCTTACGTATTCTCCATAGATGTTTAAGAGAGCTGGAGAGAGGATGCATTCCTGACGAACACCCCTGCAGGTTTTGAATGGGAGCTCTATTCTGATCTTGGCCATACTGTTGTAAAAGTTTCTTATGAGTGCAATTAGATGTTCAGGCACTCCCATATCTTCCATTTAACACAGTCAAAGGTTTTTTGATAGTCCAAAAAGCAGTTGACCATTGATGTATTGAATTCGGATGCGGGTCTATGGATCCAGATAAGTCCCTAAAAGTCGCTTTATAATACCAAATAGAATACTCAAGTTTCAGAATAGAATCTTCTCCTCCCAAGTTTACGAGATATTGCCGTTTAAAAAATAACATTTTTCATGAGATTTTAAGATTTTCCAACTTTTTGAGGTCAAAATGACAGTTTGGTCTCTAAACTTTCTGGTGCAAACACCATAGTTGTTCTTTGCAGCAAATAATATTTTCAATTCGAATAAAACTAAAAAAGAAACGGACCGATGAAGAATGTATTTGCAAAATTCAAGCTTGGAATAAGCAATTTGGTTAGACCCTCGACTCATTAAAGTATACTTTAGGCAATCAGGCGTAATTTTAATTTTCCTCCAGACTACTAAATTTCCACGATCGGGCTCTGTTAACCAGGTTTCATTTCCTGGGCTGTGGCCTTAATCGCACTTTTACTGTTTATTAAAAAAAGAACGATTTTAAAAAGAGAGTAAACATTATTGGAAGGGTACGAGTGTTCTGTGAATAAATCAACAATACCGACCTAGTTCCGTAAATCGATGATTAAAGGTAAAACTAATTTATGAGTCAGGGAGACCAGTTGATCCTTTTAAAATTCAAGGAAAACATAATTAAAACTTTTATGCGCTCAAGAAATTTTACTAAATGGTGGGTGTAAACATAGAATATTCTGAGCCTGTAAAGATGTTTTGAGTCAAAGACACGTGTTTAATCTAACTATGTAATCTGAATTAATCCTTTTAATCTGAACGTGTTGGACAAACATTTACTTCCGGCTTGTTATATGCCTCGTCCTGGATCTCAATTGCAAGTGCTCGATTTATAGCTTTACGTGCTTGAAACTAGTTTGGAATGCTTAAGCATGTTTAAGTGCTTTGTTTTCGCGATTTTTTCCTTCATTGTACTAGCAACCAATAAAATTCAAAGAACTTTTCTAGTTCGACCAATAAGAGCCGTTTTGTGTGATGAAATCACTAGCTGGTAAAATTTAACAGTGATTAAACACTACCAAGCTTCTTGATTGATATTAAACAAAACAGGGTTTAGACACATATATAATTTAAGTTATTCTTTTCAATATTAACAATAAATAAATCATTACAACGTAGTTTTCATTAAATATTCCAATAAATTAAAATAAGTTCAATATTGTGGAAATCGATCAGGAAATTGAAAATAATAAAGCAAACGTTGAGAAATGTGTGTTTTCAGGAAATAATCTTGACATGTACCCCTCGTTCTTCACGTTTTATCACGTAAAATGTGCATTGGTACTTTTTTTGCAAAATTTTTCTTTTAGGCAAATAGTTTCACTAAATAATTGTTTGAAAAAAATCTATCGTCGAATTATTTAGTCTCAATCATTTTCCAAACAAAATTTTGCAAAAAACCACCTATGCACAGTTTACCCGATAAAACTTAAACGTCTCGGGATATAACCTATGAAAGTTAACTGCAAGAAATGCAATTTATTAAAATTATTAATCAGCTTTGAATCCAAAACAATGCCCTAACTTAACACTGTTTGTTACAGTTTTCCTCCGGACTGCTCCTTCGGCGATATGGTAGAGAAACCGGTCCAATTGTTTATGTTTTGCGCGGTCTACGGTCCCAGTTCGCTAGTTTTGCTAGTTTGCTACGGTTACATTTATTTCGTAGCCAGAGGGCACGCAAGGGCCATAAGGTCGGAACAGCAACAGTCTGTGCACAGACAACAGCAACATTATACAGGAGCTGTAGGACCGCCCAGATACGGTCTGGCTCTGGCTATTACGTCTGGATTGTTTATCGGATTGTGGATGCCTTTTCAGGTAAGAAAACTCTCCTGTTATCTCAATAATGTGATGTCATTACAAATAATGAAAACAGCAAAAACGTTTATTTATACGGTTCGAAATACTATACAGGGTGGTCCAGTTTTAAGTGTCAATAATTCACCATTCAATAGCCAATTAAAAAATAAGCTGACTTGCATTATGTCATTTTTCTGAAAAACGTTTCCTAAGGAACTTACAGTCCTTCAAATTTCAATTTAAAAAATCGTTTTATAGTGTAAAACTGAACATTCAAGACTTGTGAGAGTCCAAATTTGTACCGAATAGTCTAAAAACTTGCTATTTACTACTAGGAATAGTCTTATAATTTGTTTTCTCAAACTGCCATCCTGGTCGAGTGTCTGAAACTGGATTTCAAGAACTAAAAACAGTCCGGAAATCAAGACAAAGATTGTATTGTGCATGAAACTCATTTTTTACTTCTAAAGATAATCTAAAAGTTAACTTTTAAAGCTAGAACTGACTTTACTAGGACTAAAGAGAGTCCAAAAGTCTATTTTCAGGACTTCAATTGGTGTACAACTCAATTTTCTGGACTGGAACAAGTCTAGAAGTAAATTAAATTTTCGAACTATTTCATTTCTAAAAATTAGTTCTCAAGACTAATATCGTAGCATTTGATATCAAAATTTTTTACTTTTATTACTGAAGAAACTTAACTTTTCGAAATAGTCTTAAACTCGATTTTTCAGTCTTTAAAAGCACTAAAAACAGTCTGAATTTCTTAAAGATGCTACAATTTATTGCACCTATGATGAGTGTAGAAGTCAATTTAATACTGAAGAAGCTTGAAATAACATTTTCAAGACTGTGGACAGTGTAGAAATTGGCTTTTAGACCTGATAAGTCAAAAACTTTGTAAAGATAGTCTTGAAACTCGATTTGAGGTACTGAAAACAGTCTTGTCATTGTTTTTAAGTTTGCTGTGTCAATAACTTGGTAAAGATAGTCTTGAAACTCGATTTTCCAAGCTGAAAGCAGTTTTGAAAAACTAAAAATAGTCCAGAATTCTGAGAAAATTAAAAGCAAAGTTAAAAGCAAGAAAAGTTAGTTTTCAAGACAATTTTCATGAATCTAATGTCAATGTCCTCTATCTAAGACTATTTTCAAAACTAAAATATTGAAATTTGTCTTAAAATTATGAAAACTTACTTCAAATGCAAATTTTAAGCTTCTGATGTTACTTTTCATTAATTCATAGTCACTTTTTGGTGTTGAAGTCAATTTTTAAGGTTTAAATGTATGAAGTTGTAGTAAAAAATTCTAGAAAAAGTAGTTTTTTATGTCTACAAGTACAAATCAATTTTCAATATTAAAGTCTCTCAATTTGCATGAAAACTAGTTACAAACACATATTTTAAGCTTCTGACATCACTTTTATCTTTTCTCATTCAATTTTCAAAACTAAAGTTTTTCAGTTTATCTGGAAACTATGAAAACTAGCTACAATTAAATTTTTTAAGCTTCTTAAGTGAATTTTCTGTTATTATGTTAAGACAATTTTTAAGTTGGGTTGAGTTAGTTTTGGGTCTTTGAACTTCTCGTACAGAAAGTTTCAAATCAGAATTTTATAAGAGATAATTTCTTTTTCATCGTAAACAATGAAATTAAAAAAAACACGTAATTTTTTAATAATATCTAGAGACGTAGAAGATAAGGCAAAAACATTAAAACCATCTTCCTGTGTCTAGGCTACTAGAGAATTTTGGCAAACGTCATTCATAATGAGTATTAATTTCATAATGCGTGTTCCAAATTTGATCAAAATTGTTCCAACGGTTTGACAGTTATGACTGTATTTTCCTTAGGAATCATTTTTCAGGATAATTACATAATACATGTCAACTTATTTTTTAATTGGCTATGGATTGGTGAATTATTGACATTTAAAACTGGACCACCCTGTATTTGTGCTTTAAGCTATCAAAATTACAATTCTAATGCTACACTGATAGTTTTTTGCAGTCTAATGATCGTATTTAGAACATATGTTCAATTTTAACTTAGACCGTCAGTGTAAATATCCAATTACAGTTACGTAATGACCTTCTTTACGCACAGTTTTAGAAAAGAAAACGCACGGTTGTTTAAGGCCGGTCCATAAACCATGAACTGATCTAATCTTGGATGAAACTGTTTTCTTGTTTTGTCAAAGTATATTAGATTCTTTATAAGATTTCATATAGCGAGCTCTTAGGCATTTTACGCACTCGCCACTATGCGGCTTTGTGCGTAACTTTCGTGCCATTTCGTGCGTAAAATGCTTCTTACATCACTAGCTATGTAATATTCTATTTTTTTAAATTAAATCCTGTACTTTCTTTCAAAGAAATAGTGTAAAAGTTTCATTCTGTACACTGTAGTGCCAGTAAAACCAGAATAAACGAATTAATAATACAATTGTACAACTCGAGCTTAAATGGAGTTTAGCTTTGAATGTGACAGTACGAATGAAAAAAGTCACAATCTCTTTAACTTTAGCTTGGTTTAAAGAAGTCCTAAGTTATTCTGGCAAAGTACTACGACAAAATTTGAACACTAAAATCGTTAAAAGATCACAACACAACTTCACTAGCGTAAAAAAAAATATTAAAACCTTTTTTCGGCAACTAAATGGAATTAAGTGGTAAGGAATGCATGAAAGGGTGCCCTAAATTATTGCAACAACGGAAAGGTTCTCTTATTAAAAGGTTTTCCAAGTCTTTTACGTATACCGGGCTCTACAACTTATTATTTCATTAGCACGAGGAAATCAACGGCTCCGACGGACGCTTTTGAATTGTAGATTCACTCTACTCCTTTGAAGTTTGTTTCATTATTTAAGTTTACAGTTGTTAATTAGTAAAGTGAAAGTACAGACTTTACACTTTAAAGTGCTGAAAAATTTGCATTATCAGACGTAAATTAAAAGACTAGTTGCAAATAATGTATAAATTTGAAAATGTAGAAGGAGAATTAAAGCTGCAATGATATGTGCTAAAGAACAACAAAGAACCAGATTTATATTTTGGTAATTAATCAATACAGTATACAGAACAGGAATAAAGCCAGATTCCCAATCCTTTCAGACTTTTACAGAAGTTTCTAAAACTTATCAGAATGTTCTAGAGTATTTGGCAACGAGTAGTTTGGATGCAGTAACATCTTATTATCAGCCTCAAAAATAGAGAATGTCTTCATGATTGCAAACCTTTAAAACGCAGAATATTATTAATGGATTGTATGTTTGTACTGAATTTTAGACCACTTTGTTTTAATAATTTTTAGATATTTAAACTAGTTTCAGTGATTCTCATAAAAAATACAAACCATGTATATTATAATTTTTATAGAACAATGCGCTTAAGTTTCAAATGCATTCGCTTTTTTCCACGTGCCTCACCTCAATCCGCAATCAACTAGGCGGATACCCCTTGACATACTAATTACGATTTTATTGTGAAAGTCGTATATTAAAACGGATTTTCCAGCTTTTCCAAGAGGATTTTAAAGGATTTCCTATTAAAGATAGAGCCAATGGTACCCTAGTGTTTGCTATTACTTAGACACTTGATATAAACTTTGTTGCTTAGCAAACCTAACCTTTTCCTGGATTTAATATTTCAGTATTAAATTTTAATAAGATGATTCGATTATCGCATCTTGGGGTTTAGGAACATACCCTGACCTTCCTAAAAGGGTTTATATTAACTAATTCAGCAGCATGAATATGCGTTTAGGAAGGGTGTGTTATTAGTTTGATTTATTAAGTGTTAGTAAATTGAAATACTGTGTTTATGATCCGCTGTAAAGCAATTATTTTAATTATTACAAATTAAAGCTGACGCACATGGTGTAATTTGTAATTTTGCAATTCAATGACGGTAACTGTTGCTAGTAATTTTTTTGTCTGGTGGTCTACAACAGCATCCATAAATTTGTTCTGATTAATAACAAATTCAGTTTTATTTTATCATAATTTGAGGAATTTACAAGGTGACAAACAATAGTATAAATTTTGAGTTATTTTTGAAAAATTGCTAAAAGATTTCTAATTTGAAAATTTTTTAAATTTGACTGAACATTGTTAGAACAACTTTTGTACTTTTGAGATATCATCATAATTTTTTTCTTTGTAGACATTTGGTTTTTTATCTAGTCAAAATGAGCTTGCGTTTTGCTTTAAAATTATATATTTTGAAATAGCTCGTTTTTGGTTTTTTGAAAATTTTCTTGACAAATTGACAAACTACCAAAAATTTTCTACACATGTAGACTTACTATAAATTCAACTTAACCTGAATTATTGCTAATTTAAAGTAATTGGTGCTAAAATTGACAAACTTTTTTAGTAACTGCAAGTTGCATAAAGTGAACTCATGAAGTTTAATTAATCACGTGACTTTTGACAAGTACGAACTTGAAGTAGTAGGAACTATTTATTTAAAATCAAGTTTTTCTCCTAGACTGCACTACTGTAACATGGAATCATTTCAGATTCGAACATTGTCAATATCTTACTTCTTCCTCTAAACTGTTAAATAATTCACACCAATGGCTAATTGCTCCAATGTCTTTAAAACGTCAGAGTCAAAACTACATTTAGCTGAAACTGTTATTAGTTTTTTTGATTTTTTTGTAAAGTTGTTTTATTTAAAAATCTAAAAATATTTTTTCTGTCACAGATTTGTATGCTTCTGGACGTCTTCTTCGAAACAAAAATCCTCACCACCTGGATCTACATCTACCTGGCTCTACCGATTCTAGCCAGCAGCGCATTCAACCCCTGGATCTACGGTTACCGTAATGCTGAACTGAGAGCTGGTGTTCGTAAAGTGGTGGACGACATCCTCAACACTTTGGGCTTTACTTATCGTAGCCATCAAATTTCCGATCGAGACCAAATACCTCCCAGTGTGGCGGCCACCGCTGGTGAGCCGGCCACCTTCATTAACCACGTCCAAGGAAACGGTCTGTGCTGGAAATCCGAAGGTGATTTCCTTCTGGTCCCTATAGCGCGTCCCGAAAGTTCTGGAGTAATTTCCAGTGCTGAAAGCCAGAAAATGTACTGCAGCAATCCGAAGATTATTCTACCGTGCGAAAGCCCCAGGTTGATGCTCAAGAGCAGTAGAAGCATGGTGGAGAGTTTGGCAATGATTCGTGGTTCGGATGTGTTGATCGTTAAGGGTGGTAATGCTATGAAACACGGGTCCAGTGTGTTATAGAGTTCTTCCATATCAACGTAGAAAGTTATATTTATCTTTGTCTGACTTGAAAGCTTTCTAGAGAAAGAGTTATTTTGTATAGTGTTCTGTGATGATTGAAACTGTTGCGGATGGTAGGAAAGGGATCAACTATTGTTAGTAGTAGTAAATTTATTTTAAATTATGTACGGTTCTAAGAATCTTAACGTAAAAGATGTTTTTATCTGACCGGACCCTGTTGTAATTCCTAAGTATTTATTATACATAGTAATATATAGGCAAATTTTATCAGTATTATATATAGGATAAACTATGACAAATTTATGTTTTTATAAATTTAAAGTGTAATACATCGTATATATTTAAGGTAAAACTTTGTTTGATTTCAAGCCTCCGTACATTTTACTATCTAATTTGTGGAATTATACTTAACAAGAAATGTGAGTACATAAAGATTAAAGTCATGTGGTTTAATTAGAATAAACTTGACTTTTTGAGAACAATTTACATAAAAAGCAAATCGAATGAAAAAATTCAACGTAATTATGTAATTTTTGATACGTTAGACAAATTTCGTTTCATACAACAAATGAAAATCAAAAATTATTATTTTTTTTAAATTTCTTGTAATAGTTTTTAGATTCCAGTAGTAGAGTACCGTTTAAAGGAGAACAAGTTCCTATTCTACCAATGCCAGGAAATCACTATAAATAGGTTAGGTTAGGTCGTTTTGAGACTGACTGCAACAAAAAAATTTATGAAATTATATCAATAAAATTATATTCTATATTTTTTTCAGAAAAATAATTAATCATAAAATTAGGACGAAAACTTTTTGAAATTATAAAAAAGCTAACGTTCCACACTGTAATTGAAGTAAAATTTAATGAATAAATCAGACATGACGTGACAGGTTGAGGCCAGCTAAAGTTGTGGTGAAACACACGTCAAGATCAAAGGTCGATACTTCTATAATTACGTCGGGAAATTTTCCCAAGCATATCGATTTCAAATGCACAATGAATTTTTTAAATCAAGAGGTTTTGCTACGTAAAACTGACGTCAGACGCTTGAGATTGCGGTCAATTTTCAATATAAAATACGTATTGTAAAAAATTATGGACATACGGTTAACTGATTGGTATTCTTTTGTTTGTAAATACAAGGTTAGATTTCTAAAAGTTCTGTTTTAACAGGTTAATAAATATTTGATACTGGAAGATCGTCAATAGAGAAAAAAGTGAATTTCGTACATAAACTATGTTGGATTGTCAAAAACTTTAAAATCGTGTCAAACTTTACTAAACAATATTCTCAAGAAAGTAAATTTACAAGAAATCTAATGGAGGTTTGGCTGTATCTACGCTTTTAGACCAAAATTGCAATAAAGTGACCCATCAAATAAATCAAAATTTTAAATTTTAAATTAGAAACGTTTAAAATAATAATTTTTTATCATCATTATTCAAAAATATGTCAGAAAATTTGTAATTTTAGAAATTTGAAAAATCAAAAAAGTCTGTAGATTTTACCAAACTTACAGTGTATTGATTTTAAAGTTTGAGCATGACAAATATATCTTTCAAATGGTGGATTTTTTTCAAATTAGGAATTATTTCTAATTTTATAGGTTGTCTGTCAAATTTGGCTCCATGGAACTGTCCTCTTTAGAGTGTGGTTCCTCCAACTTCTAAATTCCTAAATAAGTGCTTTTGGTGTGCATTTATTAGCCTTTTCTTCATTCATCATTCTCTTAAATTCCCCTAAAAGTCCTTTGGATTTACTAAAAAAAAGAAATTTTTGAAAATTTTTTGTTTCTACTCATAACAGTTTCTCACGTATATGGTTACATGTAGTCCATTTCAGATTTACAGTCTCAACAAACAGGATTGTCGCGTTATCAGATATTAATGAAATTGACCCATTTTGCAGAGACCATTAAGCTACATCGCCCCAGTTTGCTAATTTGTAAATTTTGCCTCGTATCTATAATCGACAGAGCCCTGACCGACTTGTTATCCCAACGTAATACAATTGAAACTCAATCAAAACCATTAAATCACTTTAATAACTTATATATCAAAGTAGTGACAAACTCACTAAATCTATAGGTACAAGTGTTAGATACAAACACTAAAATTACGTGAATAACCCTACAAAAAAAACCTCAATTTTCAGTCTTTCAACCTTAAGTGTGTGACAAAGATACAATTTCACTTAAGATTTGTACTAAAAACAATACAAAACTAAACTAGAGTGTTTTTGTCCCACTATATCACTTGATACTTTGTTATTATTATTATTATTATTAGTAAAGAGATTACAAATATCATTAAATTTAACTAGTTTGCGATCGAAGCGTGTTTTGTTGTGAGAGTATACAGGAAAACAATAATAATTTAAATAAAGCGGAAACACCCAATGTGGGTAGTTAAAATTAAAAATAACCGCAAAACACACTGCGATCTGTTGATTTATATATGAAAAAACCCTCATCCCTTAACAAAACGCAATAAAAAATTTAAATAATTTTGTGTTCGAGTTTTTCTATCCTCTTGAGATTTTCAATCACCGCATTGTGCTCGTCTAGTAATTTCCAAAATTCGTGCTTCCTGTGCTCGGCCTCTTCCTGAAATAATCAAAACAAATTCGATTAGTTTTTTTTTGCCAACATTGTTTGAAAAAAGTGTGCGTTTTGCTGACGTACTCGGTAAATTCCGGTAATAACTCTTAGCGGTTTTGACGTTCCAAACAAACTAACAAAAAGGATGTTTTATTCAAATATTTTGATTTGGACTTGGTTTACTACAGTTTGAGGTGAGAAAAAATTCGATTGATCTATCCCACAAACAAAAAATTAAGTTTCAACAATTAGACCAAGAAATATGAGGGCAGAAATACAGGGTGTCGTAAAATCGTGCTACAATTGACATCTGTCAAAAATTAGCTGACGTTTTTTATGTTTCGTTGTTACCCAGATGTCGTTGCTGTGTTTTCTTTCAAACTTAGTTTTTACGGTTTTTAGAGGCAACTTGCAACATTTGACATGGTTTTCGGACATTTTTAAGAGTTTTTGGTACTTTTCAATGACTTTAGAAGCATCTGGCAGTTTTTAGTTCTATTTAGATGTTTCTGGCACTTCTCAACGATTTTAGAGGCATTTGGCAACTTCTAGATGATTTTTAGTAGTATTCAAGACTTCTGGCAGCTTGTAAAAAAATTGCAGTAATATTTGAAAGGTTTTAGCACTTCTAAATGATTTTAGAGTCATTTACCAGCTTCTAGAAGATTTTTAGTACTATTTAGAAGCTTCTGACTGTTTTAAATGATTCTAGAGGGATCTGGCAGTTTCTAGAAGGTTTTTAGTTCTATTTAGATGCTTCTGGCACTTTACATCATTTATTTAAATTATTTTAGAGGCATTTGGCAACTTCTAGAAGATTTTTAGTAGTATTCAAGACTTCTGCCAGCTTGTAAAAAATTTGCAGTATTATTTGGATGCTTCTAGCACTTCTAAATGATTTTAGAGGCATTTACCAGCTTCTAGAAGATTTTTAGTACTATTTAGAAGCTTCTGACTGTTTTAAATGATTCTAGAGGCATCTGACAGTTTCTAGAAGGTTTTTAGTTCTATTTAGATGCTTCTGGCACTTTACATCATTTATTTAAATTATTTTAGAGGCATTTGGCAACTTCTAGATGATTTTTAGTAGTATTCAAGACTTCTGGCAACATGTAAAAAAATTGCAGTAATATTTGAAAGGTTCTAGCACTTCTAAATGATTTTAGAGGCATTTACCAGCTTCTAGAAGATTTTTAGTACTATTTAGAAGCTTCTGACTGTTTTAAATGATTCTAGAAGGATCTGGCAGTTTCTAGAAGGTTTTTAGTTCTATTTAGATGCTTCTGGCACTTTACATCATTTATTTAAATTATTTTAGAGGCATTTGGCAACTTCTAGAAGATTTTTAGTAGTATTCAAGACTTCTGCCAGCTTGTAAAAAAATTGCAGTAATATTTGTAGGCTTCTGACACTTCTAAATGACTTTACAGGCATTTACCAGCTTCTAGAAGATTTTTAGTACTATTTAGAAGCTTCTGACTGTTTTAAATGATTCTAAGGGCATATGGCAGTTTCTAGAAGGTTTTTAGTTCTATTTAGATGCTTCTGGCACTTTACATCATTTATTTAAATTATTTTAGAGGCATTTGGCAACTTCTAGAAGATTTTTAGTAGTATTCAAGACTTCTAGCAGCTTGTAAAAAAATTGCAGTAATATTTGTAGGCTTCTGACACTTCTAAATGACTTTACAGGCATTTACCAGCTTCTAGAAGATTTTTAGTTCTATTTAGATGCTTCTGGCACTTTACATCATTTATTTAAATTATTTTAGAGGCATTTGGCAACTTCTAGAAGATTTTTAGTAGTATTCAAGACTTCTAGCAGCTTGTAAAAAATTTGCAGTAATATTTGTAGGCTTCTGACACTTCTAAATGACTTTAGAGGTATTTGGCAGCTTCTAGAAGATTTTTAGTACTATTTAAAAGCTTCTGACTGTTTTAAATGATTCTAGAGGCATCTGGCAGTTTCTAGAAGGTTTTTAGTTCTATTTAGATGCTTCTGGCACTTTACATCATTTATTTAAATCATTTTAGAGGCATTTGGCAACTTCTAGAAGATTTTTAGTAGTATTCAAGACTTCTAGCAGCTTGTAAAAAATTTGCAGTAATATTTGTAGGCTTCTGACACTTCTAAATGACTTTAGAGGCATTTGGCAGCTTCTAGAAGACTTTTAGTAGTATTCAAGACTTCTGGCAGCTTGTAAAAAAATTGCAGTAATATTTGAAAGGTTCTAGCACTTCTAAATGATTTTAGAGGCATTTACCAGCTTCTAGAAGATTTTTAGTACTATTTAGAAGCTTCTGACTGTTTTAAATGATTCTAGAAGGATCTGGCAGTTTCTAGAAGGTTTTTAGTTCTATTTAGATGCTTCTGGCACTTTACATCATTTATTTAAATTATTTTAGAGGCATTTGGCAACTTCTAGAAGATTTTTAGTAGTATTCAAGACTTCTGGCAGCTTGTAAAAAAATTGCAGTATTATTTGGAGGCTTCTAGCACTTCTAAATGATTTTAGAGGCATTTACCAGCTTCTAGAAGATTTTTAGTACTATTTAGAAGCTTCTGACTGTTTTAAATGATTCTAGAGGCATCTGGCAGTTTCTAGAAGGTTTTTAGTTCTATTTAGATGCTTCTGGCACTTGACAATCATTTATTTAAATCATTTTAGAGGCATTTAGCAACTTCTAGAAGATTTTTAGTAGTATTCAAGACTTCTGGCAGCTTGTAATAAACTTGCAGTATTATTTGTAGGCTTCTGACACTTCTAAATGATTTTAGAGGCATTTACCAGCTTCTAGAAGATTTTTAGTACTATTTAGAAGCTTCTGACTGTTTTAAATGATTCTAGAGGCATCTGGCAGTTTCTAGAAGGTTTTTAGTTCTATTTAGATGCTTCTGGCACTTGACAATCATTTATTTAAATCATTTTAGAGGCATTTAGCAACTTCTAGAAGATTTTTAGTAGTATTCAAGACTTCTGGCAGCTTGTAATAAACTTGCAGTATTATTTGTAGGCTTCTGACACTTCTAAATTATTTTAGAGGCATTTACCAGCTTCTAGAAGATTTTTAGTACTATTTAAAAGCTTCTGACTGTTTTAAATGATTCTAGAGGCATCTGGCAATTTCTAGAAGGTTTTTAGTTCTATTTAGATGCTTCTGGCACTTTACATCATTTATTTAATCATTTAATCACTTCTAAAATAAACTAATGATAAAATGTCCTTTTCATTCAACAAAGTGTGTCACGTCCAAAATTAGAATAATGCAATAGTTATAACTTTTCCATTCAAATTAACGACAATGAAGTTCGTAAACTTTTACGAAACAAGCCACAAACAATAAAAAGTTTGCGGATCGATAAATATATCATTATACAGTCTGGTTGGCTAAGTAAACGGGACAAATTGTTCTCAATTATGCTTTGTTTCCCATTTCTGTATGTACAGGCCATTTTCAAGAAGTAAATACTTGAACTTATTTTTATAACGATGGTATTCAAAACATCATACAGGAAAGTGTAAAGTAAGTCATCAATCAAGTTTTAACATAACGTCTTTGGATGTTATTTAAGAGACACTAAATCTCAAAAATGAAATGGTAACAGAACCTACTTTAAATTAAAATACAAAGAAATACATCAAATGTATTTAAAATTAATAGACAGTGAACGTTTTGACATTTCTTTACAGGTTTTCATCAAGACATTTTGTACTGTTTATTTCTAGAAAAAAATGTTCAATTAATTGTAATTTTTTAAAGATATACAGTAAACACGTTCTTCAGTATATTATATCGGAAATTCTTGGTCTAACCATAAAATTTGGTTTAAAATTCCAGTAAATCAATTTGGAATACAAAATAACCGCACTTATTACAAACTAGCAGGTTCATTCAGCTTCGTTTTCACTATATCCACAACGTAAATTGATATTTCCTTTGTCCTTCAGCTAAATTGAAGTTGTGCTTGAAAATCGATATAGCTAGGTCGATTTCAGCATAATTTTATAGTTAATTGTACAATTGTTTTTGAAATTGCAAAAATTTTGATTTTAGTATTCCATCTTCGTCCGTTAAACCTGCTAAAACAACTAAGACACAACTTTTAGCAAGTAATCAAGTTGGGCAAGACTAATGGCAGTGTTTACAATACTACTCACCTTTCAAGCGCAGTTAGCCATTTGCCCGAATAGTTTTGTCGATAATCGTAAATGAAGTTAAGACTAAACGCATTAAGCAAGTTTAGTAAAGTCTCAAGGGAAGTTTGAATTGTACTGGCAACGTGGCTAGTTCAAACCACTCTGTCCGGTTAACGAACAACAGAATGTTTTAGAAGAATATTAATTAAAGTAATTTTTTAGAATCACAGAAATCTTATCATCATTGATACTTTTTTTATTAAGCATTTGGAATTGATATATGTTAACCAAATAAGTATAGTTTGATTTAATTAAATAATATAGTTTCATTGCTCTGTCAAGAGAAATTTGTTACAATTTCCTTTATTAACACTTTTTGATAGCTTCTTAAATAACCAAGTTACGCTCACTTAAAATTTAACGAATTTAAAAAAAGCACTTTAGTGCATTCTGTCACTTTCTGCCCTGTAACTCCTTGAGGAAGCGCCTAAGGACAAAACACCTTAGTGTAATATTGTAGAGCATAAAATTTTCTACAACTTTTTGGTAGCTTGCATTAATGAAAATATTTATCTAGTAGTTCATAATAGGGCACCACATAATATTTTAAAAATTATTTTTTGATATATACCAAGTGATTTAAAATTGTTGAATTCCTATAAAACACAATAATTTACTATTTTTAGTAACTAATTAACTGGCAGTCATTAAAATTAAATTACAAAAAAAACTCACCAATATTTTTTTAATGGAAGCATCTGAATACGACCTGGTATACACTCTGGGTGTGGTTGTGGTGCTGTTACAATTATTCTGAGCCGATTTCTGGTCTTTGGTTGAGTCGAAATCATCGATTATGATGCTGCAACAAAACGTACATTAGGTCCCGGACTAAAGGGAAGACAAAAACATTTCCTCCTTTTGTTCAAGCGGAGGACAAAATTCATAAAAATGCGAAAAGATGTTGACTGAAAATTTGTTAGTTAAACCACACAATTTACCTAAAATTTTGCAAAAGTACCAATACAATTAATATAGATTATTTTACGCACTTCAAATGCTTCTTACAGCACTAGTTACTTAATATACTAATACATGAAATTCATTCTGAAACACTGTGGGGTTTTCTGAAACTGTTATACAATCCGTAAAGATCCGGGTTTCAATTTGCGCTATGAAAATTCCTGTGTAGCGGTTCGGTAAACAAATTAAACTTTAATATAAACATTTGAAATTTCCCATTCCGTTTCGCTTTCGGCTTGTAAAAATTTTCCGGGATTCACAAAATAAGCGCGACAAGGTCCTGAATTTTAGTTCGTTGATCTTCAATTTTTTAGCATGGTCATTTTTCATTGAGCGGAATTTATTACGCTACCTAAATATTCATTCACCAGACCAGATTTATATCGAAAAAGCTGGCAAACATCCAGAAAAAACTTGGGCGATATCCCACGTAAATCGCATTCCGATCGAATTGTTATTTAGACGATTCGAATCTGGACTCGTTTTCCGAGTGATGGATGGAAAGTTCCTGGACGTTGCCGTCTTTTGGCAATGTCTAATCCAAAGTCAAGGTTAACGATCAATTAAGGCTTAGCTAATGGATTAGCCAAGTCGAAATAGTTTATTTTCTTTCCGGTTTTGTACGTGCGAGTTTGTGGATTTTAGTGTTGAACCCACACGACATTTTAGGGAGTTTATTTATTATGTTTTAGAGCATAAGATGCAAAATGTTGTGTACGTTTACTTTAACCTGTAAAGTTTGGATAGTAACTGTGAGATAACCTTCAATTTAAAGTTAACCTGCCAAAACGCAGGTAGAACATTTTGAATCCCTTTACAAGGCTTAAACCAAAGTTAATTAAAAATGTCGTTATAGCTAAAATTCGCTTAAAATTAATTAACAAAACTAATGATGTTTTCCTAAAAAAGAAAATATGTTTAATGTCGTTATGGACGAAATTTGTTTGAAACAAATCGGTGCAGCTTTGGGGATTACATGAAAAATTCAAATGTTTGTACACGAAAATAGGTCATAATGGCATTACAGTGTCTAGAGAACATTTTACCATTGTTTTCCTAGTAGAGTATCCATTTTTAATTTTATTCACAAAATATCCACTTCCATTATGGTTGAAATTGGCTTCAAACAAGTCAATGCAGACATTAGGGTTTCTATATAAATTTATTGACATTGCAAGCAAAAACTGACCATAATAAATAGCAATGTTTTTGGAAGTTAATACGAATCACGTTATGACATTTATTAGTTGATTTTGTAATTCCATATTTAATTCTATAAATTTGCTTGTCGTGTTAGTAACCTAACTTTGTAATTATTGTACTAAATCAATAAAAAAGGATATTATTTTAATTTCTGCTTTGAAATCTCATAAATAAAACACAAATTCAGACTCAGTATTTTCCTTCTTTATCTGCAGCATTTTACTAAGAAGATATACTCTGAAGAGCCAAACTTTGAAAAAAGTGTTAAAATATTTAATTACTAGATCTGACTTCAGAATTTTTTAAGGTTTTTACGAAAAACGTTTTTTTTTTTAATAAAAAGACTATTTTTAACAATTTTTCCCCGAAATAATCAGACCCCGGACTATAAGTTCCATTATCTTGGGTCGATCGGACACAGTCCCGGACATTGAACTTGAAATGTCTTCTTAATGTCAGAGAGTTGAGACTGTTTTCCGTCCACTATTGTCCGCTCACTTAATTAACTAATTATTCTGTAATTGTTGGAAAGTTTACTGACTAAACTTGTAGTACTTTTTTTTTGTTGAAAGCTTTTTTCAGTTTACTGTTATCAAGGTACAAATTGAATAATTTATGAACTAACTAACTAGACAAAAATGATCCGTTTTTTTATATTGTTGAAACATTCTAGAACTATTAGATGACCAAACGACTAAATTAAACATTACAGTGTTTAAAACGTGGAAATACCTACTACTTTACGTAGTTAATTGATAGAACAAGTTTTTTTAAAGCATTAGATTTATTGACTTACAATAGCTAGGTTAGTGCAACAATGTGTAGTAGTTTGCAATAAAAATTTTTTTATCAAATTACAACCATTAACAAATTCAAACAACATGAACAAGCATCTGTTATAATAAATACTACAAATTACATAAGTGTATATAACAAAGAAGATGTTGGGTCCATTTTTGCGTCAAACTATTTTTAGTTATTAAGGCAAAACACTTTAAGATAGTAGTTTGTTTCAAGCAAATTTCAGTCATAATGATATTTGTTGTTGTAATTTTTTAGAGGTCTCTGTCATTTTCCAAACAACTCTACAGGGGCCTTATTCTTGAAAGCAGGGAACGGAGTTTACAAGAGAATTGTCGATAGGATGTGACAATAGAAGCTGAAAATGACGGGTTCCTGTCACATTCTACAGGTCTTTCTCTTGATTATTCCCTTCCCTCGTTTCAAGAATACACACCCAGGTCTCTGACAATTTCATAAAAAAAAAATTGGAATGTTTGGGACACTTTTGAAGGTTGCTGGCAACTTTTGAGAGGTTTTGAGTAGTATTTAGAGGTATCTGTCATTTTCCAAACAACTCTAAATGTCTCTGGCAAGGTTTAAGACACTTATGCAGGTTTTTGGTAAATTCTTGGAAAGATTAGGACACTTTTGCAGGTTCCTGGCAACTTTTGACAGATTCTGAGTGGTATTTAGAGGCCTCTCTCATTTTTCGAACAACTTTAAATGTCTCTGGCAATTTGAGAAAATTCTTCGAAGGTTTAAGACACTTATGCAGGTTTTTGGTAAATTCTTGAAAAGATTAGGACACTTTTGCAGGTTATTGGCAACTTTTGACAGATTCTGAGTGGTATTTAGAGGACTCTGTCATTTTCCAAACAACTCTAAATGTCTCTGGCAATTTGAGAAAATTCCGAGAAGGTTTAGGACTTCTGAAAGTTTTTGGTAAATTCTTGGAAAGATTAGGACTCTTTTGCAGGTTCCTGGCAACTTTTGACAGATTCTGAGTGGTATTTAGAGGACTCTGTCATTTTCCAAACAACTCTAAATGTCTCTGGCAATTTGAGAAAATTCCTAGAAGGTTTAGGACTTCTGCAGGTTTTTGGTAAATTCTTGAAAAGATTAGGACACTTTTGCAGGTTATTGGCAACTTTTGACAGATTCTGAGTGGTATTTAGAGGACTCTGTCATTTTCCAAACAACTCTAAATGTCTCTGGCAATTTGAGAAAATTCCTAGAAGGTTTAGGACACTTATGCAGGTTTTTGGTAAATTCTTGGAAAGATTGGGACACTTTTGCGGGTTCTTGGCAACTTTTGACAGATTCTGAGTGGTATTTAGAGGACTCTGTCATTTTCCAAACAACTCTAAATGTCTCTGGCAATTTGAGAAAATTCCTAGAAGGTTTAGGACACTTCTGCAGGTTTTTGGTAAATTCTTGGAAAGATTAGGACACTTTTGCAGGTTCTTGGCAACTTTTGACAGATTCTGAGTGGTATTTAGAGGACTCTGTCATTTTCCAAACAACTCTAAATGTCTCTGGCAATTTGAGAAAATTCCTAGAAGGTTTAGGACACTTCTGCAGGTTTTTGGTAACTTTTGGAGGATTTTGAGTGGTATTTAGAGGTCTCTGGTATTATCCAATCAACTGTACATATCTCTAACAATTTGAAAAAATCTTGGAAAATTTAGGACACTTCTGAAGGTTTTTAGTAACTTTTGGAGGATTTTGAGTGATATTTAGAGGTCTCTGGTATTATCCAAACAACTCTACACGTCTCTAGCAATTTGAAAACAATCTTGGAAAATTTAGGATACTTCTGAAAGTTTTTGGTAACTTTTGGAGGATTTTGAGTGGCATTTAGAATTCTCTGGTATTATCCAAACAACTCTACATGTCTCTGACAATTTGAAAAAAATCTTCGAAAATTTAGGATACTTCTGAAAGTTTTTGGTAACTTTTGGAGGATTTTGAGTGGCATTTAGAGGTTTCTGGTATTATCCAAACAACTCTACATGTCTCTGACAATTTGAAAAAAATCTTGGAAAATTTAGGACACTTCTGAAGGTTTTTAGTAACTTTTGGGGGATTTTGAGTGGTATTTAGTCTCTAGCATTTTCTAAACAACTCTACATGTGTCTGGCAATTTTATAAAAATGTTGGAAGGTTTAAGGCACTCTTGAGGGTTCCTCACTGGTTCCCTGACTTCCAGCAAGTTTTGGAAGGTTTATGGTAGTATTTAGAAAACTTTGGCAATTTCAGAAAATTTAGCTGTAACTAAAACTTTTTTTTATCTGGAGGAAATGAAATCTTTGTTGATTTTTGCAACAATTTCTGTCAATTTAAACCTTTTGTAGATGTGCCAAAAAAGCCATTAACCAAAAGTACATTACTAATAAAACCAACACTTTTAACTGTTTTTTAAAACATAAACTTTGATTAAAAATCAACATTTAACTTTAAAATTCTCAATTAACGACCAGAACTAAATTCGTTTTCAATCAGGAAAATTGAATTTCGTTACCCAGTTAATGATATCAAACAAGTAATTTATAGAGAGAGAATAAATTACAAATCTGTTGTCAATATAAAAACTTTCAAGGCCTTGAAAACGTCGAGTAAACACATCACAAAAGAAAAATATTTTCGTCGTCATAATCCTCAATAAACAAGAATAATTCCGAAATTCAAAAACTAAATCCAGCAGAAATTCGGAACAGTGTGCTGACATGAAAATTGCCCCGATGGAATTTTGGAATTTGGGTCGTGTTATTTTTGAAGATAAATACTTAAGGATATTAAGTGCATTCGGTTCTCACCCAAAATCTACTATTTGTCTAGTAGTGACGTAATTCTAAAGGGAATTTTCCCCCATTGAAAAAGAAAAAAATATGATAAGATTAAGTCTGTTCGCCGGGTTTATTATTTTATCCTTCATTATACCGTTATTACAGTGTATGACGCAAATGATAAAAGTATTGACGTAAATCAAAATTGCCCTGCAAGTTACAAACGCAGACGGATTTAGAAAGGAGATAAAAATCATTGTCAATTAAGCCCACTTGAAATGAGTTAAGTGGATGAATGGATTTTAGTACGTGGATAGTGAAGAGAGAGGTCAATCACATCCTGGAATTGACAATTTTGTTTCTCCTGAAATTCATGAATAACCTAAAATATTTTCCATATAAATCCAGTATAAATCCAATCCGCAATTGTACCAATTAACATTTTGAAATCCAATGCATATGTAATTTTTGCTCTATTTTATTCAAAAAATTAAAATCATAACATCAACATATTTTTCCCGTCTACGTGATTTAGATCTTGTATTTACTTTATAACTTTCAGATGTGAAACGTTCAGATTTTTACGAGGTGGCAATTGGTTGCGAACTGAATTTGTTTAAAGGAACGTGACTCTACCAACGTAACAATGTTCAATATGGATATATGCTCGTTCTGATTGGATTTAAAAAGCAAAATACATTTTATTGAACGAATAAATGATTAGTTTTTCTAAGTTTATATAATCGATCAAGGCCACTTTTCAAGATTTGCGTGTGCAAATGTAAAAGTAGACTTTTTGTAAAACTAACATGTTTATTGCAAAGTATCAACTGGATTACAGTCAAATTGAGTTATGATAATAAAATGACACGTGATTGCATTTTCTGATATTTTGATGGTAATAAAATACTAAAACGTTTTGTAATAGCTTCTTAACAACCTGTAATCCTTATTAAGACTTAACTTAAATCATCAGAATCCAAAGTACATCCGCACAAAAAATAGATAAATACAGACGATTTTTGTTTCTAAAAATGTCACCTTTGTGTGGAATTTTAACACTTTTTTACAGAATTTCTGCTTCTAATTTGGCATTTTTAATAATGACTTAATGAGTAATATTTGTTTACTTTGTTTTAGTTGGAAAATTCTAGCTAAAATTTCTAATAATATTTGCGCTAGTTATTCTTTAGTTTTGAGATTCTTACCTTTGCTTCAAAGTTTGGAAACAATTTTTGCTATTTGTTATAATAATTTTAACTGCCCCAAAATGCAGTATTTACTATAAAACAATCATTCTGACTGTTAAATTTGTTTTTATTTTTAAATTTTGGACGAGCACTTTTGATATTAAAGAATTCCAGTATGTAGTGGCATTTAAATTAAGTTTTTAAAATGTTGAGTAATTAAAAGATTTTAGTAAAGTAGTTAGAGTAGTATAAATATTTTTCTTCTTGACAAATACGCATTAGTTGTTGCATTAAGTAAGTTTTCAATAAGTTTTTCAAATGGATATAGATCTTCTGAACCGTAAAAGAATGTAGATTAAAGTAGAGTAGTAGTAGAGTTTAGATCTCAAAATGCAAATTTTGTTCAGTTTCTGAGATATCGACAATATAACTTCAGTTTTTTAAAATACGGAATTGTGACTTTGTTTACCCTGTTATAAGTGGATGTAAACAGAGTCCACTGGGTGCAAAAAGTCATTCTGAACCTTTCTGCTCTCTAGCAAAATTTGCGTAACTCTAACCGTTTTTGTGACTGAAAATTACATCAAGACTTTGAATATTTCGTATATCCGCCATTTTTCAGGTTTCGTAAAAAGCTCAAAATGTTTGTTTTAAACTGATTTTTCACCTCGTGGTAACCGCAGCCGATTGCACCGGATATTCAAAAAAAGAAAAAGAAAAACAGTTAAATTTTAAAGTTTTACCGGTTGTGACTGCGTTTACTTGGCCTTAGGTAGGTGGAAACCTAGTCCACTGAATACAGAAAGTAATTCTGAACATTTTTGGTTTCTTGAAAATATTCCGTAACTTTAACCATCGAGTTAATCGACTTTTTCGAAATCGAGTTATTTCCGTTTCAGGTTTATTTGATTTGATCAATTATTGTCATCTGTAATGCAAATTCCGTTTTCAAACAAAACGTCGGTAATTATTTACATGGGCTATATCAGCGAAATTGGAATATAAAATACACTTCAAATATATAGAAACAAAATGGAGGTCCGTAGAAATTTTGGTTTGGCAACTGTAAATTGATATGTTAACTTGTCGGTTAAGGAGATAGCAATAATAACTGTTAGCTTTTTAAAAAATACCGTATATTTTTTAAATTAATGTTTTTCAACACATTTTATACGACGTTTTAAACAGATTTTTAGTTCAGTTAATTGTCGTTTTATAGTATTTCCTTATGTCCCTTCTATTGTCACATAATAATGGAAAAATTGTTTCTAAATAATTTAAAAAATTATAAGTGTAAGTACAACTTCATATTTGAGAAATCGTCTAAAAATGCAGTTTTTTTAACTTATAAGTAAGTGTATGTTTAAAGTTAACTGAATAAAGTTATTAACTGTTTACTGTGTGATTTCACTTACCACAGTAAGTAACTAATTGAATTTTACTATTAGAATCTAAAAATGGTAGTTATTTTAAACACGATTGACAACGCATTTCAGCTTCTACCTACTTGACGAAACAGATCATATCATCCATTTTCAGCCCCAAAAATAATAATTTTTTGATAAAGCACGACTATTTATAAAACTCCACTCAGGGATTTATCCCCAAGGTTGTCGGCTATTTTCAGTTCAAGTTCCTAAATGATGAGTGCACGTTAACGATATACTCAGGTCATAAACACAAACATCTGCACTGATTATTTATGACTTAAAGGAAAACGTATATCAGACAAATTTTAGTGTCTAATTAATAATCAAACATTCAAAATTATTTAAAAAATAAATAAACAATTTAATGTCACGTACTCTTGACCTTAACTATTGTACTATAAAACAAGCTCGCAATTAAGCTTTATTAGCTGAAAAGTGGTTACAATTTATGGTAAGAAAAAACATGTTAAAAGGAGTTCCACGTGTTAAGTCGATTTTTTCATGTCGAACTTTTATATAAATCAAATTACGTGCGTGCATTGACTGTAAAGTTGATATGGAGCCAACCCTGGCGGGCTTTAAATAGGGATTTATTTAAGTATCAACTTTTTCTTACGTCAATTCGTGCCATTTGCTTTATATATTGCACATCTATGAGTGCGGACATAAAAATAAATCATATACACATTTGAAAAAAATCGACCAGATAGATACAAAAATAAAAAGTCAATCTACGTCAGCCGGGAGAAATTTTGCTTTTATAGGTTGAACTTCCTGTTCTGATTCAATGGACAAATGAATCATGCCAACATCGTGTAATTAGTTATAGTATAGTGAATGAAATAAGTAACAAAAACGTGGCTTTCCCATTAAGTTAATTGATGGTTAAACAATTATTAGTCTTTGTCATACATAGTCTCAAAAAAAAACCTGACCAATTATAATGACGTCAAAATCAATTCAAAGTTTACATGAAATAAAAACATCAAAACCGGGCTCAATACCTGGTAATATAGATTATACGGTTTTACACGTAGGTATTGGTTTTGAAGTGGGTATAAATTATAAACGTTTTCCACATTACTTCAAGTAGCTGAGTATTGTAAAGTGGGTATGGAAAATTATGACGGTTGTAAAGTATTATCCGACATTCCTTGTAAAAAAATCATTTTGCAAAAACCAATTTTTTTTCATAATGAGTGTTAGAAGATTGATTTTCCAAATGACACGTAGTTTAGGCATTTTTGAAATAAAACAATTCGACTGAAACAAAGTTGTCTTTCTGCATATATTTATAGATAGAACTTACAAAAGAAAAATATACCTAACCTAACCTAACCTAATCTAGAAAAGATCAGTTTTGATTGTCTTCAAATTTGATACATTTTGTAATGGTAATTTAAAATTTCATCATAAAATACCACTTTAGATACTGTTAATTTACTGTTTAGGGCACTTTACAGCTTAATTCATATGTTTGATTTTAAAATATCCTTTTTGAATACTTGACCCTTGTCAAAATGTCATAAGGATTAATGATTAAAAAAAAATGACTTTCTTAGGTTACCTGATAAATTTTGAAGACCCAAAAGCTTGAAATTAATGTTTTTAAAAGTCACGTGACAGTTTTTAGGTTAGGTTAGGTGACAACGTAAAGGTTTTTCCAAATTTTTGACACTTGATTGGACCTTGTGCCGAAAGCTTAAAATTGATTTTCTAAGATCAGGTGACTGTTTTTTCAAATTTTAACAAACAAAAATAGTTTTTGAACGGTTGTCTGAAATTACGGGTTATATTTTGACGTTTAAACGAATCTTCTAACTGTCATAGTAACCAAGTTAGCACGTATCAAATAAAGACACCTATCATCTAAAAGAAACAGTTGAAAAATTAAAAATATAGCATTTTAAATTTAGACAGTGGTAACATTGTAACAACTACGTCACGTGACTTTGACAATTTTTGAGCTTGCAACACTGTAAATACTAGTTGACATTGTCAAAAACAGTGACGTGACCTTCAAAACGCAGTTTAAATTTTGGAAAATTGATAAATAAAATATAGACAGTTGTAAAAACTTAAATTGCAAAATACACGTCACGTGACGTTGATAATGCAATTCTGAGCTTGCACCACTGTAAAGGCCAGTTGATATCTGTCAAAATTAATCACGTGACCGTTAAAAACTTGGTAAATTAAATTTCGACTATTTTAACTAAGCTGAAATTGTAAGAGACACATCACGTGACTTTGATTATGCAATTTTAGAGCTTGCAACACTGTCACGTGACCTTAAAAAATGTAGTTTAAATGTTGAAAAATTGGTAAATTATCATAATAATTTGGTAATGAATATTGTTTCAACTTAATGTCATGGAACAAAGATTTTACCATAATAATTACATGTGCGGTCAATTTTGATATATTGATGCACTGTAATGTATTCCTTAAAATATCGCAAAATTTCCTTGATTTAGACCAAAATTCCAATAAAAATATCGCAAAACATTTGGAATATACAGTCAATGCCTCAAAATTCTATGAAATGTCTTAGAAATACCTTAAACATACCTCAAAATGCCTCGTAATACTGGCAAAGTACCTCATAATACCTCGAGTGTGTACACCAAAATACTTCGGCGATCTACCCCTCGTGTGAAAGTTATATTTCGGTTACATACATATAAGAACAATATTGTTAAATTCACTATTATTAAAAATTTCTTTTTTAGTTTAAATTTATTATTTATTTTCTATTATTGTTATTTTTTTAACTCGACTTCAGTCATCGTACGGGAAAGTATCGCTTTCCGCACTTGTTAGGGAAATAACTATTCTATTTTTTTGTTTTTAAATTTAACTGCCAATGAAATTTACCTCGGAAAAGCTTAAAGGAGAGTAAATATACAGGATGTGCAATAAGCAGACAGTTAACGAATCAAACTATGCCATGGCTGTCAAACACAATCACAGCCTGCCATGACAATTTTAATGACATTTGACAGGTCCGTCACCTGGTTAAACTTAACTGCCAGTTAAATGAATCACTGACAAGCTTAAATGAGCGGTAAAACAACTCACAGAGTTTTAAATGGTTCTCTATAAGGTTAAGCTAAAATATATCAAACATTGCAATGACTTTAAGTGACATTTGACAGGCCCACTACCCGGAAAAAGTTAAGTGACGTTTGACGTTTTGACGTTTCAAGATTGCTTTTCTTCTTTAAAAGGCCCTTTATAGGTTTATCTTCACAATTCTAAGTGAAAATCTTGTTTTTGTCCTGTAATGGTGACAGAGATACATTAATTAAAAACGCACTTTTAATCCTAGAGAAGATGCCCCTTAATTAAAAAAATTATAAAAATATTAAAAAATTTGGAAAAAGCATTTTTTGTCAAAAGTTTTTACCAGTTACTTTTATTTTGCTCTAGAATGGTTCTGATGCATATTCCAAACCAAGAAAACTTCTCCAACAAAAAAGTACTTTAAAGGTTCGTTTTATAAAGTTGACTTAACCCTCATATAAAAAACCAGCCACCCAAAATATGATACAAAAATATAAAAAACAAATTATTTCACCTTCATTAGTCAATAAAAACAAAATAAATTTATATGAAGAAAATAATTATTATTTGAGTGGTACTAATGGTGCATTACAAAAACAAGTTTCTCACCTTAAAGATGGCACCCTGCTCTCGGCAGTCAAAACGTCGTTCTCAATCGACCTCATCTCGTCTAAGCTTAGGGTAGGTTTAACCGGTTCCCGTTAACCTTAACCTTAAGTCGGCACCGTGTTGTCGCGATCGAACCGCTGAAAATAACCAGAAACGAACTAACCTGACCGAACCGCGTTCCTGAGTCGGTTTGAATGCGATTGGCGTTGTACGTTGCCGACTATCCGACCACCCACTCTAATCAGTAAAAATTTAAGAACACGTTCGTTTACGTCACATTCGGTAAAACACTACCCGGTTAAATATTACAGGGAAAAACGGACCCTAATGGTTGGTCTCTTTAAGGGAATTTTTTCTCACTCGGGTTAATTTTACAGGGGCTAATTATACTAAACCATCAAAGCGTTTTTCTTTTCTAATTAATTCATATTTTTCTACAAATAGCCCTTTAGTTAAAAATACACTGAAATGCGTAAACCCCGTGCATTTCATGTACAATGCTCATTAATTCTTTAGTCGAAAGGAAAATTTACGTTGAGTCAGATTATTCGTTGACGTCAATTAAAAATATAAGTGGATTAAGCTAAGAAAAAAAAAACACTTTGACGTTATTTGTAAACAAAAGGAAAATTTTTAATTGTTAATTCCATGGAAGCATGTATTATTTCAATGTAAGTATTTCCAGTAAACTAGGTTTTTAAGTTTTTTTTGGACTGTAATTAAAAATAGGTTATTTGTGTTTGGAAATTTCTAAAAGGGAATACCCACTCGTTTGTATCCAACGTCAGTTACTATGATCGACCACTCTGTATAAACTATATTTCCAAAATATCTCGCTGATAGTTTGCAGCATATTATGTTTAACAGAAAATAACAATCTTTTTAAAATTGTTCTGGATCGTATGGCAAAAAATGTATGAAATAATTATTCTATCTAACCTAACCTAAATATCTCTAAATCATCTAGAATGTTAAAAGTAAAAAATATATTTGGAAAATTTCACTTAGAAAACTTAGTTTATTGTGAAATGATGAGTTGAGACACTCTGTAACACTGAAATGCTTTTATAAAAGTGATTTTTTGGCTAATTAGAAACTTAATTTCCATTTTTTATTAGTAGTACGTGTATTGTGTGTTATTTCAGAAGTTTTCCTCTTGAAAGTTGATAATTTCGGTAATCTACCCTTTTTACAGATGTCATTTTAGTAGCCTAAATTTGCAAGAATAACCTTCCTCAGAATATCTGAAAAATGTTCTAAAAACATTAAAATACTTTAGATGACTGATAAATGTTCAAAATATCCGTAGAAAGTTTCTCAATCTACTGAAAATTGAGCTTTTCAATTTTCATTTGAAAAACCAGTAGATTACTGAGCAGCATCACAGAATTTTCAAAATTTGTTTTTTTTTTCGATTATCTCCGGAAGTAATAGGAATTTTCGAAATTTTAATACGGAACTTAATTAAACTGCAAATTGCGTAATTTTGCCATAATTTAACCAATTTTATATATCTTACCGTTTTCGAGATCCTCATACTTCCACACAAATTTGTGGCACCTTGTATATAAACTAACTTGAGACACGCTGTATATTATTAATAGTTTTTGATTCACTTTCGCTATTTTAATTCTAGTTATTTAGTTTGTTAGTTTTCCTTAATCAAATTTCAATGGTGTGCGAATTATATTAATTAATTTCTATTTTTTTCCTTAAACATAGATCTAAAAAAATTGTGTTACTACGCCACTGGTTTATTTTAAGGGAATCCTGTGTGCTGATGGTATTGAATAAGGAAAATTTGTTATACTTTATACAGGGTTTGTCAAAATTAGTGAATTTTTTGTTAAATATACAAATTATAGAAAAAATATTGTTTTTCAATGAACCTTGTGTTGTGTTAAATATAATAAAATACCATTTAAATTCGTTTCAATTGTTAAAGAGTAATGTTTCGTTAATAAAAGTACATTTCTGCAAGAATTTTGTTATACATATTGACTTAAATAGTTAAAAAATGTAACCAAAAAGGTCTTAAATTTCTTAATTTCTCCATGAGTTGTGATAAATTTAGGTTTATAGTAATAAGTGATTTAAAAAATGTTCCACGTCGTGTTGTCCAGAAACGTCTATTAATCACCCTGTATACTAAAAGCAGTCTAATATGGCAACTAAAAACAATAAGAAAAAATTACAATTTTGTTTTTGTAATATGGAAAATATGTAATTTCTTAATCCTGCTATTATTCACAACAATCATTATAACAAAATACTTGGTGTTAGTATAAAAATTCCAATATTATTACTTTGAATCTTTTGGAATACACTGTACATTAATAAAAGATTACTTAAACCTGCTTTGTGACCATAAAACGTAATTTACCACCAAAAACGAAACAAAGTCTCTCTAATTCATACACGCTACCAACAATAAATCACAAGGGATTTTACCCAGCCAAGTATGTATTCAGCAAGGAATTAGACTTCAGACTATACAAATGCAAATTTTAATACATAAATCTCCTCTTATTGTGATCTAAATTACCACTAATTTTCCTTACCGTGGTACAGCCAAAACAAAACGATTTGTACCAAGTCCACCAACTGTCATAGATTCAAAAGAGTCTATCAGTTTTTTAACTGAACACTTTGTATTGTGAACACCTGGCATTCTTTTCTAACACTCACAAATTACAAAAAACAATATTTTTTTGCCGTCACAACCAGAAAACTACATCAAATTCAATGAACTAGTTTATGATTCAGTAACAAGATTTCTTATCCGGTGTGAACGATTGTAAACTCGGCTTTATATGGTCGAACATGTTTATAAGCCGCAACAATCCCTGGTCAATAAAAAGCAATCACTAAAGATTTTAATTAGATTATCCCTTTATATGATAACTCTTGCAAAGTCTTATCTTTTGGAGTACCCTTTGACGGTTTAATGACGACAACAGAATTTTGACGTAAACATAAACGTCTAAAAATATTTTATTTACTGTGTAAACACTCCTTAAGCCACGGCTTGACGTATACGAACTCATTTAATTAAATTATGATCTTTGCGGTTTTAAAATGTTTTCAAAATATCATCATTTGTGTTTTTTTTTTTGCGGTTTTTAGTCGCAAATTTAGGGCAAATGATCACATGCTAAGCACGATCCACGATGGTGCTATGTAAATATACTTTTGAGGTTATGTGCGTCATATGTGTAAACCACGCTTTCAGTTATACAACAACAAAATTGGAAATGCTTTTAAGAGACTGACAAGTGATGCAATGTATCTTGTTCAAAATCCAAAAATTTCTAAAAAAATAATTTTTTTTATTGCGTCACTCGCAACAATTGTTATGAGAGTTATTAGCGAGATTAATTTGAAAGTCTAATAAAACTTTTTATTAATCTTGTTAACCCGTTATAATATTGTAAAAACAAGAGCGTGTTGCATTAAAAAAAAAACTGTCTTGTACAACGTGCTTAGATAATTATATTTTTTATGATTGACGTCAAAAGGTGATTATTGCATTAAATTATACTTTGTTATCAGATTGGAGAAGGTATTTTTTGTACTTCTGGGTGTAATAAATCACTTTTACCCCCGTGGGCAGAAAGTGACATAATATCATTGACACTGCAAATATACACACCCTGAAATATAATTATTAAACAGAATAAAAAAGTGATACTTAGAACTTAAAAGCAAAATAAAGCACGAATTAATAATTCGTCGTTGCATAAAAAATGTAGTTTGTACCTCTGGCGTAAAACACTTTTACGCATATGCAACTGTCGTAGGCGGGCGTAAAATTTGGTTTTTACGCCCTTGGTACGAAAATAACTTACTATTTTGTAACACCACCTTACGCTCTTGAAGGTTGTCAACTTAACTTTCTGTCGTTATGCTTTTTGGCATTAATGATAATCATTTATTTGTAAAAATGTTTTAAAAAAGACGAGGAACAAAATAAAATTATAAAAATAGGGGCGTTTTAAATGGCAACATCGTATTTGAAAGATCACGTGACGTTTCATCAGAAAAAATAAGAAAATACCTTTAAAACATTTATAAAGTCATGAATATCGATTCATTCAATTTAAAGAAACAACCCTTCAAAAACGACCTAAAATTTTGTTGTATAATTATATAATATTCTTATGTGTTAATTTTCCCTTTTTGGCAATTATCCAAATATGAGATGACTCGGTTTGGTTGTTGTCATTTTTGCCATTTTAGCTTGTTAGTGTTCTTTTGGATTTTTTGGAAAACTAGGGGACTGTTTATGGTAAAATTGCACCTTCTCTTTGTTATTCGCTTCTATCATTTCATTTTATCCTTCATTTTGCTTAATTTGTATAATATTTTAAGCTCTGTCTTTGGAATTCAATTATTTTCTTACTTTGTTCATGGTAAGCCTTGGGCGTAATTTTCAGGAGTTTCTACCCGATAATATCAATTGGTTTCTACGGTTAAAAATATACTAACTTGAATATTTTTCTTTTAAGGTTCTAAAAACATTTCAACAACCCACAAGATTAGAAAATTGGAATCTTTAACTAATAAAATAATCTTAAAATCTTCTATGTAACTCTTAAACTAGTTAAGTAATATAGTAATAAAAATCTTACAGTGGAAACACAACAAGACTCTTTATTAATCAAACAAAGACGACATAGACAAAAACATAACCAATAATTATGTACACATTAAAAAATGCCAAGAAATGCCCAATAAACAAGCATAAAAACCAGTAATAACAATTATTTATTAATAGTAACTTTGTCGTTTTAGTCTTCGCCTTCATCGGATTGTTCTCCAGGTAAATCTTCTGCTATAGCTTGATCATTCTCCTCGTCATCGTTGTTATAGTTTGTTGCTGGTGGGGGACCCAAATCTCCTTCCAAAGCTTTAGCTTCAGCCTCCAAGGCGTCTAGTTCAGCCTGAGCACGTTCCAGTTCGGCTAATTCTTCTTCTTGTCGGCGCAGTTCTTCTAATTCAGCCTGCCTAGCTAATTCAGCAGGATCGACTTCTGGTTCGGCTGGTGCTTCCGGCTCTTCACTAGCTGGTGGAGCACCTAAGTCAGATTCAAAAGCTTTAGCCTCAGCTTCGAGAGCGTCTAGTTCTGCTTGAGCTCTTTGCAACTCTTCCAGCTCAGCTTGCTGTTGCTTCTCCAACTCTTCAGCAGAAAGTGTAGCAACGTCTCTTTCAGCTTTTTCTTTAGCAATCTTCTCTTCTTCCGCTAGAGCAGCCAGTTCACGTTCCTGTCTCTCCAACTCGAGCAGTTCGGCTTCCTGGCGTCTCAAGTCTTCGAGTTCAGCATCTTGACGTCGTTTTGCCTCTTCTTCAGCTTCGCGTTTGGCTTGTTCTGCTAGTTCCGCCTCTTGTCTCGCTAATTCGGCAAGTTCTTCCGCTTGTCGGGCGAGCTCAGCTTCTCGTTCTTCTTCCGCTTTACGGGCGATTTCTTCCAGTCTCAATTGGGCTTGTAGGGCTTCTTCAGCTTTGGCTTCTTCGCTTCGGCGCTGTTCCTCTAGACGGGCACGTTCAGCTTCTTCTTGACGTTTGCGTTCAGCCTCAGCCTGAAATACAAAATTTATTTTATTAAAGAACTAACAAATGGGTTATTGAAAATTTGTTAGTGGTGAAGGTTGGTTGAAGTGTGAATATCCTGATACACTGGGTGTACTAAAATTGTTAGTAAGAAACCTTATTAGCAAACAGCAGAGAGTTTGTTGTCATTATGATCTTATTTTGGGTACAATTATTTTATTTTTTTATAGGAAACCCCATCTCAGCATGGATTAGTTCCAAGCAAATTTCAATCATAATAACATATTTATACATAAAAATCTCTAGTATATTATAAGCTTAGTAATAAAAGTTACATTAAAATAATTGATGCCATTGTTGAGTTATTTGTACTATTTTTGCATAAAACTGTATATTTGATTTATTTTCTTTGCAAACAAAAAAATAAGTAAACGTAATATAACCGTTCAGGCATCGAAATGCATTGATATTTCGAATGCGAAGCTGACAAGCGACTTGAAGTTCTTGGTAAAGAATAACCGAACAAAAGAATTTCCCTAGCTTCTGTATCTGCCACAAACAATACGCATTGCAAAACCTGCTGGAAAATTTATATTTGAAGCAAACTTATAGTTTAGAAAATGACTAAAACGAAATAGCCCAAAGGTTTTTACTTCATCGTTACGTTTGTTATGGAAAATTATTAAACTAACCTTCTTTTTGGCTTCTTCTTCTTTTCTGGCGGCTTCCGCCTGTCTTTCCAGCTCTGCCGCCTTTTCGGCGGCTGCTTGGGCGGCTAATTCTTCCTGTCTGGCCAGTTCAGCTTTTCTCGCTTCTTCTTTCTTCAATGCTTCTTGACGAGCTTGTTCTTCAGCTAACGCCCTACAAATAAATTGTTAATCTAAAGCTTCTTGAGTTTTTCGACGTTGCCAAAATGTCTGAATCAAAAGTTTTGGCTTTAGTAAAATTCTGATAAGCAAAAATTACCTTTATTTACATTAATAAGCCCTTTTTTGGTATTAAATTTTCTCTCCAGTTACTTTTAAAATTAAAAGAATTTAGAACACTTGAGCCAATCAGTCTACCTTTCTTCAGCTAACCTAGCAGCCGTATCGTCCTTTTCCTTCTTGGCGCGAACAGCATTGTCCACCTCTTTGGACGCGGACACCCTTTCCAGTTTCTCTTCCTCATGGATAAAAGCCAGTCGAGCTTCGCGTGCTTCACGCAATTGCCGAATTTCTTCCACTTGCTTCTTGTCTTCTTCGGTAACGTTCTTCGAGGCACCGAAACGTCGGGTTGGACGAGCGGGAGATAGTGGTACTATAAAGTAATTTTAATCAGATTAGTTTTGTAGCTATTGGAGCAAACATGCTAAACCAGAAAAAAACACAAAGAAACATGCGTTTGGGTGATAAGGTTTTTGGGTGACAGGCTACGAAAAGGCTTACAAAGGAAAAGTAGGAGAGTTTTTACAAAACAAAAATCTACAGAATGTTCACATGTCAAAACCTTCATTTATATCGTCGTGGTGTCTGGTTTCCTGTCCAAATGTACTGCTTGTGCTTCTTCCACATATGTATTCATAAAAAACTAACAGTAAAAAAAATATTATATTCAAAAATGTCAAACTGCTGCTTTACTACTTAAAAAAAATACAAATTAAAGGTCTAAAATTGGCTTAAAAAAGCCTTACATTCTGCTGATCACTGGTTTATACAGATTGTTTAGAAAAGTCTGTACAAATTCTTGGAGTAAAAACACGACAGTTTGTGAACCAGAATGTATTTAACTATAGTAATATCTGAAAAATGTAAAATCAGTCCTTTTGGTTATAAAATATACGGTTTTTCAACAACGGTGGCTTTTGAAAAATTACACTCTAAGAGGTTAAGTTAAAGCAGTCACTTTTCCTGAGATACTGAGAATTAGAAGTTAAGGGCAAAAAAAATCATTGTCAACCCAAAATGTCCGCCACTGTTTTTTTGGAAAATCAATCGATATCCACTAGAAAAACTGCGTTTAGGAGTCTGTTTCTGTAAAAATATTTAAGAGGGAATTTCTCACATTTTTGGATGCATTATTTCTTCTTACAGCTTGTGACACCAATTCAGGGACACCCCTTGCCTTCTAAACGCATTTTTAGTAGGTTTATATGTATTTTAAGCCATTAGAAATTAATCTATAAACTTACAAGTATAATCTTGTCATTTAAAACAATTACATGTAACTTAAGGTTAACATTTTGGCAGCAAACTAAATGCACCTTGCCAACTCATAATAAACATTTTACTTTGTATTAAACTACTGAAAATACACTTATTATAGGGATATTTGCTAGTTTAGAGAATGAAGTAGTAGGCCAACCAATCACAGCATCTCAGTTCAGTCATTTCAAATATTTTTACATTATTTGACCAACTAAGATTATAGTCATGCAAGAATCTAACATTCTGTGGTAAAATTGAAGATATAAACCAACGTATAGTTTGTCGTAAATTTTAGCACTCTTTCTGAAAACAGTTTTCATAAAATAACATGTATTCTTTGTTCGGAAAGTGCACTTTACACCCACCCAAACTTTACGCTCGAATTTGCAATCTTTTTCTATCATTCATATGTTTATAACATGTTTACACAGATATCCAGAATAATATTGTTTTTATAGTGTAAACATATTGATATGGAGAGGAATGGAATTCATTTTAGTTCATTTAGCAACCAGACATTAATCAATGGAACCCAATACCAAATTTGCATAAATTCGTGCGTTCTAGTTTGGTAAATTAATTCGTAAATCAATTCGGTCTGTTATTCAATAAGAAATACATGTCTGTTGGTTTTAACTTCTGATCTATGTATAGAAGCAGTACGTAGAAATTTCCCATTTATAGTAACACTAATATTGATTAGAATTTGAGGGGTAACCAAACGAGAGAGATTTGATGATAGAGACCGGGTAATTGTGCTCAAAATATGACAGTCTGTTATTTAAGTTCAACTCTTTGAAGGTGAGTTTTGATTGAACCTCTATGTAACCTAAAAAGACGATAAAAGCGTCCTAAAACACTAAGAACCATCAGTATGATATAGGTCCTAATTTAGGGACATTTGACTAGTTAATTAACTTTGAAAGTAATTTTAATTTTTAAGTCCTGAAATGTCGTAAGTCCAGAGTACACAGAAGTATTAACTGATCGATTGCTACAACGTTTTTTTTAAACTGGATTTCTAAACACTATTTCTCTTATTGTTCGCAGGATTTATAAACTGCAACAATGGTGCCTTTTACGCATCAACATGTTTCTGACCCTATGACAATTTGTACAATTTATGATTAGTTCAGAACACTGGCAACACTGTTACTATTTTTTTTAGAGACGTTCCGTTATTTTAGTTCCGGAATACATTTACAAAACTTGTTTCATACACTTTTTGTCTCATTGAAAACACGAAGTTATTCGATAAACAGACCAAACTGGTGGATAGGCTCTTTCGTATTAAAATAACATAATGTTATTTATAATATTATTTTAATAATTTTGGCGAATCTTTAGCTCTTTTTTTCTTCTCTCCTTTCCAGTGCTCTTCTAATCTGTTTAGTTTTGACCACTTTTTCTTCCTTTTCACAATTCGTCTTCCTATAATCTGGTTGGCTTGTCTTCTTGCCTTTTAATTCTTCTTTTTTTTAATTTGGAATCCTTTCTACTTCCGTTCTTCGTCCAGTTCTTCATTTTTTAATCTGATAGACGTACTGCATGTATACTAAATGATAGGTACTATGGTAAGTATGATAAAATTAAGCTTATTTTGTAGTATTAGCGGTTGTCAAAATGTGTCTCTAATTTTGGAATTGTACTACCTTAAAATCAGTGACACTCAAAATGTTTTACCTCTAGCCTAACCTAACCTGTCAGTGGTTCCAAAAATGTTCCAGTGACAGGACATATTTATACCAATAAACCTTATATTAGGTGAAATAAACACAAAATGGCACTTTTTTCATTTTTCAAAAAATTAATTAGAATGTATTAGGGGCCATTTTTTACTACTTTATGAAATTTATTATCTCAACAACAGGAAGAGCTAGAACGGCGAGTTTTGGCCAATTTTGCAGTATAATTTATTCTTTGTCTAATGGTTAAGTGAAATCTATAGAAGTTCAAATAAAAAAGCGACAAACTTTAAAAAATTATCACAACGTGTAACGATAGCAAAAAATTTCATAAAATCAGTTTGGTTTTGAATGTGACCTTTTTCACATAAACTGTCACTTTCACACTACTACTTAGCTTAAGTAAGCTTAAAAATACGTTGGCGCAATCGGCCATTATAGACCTACCTGCCTTGAGGATGCAATTGTTTAATTACGAAACGTTATTCAAATTTGAAGTCATTGATTTAAAAAATTCTTTTAAAAATAATTAAAAAAGATAAAATTGCTGAAATAATATATTTGGTTAAAAATATGTGTAGAAATACTAATATAACCAAAATTATGATTAATTTGCTAAAAAAACCTAAAAACTTGGTTATATTCAAAAAATTTGAGAAAATATTACTCAATATTGGTTTTTAAGTAGATTGATGGTATTCATTTTATATGTTTGTGATAAAAGAACGTATTTATTATTTCTTAAAAATAATTAATATTTTAACTTATTTTTCAATTTAGGCGCACAGCAACAATGCAGATTTTACCGTATTTAGACAAGTACTAAAACTGAACTGTAAGTAATTAGCAATTCGATTAAATTTCAATTTAAATTTAATTCCAAACAAGGGGAGGATTTGATAAACTTAATTAATTGAGTAAATGGCAAGATGACAGCCGGCATTTGTAGTATTAATTATAACTTAGTTATTGCGGAAAATACAAATTGTTATTTGCATCCAACAGTTAATTGGGAAACTATAATTATTGTTTGTTAGACTATTTAGTCTAATTCCTAACAATTCTCTCAGTTTAGTAAGATGATACTTATTCACATGCAAAATTTATCTTATTCTCCAAATCGAGTAAACTTTCCTTTTATGATGTAAATGAAATTACTCTCTCAAAGAGCGAGGTTTCTTTTAAATTCCCATCCACCCGTCCATTTTCCTGGCTTGAAAGACGTCCAGATATGCAAATTAAATTAGAGATTCTCTAATTGAAAAGGTAAACTTTGGCAAGAGCCTTAAGTGGCAATATTAAACGCCATGCAAATTTCCAGCAGTAAAAAATAACGTTTTACCGCCTACAGTTTACGGTTTTACTATACCCACCTAAATTTAGACAGACCCAACGCAAATTCAATTTATCTTTAATACAATCTATAGATAGAAGAAAAATGACGTTCGATACATAAATTTAATTTTCTCTGGATGCAAACATTTTAATAAAACGTCTGGATCTAAATATTTATATTCTGGTTTTAATTCGCATTCTTTGCATAGTTTTCAAGAAGTGCGTAGTTTGTGCAGTACCTCAACCGAAACTCTATAACATTAGTCACCTGTCATCATAATTATTAACACAATTTTTTTTTTGTTAGAGGATTGTATCATGTAGGTAATTATAATCTATTATTATACTCAAAAAGTGGGCGTTCTGGAGACTACTATTTGAATTGTTGCCACATAAGAGAGCGGGATTATGTTTTGAGGTTAGTTTTAAGGTCAATTTTTTTTTGGCCTGTTTTATGAGGCGCAAATTTTCTCGACACTTAATTGGACGCCACCATTTTTGTAATTCAGTTCACAGCATCAGAGATTTTCAATTAGTTTTTAGCTAGAGACCAGTAAAGTTGTTGACAAAATTTAGTGACTGTAGTGATTAAATTAGTGTTGAGGTGACTGGATTAGTGATAATTTAAAGTCAAACAACAATAAACTTTGATATACCAGGTGATCAAATAATAATAAACCATAATATAAATAATTAAGTTTAATTTTAAGTTAATATCTAATATTTAACAATTTTCGTTTTTAAAATGTTAAATCAGATCATCGGATTAAATTCGAACAAAATGAAGAGAACCTATCAGTAGATGCTAATTTTGCGGTTAATCGCAGTGTTGCCAAGTTGTTACTAACCTAGATGTATAATAAAAATAAAGTGTCAGTTGAAATTAACTCTACTAACTCTTACTTGTTTTCTTCCTGTTTTTTTTTTGTACCAAATATTATACCTTTTTCTTTTTTGTTTCTTCTATTTTTATAATTCATTTTTAGAAATTTTTTTTTTTTGGCTCAATAATATCAGAAATTGCTTTGACACTTTTTCTTCTTTCATTTCAAATCTTCTTCTAATAATTTGTTCATTTTTACTGCAAAAATTACATTCTCAAATTTTAGCGTCTTTTCTTCTTTTTTTTTACGATTCTTCTTTTTTTAATCTGGTAAGAATAATTTTTGTGACGCAAAAATTATATTCTCTAATTTTTGCATTTTTTGTTTTCCTCATCTCTCTGTTCTATTACCAGTAAATTCCAATTTGACCAGTAATTTTATAAGTCTAATTGAAATTTGCTTGAAAGATATCATTTTCCTGTTATGGTTGCAAATTTTTTGTAACTTTAACCGTGTCGGAGTTATTTAGCAGAAACTGGTGTAAAGCAATTTAAAATGAAATTTGAGCACCCTGTGAGTCGGTTATTTTTTGGAGTTAAGGGAGGTTGAAATCCTTATTAAATTTCCTATCAGGAAATCTGAAAAAACACTACAAAATTTAGTACAGCCAAGGAGAAAAGCGGTGTCAAAGTTTGAACTGCCAAAAACACAGTTTGAAAGAACAGTCAGGGACAAAATCACCTGTAAAACCCACTTGGAGTAAAAAATGATTATTTTAAATACATTTTTAGCATATTTATTAAATTTCCTCTCCGATAATCTGTAAAAACACTACAAAATTTAGCACAGTCAAGGAGAAAAACGGTGTCAAAGTTTAAACTGCCAAAAACACAGTTTGAAAGAACAGTCAGGGACAAAATCACCTGTAAAATCCACTTGGAGTAAAAAATAATTATTTCAAGCAAATTTTTGGAATCCTCATTAAATTTTCTATTAAAAAAGCTGAAAAAGCAGTACAAAATTTAGTACAGTCAAGGAAAAAAGCGGTGTCAAAGTTTAAACTGTCAAAAACACAGTTTGAAAGAACAGTCAGCGACACAATTGCTTGTAAAATCCACTTGGAGTTAAAAAATTAATGTTTTAAGCAATCTTTTGAAATCCTTATTGAATTTCCTATTATACAATACGAAAAAACACTACAAAATTTAGCACAGTCAAGGAGAAAAACGGTGTCAAAGTTTGAACTGCCAAAAACACAGTTTGAAAGAAAAGTCAGGGACAAAATCGCCTGTAAAATCCACTTGGAGTAAAAAATAATTATTTCAAGCAAATTTTTGGAATCCTCATTAAATTTTCTATTAAAAAATCTGAAAAAACCCTACAAAATTTAGCACAGTTAAGGAGAAAAGCGGTGTCAAAGTTTGAACTGCCAAAAACACAGTTTGAAAGAACAGTCAGGGACGAAATCACCTGTAAAACCCACTTGGAGTAAAAAATTATTATTTCAAGCAAATTTTTGGAATCCTCATTAAATTTTCTATTAGAAAATCTGAAAAAACCCTACAAAATTTAGTATAGTCAAGAAGGAAAAAAAGTGACAGTTTCAGGAACAAAATTACCTGTAAAACCCACTTGGAGTAAAAAAATGATGGTTTTAAGCATATTTTTTGGAATCCTTATTAAATTTCCTATCCCATAACCAGAAAAAACAAAATTTGGTACAGCCAGGGAGAAAAGTGGTATCAAAATTTGGCATTTTCTTTGTCTTCCTGTTTCCTTTTAATTTAGTAGAAATACCATTTTTAGCGCGAAAATTATATGACATCTATCTATGGCAGTTTTTCTTCATCTTTTATTCTCTTCTTACAATGGGCCTATCCCACATATCATAAATTTTTGTTTTAATGACTGGAATCGAAAGAATAGGATCAAAAAACTAATTTTTCATATTCTTGAAGAAAAAATTATGGTCGTAAATGTTCCTACATTAGTTTGAATTTGTCCATTAAATTTAAAAGATTGTTTTGGCGCCCATGTGACGTACGTAATTCTGGGCGATTTTATTGGCTGTTGCACGCCATCTGTTTCACTTCTTGTCGCTGATTGGTTGATAGTGTAGTACGTCACCGGCGGCGGGCGTTTAAAACATGAGATTAATGTAGTTTTTATCATCATTTTTTTTCTATTTAGACTTAATATTTTTGAAAACAAAAAATACGGGTATAATATTTTCAATCCGTCTTTGAAGTTATGAAATAAAAAAAATTTGTGGGACAGGCCCATTCATCTTTTTTAATCTAGTAGAAATATGTACAATTTTAAAGCAAAAATTATATCCTGCAATTTTGGAATTTTTTCTTCTTCTCTTCGTCTTTCTTTTTATTTTTTTGTGTTTTGTGTTCCCAGAGGTTTCTGGGTTTTCTTTCAAAAGTTATATGTTTGAGTAACTAATACAGAATGAAATACGTAAACCATACATATTTTTACAAAATGATTCACCCTGTAAAATAAAAGAGTTTTATTTTTCAGAGTTGTCAGAGACTCTTTCATATTATGGAAATACAGAGTGGTTTAATTTAAAAATTTAAAAAATCTTTTTTTATTTTAATCTTACCAGTGGCGGATGTAGTAGCACATGATTGTTTATTTTGTATTAAAAAACTGACACGCCTTCTTAATTATTTGTTAATTATTGTTTAGTGTAATAATTCTGTACTTAAAATCTACTTTACTCTAGTTACAGTTTTTGTAAATTGGTCTTATAAACTAGGTAAATAAAACCATAAATTAGGAAAATAGTTTTATTGTTTTATTGAACACATTTATATTCTTAAAGTTACAAATATGTATTTACAGAAGTTTGTTGAAGAATGTAAAATATTTACGCGTTGAAGTGGAGTTTATTTATTATTACAACTAGCGCGAGCAGTGTATTACAAGCAAAATGGCAGTATTTTTTTGTTTGTGTGTTTAGATTTGATAATACCGCTTAATTTATACAAATAATATAATAATTAAGCCACACTTTTGTATATACATTTGACATATTTTATAGAAGTGAAGGGTTAAAATAGGAGGAACTTAAATGTAGGAATTAATGTTGAAAATAAAGGAAAATTAAGGAGAACGAGACAGGTATTATTCAGTAGCTGGTTCAGAATCAGTAACTTCGGTAATTTGCGGCTTTTCCTCAACCTCAATTTTTTTACTGTCAGCTGCAAGAAGAAGAAACCACAACATCAATACACGATTAAAGGAAAAACCAAGCCAAACTGGTTAGTAAATTGAGTACAAATGAGTGAATTTATATAGTAAGGTAAAACCATTTCACTATCACTTTTAAAAGAGTGAATTCAAGTAGTTTTGCAATCTAAAAACCTCTCAAAGGCACAAAACACATTAATAAAACGATATTTAAAAAGTAATTAAACCGTAAATCCTTATTAAATTTACTAACTGCCTTTGTAGACTTACAAACTAAAAGAACTCTCACATTCTTAAAAGTTCCTCGGGACATTTTTTAAATTGGAATTTTCTGATCCCAATTCCATTTTAATTACCTTTTACATCCCCGAGCCAATATAATAAGAATTCTTTCTTACAAAATGCGTTTTACCTTTTTTTTCTGCCCCTATATAGTATAATCAGTTTACGAAAAAAATAATGAGTTACTCGAATATGAAGTTATCATTAGTATCTCTTACATTGAACGTGATATTTAAGAAAAACAAAACACTGTTTTTTTTTTGTTTTAAATATTTTTTCTGTAATAAAGAAGAATATTTTTCATTTATTTTTTTTTCTAGTAGGCTTTTTAAAATGTTACCAACAAAACTACTTTAAAGGCGACGTTGTCAAATGTAATAATGTACATATAGTTTTCTGCACTTACAGGATAACAGTGGCAACAGAGCGAAAAGTTTCAAAAAAGACAATTTCGGTAATGTTTTTGTGTCACTTGTTTTTATATCTTGATTAGAGGTGAACAATTCTTAGAAATTTAATTTTGGAGAAAATTCCAAGACAATTTAAACAATTTTAGAAGAATTCAAATGAATGATGAAGAAAAGACTAAAAAACTTCAAATACAACAATTCAGGCAATTTTGACTATTTGGAAATTATAAAATTACAAGTAGATGTGTTTCTTGGAGGAGAGTATTTACAGCTCCATGGATCTAAATTTCAGTTAGTTGGAACGTTAAGAAACACTTTAATACTTTGATTGCGTCACGTGACAGCTGTCAGAACTGTCAAAACTTACAGTAAGCTGAAAGTATAAAATACTAAATATGCATATGTGTTTCTTTGAGAAATTATACTATAAGTTGTGTGTACAGCTCCATGAACTCAAATCTCACAGTTAGGACGTTAAGGAAAGTTTTATTACTTTGCTTGCGTCACGTGACAGCTGTCAATTCTGACGTCACAAATTCATGAAATCTTTTGATTTTAGTCATTAAATTAAACTCAAATTTCAAGAAAACTAGTCACCTAATTAACGAGATTTTTTTGACAGATGACCCTGCTAGTATATACTAAGGTCTGTAAAAATTTTACAGCTTTGAATTGTCAAAATAGGAGTTAATAAGAAATTTTAAATCAAGTGGTGCCTGTGGTAAAAAAAGTGGGAAATCGTAATCCTACAAATTATGCTTACTAGTTTCTGTGAATGAGTGTTTACTTCAATTTCTAAACTTTGAATATACTACAAGTAGTATTAAAGCAATACGTCAGTATCCCAAGACATTATTAAATTATATTATTATTTACTTATTATTGTATAAATGTATAAGTTTGGTTATTTTCAAACTTTAAATAAATGACAATCATAACCGCATAAATTATGCACTTTAATATATTCTAAGATGTTTTCATTTTATTACTTTAAATAAAGTTGAATTTGATCATTTTAACCAAAATTTGGGATACTAATGGTTAAAACTGTCTTTGTGTAATATAAAGGCCTATTGCATTATAAACTTTATAATATAATTAATTAAAGCGTACTCTAAAAAATTTTAAAACCACAGTGTTTTGTTTTTCTTTTACATGTTTTTCCGCTTTTTTTAGGCTACTTACATTTGGTAGAGTCACCGCTGTAAGCCTTCTCCTGCTTAAATTTGTTGATATAGTAACTCAACAGTTGAATGTCATTCTGCAGAGGATTGTCGTACAAATAGATATGCGGCCTTCTATCGTAGGCTCTGCTTCCTGCATACGATACACTAGCTAGACGGCCAGTTCCTAAACATTTTGTTTGGTTAGGTCACACTTTTGGGATCGACCATTCAGGGCACCAGCATTATGGCAACGTTGCGGCTAAAGCGAAGCGGAAGCTCAAGCTATCGTGTCCTTATTATGTCAGTATTGTAACAAAATGTATACAGAGACAATCACAGATGATATGACAAGATTTATATGAAATTTTTTGAAATAGTGCAACATAGAACAGATATGCAGCAAGTTCTAATATACAACTTTTAAAAATTCATATAATTGATAAGTCAAATTGGCAAACTGACAACATTGAAACTTGCTGCTTATTTTAAGTGTTTTGGTTTTTAGTGTCTCAATTCCGACGAGGCTTGCAATGGGAAAACAGGTATTTTGCTGTGGGGTGTATATCCAGCATCACCATGCCTGAAAAATTGGTTTTTAACTTGATCTAATCACTGAAATCTTCGTATTGTTTCAGTTAAAGTACATGTCTTAAGCTACAATGCATTTTGCATGCTAGCAAGGCTGATAAGCTTTATGCGGGACAATTAGGGTTCCTACTGGATTTTTTAAATAATTTTCTTAAAAACGAAACTTACCAATATACTTCCTCACTGGTTCGCTGTAGTAAGTGGTGTAACTGGATTTGTCACTCACTGGCACGAGCACTTTGTGGATGTAATCACTACTGTACCTCGTGGGCAAAGGATCGGTATAATACCTGAAATAAAAGCATAATTAACAAAAATAATTCTCCAAAGTAAAACACAAAAATATTAAAATAATTAGTTTGTTGTCATTAGAGAAAACGTCAGAAATAATATACATGAGTGGTAAACGAAAGAAAACTTTGTAACAGACAAAAAAACAATAATAATTGCATGCGCGAGAGAAAGACAGAAAACCTAAAAAAAGTCCCACTAGACGAAAATTTTGCTGCGATGTTGTCAAACGTTTCTCTGAATTTGTGAACTAGATTACTGATAAAATTAATAAACCTGCCATGAAATTTTGACTGTGGGAAATCTGACAACAATATAGTAATGTTTTGCTAATTGTATCAAAATTAACAACTTACCTAGACACCGATGACAAGGGCCAGCTCAACCTTTGTACACGAGGTACAGGATCGTGAATACGTCGCAACAACGCGGAAGTCTGCGCCCGAATAAGACTTGTCTCATTATCGAATATCTGTAAAACAGAAAAAATCCATTAGCAATCAGATAATATGTTTGATAAACTCTTAAAGCAGAAAAAATGATAAAGCTGCAAACTCTTAAAAGCGTGTTATGGCAAAGCCTGAAAGCTCCTCGAAAATCTGGTAACCCGGTAGCAAATTATCTGCGTTGAAGTAATAAGGGTCGGCCCTTAAGGGCTCTCACCTATAAAGTGCCGAAGTCATTGTACTCTTAAGTTCTTTAGGGAGTTGGCTGTAATGCACAAAAAGTAGCTTACCTACGTGTTTCTTAATTATTGGCGTTTTTTAGTGGTAAATTATAAGTTTGGTAACATTGTAAAACTTGTAAATGTCTTACTTTTGTATGTATTGAAGGTTTAAGCCTGTTGTTTTGAATGTGATATTTATTAAACTATATTTCATTTAATCTTAAATATATCTCAAAATTACCTAAAAACAATATTATAATAATAACAAAAAGAACTAAAAATACAAAGTTGGCAAAACTGGTTAGGCATACAAAGTACACTTTTGTAATTATGATCAATTTGATAATTTCAGAATATTTCACTTTAACCACCCTGTAAATCTAGAACCGACATACCTAAAGAGTGATTCAAAATTCACAACAAACATTTTAAGGACCAATTGAATAAATTTTGATTTACAGTCATTTTGAAGGTTTAGACTGTGATTTTCTTCGTAATGCAAGGTATTGAACATTTACAGTATAACCTTAAATTAATTTTAAATCTTTAAATTGACTAGTGGTACGGCTTTGATTTTGAGATTTTTTTAATTTTGCCACTTTGTAAATGTCTAGCTAAGATTACCAATAAAAGTATTTTCTTGACAAAAGAGTTGAAATTTTTAAAAATTAATAAAATAAACAAAAAATGTAGGAGACAAAGCAAAACATGTGGTAGAAAATTAAACAAAAAAACTAAGAAAAGGTAAGAAAAAGAGAGAAAGAAAAGTAGTATAAGTTATTCTTATTGATTGAGTAAAGATGAGAAGTGAGTGAGATAAATACAGAATCAATCAAATGAGAAATTTTCCAGGAGAGAATAAGGATAGTGTATGAAAGAAAATAAGACAGAATATCAGTAAATTAATGAAAGTAAGAACAACAGTTATTAGAAAATAAACTTTCATAAATAGTGCAATAGTCGAAAGTGTGTAGGAGGAATAAGAAAATAATAACAGTAAAGAGAAAAGATACGGAATAATAGGAACATGAGAAAAAGGAGAAGTATGAAAAGAGTGGAAAAAACAGTGTGCATATGGGTAAAACAAAGTAAACTGAGCAACAGAGAGAAGGGAACAAACAGAAGGAATTTTCCAGGAGAAAATAAGGATAGTGTATGGAAGAAAATAAGACAGAATATCAGTAAAGTAATAAAAGTAAGAGGAACAGTTATTAGAAAATAAAATTTTATAAATAGTGCAATAGTCGAAAGTGTGTAGGAGGAATAAGAAAAGAATAACAGTAAAGAGAAAAAATACGGAATAATAGGAACATGAGAAAAAGGAGAAGTATGAAACGAGTGGAAAAAACAGTGTGCATATGGGTAAAACAAAGTAAACTGAGCAACAGAGAGAAGGGAACAAACAGAAGAAATTTTCCAGGAGAAAATAAGGATAGTGTATGGAAGAAAATAAGACAGAATATCAGTAAAGTAATAAAAGTAAGAGGAACAGTGATTAGAAAATAAAATTTCATAAATAGTGCAATAGTCGAAAGTGTGTAGGAGGAATAAGAAAAGAATAACAGTAAAGAGAAAAGATACGGAATAATAGAATCATGAGAAAAAGGAGAGGTATGAAAAGAATGGAAAAACAGTGTGCATATGGGTAAAACAAAGTAAACTGAACAACAGAGAGAAGGGAACAAACAGAAGGAATTTTCCAGGAGAAAATAAGGATAGTGTATGGAAGAAAATAAGACAGAATATCAGTAAAGTAATAAAAGTAAGAGGAACAGTTATTAGAAAATAAAATTTTATAAATAGTGCAATAGTCGAAAGTGTGTAGGAGGAATAAGAAAAGAATAACAGTAAAGACAAAAGATACGGAATAATACGAACATGAGAAAAAGGAGAAGTATGAAAAAAATGAAGAAAACAGTGTGCATATGGGTAAAACAAAGTAAACTGAGCAACAGAAAGAAGGGAACAAACAGAAGGAATTTTCCAGGAGAAAATAAGGATAGTGTATAGAAGAAAATAAGACAGAATATCAGTAAAGTAATAAAAGTAAGAGGAACAGTTATTAGAAAATAAAATTTCAAAAATAGTGCAACAGTCGAAAGTGTGTAGGAGGAATAAGAAAAGAATAACAGTAAAGAGAAAAGATACGGAATAATAGGAACATGAGAAAAAGGAGAAGTATGAAAAGAGTGGAAAAAACAGTGTGCATATGGGTAAAACAAAGTAAACTGAGCAACAGAGAGAAGGGAACAAACAGAAGGAATTTTCCAGGAGAAAATAGAGACAGTGTATGGAAGAAAATAAGACAGAATATCAGTAAAGTAATAAAAGTAAGAGGAACAGTTATTAGAAAATAAAATTTCATAAATAGTGCAACAGTCGAAAGTGTGTAGGAGGAATAAGAAAAGAATAACAGTAAAGAGAAAAGATACGGAATAATAGGAACATGAGAAAAATGAGAAGTATGAAAAGAATGGAAAAAACAGTGTGCATATGGGTAAAACAAAGTAAACTGAGCAACAGAGAGAAGGGAACAAAAAGAAGGAATTTTCCAGGAGAAAATAGAGACAGTGTATGGAAGAAAATAAGACAGAATATCAGTAAAGTAATAAAAGTAAGAGGAACAGTTATTAGAAAATAAAATATCATAAATAGTGCAAGACAAACACATACAAAGAGGTGAGTAGTAAAAATTGGAATAAACTACAGAAAAAAAACTGAAATAAGAAAGTAGAAAAAAATGAGTGAGGAAGATGACATAAAATAAAGTTTTATTGTTGGCTGTGAAGAAATAAAATGGAAAATTTCTAAAAGGAAGAATTTGTGTCACGTGCCTGATAATAACTGTCTATCTAAGAGTAAAGTAGACCTAAATATCTACAACTAAGTTGCTACAACTAGTTTTTTACTAAAATCAAAAAGGACAACTGGACAACAAAGACACTGCTGCGGAAACAGTTGAATATCGATAAAGACATTTTACATCAATTTTGGACACCCTGTATAATAATTGTTTATCCAAGAGTAAAGTAGACCTAAATATTTACTAGTTTTGTATTTAACGTTTTTTGCTAAAATCAAAATTAAGGAAGTTAAGGGGGTGGTCAAAATTCAACCAATCACCCTGTACACACTCGTGTACTGTACAGGGTGATTCAAACTTTACTAGATGATTATTACAAGCGTTCTACACGAAAAATACGTATTGAAAAAATAAGCCTTATTGCAGTAATTTTTACAAGAAAAATCATTTGTTAAACTAAACGTTTTTTATGAAAATGTTGTATTGCCAGTATTGTAAATTGCATAACAAAACAGGATTGCATGTTACGCGAAATGAATAAAAATTGTCGGTAATTGAAGTTTTCGAAAAAAAACTAGGGCGGATGGAACATAAAAGGTAATTTGGGTCCGTTATGGAGGTTGTCTTTGTTTCAAATGGTTCGGACGTTTTAAATGTTTCGTGTTAATGAAACTGAGCCACTCAAACAATTGGGTTAATATTTTTTTTAAGGTTAGGTCGTGGATTAAATTAGCAGCAAAAAACTTGTTAATTATGGAACAAATGTTGGTTAATTGGATGGTAATACTTAAAACAATAATTCGTCATGTTTAATGCAATTAGCATGAGTTTTGAATTAAGTTTGAAAACGAAATAAACTTTTTTAATTTTCTCAAGTATTTTTAAAATTTGTATTTAAATTAAAAGTAACTTTTTGCCTCTGACAATCCTTAAAATTATATTTCTTTGAATAAATAACAAAATCTAAAGTTTGTTCGGACATGTTATGACCGTGATTTTAAATTATGTTTTTCCACGACAAATACCGCTCTTATATTCCTAGACTCTCAGGAATTTAACAAAATTATACTTTTCCCCCTGTCATTTGAATATGGAAATTTACTCGCTTGTGACCGCAAATAGACTAACAAACAAAACCTCAAAAATGTACGAAACAACCCCGACTTAGGACGGTAAACCCCACTTTCCGCCCGGTAATACTTACTTTTTGTAGTCGTGTGCCCGCTCTGCTAGGCAAATCGTCAACGAACGAGCTTACTGAACGGTATAATGGCCAATAGGAGCTGTTCCAATAAAGAGATCTGATTGGTTCGTAGTAGTCACAATATAAACCCAGCGGTTTATAAATTTTGTTTCGTACATAAGAACTGGTAGGGTAAACCCTGTAAGATAGGCCAGAGACTGGGTTTGGTAGATAAACTATTCTCTGTAAAGGAAAAATCCCTCCCCGTTAAACCGACAATTCTGATATGAATTCTAGAGAACGTTGCTATATTTTGGCTTTTTCAATTAAAAAAAAAAAGGAAAAATCAATCACGTGACTTTTGATTTTGGACATATTACAGGGTGGCACAAATTCGTGTGTAAACCTGGGAATCTCGGAAACAGTAATTCGGTAAACTCCAATAATATGCCGCTTTAAAATTTTAAAAATTCCAAATACTTTCAAAGATATCCGAAAAAGAGGAAATTTGAAAAATTAGTTTTTATTTTTTTGCATTTTCACTAATCCTAAATAACTTTTCTTGTTTCAATAATTATTGACACGTATTTGTGACAACCTGTATACTAATTGTCAAGTTTAACTAAACAGTCATTCTTTTGGCTTACCGTTTCTATCATTTTGCTGTAAAACGCTACACAACCTGTTACAATTTTCAGTTCGACTAGATTACGTAGATTTCAGTGGCAAAATATTTAAAGCACAAATTTCTGGCAAACTATCAAAATTATGTGTAATACTTTCCAAACAATTCGCAACTGATACATCCACAATTTGGTGATGGCTATACAACATCTTTGTGTCCTACTTTAAAGCTGTTTGACCTACATTACTAATACAACTGATAGTAAAACTTTACACATATCCTTCGAAAATTTCGTATTAATTTGCAAACCGAAACAGTTAAATTCGCCAAATTAGAACTTTTAGTAATACTGGATATGAACCGCAAATGAGCTGGAATCAATTCCTGATATCGGTTGTTCATAATTCAATTAAAACCTTAACCTAATTCGCAAAAGCGATTAGGTTCATTATGGATTGGAATCAGGTCAAATTACCTCGATTTGCATATTTGTAGAGCCAAAATATAGCAAAACCTGCCACAGTTAAAATGGTTGGGGGAAGGCAAGCAAGAGCACACAGAAATGTTGAAAAGTGTAGTAGGACAGTCTCTGGCCTAAGTGGATTTGATTGACCGTACTTTTATACAAATTTGAAAGTTTTATTACTAAATCACCGGTGTATTTTCGTATTGTCTCAGATTTGAAACTTTTGGCAAAGCAATTTAAAATAACGCTGTGGAAATATCGGAAAGTTTTCAAACTTTTCCAACTCGGGCAAAGTTTACATTCAATCCAAAAAGAGTTAAAAGCGCAACGCTCAAATGTAAACTTAGTAGCCAAATTTATTATAACTAAAATTCAAGTTTTAGTTAAGTTCAATTGTGTTACCACCCTGTAGAAATCATAATCAGACAATAAGAATATTGTCTTCATAATTGTAAGCACAGAAAATTTCGAATTTACAGAATGTTCAATATGGTGTGGCAGATTAAATTAGTGTTTTAGCCTTTAGTTGTGTATAATTAGCATTTTTAGTGATAACCTGTCATATTGACAATATATTTGTATTTCTATATGACGTATAGAGCGCAAGATTTAGTAACTAGAATGTTGAAACTAAGAAACATGTTGATTTTGGTAAAATATAAAATGTCAATTTGATTATTCTTCTTGACAGTTTCAAGAGTTGAAATGTATGGTTTTTACAACATAAAATGTCAGTTTTATTAAAAAAGTATTAATTTTCAGTTTTAGAAAATGTTTTGACTTTTTTGATTATGTTTATATTGATAATTTCAGAACCTTTCTGTTATTTTCATTACAAATTATTAGACATGTTCTGAGGGAGATTAAAAAAAATGATGAGAGAGTGGGTAAAGCTGTGGGTGACAGAATGATGAATTTGAGAAAATTTGACTTGAGTGAAAATAAGACGAATTATAAAATAAAAAAGTGACGAGTTATGATGAAAAAACGGTTACCAATTGTACAAAAAGAAAGAACAAAAAATTGATGAGATTATTATTAGAAGAACAGGATAATGAAAAAATATCAAAAACTTGGAATAAGAAAATTGCAGAAACACAAGAAGGGTGTGGTGATGAAAAAAATGGTGAATGTGTTGTAACAAGAAAAATGACTAAGTTTGTATTTTAGGTTAGGTTAGTTTAGGTTACAAACAAGTAGCTACATTTTCATTTTTTTTTATTTATAGTTACCCAACTGTCAATTTCAATCATGTTTTAAGTATTTACAAGCAGAGTTAGTAGTTATAATCACATAGATTTCGATTACTTACTCCCTTCAAATGGTAGTACCGGTCAGAGGGTAAAGTGTACCTGTAGTACAAGTACCGGTAATAAGGGTAGTAGGGCCAGTAATCGGAGTAATAATTCAAACTTCTGATCGGATAGTAATAGTTATAATAAAGCGTCAAAGGTCGATAATATTTCGTCGTTTCTGGATAATAGTCGAGAGTTCGATAGGGATAGTTTAAGTAGATCATTCTCTGAAAGTTTTAAAATAACATTTAAATTCACTCCAGAACGCCCACAGTCTAAACTAAAATATTTCATTCAAGCGCTACTAGAGCATAAACTTAGACTGTGACTGTCTCGGCACGTATAAAAAGAACTCCCTCGCCTCATGAAAAAGTTTCTAAATATATTCCAGTGAGTTTTGCATATCTTTACCCTCCAGCACCTTAAATCTGCTTACTGAAAAGCTTTTTCATCAAGTAAGGGATGTCTTTTTATGTACAGGGTGTCCCAGGTTTTACGTGGTAGCAAATAATAAATACATGGTGAAATTAAGAACTGCCAACCAACACGTCATTTAAAAATTGGAACACCCTGTCTATAAACAGATAACAATTTCATTGGTCGTCTTTACGGCAATCAATACTTACAAGACTATTTTTCACTGATGGTAAACAGGAAGTTAATTATAATTTTCTGCGAAAGAAAAATGAATTTTCAGTTTCTTTTAGACTAGACCATTTCTAGCGGTACTAAATAGTAATTGAAATCAAACAAATTTCAAGAGACACGTATTTATATTTTCGTTGTTTCATCATTATAAACAAATTATATCGTTCGTTATTTTCTTGTGGTCCATTACACTTAACTAAGGAGGAACTCTTCTTAACTAGAAAAATTAGTAGGCAACAACCTTCCGTGCGTCATAGAGTTACTTGAAGCGATCATAAATCCGGACTTAGAAGTAGAGATTATTCCTCAACTGTAAAATTTTAATTAGTTTCATAAAACTAAAAAATATGTCCCAAGTCCTACCCTGACATCCCTAATAGACAGATCAGAAGGTTTGTAGTCGATGTAATGCTGGAAAAGCCTCCTGGTGGACCAGTAATATGGGAACCACACCCTAGACCGATAGGACCAAGGGTCAGTAACGGAAATTGGTGGTGAAAACCTGTAGTTTTTGAAATATTTCGAATCCGGCCAGTAGGAATAGTCGTACCCGTGAATAGGGTCCCATCGCGTTTCAATCATCTACAACACCCACGTTTAGACTGTACCTTCACAACAAAACTCAAGCTTACCTTGATTGGATGTAAACCCCACAAGACCACAAGATAAAGTGCCGAACCACTTCGGAACGGTCACAGTCTGATGGAAAACAACAATAATTTCTGAACGCGTGCCAATTGCTAACTGGTCCGCGTGAATCAGAATTGTTTTGGACGTTCATTTTCAGAACGTTTACAAATTTGTATTTTTACACTCGATTGGTGGGGACCCACCTTTAATGAATCAAGGTTGAACTTGTTTGAAGGTGGATTGACTCATATTTGACGTGTTTGCTCGCGGAATTTGGGAAGCGTCACTTTCCAACCAGTCTGGATGTATTTACAGCTGATAGAGCTATTTTAAGATTGTATTAGAAGTAAAATTAGATTTTTTTAGAAAAATTTGGAAAAAAATTGTTTTTACAACTTTCAAAATAGGATCTTGGATCAAATTACCAACAGAAGCTAAAACAGTTTTGAATATTTTTTTATATATAAAAACTAAAGAAAGAAAGAATTCAATGTTATTATCAATTATTTTATGTTATAATATTCAATCCATTAGTTTATTTTATTAATTTCATCTGTGCGTTATATAAAATTTGAGTTTCAATTTTGAAGTTTTTCGGTGCAATATTAGTTCTAAATAAATTTACCAAATTTTTAACGTTTAATTAAAAAAATTACGTGACTGATTTTGACAGGTGTAAACTGGTTTTTAAAGGGTTCTTCCCCTTCTTATGGTACCATGACCGTTCAACGATCGTTGGTATCATGTTGGCTACCATTTAAAAGGTTTCAACTTCTAAAATTGCATTATTCCAGTTCTGTGACGTGTCTTTTACAATTTTAGCTTTTACAACTATCTAAATTTAATATACTAAATTTGTAACGTTTAAACTATATTTTAAAAGTCACATGACTGATTTTGTCAGGTGTAAACTGACCTTTACAGGGTTAAAAGCTCAAAAATTGCATTATCAACGAAACGTGATGTTTATTTTACAATTTCAGCATTTATTTATAACTGTTTGAATTTGATTTAGCAACATTTTCTTAGTTCAAACTAATTTTATAATCACGTGACTGATTTTGTCAGGTGTCAACTGGCTTTTACAGTGTTGTAAGCTCAAAATTGTATCATCAACGTCACGTGACGTGCCTCTTACAAATTTAGCTTTCACAACTGTCTAAATTTGATTTACTACATTTTTAACGTTTAAACTATATTTTAAAAGTCACGTGACTGATTTTGACAGTTGTTAATTAATCTTTAAAGTGTTGCAAGCTCAAAATTGTATTATCAACGTCACGTGGCGTGTATTTTACAATTTCAGCGTTTATAACTGTCTTAATTTAATTTAGCAACATTTTTAACGTTTAAACTGTATGTTAAATGTCACGTGACTGATTTTGACAGTTGTCAACTGGTTTTTACAGTGTTATAAACTCAAAAATTGCATTATCAACGATACATGATGTTTATTTTACAATTTCAGCATTTATAACTGTTTAAATTTGATTTAGCAACATTTTCTTAGTTCAAACTGTATTTTTATAATCACGTGACTGATTTTGTCAGGTGTCAAATGGTTTTTACAGTGTTGCAAGCTCAAAATTGTATTATCAACGTCACGTGACGTGTATTTTACAATTTCAGCTTTTATAACTGTCTAAATTTAATTTAGCAACATTTTCTTGTTTCAAATTGTTTTTTAGGACATATTTTTATAAAATTTTCAATGTCAATTTTTTAAGTTTTTCATTGCAGTATTTGTTCTAAATATCAATTATTTTACTTTCGTTTCATGACTACTTCACCTAAAATGTAAGATTTTGTACCAATTTTTCTTCTTAATTTGAGATTTTTAATGTCAACTCCTCTGTTTTCAGTGTAGTTTTTGTTCTAAATTTAAAAACAAAACAAAAATGTCGTTATAGCTGAAACCTACTTAAAAACAGTGTCACCTTCAAACCTCAACTCAGCTTAAGTTGTACTTAAAGTAGACTTAGAAGTATCAGGAATCAAATTGTCAAATTTCAAGTCTAAATTGGTAAAAATAAATATTTCAGCAATTCAAAAAATTGTACCAGCCAATATCAAAATGTTAGGTTGCACTGAAAATAAGAGAACAGAATGTGTAAAAAGTTTAAAAGTGCAAAATGAATTTAAAAATGTTTATCATTTTGGATAAAATCAACTTTTTTAACAGTTTTTGAAACCAATATCAAAACAAAATTAAAATAAACATTTTTAGCTATATGTATAGTTTTTATTATTAATTTAAAACAGCTGTTAAATAAATATTTGGTGCTTTTTTTGTCAAATTATAGGAATAGAGCATTGTGCCTTCTAACAATAAATAACAAATTAAAAGCCAATATTTAATCAAAAATAACTACATATACGAGCAGGTACATTGAACAGCCAAACCAATTAAAACATTTGACCGATTGTTTACAATATTTCATTCATAGCAACAATCCGAGTGCTAAGCCCCTTTTTTACCAGTAAGTGTGAACGTACTGATGCTGCCTCAACTGAAATAAACAAGTTCACGAATGAAATGGACTGAAAACCAGGAAAAGAGCACATTGAAACACTTACTCGCATATCTCTAAGCAGTAAATTGTTTAAATATCTCCGATACGACTTTAACGGCGTGTAAATGTACCAGTAACGGGGCCAGCTACCGTAATAATCCAGAGGTTTAGTGACTCGATAGTCGGGAATGTCGATTGACACATATTTCGAATTAGGCCAACAGAAGGAATCTATTATACCGTGGGTCGGTTGGTATTGAAGTTCGAGCATTTTTGTTACTAAAAAGAACGGAAACCTTGCCCCAAAACTCATAAACCTGCTACAACGTAACTCAATACTTACTTTCTGTTTTTTCGGGGCAAACTTTAAAAGGAACACCCAAACTGACTATGAAAACAAAGTGTTCGTTCGTAAAAAGTTTCGCGTGTTATGATTCGAGATATTTTCAGATTACGATGTATTATTACGGAATTTGTTGGCAGATACCCAAAACTGTTCAGCTGGCAGCTGTGATGGTATATTGCGTTCAATTCGTAAACAATTTATTATATTACCTTAGTTGGTCATTGTTTGTTTATATTACAAGAAGTAATTTTAATAAACACAGTCAATAGTAAATTAAACCTTTTAGTTTATATATTTAGTAATTAATAACATTAATTAATAACTCAAAGTTACCTACATTTAGTGATTCTTGAGATGTGAAACTTTCGCTTTACAATCAGAATTATTGATGTCGAAAAATTAATAACTAATAAATGCGTTTAAATATTGTTGATTAACTTATGTTAGTTGTTTTAATATTATTTTTCTTTCATTTAATTTAACAATTTCCCAATATTCTCTCTACAAAATAGGTTATTTGCTTTTTTCTGTTGTGTATTAGCTCAAAAACTATAGTTGAAAGACCTTTAGTTAAATGGAGGCAAAGTTGCGCATTTTCTTGTTAATTAATTTGTTAAAACAAAATTAAAAAACTTCTAACACCTGTGGATATCCGACAAAAACCGAAAAAGTCAATTTTCTCTCAAATCAATAATTTTTTTTTGGTTCTTGAGATATTTTGAAAATGTATGCAAAAAGTACACATTTTTTACACGTAAGTGCAAAAAAGAACATTTTTTATAAAATCGACTTGTTTTACTTATTGCACTAAAATACAGTAAAAAATGAAAACATAGTAAATTAACAAAGTACAAAGTGCAACTATTGCACTAAAAATCATTCAAAAAAGTGTTTATTTTTGCACGATTTTATAAAAAGTACATTTTTTAGTTCAGTGTGTCAAAAGCTCATTCATGGCAGCTTTAGATTAGGGTACTTTGTAAAGCACCATAATGGTACTATCTCCATGAAATTTCTGTTTAGAGTAATTTGGACCTCGATTGCTCAAATCCTCGAAAACTCAAATGGTACTGTTTTTGGGATGAACTTTTTTTTTCGAAAATTTGCTATAGTACTCTTTTGTAAACACATTTTATAAAAAAATTGTATTATGATAGTTTGTAAATTGGACGGTTTTTGAGATTTTTACAAAAAAGTACCAAATTAATTAACCAAACCTATATTTCTAATCGTTTTCAAGATCCCCTTAGTGGCTCTCCTTATACTGGACACACTGTATAATTGATCGATAATTGAATTTGTAACACCCTGTATATGCATAATAAAATGCATGAAAGTACAGTTATTCAAATATTTCGTTGTTATACGTTTAATATACTTTTGTAAAAAAACACAAAACAGATCGTTATGGTTCAAATTTGCTTCAAACCAATATCGTTTGTAATGCGACTTTCTGTGGATGTTGAAAAACGGCAATAAGCAAAAATGATCCTTACTTAATTAAGTACTATTGAAAAAAAATTTACCAAAAAATTAAGTTAATTTAGCTAAAAAGGTACCTAACCTAACCTAAATATGTCAAAATCTCCAATATGCTTTGAAGCATAAAATTACTTCAGAGGACTTTAAAATTGAATTTCTGTGAATGGCACCACAAATAAAAATATACAGTCAATCAGTGGCTGTCAAACTCACATTTAGAGTTCTAATATGTTTTTGAATTCACAGCAGCAGTTCTCAAAGTATAGTATAATATTTAGTCAAAATGAGGACAGTATACTGAAGAACTGCACTGACCTGATAGTGAAAGGGTTTTAATAACATTTTGTTTGGTTGAATAGTACAACAATAAAATGCTTTTTATAACATCAATAATAAAATTTTTTTTTTAGCATAACTGACAAGCAAATAGCCTAGTTTTAAGCTTTTCTAATTTCCTTTCCTAAAACTTATGTATTTTTCTTTACCTGGAATTTTTATAAATTTTTTACATAATCGATCATTCTTTTACGACTTGATTCGTCACAAAGTTATTACAATTTAACAGAAAATTTATGGCACGTGCTTGATGTAATAAATACGGCACGCGTGTTTAAATTGACGTTTCGTAAGAATTCCGTGAGTGCTCGTTAAACTTAATTAATCTTTATGCTAGCACTTCCTTCTGTAATTTCCAGGAGGTAATTTTAATAACTCAAGGCTAAAAAGTCTTAAAAACCTGTTTCAATTTCAGAGGATTTTATTAATAAAAAATTCATCGTTTGTGCACATTATTATAAAGCTTAACCTAGTTGTAACATTGTTGTAGTTTGAATGTACTTTTAGGGTTTTAGCACTTTCAGTAAGAGGTGTATCTGGATATGGACTTCGAAACGCTTGAAGTTGATCTGACTAGACTGCTTTCGTTCGAGTATAAGTTCTGGCGATACTGAAATCCATTCATTCAACAACGGCAAATTAATTAAGTAACTACGAAAAAACTTACAATAGAAGGGGTGGTTAACCACCTTCTGAAAGGTCGATTTCTAAGGGTTATCCTAAGCAAATAAGGCCAGAAATCGTAAAAGTTATAGGATCTGTGAAGCCTGTAGTCTGGAATAGACCTAGTGTCCCCCAGGTAGTATTCACTACCAAACACGGGATTGTATCTGGCTCTTAAAGGCATTTTCTACAACACAAACGTGGAATCTACATTTAAAGTAATCAAACAATATGAGCAATACTCACTCAGATTTAGATCGGGTCCGCCGGAGGGCCACTTCACAAATAAAACGAATAATATAGAATGTTTTCGAAATCCTGCGAATTTTGCAGTATGTTATTTTTGGATCGTTGCCATCAGAGCAGGAGTTGTTTTATTTTCGTTTTGACTGAACAAGAGTCTCGTCTTTTATGCATACTATCGGGAATGAATCAGATATTCTTATTTGGCACGCCGACGTTATTCGGAAAATTGTGTAATTTGACCTGTTTAAATTAAGCCAGTTAAGCAATTTAATTATTTTTGAATGTCAATTTTAATATATCATAGAAAGCTATTAATACGACTTCACTAGTTCTACTTAGTTTCGTTATTCATTGACCATAATTAATAACCTTTAGTTTTAAATTAACGGTTGTTAATTAGACTTTTGGATTTTTAGGCATACAAGCACATTTTAGCTTATTTTCACTTTAGTAGTCAAAATAAGGGTATTTTATTTAATATTTGAATATTTTACTCTGAAAAAATATGTTTTTTACTATTACATATACATTTTTATCAAGGCATTTGCATGTGCCACTGATTGACTGTATATTTTTATTTGTGGTGCCATTCACAGAAATTCAATTTCAAAGACCTTCAAGTCCTCTGAAGTAATTTTATGCTTCAAAGCATATTGGAGATTTTGACATATTTAGGTTAGGTTAGTACCTTTTTAGCTAAATTAACTTAATTTTTTGCTAAATTTTTTTTCAATAGTACTTAATTAAGTAAGGATCATTTTTGCTTATTGCCGTTTTTCAACATCAACAGAAAGTCGCATTACAAACGATATTGGTTTGAAGCAAATTTGAACCGTAACGATCAGTTTTGTGTTTTTTTACAAAAATATATTAAACGTATAACAACGAAATATTTGAATAACTGTACTTACATGCATTTTATTATGCATATACAGGGTGTTCACAAATTCAATTATCAGTCAATTATACAGTGTGTCCAGTATAAGGAGATAAATAAATGCAATAAATTTGGTATACAATGTGTCCCAAAGTTGATTTTCTTATATTGAGATCTCGGAAACTATAATAGCTACAGAAATAGTTTTTTAGCCCATTATACAGAGTGATTAATGAAATTTTAAACACCCTCTTATTTTTAATTTTAATAAAAAATTGAAAAATACAAATCTTGTTGATATTTGTGTCTTATTTTTAGGTACTCTATTAGTTTACAGTTTATATGGTGTCCCAAATTTAAGTCAAAAACAAAACTAATGATTAAAAAAAAAATTCAATATTTTAATGCACACAATTAACAAATTATACCAATGTTTTACACCCAGTAGACTTAGATTTTGACGTAAAACTCAAATATTTAATGAAAATGTTGTTTTTTTAATATATATGGATTTAAAAATGTTTATGGGACCACGCCCACCTTTTAAATATATATGAATTTAAAAATGTTTATGGGACCACGCCCCCCCTAACCTAACCTAACCTAAAATTTTCAAGAGAAGAATGTGATAAAATTATTGTGCGGGGCTAATTGCCTAAAATTTTCAAAAAAGGAACGGGAGAATGTGTTGAAATGATTGAAATATTAAAGAGAAGAGTAAAAGAATGTATTAAAATGCGTATGCTGGCTCATTGCCTAAAATTTTCAAAAGAAGAACGGAAAAATGTGTTAAAATGATTGATTTGGCTAATCACCCAGAAATTGAAAAAAAAAATTAACTGATAAAAGTAGACAGAAATAATGTGCTAAAATTACTGAGCTTCCTATTGGTCCAGATATTTCAAAAGAAAAAAAACTGACACATTTATTTTAAATTTTTATGTATTTTTAAATTTGTTTTGCTCTGAGAGACGAACTGTAAAAATTATCAAAAGCTTTAGTTCGTAAAATTATTGTTTTGCACAAATAGCTCTGTAATGCTTTAAACAAACTTTACAAAGTTGTTTGTACGTAAATTTTAACTAAATCAATTTCTATCAGTAACTAACTAACTTCTATAGTATTTTAACGTCATCCTTCATAGAAGTATGATATCTATATTTTGATTATTTACAAATACTTTCAGCGTTGGAAAGCTTTAAGTTAAACATGAAAACTTTGATTTTTAAACATTCAGTAATAATCAATTTTAACCGCAATTTAAAAAACCAATATATTGTGTTAATATCGCCTATAAAGCCTCGTTTATTTCTATTAGCGATCAACAAAATATCGTCAATACATTTTTGTGTAATTCTAACGATATTGGGCAGAAAATTGTAAAAAGCTTCGTTGCAAGCATCTCACCGGTTCACCATAGACGATTCGTTTATTTTAAGTATGTCAATTCTCTCAACTAAAACAGAAAAAGTGTCATTTAAATGCCACGACACAAGGCAAAATACTTACACGTAGCGCTTTATACAAATTCCGCCTGAATCGTTGATTGGTAAACCAGTATCGATACCTCCACGGCAAATTAAAGTAAAAGTCGATAGGTCGTCGATTTCGATAGTCTGGGGTGTATCGATAAGGGTCCGCAAAGGAGTATTCCGCCCCAAAGACAGGGTCGTATTTTAGTTTAAGCATTTTGTCTAAAACATCAATGTTTGGGTCATCTGCCAACATTTAAACCGCCAAAACCGCGAGTGAATAGTGTATAATTGAAAAATTAATACTTACAAAGCACGTAAAGCACTCAAATAAAGCTTTTAACCCGTAATAACACACGGTCGATCACTTAGTGTGTGTTTAGGAAAATAAACTATCTTAATATTCCGGGGTACTACAAATTTATTGGCCTAGGCCCAAAATATGTAAATTACCTGAACGGCACGGTATTTTCGAAAAGTTATGGCAGCAATAATGAGGTTCCTATTAGTCATGGCAAATTTTTCACTTGTGATTCAAAAATGAGTCTCCAAACAAAACGAATTACACAGTCAGAGCAAATACATTTTGGAGTGAACGGTGCCAAATTGCGATTCATCCTGAAAATTACTATTTAAGATTGTTATCATGTCAGATCTGTGGTTTATAGTAGTTAAACAATGTTTCAATGCTTTTCTATACAGAGTGTCTATAACAAAACAAACACCTGTAAAAAAAAATTCTAAATAAGTGCTGTAAAATATCATTGATTATTTTAATGTTTTGCGTTTTAGTAAATCGTATTATTATTTAATAATATTATAAATAACATATTCTAAATTCTCAATTGATTGGTAGAGACCAATGTTTTGTCTGATATCACCCTTTTTGATTGTATTTGATATAAAAGATATATTTACAAAATGTACTGCTTGAGTTCAATGATTACTAAAATAATGCAAAATTTAATATTTCGATTATTTATAAGCAAATGAAATTTGAAATTATTAATTTTTTTTTATTAGTCTGCCGTTTTGTCACACCCTGTATATTAACAAATTAACTTTTAACGTCTTTATTAACGTCCAGAGAGTTGTTGTAATTTGGAAGGTTATGATACACACTTTATTTATTCATTTAAGCAGCTCTTAGCCTTACAGTTTCTGCAGTAATAAAACTGTCTTTATTCATTATTTGTTTTAATTTTTAATAAAAATATGACACCCAGTAGATTAAAGATATTTTTAAAATAATTGTCAAAAAATGTGACACTTTTATGGTAAATGTTGAAAATTTTCCATGTAGACTAGAATTATTGTCAATATTCTTTACTACATAGAAGTTATTTCTTATTACTAAGGACTCCTTTTAAAAAGTCGCGTTAACCCACAAGTAATTTACAGTATCACGTGATACCTGTCATATAAGTCAAAACTGACAAAATTTGCTTAACCAGAACGTAGAACCATAAGAATCTAAGTTTCAGACACTTTCAGACAAAAAAATTGTGTAAACCCTTTTGACAGTTTTATTGTAACTATTTTCTTAAAATATATTTTATTGGCCTGTGCTAACTGTCATATACGTCACAAATTGTCAGTGTTATTTGACAACTGTCAAAATTATTTTATTCAAAACTGAAGCTATAAAAATCATTGATTAAAGCAGTTTTCTTGCAATGTATAACAGAGCCATTGACGTACTAGAAAGTGAGGGTAGAAAAGATGTGTAGTATAAAGTGTCATGGCAGGTGTTTTGACGGTTGATCCGTTTTTTGAATAGTTTTCTACAGTCACATGACAACTGTCACAACGAAAATAAAATGTTTTTCCTCAAAAATTATGGTCAGTCCCTGTTTTGACCGGTTTTATGTATATTTTTTTTAAATATAACCAAAAAATCACTATAATTTAGTGTAAACAGTTTTAATAAAAAAACCTTCTAAAAAATATTTACTTTCGGTTATTTACTTATTTACTTATCTTATATAATTCGTAACTTGTTACATCTAACCTCGGTATTACTAATTTGATAAAATTTAACCAGACTTAACTACTCTTCATTTCTAAATTAGTTCAAGTTGAAGCATCAAACTAGTTAAAACTAATTAACCCTCCAAACTGGGTAACGAGAAAATCTATTATTCGTTAAAGTTTCACTCTCCGTTGTAATGTTTTATGTAATTTTCTAAGGTTCAAGAAAAATACAAATTAACGTCTAAGTTGTGAAACAGTATTTATTTTTGAAATTGCCTAGTAGAATTACAAATTAATGAACCAACAAAAAAAAAACAAAATCAAGTTATAAAACAGAAGTTTTGATTTGTTCGACAAAGTCTAAGAAATTTGCCTAAAAGTGTACTTTTAGGACTCTCTTGATTACACAGTTTTAACGTTTTTTAGATGGTTTTGTGTTTGCATTCCCTTAAGCTTACAACGAAATTAACACAATGGTTTAAAAACTTTTTATTACAGTCAATATTATCACATAATATAACTTACAAACCTAAAATTCAGTTTATCCTAAGAAAAATGATTTATTCTAGTTTATATGCAAGTGTTTCTTGGTGTCGTAGTAGTTGAAGTACATTACCTTGCTAGTCTGTAATAAAAAAATATTTTAGTTGGATGATTTGAAGAGTAAATTGCAAAACTTACTCTTTGTATTCCAAATGGTACTCCATTAGGTAATCTATCATAGAAAATCCGGTATCCTTTATAAGGGAACCATACTCTAGTCCTAAAAAATAGGGATATGTAATTTTGGAAGTTATTCTGCCACTAGAAACTATAATTACATAGACAAAAACGTTAAAACTACAACTAATTTACAGGGTGTATCTTTCAAACCTAAACTAAACAAATTAAGTTTATATTTTCAGGAATTTTTACGATTCATAATCAGGTCAGAGAATGAAAGTCTACCCTCTTGCCTTCCTCAGAGCTGTTCTCACCCTATAGATAATAAATAATATGAAATCGATAGGTCAAACCGTTCTATCATAATCCTTGAGAGGACGATACATCGATTTTATTAGTGCAAGATCAAATATGTATTATTTAAATAGTTTAGCAAAATTGCTATTTGACCATGCACAGTTTTAGAAAAAACCGTATTTGAGGGTTATGTTTTTGGCAAACAAAAATTGTTTTTTATTAATTTTAAGACTTAAAGTTCTTAAACTTCTAATTCTACAGGGTGATAGCTAAATTGGTCAAAAATCAGCTTTTAGTTTGCTGTTTTTTTTTTGGTCAATCACAAACTACTAGTGATGAAAATTATGCAAATGCATATCCTTGAAAGTTTTGTAGTACTAGCTCGTACATCGGTTAAGTCAATAAAAACTAGACATATAAATAACACTCTAATCTAACTAATTACCTGTAAGGATAATCGAAGTAACCAGAACGATTTATTAGCTGGATCTTGTCATCGTAATAATATCGTATATCGGGAAAATATCGGAAATTATATCCGTCCTCATCTCGATAGTATTTGAGTTGCAACATCCTTAAAAAAAATTTATTTCCCTTTTTATACGGAACATGAAATCAAGCTAATTTCACTAGCTTTACAATTAAGCAATAGGTCAAACTTACCTGAATAAGTGAAATGCACTGATGGCAGTGTTACACTTGAGTTTACAATAGTTTGGACAGGAATGCCAACCGTTCAGCTGGTGATCGGCCAAAAACCGATGATTTCACACTTTGGCACGTAAACACGACCAAATTAGAAAAGTTTCAATATCCAACTTTGCAAGGGTTATTCCATCCCCCGCACATCTTTCTTATCAATTGGTTTCAAAGTTACAAAATAGCACTCGATCAGGAAACTTTCGATCCGAAGCGCAAACTGAAAGTTGCCGGTGTTGTCCAATTTTTGCTCCTAAAACGGCAGCATTTGCAAGTTTGGACACGTGTGTGAATTTGCGTTCCTAGTTCCACGTTTGTTGGTTTATGATAGGGAAAAATTAAACTAATGACTTTAAGTAGGAAAGTTTGGAAGTCTAGTTAATTTTGCATGGCAACAGAAGTGATGCTCGCTTTTAGCAGATGATTTACGTACGTCATGAATATAGATATGGACAATCATATATGTAAATTGCTCCAACACGTGTGAGACTTCATTAATGAAAGTGGTAAAACAAAGCATTTGATTGCACGTTCCAGTAATTACCCATCTATAAAGTCAATTTTTGCCACTCAATCATACACATCGTTTTGGATGTTGTCCAAATTTTTAGACGTCAGTCAGGACATTTTTACCTGCAAGTTAGTAAACAGAAAACTCGCTCGACTTGTGCACGAACTAATCGGTAAGTTTAAGCAATTTAATTTTGGTCAATTAAGTGGTTTATTTTCCAGACTATGCTCACCCTCAGCTACGACCCAGTCTTCGGACATAAATTCTACCAGCACGTTCCTTATTCCAAATACTATATCGACTACAACATTCGTGGTCCTATGGAATTTTACGAACCGGAACGAAGGGACAGACGCTGGTATCCACATTATTGGCCATCACATTTAATGGAACGTACCCCAACCGAATATTCAGTAAGAAATTTAAGGGTAAGTTTTACAATTCTAATGTCCGTTTCTCCAATATTGCCTAAGTTGAGTTTAAGGACAGCTTAGATAAGTTTAGTGTTATTTTGCACCTGATTTGTCACATTCAAATCTAAACTTAGCTTAAGTTGTGTACCTAAAATCTACTTGGAAGTGTTGAGGAAACAGGCATAATTCAAGTCAAATACACTAATAATAACATCAATTTTTAGCTAAGAAATCATCTATACCGGTTATCTTCAAGACTTTAAAATGGTTTTGCCGACTATCGAAAAATTGAATCCTTTTCACACGTGTTTATTTGTTATATTGATTTTACACAGTTGTACGAATTTTTCATAATAATATACAAACAGGAAGAAAAACGTACTTTTATTAGTTTTGTTTAACTTCCTTTTGCCACGTGTTTTAAAAAAGTTTCATTTATTATTTTTGGCTTTGTTCCTTGGATTAAGTTTCCTAATTAAATCCTGCAAAATTGTTAATTACGTTGTTATGATAGTTTGTCTCATGTTCTATGTTTTGCAAATTGTTTTTTAACTGTTTAGAGTCAAATGGTGTAGTTACAATAAATTTTTTTTAGTTTATTTGGAGCAATAAACTGAAAGTAGATTTCAGTCTACTGAACATTATAACTTTAGTAATTTAGTAAGATATAATATATTACAATTCGTTGGTTTGGTTAGGTTTAAAAGGTGGTAAGAAAAATAAAAATGGCGCCAAAACCCAAAAATTATAATTTAACGCCATTTTTCTTCTTAAGTTAGGTTAGCGTGTTTTGTTTGGTTAGGTTCTGGCTCTTGCTGTCATTTTTCCCTAAACCAAAAGAAGAAAAAATGTAATAATTGCTGTTTAAACCAGACATGTACCTAACTTAAAAATTTCAGTTAAAATTTGAAAATAATCACATTATTTTTCAGATTCGAATTTAACTCGAAAAGTCACGTGACCATGAAAATTAAATTTTTTAATTAAAATCAGTCACGTGACAATAGACATTTTATCTCGAAAACAGACACTGAATTTGTGATTTGAAATGGTCAAATCACTTAATAATCTACTAAAGTAAAGCTCACGTGATATTACAATTTAAAATTTTAATTTGGAAACAACCACGTGACTATAAAAATAAAATTTTTAATTTATAAATGGTCACGTGACTTTGGATATCTGGATGTCACATGACTCTAAAACTCTATTTTAAGTTTCGAATTTAACATATAGTCACGTGATTTAAAAATTCTTATTTAAATTTGTTAAGTTTTAAGTCATTTTTAAGACAGAAAAAGTCACGTGACCCTAATGTGACCATTTTGTTAATTAAAAACAGTCACGTGACCATCATGGTCTTATTTTGAATTCGAAAATAAACACGTAATTCTGTTTTTTTTGTTTGGTTTAGTTTTGTGTTTTAGTACCACTTTTTCAGTAATTGAGTTACATTTAAAAATTGTATTAATGCATACTTATTTTTAAGCATATCTTTTTAGAATTAGGTACTTCCATATTGTTAACAGGTTTTATGGCATATTATAGACATTTCATTATAATTTACAGAGTTTTAATGTTTATTTTAACTTTCTATGATCAAACTATAGTTGCAGTACATAAAAAAATAATATTTTGACTCGATCATTGCAATTTCAATATTCTAATTATTCTAAAGCAATTATCTAAAAACCGTTTTTTGTCATTAGATCCAATTTTTATAATTTTGAACTTTAGACTATGTAGTCATAGATTCTTTACAAAACTGTCTGTACATGAATTACATTTAGCAAATCATGGTAAAGTGCAGTACAATTCACGTTGCTGCTACGTCATCATCTTATTTTTTTATGGTTTTGCTGTATGACGACGGCATAAAATCTTTAAGATGAGTTGTTGACATTTAACCAAATTTTAAATGTCACAATCTTCTGAAACTTTCTGTTAAGTCTTGACCAATTACAAACTACAAACCATAAATGCTGCACTATCCAGTTAACTACATACATTTTTAATTATGCATTACCTGATACTAAGAAATATCAATTTTATAATACCCAACCTTCACCCATTTACCCAACACTCTCGCTTTCCTAAAAGCACAAATTAGGTTCAGGAAATCTAGACCGACTACATTTCATTCAAAACACATACAATCAAATACTTCAGCAGTATAATTACTTTGAAAACAGCACGAGAGGCTGTTCGAGAAAGAAAATTTATGACCTAAAGACCAGTTTGAATTTTAAAATTTTGGTATACGTTCTTGAAAACTGGAATTAGGTTAAAGATGTGGCAAACGAAAAAATTTGACCCATTTTCCGTTATCACTTTCCTTTACCCCAGTACATTTGGGATAAATTATGAACTATCATATTTCCGCATTCAGCAGACACTCCCTGTCGTCCTTCGGGATTTATTTATGGCAGTATTCAAGATGCAAATATGCAAAAACGCAACGTTTTCTGTTCTCAATGGAAAACAATTTGTATGATTTCGGTGAGTGCCTTTTCTGTTACGTAAAACGTCTGTTTTTGTCTTTTGGGGAACGAAGAAAATTTCATATTTTATTGAAATCGAGTAAACAAACATTTTTCAGTTGGACGAGCTGGAATGGATGAGAAATGATGGTAACAAAAGTAAAAATAAACTCTATATTTCAGTTTTACAACAAATAATTGTGTTCTATTACCGTATACATATTTATTGTTTTACATTTTAAAGTCAAAATTCTTCAGATCAGGATTACAAGTGGTACAAGTTGTTCCTCACCTACAAAATTATCACACAATCAATAACAAAACCAAAAAAAAATTTCAACCGAAAATGAGCATAAATAACAGTACTTACTCTGATTTTTCTCAAGTGATGTTCAGTAGGCCACAAATCCAACAAATCGTAAGGCAAATAAGGAAACCTGGTGCTTCGCAAAGGCCAATAAAGGTTCAGAAATTTATCGAAATAATACCGATGCTCGTTGCTGTAATCCATTTTAGCTCCGTACGTCCTGTTATAGCTTAGCACCAACATTTTTCTTTAATAACACCAAAAAAAACGCGCCTGGAGGATTAATTTCCGTACTGTTTTGCAGTTGCGAAACTACAAAGCTAACGGTAACTCGCTATTATAATAGGATAAGCGGGATTTTATATATATTTTGAATTATTGCCAATCCTAAAGCTTTTCGTAACGAGCCGGGGTTACATAAATGGTTTCTCGAAAACTGAATTGTTTGCCAATTACCTACGTAATACTGGTTGGACACAACAATATGCGTCGAGTATGTTTTTGGAAAATTTTTGGATTGTTCGTAAATTATGTTGTGACAGATTTTTGCGGTGTAATGCCAAAGTCTGGAGGGAGAGCAATAATTAATTTTGCATGAGAATGACAACGTTCGTTTTATTTTGGCTGTTATGTAATATTATGGTTTTGTCTAATTTTACGATGCCCAACAGCTGACTGTAGAGTTAAATTTGTGATTTTATTTAGAAAATACAGGTGTTAGCAAACATTTTGGAAATAAAAAACGCAATATTAAAGCACTTTACAGAAATAATTCATTGACGTATTTGTTAATTTCTACAGCTTTCTTTATCCCTTTATGAACTGGTCAAAGAGATTGAAGATACTTTTATTAGATTTTATACAATTTTATTTTACTGACATAAAACAATGGAAAGACATAAATAAGCACACTCGAATAATAATTACCGTCTATCTTCCTTAACCTGAGTATCTTAAATTGTTTAACTGTTTAGTTTTCTATTGTAGATGTAGAGAGGTATACCGAAAAATAAACAAGAATATACGTCACAGACAGAAACACTAAAATAAACATCCACGACACAAAAAATTTAGAATATAATCACTATGGAAATCCCAGAGACTTCTAAAATAATAACAAATTTACCAGATGTTTGGAACTATTTTAAAATTGTTGAAAATCTCTAAACTTGTAATTATTGCCAGATTCATCTAGAGTCAATTTGTCAATACTAAAAGTCTCTAAAATAATTTTTAACATTGGAAATTGTTCAGCTATACAATATCTGACAACAGTGCTGAATGTTACCAACCTAACAACGTGATTTTCTTATAAATGATAGGTTTTTGGTTAGTTTAGGTCAGCACAAACCTTCTGACATTTGTGACGTCATTTGGTTTTTGTTTAAGATCGGTTATTTGCAAATTTACAAGAACGGTTAAATTGGAGCAAGGTCGTGCAAATATAAATCAATAAAATGCCGATTAAATATTTAAAAAAATTATATTGTTTTTGGAGATATTATCAATTTTTTAATTTACTATAAGATTTTTGCAGTGTTGCAAATTTGACAATTTTTCAGCGTTAGTCATTTGGCCAAAATTCACATTTCAGCAACGTTGCAAACATAATTTGTTATATTGTCGCAAAATTGCAAAACTGAATAATAATTATGACAAATCAGCGTAATGAGGAGAAAAAGTCAAATCAAATATGTAAAATTGATGATATTGACTTGATATTGCCACATTGTAGAACAGGAAAGGTGATAATGATAAAGAGTGAATGTTTTGTCAAATATTCCATATACAAACATCTTTGTATTTCTTCAACTAACCTCTGAAGGAGCATAGAAAAAAAACGAACAACCTGTATAGTATATTGGTATTCTGACTGAAATAATAAGTATGCCGTGTTCCTGAGTGTAAAACAGTACAAACCAACAATAAAACTCAAATGAAAATTAAGTACAGACAGGACAAATGGTTAGACGCATGTCAAGAAATTGAAAAAGACAAAGGAAAATCCTACTGGACAAAAATTAAAAAACTATCACAATACAAAAAAACAAGTACTGTCGGTAGAATCGAGAGGGACGGAGATGAACTTTTTACAGACCAAGATAAAGCAAATGCATTTGCCGAACACTTCCAAAAAGCATTTAAAACTTCAACAAACCCTAACTTTGATGAAGATAACTGGGACTTGGTAAACAACTGGTACTTGGACTATTTCAACAACTCATCTGACTACACATATAAATTAATTACAGACTCTGAATACGATGAAGCACTTGCTCACATCAAAAACACTGCTCCGGGAAAAGATAACATCAAAAGCAAGACTCTAAAAAGCCTATCTCCAGAGACTCACCAACTAATACTAACACAGATGAACAACTGCATCATAAACAACACTATACCCGACTCGTGGAAAAACGGTTTAATAATACCTATACCAAAAAATGGACTAGACAACACACAAGTACAAAACTACAGACCTATTACTCTACTTCCGGTACTAAGCAAAATTTTCGAACATGTTATTAAAAACAGACTACAACAATTGATCGGTGAGCATATACCATCATACCAATTTGGTTTTAAACCAAAACATTCGACCATACATCCACTTTTCATATTAACAAATAACTTACAAACTACACACTTAGATAACAAAAAATCAGCATGCTTATTTATGGATATCAACAAAGCGTTTGACAGTGTCTGGCATAAAGGACTATTGTACAAACTACATGAGCTTAAGACACCAAAATATCTACTTCACATTATTAAAAACCTACTTAACAACAGACAATTAGAGGTACGCATAGACAATACCTTCTCATTCCCATTTTGTCCTGAACAAGGGCTTCCGCAAGGTTCACCACTTTCGCCTTTCTTATATAATATCTACTGCCATGATATATACAACCACCGATTTCAAAATAAAAAACACATAGACGATACAGCTTATATCTTACAGTACGCGGACGACACGGCACTCGTTACACATGATAAAACTACTAAAAAAGCAGTAGAAAGACTCCAGACAATTGCGGATCGCACAATGACGTGGTTTTACAAATGGAGACTAACACCTAACGCTACTAAAAATCAACTCCTACTTTCCAACCATAAAATTACACCGGACTCACCAACTGTTTCAGCAGATGGTCAAAGAACTACCCCTAAAAATGACATTAAATATTTAGGAATGACTATAGACAACAAAATGAAATTTACTAAACATGTAAAAAATACAAGAACTGAACTCATTAAAAGAACAAAACATTTTAGATCACTAACTTACAAAAATAAAGGTATCAGTACCAAAACTGCAACACAAATTTACAAATCCATCTGTAGACCACTTATAGACTATGGAAACATGCTAATGGCAAACTCAACTCCGAAAACTAAACAACACATACAAACAACGGAACAGATTGCTCTAAGACTAATAACCAAAATAAGACACCCAGAAAACCCACTACACAACCCATCCAACCAACTTCTCTATGAACGTACAAACGTGACCAAAATAACTGACAGACTCGTACAACTCCAAAACAAATGGAAAAACAACCCACACAACTGGACTATAATTACTCCACTGTGCTTAACAAGACCAACTAGACAATCCCGTTACCTCTTTCCCGCATCCACCCTGTTGGAGCACTTCCAATAGAATTTTTTTTTTTTTTTTTATCTATAATTGTAAATATTGATTAGAAATAAGATTGTAAATAACTAAAAATCTGTAAACATAGGCAGAAAGACCACGTGTGGTCGATAGCCTTTTTTTCGTATGAAAAAATAAAGATTGTGTATCTATCTGAAAATTAAGCTTTAAAATAACCTAAATAGTTACACTTAATTGTGAGTAAATCATATTTAGAAGCACATTGTAGGTTTTAAAATTTTTCTTATTTTATATATATATAAACAATCTTTATTTCCAAGAAAAAACGGCTATCGACCATTACGGTCTTTCTGCCTATGTATACATGTTTTTTTAATATGTACAGGTAATCTTATTTCTAATTAATATATACAAATTATACATTGAGAAAAAAAAAAAGTTCTAATTAAAATGTTCTAACAGGGTGAGAGCGGGGAAAAGATAACGGGATTGTCTAGTCTGTCTGGTTATGCATAGTGGATTTACAATTGTCAAGTTGTTTGGGTTATTTTTCCACTTGGTTTGTAGTTGTATGAGTCTGTCAGTTATTTTAGTCATGTTCGTACGTTCGTAGAGAAGTTGGTTGGATGGGTTGTGTAGTGGGTTTGCAGGATGTCGTATTTTTGTTATTAGTCTTAGAGCAATCTGTTCAGTAATTTGTGTATATTTTTTAGTCTTGTCCGTAGCGTTTGCTCTAAGTAAGTGTCCGTAGTCCAGGACCGGTCTACAGATGGATTTGTATATTTGAGTTGCCGTTTTTGTACTAATGCCTTTGTTTTTGTATGTTAGTGACCTAAAGTGTTTTGTTCTTTTAATGATTTCAGTCCGGTTCTTATTTTATTTAAATGTCATTGTTAATTTGATTTTACACTGTTTAATTTAAACACTGTTTCTCTTATTTAGTTTTTGCTAAGTTTGTTGTTTCGTTTGTTTAATCATCGTAAGAAATAAACAAAGCGTCTAAACATAAAACAAAAAATTAAATATTAAAGATTATACCTAGTTTCCTACTAACTCAATTTTTTTAACGAAATTTAACAAAGTTCTCTTTCCCGTTGCACTTTAGCAGAAAAAATCTAATACGCTACGTATCAAAGAAAACTAATCACACTTGAAGAGAAAAAATGTAATAAATTTTCTACTAACTCTAGATTAACATATTATTTAAAACGACATTTTTCAGTAGAAAAACAACATTGATGAGGGAGCGAAATTACCTTTATTAGTTCTTCTCTTCGTACAATAGCGTTACAATCTGATAAAATACTCAATATACCAAAAAACATACAAAAATATATTCTCTCTATGACTAGTAAGTACACAAAAATATCACTTTTTCCACTACTGCACGTCCAAGAAACATGTTTATGGCAGTTATTAGGTTAACAGTACAACATTTGTGCAAAAAGTTTTCAGTAAAAGTTACAAGCTTGTGTGTTTCAAAAAAATTGTTGAAAGTGCAGTACCACTCTGGAATAACAACATCGTCGGTTGGTTGTGTTTATCGGTCGAAGTAGAGATCATTATTCAGCTGAAAATTAAAATATCTTTCTTTATAACAAAACTAAAGAAATTAAGAAGAAGACCATGAAACTTACATTGAAATATTTTGGGGAAAGACAGATATTGACACTAATAAATGATCCAGAAATAAACCTTAAGCTCAATTTTTTTATCTAAATCAAATCAAGTAAATTGTTATCGATGCTGCTTTTGGAATAATTGCTTGCAGTTGATTTGTTGTTCTTGTAGAATAAATGAACAAATTGATGTTACTTTTGACAACGTGGAAACATTACACATCAGACAGATTAGTTTTTGGGATTACTGAAGGATTTGACTAGTTGTTCAAATTAGTATATACTATATTTGTTATTTGTCAAGAAATCTACACTAGAGAGAGCATCCTTCTTATTAAATGAAAGCCAATGTTAGAAGTCATCTGCAGTTGCGGAAATAAATGTGAAAGAATTATTTTTTTAGTAAAAACTGCAAAACTGTTGGAATTGAAATTTTGTACTACATCTTACCCAGTTAAGGAAGTTTATTTAAAAAGATTCTCACAAATTAGAAAAAAATTAGTTTAAAAAATACTTTTTTTAGCATGATATTATCCCAAGTATTCAAAGTTACTGTCATGGATGGTTCAAACTTTTTGACCTAATTTCAAGAGGCAAATTTTTTTGTGCTGGTTAATTAAGTTTTTGCAAGATACAACAAACTGCCTTTAAGAAAAGAGCTTGACGGACTTGCTGAATTAAGACTTATTAACGTTTTTTATTATTCAATTTACCTACCCGAATTTGTCTGTAGCCTTCCTCAGATGGATAGTCGTTCAAATAGTACAAGTACGACCTGTATGAGGGCCAGTACTGTGGAAATCTTTCCCTCGCTTTGATCGGCCAATCAACATAAAAGCTGAGGGGTCGATACATTTTGTAGTGGTACACAAATTTGGCATCGGGCCATAATGACCATTCCAAGTTCTGGCTAATCGGGTTTCTCAAATAGGTGAGCATTTTCCTAAAATATTAATAGTGAAAATATGCTCAGACCAGTCGTTGTTATATTTGCTTATTATCCACCCTTATTATTCTCGTTTCCCGTTGGCAGGAGAAATCAAATAATTGGACAAAAAGTAAAAAAAGTTTCTAAATTGAGTGCCTTTGAAATGTCACAGATGCACGATTGAAATCGAACTGAAAATGATGTAAAGCCCCATTAAAATGGCGGAAAATAAGCAAATAATCTGCAACTTATAAATCAAACAGGTACGTACCTTGATGATAATGCAATCGAATTGGACAGCCAACTTCTTTCAAACGTTACCACTTCAATTTTGATCTCGGTACATCGCATTCACTCGGTTATAACGGATTTGCTTTTTGGATAGTGTCCAGATTATTTGGATACGATCCTGCATAGTTCCTGAGTCACTTTTCTTTATGGTCTTCAAACTATGAAACCGTCTGGCGTTTGCGTGAGTGAATGTATTCAATTTCAAGAACCGTATTATTAGTATTCAATACAAATATGCAGTAGCTATTCAATGTAAAAAAATACAATCTGGTGAGTCATCAAAGAAGCTGTTTCATTTTCGACGGAACACGGAAACTCCAAATTCTGCAATTTTCGACTGATCGATTTCATTTTTTATTGGTACATTTGCAATTACAAAAGATTTATTTTGAACTTCAAGTAATAAGTTTTAAACCATATTTTAATTTTAATGAACACCAAAACATAATTAGCTTTACCTACTACTCTTCTTCCTAACTTCAGCAATGGATATTGGCCACATTCATAAAAACAAATCGATTAGCAATCGAAAAATCGGATTTTAAATTCGATGAGCAAAATGACGTTTAAGTAATGCTTTTTTTGATTAGTAATCGATTTATTTCAGTGCATTCAGAAGAAAATTGTCTAGCGATTGCTAATCGATGTGTTCTTCTGAATGCGGCCAATGTTTAAATTTAGTAAAACATTCAGGTGACCCTAAAAAAATTTAATTTAAAACTGTCAAAGTTCAAATGGCAACGTCCAAACTGAAAAAACTTAGTTTGAAAATTATTAAAGCCGTCAGTCACGTGACCCCAAGTAATGGTTTGAACTTGAAAATGTTGCGTAACGACAAATTTAAACTGTCAAAATTCAAATTAAATCAAACAGTCACGTGATCCTAAAATAATGATTTTGCAACTGTCAAAGTTTAAATGTTAACAAAATATAACAATCAAAGTTAAAAAATAGTTAAAACAGTAGTAACTTACTGACTCAAGCTGTTAACAAATGATATTTAAAAACTTCCTCAGTTGACAATTGACTGCCAAAACAAATGTGACGTCATTCAACAGTGTATCATGTGACTTTTAAAATCTTGTGACCAACTGTCAAATCACGTCACCCCTGGTTTATTACACTGATACTTGTCACTTACAAATTTTATCTCTATATTTGTCTGGATTACTGATTTGCAATAGTTTTCTCTTGTCATGAGTATTTTATGTATTATTTTGAATTTTCATAACTGTATATGGTTATTTGAAAAATATATTGTTGCACTATGGCTATATAGAAAATGTTATAAACTATCATTACCAAGGAAATCAAGTATCAATTTCAAATAAAAGAAGAAACATGGATAATGGGGCTAAATTACCTTTATTAGTTCTTCTCTTTGTACAATAGCGTTAACAATCAGATATAGTCCTCAATATACATAAAACCTTAGAAAAATATATCCTCTCTTATAATATACCTAATATGTACACAAAAATATCACCTTTCCCATCACTGCACGTCCAAAAAACAAATTTATAACAGTTAGTTTAATAGCAATAGGTTAATAGTGCAATATTATACTAAAAAATTTAGTTTCTGATAGTAAAGTTAGTGGTTGAAAAACATTTATTTTTTGGAAGTGTAGTACGACACTGGAATAACATCTTCGTCAATTGTTTCTGTGTTTATCGGTCGAAGTAGAGATCATTATACAGCTGAAAAAAAATTAGACGTTAACCAAACTTAGTGAGTTTCCATAAAAGGTTCAGTATGGAATAAAACACTACTTTGCTAATTGTTACAAAGGAAACGTGTTAGTACCTACCCGAATTTTCCTGTAAGCTTCTTCAGAAGGAAAGTCAATCAAACTGCTTGACGTAGATGATGTAGACTTTCTACTTTGCAAGCTACTGTGCAAGCTACTGTGCTTGTAACTTTCCTCAGATGAACGTGTGGATGATGAAAGATCGTTCAAATAGTACCGGTACAATCGGCTTGAAGGCCAGTAGTGTGACAGGGTATCCCTCGTTGTGATCGGCCAATCATAATACAAACTGCCGAGGGGTCGATAAATTCTGTAGTGGTACAAAAACTTGGCATCGGGCCAAAAGGACCATTCGTACCCCTGGCTGACGGGGTTTCTCAAAAAAGTGAGCATTTTCCTAAAATATCAAGAATGTAACACACACATGAACATTTTTCCACAAACGTTGTTGTTATATTTGCTTATTCCCTTTTCCTTTTGGAAGAAAAGTCAAATGTAATTCCAAGTGACAATAATATAAAGCCTGAACCAGTATTAAAATGGCGGACAATAAGCAATCCAACTTGTAAATTATTGTACTTACCTTTATGATTATGCTATCGAATTGGAGAGCCAACTTCTTTCAATCGTTACCACTTCGATTTTGAAGTGGGCACATCGCATTCACTCGGTTATAACGGATTTATTTTTGGATGGTATCCAGATTATTTGGATACGATCCTGCATAGCGCCTGACTCACTTTTTTCTATAGTTTGGCGTTCAAAATATGCGTTTGCGTGAGCGGATGTATTCAGTTTCCAGAAGCGTATTATTATTATTAAATAAATACAAATATGTTGTAAATAAGTCAGTGTTCAATATTAACAAAGTCAAATTGCCAGAAAACGGTTTTATAGATTGTTAATATGTATAGTAACAAACCCATACAATTATATGAGTTTTACAGTTTTTCTTTCAATCATAGCAATACTCATAGTAATAATTAAATTATTATTGATAGACGTGAAACATTTTATTATTATAGCACTTTTTTTAAATATACAGTACTACACTTTTATTTCACAAAAATAACCCGTGACGTATCGTTATTCGCTCCAATAAAAATATCAACAAGAAAACATGTTTATTTATTTTGGAATATATTTTTTCTCTATGACTAAGTATCAAATAATGTATTCATTCCAGGCGATTTTCAAGCTTATTGATATCAATTCCATACTTCAGTGAAATCCAAATTGGAAATCCCTTCTGTTGACCAATCATATCGTTCCCATTCCATTCACACACGAATTGGACCCCGTTTGTTTTTCTATTTTTGAAAATTTACCGGAAAATACTTCTTGCTTAAATGAAAATTTTCCTTGTCAAACTTGTCATTGTTATTGTCAAACTTATCAAGCATTCTAATGAGATAATTTAAGATATCTAAATTTAATGATTAAAAGTACATTAAACTTTAATTTGGATTGATATTGGATTGATATGAATCAGGCTATTACACACATCTTTGACTTATATAGGTTAGGTTCATATGGGTTTATTGTGTCAGTTTTGCTAGTTGTGATATGTATCTAAATTGTCACGTGACGTTAAGGCACGTTTTAAAAAGATCAGCCATTTTAGCTGTCAGAATACCTTTCCATAACGCCGGTTTACATATCTCTTCTGAGACATCAATAAAAAGAGTGTTATAAACGTTGCTCCATTTACTTGACTAGACTAATTTTGACGTACACGACAGATGCCATCACATGACCTTAATACACTTTTTTACAAAACTCTCAAAACACCTGCGGCTTGCGGCTACGTTTTATACATACAAGAATTTTTCAAGCTTTGATCCTTATGATTTATTAGATTTTAGAATAGTAAGTTTTGATAAGTGTCACGTATACAGTATGTAAAAAATGTATGACAAACTTATTTCTAAAACAATCTACAAGCTTTTAAAAGCATTTAGAACAGTCTAAAAGCTTTCAAAAATTTTTAGAACCGTCTGAAAGCTTCCAAATGCCTCTAAACCATTTCAGAACCTTCAATAGGCTGAGGACCTTCCAAATGCTCCGGAAGTAGTCTAAAAGGGATTTTGAATGCTTAAATCATTAGTTTTCCTATCAATTCGAATCGAATCATTCGTTAACTTTGTATATTTGATAAAACCATTACAGAAAAAATATTGTGTATTACAAATATCAAATAAAATAAAATATTTCATTCAATTCGTTTAGGTAATAATATTATCCAGTAAAATTAAATTACAATTAGAATTAATTGTATCATCAAATAATACCCTTCTTTATCATCGATTAAATAATTTGTACTATACAATGTAACTAATACATTGTGTATTTATTTGTGCATTTACTCGGAATAATCTGTTTTAACTTGAATTTAATTAATATACACATTTTAGCCAATACTTTTTTGGTTAGGTTATTTATGCAAACATAACCTAAAAAAGCAATAAAACAAGTTAAGAAATTTAATCGTTTGCGTATTTTATTGAGCCAAATCAGACTTGTATATAAACTTATGGGCTGAATCATGTTTCAAAAATCGCGTTGGCATAGCCTATCGGGTTATATTTAATTTTGACTTTATACCTCCTTCGTGGTTTTTTTTATTTACCTCCCACATTTACCTGGTCTATAATAGGCTAAATTGCCAGACTTGTGAGTAATTAATTATTTAATCGTATTGTTATTTCTGGCAGTGCGATCCAGAAAATAAGGTGTTTTTTGGCTATAGCAACTTCAACAAGTGATTCATACATCGCAATTTAACTAGTCACTTTTTAAATTTGAATTATTGTTTAGTCTCATGCTAAAAACAGTTTTGAAATGGATTAAGCAAGAGCCCTAACTAGGCTTTTTACTAGCTTTAGCCGGGATTGTTTAAAAGCGCCCTCTTCAGAGTAGTTTTGAAGAGAAAGAAGACAGACCAATAAAATTGCTTTTAGACTTTAACAACACTGCGGGTACTTACGCTTAAATTGTTAATTTTATTTTCGAGTTCGCTAAATTGGTAGTCCAGTGAACGATAGTACAAAGAGGGTAAGTGGCTCAAGTAGTAGTTACGGAAGTAGCTGCTTAAGTACGACCGGTAGTACGGCCAGTTGTAAATGTAAGGCCAGCTCAAACTCGAGTAGGTAGTAGGCCAAGAGCGGTAGTAGCTACTTGGCCAGTAGGTGCTATAGGTTCTGGGCCAGTCGTAGTACCAACGGTACAACCTCGGGTAGTATGTGCTGCTGGGCAGGCTTAGGGTAGAATAGTAGCTGGTGGTTATGGGGTAGCTGGTGTGATATATTCTCTAGAAATTCCAAGAAAAATTCACTTCTACCGTTTTCTTTTTCAACAGAAATGGCCTGTTAAACTGATATCCTGAGTGAGGTGTAAATGGCAGACGCTTCTTAAAATCGTCAAAGTTCTTAAAATGTACCACATGTTTCACGAGATGGCGCTGAGTATATAGATGTAACTAGTAGTTGACATTTATGTTTTTCCGCGGTTTAGTTTCTATAATAGTAACATACACAATGTCAAACTTAATGATATTTACAGTGTGATAAAAACCAATTAGGAGTTTCATCATCATAATATATCGATGATTTAGTATAAAAAGGTGGTTCAAAACAGCACTATGTTAAAGCGACAGGACCGGATTTGAAAAACCTAGTTTTATAATATTTTTCAAAAATTTGAAACGTCGTTTTTAGCAGCTTTTGTGTTTTTTTTTGTCTGTTTGTTTGTACGTATGTTTTTGTCTAGTAAAAGTGAAAGCAATATTGTGAAATTTGCAAGAAGTACAAGAAAGCCAGTATCTAGCAATTTTTCGTTCCAGATGTCTACTTTTTCTACATTTCAAGCAGATTATATTTTTAAAGAATATGCGTATATTTTTATTTTTTATTTTCATTATTTATTATATTTTTAAGAAAGTAGTTTAATAAGGCTTTAAACTATTTGCTTTATAGTTTTGACTTATAAAGTAGACTTTGTGGTGACAAAAACTGTTAATACAAAAGTTCTAGGGCTTTTCCTAAATCATCAGAAACGGTTTTTCAATAAAATAATAGACCATGACAAAAGTGAAAAAACATGCAAATTTAATCCATTTTTAACGGAACACCTAGTATATTTTCTGATTTTGTGATTGTGAACATTTAGTTTTACCATACAGTTTTCGAGTTATTGGCATTTAAAAATTTAAATTTAATTTTGTTTTCCAAAATCACACTTGCCAAAGACATTCATTATTTGTCGTCACGATGACGTAATTTGTCAACTGTCAAACTGTGTCATTGTGACGTCAAATGATGAATGTTCATGGCAACTGTGATCTTAGAAAATCAAATAAAATTTGTAAAAACCAAGAACCTCAAAACTGCTAAAATAAATCAACATTCAACAATAAATGTCTAAATATACGAACAAAAACCCTCTACTTTACATAATTAGTTATGAAAAGCCGTATAGGTGATGACGAAAAGTTTGTTTTTGCACATATCGTGTTGTAGGTAGCGTTTGTGATGATCACAAAAAAGTAAAAAAAATTATGTATGCAACATGTGCCAGAAACTAAACTTTTTGTAACTGGTTACGTAAATGATAGCTATTGAACTATTTTTTTCACTTGTTGTTATTTTCATTAAAATTTCATTCAGACACTTCTCTTTAACAACGTTTGACAAATCCAATGATCCTAAAGAGTGGAATAAAAGATTTCTCATCGAAACGTCTGCCATCATTTAATCATTTGCCGACCACGCACAATTCCAATTTCCATTAAAACCATCCTGGATACAACAAAAAGCGTTTTCCAATTAAACACTTGACATCGTTAAGTTCGGTTTTGGCCGAGTGTGAAATCGGTTAAGCCGATGCGATAAATTAAAAGTAAAATTATCTATTTTTAATAATAACGATCTCAAGGTCAAATATTTCAGCATAAAGCTGTAGAAGAGTGTTGCTTATCAAAAATAGATTTCATAATTCCGTGGGTGGAATTTATTGTGTTTAACTTACCAGTTTAACAGGCCATTAAACAACTATTACACTACTGGATAGTAAAACATTATTAAATGATGGCAGACTGTTACATGAGTTTGTAAAGCTTTGTTATTTCACGTGTTACAAGTCTATACGAACAGTGTGTTTTATTCAATTTTGATCCAGTAAAAAAAATTCATTGTAGTTTCTGCAATCGAACTCAAATCCAACAAGCATTGTTTACATCAAGGAGCACGTGCTCACCTAGTATAAACTGGGTGGGCTCAGGACACGTGTTACAAAGGGGTACATGCAATAATGTTTGCATTTGATTCTAATAGAAGGATAAGAGATGACCTGACATCCATTTAACATAATTTATGTTTATCCCTATTCACCTAGAACTATTATTTTGTTATTACTCCCAAACAAATGGATTGGGGGTGTATTTTTGGTTTTGCGTAGGCCAGAATATTCTATTGTCTCTCCCTTAAATAAACAAGAACAGAAAAATAATATGTACCAATGTTTCATTCAGAATTATTAATAATATTAGTATTTGTGGGTTTCTGCTTGGATAAACCAACTTATAATATACAGGGTGTCCCAAATTACGTTATGGTAAGTGGAGAGTTAAACAAAAATTGCGGTTAGGGTTAACTCAAAATTTGTTTTATTGCTATTAACTCGGTTTCAAATTTTATTTGTCAATTTTTATAATTTTAATGTCTTTTTAATGTAGCATTATATTTATGGAGTCAAATTTGACAGTTGAAGGAATAAAAGAATTACGTGACAACTATCAAAACCATCATCTTATCATGACTGAATGCTGTGAAATACGACCTGATTTTATCTATTTGTGTATTTACAGCTTCAAGCAGCTGAACTTCACAGTTTTGGCACGTGACAGATAGGTATTCGTAATTGACCGTCACGTGATAATTGTAAAAATCTATTCAGCAAAAAATTAAGCTATACAATGCTAGAATAATTTTTATAGCATAATATCCAGTCAACTTGTATGAATAGCTCCAGCTTAGGAATATTTACAAATATAAATAACCCCTAAAATGTCGCTTATGTCACGTGACAATTGTCATCATTATGAAAATTTACTGAGAAAGGCGTAAAACTATACAGTAAAACCAAATAGTGACAAATTCCAACTTTGCAATTTGTAATTTTACTTGGCAGTTGTAACGTTGAGTGAAAGTTGGACGTAAATTATACGATCACGTGACTATAGTGTCATCATTGTCAAAGTACACTCAGTAAGACATAAAACTATTCCATGCAAAATAGTTCTATTTATTTAATAAATTATTGCTCTATGAGGCGTATTTACAGCTCCATAAAACGAATTTTAACAATTGTGGTGTTAAGTGAAAATTTCGGGAAAAACTATACAACTACAACGTATTTTTCAAATACATTTCATAAAATATGCAATACCACAGTATGGATAACTCCATAACGCTAAATTGTAAATTAGTCTATTTACAGCTCTATGGAACCAAACGTGGCACCTGAATCGTTCAGTATTAATTTAACACATATTTTGCAGGCACGTGACAAGTGTCAAAATACACTCGACAAAAGGTTACAAGTTGTGCTTACAGCTTAATGGTCAAACTAGAAAGTAGTGACATTAAGTGTCAATACTTGATTTACGGTCATGTGATCACTGTAATAACTCACTGTAACAAGAAGCTATACAATGGGCCTGTCCCACATTTTTTTTTTATTTCATAACTACAAAGACGGATTGAAAATATTATACCCGTATTTTTTTGTTTTCAAAAATATTAAGTCCAAATAGAAAACAAATGATGATAAAAACTACATTCATCTCATGTTTAAAACGCCCGCCGCCGGTGACGTACTACACTATCAACCAATCAGCGACAAGAATTGAAACAGATGGCGTGCAACAGCCAATAAAATCGCCCAGAATTACGTACGTCACATGCGCGCCAAAACAGATCTTTTAAATTTAATGGACAAATTCAAACTAATGTAGGAACATTTACGACCATAATTTTTTCTTCAAGAATATGAAAAATTAGTTTTTTGATCCTATTCTTTCGATTCCAGTCATTAAAACAAAAATGTATGATATGTGGGATAGGCCCATTATAATTAGACTTTTTAAAAAAGGTTTTTATGGCATATACACGACATTTCCTGTATCTACGGGTACAAAGAAATGAAAAATTCAAAAATTCTTATATAACATGTGACATAATTTGACAATTGGTCACATGACTAAAAGCCTGGTTGAAATCTTGTGACCAACTGCCAAATTAGGTCACTTGTCACATTGTCACTTATAAAGTGTCTTATTTTGCCAATTAACTGTAATTCACTCTGATGGCGTATTCAATTGATTAAAGCACTGAAATTAATATACAGGGTGGTCAAAAACAGTAATCCAAATAGTCAGGACAGGATTCAGCTTACAAATATAGGCCATTTGTCTTTAATCAACTTATTGGAATCTCCTAATTAAGTTATATTTTCCTAATTACCATTCTAGCCTAATAAAGTTTTTTATCATTTTTTTCACACTGGGAAAGTAATAAGATCTAACGAAATCTTCATTTACAATCCGCTAATTAAATTTTCTTTTCTTCTTCTTTTACTCCCAGTATTCCCCAGACTATAAATATTTCCGTTGCTATTTATGTTTTACGTTTATTATCGTAATTGATACGTTAATTTTTGACAGTCAATCAACTGTACATCAAAATGCATGCTAATACTACAAAATCCAAATTGTAAGGCGCAAGCAGCGATGAAGAGGATAGGAAGCGTGATGAAATTAAGTAAAAAAATCTTCAAAAAAAAAACCAATATGAAAATTACATGTTTTTGAGAAACTTAGGTTAAAGCACATTTCGATATTTTTTCCTTTTCTTTTAGTACGTTTCGTTTAAGGAAGGAAAAAGTATTGAAGTTAAAGTGTGATTGGTTGGAAAAACGAGACTTACCACAGCCGAGTCCGAGTTCAGGTAGCGATTGGTCGCCGAATAACCAACCCAGGGCCGGACTTTACGTTCGATCCAGTCGAATTCACGTTGCAAAACGGACGGACGCGTCGAGAAAACTTTCGGCGGCGACGTCACTACCGTCAACCTTTTGTGCCCCACGTACGGAACGATTCGATCGTAAGAATGCACGATATGTACCTAAAATTTATTATTTTAGTTTAAATAAAAACAAAGGGCATAAACATAAATCAAAATGACATATAAATCGCATTGATAGTAATTAGACATTAAGGTATGACAATTGACAGTTGTCATTAATTGTCATTATTGTATGTTTTGAGTTCCTTGCAGTTCAAATGCAGTGCTTTTTTGTGACGTCATTTGACAGAAGGTTTCGTGACACTTGCCAATAATATAGTCATCTAGTAGACGTCACAAAGTACGCTTAGCTTATCCCGTTAACTCACCGCCTACTATACTAGAAAGCCTAGAAGGTGCTTGTCAAAAATTACAATATGGCGGAAATAGTGGTGACAGTTTGCGTTTGTTTATATTGTGGAAATTGAGTTTTTTGAGGATTAGATGAGTTTTTACGGTTTAAAATCAAAACTTGGGGTTATTTGCGTAAGTTATTTTTGTTCATAAGTTTTTCAAGACGCATTGTAACAGCAATTCAGGAAAAAGCCCAACCGTGTCAGTTTTTAACTTTACAAAAAACCGGATCTAACTCAACAGTGATTGAACACTTTGAAGTGGGATGATTTTACTCCAACCAGTACTCAATGGTAAGTACCTGTGCTTTCTAGTACAGTAAACTTATTAGGTACCTGTTACATGCACAGGTATGTGAGTTACATTTTAAAGCATCCTTCAATGTGAGAGCAACAAAAATAATTTTGAATTAATGTTCTTGGTAATAACATAAGAACCGTTTACCAGTTTTGCTTACCTAGTTTCAAAGATTTACAGATTTTCTTACATTGACAACATGGACAAATGTTCTAACCAATTTGTTTAGGCTGGACTTGATTGTGTATAAAAAAGCTCTATCTATACATATCTGGATCAGGAATGAACCTTTTTTTGGTTTTTCACTCACAACTTTTAATCGACTACACAAAATAATAAAAAAATACATATTTCTTACTGCATCTGCATACGTTTTAGGCTTTCTAGTATAGAGGGCGGTGGTTAACTACGTAATTGACACTTGACACATACATCAACGTGACTACTTTAATTCAATTGACAGCTGACCTACTGTCATATTTATGTCTTTTTTGTTTTTCGAAAGTGCCAGATTTGAACCAAAAGAATATGTAAACTGTTCATGGAGGTATTAAATAAAGTTGCAGCCATTAAAGCTGTCATTTTATGTATATAAAAACAGTGTTGACAAATTACCTAAAGGAACGTAACCATTCACTTTAATCAAATTGGACAGGCCATTTACTGAGCACCTGCTAAAACTTTTCAACCTTTTCAAACCCAATTAGGACAGTCGGATGTACAATTCTAAAAATACGAAATTCTGTTGGCAAACTATCAATGCGATTTTTACGACCGTCTTTGAAATATTACACTTCATAATAATGTGTATGTACATGTTTTATCCACGTGGAAAATCATCAAAGCCCAATTCAACTAGAGCAAATAATACATTCCGTTCCAAAAATAGGAAATATTTAAAAATGTGCTTTTTTAATTAGAAATTTTGTTTAATAAATACTGAACTATGCATATAGCACTAGATTTAGACTATTAAAATTGTTCTATTTAATAGCATTATTAAATATGATTATTATGTTATGAACTATTAAACACAAAAGTAATACGCTTAAAATTTAGAATTAAAATAAGTAATAACTAAAAATTATTTTAGGTGTATTTAAAGAAGAAAATTAAAAAGTGAGTTAATGGTAAATTAACGTTTCAGTTATTCAAAATGGCGGCGGTGGTTTAAATTAAAACCCAACAAAACGAAAATGTAGTACCTACAGTCTACTAAAAATATTTTACTTCTTTTTAGACAGACTATTTTTTTAATTTTTACAAATTTTAAGTGCAACATATTTAAGATAAAAACCAATTTTAAATTACTAGGGTTCTAATTAATATGATTTTCTTACTGAAAACTACCTAAAGATGGCTCAAATGCGATTTTTTTCGTCTTTAGGCTTATTTAAGGTGTGAAATTTGACATACACATCCCAGTAGACTTTAAAAGGTTCATTCAAGTACTTTGCTTGGACTTTAGATTATTCTAAATTGAATTGGTTGAGCTAATTGAAGCTCGAAAATTGTTGGAGTTGGTAAAATGTTAAAACACAGTCAACTATTAAGAGTTTTGACTTCTTTCTTGGAAGGTTCTAAACTGTCTTATTATCAAAACTCTCTGAGACATGCTTAGTTTAAGAAAACTTCAAAATCATTTTCAACCCTCAGGAGACTATTCTATCCAGATCCCTTACCAGTCTGACTTTAAAGACTTTCTAAATTAACTTAGTTTTGTTACTCAGAAGATCAATATGGTAACATAGTAATTACACTTCCTGAAGATGCTTCAAATGTGGTTTTTGTCATTTATTCATTTGTATTTTGAAAATTTAAAGTTAACTTCCTAGTAGACCTAGTAAACCCACTCCCACCCACTGGTAAAAATTGATAATCTATTGAATTTCCCTTAGACTTCAGAAGGTTATTAATTAACCTAGTGGGACTGCTGAGGACACATTATTTATGTGTTTGTTGTTTAAGAAGCTATAAATAATACAGAGTATTAAAAAAAAAAACTGAAAAAATTGAAAAAATTCCTAAGTTAGGGAACTGTCGAATAAATTTCAAATTTTATTTGGGTAACTTTTTTTCGTTTTAGAAATTAAAATAAAAAAACTGCTCTTTGGGGTTCACCGTTCAACCACTCTTAGACCACTCAGGAAACGTTTTTTCTTGGTTTTTGTGTTTTGTCGTGTTTATTAAGGTTTGTTCTAAGAGTGGGTGAAGAAAAACGTGAAAATATATGACACAGAGTGGTCAAAAAACGCGCTCAAAAACAGTTCTGTAAAAAGACAGAAAGTCTACTTTTTCAAGCGAAACATTTCTTATTTTTATAAATTTGCCTGATTGTCTGATCAGAATTAAGGTAAATATGTATTAGGTAATTTAGTTAAAAGAATCATTATTCAAATTGAGACATTCATTATTCAAATGAACCACCCTGTAATTGTTGAAATAACCGAGTTATTGAAGGTTAAAGTAGCAGCTGTCAAATTTATCAAAACTGTCTTTGTTGTCAGACTGCCTATAATAACTCGTTAAGGTTATTTTCCTAATTTTCCAGGGTCAAATTAGCCCTTAACCAGTCGAAAAGTTTCCGGCGCACCCTATCACTAAACCAAAAATAATACGCGTATTTGTAACACTTTCTAAATACTTTTATATGTCGATGGACAGCCAATGAAATAAGCTTTTTATTGACGTAGAAAAGTCGATTGGTTAATGGAACCGTTTGGCCACTAGAGTCAATCAAACTTTTTTGGTGCGTCCTTTTGTCCAATTTAAAATAACTCGTTTATTTGCACTATTTTTGTAAAGTTTTATACGTCAATGGATCGTCATTGGCAGTAACTTTCAATATCTACGTTCAATTTTAAGTTAAAAACTCCAGTTGATAAGAAACTTGTACAACTTATTTTAATTGGAATAAGGAATTAAATTAGAACTTTGGCATTATTCTAAGACTTAAAAAACACATTATGTTTCACCCTTGGAACGGAGTATATAATTTGCTGCTAATTGTTTTAAAAATACAACTAAATTTACTTACCTTTCCTAATCCGGGAAGGATTCGTACTTGACGGGAAGGCTCATACTGCATTCAGGAAAACCACGGGAAAAAAGAAAGGACAGTTAGTTTATTTGCTTAACATATTCATAAATATAAAATACGCATTTTTTGATTTTTGGTGCTGGATAGTTTCGTGTTTGTACATATACAAAAATTACAAAAAAAAAACTGAAAAAAAAGTAGAAAAGTGGTATTAGAAAAGTAGTGCCAGAAAGAGAAAACAAACAAAAACACACTGTTAGTAGATGGGAAGAGAGAGGTGCGGACAAGGAGAACTGACCGATTTTTTTAAATAAAACCCTTACTAGTTTGGATTTAGTTTATTTTGGATACAAAACAAATTTAGACGTAAATCTAGGATACAAAAATATATTTTTTGTTACTGGTTACATTTTCAAGAAAAATTACAAGAGAACATCAAATTATACGCGGTAAGACCAGTGGCGGTACGAAGTACCTCCCGGCAAATTACCGGTAGAGGTACTGCTGTAGCTAGACTGATATCCTCCAGGGCCGTCACCGCGGTTGCGCGAAGACCTTTCGGAGGTATAAGAATATCCCCCAGGTCCTCCGGTAGAGCTGCGAGAAACGGTCTCAACTGAGCTGGAGGAACGCACCTGAGGGCGTGAATAAGGGTCGCCAGAACGGCTCGAGGAATCAGAACTGTAAGAGTATGAGTAGACCTCTTCGGCTTGTCTACGATTGCGGTCTGGGTAGGTGTCAGTCACCACGTAATGACGAGGACTCTAAGGAAGAGAAATAATGCGATGATAGGACAGATTGTTCTGGATTTGTTAGTTTTGTGTTTCTAAGCGTATTTGTTGCAGCTTAAGGAAATTCTTACTTTCTACATACTCAGTGTAATAAGCTTTGATGGGAACTTTCTCTAATTTTTGCAGAGGTTTAAGCAAAGTCAAGTTAGTATTTGCTTGTGTAGTGTAGCTTATCAAAGGAAGTCAAAATTTGTTGTAGGTTCAAAAAAAATCTTTTAAACTGTTTTAAATTAATATTTAAATTCAGCTTAACAAAATAATAAGAACATAAAAGATAATTACAAAAATAATTTGTGCCTGAATACTGGCCTGGCTTCAGACAATTCCAAATAATGTAGTTTTAGGTTTTAGATTACAATTACTGTAATTTAATAATGATAATGCATTTTTAATAATGATAAAACAAGGGTTTACAGTATACGAAATTAGCCAACCAAAACGTTTATTGAAAGTCCATTAGGATCAAATATTTAGAGAAAGTTGAAATTTTGGACTTAAGATAAGAATTCAATGCGTGTTATATTTTAAAAGTATTTTTATCTTTCTGTCACTTCCGGTGTAACCAAGAATAGATAGATGTCAACTTGATTATTTTAAATGGGACACTCCGTATGTATTTTTACATTTTCGGATTCTACGTGGAATTCTAGACTGATTTTATTCTATTTTATATGAATTTTTATATTTTTTTCCTAAAAACAATTTTAATTTACACATAAACGGTTATTTCTTAGTTTTCAAAACACAACCTTTCAAAAATTGAAAAAATGACATTTTTTTGTCAAAATTGTAAATTTTTATTTTGCTCCAGAAAGGTTCTAATGCACAGCAAAGTGCATATTTATACCAAAAGATTTTAAATTAAGTGAAACAAGCGGTTTTAAACCTTTAAAAAATGAGAAAAATGCCACTACTTGTCGAAAAAGAAGAATTTTGCTCCAGAAAGGTTCCAAAATGCACAGCAACGAATTTATCTTAATTTTAGAATTTCAAATATGGTTTGGGTGGCTAACTCTTGTTAGTATACAACAAATCCACGTTAATCAGATTATACTATAACTACATACATATTGGATAAGCATATATGCAGAAAATCAAACAAAACTAGGATGACGTCACATTCAAAACATTTTCCAGTCAATTACAGTGTTGCATCATCCCCTTTTCTTAACATCCCCTCTCAAAAGAATAATCCAAATTTGACTACCCTTGACGTCATGTCAAACTAAATGAACATTTACTATACAGCGTGTGACGAGTTAATAAGCAAACAAAACAGCATGCACAGTATATGAACAAACACAAATTTCCAGTTTTTCATAAAAAAAACTCTTCTGGTGTATTTCAAGACGGTTTTATTTAAATGACCAGGTGACATTGAGGAACTATTACAACTAAACAAAATGGCAGGCGCACAGTGTTCTATTTCGTTAAAATGTAAAAATATCACAAAAAATATCGGAATTAATGTGTAAAAGCTGAGAAAAATATGTCGTTTTATTAGGGAAACAGTTTACCCCCCACTAAATTATTAAGCGTGGCTCTATAAGTAGTAACTTGGTAGCAAAGCTAGCTTAAATTACTCTATCTATCTTTGTCTACCATACTGGTGGTAGATCAGAATAGGCCAACATCTTCCTTTTGTAAGGTAAATCAGGGCATTCTGCCACTTTATGCAAACGTGGCAACACCACATCCATACTGTCAGCATTGGGAGCCAATTCTTTGCGCAAAAGGTCTGTAAAGATTTTCTCCCTACTCTTGTCCCTGGCGGACAAATAAGGCTGCACTGGCTCCAAATGGGCCTTTGGTCGGATTTTTGCTCGTTCTTCGGGATGAAGAATAGAACGTCGTTCGGGTTTTTTCTGTTGTTCGGACTTCTGGGTTCTCTTCCCAAATGCGGTCACGGGATCGGGAACCAAGCTGGGCCTTGGAACGAACGGTACTTTTTCCCATGGGATCTCACGTTTCTGGAACAAGGGAATACGTCAGTTACCGTTCGTCCCAATTACAGACTGACAGGATTTTAGAAGGAAAGGGGGTCCAATTTGTATCATCATCCAGCTTGTTCTCACTTGCTTTTTTAGTAAATAAATGGAACAACCACAACAACTTAGTGTAGAATGTAAATCAGTACCACCCCGTGTATAAAATGAGGAGACTCTAAATATAGCAATCGGCTAGGAATTGGGACAAACAAGCGCACATTTAAATAAAGCGTATCGTTTCGTGAAATGGGAATTTTATTTTTAGAAAAGCTTTATTTACGGATTACTGCCTTTTTACTTGAAACCTCGGCCTGATATGCCATAAGATACACACGCCTTCGATGTGGCTCATCAATTCCATCCGATTCGGTGTAGGTGTGCGTATGTCGAGATATAAAGACTTATGAATTATTTATTATGTTTACTATTGTCTGAAGCTGTTTTAAATATGTGTACAGTACAAAAAAAAACTAAAATTTTAATAAAAAAATAATTTCTATAGAAATGACGGAATTGACCAACAGTAACGTTTGATTGCATGGTTTCTATAAAAGTTATCTCTGGAATAAAATTATTCTAAAATCAAAGTACTGGCCCTTAAGGGAAAGAAACTTGTCTGTCAATATATCTAATCTCACTGCAAAAAATAAAATGAAAAGTATGACTTTCCAACAATAAGGAACTTTATTTTAACTTCCTAATTATCAAATATGGCTGCATGAGGCTGTCAACACAAATTACAGTGCAATTCCTTAAATTGGCAACATCTTTTATAGTTACAGGTCACTGTTGTCTCGTGACTTAAGAAAAGTATAAAAGTGTTTCTAAACATCAGAACTGTCAAATTTAGCTCCATGGAGCTATAAAGAACAAAAAATATCTATTTAGCATTTTAACATTTTTAAATAGTCCAAATTTAGCTGAATTGTTGCTTTTCATGTGCATTTATTAGCTTTTTTTCATGATTCTCTTGGAATTTTCCATCTCTATTCAAGCTTCTTTAGTTTCTAAAGCCATTTGACTTTTTTATTACTTTTTTACTCTTTTAATCTACCATACTAACAGTAAAAAATCCTCTCTAGGACAATCACATTGCAACTTAATTAAACATGATATTTATATTAGATTAGTTGTAATATTGTTGATGCCAGTATGTCCCATTTTTGTTCATTATTAATATCAAATCTTATGGACAATGTAGTACTTTCAAGTCAATTAGAACTAAAAGATTCTTGCGTACTAGTGAGAACTAGAATTAGATGAAATTCAGCTTCCGGAAGCAAAATGAGATTTCATTTGCCATCGCAATTACAAATGCCGTTCCTATTCGGATTTCTAGAAGGATTCTACCAAAGGAAAATAACGTATACCCCCCGAATTAAATTGTCACCGCTTTTGATATATTGACTATCTCATTGAAAACGAAATTCGTGGGTTTTCTTAGGAAATGAGATTTCGGTCGTTCATTAATCAGGCTTTTCTATTCCACTTTAGAGCAAATGTCCATTCACAAGTCGAAACAATCGCTATTACGTCACCAGCCAGCAAATCCAATTTAACCGGAAATCATGCGTTTCTATAAACAGAGTCGGTGCTCCATTTGGCACCCATCGCGTGAGGTTAAGCCCTATCATGCGAAATATAGTTGGTCGATATGTTTCCTATTTCCCAAACACGATCGTGTATGCCAGGCATTATACATTATTCCAGAGGGGGGTAGAGATACAAATATCGCGACAATTTGAATTGCAAATGCCCGTATTTAGGGCTATTTTGTGCGGATGTATCGATGAGCGTTGTTTAGATTTCAAACTCCGATCTCCCGGTTAGATAAACCTTTAAAATGATTGAGTGAGAGAAATATTTTAACGGTAAATGTTGCGGCTCTTCCACTAAAGATATTCTCGAGGAAACATCGGTGCCGGAATACTAATCCCCAGGAGATCACGCAATTACATCAACTGTCGTCGCGACGTTTACATTTCCATAAGGAAGAGGCAACTCGTCCTTGTAAAATTTGCATGTGACGGCAACAACAACAGTATCTAAATTATATATTAAGATAATATTCTCAATTGTTGTAGAATCAGTTTTAATGGTAATTTTATGATAAAATATTTTGTTTGCAACAAACACCATTAACGTAAAACAAAACGTTTCTGATGTTCCCAAACCATCAGCAGGAACGCTATTAACTTCACGTCTTTTTCGAAATGTTACTTGAAAATATTTGAGTTTTTTTACTTGTAATCCTTGACTGCCACATTAATCAATTACAAAAATAAACTGATCCAGTAATTTTCTATTTTTAAAATATTGACGTTTCCAACATTCAGTTTTACAATATAATATCTCGACATACAAACACCCAAATCCATAAACGAGAAAAGATTTGTAATAGAACCCCGTCTCAAGCATATATTGAATGCAAAACCCACTGTTTCCCCAATAGAACGACATATTGGAAATAGAATATCTGTAAACCGATAGCAAACTTATTCTTATAAATAGAATTGTTTTTACCAAAAAAACAGTCGGAGAGATCAAGACGCGCCCGTCTCTGTTTTCCAGATATTTTTAGGAATTTTGGCACAAATCCACCCAATATCTAATGACTTACGACTCAAAATGATTAGCGCCATTTAAATAATGGGTTTTCAAACGTTTTTTTGGTTAAAACATTAATTCACTTAAACGGACTAGATGGTGACGTCAATCTGATGTCACCCATGATGGTGTGGACCTTTTAAGATGAGTTAAAACAAACTTACCGATGAGGTGTACGTGGAGTAAGCAGGCGAAGCGCGGTAAGGCCTCCTGGTGGTGTAGAAATCGGAATCGTACACCATTTTGTTGGCGGTAAAAGGGGCGGCAAAAGGCGACGTAAATTAGGAAACTTAAAGAAATTCGGCGTCGAGAGATGTTAAAACTGGACTGAGGCGCTGGCTTGGCTCCCGGGATTTTAACATCAAAACTTTCAACGGTGACGTTTTCGTTTCTTCTATTAATAGGTGCGAGACGTATAAATTTGATATTTGGCTTGTTTTTTTTGCTGTTTTTCGATTACTGAATGGCCGGAATGACTTTGTGGGCGCAATCATCATCACTTTGTTTACTCACTTCAATTATCTAGATTTAGAGCTCTGATACGTGCACTTGGACATACGACATCATGTTCAAAGAACGTCATTCATTTTTTTTTGTTGATTCAGCAACACTTGCAAAAATAGAATTAGAATTATAGAGACAAGGACCATGACCTGTTTATGCTTGGTGCAAAATAAATGGCAAATGATGATTTAATGGTATGTCCGAGTTTTTGGAGGTTTAATTTAAGGATCAAAGAAGTTTTAAGGTGTCAACCATTATTTTGTATTTTCTTATATACAAATTTAAAACTCAAAGCTAAGAGTAGCAGATTTTAGGGTAAATTAAATGTAACAGATAATTATTCGTTTTGTGATAGAGAGACCGAGAGAACTTCTTAACATAGCTACTTTTAGAGATTTATTCAAACTGTTTCTTCTTTGCTAGTTGGGTCTTCGGTGTCACCACACAAAAATTGTTTGTTGGGAAAATGGAATTTTGCACTATTTTCAACTAAGTTGAAAATAACATTAATCTAGTCGTCCCAACACAAGACCACTGACTTAGGCTCGGTCTTAATACCTGAAAACGCTGACGTTTCGGTGGAAAATCTACCACCGTCTTCAGAGAATCTAAAAAAGAACACAACGACAGAACACAGAAAACAACAATTTGGAACTCCGAGTTTTTTGTTAATAAAAATTGACATTAATTTTGACTTTTGTCATTCCAATAAGAAAAGTTATCTATTGTTGTAGTGCAAGGTGAGTGTTATAATGAAAACAAAATTACAAGAAATTTCAGTTATGTTTGATGACCAACTGTTATCTCTTCCTCTAGAATATTTAACCAAGATTGGTCAATATTATATATTCTCTGTATATCTTAAGTGAAAAAACCTTTTATTTTATAGAATAAAACAGTTTTTATGGATTTCCACCCTTAATTTCCACAGAGAAGAACTGTACTGATTAAGAAACGATAAAGAAGATAATGAAATAACTAAAACTAACTAAACGAGTTTGAAAACTTTTCTCTTTAGAAAGGGAAATAAGGATATTTTCAACTCTTCGATAAAGACAATCATCTTTACAGTAATACACGCGAATTTTCAGTCGCCTAATTGTCATAAATCCACTGTATTGCTATTTGAAAACTTAAAACTAACAAATTGGTATTTGGATGTAAAACATTCAATTAAGTGACGTACTAACATTCAGAAATAACTGCCAAAACAAGTGTTTTTTTTTAGCAAAACTGCATACTTATGAAACCTAAATAAATGGACATTTGTAATGATCTACCACACTATTGCATTTATTTGACGCCTACATGGTAAAGTGGACTTTGATATGATTTGACACATTTTAGTTGTTTTCCAAAGCAAATTCCAGAATTCGAGTTAAATTTAGATTTACACACAATTTCGGAACGTTGATGTTGATGGACATAAAATTTGGCAAAATCACTCAATTTAATAGTTAACTTAACGCTCGTGTAAACGTTTAGCGTTAATAAATACGCTTTTTTGGTTCTGGAGTGGCTTAAACAACACAATCCTTTAGAAAAACAGACCTCAAATCACTCAAGTTTTAGGGTAAAAGTCAAATTTTGGCTTGTGGTTTTGGTTGAAATAAAAATGCTTCTTTAAGGCGGACTTAAAAAATGTAAGACCAAAATTGCTGTACAAAGCAAACCAATCTTCATAAATAATGAGAACAGCTGCAAGTTCTGGACTTAATATAAATTTGTTAACCGTTTTAAATGGTAATAAATCTTATAAATTTAACAATTACATGTTTCAGTCCAATATTTACGCAGCCTTTAAAACAGTGTATAGGAAGTTTGTTATTCCGGCTAAAGTAAGCAGCGCACCCACACATTGGTTTTCCGAATGAGTTTTTTTTCTTTGCGTGTGAGGTAATTAGTTAAATTTAGATGCAAATAAGTAACGTTGTCGTTTGATAGCAAAATCTTGGACCGAATTCATTAGCATACTGAATGTATGTTGTCTGGCTATATCTTTATTCACGAAGGGAACATCTAGATTTTACGCGAGTGTGTAGGAAGAATTGCGTGGTTTCCAAAGTTTTTCCACAATTTTACCGGATATATCATGTTAAGGAGTAATGACGTCAAATTAAAATGTTTATGTATTTAGATGATATGAATGATTTGCTTTAGTGTACTGCAACTACCATTTTTGCCTTAAATATCTCACCAATGTAAGAAGCCCAAACTATACTTCCTTGAGTTCTTTGCTTTGGACTATAGGGGGCGCTGATATTACACCTACGTCTCATGTGTCTCTAAAACTTGCAAAGGTCATCCGTCAGAAATATGTCAAATGTCAACGCCAACATTTTTTTTGTTGTGTTGATAATCTGAATATTTTTTCTCTTTTTTTATCTTTTAAAATATTTAACAATACATTAATAATAATTCAAGGGGGTAATTCAACCTAACCAAATTGGTCATTGAGCATCTTTTTACCTACACTACTGAAACCCTGAAGGAAACCCTTGTAAGCTGTATTGAAAGTAGTGAAAATGCCTGCAGCAGTGGAAGAAAACGCTCCTGGCAATGGGGCCACGGCTTCGGCAGCTGAAAACACCACCAACGATGAGGATAAAGAGGAGAAACCCGATCGAAATCAGCAAAGGTGGAATGTGCTTAAGGCCTATATTCTTAGAGACCGAGCTCGCCAGAGGCAAGAAAGAGAAGCTGAGGTTGAGGAAGAACGGTAAATTTATTGTTTTTACTATTTAAAGGTATATAGGACGTTAATCTACTCGTATAATTTTGTTTAATGTTTAGAGATAGGTACATTCAGGATGCTCAGAAACTCAGACTTTTTGCAAAATAAAGATATTCAGTATTAATGGTTGATTGCACTAACATATTTAGGGAAAGCTTAAGCTTATTTTAGTATTGAATGTCACATAGGTAGTATGTAAAATGTATAATAATATCACAGTCAAAACAAAATTTATCCTAGGCTGTCTTAAAACATGTTTTGCAGCAATCAGCCAGAAGTGTCAAATATTAAAGATTACATTAATTAAAAATCACAGCTCTAACCTGTCAGACAGACCTGTAAAAGAAAAAAATTTAGATGTTAAGCCATTAGTGGGAAAAGCAAATTATTACTGTGATGAAATTAGTAGGTACTATTTCTATTTTAGGGAGTGCTTTCAAAAGGGCAATGGACAATAATAGTGGTATTTTTAATATATTTAATCAGTTTCAAACAGGTTGCAGGGCAGAAAGCACAAACATACCTCAAAAACCACCCTTTTTCTTAACCCCCCCAAAAAAAACTGATAATCTACATTTTGTCTCATCTGTTTATGGTCATACTCATAATTGACATTTATACAACATGTACAATATTGACAATATGCCAATGAGATCTTATAAATGCTCACACTATTTTATTACCTACCTACTTAATAGGCTGCTTCAATTTGTACTAAATTTTTATTTATTTCAACTTTGTTGTTGTACAACTTCCTGTTTTTTTGTTGTGTTTTGAAAAAGAACAATGGTGTTTTGTTTTTTATTACATCACCAAAATCTTCTAAGCTTCCTCTTGAGCCTTCTTTAGTAAAAATGTTCTTGGAACCATAATGACACTTTAACTGGTAAAAAAGTTATAGTTAATTGAAATAATTAGTGATCACACTAAATTTTTCTGACTAGGTTAGGTGAGGTTGAATAACACTGCATTTTTTGTTTCTGTGTTTGAAATCTCTGTTTTTCACTATACTATACAACATTTTGTATACACTGTAACCTATTCCCATGAGTCCCATGAGAAGTGGCGATGATGATATTAACTGTTACCTCATATTAAAATTTACTTATGTCTTAGATTAGTTCTCAAGATTTTCATTGATATTTTATGATTGTCAGCTGTCTAATTTTTTAACTTAACACACTTGATTATTTGTTTAATCATCTTAACAGTTTACGCAAAGAGCGTGAAGCCAGAGAACAGCAAGACGTAATGACGCTCGGTGAAACTCGCGAGCAAATCATTCAACTGGAAGCTCGACTGCAAAAGTTCAAAGAAGAAAAACACCAACTATTTTTACAGTTAAAAAAAGTGCTCAATGAAGACGACAACAGGCGTCGACAACTACAAAAAGACGCCAGGTTAGTGCTTGTCAATCATCCTAAGCTACTGCCTTTTGTTTTCCTGGATAACCTATAAACTTTAGTGAACAACAAATGGTTCAAATTCAATCGCTGCAACAACAAGGATTGGTGCCACATCAACCGCAAACATTGTACATTCAGCAGCCGCCAACTAGGCGATTCCAAACTGTCGCAGCCGCTTACAAAACTGGCGTAAAACGGCCCATTAGTCCCAGTCCGCCGCCTCAGGTGCCTGTATCTTTGTATCATCAAGGATACACAACCTATAAGCCACCTACTGTAGCTGGGGCTTCTTATCAGAATTCTCCTCAAAGTAAGTTTAGGCTGAGATTTAAATGAATACAGGGTGTCCCAATGTTCTTTTCAGTTTAATAATCTGATCTGAATAAAGCAGAACTTCCTACACTTTATGAATAATTCAGAGATACAAATTTGTTATGAGATTTATAAATATTGACAAAATGGCATGACTATTTGGGATACCTTGAGTTAGTTTAAGTATGTTCTGGTTTTGGAATGATATTGTTCTTTTGGGGCATGAAGTTGCTTGCTTTGTACATAATATATTAATTTTAACAGTTTTTCTAGTGTAGCAGTCAAATTTAAAAAGAATTTCTGTTTGCAGAAGATGATGGTAGACGTAACGAATTTGCCCGAGCTGCATTTTGTGTGTTAAGTGAGTTTTCTTATGTTAGTTTCAGAAGGGTTGTTTGTTGTCTTAGATTGGGACTGTTGCATTTTTTTGTTTCTCAAGATATGTTAGTTGGATTCGCACTGACACGCGTTTATATTGATCAAATTAAAAGTGAGATTAAATTCCACAGAGGCTCCTCAGTATTCTAATCAGCCTTCGGCGTTTTATCCGGTCGCACCACAAGATATTTCAATATACTATCCAGGAATGTCAAGGGAAGCGGTACGGCCGGTTTATGATCAGCAGAGGCCTCAAGGTTTTCCAATGGAGCACAAAATGCCGGAACATTATGGAGCTTTAAGAACTGCCACCCAGCATGGTCATGTTATACATCCTGGACCTGGTTTGGCTATTAATCCTGCTCAAGCTCCTCCTAAAGGTAATTTATTTTGTAAATAACATTTTTGTCAATTTTGGGTTTATGGGAGCAAATAATTATTTACGCTACAAGGGAGGAGAGTGCAACTTTTGCGAACAACTTTGAGGGGACATTGCTAGGACGTAAAAATCATACACAATACAGCAATCAAGAATAAAATAGTGTAAACCTAAATATAAATAATAAAAACATTAACTTAGACTGCAGTTCCAGCTTCACACACGTTTAATTAGTGTAGACACAGCATTACGTAATAATATCAAGGTGTCAATCATGCTACATCGAGCCATCTTTGACCCAAACAAAACCTGTAGCAAATTAAATAGTTAATTTTATTTTTGTTTTTAGGGGGAAGCATTACAGCAGGTTATCCCGTAAGGTCCCAGCCGCAATATCAGCAGGCAGCGCCTGCTTCATTGTATACTGCCCAGTCAAGGCAAATGTATCAGAATTATCCTACTCAAAGAGAGTAAGACAATGTATAAAACAACTATTATTAGTAAAACAGCGAACGCTGGTCAGCTCTCAAAACGTATGCAATTTGAAAATGAAGACTGATATTCAGTGGTCGGGTCGGTTCATATTTGTACTGGAAAAGGGTGTAAGTAATATAAGTCTTAATTACTTTTGTTGTTTTACATATACCTTAATAGTATATTGTACAACAAGGGTGAATAAGATGTCCCTATCGCACGAGGACGAGGGCGATATGGACAATTCGCCCGAGTTTTACAGGCTATTTTTTCTACGACTAATTGGAATTACTTACCAAATTTCACACAAATAAACACTCAATGTTGTTTCCCTGTTTACATTATCACTTTTGACGCAGCCAAAGTTTGTCCCGGATTGTCACCGGATGACAGCTGATTAACTTCGTCTTTTAGGTTGAGGTTTTGAATGGATTTGATTCATTGTAAATTGTAAGTTATATCATTTGCTTTATCATATACTGTTCTCGCGGACTGAGTCATCCCCCTGTGATTTAGAAGTAGACATGCATTATTGACTTCATCCTTGTCTATTGTTCACTTTCAGAAAGGGTAAATATCTAAGTGAATGTCTTCCAAAAAAAACATTTACTGATTAGCGCTTCTATTTCAGTCATTGTCAGTTTGACAACCATCGAAATTTATTTGATTTGTTTACTATTAATTCTTTTCCGTTTCCTTGTGTTGTTAATAATTTATAAAGTTTTCTATTTTCCACACCACCACGTTCTTTTAAGAGCTATTGTTTCTACGCTTTTAACATTCTGTAAGTACTTTCATAATAGTATTATTAATATTTTTATTTTTTTTATGTCGACTGTCACAATCTAACCAAAATTGGCACAATTACTAACCTGTTTTGAAAAAAAGTGGGAGTGTCTATTATGGTTTTTATTTAGCCATTTGGTTTTTCCTAAATTCGGAATTACTTACTATTACAGTATTTTTTTAGAAAATTCCTGGAAAAATTCTCCACAGACAAGCTCAGCAGTGAATTCTTAACCTTTGTGAATATTTTGAATTGGAAAAAACCAATGGAGGACCTTTAGAAGCTTTATCATCTGTTCAAGAAGAAAATAAGAAATTTTAAGACCTTACATATTCTTACTGATGTATTTTTTTTGATACTAGAAGGTTGTAGCTGCATTGAAAATTTCCCGCAAAACTGTTTATTCGATTCGGAAAAAACAAGCAAGTAATCTTATGATTTCCTCACCTAGAAAACGTAAATCGAGACGTTATCGACGGGTCAAGACCACTGATTTATCTGAAAGCATTAAAATGGATGTTCGAAATACATTATATGATATGTACAACGATAGTATGCTAATAATAGTAAAATATATCTTCTTTTGTAAGAAACATCTATTAACATTTCATTGTTTCCAAAGACTGAGATTTTTGGGTTGCATTATAAATGTTTCATAAAAATTTCTTGAAACAACAGAAAAATAAAATAAGCGTCTAAAATGTTTTCCAGCGAGTTTAAAATAAAATAAGTGGATTGCAACCTGAAAATGAGATATGAGATACTACAGCGCATCACTCAGAATTTCTTATTGAATTTTTAATTTGTTGTATTTATTTTAGAGAAACATGTAACCATCCAGAACCTAAATCAAGAGCTTAAAGTTAAAAAAATACTACATATTGGTGATACATCTCTGCGAATTTTGGTAAATAAATTAGGTTTCAAATTTAGACGGAATTCTATGATCCAAACGGAGACTTCTCATAAATAAAAAATGTTATTTCGGTCAAGATATTTTTGATTTGCTTTGGTATAAGGTTGTTTTAGTGCAAATTTGCAGCCAAAGATCTCTACTTTCTGACTGACAATACACGCAAAATTTTAAACGTGACGAAGCTTTAGACACGCTCTTTTCTATAATATGAACACAACAGGTTTGTTGACGAAAACTTGATTTGATTCATATAATTATAAATGACGAAGCCTTCGTGACACACGGGTAAACTCACTCCGCGAGAACAGTAATAAAGTAGATGTTTTTATTCTTTAATTGAACAATAACTGAAATTTGAATGGCTTTTTCATTGCCTCAAAACATAAGCAATGTTTTGATGCCAACTGTCAGTGAGGATGACAATCAGAAGAATTATTTTGTTTACGTTCAAGATTAGCTGTAATTGGTCTATTTCATTTCGCACGCTGAAGATTGTCTGTGATTGGTCTCATTAAATATGTGTTACTCCATTTATTTGTGAAGATGCTAATTTAGGCGAAACAGTGATTCATAATTTATGAAAAATGTATTAAATTTATTAAGGTGATAAATAATTGCTTACGAAATTGCAAAGGTTTATTATTTACAAAACTGATATAATCAAAAGTGTCTATATAGTTTTCTTAAATATTAATTATTAGAACATGTACAAATCTACAAATATTTCTGATTTCGTATTGCGACTATCTTGGTAACTAAATTAAAATAACACAATCGCAAATAATTTAAAAATTATTAGCGCAAGATTGAGACTTGAGTTATGTTCATTTCGGTTGATTTGAATCACTAATAATAATTCAATTATAGCGGTTCTCTATGATAAAACTAAATTTCCTCAACAAAGAAGCAAATTTAGTCTCTACTTTCTCATATTTTAGATGAAGTGAACTATACTATATTTTACAATAAAGCAAACATACACTGATACAGTGTGACTTTAGGAATAACGATAATAGTGTCCAAATTTTAACTTTTTTAATATTTACTTCTATTTACACACCCCGAATGTACAACTTTTTATTTTCTAAGCTCCGGTTCGTTACGACACAAAGAACTGTAATTACATAGTAAAACTCAGTCTAGTTAAACAACTTAAAAAAAACTGAGCGCCCAAAACATTCATTGTTTTACAGTAGAACGTGAATGTTATATTTATTTTAAAACCCGTGGTTCCGTGTTTAAAGGAATTTCTTTTACATCCAGCAGTTTCGAAAGAGTTAAAACGAATTCCACAAAGAGCGTTATACTTTCAATGTGGAAAAATCTAATTTACGAACAGAGCTTTGAAGTTAGCCTGACAGCCAGGCGCGATATTAACATGACAAGTTTGTTCACTTACTTTCTACCAGGATTACAAAAAAACAAAACAGAATTTCTGTACATTAACTTCCCGATTTTCAATTTCAGCGGTGACTTAGGTCTAAATCGGTTTAATACAAAAATACTCGCTATCAGGTCGTTTCGATATTAAAAATATAGGATTTTCTCTACAACTGTCCTACTTATGTATTAATTGAATTATACACACTCAAGGAGCAAGTGCAACTTTCACTGGAAATGATAAATTACAAACAACAATACACACTAACAGTTTTACAGGTTGTTTGAGGATTGTTTATTTTTCCAAGGTTTCAGCTGGTGCAGCTCCGTTTCGAGCAGGTACTCGTCTTCGGACTCTGAAGATGACTTTGGGGCCAAGGCCGAAACGGCGATGTACGCTGTCGGGTTTTTCTTTAAATGTGCTGGTTTACCTGCAACGCAATTATGTGAAAATCCAATCAAAAAGACACACATAGACTTACCCGTTACTTTATGATATGCAAACAAATTTTTGTTTTGATATGCATTTTTACCGTTTGTTTTCACGCTGGTTGTGGTAATGTCTTCGATATAGTCGAATGTTGGCCATTTATTGGTTGTAGTGTCCTGGACGTTGTCTTCTACCATGCTTGTCTGATCTTGTCGTTTGGTTTCCAAGTTGTCTCGATGCAGTTGTTGTTGGTGTTTCATGATGTGTTGGGAGCTGCTTAAGTCTTTGTCCAAATTTTCTGAAAGTTGGCCACATTTTCATACTTGTTTGTAATAATTGAAAATCTAACTGTAAATTTTACAAAATCTGTCACTTATTGGGTTGTTTATTAACTATTCAACGTTACCCGCTGTTTGCAGTATTGAATTTCGATTTACTCTTTTTTATTATTCATAAGCAAATGACTTCCTTACCGATATGTTAATCTTTTAAAGTAGGCGTAAACATTCTAGTTAGCCAAATTCCCATAATAACGAATATTGCCACAATTCCTAGAAAACTTAGAATATACTGGAAATGTGCCAGACAGGGATAACACGCTTCGACTATCAAACTGTCACTACTCGAACTGGGATGGAGCTTCACTTTACTCTCTTTAAGGTTCAATTCTCTATTTTCTGGCGGTTCTTTTTCGATAAGCGCGATCGATTCCATTTTAAAGCGACGACTAAACTTATTTGACTTAATTTGCGACCATTAGACGGGATTAAATTTTAAGATGTGAGAATGCATGACGGGGACTCGGTTAACTGATTTTAATTGCTTTGAATTGCTTAATCATCAATCCCGGGAAATGTTATACTTAAGTAGAGTAAGAGATTCGTCATTTTTAATATTGTAAATGTATGTAGGTGGTCTTACAACTTTTTGTGGCAAATCACAAAATACAAATCAGGAAGCAGTCGTTTGAAATCAACTTAAAACTAGTTAAATGAATAAAATGACATGGGGAAATACAAGTATCTTGGATAGAAAAATCCAAAATTTTGATCACTACTTACGTAAAACTTGATGAATTTGCTTCCACTGTTCAGGATAAGAGACAATCTTAGCCAAAAGATCAAGCAATGTCCTGGTGGCCGCATCTTCTTCTCGCTGAAATAAATAACAAATATTATACTTTACAGAAATTGTTCTTTGGAAAAAACCCCATTTAGGTACTTAATCTATTGCAAAGTTACTTTTCGGGTCGTATATTCAATTAGACGTTGACGTGCCTAATCTCGCCAGCAAATTACCAGTCTTAAACTCGGTGTTTACTGAAATCTCAATAAAGGAGCTTATTTCCTTAAAAATTTCGGTATAGCAGTAGAAAAGCGATTATAAGTTTTGCAGCGTAAAACCGGTTGAGCGAAAATCCGCAATTTTGCCGGAGATTTATCAGATTAATTAGAGGGAGCTTTCGTGGTTCTGGTCACATCTGGGGATGTTGTTAACCACCAGCGCACATAATGAGCATCTAGTAAATTAAGTTTCCTTTCACAATGGTTTACTTCTGTCCTAGTACAGTTTATTTGATAGTTCAAAAAAGTAATCCTATTGTCTTGAAAATAAGGATTTTTTTTTTCAAGAAAATAAAGAATAGCTATTTATGTAACCAGTTACGAAAAGATCGATTTTAGGAACGTATAAGACATTTTCGAAACGTGTTGCAAACAATTTTATCTAATTTTGACCAAAAAGCGGTAAAAACCATCTTTTAAAGTGATTTAACACAAATATTCACTTTCATAGCACCTTGTATAAACAGTGACAACGACATGTTATGATGGATGTCGCCCATATGTTTCTACGGAAATGCATAAAAACAGGGAGTGATGAAATGAACGTTTTGTCACTCTAATCAGTTTTGAAAAGTGTCACTTTATATGCCATAATTAGAAAAAGTTCATTTCATCACTCCCTGTTTTTATGCATTTCCGTAGAAACATATGGGCGACATCCATCATAACATGTCGTTGTCACTGTTTATACAAGGTGCTATGAAAGTGAATATTTGTGTTAAATCACTTTAAAAGATGGTTTTTACCGCTTTTTGGTCAAAATTAGAAAAAATTATGTATGCAACACGTTTCGAAAATGTCTTATTGTGTAACTCATTCATATTGTAGGACCTCGCTGCGCTCGCCCTACAAACATTCATTCGTTACACAAAATCGATCTTTTCGTAACTGGTTACATAAATAGCTATTTCATAACTAGTTACATAAAGTAAAACGTTTTGTCACTCTAATCAGTTTTGAAAAGTGCCACTTTATATGCCAAAATTAGAAAAAATTTATTTATTTAATTTATAGAAAAGGTACATTTTTGGTAGGGATGTCAAGTGTTTACCATTATAGTTAGTTTTAGTAGGATTGTATGTAGTTATTAAGAAAATTAACAGTATTACTTGATGAACTTCAAAGGAGGTGAAAAAGGTGGTACGTGGAGGTAGAAGGTGGGAAAAAAGTTTTTTTTTGGTTTTTGGTTGTTGATTGTCAAGAGACTTTTAATGAGAGCTGGAAAGTCAGTTTTCTAAAAAATTCGAGCAAAAATCAGCCTATTGAAGATCAGGGGATCTTAGAAAGCTGTTTTCTTCCGCAACGGAAGTTACTGAGTGTAATACCGAGTGCTACCAGCAATTGTACCGTCTAGTCCACGTTATGACATGGAGCAGATTGTGATAGAGGACCTATTCCAGAAGTGGTTAAATCGATAACCGAGGAGGCCTCCTGGCTGTTACCGAGATACAGCTTTTGCAGTTAAAAATCCACCTCAACGGAAAAGAAGAAGATTGGTCAACTGACGGTTTATTTTGGACAATTTGGACTCTTTGACGAAGAGTATTAGTTGTAAGTAGTTTGTAATTTTTTGTATTAAAGATATTTGTAGTTTCAATGATATATTTAGAAGCAGGATTTTTAGGTAGAAAGTAAGTTAGATAGGTTTAGTTATTTACCTTAAAAATAACTTGGCATCCCTATAATAGAATTTTTATTCAAGCTTATTTATTTAAATTTTCTTTATTTACTAGAATATTAGAATGAATGGTCAGGGTGAATCTGATGCCAGTTATGACGATATTATCTTGCAACTAGGAGGTGAGGGAGATTTGAGTAAATCTCATCTTCAGGATGATAATAATCATGACACTATATAACAACCAAGGAAGATTTTTACTGTGCTATAAATTGTAAAATGATAAACTAAAAGTTTACAAAAACCCACCAAGTATTCCATCATTATTAGCAAATTTATGTTTGGAAACGAGCGTCGGCTTCCCGAGCCCCGGTCTATATAAAATTCCGCACTTTGACTTTGTAATGAATTCATATTAAAGCAATGACACAGTGAAGTTTTGCATAATTAATTTTTATTAAGCCTTTGTGTCTTGTATAATTTAGTACACCAGCTTACAGACGCGACCCAAAAATATACGAGGTAATTTAACGCGGATGTCAATTTTAATAAGAACCCCATTTTGTTCTGCGCTAAAACGCAATTTATACGAGTCGGAGCTTTTTTAACTTGCTGGAAATAACCTGCGATACTGCCAAAGCCGGTATGAATAATTCAAAGACCTCGGTTTCCAATAATACCCCGTATTTTCCATAAACCCATTAAATATTGAAGCATCTATTAAGCCGTTTTGTACAACATCAATTTTCTTACTCCAACTGCAGGAAATGTTATTCACCTTCGAACGTGCATGCAACTTTGCACAAACAAAACTCCGGTAAGATAATTCAAAATTACCGAAGTAAATCAAGCTTTTGGAGTGTAATATATTTCCGAAACTTCATATCCCGAACAAATTCGTGGAAGCCAGAGCATAAAGCAAGTTACCCGAAAATTATGGGACTGCATCGTGATGTATACATGCGGAACGTAAATTATCCCAAATCAAATCGGCCCTTTCCCGTAAATAATTTCATGGCTTTGTGTATTGCCAAAATGACAGCTTTAATGAATCTTTATTGTCTGTCAGTTTAATATTAAATCGCTGGTCTCCAGTTTTTAGACAATGACAAAGTAGGTCTTTTAAAACAGACGTTCTGATATAATTCAACTTTTAAAATCGTAATTTTTTTCAAATTTCTCTCATAAATTTGAATCAAGAAGTTGTATTCAAACTAGGGACAACTGTCTCGGAAGTATCCGGAATAATTGTATTAGTCCCGGAAGTTTCTTCATAAATCAGCTCGGAATGTAATTTAAGTTGCGAACCTGCACTTTTTAAACTCCATATTTGCGAGACAAAGAATACAATTTTATAACTTTCGTATTGGATTTGGATTTGAGCCCATTCATCAACTTTGCCAATTTATTTTCCCTCGATCGAAACGATTAAATCCCATTGACTTAAAAGCTTTCTTATCTTCGGTGCGGCTGTAAGGTTGAGGCTACGCTTTTGTTTTGTTGAGTTTACTTTAAATGCAGGAATATCAAAATGGAAACTAAATTGAACAGGGAAAATCTTTGAAATGTTTTTTTATATTGTAAGTTCTTTACCCTGATCGATTTATATTATTAATTTTTTATGTAGTGTAGGATTTGTGTTACTGTTCTCGCGGAGTGAGTTTACCCGTGCGTCACAAAAGCTACGTCATTTATAATCATATGAATCAAATCAAGTTTTAGTCAACAAACCTGCTGTGTTCATATTATAGAAAAGGGCGTGTCTAAAGCTTCGTCACGTTTAAAATTTTGCCTGTATTGTCAGTCAGAAAGTAGAGATCTTTAGCTGCAAATTTGCACTAAAACAACCTTATACCAAAGCAAATCAAAAATATCTTTTTTATTTATGAGAAGTCTCCGTTTGGATCATAGAATTCCGTCTAAATTTGAAACCTAATTTATTTACCAAAATTCGCAGAGATGTATCACCAATATGTAGTATTTCTTTAACTTTAAGCTCTTGATTTAGGTTCTGGATGGTTACATGTGTCTCTAAAATAAATACAACAAATTAAAAATTCAATAAGACATTCTGAGTGATGCTGTAGTATCTCATATCTCATTTTCAGGTTGCAATCCACTTATTTTATTTTAAACCCGCTAGAAAACATTTTAGACGCTTATTTTATTTTTTCTATGACTTTATTATTAATATGTTTGAAGAAATTTTTATGAAAAATCTATAATGCAACCCAAAAATCTCAGTCTCTGGAAACAATGAAATGTTAATAGATGTTTCTTACAAAAGTAGATATTTTTTTCTTTGTTTATTGGGTCTTCTGTCTCACACAAAAAAAGGTTTTTTTCACAAATCTAATATATGCCAACACGCGTTTGATAATGATCATAGAGTCAAATGGAATGAATGTAGTATCATAGACAAAGAAACTTTTTCAAAAAGACGTAAAATAAAAGAAAGTGCATATATTAGATTAAACCATGACTCCTGTGTTGCTACATCCTCTATTAATATTGACCAAACTTGGTTAAATATTCTAGAGGAGGAGATAACACTTGGTCATATCAAACGAAACTGAAATTTCTTGTAATTTTGTTTTCATTATAAAACCCACCTTCACTACAACAATAGATAACCTTTCCTATTGGAATGACAAAAGTCAAAATTTATGTCAATTTTTATTGACAAAACCCTTCTCAGAGTTCCATATTGAACATTATCAGGTTTAATATTTATTAAGTTGTTGTTTTCTGTGTTCTGCCGTTGTGTTCTTTCTTTTTTAGATTCTCTGAAGACGGTGGTAGATTTTCCACCGAAACGTCAGCGTTTTTAGGTAACAAGATCGAGCCTAAGTCAGTGGTCTTGTGTTGGGACGACTAGGTTAATGTTATTTTCAACTTAGTTGAAAATAGTGCGAAATTCCATTTTCCCAACAAACCTTTTTTTGTGTGAGACAGAAGACCCAATAAACAAAGAAAAAAATGAGTAACTCGTCTCAACAAACATATAGAACATATCTCCAACAAAAGTAGATATATTTTACTATTATTAACATACTATCGTTGTACATATCATATAATGTATTTCGAACATCCATTTTAATGCTTTCAGATAAATCAGTGGTCTTGGCCCGTCGATAACGTCTCGATTTACGTTTTCTAGGTGAGGAAATCATAAGATTACTTGCTTGCTTTTTCCGAATCGAATAAACAGTTTTGCGGGAAATTTTCAAAGCAGCTGCAACCTTCTAGTATCAAAAAAAAAATACATCAGTAAGAATATGTAAGGTCTTAAAATTTCTTATTTTCTTCCTGAACAGATGATAAAGCTTCTAAAGGTCCTCCATTGGTTTTTTCCAATTCAAAATATTCACAAAGGTTAAGAATTAACTGCTGGGCTTGTCTGTGGAGAATTTTTCCAGGCATTTTCTAAAAAAATACTGTAATAGTAAGTAATTCCGAATTTAGGAAAAACCAAATGGCTAAATAAAAACCATAATAGACACTCCCACTTTTGTTCAAAACAGGTTAGTAATTGTGCCAATTTTTGGTTAGGTCGCTGTCAGCCGACATAAAAAAAATAAAAATATTAATAATAATATTATGAAAGTACTTACAGAATGTTAAAAGCGTAGAAACAATAGCTCTTAAAAGAACTGTGCTGGTGTGGTAAATAGAAAACTTTATAAATGATTAACAACACAAAGAAACGGAAAGGAATTAATAGTAAACAAATCAAATAAATTTCGATGGTTTTCAAACTGACAATGACTGAAATAGAAGCGCTAATCAGTAAATGTTTTTTTTGGAAGACATTCACTTAGATATTTACCCTTTCTGAAAGTGAACAATAGACAAGGATGAAGTCAATAATGCATGTCTACTTCTAAATCACAGGGGGATGACGCACGGGTAAACTCAGTCCGCGAGAACAGTACACAATTTGTATTCTACATAAGGCAGTAAAAAAGTACTTCTCAAAAATATTTGTTTAATTCAGAGCAAAATATTCCATAAAGTATAAAGTAAGCTTACAAAGTCTTCATTTCATGTGAAAGAGGGATGCCCCCCGTGATTATGAATATTCATTATTGGATTGTCAACGCTGTCAAGACACGAAGCAAAATTTTTAAAAGACGATCCGAGAAAAGAAGAGGGCGTGAGGTGAATCTCAAACAGCGTACTAAACGAGATGTTTGTTGTACCTTGTGATACTTTCGAGCCACTTCCGAATAAATTACGTAGCGGGGGCTGCTGCCGTAATTTATGATGTAGGAGGTGGCACAAATGCCTAAATTAAGGCTCTTGAAGGTCAAGTGAGACAATCCAAGTCAAGAACCTGTTTTCTAATTACGTGGAAATTAGTTTAGAGTCAGTCTTTGCCCGTTGGGTGACCTCTGTTATGACAAGCTAGAGAATATCTTAATTAACAAAGTAATTACATCTTTGTTTGTTGTTTGTATGAACTTTCAGATAAACAAACCTTGTTTTCTTTGTTAATTGAGGATTAAAATAAGCATAACGAAGAAGTAGGATTTAGGTTTTAAAGGCAGTCAGCATTTTCAGGTACTCAGCAAGTAAACAAAAATATTAGATACTTGCTAAAGCTGGCAAGGGATTAGGGCCTTTTGTATTTCTCCTCTTCATTCACTATGTATGTAAACATCTCAAATCGATCTTATCATTTCTTTTGTTATTGTCAAGGCGTTTCGTGCATGTGGATTGAAGTGTAGAGGCAATGAAATGTTACTGAAAAACGACCCAATTTTTCTTATCTCTTTTGAAGGTAAACTATCTCAACTCGTTGATTTTCTTGCAAGGTTCATTATCCAAAAACTGGAACAGCCACCATATACAGAGTGGTCCAGTTCTAAATGAGAATAATTCACCATTTCACAAAGGCTATCGCTTTCTCAGTAGCGTTTATCTTCAATACATTTCCATAATCTAGCAGAGGTCTACAGATGGATTTATAAATTCTCGTGGATGTTTTAGTACTTATTCCTTTGTCTTTGTATGTTAGTGATCTAAAGTGTTTTCGTTTCAGTTCTAATGTTTCGTAAATTTTATTCTATTTTTGTCAATAGTTACTCCCAGATATTTTATGTCGTTTATGGGTTCAGTAATGTGGCCGTTAGCTGTAATAGTGGATGAGATTATATTAATTTTCTGATAAATTGATTTTTAGTGGCGTTTGGTGTCTGAAGTCTTTCTGCAGCTTTGGAGGTAGTTTTGTCATGTCCGACAAGTGCAGTATCGTCCGCGAATTGTAATATGTAAGATGTTTTATCAATGTAATTTTTGTCTTGAAAATGATGATTGAAAATGTCGTGGCAGTAGATGTTATAAAGAAGTGCAAACAGAACAAGCCACCATTTTGACAACGATTCTGGTTTTAATGGATGATATTCGGGGGTAATATCCCTAGTGCATTTAATTTTTCCGGAAAAATTCGGAAAAAACGAGTTTCTAAGTAATATGTTAAAACAATTCCTTAGAAACGAGTATTCCAATTTTTCCACAGGAAAAATTAGATGCACGAGGGATATTTGGTAAGATTATTTCCTGAGTTAAATAAACATTTTTTTTTAATTAAAACAATAATTAATAAGAACAATAACTTTCAAGCTAGAAAGGGTAATACTATTCTTTATGTTGCTGTGAGGAGTGTGAAATTTTTTCGATTTTTTTTCCGGAAAAACTGCTGACAGCTAAGTTGACAGTTGTCAAGTGATTTTTCCACTTGACAACTGTCAATTTACATTTAAAATTTACATTTGTTATACTAATTCTTGATAGCGATTGGTCAAAATTGATAGGAAGGAAATAATCGTATAACTTAGCACAGTAGGAACTGACCGATAAAACATAGGTTTTAGCCTCGCGGGTACAAATAAATCGAAAGAAAATATGACACCCAATCGTGGCATAAATTGGGTAAAAACCTTCAACTGCAAGCAATCCATTTGCTTTCGAATTCACGATGGAAAAACTAAAATTGCATTTCCTACAAATCGGAAATCGGACTAGGAGTAATGGCGTTTCTTAATGCTTTCGCATTCTACAGTTTTCCCATTTCGAATTGTCGCATTATTGTTTCATTGATTGGAACACCCTATACTCAGAACGCTCGTGAATATTAACACTATTGACCTATAAAAGTAAAAAAGTACAATGTATAGATTGTTTATAAGTGATTAATTCCAAACTCTTTTAAGATGAATTCCTTCAATACGAAAATTCAATAAATCAATCCAAATTAATTTCAAAAGTTCGTAACAAAGCTATTGACAAACTATTACAAGAAGGATAGTTTGAAAGATATTTTCATCCGAGAGTAATCTAGTTATTACTAAATGAATTATTGTGTCAGCAGAATTAGTAGTGTCAAGAATTGTTAGGAAGTTTCGGGAACAAAGTTACTCAAACTTAACGGGAAGACTGATTAGTTCTGTTCCCATTGTTCTTTTGCAATAGAAAGGTAAAGTTTCCTTGTTAACAGTTGCCAATTACAAAACTAGATTCTATAAAGTCGCCTAAACTTGCCCTGAGAATCGTTTACACCCTGATCAGCTTACTGTTGTGTACATTTGAAAGATTCATTCACTGTTGATGTTTAATGTACTATATAAATATGAATTTAAACCGTTTAAAGTAATCTAGACAGGAAAGGAAATTAACTGTCCCAAAGCATCGCTTGGAAAACTTTTAATAATCAAAACTTTGCCCAGTTTGCAGCTGCATATTTCCCAGCTTTGGTGAATTTATTTCAGGTCTCGTTGATTTAAAAATATTCTTGGTTTCAGTATTGCTTTAATGTACTTTTTGTGTTTCCGCCCGTTTCGCGTCTCATCGAAAACATGTTTATCATCTTAAAACTAGACATTTATGTATTTGCAGTTTGATGATGCTTGTTTGAAGTCTTGGTGAGTTTATTTAAGACTCCCAAATACTTCTTCGACGAATTTTTCGCCTCAATTGTCTCCCGTTACAAAACTCCATCTGGCGTTTAATAATGGAAAACCTAGAAACTCGCCTCTATGATATATATCTGTCTATTTGTCTGAAAGGATAAAGCCCGCGCCGTCTGAACTGCACAGTATTGCGTATCCATCCATTTTTCAACAATCCTATTTTCACTAGTTGCCTTCCTAAATAAAACGTCAGGATCGCCTTAAAAGGAAAGGAGATTTATGGACTCCAGGAAAGCCGTTATTCGTGACAACAAACAGGCTTACATTCCGAATGCGTCAAAGAAAATCCCATATAGTTCTGGAAAACACTGGATGGAACATCTGACGTTCAGCAATAAGTCGCATGTTGTGAGCACATCATTTTTTATAGGGCTTTCCCCCTTTAGAAAAAGTGTCGGGTTTCAATGTCGCAAGCTGGGTTATTTCTTGATGTATTTTTTGGAAAAAAGTCGTATTCACTCAATTTTTACAATTTATAATTTTTTTCAAACAATTTTTGACTCTTACAACAAAGTGAGTTTGACCAACATGGTATTTGTCTTAAAATAAAAGAATAAATATACAAAAACATGCTTAAAACTTAATAGTTTTGCATTTGGAGCAGTAGCTTTAGATATCTATTCAGGGCACCGGAGCAATTTGTATTACTATTCAAGAATATTTCTCAAGAATAGGATTGGAAATATCCTGCATCAATTTCTACGTTGTCGTTTTGAATAAATTCGTTTCGGTTATATTTTGTCCTGACGGATTCGTTATTCCTCTACCGGCTTCAATAATTCCTCATGGAGTGAGGTTCGGTGATTCTGAATATTCAATAATAACAAATATGTTAGGTACAGGGTGATTACACTCAGAAATTTAATGTCACTTCATTAAAAAATCTTTGACACCTCAGTTTTGATTATTTTAAATTAAACACTTTGTATTTTATTTGTTCAATTGGAAAGTCTCTTTTTTCTGACTTTTTTTAAGCGCTGAATGAATTTTAGACAGTTTTGTAAAAGCTGTTATTCTATTTTGAACCTGCTACCTGTAAAGACCGGTTGACAGCTGTCAAAAGTAGTCGTTGAAAATTATTTAAATGCAGTCATGTGAGCTTAAAAATCGGTTTGAACTGTTGAGATTTGCTAAATCAAATTTAGACAGTTATAAAAACTGAAATTGTAAAATACATATTTCGTGACGTTGGTAATGCAATTCTTGTTACATTGTAAACGCTAGTTGACACCTGTCAAAATCAGTCACGTGACCTTGGCAAAATCAAATTTTGACAGTTGTGTAATAATGCAATTTTAGAACTTGCAACACTGTAAAAGCCAGTTAAAATCTGTCAAAGCAGTGACTTTTAAAATGTAGATTAATCATTAAACGTTGGTAAATCAGCTTTAAACAGTTTGAAAGCTGAAATTGTAAAATACACGTCTCGTGACGTTGGTAATGCAATTCTAAGCTTGCAACAGTGTAAAGTTAGTTGACACCTGTCAAAATCAGTCACGTGACTTTTAAAATGTAGTTTAAGCGTTGAAAATTTGATAAATCAAATTTAGACAGTTGTGAATGCTGAAATTGTAAGAGACACATCACGTGACGTTGGTAATGCAATTCTGAGCTTGCAACAGTGTAATGGTAAGAGACGCGTCACGTAACTTTAATAATGCAATTTTAGAACTTGCAACACTGTAAAAGCCAGTTGAAACCTGTCAAAGCCGTAACTTTTAAAATGTAGATTAATCATTAAAAGTTGGTAAATAAGCTTTAAACAGTTCTGAAAGCTGAAATTGTAAAATACACGTCTCGTGACGTTGGTAATGCAATTCTGAGCTTGCAACAGTGTAAAGTTAGTTGACACCTGTCAAAATTAGTCACGTGACTTTTAAAATGTAGTTTAAGAGTTGGAAATTTGTTAAATCAAATTTAGACAGTTGTGAAAGCTGAAATTGTAAGAGACACTTCACGTAACTTTAATAACACTGGCCGACACAATTTTTGTAACACCAGTCAGACCATTAATTTCACAATGCTTATGCCTTTCTAGTAATAGAAAAAAATCCCATAAAGTCCTAGAACGTCCACTTTTTTCAATAGCTTCATTAAACCTTTTGATGTTGGCCAGTAATAGCCGTGTTTGAGTTGAAGCCCCGCATGAAGGAGCAGAGCAAATATGACGAACCCCCATTTGCACAGTCATACTTTAAGCCAAGATTAAGTTAAGGGTGGTTCACACTGTGACAATACAGGTGAAAAAATGACAGCCTGAATCAAACTTAACTTAGGCGCGGCTTAAAATACGACGGTAGGCGTGTTCGGCAGAGTCGGCACAACGCGTTCATCTAGAATTACAAAGTCGTAACTGCCAAAATGAAACTGTAAAAAAGAATTGCTTTTTTGGGATTAACACAACGGATATTACTTATTTACCAAGAGGAAATATTCGTAAATTCATATGTAGTTACTGTTTTTTTTTAAAATATTTTTAGTATTATATACAAAAGAGCGTTCTTCCAAAAGGAGTTTATATGCATATACGACTTTGTAATTCTAGATGAACAAACGGTAGAAAAGATAAAAAAAAGATAGGTAGAAAAAGAGTTTTTCCATTGTATTGGTATCTATTAATCTAAAATCACTGATGGTCGGCCGGAGAGGAGTGCATTTCAACCTGGATCTCAAAATGTTAAGTATGAGCCTCTTGTAGATCCAAAAAATGTTCTTTTGCCTCCTCTTCATATAAAACTCGGACTGATAAAAAACATTGTGAAGGCTATGAATAAAGATGGTAAAGGATTTAAGTACCTGAGACAAGTGTTTCCTCAGTTAAGTGACGCCAAATTAAAAGAAGGTATTTTTATTGGACCGCAAACTAGAAAATTGATGGGAGATGTTCATTTCACGGAAAATCTCACCTTAGAAGAATTGAGAGCGTGGAACTCATTTGTAAGAGTGGTGAAGGGATTTTTAGGTAACAATAAGGATCAAAATTATGAACAAATAGTTGAGAAACTTTTGGAATCTTACAATTTGCTTGGTTGTCGAATGTCTTTAAAAATTCACTTTCTTCATTCCCGTCTATCATTTTTTCCGGAGAATTTGGGCGCTGTTAGCGACGAGCAAGGTGAAAGGTTCCATCAGGACATCAGGACAATGGAAACAAGGTACCAAGGACGATGGGATGAAGCCATGATGGGTGACTATTGCTGGTTTTTGAAGAGAGAAGACGTCACCCCACACAAAAGAAAAAAATAGAACTATTTGGTGTGTTTCAAATAACTTTTTTGAATATTTGTATTGTTATTAGATTTCAACTTATTATTAAGTAGATACAGTCGCTATAGAGATTTAAATTACTTGTAAAATATATTTTGTGATAAATAACATATGCATTATAATACCGTTCTACGCTTGTGGTTTGTTTAACGTAACAAGAAAACCTTACGTGCTACAAGTTTTTTTTTTGCTGTTTTCAATTCATATTGGTCCATTTTACCATTCTATGCTATTCAGCTTTTTGTTACAAAAAAAAATATTTTTTTTGTCGACCAGTGTAATGCAATTTTAGAACTTGCAACACTGTAAAAGCCAGTTGAAACCTGTCAAAGCAGTGACTTTTAAAATGTATATTAATCATTGAAAGTTTGGTAAATCAGTTTTGAACAGTTTGAAAGCTGAAATTGTAAAATACACGTCTCGTGACGTTTGGAATGCAATTCTGAGCTTGCAACAGTGTAAAGTTAGTTGACACCTGTCAAAATTAGTCACGTGACTTTTAAAATGTAGTTTAAGAGTTGAAAATTTGTTAAATCAAATTTAGACAGTTGTGAATGCTGAAATTGTAAGAGACACATCACGTGACGTTGGTAATGCAATTCTGAGCTTGCAACAGTGTAATGGTAAGAGACCCGTCACGTGACTTTAATAATGCAATTTTAGAACTTGCAACACTGTAAAAGCCAGTTGAAACCTGTCAAAGCAGTGACTTTTAAAATGTATATTAATCATTGAAAGTTTGGTAAATCAGTTTTGAACAGTTGTGAAAGTTGAAATTATAAAATACACGTCTCGTGACGTTGGTAATGCAATTCTAAGCTTGCAACAGTGTAAAGTTAGTTGACACCTGTCAAAATTAGTCACGTGACTTTTAAAATTTAGTTTAAGTGTTGAAAATTTGTTAAATCAAATTTAGACAGTTGTGAAAACTGAAATTGTAAGAGACACGTCACGTAACTTTAATAATGCAATTTTAGAACTTGCAACACTGTAAAAGCCAGTTGAAACCTGTCAAAGCCGTGACTTTTAAAATGTAGATTAATCATTAAACGTTGGTAAATCAGCTTTAAACAGTTTGAAAGCTGAAATTGTAAAATACACGTCTCGTGACGTTTGGAATGCAATTCTGAGCTTGCAACAGTGTAAAGTTAGTTGACACCTGTCAAAATTAGGCACGTGACTTTTAAAATGTAGTTTAAGCGTTGAACATTTGGTAAGTCAAATTTTGACAGTTGTGAAAGCTGAAATTGTAAGAGACACGTCACGTGACGTTGGTAATGCAATTTTAGAACTTGCAACACTGTAAAAGTCAGTTGAAACCTGTCAAAGCAGTGACTTTTAAGATGTATATTAATCATTGAAAGTTTGGTAAATCAGTTTTGAACAGTTTGAAAGCTGAAATTATAAAATACACGTCTCGTGACGTTGGTAATGCAATTCTGAGTTTGCAACAGTGTAAAGTTATTTGGCACCTGTCAAAATCAGTCACGTGACTTACTACTACTACTCGCAGAATATACTAGGACAATTCCAAATTGATTTGCAAAATCGCAGCAAAAAACGCGAAATATCAAACTTTCCATTTTCTCGAGAGATTAATGTCTAGCGAGCTAGCATCATTAAAAATCGACCCTCGCGTTATAGAAATTCGCTAAATCTCGCCGGAATTTATTGTTCAATCAGTCTTCGCCGTTTCGCATTTCCATCTTCCCATCCCTGCGATTAATTGGTTAATCGGTCCGTTCGAAAAACTTAGATTGCGGACGAAATAAAACGCCCGCCCCATTGGTTTATTTATTTGCATCGACAGATTGGTTTCTTTCCCAAACTCGAATCTCTCTCTAACGTTCCGCCATTTATTTAAATCGGATTTATTCATTTCCTACCTGCAAAACTATTTTCCGAAAAACTTTCTTTCGGGTCTTTCACCTGAATAATATATTATAGTGGCTCGTTTAAAAGGTTTTCCATGCTAATCCACCTAAACACAATCGTATAACTATCGATACAGACAAACTGCCACCAACTTCAATCCGGTTAAATGATTAATGATAACGTCAGATAGAGAAAATACTTACCCTCGATAGTCCCGCGTTGGCGTTCCGTAACGCCGGATCCGATCTAATAACTTCATATTTGGAATTGTTATTAATTAATCCTACTAGGAATTCGAAACTTCTCTTTTCGCGGGGGCGAGAGAAATCTCGATTATTCATCGCCTCGTGGGAATCGGGTGGTCCCTGCTGATCCGCCATGTCTTCGTATTGAGTCGAATTAATGTTTATCTGAAATAAATAAAATTTCTTAGAATTAGTTAAATAATGTTAAAATGGTAATAATTGCCAAATGATGTGAAGTTAAAAAATAGCTATTTATGTAACCAGTTACGAAAAGATCGATTTTGTGTAAGGAATGTTTGTAGGGCGAGCGCAGCGAGGTCCTACAATTTGAATGAGTTACACAATAAGACATTTTCGAAACGTGTTGCATACATAATTTTTTCTAATTTTGACCAAAAAGCGGTAAAAACCATCTTTTAAAGTGATTTAACACAAATTCACTTTCATAGCACCTTGTGTAAACAGTGACAACGACATGTTATGATGGATGTCGCCCATATGTTTCTACGGAAATGCATAAAAACAAGGAGTGATGAAATGAACTTTCCATAACTAGTTACATAAAGTGATACTTTTCGTAACTAGTTACGAAAAGTAAAACGTTTTGTCACTCTAATCAGTTTTGAAAAGTGTCACTTTATATGTCAAAATTAGAAAAAAAGTAATTTGGTCAGATGTTTGGTGCCAATAAGCAACTTTTACCATTTGGATCTTTGTTGGTGTGCAGTTTGCAACACCTCCAAAATGGTTAAAGTTCGACACTTCTAAGATAAAAAAGACACTTTCAACGTCTTTTGTCTTTTTTTATTATTTGTGACAAGAAGAAAGCTCACAGAAATAAGTCCATTGCGTAAATCTCATCACAATGGATGGTTTGTGATTGGTACAAAAAACTGCACATGTGGATTTTTTCTGTTACAAGTCTTTTAAAATAAAACTAACTTTCAGTATAGTTTTTTAATTTTATAACCTTTTAAAGGTTGAAAAGTTTTAGTCAGTTTGATCTAACTCAATAGTATTTCCCACGAACTAAAACGTCCTTTTGATTGAAAACTTGAACCAAATCAAAGTCAAACATAAAACTTGAAACTCTTGTCGAAATCAATAAACCAAGACCAGGAATTTAATTTCCACCTCACGTGCGACCAACCCGGACACTCTGGCATCCAATGAAGCGGCAAATCCAAAAAGTTGCCGGAACTTTACGTTCCACTAAAAGTAAATCGTGCCCGTCTCCTAATTTTAACCGTATTTACTACAAGCGTTCCTTCTGTTCCCGACATTGCGGTTTTTTTCCTTGGAAAAATGACGCGAAACCAGACACTTTTCCGATAGGAATCGCAAAACGACAGAGGTGGAAAATTGATGGAACTTAACGTTCCGGACGTTGGTTGGATCCTTGCCTGTCTTGACGTGGTTATTGTAGGGATACTGATAAAATTCCAGTGAGGTTGTTGATCCCTTTGAAGATATTTGAGACAAATCGATGGTGGTGAGAGGGTTCGAAGGTTTCTAGATTAAGAGGCGCAGACGGGGATATTGTTGGATGCTAAAATTGTTACTTGATATGTAGAAAGTTTGTAATATTAATTTGAAATTCCAAACTGAAACCGGTACTCGAACTGGTTTAAATTAGTTTTCAGTCAATCATTACGATATTCACGATTCAATTTGCAGGAAATAACGCAGGCGGTACATTTAACCGAAAAGTAACACCATATTGCAGTTTAAAACTCTCGGCAGACATAAAATTTGCTCGCCATTCGGAATCAATAAGCCCACAGTTGAGGCTGAATTAAATTTTCACCTCACGTTCCACCCACCCAAACGCTTTGCAGGCCGTCAAGCGGCAAATTTAAAGGATGCCCGCCTTTCGGTGCCTGAAAGGACGAAATATTACTTGAAGGTGTTTTTTAACATCTTCAATCAGTTGAGCAACACAAAATGTATCAAAGTGATAAAGGTTGCGAATTTTGCAACAATTTTAAACTGACAATACTGCAAATAAACAAACTAAATGCCAAAACTCAAAAAAGGTATATATTTCAACGGATGCACAATGCAGAGGCACTCTGCATCGTGACGGCCCTTTTAAAATTTATGGGCTGCCATAGAGGGCTCCCCGGTGTTATAAATACACAGGCCGGCACAAAGAAAATTGACAAGTGACCAAATAATGCTGTCGACCGGCTAAAAAAGATTATTAATCGAGCATTATCAAATGACTTTGATAAATTGCCACTCTAATCTGTTCCACCGTCGACGATATTATTTATTAACGACCCTTTTAGTTTTTTGGAATAAACCGCAGGCCCGACTATAGAGAGAGATCTATGGCGGTCTCGTTAAAAGCCAGTTTTGAAGAACTGAGGAATTTTGATTTATTACATTTTAATTTTTTTCACCGTCATCAAGCCAACTACGAATTGTATCTTATAATCATTATCCAAGTTAGCTAAGCTTTAAAGAAAAATAGAAAATGTAATTCTTCTTGGGTTTGTCAGCAATGAACTTTTCACTAGACAGGTTCATTAAGAATTTCACTTGGTATGATTTAGCACTTGCCTGATCGACGTTTTCCAGATATTCGACGTGGCAGAGAAAAGGCCGCATCCGAACGGGATTATCCCTTTTTTTTGAGAAGATAAAAGGATCAATCAATCAGTGGCCCAACAACTGATACCTCAATTAGTGGCAGTTCCCTTACTTAATAACTGGAGTAGCTTTTTATTGTGCAGGCCATTTTTTCCAGTTTTTTTCTTTCGCGGAGACCATTAAACCGAATGCTTTTTTAATTAATCATTAGAAAATTGATGGAGTTCGACGCTTTTTTCCCGGTTTGCGCCACGACAGTATTAAGCATTGCTAATTAACTGAGGATGGGAAAAACATTAAATCGCTTCAATTGTTTCGGATTCAAATGATTGAGTTGCCTATTTACCCGAATGTCACAGCTAAGATATTTTAAGAAAGAATTGAGTTCTTTCAGTCTAAGAACACAGAAGCGAAAAATGTTTTGAAATGATTGGAAACTCTAATTGAAGGCTGACTGATATCGATTTCAAAAGCCAAATTTATGGTAAAGGAGAAGTTCTTCGGCGTCAGGTAAGAAGAGTGGTAGGTAATATGTGTTAAAATGGTTGAGCTGACTAAATGTCAGGAAATTCTAAAAGAAAACCAACTGATAGATTGTAAAAGTCAAACTTATGTTAAAGAAGAATTAAGTTCTTTCAGCGTCAGAAAGGAAAAGTGGAAAAATGTGTTGATATTATCGTGCTGGCTAAATGCCCAGAAATTCTTTCAAAAGACTGATCTGTGTTGAAAGCCATCATAATTTGAGGAACAATTCAGTTCTTTTAGCCTAAGAACAGAGGAGCGGAAAATGTGTTGAAATGATTGGACTGGCATTCATAATTGAAGGCTGACTGATATCGATTTCAAAAGCCAAATTTATAGTAAAGAAGAAGATCTTCGGCGTCAGGGAAGAAGAGTGAAAATATGTGTTAAAATGGTTGAGCTGACTAAATGTCAGGAAATTCTAAAATAAAACAAACTGATGGATTGCAAAAGCCAAACTTATGTTAAAGAAGAATTAAGTTCTTTCAACCTCAGAAAAGAAAAGTGGAAAAATGTGTTGATATGATTGTGCTGGCTAAATGCCCAGAAACTCTTTCAAAAGACTGACTGATCTGTGTTAAAAACCATTATATTTTAAGGATCAATTCAGATCTTTTAGCTTAAGAACAGAGGAGCGGAAAATGTGTTGAAATGATTGAACTGGCTAAATGCTCGGCATTTATAATTGAAGGCTGACTGATATCGATTTCAAAAGCCAAATTTATGGTAAAGAAGAAGATCTTCGGCGTCAGGTAAGAAGGGTCGAAATATGTGTTAAAATGGTTGGGCTGACTAAATATCAGGAAATTCTAAAAGAAAACAAACTGATGGATTGCAAAAGCCAAACTTATGTTAAAGAAGAATTAAGTTCTTTCAGCGTCAGAAAGGAAAAGTGGAAAAAATGTGTTGATATTATCGTGCTGGCTAAATGCCCAGAAATTCTTTCAAAAAACTGATCTGTGTTGAAAGCCATCATAATTTGAGGATCAATTCAGTTCTTTTAGCCTAAGAACAGAGTAGCGGAAAATGTGTTGAAATGATTGGACTGGCTAAATGCTCGGCATTTATAATTGAAGGCTGACTGATATCGATTTCAAAAGCCAAATTTATGGTAAAGAAGAAGTTCTTCGGCATCAGGTAAGAAGAGTGAAAATGGTTGAGCTAACTAAATGTCAGGAAATTCTAAAAAAAAACAAACTGATGGATTGCAAAAGCCAAACTTATGTCAAAGAAGAGTTAAGTTCTTTCAGCGTCAGAAAGGAAAAGTGGAAAAATGTGTTGATATTATCGTGCTGGCTAAATGCCCAGAAATTCTTTCAAAAGACTGATCTGTGTTAAAAGCCATCATAATCATCAAAAAATCAAAAAAGAATTCAGTTCTTTCAGCATTAGAAAGGAAGAATGTGTTGAAATGATTGAGGTGGCTAAATGCCAAGAAATGGTAAAAGACAGCTGACAAGTTTTAAATCAAAATAACAGTATTTAAAAGAAAAATTAATTTGTTTCAACGGCAATAGAGAAGATGTGAAGAATTCGTTACAAATGTCAGAATACACAATGAAAATAACAAAAAAATAATCAAAATATAGTAATAAGTATTGAAATGCTTTAATAAAATTTTCTCTGAAACGAATTAAACACATTTAATTTTTACTGGAAGTTTTATTCTTTGAGCATCATTCAACTGGATTCAGGAAACTTTTTAATTTACTAATTGATACTCAAAGAGTATTTCCTTTAAGTAGGAATAACTTCAGAGAGGTTGTGTAGTTCTTTCAATATAAAGCCAAAATGATTGAGCTGAAAATTTAGTTATTTACTTTTTGTCCTAATTGAAAGTACGTAATTTTTTGCCGGTTTCTAAAGGAAAAGAGCAAATTTAAAAACATTAATGGCGGATTACACCGGCATATTTAAAAGCACCCTAGACTAGCTTATCTTAAAGTGCCCTTAAATACGTTGGTGTAATACGCTATAAAATATTTTGAATGTCAGTGTTATGTAATATGTCGATTGTCCCATTCTTCTTCTTATGGTGCCATCTCTTTATGGAGGTTGGCTATCATTACGGCTATTTTTACTTTGGATGCCGCGGCTCTGAAGAGTTGGAAGGATGTGCATCCAAACCATTCTCTAAGGTTTCTTAGCCAGGACATACGTCTTCTGCCTATCGATCTCTTTCCTGCGATCTTTCCCTCCATTATCAGTCGTAGTATACCGTATCTCTCTCCACGCATAATATGACCGAGATATTCTAATTTTCTGGCTTTAATCACGTTCGCCAGTTCTCTTTCTCTTTTTACTCTGCGTAGAACTTCCTCATTGGTAATCTTTTTTGTCCATGATATTCTTAGTACCCGCCGGAAGATCCACATTTCAAAAGACTGGAGCTTTCTCATTGCGATTTTGTTAATTGTCCATGATTCCAGTCCATACAGAAAGAAGCACTGGGATTACGTAGCATCTAATCATTCTCAGTCTGAGTTGGAGATTTAAGTGGGGATTAGTGAATAGTTGTTTCATTTTGAAGAAAACATTTCTCGCCTTCTCAATTCTAACTTTAATCTCCATAGTCTGATCATGTTTGTCGTTGATCCACGTGCCAAGATACTGGTACTGCTCAACTCTTTCGATCAACAATGAATTGACTTTGATGTTGGTATTAGTATGGCATGATTGATTTTTACTTATGACCATATATTTCGTTTTCTTATAGTTCATTTTTAAACCGTACTCCCTGCTGACCCGGTCGATTTCTTGAAGTATTATTTTAAGGTCATGCTGTCAGTTATGATCAGGGTGTCGTCAGCGTAGCGCACGTTGCAATGGTCTTTCCATTTATAATTATGCCCTCTTTTCTGTTCCCAAGAGCCTCCTTGAAAATGGCCTCCGAATAGTAGTTAAACAGAAGTGGCGACAAAACACATCCCTGTCTCACTCCTCGTTGTATTTTGATGTCTTCTGATGTCGTTCCTTCGGAGCTGATCACAGCAACTTGATTCCAAGTCCTTGATTGTCCCATATGTTTTGTTTTTAACCAGTATTTGATTTGATTGACACTTTACTCTCTTAAAAATATCTAATAATGCCAGTTTAATAGCAGCAATAATTACCTAATTTTTAGGTTGTTTCCACTGTAAGAAAAGAACAGTGCAGCCAACTCGTATTATTATTTGTCATAATAGAGGGTGCTGGTCGCTAATTATTAGGAAAGCCTTTTATCTGGTTACAGTGAACTTTAGCAGGAGTGTGATATTTCGTAGCCCGCATAGCTCCATTGTAAGGAAAGGCCATTAATTCCCAATGTAGATAAGGCTATTGTTCGAAAATCGTGCCGCTCTTACTCTTATGATATACCGTGTGAAATTCATCCAATTTTCCCTGAGAAAATTAAAAGAATTTAATTTTACGCTCGAATAATTTACATCAGCCGCAGTTGGAGGGTGTTAATCTACCTCAAGTGACCCGAAATCATAAACCGACGGAGTGTAATCAAAAACGCCCTGTGTCGAAAAGTCTAACTAGTACCACTCGACACGGAGCAACTTTTACTTTGTTTCAGCAAACTATCGCTTTAATTAAAGCGCATCCAAACTGGCACGGATTTAGTTATAGAGCACCAGGGCTGAGACGCGAAAATGGCTTTTAATTAGTTTTAGCTTTTTAGGTTAAGCAGTTTGAGACTTTTTCAAATTGCGTCTTTGTTTGCCCGCTTTAGAGAGGAACTTCCACTCCAATTTTAGTTAACTACCGACATGTGGCTCGCTAGATAAATTTGCTTCCAGATTAATTAAGATAATTGGGGCCGGGCAAAAGAATATTAATTAGTACCATTTAAAGAAGCCAAATTGGTGTTTCATCAGCAATTCTGCAATAGCTAACAAAAAAAACTAAGCAGAGAAAAAAAAGAAGTAAAAAGAGAGCTTTTAATTGGCCAGGCAATTTAATTGGCCAGGCAAACGAGTCTGGCAACAACAAAACTCATTTGGAGCTTTACGAATTAAAGTTTCTCATTTTGTTTTACTTAGTCAACTTGTTCATATAAATTACAGTCTTCGAGGAATTGCTGATTCGCTTTGACAACAGAAAGGCGTCTTTTAGCGCAGACAATGAAATCTAATTTCGTCGTGACGTGAGATAAGCAATTAAAAATGTAAAGGAATTTCCAACTAAAATCAGCACACATTGAAAAATTAACAGGATTAATTTTCTATAATTTATTCCTCACAGCTGCGCTAAAAATTACACTTTACATTGGTATGCAAATGCAATCACTTTCATTCGTTCATCACAATAACTCAAATCAAACAATACAGCTCGAAAACCTGATTAGAGTATCAAAATTTGCATGCGCTCGTATATTGCAGTGTCGGTTTCCTTCCCAAAGGGTTCCGCTTCAATATTGGACAATTTTTGGTTTGTAATAGAACTTACTTAACCGTGAACAGAGTATTTATGAGCTGGGTCTGGCCACTGGCCAGAAATAATTTAATACGTCGAACATTATTAGAGCGTTCTGCTTGAACTCTCCCAAACTGGACGTCTGGAACATGTTCCGCTTGATTGGATTTTAATAGTAAGGATATTAATATAGATTGCTGGGCGGATATGCAGAATTAGTTTCAGGGAGTGAACATAATCGGATTTTCTACTACTTTTCCTCGTGAAATCAACCTAAATGTGCTATGTCTGATCAAATAAATATTATGAAATCTTCTTGAAAATGGGAAGTTTTAATGGAATTTACCGAACTCGTTTGCTTCGATAGGGTATCATTGTAAACTCCCCCAAAAAACGAATTTGTAATCAAATAACTGTTTAAACGGATTAGCCCGTCCCGGCTACACCAGATTTTAACCGCGCGTTTAGTATTTCTGGTCCTGCTATAAAATGGAATTTTAGATAACTATGTTATGTCATTACTCATTACCATCGGGAGTAAAATCAATACTATTATTTCCATGTTTTGTGTCATTTTCTGTATTTTTACCAGAGCAAAAGTTACGTTAAAATATAACCTTCCAAATAGGTAAAAGTAGGCGACTAAACTCAAAGTGTCACGAATAATTTGTTAGTGTTTACTATTTCATTCGCTCATAGGCAGGTCAAACTTTTTTATTATTAATTAATCCAACAGCAAACTCGAGTAACTTTGAGTAGCTCTAACTTCACTGCACTTTCCCAAGTAATGTGTAAACTAGAGCAATTGGCGGTTACGTCATCATTTGCGTTTCTTGTCTGTCACATGCATATTGTATTACGTCCTGATTCACAAAATGCATGTGAATTATGTTTTATTAGTAAATTTTTAGAGCTACTAAAGTTATTTTGCTTTTGATGATCAGAAGATTTTGTTGTCCTTTTTCGTAATTACAATTATACAGGTTGTCTAAAATTTAAATCCAAAAATTCATATTTTTGAAATTGCCAAAATAAATTTTATGTAATACATCACCTTTAAGCATTTCCAGATAGCATTGAATTATTTTTTTATACAGGGTGACTCCAAAGTTGGTGCTTTTCTTTCACCTGCGAATAGAGCTTCAAAAAATAAGTTTTTTTTTCCTTTAACGCTTTTTCGAAATATGAACAATAACGAAGATACAGGGTGTCAAAGTTTTACTGAAAAAATAAAAATTTTATGATTTTGGCCAAACCACTTGAAGTAATTAAACAAAATTTTGTAGGTGTCAATAGCTACGTGGAAAGGAAATTTTCCAACAAACAACAATTTTTTTGCGTTTACCAGTAGCGCGCGTATAATTTTTTAAAAACATTTTCGAAAAAATATATTGCCCTACTAGTTTTTTTTTCAACATAAAAATTGAAAAATTGAATTCCTTGTTCAATTCTAAAAATAAAACCCCTTTTATTATTTTTTGCAACGATGCACCGCTTTCGAGTAAAAAAATAAAAACCATCTTAATGCGTGCCTAAAATTAAATGCTGTCTTAATTTAAAATGTCAAATTATTAAAACTTAGTTCAAAGGCGGCTGAAATCTTTTGTTTATGTTTATGTCTGTTGATAAAGAATAACCTGTAGTTAGTTAAAATTAAATTTAAGTTATTTTTTTGTTTGTTTTTTTTCAGTAAAATTTTGACACCCTGTATCTTCGTTATTGTTCATATTTCGAAAAAGCGTCAAAGGAAAAAAAAACTTATTTTTTGAAGCCCTATTCGTAGGTGAAAGGAAAGCACCAACTTTGGAATCACCCTGTATAAACGGGAAACATGTTGAACATATTGCGCATACATAATTAACATAAGATCAAATTTTCAAGTCAATTATCCAGCTTAAAACAATAAAATATATAAATATTTTCTATCTGGTCAAATTATCAAGTCAATTTTCATATCTGAAAAGTGAATTCAATCAAATTATCAACTTCAAATCATATTTTAAGTTTGAAAAATGCCTTGCTGATCAACTTTTCTAGTCAATTCTCCAGCTTGAAACAGGAAAATGTGAAACTCTCTATTTGATCAACTTATCAACTTTTAAGTCAATTTTCTGATCTAAAACGTAAATTGAATGCCTTTAATTTTAAGAATTAATAAAAAAAAAACAACTTGTGAGTAGTTGGGATATAACATCGTTCTTTCTTAATTATTTCAAAAATAATCATTTTTTCAAAGGTAGTAAGATAATATTATAAAAATAAGAATGTTTCATTTGAAAAACTTGCCTTTTTGCTCTTTTTAGAACTAACTTTTTTAAGCCTATTTTTGACCACCCTGTATTATTAGTTCGACGTTTCTTTGCACTCACTCTTAGGAACAATCTTTGTTTAATACGAAAAAACAACAGATACAGATACAGATATACAGGATGTCTCTGAAAGGTCTGTACAAAATCCTAGGACATATTCCAAAATATCAAAATAAGCCGATTTAAAGCAACTTACCTTGTCCGAAATTGCTCCGTCTTCGAGATACAGAGTGGTAAAGTTAAAAAAAGAAAAATACATTTATTTAAATATAGTGTTAATTTTGTAACTTATTACTTTCAAATCTGGTACCCAGGTGTTTTTTTGATATATGAAACTCAAATTTGAACACATTTTTACTGCCGCCGTTAGAAGGCGCTTTACACTGTACTTCTGATAGTTGTAACTTCTATAGTTGTACACTTCTCGGTGTACTTTTCTTATTTATTTTTTCAGAAAATGATGTTTTAAACATTTTAAAGAAAAAAAGGTACTCTTGCTAAGAACCGCTAATGTAAACCGTTGTCGAGATATTTCGGTTTTTAGTGTTCGATACTGTACCGAAATACTGTCACCTGAATTGAAATTGAGAGTGTCCAAATTTGGTTTTGCATTTCATAAAACCTCTGGCTACCAGATTCGAAAGTAATATGCTACAAAATGTACAATCAATTTTTAAAAACAATCGCTTTTTATTTTTTAACTTTACCACCCTGTATCTCAAAAACGGGCTGACGGACAGAAGGTATATCACATCATTCACAAAATATGTCTAGAACTTTTTAAAAATATACAGGATTTCTTATTTAACATAAGCAAGTTGGCGTCTACTTCCGCTTTTACCGAAAGTGGTAGAAAACTATTTTTAAAATATAGAACCGATCGAAATTATCCTAATTCCAAGATTTCAAATTTCTATAATTATTTGATCTTTTAAGAAACATTTAAAGAACGATTAGTCTTTAGTTTTCTTTAAGGAATTATCACGTCACCTTGATGAGTATTTCTATGTTGCTGTTCAGATTATCATTTGTCTGTCGTTTTATTCGTATTTTTCACGTTCACCTATTCCAAAAACTCTTTTTTAAAACTTACTCTCCAGATTATTCTGAACTTGTATCATGTGACATATCGTTTATAGTTTCAATATAGAGCTCAATATTGACAATAATAAATCTGAAGTCTTACTCGTTGACTTTTATTTACACTTTACTCTACAAAATGTAGCACGTGACTCAATATCGTAAAAATGTCGCATCCTAGCTATTCCACAGTAATTCTTTCCATTGTGGAAACGACGAACAAAGAAACTTTTGTTTCTCGAACATTTTCAGAGTCACTTCCTTTTCAATGCTACAAGTCGAAGAAAACTTTCCAATTTCTGTTACGAGCTGCAATCAAACAATCCTAAATTGCAATTACGGCCCAAATTGAACTTATGTTCGTGTTAGCGCCTCCGAATGAGCAACTTCCGCCCCGGGTAAATTGAAATCAGCTATAAACGCCTACGTTCCTTGTATATTTAACTTTCGATTTTCTACGTGAATCAGGCAACATCGACAGCGGTAAATATAAAGAAAAAATCCTATTAGAAGTGGAAAAATCAGGTTAGGGTCTTAAAGGAAAGCCAGAGAAAAGGGCACCATAGCGTTATAAGATTTGGATAATCTCAACAACAACCTGTTGCTGAACTATAGTCTTGATTTATCACATAATTGGTCAGGTTTGATGGTTAATTATGTGATGAACTTAAGTAACTTTAGTTTGTAGTTAATTGGAGCAAATCAAACTCGGAATGGTTATTTAGTACTGCAGATAGAATACAACAAAGTTAAATTTACCTACAAAACTCACAATTTGTCTACTTTGTAATAAAAGAGAACGCTTCTCTGAAACTTGCACATTTGTTCTACATTATCTTACATTATAAGTATTAAATTAAATTATTAACTGTAATTATATCGGTTTTTGTAGCAATAATTACAGCAAAAAAACGAGAATTTTAAATACCGTTAAATTTAAAATTAACTACATTATTGCATGTTTTCAATCATTTACCGTAGAAATTTTGCCATATTAAATGTTCCATTACTAAACACTGCACAATTCCATAGGAATAACCTTATAAAATCTCAATAAACCTTTCCCCAAGACAACAAAAAGAAGTGAAACTAACGCAAAGAAATAATCCTCGGGGAACTATACTCTGCCCACTAGGGAAAGCCCACATAAAAGAACTTTTGCCGTTCGGGAATTTTCGCTTTATCTACTCCAGGTATCCTGTAAATTGCTTTGGGATGTAGACGAATTTTCTTCTAATGGACGGTAGTTTCTTAACATTGTGTTCGGTTTGAAAGTTCAAAACCTGGTTAGACATTCGACCTGCCGGATTTTACAACACCTTATCCATAAAACATTTAAAAGCGAACATCTGGAATTCAAATCGGAGCCGAAATAAAAATTTCATGGCTTCTCGACTTTTATTTCGCCGGCGAATGGCGCAAACAAGAGTTTTTAGCGATCGCCCTGACAAAGATAAAGCAAAATAAGCACTAAAGTTTACAGCGGAGTCGCAGAGATAGAAAACTGGAATTCTGAAGGGTCGTCGTTTTTCTCGGTCCCGATCTAAAATTGGTCCGATCGCGTTTTACTAGTCAAAAAGCGTCACTCGAACGAAATCTCGACTTTATACCGGTAACTTTTCAGAAATTAGACGGCACACCGACTTAAATTCAACTTTAAAACCCTTTAAATGCAGTTTTAAATTCCTGTCGCATATATAAAACTGTCGTATCGGAACTTGTTGCAGTCCCTCGGGAAACCACGTCGAGCTGCTAGTTAATTTCCATCTCACGTTCTCGACGTTTTACTCGAGAAATGAAGCCGCAAATTCTGGTCAGAAGTTTATCCTACTAAAAGGCTAATCACGACAGCTTTCTAATTTTGGTTATCTAGATGACCTCCATTGTGGTTTTTCGTAACTGGTGCAATAATTGTTCGTTTTGTTATTTAAGCAGAATTTTCATCGAATACAGGTATCAGAAGGTAAAACATTAGGAACTTTAGCAAACTGTCAATATCGGTTGTTTTACAGAAAACAGTAGACAAGATTAGAATAGAATCGTATAGTTTCTTTGCTCATTTTCAGAGATTAAGAAAATAGTTATTATACAGGGTGTAGTAATAATTCACCATTCGATAGCCAATCAAAAAATAAGTTGACTTGCATTATGTAATTTTTCTGAAAAACGTTTCCTAAGATACAGCTCACCAAATTTCAATTTAAAAAATCGTTTTATAGGGTAAAACTGAACATTCAAGACTTGTGAGAGTCCAAATTTGTACTGAATAGTCTAAAAATTTGCTATTAACTACTAGGAATAGCCTTATAATTCGTTTTCTCAGACTGTCAGTATCTGAAACTGGATTTTAAGAACTAAAAACAGTCCGGAAATCAAGACAAAGATTGTATTGTACATAAAATTCATTTTTTGCTATTAAAAATAATCTAAAAGTTTATTAAAAGGCTAGAACTGACTTGGACTAAAGAGAGTCTATTTTCAAGACTTTAATTGGTGTACAACTAAATTTTCTGAAACAAGACTAGAAGTGAATTAAATTTTCGGACTATTTTATTTCTCAAGACTAATATCGTAGCATTTGGTACCAAAAATTTGTTACTTTTATTACTGAAGAAACTTGACTTTTGGAAATAGTCTTAAACTCGATTTTTCAGTCTTAAAAAGCAATAAAAACAGTCTGAATTTCTTAGAGATACTACAATTTATTGCACCTATGAGTGTAGAAATTTAATAGTAAAGAAGCTAAGCTTGAAATGACATTTTCAAAAGACTATCTTATCTTCTATCATCTTAGAACCCTAAAAACAGTCTAGATTTTTAAGAAATACATGAATTTTTAGCACTGAGGTGTCTAGAAGTCGATTTAATAGTAAGAAAGCTTAGAATGATATTTTAAACCTATGGAGAATGTAAAAATTGTTTTTTTAAGTTTGCTATGTCAATAACTTCGATTTTCCAAGCTGAAAGCAGTTTTGAAACACTAAAAATAGTCCAGAATTCTAGGAATATGAAAAGCAAAGTAAAAAGTACGAAAAGTTAGTTTTCAAGACAATTTGTATGAATCTAATGTCAATGTTCTGTATTTAACACTATTTTCAAGACTAAAATATTGAAATTTGTCTTCAAATTATGAAAACTTAGTTGAAATGCAAATTTTAAGCTTCTGATGTCACTTTTCATTAGTTCAGAGTCACTTTTTGGTGTTCAAGTCAATTTTTAAGAGTTAAATGTATGAATTTGTAATCAAAAATTCTAGAAAAATCAATTTTTATTACTAAAGTCTCTCGATTTGTATTAAAACTGGTTACAAACAATTTTTAAGCTTCTGAAATAAATTTTTATCTTTTCTAAATCAATTTTCACAACTAAAGAATTTTAGTTTATTTGAAAACTATAAAAACTGGCTACAATGAAATTTTTTAGGCTTCTTAAGTCAATTTTTCGTTTCCAAGACAATTTTTAAGTTGGGTTGGGTTAGTTTTGGATCTTTGAACGTAATAACTGAATTATCTCGGAAACAAAGTTTTAAATTAGAATTTTATAAGAAATAATTTCTTTTTCATCGTGAACAATAAAATTAAAAGAAACTGTAATTTTTGAAAAATATCCCAACACTTAAAGAAAATAAGGCAAAAACATGAAAACCATCTTCCTGTATCTACGCTTCTGGAGAATTTTGGCAAACGTCATTCATAATGAGTATTAATTTCATGAGTCCTTGTTCCAAATTTGATCCAACGGTCTGACAGTTATGACAAAAAAAACCGATTTTTTAAAGTGAAATTTGAAGAACTGTATTTTCCTTAGGAAGCCTTTTTCAGAAAAATGACATAATGCATGTTTACTTATTTTTTGATGGGCTATCGAATGGTGAATTATTGACATTTAAAACTGGACCACCCTGTATATGTAGGGCCCAAAGTAATTTTTTCAAAAAATTTACGAAAAACGATAAATTATCAAGAATTTTCTTTTACAAATGTTTTCAGATTTTGATTCGTTTTCTTCATTGAATCACGCTGCAAATTGTATTCGTAACTCTGTGAAATAAAAATTGAGAGTTGTGACATTAAATAATAGTTTAAGACGTCAAATTTAACATGACTCTTCACTGCGTGGCTTATAAAATTATAAAAATCTAATATTCAAACTGTTCAAGTACGCGTTATTACACTTCTGACAACAATATGCATGCTAGTGAAGTTTTGCCTATAAGCTGAATAACAATTTTACGATCAAAGGCCTCTTTAACAAAATCCGCTAGCGCTAAGGTATTTTTAAATTTAATAGCTTCATCCAAAACGCTCTTACCAGTGAAATTGGATTTTTATTGATAATCAAACGAGAAAAACAAAGAATAACCTCGAAAAACATCCTGCTTGCTAACAACCTCGACATAATACAAGCTCAACTTTCCTTCCAATTAGTTTTTACACATTCTTGTTTAAGAAGCGCAACAACGCCAATTAGTGTTTGCTTTACATCCTATCAGAAACAGAACCAGGTTTTTCATCCAATTAACTTGATTTCTGTAAGGCTGTTTAATTTTTCAGTGAAAAATGAGAGTCGAAATTAAAATTTGCATCAATAACTGGATGAATATTAAGAGAGAAACAAACACGAGGTTTGTTTGGCTATAACTGCCAAACATTTACCCTTTTTGGAAAACGAATAGATGCAATGCCGGACCGGCTAAATAAATATTACACTACATTGAATTTTGTGGTATGTTTCAATTTATTACAAAATGTGGTTTGAAATGTTTTCATTTAAACTGTTTTGGAAAATTATAAATGACATAAACATTGTAGTTATCCGAAAGAGATATAAAACATGTGTGTACTATCAAAAAATGCTATTTTTTACGTCGGTAAACATTGAACCAATATTAAATTAATTGTATGCTATTTTATCGAGGGGTAAACCGCTAGGGTATTATGATGTACAAACTTTAGGAATTAATGGGCATTACTTACATTAGTATTTCTAAAAATATTATTAGAATTGGGACTAAATTATTAGAAAAAAAATCATAAAATATTTTTTTCTATACATCTACCATTCAAATTGAATCCAATGAAAAATTATGAATTTTGTAATTTTACTTTTAAAAATTTTGACGCTCTTTAGCCGCAAAACCGTACCACTAAACAATCAACTTTTATACGTCAATAGAAAACGTATTTCATTGGCTATCCTTTGGCATATAAAACACTACTAAAAATGGTGCAAAAGGATGCACGAAAAAAGTCATAAAAAAATAGTCAAATTTGACGCTCTCTACCGGCCAAACCGCCTAACCTATCAAGGTAAGTTGGGCTATTTTTAGAAAGCTTATTTCATTGGCTATCCATAGACGTATAAAACTCTAGCAAAAAAAAATGCGATTAAACGAGTTTTTGAATATTAAACAACAGGATACACAAAAAAAAAACGCTCTCTAGTGGCCGAACGATACCACTAACCAATCGACTTTTCTACGTCAATGGAAAGCTCATTTTATTGGCTGTCTATCGACATATAAAAGTATATACAAAGTGTTACAAATACGCGTGTTATTTACGGTTTACAGACAGGGTGCCCCAGAATCACTTTTTGACTGGTTGGGGCTAATTTCACCCTGGTAAATTAGGAAAACAGGGTTTCATGAGCTACTAGGTCTACTGCGATGTAATGCATAGAAATTTCTTGAAAAACCCATTTTGCAAATGACAATTCTCGTAAGGGTCAAATTTGCCTGAAACACCACACCACCCCAATGGGTTTTGCGTTATGTTGGCCACTTAGTGCAAGGGAAAATCGACCTTAATGACTTTATTTCTAAATTTTGCTGCGGCTTTAAATTTGACACTCACTGTGCTAGGTTTGTGCGAAATACCAGGACCGTACCTGACCGATTTAAAAAAAATTAGAGTGGTGCCAGTCAAGGAAAACATTTAGTTAACTTTGGAGCCCTCTGGCGGCCAAACCAAGCAACCTATCAACACCAGCGGCCCTATTTTTGAAAAGCCCATTTTATTTTCTAGTTTTTACTGAATGGGCCTATCCCACATATCATAAATTTTTGTTTTAATGGCTGGAATCGAAAGAATAGGATCAAAAAACTAATTTTTCATATTCTTGGAGAAATAATTATGGTCATAAATGTTCCTACATTAGTTTGAATTTGTCCATTAAATTTAAAAGATCTGTTTTGGCGCGCATGTGACGTACGTAATTCTGGGCGATTTTATTGGCTGTTGCACGCCATCTGTTTCACTTCTTGTCGCTGATTGGTTGATAGTGTAGTACGTCACCGGCGGCGGGCGTTTTAAACATGAGATTAATGTAGTTTTTATCATCATTTTTTTTCTATTTAGACTTAATATTTTTGAAAACAAAAAAATACGGGTATAATATTTTCAATCCGTCTTTGTAGTGATGAAATAAAAAAAAATTGTGGGACAGGTCCATTTGTCAGCTACTACTTTAACCTTCAATAACTTGATTATTTTGTGAGTTACAAGGTGGTTCAATGTATCAATTTAAAGAATAAATTTTTCAAATAATTGACAAACTTACCTTAATTTTGAACAAAGAATCAGACAACGTTATAAGAATAAGGAGTGTCCAATTTGAATAACGTCCTTTTTTAGAACTGATGTCCTGAGCTTTTTTTTTGACTATCCTGTATCATATATTTTATCGTTTTTCTGCACCCACTCTTAGAACAAACCTTGTATAACACGAGAAAACACAAAAACGACTAAAAATATTAAATTTCACATAAAATGGTAAATATCTCAGAAACGGATACAGATAAGTGTATGACATTAATACACGAAATATGTTTAGAATTTAACGTAGAATCCAAAAATGCCACAATATACAGGATGCCCCATTTAAACTAAGCAGCAGTTGATATCTACTTCCGGTTAAATCGTTGCAGGCATATTTTTTTATTTTAACTTTTTTTAATTAAATAACTTTTTTTTTTGGACTCTCAAGTTGTGGTAATTCAGAAAATTAGTGGCTATTGTTAGGTTAGGTTAGTTATTGGAAATAGGAAAGGAATTAGTGTACAATATTCTACTCAGTGGTTTACCCCTCGTATTGTTTTTGTTCAGTTAAGTTAAACAAAAACAGAAAACTGTATTAAACTATTAAGACCAAAGTTAGGCGACAACATCATCCCGTAAAGCTATTTCTTTCAGACGCTCCTCAAAAAAATATGAAATAACACTTTTACGACTGACCGAACTGATACCTTTCACCAAAACCATCAAAAAGCTATTCCAGATTTAATAACTTCTCCGTGAATGCTCTTAGCAATGAAATTGGATTTTTATTGATAATCAAACCAGAAACACAAAGAAACTGGAAGTAATGTGAGTTGTTTACTGTCACGCAAAATTGAAAAGCCTCTATTTCAATTTTCTTGTTTGTTTGACTATATGTTCATCGGTTTTCTGTTAATTTTTGATATCCATTACTCGAAAGGGCGTGTAGCTGTGAATAGAAACAATGCGAATGTTGTGCCTCCGCTGTGAGCAAACAATCGAGGCAATATAGAAATGTGTATTCTATAAATAAATCCAGCAATGTGGAATACTGAAATGTTATTTGAAACATCGATTATTTACCAACATTTAGTTTATTGAATTTATTTTTTTGCTGTTTTTGTCAGTTTGCCAAGTAACGCTATCTCGTGAAAGTCGTAAAGTCTTAATGTCATGAGGCAAATTAAATTTTAAGCTCCATTACCTAAAGTTTTACGACCTTAACTACCATCCGGAGAAATTCAGTCTCGCTTCCATATTATCAGCAATTGCAGCCCACGGATATTAAATTCCATATAAGAGTCATGCGGACCGTTAAATACATCTTTTCGGGCGGAATATGTGGCCACGTATGTTTTACAACTGACACAATACGCAAAAATTCCCTATAGTTTTGGTGCTAAAGATAATAAAATTTTCACACCTTACCTGGCTCGTTCAAGCGTTGAAGAATGTAAGGACAATTGTGCATCAAATAAGTTTCTTCCTGTGTGGATGAGTAAATGTGCTGGGTACATGCCTAAACTGAATATTTACTAGTAATATTATAGTGTGAAGTATTTTAGCCAGAATGGTGATATAATTCAAAAAGTAGTTGCTAGTTTCAGGTAAAAATTGGATTCACGAAAAAATGTAATGAGATTTTCAACGTGGGTATTTTCTTTTGTTATCAAAGAAACTACATAGCTAAATTAATTTTAGCTGATAACAACCTTATTAGGCACCCAAAGTCATATTATATTCAACTGATTTGAAATAGTAATTGGTCTATTTCATATCGCACGCTGAAAATTGCCTGTGATTAGTCTATTTCATATCACACAGTTGCGGAAAGTCTAGGATTCTACAGGGTGGTCCAGGTTTAAATGTCAATAATTCATCAATCCACAGCCAATTAAAAAATAAGTTGACATGCATTATGTCATTTTCCTGAAAAATGCTTCTTAAGGGAAATAAAGTCCTTCAAATTTCTGTTTAAAAAAATCGTTTTTTTTGTCGTAACTGTCCGTGTAAGACCGTTGGAGCAATTTTGATCAAATTTGGAACAAGCACTTATGAAATTATTACTCATTATGAATGACGTTTGCCAAAATTCTCCAGTAGCGTAAATAGAAGAAGATGGTTTTCATTTTTTTGCCTAATTTTCTACCTCTAGAGATTTTTCAAAAATTACAGTTTCTTGTTCCCGATGGAAAAGAAATTATCTCTTATAAAATTCTGATTTGAAACTTCGTTTACGAGACAATTCAGTTATTACGTTCAAAGAACCAACACTAACCCAACTCAACTTAAAAATTGTCTTGGAAACGGAAAATTCACTAAAGAAGCTTAAAAAATTTCGTTGTAGCCAGTTTTTATAGTTTTCAGGCAAACTGAAAGACTAGTTTTGAAAATTGACTTGAAAACATAAAAACTACTTTTTCTATAATTTTTGACTACAAATTCATACATTTAAACCTTCAAAATTGAACAAAAAAAAGTGACTCTGAAGCAATGAAAAGCGACATCAGAAGCTTAAGCATTTGAAGAAAGTTTTCATAATTTGAAGACAAATTTCAATATTATGAAGTCTTGAAAACAAACTTTTCCTGCTCTTTACTTTGCTTTTCATTTTCTTAGAATTCTGGATTATTTTTAGTGCTTCAAAACTGCTTTCAGCTTGGAAAATCGAATTTCAAGACTATTTTGACCAAGTTATTGACATAGCAAACTTAAAAAACAATTTTTACATTCTTCATAGACTTAAAGTGGCATTCCAAGCTTTGTCGCTATTAGTTCGAGTATTTCTTAAAAATCTAGATTGTTTTTAGTGCTTTAAGGCTGTTTTCAGTGCCTCAAATCGAGTTTCAAGACTATCTTTACAAAGTTTTTGTTTTATCAGGTCTAAAAGCCAGTTTGTACACTGTCCATAGTCTTAAAAATGTTATTTCAAGCTTCTACTCTATTAAATTGACTTCTACACTCATAGGTGCAAGAAAATGTAGCATCTCTAAAAAATTCAGGCTGTTTAAGACTGAAAATCGAAATTGACTATTTCCAAAAGTCAAGTTTCTTCAGTAATAAAAGTAAAATATGTTGGTACCAAATGCTACGATTTTGATTTTGGTACCAAATAGTCCTAAAATTGACTTGTTTCAGTCCAGAAAATTGAGTTGTACACCAATTAAAGTCCTGAAAATAGACTGTTGGACTCTCTTTAGTCCTAGTAAAGTCAGTTCTAGCCTTAAAAGTAAACTTTTAGATTATTTTTAGTAGTAAAAAATGAGTTTCATTTGTCTTGATTTCCGGACTGTTTTTAGTTCTAGAAATCCAGTTTCAGACACTCGATCAGGATGGCAGTCTGAGAAAACGAATCATAAGACTATTCCTAGTAGTAAATAGCAAGTTTTTAGACTATTCAGTACAAATTTGGACTTTCACAAGTCTTGAATGTTCAGTTTTACACTATAAAACGATTTTTAAATTGAAATTTGGAGGACTGTGTCTTTTTTAGGAAACGTTTTTCAGAAAAATGACATAATGCAAGTCAACTTATTTTTGATTGGCTATCAATTGGTTAATTATTGACACTTAAAACTGGACCACCCTGTATATTCGTTCAACCGGTGGCCTACTGTTCTCTTCTCTAAACTGTTAAGGAATTAACCAATATCCCTGAAGGAGAGGAAAAATTTTTTTTCTTTTGCTATTGAAATCTAGTTTTAAGGCTATTTCTCTTTACATCAAATTCTCTGCGTTTTTGTTCAAGTTTTATCATTTGACAGACCTATCAGTACAAGTTGGCATTGTATGTACTCGTACATTTCAAAACCAGTCGCTTTTAATCCGCTTTTGTCGTGTATGAACTCAATCATTACATCCACTCTGAAGCAAAACGACATCAAAGCCGTATCCGCAGTTTAAATTATGCCCGTATCTCGTTGGATTGCTGGGCCACTATTGTTTCTTAATTATCTCCTTCACATGCTCGACAAAAGCGCTTTTATCTCGTCTAGCTGTGTTAATTGAAGACCTAATGAAAGTATTGATTGTCTGGTTGGAGGGAAGATGAACAGCACATCGCTGGTAAAGTTTGTCTTGCTCAAAAAGTGAACAAGTCACTAAGGAGCTATTAAAAAGTTTAAAGAAAGAACGATTTATCTCGAATTTAATAACTAACTAACGGAACTTTATTTTATTCTTCGAAAAGTCCGGAATCCTCCAAATGGCTTCGAGAACTAAAAAGTGGCTTTGCCCAAGTTCTCTCACTCCTGTCGATATTTACGGAAACTTTGTCGAGACTTGTGTAGCGAAGCGTTGGCGCAAACTTGTTTGCTTTCTTTGTCATATCGACACGGTTGTACAGGCAAAAAACTAAACGAAAAAAGTATGGCACTGTTACTCTGTCTCAGTCCAATTAAAACTCGACGCACAAGCTGGAAAATCTCACGGTTTTCATTGAATGTTCCGGAACTAATCAGCACGAAACTGATTCGAACCCGGCTAGAAGAAACGTAAAAATTTACTAAAAACGCGCACTCGACCGAGATTAACCTGCGGTTTTATGGCCCTTTCTATTAGGGTGATGCATCGCCTTTTCAGATTGGTTCATTGATTGCCCTTCTGCGATCTGCCTTTCAAATTAACGTTATCTGAGGGTCTGTGATTGGAACCGGTTATTTGTTGGCGTACCGTAAAAGAGAGATTTTTCTTCTTGGGACGTTTTAACCAAAATGATCCATCTTAGTAGCTTTTACTATTTTTCTTAATTTTCAGAGTTTTTTAGTTTAGAACTTTTATTGTAACCAGGTTTTTTCAGTATTCAGAAGGCTTTACCTTGTGTGTGAATGTGGTTAGATGCAGTTTTTTTTTAAAGTGTGTGTCGTACCGTCTCAAATTATGTAAATGACTTTGATAATGTTTAAGGAGTGAGTCTTAAATTAGGTGAAATAAGTACAAGAAAAGTTCTACAAAATTGTTAATTTTTCGAGGGTAATATCCTTAGTGCATTTAATTTTTCCACAAGAAAAATTAGATGCACGAGGGATATTTGGTAAGATTATTTCCTGAGTTAAATAAACATTTTATTTTAATTATAACAATAAGAACAATAATTAATAAGAACAATAACTTTCAAGCTAGAAAGGGTAACACTATTCTTTATGTTGCTGTGAGGAGTGTGCAATTTTTTCGATTTTTTTTCCGGAAAAACGGCTGACAGCTAAGTTGACAGTTGTTAAGTGATTTTTCCACTTAAAATTTACATTTGTTATACTAATTCTTGATAGCGATTGGTCAAAATTGATGGAAGGAAATAATAAAAAAAAACTTCTTTTTTACTAGTTTTTGAAATTCAATAGGTATCTCGGTAACATGAAGAGCTAGAGAGGCCAGTTTTGGCTTAGTTTGTAGTTTTTTTTATCCTTTTTTAATGGCGTTTAAAAGAAATCTATAAAGAGTTCAAATAAAAAAGTTACAATCATTCAAAAATTAAGAAAAAATACCATTTTTGCAAAAAGTGCAATTTTGCAATTTTTTTGCAAATGCACAGCAAAGGGCATATTTATACCGAAGGACCTTAACAAAGAACGAGTATACTATCGAAGAACATTTCAACTCATTATAAGCACTTTTCCATAATCAAATTTCTAAGCAATCGATCTACATTATCAAAACTCTGACTGAAACTGAAACTGAACTGAAAAATAAAGTTCCTGTGCAGAATATTGTTCTAAAATAAACCATAATTATAAAATGAACCATTTGGAGATCCACACTTGACTACCTACTTACTAAAAAATAGTAATAAACTCAAAAAATTTACTATTTTAATACAAATCTTTCGTCACCTTATTTTACTTTGCCATCCAAATAATGTTTCTGAATTAAAAGCTTTGCAGAAACAGGACTTAAAGAAACATGTTTGCTTCCAAAAAAACAATTAAAACCCCCTACCGGCCATGTGAAAATTAGATTGGTGAGACTCGTACAATAGCCTTTACAATACAAAGGCTACGTGTGGTTCTCTTTTATCTTTGTATCTTTGCCAATTCCCTTGTGTATTGTTACAGAAAATGGTTTTGTTGGTAATTAATGAAAAAATATATTAAGACCCGCTTTAATAGAAAAGCTTTTAAGGTTGCATTATACAAAAAAAAAACTGGTGCGTCATAAGCCTCAAACGAGGTTTCATATGCTAAAAAAAGCCACACTCAAGCAAAACACGCCGAGGCATGAATTATAATAACGGCAAAACAGGGGGGGAATCGTAGATTAATGGAACTTCTTAGAAGTTCCACTATTGTTCAGTTTTCCATTTCGAAACTGTTTACATTAAATTTAACCTGTAATATTTCACGGGGGCAGCGAAATTATTCAGACATCGCCTATGCACGCCGTTACCGACTGCAACCGCGAACTTCCGGACATAATTTATCATACTGCCAGGCCATTTACTCTACAAATGGTTTATTCATTAGCTTTGAGGAGTTAAGGGAAAAACAAATAGTTTTCGGTCAGACCCCTAATGCAGGGATACCGATCACGCACCCCCTTAATCCGTTTTATGGTACCCCATTCGATAATATCATGAATTTTTTGTTTCGAACTTCCAGTTATAAATACAAAATTGGAAATTGTATAGAAGTTTTAATAAAATGGGTCTCATATGTTTACAAATTATGAAACAAGTTTTTACTTATTCTAGTTGTAAAAAAATTAAATTAGTGGGTTGAATAGTGTATATTTAGATTGTGCATCTAATGCAGACAATAGTCGCTGAAAATTCTGTGCGATAGAAAGTCATTATACAGACAAAATCAAAGTTATAACAGGAAATGAAACAAAATTATCTGTAAATGAATTTTTATACATAAAGAACTAGCTTCTTTGTTTGACCTGCTTTTTCTGTCCACAATATCAGACTTCCTGACCTTATCAGTGCGCCTCGTTACATTCAACATGCAAACTTCCATTCCAAAAAAAAGGCATTCCATCATTCTCAAAACTAAGGAAAAGACAAAAACCCAAACATTATGCAGACCGTTCTTTCACGGTAAACTTTGAATCGACACTTTGCCGCGGATCTTAATTAGATTTGCTGCAACTTTAACTCTTGGAATATTAATGAGGTTTGAGTCTTGACAAAAGTAAACCGCCCTGCAGCTGCGTTCACAAATATTGAAGTTTGGCTTTTTGATGGGTACAAGCGGAAACAGCGCCCGATAAAACCAGCAAAACTTTCCTCTCTATTCTTGTGCCAGTCTCGTTTTTGAAGTTTTACGGTGTGGCGGAGACAGGACCAGTTTCAAAACTAAACCTCTTAAATGTGACGTTAGTTTTTATTATGGAGGTATAAAAGAGTTTGTAATTGAATGATATATTGTTCCGCAAAGAGGAAAAGTGACATCTGTGATGTTTTTAGGGTGAACAGTATCAAAAGTAGCGTATTCAGCGTTTTCTACATCAAATTGCTAGTTTGCCATATAAACTATAATCGAAAAGTCTTTGGTTAGAGAAATACAGGGTGTGTGGATAAAAAGACTAATTTTGTCTATTGTTCATTTTTCAGTGGCGTTAGACCACCAAAAAGCCACAACACTGTTTTTTAAGTGATTTTGATTTCCCAATGTTGATGGGATTATGAACATATTTTTTACTCAAAAATTATGCGTTTATGAAAACAAACAAAAAAGAGCTCTTTTGAGGTAAATTGAATGGGGAATCCAAAATTTATTTCTATTTTATGAAAAACCAAAGGCGTAGGCAACTTTTTTCTTTTAAAATATTTGGTACCTTGTCTGTACAGGGTGCTGCATTTTCGATGGTTTTACGGGGTACAGAGAAAACGGTAATAGATAGAAAAAAGTAGCACACGTGTTCTGATCTCTTTTTCTGAGCTGAGATGACTGGTGAAAAGTGGGCGGCGCAAACTTCTTTTGTTTCAAAGATACGGGGGTTTTTTGAAAAATGGTCATTTTTAAACCTCCTCTGTATTTCATTTGCTATTAAAGTTTCCGGTAGAAGTTTTGACGTAGAATCCAATGGTGTAGTCAGTTTTTTTCTATTACATTTAATTTCTGACATATGACAGAAAGTTATATTTTTTTAAATGGAACACCCTATATATTTTTATGTCATTTAATTTTGTTGATTTTTACTTTTTCAACGGTGTATTCAAACATATAAGTTTGTAAACGTTAATCTTGGTAATTAGAAAAAAAGCGTTTCCTTAACAAAAAAGTGCTAAATAATATGTATAAAAATACTCACAGTCGAAACAAAATTTGGCTATGTTCATATTAACATGTTACATGTCGTTTATAAACAGTTTTTTCAACTTCCACTTTAAAAATAGTAGAAAATAGAAATGGCCACTTTTCTTATTAAAGTGACGGTAGAACTGTTTGTAACTTAAACTTTAAATAAGATTTATTAAAAATATTTAATTTTCTGATGTGTTAGTTTATATGATTTCCGATTTTGTTTGGTATTTTAGATATTGGCCTTTTTTTAGCTTAGCAAAGGTCTTTTTTTAAAATAACAGGATTAACCTCTACATACTTATATGTTGTAATACACCGTTGAAAAGGTAAAAATCAACAGAATTAAATGACGTAAAAATATATAGGATGTTCCATTTAAAAAAATGTAGTTACATACTGTCATATGTCAGAAACTAAACGGAATAGAAAAAACTGACTACTGAAGACCACATTTGTTTTAGCGAGTAGAGCAAATGTGATGGTACAATGACGTATTTTGGCAAAACGATAATAGTTCTGTTCGCAGAACGAATTTCTAACTAATAATCAGAGGAATATGTCCAGCTATTGGCCACTACCCTTAAAATGTCAATGTCACGTGAACATTCAACCAATAAAAGCCAGCAATTACCGATTTTCAGTTGGAAACCAGTTTCAAATTGTCTCTACGAACAGACCTAATATGATCAACTGTCAAATTATGTCATTGTGACGTCACATTCGTTCTGCTAGCATTTTTAATGTAGATTACACTATAAAAATTGAGCAAATGCAATTCGGGACATTCTGTATACAATAGTTTATACTTAAACTATAAACAATTCAGTTTACTCTTTACTGTGCGGTGCGTAATCAATTATAATAGTATTGTAGTTTTTTCTATGACTGTTTAATAATATGCTTATTACTCACTGGTTTAGTCCACCCGCGGACACCACCAATATATAGCAAAAATCAAAGTAAAATGGAGTGACGTAACAGTTAATAGAAACATATCTGTTCTAAATATAACATTTGTGAACGTTTGCTTCTTAATATTTTGTCGAATTTAAAATATTTACCTTCCTGTGGCGACGTATAAGCCCATAATGTTACTCGACCTAAACCTTGATTTTCTTTTTTTGACATTTGACATTTGGCTGTCAGTTACAGCTCTGTTTTAAGCCTAGACACTATCAAATTCCATCTCATAGACGTACAAAACAACGCAACATCCTTGAAAAGTAACAAAATCAATGTGACTTGGTTGAATGCATTTTACACCTTTATCAGTGCATTTTTCGCATGAATAATATTTGGCTGTGTGTTTCTGATGTGATTTTAGTGTATTTTTAAATATGATAACCGTCAAAATCAACTCCATAAAGCTGTAAACACTCTTAAAATCCAGTAAAATCAGTATAAGTTAATCAAACGTATTTTATACTTTATGAGTAGAATTTTGACAGTTATGATAGTCGATGAGGAAAATTTCAACTCAAATTTCTCTTCGTGAGTAATAGCTATCATTACATGCTTGTTGAATAATATACTACGACCATGTAATTCGATAGTAATAAAATAAACATCATACAGACCATAATTGCCATTAATATAGTTCGACCTTAAGTTGTATTTATTGACATTTAATTCAAAATAAAATACGGAATTATAAAGCTATGGCCGATAATTCACTGTATAATAAATAATACTGGGGACCGTTTATTAATATCAGATAATGTAAAGGGGGACTGTATTTTATTAGCGTTTTATTTGTTGAATTTTATTGGCAATAATGACACATATATATGGCTTGGATGTCTTTATTAAATTTACATAAAATTGTTTTGTTTTCACCCATTTTTGCTTTATTCATGTTATTATTAAATTGAAAATATTGAATCAAGTGTATTTAAAATTACAATTTTGTATTATTTTTAATTTTATGTAATACATATTTACAATTCCCATCTAAACAGTTAAAAATGCGGAAAATTTATTTCTAAGTTATTTCTAAATTTATTTGCTTCCGAAAATCTTAGTCAAGCTGGAAATTAACCTTTTTCACAACTTATAAAAGAAAAAACATTTCTTTGCTTTTGGCAGAGTGAAACAAAGCTCACACTAAGCTGACTATCAATTAAAAACTGTTACTAAACTTCCTACGCATAAATTAGGGCGACACTAATAAATATGCATTCAACTTCAGCATGTTCCATGCATTCGGAACCCTCGGAGACCGAAAACGCGATTATAATACCGAGTCATATATCAACGAAAATTTTCCAAGCCAATTGCGAAACAGTTTAAACTTTAGTATAAATGCGATTCCACCATTAAAAGGCAAGCATCTAGTTCTCGAATGCGGCTAGTAACTTTCGGATTTGCATATTGTTCAAAAGTGGCGTTTTCAACCCTCCCTCCTACACCCATTTGGGTCCCTAACAATAATGCGGATACGTTATACGCTATTGTCTAAAACTGGGTAGAAAATACAATATAGCTTCCATTATAATTCTGCATCAACTTGAAAACTGTTCTACGTTAGAACAGTTTGAAATTACAAGACTACTTGCAGTTGTGGAAGACGAATTTTAATAATATTAACAATTCAAAAATGTCAAAAACGCTGAGGCAATTTATCATAAAAGAACTAAAAATGTAAACGAAGCAAAACTGGTCCAGCACATGGCAGTTGCACCAGCTGCATACGTAAAATATTCATTCAACAACTTTTCTAGCCCCATTTTGCTTCTCCTGGTAAAAACTAGGAAAGTTTTGCTATTTTAAGTTTGCTCCTCAAACATTGATGGGTCGATAAGCTTCAAATATCTGAATACAACCGAAATTAAACATTCTTTCCTCGTGAATTAACTGATTCAATTCAAACTTTAAAATAACTGGTTTTGCTAAATTTAATTAACAAACCAATACGCAAAATAATGTTATTGAAGTCTAATTTCATTTCCACAATTTATTTCACTGCATACGAACGTTTCAATTTTTAATGAATCCCACAAAAAAACGGTAAAAATGTGTTGTCCTATGCCGTAAAAACGTTCCCTAAAATCGGTCATAATAAATGACCGAGCAGCGTCATTAACAGTCACAAAGTGTTTTCAAAACGCGTCCATTACATACATAAAACCAAATTAATAAATCATAAACTTAGTCGATTAATTTTCCGTTTCAATATGCATTGTTCTGTTAGCGTGGAAATAAAAACGGTGCCTTAATAAAAATTTTATTAGAGGTTTTCACGTTAATGGGATGTTACTTGTATCCGTCTATTACTCTATGGAGAGACAATAAAGTCCCTAATGTTTACTATGTTATCTACAGCTTTATTAAATAGTATATTATTCAACGAGCTAGCTATTACTCACGAAGATAGTTTTGAGTGAGCATTCATAAGAACACATCGAAAAAGCATTACTTAAACGTAATTTTGCTTATCGAATTCAAAATCCGATTTTTCGATTGCTTCTTATGAATGAAAAAATCATCTGTTGTCAACGTGACAATGCGTGACAAAATTTAGGAAAACTGTAACTGGTGATTTAGAAACAGACAACCAAATATTACAAATGCCAAAAATGCACTGTGGAAGATATAAAATGCATTCAACCAAAGTCACACTGGTTTTGTTACTTTTCAAGTTTCGTTGTTTTGTACCTCTATGGGATTGAATTCAACAATGTTGAATTTGTCCTCGGGTAGACTGAACCAGTGAGTAATAGTTGTGAGTAATGACTCATTATATTTTCTGAAGCACGTTGGTTTGTTTGAACTTTTTGGCACAAACCAAATTAAGTAAAATTTAATATGAATTTAGCTACAAAGTAAGTAATAAGGACAACCGTTCTACAGTTTTAAAGTTACATTGCAATAAACGAGCGTTATGTTTGCGTACAAATTAGAGGAAAGCCCTCCAAATTCCTGAAATGCAACAAGCCTTATTCAGGTGCTGACAAAGCAACAAATTTGCCTTGTTACGAGACGGTTAAACACCAAAAGTTGTTTTGGTGCGCTTCAAGGTGCATTCAAATTTCTTTTCGTCATTTCGTGATGAAATTTGAGCTGTCGAGTCGTTAAAAAGTGCACTCTCGACCGACATTTCTTTGTCTGCCACGCCACATCTTGAATTCCCCATTTCTCTGGTGAAATGTTCCCGCACTTAACTTTTAGCTTCGTTAAATTTCAATCTTGTTAAGTATGCATAGTGTCGCTCATTCCACTTTCACGCCGAGCTGCTTTTGGATAACTCCGTCTCAGCCCGAGGATTTTTATTTATTAAACTACCCCCCGAAGAGAAAAAATTTAATAACATTAACAATTCAACATTGTCAGGCATGTCGAGGCAATTCATCATCAAAGGGGGAGAAATGAAGTTTTGCACTTGGCAACAGCTGCATACGTACAACTTGTATATGAGATTTTTTGAAAATAAAATAATAAAACGGTTAGTGCTTAATATCTTCTATCTACCTGATCACTTTGTGTAGAATACTTGTTTTATAAACTAACAATAGTTCTTAAAAATACACTTAAAACTAAACAATTTTCTCTAATTTCAAACAACTTAATGCGATTACATGGGATTCAATTTATATTTTCTTGGAAATAAAATCCAGATTTCCGCTCAACGTAGCGTACATTCATACCCTTTATCTCTTCCCATTTAATTGAAATTTTCCAATTGTTTCCTCCGTTAGGCATTTTCAGTAAAAATATGGCGAATCGTTTAAAAATTAAAATTTCCACGCCACCGAACGTTCGAATGCAGAAAACGAGCTTTGGCCAAATACATAAATTATGAAAATCGACTAGTCGATACAGAAATCCCGGATTTGAAACGACATGCAATTTTGTTAAATAAATAAATTTCAGTTATAGCGTTTTAATAGTCTGCCAGTTTGGCCAGTCCGATAAAATGAAACCCAAAACAGATGCGAATGTGAACCAATATTAAAACCTTTTTTAAATGTTTTCTCTGTTATGGGAAACCCAATTCAGGGTATCATAGCCTCTCTAAGACATTCAGGTGTAAGCTGATATTTACAAATGGATTTTGCGGTTTGTACAGGATTAAACAAATCTGATTTCGTGTTGAAACCATATTTTATGACTTGATTTTTCATAGTTCCGGACGCACGAGAATTGCAAATTAAATTTGCAATAATTTCCATTCAAACAAAAGGTAAATTAATCTTCATTTTGCTCGCTTCAAACTCGAGTTCGTTACATTCCTTTTGAGGATCTCCAGGGGCCGGACGCTTAAGACAAAATTAATTTGGCTTGACGATCTTTAGAGAATTAGCTACAAGAAACCGAAAGATGAAATTAACGATAAGGCTCACTTTCTGAGCAATCTGTCTTCTTGTTGTAGGTACATCATTGTTGGAAATTTTGATTTAATTACGACGGATCTCAAAAATCTAAAAATTACGTAAACTGTCATAAAACCTTAATTATGATATTTCGACATCATTGATTTTTAGAAAGATACTCGTTTAACTGGTTTACACTGACTGTTTTTATTGTTGACGCAAAAATTCAATTTATCACATATTTTAAAAAGTGTGTTTTTTCGGGGGTAATATCCCTAGTGCATTTAATTTTTCCGGAAAAATTCGATGCACGAGGGATATTTGGTAAGATTATTTCCCTCATTGTACCAATAATGTGTGTGTATCCTATTGTAGCCAATAAAATTCAATGAACCTTTCTAGTTCGACCAATGAGAGCCGTTATATACTGAATAAATCCCTAGTTGCTAAAATTTTACACTGAATAAACACCTCCTACCTTTTTCGAATACGTTTTTTTGAAGAACATTTGATATTAAACGAAACGGGATTTAGACACATATAAAATTTAAGCTATTTTCTTCAATATTAACAATTAATAAATCACTATAACGTAGTTTCCATTAAAAAATTACATAAATTAAAATATGATGACGTCTGATTGTCAATCTGAAATGTAAACAAAAATATACATTGCTGAACGAAAATCTGTAGTCTGCTGGGGTGAGTTCAATATTATCATTAATTTCATTTTCACGTTTAGTTTAATATTTGTGTTCTAACTAAGGTGTTTTCTTGTTAATAAACTAAAATGTGAGTTTTCAGGAAATAATCTTGACATATACCCCTCGGCGTTCACGTTTTATCACGTAAAATGTGCATTGGTAGGTTTTTTGCAAAATTTTTCTTTTAGGCAAATGGTTTCGACTAAATAATTCTTTGGAAAAAATCCTTCGACCTGCGGTCTCAGGATTTTATCGTCGAATTATTTAGTCTCAATCATTTTCCAAGCAAAATTTTGCAAAAAATCACCTATGCACAGTTTACCCGATAAAACTTGAACGTCTCGGGATATAACCTATGATTATTTCCTGAGTTAAATAAACATTTTATTTTAATTAAAACAATAAGAACAATAATTAATAAGAACAATAACTTTCAAGCTAGAAAGGGTAACACTATTCTTTATGTTGTTGTGAGGAGTGTGCAATTTTTTCGAATTTTTTTCCGGAAAAACTGCTGACAGCTAAGTTGACAGGTAGTAAATTTACATTTGTTATACTAATTCTTGATAGCGATTGGTCAAAATTGATAGGAAGGAAAATTGACTGTCTGGAATTTGTAGAAAATCAATTGGAATTTTCACCATGTTTTTCATTTTCACAAATTTTTAAGAATTAAAAAATCTTTTACGACAATCGATTGTCTAGTTTTAGAGTCATTTAAGATCAATAATTAGTAATTTTCAATATGCCACTTCATCTTGATTTGGAATTTTCAAAAAGTGTGATTTTCTCATAGAAATTAACACTCAATTTTTAGAGCCATCTAAGATCAATTTGCAATTTTCTAGTTGCCATTTCCAGCCTGTTTTTTCATTTTCAAAAATGTATTTTTTACCGAAAATGATTTTCTGGAATTTTTAAAGTCATCTAAGATCAATTTGCGTTCTCAGATTTTCAAAAAATGTGTTTTTTATAGAAATTGTTAATCAGTGTGCTATTTTCACCTTGTTTTTCCAATTTCACATATTTTCAAGAGTTTCAAAAAACGTGTTTTGAAAATGAAAAAATAGGGTAAGAATAGCCAATTGAAAATTACAAATTGGTCGTAGATGACTCTAAAAATTCAAGAGAATCAATTTCTTTGAAAAAACCCACACTGTATGAAAATCTTGAAAATTCAAAAATATTGTGATTTTTAGAGTCATCTAAGATCAGTTTGCAATTGCCATTTTTACCCTGTTTTTTCATTTTTAAAAATGTGTTTTTTTTCCGAAAATGATTCTCTGTAATTTTTAAATTCATCTAAGATCAATTTGTAATTATCAATTTGCGTTCTCAGATTTTCAAAAAATGTGTTTTTTATGGAAATTGTTAGTCAGTGTGCTATTTTCACTTTGTTTTTCCCATTTCACACATTTTTAAGAGGTTTCAAAAAACGTGTTTTTGAAAATGAAAAAATAGGGTAAAAATAGCGAATTGAAAATTACAAATTGGTAGAGGATTCTAAAAATTCTAGAGAATTCTAGAAAATTTCTATGAAAAGACACACTTTATGAAAATCTTAAGAGTTCAAAAACAGGATTAAAAATTCCAAGATAGAACTTGCAAATTGATCTTAGATGGCTTAAAAATTTCAGAGAATTCATTTTCATAAAAAATACATTCTTTAAATATCTTTGAAAATGTATAAACAGAGTGAAAACCAAAAATTTCTAATTTTATTCGTAGTTAAATAATGTTTATTTTGTTACTATAATTTAACGATCGGTCACAGTTTTTTTCGTAGTATAACCTAAAATTTAAACAAAAATTGAACATTATTTAAACAGTCCTTTCAGAATCTGTTAAAAAAATAGACTCAATTTTTCCATAATTTAGCCATCTTTGTATTTCTTACCGTTTTCGAGATTCCCATACTTAAACAAATTTATGGCATTCTGTATACTGCAAATACAGTTAAAAGCAATGATGTCTAAAATGAGAACATTCCTAGTAGTGCTGTATTACTGTACATAATTCATGTAACATAATGCGAATTGAATGACCAAAACTATGACCTATGTCAAGCTGCGAAGCAGAAAATCAACCAGAGAGCTCAATTTCCCGACATATATTCTGCTGTTCCCCCGCCAATTGCCAAAGCCGCGTACAGATATGGGCTTTAAAATTTATGGTTCCATTATTGGCAAAGCGGGCTTCAATAGCGCATTATTTCATATTGTGGCTAACTGGGCTTGCCAACTAATGACATAGGCGGGAAGGATTAAATGGGAGCTATAGACGATAAGCGATAATCCCGTATTGTTGAGCCAAACTTGTCTGCAAAGTAGCGAAAACACACCCTTAGGTTTTTCATTACCCGTCAAGTCGTAAAGGAATCGTAAACTTTCCGTTTTAATACCGCTAATAATTATTTAGCACCATAAAGTTTTACTATTCTTTCGCGTTTCGGCTGATAAAATGCTTTTCAAGCCAAATTGGTATTTTTCAGTTTGAACAGAATAATGTTTTATTTAAGACATTGTTAAATCGTACCTACTTCAAATAATATTTTCCTTACTCAAACAAGAAGTGTAAAACAAATTTTTTTAGCTTTAAAATTTAAAGAGTTTATCGGTCGCTCAAACAAATTAAATTTACCAACTCTATTTGTACAACCCTCAAACCTGCGATGGTTTCAAGTTAAGTTATTTCAAGGCACGTATGGCGGAGAGAGTTTCTTTCAAAGACAAAACACCAAAATGTTATTTTAAGCTTTAGATACACATACACCGGCATGAGACGTACGTGATCCGCGAAGCTAATATTTGCATTAACCTAAAACCAGACTAAATTCCCCGCTACTTGCTGTCGTTTTCTTTTAGCCGAGAGTGCGGTTTGCACACCGAGCCGAATGAATTTTATAAACCCCGAAAGTGCATTCCTTATTTAATCATTGAGTGGTTTAATGTTTAGAGCGGGCAAAATAAGAGAATATGCAAAACAATGCCGAAGTTTGCCGATGTGCATAACAGCGGTGGTTTACCGGCAGGAATTTCTGAAAGTTGTTGGCGTGGAATTCAACCAACCAACATTTTCTGTTTTTCAACAGTTTTCTGGCTAAGAAGACGTTGTTTGCTTTGTTATCAGATCAGTTAGCTCCGTAACTTTGCAGACATCCCTTCAGGGTACTAGTGGTAGTTTCAATACGAATTACAGAGATTATATCAAAATGTTATTAAAACAGGGTTAATCGACCAAACGTAAATGATTGTTTTCGGGGTTTTGCGTGCTGCTAAAACAAGTTGGGTTAGCGAGATAATTGGATTTGTTTTGATCCAAACCGTGATCCAGTTTGATAAGGCTAATGTATTGACTAGAAAGATCACGAACAAATAATCTTGTATGAAAAAGGATATTCGATTCTAAAGTGATAAAAGCTTTTAATCAACTACAAAAACATTTAAAATCCATAAACTGCTAAATGTACAACCTTAATGATGCCCTCAGGTATTAAAACGAGTGGTTCATGAAGTAATTAGGTCCCTCAACAAAAAGTTATTAATTATGCTAGGATGACAAACGTGTAAAAGTGTATATTTACTAGATGATAATGCCAAAAAATAAATTTATACCAAAATTGATAATACACATCAGCAAGTTGAGAAAAACTTTGCCCTGAAATAAATAACAAACTTTACAGCAGTTTCCCTTTTCAGAAAAACTTCACTTCAGACTTGAAGATTGAGATTGAGAATGCTGGAAAATGTGGAATAATTTATTTGTTCTGGAACACTTATGTAAAATCTCTATTGTCGAAGAATGTCCTATTCATAATAAGAAATGACCAGCTCTAAGTTTGAAGGAGAAATTTTCTTATATAAATTTTAACACCATCAGCCATCAAGATCAACAAACAAATTAAATTTAATGTGAGAGTAAGAACCAAAAATGTAAACTTTGAAAAAATCAAGATTTCTGCTTCTACATTTTTAATTACTGTACCAATGTAGCACTACAAAATAATTAAAAAAAATTGGATATTTCTAAATGAATTTAACCCAGACGTGCGTAATCCGATTATTCAAATGGTCCCGAAATCGCACCCGTACGGTTTTCCTTTCCCTGCTAAATAGCTTAAATAATATCCCAAATTAAAACAGAGCCGAGTTCCGGTAATAGGCGAATTAAGGCCCAAATCATAATTTAGAAGGACACATTCATCTTGGAACCTACGGGTTTATTAGGGTCGATTCTGATTGTGCAAATTCCGGGGCGAGATTAATTGAATGCCCGGCCGTTTAGGCCTGAATATTTCATAAACGAAACCGCGTTACGTAAAATGAATTTGGAATTTTCCGAGGTGATAGATCTGCCTGGAAATTAGTCTAGAGTGGAAACGGTAAAACGCCTCGTGAGATTCGTAATTAAAGTTGTCATCTATTGAAACCGATCCAGCTTAATGGCTTACAATCTAGGCTATCATTAGTAAGAGATTTCTGAAAAGCACAATGATCCAAAATAAAGGATTTAAGCAGAATTCAGGATTCTGAATAACTTTCTATTACAGTCATGAAGTTAGTCAGTAGACAACATTTAGGGAATCTGTTTAAGAAATTAAATTGAAATATAGAACTGATTAACATTCATCTTTTGGAAATCCAAAAATTCCTGCTTAATTATACCTGCACTGATAGTTTAGCAAATTAGTACCTAAATATATCGAGTTGTATAGTAATAACTGAAACTGTATATTAATCGCCCAACCCCCTGATAAATCCAATTATTACCTTACCAGATTCCAATATAAATAAAATCGTGTCGTGACTGGTTAATCCTCGCACATATTTCATAATTCCACTTCGTTACCGTTCTCACACGATTTCTTTGTTTTTTTTTTTTACTTTCAAAGGACACCAACAAGAAAACGTAATAACTCTCTTTGATCTACGACCGTGAACAACTCGCGCGAGTTTGTAGGTTTTCCTCGATTACGTCTGGGTAATTAAGAGTTAATCTCCAGACGAACGTAATTCCCACACACCTCAGACAATAACATCCAAACAACTTCAGTCATGCAACTGGAAACTTGCTAAAAGCAAAATTCAGTTTTGCCCCGCAAATATGACGCGGTTGGGTCGTTTGTGTACTGAAAACCAGAAGTGCGGTTTGTTTTTAATTAAGGATTTCTTAAGTGTACTTGTTTGGTAACTTTACGGTATCCATAGTGTGGGGTTGCATAATCATTTCGTAGAGTAGTCACATTTGTAAATTAGTGGGATAGTGGGAAGAAAGTTTGCTCTATCCAAATGTTTGATCCAAAAAATTACCAAAACAATCATTTTTAACACTCGATTTTAAACTTGTTGAAAAACATTTTCAATATTTTTTTTACCTTACGGCAGCATTGAGGACAATTGCGTTGCATATGAAGTATGCTGTAAATTGTAATGGAAATTCTAAAAGTTTATGTGCTGGTCGAACAATTTTGAAGAAAAATACCATAGAGATTATAGGTTAGCGTAAACATGCAAATGAACGAGTTGCATGCAATTTATATCCCGGAAGTTTGTGAAGGTAAATGGTTCAATTAAGCATATGCTGGGGAAAATATTTCCATGTAGAATAGCCAGTTCTATTTTTCATTTTCCATTCAATTCTTTTTACTGAAATTTACAAACAAATCTGAATCAAAACAGTCTACATGTGCCGCATTTGCGTAAATCTCAACGGGTAGAGACAGTTTTGACTAAATTACAGTCTGGTGACTTCTCTTTTGGTCACCTAAATTACAGGTTGGTCAATTCTTATTACAGTTTTGATCAAATTACTGCCTAGTTAATCCTTATTTGACCACCCTGTATCACTTCATTAAAACTGTCACCTGAAAAGTCACAATTTGACCATTAAAACAACCAGGTTAATCGAGTTAACAAAGACTAAATTAGCTTGATATTAACGTCTAAACAAACGGGATTTATCTTTTTTAGTGACTTTGACGATTATCGAAAATCGACCTTATTAACCGCTTATCACCTTATAAAAGAGATAATGATTGTTTTTGACCAATCACAAACCTAAAAATGGAATAGACAGCAAAAAGTATATTATTGGACGGTATATGATCGGATAGTATGTAAACTTAATTAAGTGAAGAAAAAACGGAGAACCATAAAAGTCACTTTTATGGTGTTCTATAACCTGAAAAAAAAATAGTATATGAATTTAAATTTCTCCTTAATTGACATGATGATTTTTCTTGACCAATCACAAACTACAAACAGCGCTGCGATTTACATAAATGCCGCACATGTGGTGAAAAAGTTAAAATAATCCAAAACTAATTTACCGCAACATACACTTCAATTTGATTTTCACATGCTACTAAAATGCCAATCATACACTATCAAATTATGACAACTTAAATTTATAATAGCGATACAATGATTACAATTTGATAATCTCCAACGCTAATAAACGTAATTAATAAAACATTTTCCGTCGCAGATTAACAAATTATAGAAAATCGAGTCGTCGAGTTAAAAATAAACTGAAAAATCGATTTTTATGCAATTTGAAGGACTCGGTGGAGTGTTGATTGCAAAATTACGCTGCACTGAAAATTGGAAAAAATTTCCGTAGGTAGGTAGCTCTTTCGATAGATGATAAGCTAATTACCTTTTTGATCGGCACTTCAAATCGAGCTGCAGCAAATTTCATTCATTACTCGCATCGAAACCCAAAAAAGACTTTTTGTTTTTTCTGGATGAAGTCCACGAAACTATAAACCAAAAAATTCAGGTTTAGGTGGTGAATTTCTTGAATTTTCAAACCAGGTAACGAAAAAAATGAACATCTCTCACCACACGCAACACCAAACTAAATGGAACGTTTAATAAAAACGTCAGTAATATTGCCGCGGATAATTAAAGCGATTTATCAAGGGGCAAACGACGCTTAAAAATATAACCGAAAAACGTGTTCAAGAAGATACTTGGGGGAAAAATAATGGCCTTACCGCAGTACCGTAATTTAATACTCTAATTCCGGGGTAACGCTTGGATTATGCGAACATTCAAATTTTGTTCTAGGCTGATTACTAGAACGCTCGTATTAACCGGATGTTAGTACGAGTAATATAAAAACGTGTCATAAACGAGGAAATTGAGGATTTACAGTCAAAGTTTAATGTTTGTCCCGAGGAAGGGGGGTGTCCAGGTTTAAAGTAGCGTTTTCTAAAGTAATGCAACTGTATTTTGAAACGAAAATATCTATTTTGTCGGTAATAACATTAATGCCAACATTTAGATACTACTACTACTAATAAGAAAATACAGAAGTTGTTTCCAGTTATTAGTTTCCTGCCTAATCCTTTCTTTTGTCCTGTCTCTAAGATCATAATGCATTATCCTAATCTACCTATTATCCTTACACAGCTGGAATTATCCGATAATACTGAACAGGCTTAGTTAGACCAGATTATTATACAAGCAATCACTGTTTAGCTGGAGATTTTATCAATGTTATTGCAGCGTGTCTAATCACAGTAGCTGAGCCAGTGTGCCTGAATGGCGATTTTAGTTAAGGAAGTTAGTTAGTTATTAAGGCAAGAGAATCAGCAGATAATCAAGCTGAAAAAAATTAAATATTGGATATCAGATTTAAAATCCGAAAAGTTGTTGTGAGTTGGACATAAGAATGGTGTAAATCGCATATAGCACACCTGAGTAAAAAGACAATTTATACAGGGTGTCCAAGAGACATTGCACCAAAATGAAACAGCGTACAAGGGATGTCAAAATAACGTTAGTCATTTAAACTTTTTGTCTGTCTCGTATCCCGACGGATATACAAGATCTCAAAAGTGTAGTACCAAACCAAGTTTTTTGTAGAAAAAAAAAAGTGTTTCTCAATTATTTTTTGTTCATCGAATCAAACAAATTACTGAATATTTTTGTTAAAAAAAATGAATACGCCACTGTTTATAAAAAATAAAATCCTCCTCCATAAAATGCAAATCAATTCTGAATTCCTGATTCAGTTTAGAACAGAAAAGTTTTCTAGTAACTTTTCGAAACACCTTTACGTTTTTTAGTAAAAAAATAAAAATTAATACTAAATCTCTTGTTTACTATTCAATTTATAAATTTATATTTATTTACTTTTTCAAAGACGATATTCTTAATTCGATAGGAACAAGTAGTAAATTCAATAAAAAACTGTATAAACCAAAATTTAAAAAAATAGTGACAAAAGTCAAAGATTTTTTTTTAATTTTTTTTTATTATACAGGATGGTCCAGTTTTAAATGTCAATAATTCACCAATCCATAGCCAATTAAAAAATAAGTTGACATTCATTATGTCATTTTCCTGAAAAGTGCTTCCTAAGGAAAATACAGTCCTTCAAATTTCTGTTTAAAACATCGTTTTTTTTGTCATAACTGTCAGACCGTTGGAGCCATATTGATCAAATTTGGAACAAGCACTTTATTACACGTTATTACGGTCAAAGACCCAAAACTAACCCAACCCAACTTGAAAATTGTCTTGGAAACGAAAAATGCACTTAAGAAGTTTAAAAAATATTATTGTAGCCAGTTTTCATAGTTTCCAGACAAACTGAAAAACTTTAGTTTTGAAAATTGACTTAGAAAAGATAAAAATTTTAGAAGCTTAAAAATTGTGTTTGTAACCAGTTTTCATGCAAATCGAGAGACTTTAATACTGAAAATTGACTTGTAGACATAAAAACTACTTTTTCAAGAATTTGTTACTACAAATTCATACATTTAAACCTTAAAAATTTACTTGAACCCCAAAATGTGACTGAACTAATGAAAAGTGACATCAGAAGCTTAAAATTTGCATTTGAAGTAAGTTTTCATAATTTGAAGACAAATTTCAATATTTTAGTCTTGAAAATAGTCTTAGATGCAGGACATTAACATTAGATTCATGAAAATTGTCTTGAAAACGAACTTTTCGTGCTTTTTACTTTGCTTTTCATTTTCTTCGAATTCTGGACTATTTTTAGTGCTTCAAAACTGCTTTCAGCATGGAAAATCGAGTTTAAGACTATTTCCAAAAGTCAAGTTTCTTCAGTAATAAAAGTAAAAAATGTTGGTACCAAATGCTACAATAATAGTCTTGAGAACTAATTTTTAGAAATAAAATAGTCCGAAAATTTAATTTACTTCTAGACTTGTTGTCCAATCCAGAAAATTGAGTTGTACACCAATTAAAGTCTTGAAAATATACTTTTGGACTCTCTTTAGTCCTAGTAAAGTCAGTTCTAGCATTAAACGTCAACTTTTATACTATTTTTAGTAGTAAAAAATGAGTTTGATGCACAATACAATCTTTGTCTTGATTTCCGGACTTTTTTTAGTTCTTGAATGCCAGTTTCAGACACTCAACCAGGATGGCAGTCTGAGAAAGCGAATCATAAGACCATTCCTAGTAGTAAAAAAGTTTTTAGACTATTCAGTACAAATTTGGACTTTCACAAGTCTTGGGTGTTCAGTTTTAAAATATAAAACGATTTTTTAAATTGAAATTTGGAGGACTGTATCTTCCTTAGGAAACGTTTTTCAGAAAAATGACACAATGCAAGTCAACTTATTTTTTGATTGGCTATCAAATGGTGAATTATTGAAACTTAAAACTGGACCACCCTGTATTTGTACTTTTGCATGGTTTTTATACTGTTTTAATTGGAAGTTGATAATTTGGAAACAATCACATGACCTTGAAGATATTTTTTAACTTAAAAATGGTCAAGTAATCTTTGAAATGAACATTGTTTATTGAAAATCGTCACTCAAATGTGCGGAAAAGTGCACTTTACCGCACCTGAGTAGGAAAAATTAATTAAACTTATATTGTAACATCCTGTATTACCGTTACCGTAATATGGAATCTGAATGAATACAGTCAATTCTTCTGCAACCCACAAAAAGGGGTCGTAATATAATTGTAACCATGTAACCAAATTAAGTCAAAATACCCTATAAGTCACCATTAGTAGTAATATTAATTTTCAAGAGTGTCACTAAACAATGATTTCACGATTTTTACATTACATTCGATAATAAAACAGCACTGCAAAGTATGAAATAGAATTTTAATCTTTAATTTCCGACAAAATGGTTACCTTACTCAACTGCCTCTATTCATGAAATCTTTACTTTACACACATTTTCCCTCTAGGTTAATGACTTAACGCTCGAATTAATTCGCATGCAGTCAGTTCCTTAACTAGTTCGTACATGTACGTCTCGGCACATAAACGTTATAGTAACGTACCCGAAAAGCATGAGTAAATTTAACAGAAAGTTTTCCCGGCAGCTCTCTTTCATCGCGTTGTCTTGTTTACATGCGAAACTAACATGTGAACAAGCAAACGCGAAGTTAAGCGCTATCAGACTGACATTTTGAATTATGAATATCTCAAGAGGGTGAATTTATCGCAATTGCCCTATATCATAAAATAAAGTGTGCATTTCGCATTAGTTAGAGTACTGAACGGTTAATTTCCAAGTTTAGTGCAGAGGAAGAGAGATGTTTCGGACATTTAAGACATTTATCACAATCGAATGGTAATTTGTTGCATAAGCTTTCGGAATATTGGCAGCTCGCTCAAGGACATAAAGTTTGATACTCCACTCGTAACTTCGTATTAGCATATAAATGTGGACGACATCTGAACACAAACATTGAGCAAATCCCTTTAAGTTTCGCGTGGAAAGGGCTTGAAGGGTCTCTTTCCTTTGCTAATGACTCTGAACAGTAGATCCCTAAACAAATATGAAGCTTTGCTCTATTATAGTAACACGTTTAATTGCCCCAGTATGTTGCAGCTTTGTCCCTCTTGTTTAATTTTTTTCTCTACCGTTTGGTTATTAAATACCTAGAAATTTTGCAACTAAAAAATGCTTAATAACATCTCATTAAACTATGTGCGTTAGAAAATGCATACGATATATCCTAAAGCGGCGAGCTTTATGAAATACAAAGTTACTTTGAAGCTTTTAATGACCTACGTCGAGCGTTCCATTATTTTTAGCATCCGGAGGCATTAAACCTTCACAACTTTTTCAACCCCATAAATTTCCTTTATCAACCTTGGAAACCATTTATTTAGTTTCTCTACGTTATTTGTAATTATTGTAATGTTATATTAAATAGGTATACGATTGACTGTCAAAATTCCACATCCTCTTTGTCTGAAATTTCAGTAAAGCTGTTATTAATGCTTATAGTATTTGTTTATTAGCAAGAAACAATTACATTAAACTTGCAAAATCAAAATCCACTCACAAAAGTATTCCAGAAATAGAAAATAATCTAATGTATAGTCTTACAATTCTAATCTAATTTTCTACCGTCTCCTAATCAGATTAAGCTTGTTGGGAAAAAAGTATCATTAACCTTATAAAACTCCATTAGCCTCGAAAAACTTCCAGGCGGCAGCAAAAAAGTATAATTTTAAACCTTAAAATACACTTTGCTAATACAAAACCACTCGAGGGGTTTTAACTTTTTCTTTAAAGACCCTTTGGAGAATAATTTAACATTGCGGCATTCGAATAACTGACAAAAAATAGGTTTTAGATTATCCGTTAAAGAAATGTGTATCGCATTCTCTAAAATTCTGCGAATCAAAGCTGCATTTCAAAGTTTAATTAAAACAAATAGCCTTTTCCTTAATTACGAACCAGAGTTACAGGTGAAACATATTGAATTCTCCGAACAACTGAAGCCCAAATCCCAGATGCAGGTAATTAATTGCTCAACCCTTTGACGTATTGAAGCTTATAGATTAATGTTCCCAAGGCGGCTAAATATACGAAACATCATCCATAATTTCGGTCGTTATGATTCTCGTTTATTCTTCCTCACCCCAGCAAGTTTTCAAAACAAGTTTTCGTTTTACACACGACGGGCCTTGCCAAACCATTCCATTAATCGCAAAATGGTTCACTTTAATCAAACGACTTGGGTGTGTTTACTTTAAAATGCAAATTTGTTCTGTTTACGTTGCTACCTACAAGTCAGCATCGTCAACATGCATACACTTTATTAAAAAAACACAGTTGAACGATCAAAGCTTTAGGGGAAACATGTTATTTTAGAGCGTCTACGCTTTTTTACCGATGTGTGTGAAAAAAGTGTTATTTCATATTTAAGTATCTATGTTTTAAACCACAAGTTTAAGGCCGAATACTACTTAAATAATGAATAATCGTCTGTCACGAGTTTCGTCCACTATTCATGACTCAAAACATGAGGGTACTCAGATGTAAACCAAGTTAGCTATTCATTTGTAAAACTGTTACTCTGAAAAATAACCCAAACTAACTTAAGGAGTTGCAATTGACTAGATTTTCTTACGTCATAAGTTAACAAATTGATCTGTTTTAGTCCAATGAGTTGTCTCAGAAAAGTTCTTAACTTAGGTTAAGTTACCTAACCTAACTTAACCTATTAAGAACCTAACCTAACCTAACAATTTCTATTATTTTTTAGCCATTCAAGTTTTAGACAATAACTTGAATAATGAAGTTTGGTTCGACCTTAAATTAAGTAAAAAGCACTTTCAACCTTTCAAAAATTAGAAAAATTACACTTTTTGTCAAAATTTACATTTTTTTATAAATACAACAGTAAAATCACTACAACATTTTTTTATTTCCATGATATATGTAATAACGTTATTTCTTATGTGTAAACCAGATTTTACTTTCCACCCGGTTGAATGTCAATATGTTTTTTGTCATATCTGGTCTTACTTTTTACAGTTCTTCCGCCACCTCTACAACAGCTAGCAGCTCAGGTGGTGACAAGTAACATCTGCCCCTTCAGAAATATCCATGTTAATAGTATATTCTATATTAAGAGCGGAAAGTGAGGCGAAGCCGAACGCTGCAATCATATAAAAGCGGCAAAAGTACTTTCCGCTCTTAATATAGAATATACTATTAACATGGATATTTCTGAAGAGGCAGATGTTACTTGTGTTATTTTTTCGACGACTGCTGTGGGGTGGAGTAGAAGGACAATTCACATCATTTTCGTAGCTCGAACTCATTGTCATCGATAAATCACTTCGACGGAATGGCTTTCTTTCAAACAGGTATGTCAAGGGTTGTTATGAAAACGCCGAAAAAGTTGGTGGGTAGATTGTTAGTAGAAAGCGAAAACGCTCTAGGACAGAAAATGATTCACTTTCTGTACACGTGCGGCAAATAACCACTTTCTGCTTTGAAATGGAAGCGTACATGAGTCAGTACTCGAAAAAAGCATTTTAAGAAACGTTTCAGCTCAAAATACTAGAAACACAAAAAGTTTAATAAGATTCTGATAAATGTTTGAAAGTGGAAATTAAACTTTCCACCGTAGTTTGTTTACTATTTTCAACCATTTATCAGACACTTTCCACCTGAGTATGTAATATACTATACTGTTGTGCATTATCTTGACACAAACTTTTAAAGTGTATGACGTTAACGCAATTTTATTGGCGTTTCGACTACTTTTTAATCAAAAATACTGTAAACAGTGAATGAAAGCGCCCACTGAATTGGGAAGAATAATGGCGCAGAGTGTTTCTTACGTTTTTCGCGACGCTAAAAGAAAAGAACGACTTTTTTTCTACTTTTCAGCGGTGTACTTTTAATAAATAGCTGGAATCCGCTTGATTTGTGTACTCATTTCGGTTAAAAATCCCCCTTTATACTTTCTGAGATGAAAAGGGAACTTTCATGACTTTAATGGCGTCTCTGAAAGGATATATCGCTTTCAACAATGGTTTATTGCCCGCGTACTTTCAATAGATGGGGCTTTAATACTGTCTTATAATGGAGGAGTTTGTGAACTTGAAATGAAGTGTGAGATTGGTAGTCTGGAGTAGTTTAACTAAGCTCCAAAGAAAATGTTTTATTTATGACATACTACTAAGGAAAGATGTCGATAACAGTAGTTGATTTTTGTGTTAAAACTTCAAAATTTGCCTTTTGGTTGTGAAAGATGGTAGTTTTTGACTAAATATGGTAATGCTTCGATAATAATTTGATATTTTTTCTATTGTAGCAAAACTAAACCCAGGGATTTAGTGCCAAACTGTCACCCTTTGAAATCCTTGAGTTCCTATTCCAAACAAACGATAAACTTACAAGAAACAAAATGGACTTTTGACGTTTTCCCATTGAAGGAAAATTATTCCAACTGCAAATTTACATATTTATAGGTTCTTCGACGTGTATCTTTTTATCAGCGATGGTAAACACGCAGAACCGATTTGGGACGAAAGAGACCCCGACAACGCATCAGACTGCCGTTACAAACAGTTTCCATCTAGAATTCGAATATCATAAATATTTAATAATCCAGATCCTATGGATTATGGATGGAGCCCGTTTTTTCCTCGTTTGCGAAAGAGGGCTTTCGAATTGGAGAAAGCGTAACAAGGTGTCGTTTATCCTCCAAATGGCGGAATAATTTCGGTAGGGAGAACGCCGTTGTGTTAACCTACTTTGGTCGACTAGGTGGAACTTGTTTATTGGGGGGAGGGTTATTGTGTATCTTGCTGGAGCTTAATGAGTTCCAAAAGGTCATTTGTTCAGTTCAGAGGTGTAACACGCGAAATTCAACATGGTTAAATAATCAAGGAGAAGTTCGATATTTCTGTTGCAAATTTATATAATCTAAACTTTTTTTAAGCAGAAATCATCATCACATGTGCACTTCGTGCAAAGTTTATCTTCCAACATTTACTCTGTAAGTGCACGACGCGCTAATCTAACAAAAGCATATAATCCAAATTATGAGAAAGCTTCATCTTACCCCTATTAGAAATCAGCCTTAAGTAGGAATAATGCTATTAAGCCAATGACTCTATCGGGTGTAATATTGATAATCGAGAAGATTCCTCGTTAAACTTTATCCCTATAATACAACCCGCGATATGCCAATGAAAAATGTAAATTGCAACATCATTTCTCTGATATAAATTTCAAATATGCTGGAAATTCGTCGAACTGGATGTTAATTAGAAATCTCGTTTTCTCATACATATTCATACCGTTTCGATACCTCATTTTTAAGCTTTGGTAATCTGACACATTTCACTGTAACTATAATGAATAATTCTGTATTGTCTGGCAGTAATTAACAAACCTTTCTTCTGCTGTTATTCTAAGACAAAAACTTCCTAGACAAGCAAAAAGCACTTATTTCGGTTTTGTTATTCAGCAATTCACAAAAACACCCGGAAAAGCCTTTATCGTTCTTAAAAATACAAGCGATTACTTGCAACCAACAATACGGAAAGAAAAAGTGCCAGGTCAACGATATGCTAGAGGAAGTACAATGGGGCCCCATTTTTAAAAAGATGTTTTGTATCGATATGAAAGGGAAATATGAGGGCGACCGGGAAAATAAATTGGCTTTTTATACTAAAAATGGCCCCAAAGGAGGAAACTGGCAGTTGAAACATGCGAAAGATTCTCTTCCCCCTTTTTTTACGGTAAGCTAATGGACAAATATCGGCGGTTTGCAAACGATAAATTTTCTCATCCATTTCATGGACGGGTCCGTGACAATAGAGAAACTTTTAAGACTCCGTTTTCTTCAATTCAGACGTCTACGGTGACAGTTTTCGAAAGGGCTAATAACCGGAAATTGTCAGACGTGTTTGAGATTTTCCATTAAAACAACGAGTGTTGTAAACCAGGCTTTAAATTGACTTCCATTAGCTTGAGAAGCAGTAAAAGGAAATTTATGTTAGCAAAACTGGACTGTAGTTAGACCGCCGCATGTTCCATTAGAGGGAATTTACCACCTAAAAGAACAGACTTACGATGTCTGTGTTACGTTAAACAGGATTCCAAGTTTATGCTTTTAGTAAATCCGGTTTAGTCTGCGACGTGTCACAAATTAGGTTTTTTGTTCACTTTAAGTCAGAACGTCAAAGTTTCTATGATTTTATGTCACGCCACAAAAAAAATTACCTAAATTAGGGCAGAATTTCATTCAAAGATTAGCAAAATGGCTTTTTAAAGCTCTTTTCATTTTGTGACACAAGTGTCGTCATTCTTTTGTAAACTGTTTTATCAACCTTTACAGCTACAACAACATTTTCTGTTCATATTTGCATTTTCTATGCACTATAAGTTTACGAAATACGTATTCTGTAACACCCTGTAGATAGAATTTCTAAACGACCTTTTAATTTTCTTGTTTCTATTCAACTGTTAATTATCTGGTTTAGGTACGTTTAGGTCTATCTGAATGATGGTGTCAGTGTAAAGTCCTTCCCAATTAAACTATTAAAATTAAATTACTGTTCAAAAACAATAATTGCAATTGATTTTTCAATTAGTAAGCATAAGTAAAGTCCATCCCAGGGCTTTCTTTGCTTAAATACCTTCAAGTTAATAGTAATACAGTAAGTACGAACAACATCAGCTCATTTTTAGGTTGATGGAATATTTTCAGATAAAAAACAAACTGAATAAACTTCTGTTTTGCTCTTAAGATTCGTTTTCCAAGTAAGTAATTATATTAGTTTCATTGCATTGTATACAGGGTGTCCCACGACGAAAGACATCGATGGATATTGAAAAAAGTATAAATAGGAGAGTTTTGAAAATTTGGCAGGATACCGACGTGGGCATGCCCAATCTAACTAAAATATTTTCAAGATGGTTGCACTTCCGTTTATACCGGAAGTCGATCACAACTTTCTTATTTTAAATAGAACACCCTATATATTATTACATATTTGGATTCCTCACAAAATTCTGACGAACTTTTGTGTACAATGCCTATCTCTAGCCGTTTTCAAAATATTTGATGTTTTTCCAAAAAAGTGACAGTTACGCACCCTCAGTTTAATAAAACGATCCTTTATTTACAATAACCCAAAGTTTCATTGCAAAATAAAATACGGTTTTGACAGAGTACAAAAATATGTTGAACTGTCACTTTTTTGGAGAAACATCAAATATTTCGAAAACGGCAAGAGATAGGCATAGGGCATTGTACACAAAAGTTGGTCAGAATTTTGTGAGGAATCCAAATATGTAATAATATATAGGGTGTTCTATTTAAAATAAGAAAGTTGTGATTGACTTCCGGTATAAACGGAAGTGCAACCATTTTGAAAATATTTTAGTTAGATTGGGCATGCCGACATCAGTATTCTGCCAAATTTTCAAAACTCTCCTATTTATACTTTTTTCAATATCAATCGATGTCTTTCGTCGTGGGACACCCTGTATACAACGCATTGTATGAATTTTAGTATGTGTTCTGTATGTCTAAAGTAATTAATTATTCATTCATAGAGAAAAACACTTTGTTGTACTGACCCCGGGCAATACCAGAAACTTTTCTTTTTAACGGGACTTGAAAAATTAGCCTGGTTCAACAAAAACAAAACTTTTCCAATCACAAAAGATCAAAGACAATTTGGAAAACTTAGTTTCTAGTTGTCAATTAATGTCGTCACTGCCACTTATTCTAGGACAGAGAGTATAGCGAGCATAACAAAAATGCCTAGTAAAATGTTTCATAAATATTAAACCGTTCCTAAACAATAACGACTGTACATTGTACGTTTCCTATTATTTTGTTATAGTTACGACCCTCTTACCTGTAACAGAAAATTGAGGTTAAACAACAAACAACAAATGAATTGAGCATGCAAGAAAATATATACCGCACGTCATTAAATTGTTTCAAAAGCCTCAAAGGTAAATTAAAACGAGACCTCGTTTATATAAAGTTATATTGAAGTGACCCTCGGGCCGCCAAAATACAGTTTATGTGCAGGGCAGGTCCGACCTTAACGAGAGAGCCTTTGAAGGGCCCCTGTATTCATTTATCAAATTCGGGGGGCTCTGGAAAGTAAGGGGAACGATTCGCTAAATCAACGCTTTATTTTCTTTGGCTTTGACATACTTAACCCGCTCACTCATTCAACAAATCCGTCGTCAAGTTAATTAGTGAGGTTATAATAATATTGAGTAAAATGGATTTTTCTCCTCCTTGCCATCTCGTAAAATGAAAAATAACTTTTGGTTTCGCTTTCTAACTTGAAGGGTTAGCCTCCAGCGTCTTCTTTATCAACCCTATTAATCAAAATTTAGGCACTTTATCTTTGCAAAAGTTGTTAATAAGACTAATTAGACCTTCGGCCATAATTTATAACTGGAAAAGTGGGTTAAGCTGTAACAAAACTTTACATTTACATAAATCAAGAAGATTGTACTGCATTACTTTTGAATTTTATCGGTACTTTTTACAGGAATTGGCAATAATCACGTATTAAAGCAATTTCAATGTTAACATAATGTTGCCAAAAAGCCATTTTGAGAGTCCGGAACAATATTACGCGCCCGATTTCCCCGAAGACCTGATCGTGTTTGCGGCGCCCAAAAAGTAATTTCGAATTAATTACCAGATTAAAGTCCTTTTAAATGAAAATTGCTTTTGAAATTTCATAAAATTTGACAAAAGCTCGTTTAGCCCAGTATATGGCAAACACGTTGTTTTTTCAGCTGATGGCTCGTGAATCCGTTATTCCATCACAGGTTTTTGCATTAATTTAAATTACTATTTAGTTAGATTATTAATTACGAACTGAGTGGATGCGCTCATATATTATTATAAAATGATAGGTAATTAGTCTGACTAATAATTATTTTCATGTATTATGGAATATTATTAACGTAACCAGAAAATTTAAAAGTCGAAATGTAATTTTTATTAGTAGTATATTTTAGATAATGAAATTGCTTTGTAAGCATGCTAAAAATGGTTAGGTTAGGTTAGGTTAGGTGAAGGTAAAAAGTGTTTTGCATTCTAAGTAATTAAATAATTCAACTAATTAATGACATTGGTCAGCCTTTAGTTCATAATTTACCGTACCACAGTTATTCTCTGGGTAGTAACGATAACTCTTTCTAAAAAACTATTTCGTACTTAAACAACATTACAAAATAAAAAAGTTTTATTATTGAATGAGTTTATGCGGCATTATTTTATTCCTGAATTAGAATTACATTATACCTATTCAACTTTCAAAACCTTCTCATAATTAGAAGGGCAAAAAGAACCAGACCACTCCAATTCCCTCCACAAAAGTAAAACGAGAAAATTCTGAAACATCCTTAATTAAATAGTACTATCGAGACCCGTTTGAAAATTAAAAATTCAACAATTTAACCTCGCCTAAACGGACATAAGGACGATTTTTGCCCTCGTCAAGCACGATTATGTCCTATCACGTTTTACGACTTTCCTTTCCTTCGTGAAGGGTTGTTCGCACAATTTATTCATAAATTCAATTTCGTCCCAAATAAAGAAAACGCCAAATGTTGTCCCCGATAAAAAAGCAGAAAATTACGTTACGTCTCTCCATTCTTTTCGCTAAAGACGTCCGAAAAACTTGTACTAGATGTTAGGATAAGCCTTAAAAACGCTGAGTTAACGCTCTATTTCAGGATAATTGTATACGGAAAACTGCGGGAAACGGGAGATATTTCACATATACAGTGCTGCAGTGAATTTACAAATTAGTTATGTGCCTTACATGACGTTTTCGTATCAACAACTCATGCCGTCATAGTAAGGAGCATTTTTCATTCAGCGTTTGGGACACATTTTATAATTCAACTTTAACTCAACAGTTGCGGTGTGTCACGGCTGCTTAGCTGTCCTGAAGATGGGAATTTATAGTCGTGAAATTTACGAATCCCTGCGGAAGTTACAGTCTCACCTAGGCGACCATGGTTATAAATTTTGATTTCCCAGGTTCTTTCCACTTGACGTTTTTAAGCCATCTGTTAATTAGTTTTAACGTTTGTTCAGAATAAGTGAGTACTTTTACTTCTCTGCGGTTATCATATGTCGTTGTAGATATTTGTCAAATTAGTTAGGAAAAATTTCATGTATCGAGCAGATGAGTTACATGAAATAGGAGTTTCCAAACTCGTTTCATAAGTCTATTTTAGCCAAGGAAGTAGTAAAATGAGGAGAAAACATTCTGGAAATTTGATAGTATTACAGCCAATACAACAATCTTGCAGATAGCTCTTGGTGAAAACTAAAACAACCTATAACGTCCTAGAAGCTTTTCCATGTTCCAAAGCATACCAGGTCTTTGTAGAAATTGCTGAGATGTTCTAGAGCGCAGTAAAATCTTCTAGCAATTCGAAGAATTTTTAGAACGTTTTCAGTACCTTCTAAAATAGCCTAGAACATTCTGGAACCTTCTACAATGTTTGAAAAAGGATCCTTCTAGGGCACTAAACTCTAAAACCACTTGTTGTAGAGCATTTTGTAACGTTTCCAAACCTCCCAGATCTTTGTAGAAGTTTCCTTTGTAGAAACCGCCTAAAATGTATTAGAACATTTGAGACTGATCTTAGAACATTCTATAGGCTTCTAGCTCCTTCAAGAGCTTTCTAAAATAGCCTAGCACGTTCTGAAACGTTCTGCAAGGGTTGAAATCCTCCCAGGACTTTGTTCTTATTACTTGCCACAACGTTCTAGAGCCTTCTTTGTTTGAGGGTCTTCTAAAACGTCCTAAAGGCTTCTACCATGGCCTTGTAAAACAATAGAGAACGTTGTAGAGCATTGTGAAACTTTCTGAAAACTACCAGATATTTATAAATGGCCTGGAAATTTCCAGGACTTTCTAGAGTTTCCTAAAACTTTCTAGATCACTCGAGAGTTTTCTAGAACATCCAGCCTCCAGAGCCTTCTAAATCAACCTAGAACGCTCTAGAGCCTTCTGCAACTTCTTAAAATCCTCCAGACCTCTGTAGAAAATTGTAGAACTTACTAAAACGTTTTACATTTTTCTGAAACGTTCTACACATCTTGAAGAGAAAATTATTATCACTTAGGTTAGATTCACGTAACTCTATTTAATTCGCTTGCAAAATAAATAAATTTAGGTAAAATACTTAGGTAATCCGAATATCAAACGTCACTCTGAAAAGATTCTAAATATTCTAACGTCATTGTTGGCTTCTCCGTTATTAAACTTGCTCAATCCGGAGATGAATATTTGATCTCATTCCCCAGCCTACCTGAAGAAAATCGCCTCTTGTCGGGAAAAGAATGGCCCTTTATCAAACATTTCCCGGCATACGTTAACGGGGGCGGCAGGTTTTTAATAAAGGCGGCTACGTGAGGCTTATTCCAAGCACTCCGCCCTTTTTGAGGCGGCATGGAAATTTGACATTAAACCGTCAGATCTTTATGTTCGGAACGAGCGGCAATTTCGCTAGAATTTAATGGGAAAATTTTCAGTAATGTTTACACGCAACATTATATTTTCGAATGCCAGAACCGTTTTCGTTGAAAAGCCCTCAAGTCGAAAAGAAAATGCTTTGTTCAGTTTAACATGAAAGGAAGCGTTTTCGCCGTTTGACGGTTTATATTTGGGGGGGTTTTAATGATGTAGCTCTTATTGTAACCGATATGTTGAAGATACAATAAAACGTTTCCTTTTTGAAGTGTCTTGTTCAACATTTCAATTTATATACTCTCCGCTAAATTCTATTCAAATAAGGTAAAATCAGCACTATTTTTTGTCAAAAGTGCAATTATGTCAAGTTTTTATTTTAGTCCATAAAGGTTCCAAATAAAAAATAAACTAAGTGAATCACAAATCTGTAGAACTTTTTTGCACACACTGGTGTTCTAGCACAATAGTCCATTTGCAGTCATTTAGTGACTATCAAAATGCTCATACCACAGTAGTAGTGCAAATAACTATTTACCTCGCTATTTACTACGCTACACCGTACAACTTTACTGCCATAACATTATCCTTATTGATTAATTTTTGACGTAAACCATGAAATTTCAGTAACTAGCAACTCTTAAGGTATTATGCGGAAAACTTTCTGTGCTTTAGGTAAAACCTAAACTCGTCGAACAAGCTTTAAATCCTGCAGGCTGAAAAGAGAAACAAGGAGCAAACTTGGAAACGGACCGACTGAAAAAGCTCCTCGCTTAATGGGATTGAAACGAATTTTTATGCGGAATATTCGCCGGCAAAGGTTTACAAGGTTAGTCTTTTGATGAAGATAAATATTACGAAAACTCTGAGTTTTTAGGGGGTTTTTCCAAATTTAAGTCAAAGCTTAGGGTTTCATGGGTCTGACCGATTAAATTTGACACTCTTGTACGATAAAATCGCTTTGAAGAATTCATTCAAAAAGTGTGAAATTAAAATTGCCCAATATTCCGGGTACAGCAGTAAGTAACAAATTTTTGCATTTTACCTTAGAACTGTTATTGAGTTTTCTTATTTCCTTTAGCCATATATGGATTTAAAGGGTGCTCGCACGATTTATCCGTGAATCCCATTTCGGCTCAAAAGGAAGGGTGTGAAAATAGATGGCACGTCACAAATACAACGTTTATTAAAAAAACTTTTTCGTCGTATCTGCTTTGAATACACACCGAACGATTCTTAACGCTACGCTGGTCTTTCGCTTATTTTCACGGTTCATCCAGTTCGTTTCTAATTTGCTTTGATCTTTTTCTTTTTTTTGAATCCTATCTTTGCTATTGATGTTATTTGAATTACTCAATTTGCTTCGTTATGTAAACAAAAAATTAATGGAAAAAACGTTGAAATTACCTGATAAGTGAATTCACTACTGGTTTGATCAACTTACGCCAACTAAGCTGTTTTTTTAAAATTTAATATGGAAAAACGTAATCCAACGGACCCTACTCGAAAATCTCTGCAGGTTGGGTAAGCAAATTTCCGGCTAAACTGCCATGAGAAGATACCAGGATAATGCGATTATTTTCAATGTATCCATGTCCCTAGTTATTATCTCAGTTTGGGGTCCTATTTTGGCCAATCTCACCAGTTTTGTGGCCATTTTGGTCGATTCAATTAAAACTAATTCAGTATAACGTTTTTATTTTTTTATACATTTGTTGCTACTTTGCCAAGATTCAATAAAGGTCCAATTCGATAATACGCGTGTATAAAAATTCTCTTTTTAAATGTTCATCAAAATGAAACTTTTAATGACCAAAGTTTGCTAGTTAGAACGTAAAGCTTGAATCAGCTTGAATCAGCTGCAGAGTTATGGTCACTAAACAAATTTACTTCTTTACATGTAACTTATCTGTTAGGTTATTAATTTATTTTGATGTTTAAAAGTGGTGAGTTCGTATAATAGTGAGACAAGGGGGAAAAAATAACTTGTTAAAATACTACGAAGGCGTAGAAGGGCCACAAACATTTTTTTTCTTAAATTCCGACTTCGAACTCTGAATTTAGTTAAATTCCGACTTCGAACTCTGAATTTAGTTAAATTCTGACTTTGAACTCGGAATTTAGTTAAATTTCGATTTTGTACTCGGAATTTAGTTAGATTCCGACTTCGAACTCAGAATTTACATTGTCACATTGCAAAAGCTCTTCAAACCAAATTAGACAAAATTTTTCAGTTTGGCAACATTGCAAACATTCTTCGAAGCAAATTAGTAAAATTTGTTAACTTTGGCTACATTGCAAACGCACTTCAAAGAAATTAGTCGGACTTGTCAGTTTGGTTACATTACAAACACTCTTCGAACCAAAATTGTAGAATTTGTTAGTTTGATAACATTGCAAGGACACTTTTGAACCAAATTACCAAATTTTGTCAGTTAGGCAACATTGCAAAAAGTCGTCGATCTTAATTAGGAGAGTTTGTTAATTTGGCAACATTTCAAGCAAACACACTTCAAAGAAATTAGTTGAACTTGTCAGATTGGACAGATTGGAAACACTCTTCAAACCAAAATTGTAGAATTTGTCAGTTTGATAACATTGCATATACTTTTCAAACCAAATTAGTAAAATTAGTCAGTTTGGCAACATTGCAAACAATCTTTGATCTTAATTAGTAGAATTTGTTAATTTGTCAACATTGCAAAAACACTCTTCGAACCAAAATAGTAGAATTTGTCAGTTTGACAACATTGCAACTAAATTCCGAGTTCGAAGTCGGAATTTAGTTAATTTCTGAGTTTGAAGTAAAAATTTAAGAAAAATAACGTATGTGGCCTTCGTAAAATACTGTTAACATTTATGGTAAATTTATGCAAATCCTGCACATGCAGACTTGATTCTTTGTACCACCCTGTATAGTGAACTGACTTTTTTTTCTGTGTAAATCGCCTCGGTTCGTGGGCAATTCATTAGTTAAAACCTAGTTTAATTAATCCGTTCTAAATTTGCGGAATGCATTGGACAACCCAATAAATCTCCCGAAAACCCATAAAACGGCCAACAACAATTATAGCCTCCCATGTCGAGGGTTGTTTTATAAGTTGCCGTCTCGGTAAAAAAAAATTCAATTTAGGGAAATAAGGGAGTAATGAGTTTTCCCGTCCAGTTTATGAATAACTTGGAGGGTGGCATTTTATATGAAAAGATTTTAATTATGGCCATGCCGAAAGTATGCTCCCTTTTCTCATTTTTCCGACCTGAACAGAAGTAGCTTTTGTTGCTTTTATTAAAATATAAAAATTGAAAGCCAAAAGATATAATTAAAAGAAAAGAATTCAGAATTTCACTGTTCGTTCCTACTCAAAAATCTTTAGTGAAACAATTTGAAAATACCCTTTCAGTTCTATTCACATTTAGATAATGAAGTTGTCTTTTGAAACCAACTGGAACAAATGCCAATGCTGAAAGCGAACAGCTAACACTATTTAAAAGGGAACTAATTCATTAAACAGCGAACGAATTCATTCGGCTTTAGAAGCTAATTTAATTTTCCATGGTAATAATGAGCAAGTATTTTTCTTCCATTGAACTAGTGTTGATTTTGAATTTTTTTTCTTAAAAAAATTCTGAAATTCTATATTAATAAGAAGTATCTGTTAAGTAGTAGGATATTTTCACTTGCCTAGTTTTCCAATTTAAAAAATTGACCTTAATATTTAGATTTCCATAAAATTTTAATAATCTTTTTAACGAACAAGTAATCGGAGAATTTTTCCCATCTAAGCTCTCCCATCCAGCCCCAACTTGTTTGCATTCAATTTTCTAGTCAAAATTTCTTTCCGCGTCTTCATAACGATATGCTTTTAGCTGATAGCATGCAACCTCAATAAATTATTCATAGCGCGACTTCGACGTCGAAGAGCAATTAACCGATTAAGTTTCTGACCGAATATGTCATTTTTATTGATCACCGAGTGAGCAAAAATAAACTATTTTTCATAGCGCATCGTGTTGTTAAAGTGCCACTTAGTATATTGAAAGAAAATGACTTCGAAAAGTAAAGTATTACCACAATAACTACCCTCGAGGTTTTATAATATTGCGACAGGATATGAGGCTGTCACACTTAACCTGCTCGATCTAATCTTTAATAAATCATCCGGACCCTGTCACATTTAAAATCGATTAAGCCCGGCAGGAAAACTTCCACGAAATGCAGGAAAAAGCTTCTGGCAGCCATATCGGTGCATGATGGAAACGGATTTTTAACTTCGGGACCGAATATGAGTTGCATGTTAGGCAAATGATTTATTTTTATGAAGTCAAATGGGTGTCAAAGTTGTGATAAAGGTCAGTTAAAGTTCAAACAAATCATGATTAGTTTAGATGTTTCACTCACGTAAAAATTTACTTCATTGTCATCAAAAATAAAAAAATCTTTGAAAAAAAAATTATTATTTGTATTATGTACAGAGTTAAGTAGTTATTTGTTTCATATTTAAGTTTTACACAAAGTGCTTCAGTCTACCTGCTCTCAACACTCTGTAGAAGGTGTCTCTGAAATGGCTGTACAACGCTTAATCACAAATTCGTTGGCCATTAATAAGGCGATTTAGACAGACTTACCTATATTCAGAACTGGTTATGACATATACGATAATGTAAAAAAAATAATATACAAATAATAATGATAATGTTGTTGTAGGATATGAGCCTGAAATCATGCTTACTGTGAAGCGTAGAAAATCAGAGTATTTTGGCCATATCATCAGAAATAACAAATTCTCCAAAACATAATCCAAGGCAAAGTTGATGGCCGACGAGGGCCTGGAAGAAGAAGAATTTCATGGTTGGCTAACCTGCAAAAATGGTTTGGTTGGAGCAACATCTACTGAACTGTTAGATTCGAAGAAGAATTCGAAGTTTTAGAACAATAAGATTCGCATAGTCATGATGATAGCCAACGTCCGTAATCGGATAGGGCAATAGAAGAAGAAGAATGATAATGTTACATATTTACGATACACAAGTAATTTTTATTATTTCCTCGCACTGAAAAAATATTTCGTTTAGGTCAAAACATATCAATTTATGTAATAATTTTTGGTCCTAATGACGGATTGCACCGACGTAATTGCTCTTAATTACACCCTAAGGATCACCTAGGCTAAGTTGTGATTTGACTGTGACAGATCATGTGCAAAATGTCATAGTCAAATTAAAACCTAGTCTAAGTTGCCCTTAAATATGTCGGTGTAATCGGCTCTAAATCTCATAAAAGCGCGTATAGGAATTATTTCGAAAAAACGGATATAGGTAAGTTTGCTTAGATCGCCTAATTTTTGACCAAGAAATTTGTGATTAAGCGTTGTACAGTCATTTCAGGGACACCCTGTATAAAGGTGCTAAAAAGTGGAAAAACCAGCAATATTCAGGTGGTTAAGAATTTCTGCAAGTAGTAACGTTTTTTCAAACTACATAAAGTTTTAGGCCTGTTCTGAAACCTCATAAATTAGAAACCCACAAAAAACGAATCCTTACGCCTAATAATGCAAATGACAGTTAACATTCCCAAATTTTAAGCTAGATTTACGGATAAAGCTTTTTTGCGCCGTATATTCCCTGCTTATGACGTTTGCTGACCCTCAAAACCCTTGACTTTCTTTAGCATATACCTTTTGGATTTCAAAAGACCGAATTTTTTGTTCGTTTCTCCTCTAAATGTCTGGTTTCTATTGTTGGCTGACAATTAGAGCGCTGACGATTTTTTTTTCTCTAAAGAGGTAAATATTCGCTGAAACGGCCAATTGGAAACCTAAACTGTCCGGGCCATAAGGTACGCGGCGTTAACCGGGGATAACGGAATTTATCGCGGATAAAAATGCAGGAATGTTAATAAAAGCCGTGAAAACGTGTTCTAAAAGGACATAAAACTTACCTCCGCACTGGTATCGTTAAGCTGATATCCGCGTTCCGGGCTCGGAACCGTTCCTGTAACACAAAAACTCACCATTAAAAACAACGTTTGAATTTTTTTTGGAAAATGGATTTAGGGATAAATTACCACTAAAATTAGAATCTTGTTTTTAGTCGTCTGAATCGTTTTTAAACACTGTATATACGTGAAAAATTCAGTTCAATTTTACACGATTACCCATCTCCCAGGTCTATCAAATTGCGCTAATCCCCGTTTAATGAGGTTCAATCTGTCAACATACCTGTATTGCCCTGTCCGGTTCAAACGCGTATTAAACGTAAAGCTCCCCCCATATATGAATCCAAAATGAAGATTAATAAATAAAACCCTGACGTCGACTAATACCGCAGGGTTAAAATATCGTTTTCAATCGGTCGGAGGCCCATTCATTATTTTATAAAACTCCGACCGTAAAAGTGATTTTTTATGCGCCTTTTTAACAGTTAAAAACACCGGAGCAACACAAAAAAACGAAACATTTAATAAATATTAAAAACTGCATACCCGGATTAATTCATTATAACAAAATGTCGATAGATACACGAGGAAATAATTTATATCTGAATTGGGATTGAAGCCAAAACAACTCAATTCTGTTGACTCAAAACGAATTATTTGTACGCCTAATTGAAAACAGGTTTGGTCTATTTAAGCCGCCATCATTTTGGTTATTGTTTTGTATGTCGGTTTAATTTCAGTTGTAAAGACAGGCTTGACAACTTTAATAATAGAACCGAAATAATGAGGGTCAAAATTATATTCGAAATATACTGAATTTGAATCACTTTGATTATACAATTTTTATTATACTTTTGATTGTACAGTGTTCAACAGTGGATGGTACCTTAAATGTTTATGGAGATCTGACCGTACGATTATTTAATATTAGAAAGGTTCCAATGCACAGCAAAGGACATTTTAAACCAAATAACCTTAAATTATGTAATACATTGTATATTGTATATTACAATTGTATGTATATACACTGTGTGTAAAAAGTCCGGCAACCCTGAATTATTTCGCAAAATATACAACTTTTTGAAAAATATCCTATATAAATATTGTTATATCCTATATTATATTGCTAGGTGACATTCAGGAATATACAGGGTGAGCCACAATATGGCAATAGGTTATGTTTTTTCTTATAGAATGACCATGTTTCAATGACATTTTTTGATTCGCTCTCATTCTGATCACATTTCTTGTAACATGTATGGTTATCTTGAACAGTTTGGCAGCTATTTAATGATTAAAGAAAACTACACTTTTAAATAAGTAATCATTTTTTATTTGATTTACCCCCGTTTGCACCGTCGTTTTGTAAGCCAAGCTTAATTTAAGTGTGGGTCAGACTGTGACAGTACAGGTGAAAAAAGTCACACTCTAAACCACACTTAACTTAAGCTATGCTTAAAGTACGACGGTTCAAATAGCGGTAAATGCTGAAAATGTGCCCCTTGAACTGTCTGACAATGAGCTAAATTAAAATAACATTGACATTGTGTATGTAATCAGAAAATGTCATTTAAACATAGTCATTCCATAAGAAAAAACATAACTTCAATTCATTGCCATATTGTGGCTCACCCTGTATATTCCTGAATGTCAGATAACGGTTAAACGTTTAAAGTGCGTCAATATTTATATAGGATGTTTTTCAATAAGTAGTATATTTTGCGAAATAATTCTGGGTTGCCGGACTTTTTACACACAGTGTATAATTGTAAATTATTGTATACAGAAATTGACAATGAAATTTAGTAAATTATATTTCCATAATACTTAATGATAGTTACTGAACCAAAAATAACTAAAAAAAATCAAACATTATTCAAAATTTGACAATATGTAAAAAACAATGTTTTTCCACTACTAATATGATAAATATACCATTATTGACCGATTAGTAACTTGAGAAATTAGTTTTCTCTACCTTAATGGTCATTGTTGACCTAGGTCAATAATCTCTAGTTCTAGTTTGGCCCAAAGACAAAAAAAAACATAAAATTTTATTGACCTAGGTAAATAATAATGTCAATGTCTATTAAGATATGACATATGAAATATACTTGACAGAGACAGATAAATTAGGTTGTCTCTTCATTTTGCTGTTTTGTTGTTATCCTAAATTTTGTTAATAGTGGAAAAAACGCTATATTATCCACGGTCTAGACAGCTGGTCAATAAAAGCTTCTGTCTAAACCTTGGTTAATAATATACTATTAATAGTTATTTATACAACAAGTAACTCAAACCATTTTTTACTCGCTTCGCTCGTGGGCTTAAGTTCCTTAGAGTGAATAAACAGGTTTGAATCACTTGTTTTATACAATATTTTATTAAATTACGACGTCTTATATTAAAAAAAAATAAAATTACAGTTCTATTAACTTTGCACCGCGCCCCGTAAAATAACTTTGATTTTTGTTTATTTACATCTGTGTAGTGATTAAAAAAATTTTAAACTTGTTTAAATCCTTGTTAAGCGGTGAATAATTGACTAATAATAGAAAATTTAATAAAGTAATAAACTTCATTAAAACTGAAGTTAAAATAATTACAAACTAAAGAATTGAGTACAAACTTTTTCATTTCACACAAACTACCTACTTCCGCAGTGTTTATAACTATCAGAATGTATGAGACCTAACTAACATTTGAGTTTCTCAGGAAGACGTCATCTGAAATGCAAATAATTCAGCTCCAGGATAATGCCGCCTAAAGTTTAACGCAAAACCCGGTTTTAAGCTCCGTTCGGGAGTAAATACCCCAAGTATCAGGCAAAACGACTAAACCGTTTTCGGTTTTGGCCGCGAGGCTTTCTCCAAAATTAATGTTGGTGTTACAGGTTGAGTGCAAACTTTGCGATTAATGTAAATTAATGGAAAGTTCGTTAACTTTAATAGTTCAGCTTTATTTGGAAGCCCCAAAACCGATCACCTAGTTCAATAACACGCTTAATTTTGAAAGCCTCTAACGTAAATCTTTGTCAGTGTTAAGTTTTGGAAAAATCAATGCAGCCTAATCCGAAATTGGCTTGTTTCGTTCACTTCCAAAAGAAAATTAAATTAGCCGGTTTTCCCTCTTTTCTCGGCTTTGCGAATATCTAATTGCGCCACGTTTTAAAATCCATTTGTCTCCCAGTTCGACAGCCACCAGTAACGGCTGTAGGAAATCGCGCGGTATAATTCGCTCCCAACTCGAATCCCGATAATTATCATGCCAATTAATTTGTTTATTATTGGAAAGCCAACAGAATAATGCCATTAGTGCTGATAGTAATAACGCATATTTCAATCAGCTAGATTAAATTGCTTCTATTGCCATTGAAATGATTTATATGTGGGTGTGTGAACTTGGATAATCAATCAGTATTGGTGACGTTGTATTTACAGGCTGGTCAAATCTAGCCTTCGATTTACCTTAAATGAATAGAACTGGACATTAAACCAAAATTGTTTAATCTTACCTAATTTTCATCATTTCAATAGTTTCTACAGTGTGACCCATTTAGAATGGAAACACCCCTATAAAATTTTAGGTTATTAACCGATTTCAATGATTTTTTTTTTGAAATAATTAGGAATGAAATGTCTATTACGGGAGAAAATTTTAAATATTTATTTCAGTTTTCAGGTAATATTAAGATACTTTTTCTTGATAGAAAATGGAGAATTTTTATTAGCGATTTTTTTATTGAAAAAATTACTAAGCCACTGGATCTATAGTGCTTTCAAATAGCTGTGACCAAAATTTCATGAAAATCCATTCATTAATAACAAAGTTATGACAAATTAAAATTCAAAAATCCTCTAAGCTAACGGTCACAAAAGAACACCCTGCATCAACTGTTGCCATAGAAATGGTGTTACTATTTACTTGTTTATTATTAATTATTAATTGATTAATTTCTAAAAAAAAAAAAAAAAAAAAAATAAAAAAATAATATCAAAAAAAAAACAAAAAAAAAACCAAAAAAAAAAAAAAAAAAAAAAAAAAAAAAATTTGGTCACAGCTATTTGAAAGCACTATAGATCGAGTGGCGTAGTATTTTTAACAAAAATCATTGAAATCGGTTAATAACCTAAAATTTTATAGGGGTGTTTCCATTCTAAATGGGTCACACTGTATAAATAATTAAAACATTTTGCCAGTGTTCAATAATTTAAATAAAGAATGTATAATTTATGTTAGCTTACCAGAACTGTAATTATGGTATTTTTAATTAGTTTATAACGATTTTAGTCACCAAACTGACTGTCAAGTGTTTCAATGGCTTCATCTCAGTCTTGTTGCTATACAGGGTTAGCCACCCAAACCGTTGAATATTAATAGAAATTTGAAATTTTGAAATCAAAAGAAACTTGATGAGTGCTGTTTTAAAAGTATTTTCATCTTTCTGTCACTTCCGGTTTAACCGGAAGTTGATCTCAACTTGCTTATTTTAATTGTAACACCCTGTATATTATAGTATTTTTGAATAGCCCTATCGATTTTAAATATTTTTCATGTATCATAACTTATATCTATCTACAACAGTTTTCGAGATATTGACGTTTGAAAAATTACACTTTCAGGTTAAGTGTCATAACTCCTAACCAGAATGATATAGAGCAAAACGGCTTACATGTTCTTGTCTTAACTTTTTGAGATCTATCATTTGCTAATATTTTTAATTTTGACAGGTGTCAAAAATTTTATATCAGTAAAAAAATTGACATGACATTGTCAAATGCAAGGCGTTTCGACACTCCAAAAACTAAAAATGTCATTTTTTAAACGTCAATATTTCGTAAACCGTTGCAGATAGCTATCGGTTATGATACATGACAAATATTTGAAATCGATAGGACCATTCAAAAATACAATAATATACTGGGTGTTCTTCTGCGCTGCGCCTGTAAGAGCTTAAAATCAAGCCATTTTAAAAAATAGTTATGTACTTTTTGGTATTGTTATAAAGCTTGAAAAAGGACCTTTTTAGAGATATTACTTTCGACATAAAAGCAAAAAAGTAAGTTTGTGTCATATGTCAAAAATGTCAAGTGACAGAAGTAATCTGATCTTGTTCAGCTGAACATCATTTTTCTGCAAGCAATAATAAATTGGTTGGATGGAATAAAAGAAATTGACAAAATTTGGTTTTTACTAAATATTCAGTGACCCATAAATTTTAAAATTAAAAAAGAAAAACGGTTTTGAATTGGTCTTCTTAAATTGCAATTCTTTTCCTATTTAACCGTCCGAGTCGACAAAACTTGGTTTTTGCTAACCAGATATACCAAGGACCATATTTTACCTTCTTACTAAAAAATAGTAATTTGGTTAAATCTTTAGATTAACCATAACATAAAACTGTCCAAGATTATAACTACTGTGACTTGTCATAGTAGTGATTTACAAAACGTAAACTGGACACTCTGTATATGAAATTATACTGAATAAAACATTTTTATGAATTTCTAATAAACTTTCAAACCCAGATTGACGTTTTTCTTCCATTTTATCTTCTCAGCCAGGATTGAAAATAATGAAAAAAATCGAAAATACAACAACTTCATTAACATGATACGATCCGTGCCCAGATATAATTTTCCTGACCGAGGCAAGCTCCAAATCCAATTAGGCCGCCAATTAAATTACTCATTAACCCCTCCCGCCCCTCCCCGGTCCGGGTGAGTCCAATTTTAGGATCGAATTACGCCGAGAGTTTCCTATCCATTATTAATTACGAATTCGAATAATAAATAACCGGATGTCGGAAAAGAGTTTTACAAACTGATTTACATCAGCTCGAAAATAACGGGACATAATTTATAATCCCATCAGCCTCCGACAAAGGAAGCGAATACATTATTAATCAGATTAGGGTGTGCGACTAGAAGCCCTAAATTCCCGTTCGGAGCCACTTAACGGTGTAAATGTGGATTCGGTAGGTAAATACCACTTCTAAGTTTGGACAGTTTTGTTACTGTCGAAAATGGAGTAGCGGGAAACTTGTCAAGCCTGTAAACATGTCTCTTTAGGTAGTTGATGGCTGTTTTGTATTATTAATTGTTCAAACATTCTCCAGTACTTATTCCTACGATAAATTTTAACCTTTAACTTTCCTTCAAAAATTTAAAATAAAACTTTACCGAATACGAAGTTTTGAGTGTTGTGGATTGAAATAATCGTCAAAACTCAAATGGCGGTTGTGCCGACTAATTAAAAAGTCAAATAAATGGGTGGCTGTTAAAATGGGACAGAATGGCGGCCAGGAACTCGAGGAAGAATTAATTCCAAAACTATCCGCCGGAAAGTTTTATAATTGATACAGTTTTCTGGGCTAAGTGCCGCGCATAAATAATTCACTTTTCTAGTGTAAACTTTTTTTAATAATTCGGAGAAAGTTACGAAGCAATCAGAGTGTTTTCTTGGCAAACAACTGCTTCAAATTTTTTACAATAAAAAACTCGCCAAATAAGAATTCTTGAAGACAACTTGGAAAGCTGCCACGTAGAAATTACGGAAATTTAGCTGTATTAAGATTATTGCAATTTATTATCAAAAGAAGTTGTCAAGAACAAAAGATACAGGGTTGGTAAAGTCAAAAGGATGCACAATAGCCATAAGTAGAATTTAAAGTTCAAAATATAAAGTTAATACAGTTTATGCCTTAAAATGTGCTATTAAAGCTTGCTTTTCAATATTAAATCGCCAGTTTTTTTAAAGGCTTAAATAAAATGTTAAAATGAGTAGTAATTAGAAACTCTATTGAGAAGAATATTGCAATTTATTATCAAAAGAAGTTGTCAAGAACAAAAGATACAGGGTTGGTAAAGTCAAAAGGATGCACAATCGCCATAAGTAGAATTTAAGGTTCAAAATATATAAAGTTAATAAAGTTTATGCCTTAAAATGTGCTATTAAAGCTTGCGTTTCAATATTAAATCACCAGTTTTTTTAAAGGCTTAAATAAAATGTTAAAATGAGTAGTAATTAGAGACTCTATTCTGTATTTTAAAGAATATGGCAATCAGCCATCTGCAACGACCTTAGAATGTGATTCAGTGAATGACTACACTGAAACTAGTACTGTGAACTACTACTACTACATGACAGTTGATACTTTGAAAGTTAAAACTTGAGTAAAAATTCATATAAGACATTGGAATTTTTTCACTTTATTTTTCGAAATTTGGAAAAAAAAATCTCTATCTTAATAACTTATGAAAAGCTAAGACAGCAATGTGCAAGCCATTTTGCTATAAATACAATGCATTTTAAGTTTTACGAATTTGTAAATGAGTGTCAATTTTTGGTCGCCATTTTTACAGAAATAGTGGACGTTAGATGCGTCAATACTTTACAAATCTTTCTGTAATCAATAGAATTATCCAAAAATGCAATAAACTACAGGGTGTTCTATTTAAAAAAATACAACTTGACCACGCCACAATTTTCTGCAACATCTCGTAGAGTCCTGACTAATTTAATTTTAAATTGTACACATATTTTCAAAATTTAATTTCAGTCGAAAAACCAATAAACTGGTAAACATATCCCAGTAAGTTCAGAAGCAGAATCCTGTAAATTGTGAAAAAAAAATCAGAAGAATTTGCAAAACTATCTTTTTTCCAAATTTGATTTGAAATCTGTCAAAAAATGTCTAGAGATATTGATCACAAGATTGATTGGAACGTGATTTGGAAACACAAAATGATGAGTTACAGAGAGTTGGGAAATATAAGTCAATATTTATTATAGACTAAATTTTAGTAAATCACAGAAACAGAATGGCAACTTCCAAAAAGATTAGGGAATTGGCTTAATAAGAAATGTTGGCAAATAATAATTTTTAAAATGAAAGTTATAATTTAAAAAAGTAATTGTGCATTTTGAGCCATTTTCTACTCCGAGTATGATAAGTCTGGTTAATAAAACTTTTTAAATAATTGTAACACTATAAAACTCCACAAATAAAAAAAAAGACCTAAAAACTATTTATCTTACCATTTTTCAGTTGATTTCACATAAATCATGGATACCACCCTGTATACAAAGGGAACACAATATTGAAGGGAACAAAGCCACCATACATATTCGACGAGGGAAATATCATAACGTAAACGGCATAATTGAATTTGAAAGCCTAGGCATTATCGCACACATTGGCGTCTGTTTAGGAAACGTTCCAGGGCAAAATTAATAGGAAAGCATCTGTTGCACGCATCCAGTTTGAAGGATAAATGCTAATTTTCCTGTTTCGGAGTTAGGCGTAACGGGAATACCAAAATGAACCCCGCGGAAATATTAATTTAAAATGTAAAGAAACTGCATGCATGTGCATTTAATATTAGGAAGAACGTCTCTGTTAAAGCTTAGATCAGTCAGCTTTAAACTTACTAAGTCAATATCTCTGGATAACCCAAAGCGAATCTTGCCAGTCTAATATTTGCATCGCAAATCCGTTGATTTTGCTATCATTATCACAGTATTCATTAGTAAGATATGCGAAGTATAAGCTCTCGAAGGAACTGAAGAAACTTATATCCGTTAATTGCTAATCCGCGTTAATACTGTCATTAAGCTTCTTTCAGTACATTATAAACCATAATAAAAGGAGAATACAGAATTAAAATTCTTCTTGATTGTCAAACTATAAACTAACTTACCTCCCAATCCAAAAATTGGCAAACAAACCGCCAAGATTAAGAAAAAAATGATCATCATATCCGGTCGAGTAATTTTCATGACGGGAAAAGCACCAGTCGCGAAAACTTAACCAGTAAAGCGCACGTTGTAGCAGGAAAATAAGGGAAAAATGTACATCCCTACCAGACAACAAGGGAGAATAAACTGGCAATGGAAAAGCGCTCCAAAGTTTCGTTGGAGTGCAATTTACAGGATTTAGATCGCATGCGTTAAGGTGAACGGCATTTTCGGGTGTCTGTGTGAAATGTGACGGGATGATTTAAAAGATGTTTGCAAATCCTTATAAAATGGCATCATATTCGGGGGATATACTTAAATTTTGCTAGTTTTGAAAAATGCACAGCAAAGCATATCATTGTGCTGACGACTAGAATATCGTTATAAAATGGCTGCTACGAATAGAAAAATATTCCAGATGTACTTACACCAAATTTAATACTATCTTTTCAACAATAAGATCATTAATCAATAAATGAAATGACACTTTGACAGATGCATTACTTGACAAACTACAGAGCTGTCAAAACAACACAAACATGTTTAAGTTTAGTGCAAAACTAATGTATCTGTATCCTGCTCTATCAAATGTCATTGAAACAGTATGGCAATACACTAGTTTTGCACTAAACATGCCAATCGAAAACGCCAACAGCAGTCCAATAACGTCACATTTACCCATATGGTCCAGAACCACCAACCTTCAACTTGTACGGGATTTAAAATGGCGGCGTTGAATTTGTCGACAACTTCCGATAGACAAAAATTGATCTAATTATTGCAATAATAATAAATGAGATATTAACCATATTCTTTAATGCCCAAAAAAAATAACACCCTCTGAAGCATCTTAGCAGTTCTTAGCCAACATTTTTGCTCTCTCTAAAATTTTTCGAAACTCTCTCCGTTTTCGAGTTATTACGAAAAACTAGTGTAATGCACCAAATGTTCAAATCAGTTGAAGTTGTAATTTGAGATTTGAACATCCTGTAACTCGGATTGAGCAAAAAAATCTATCTGAAAATTTCCTGCAGTGTGACAAAAACCGTCAATCATCATACTTTTTATACACACCCTGTATACTGCAAGAAAAAACGGTTCTGCACATTTACGGTGTTGGGTTAAGGAGTTGATAAGAAACATTTTTGGTCTTTAGCAATTTTTTTGTAACTTTTACCGTTTTCGAATTATTTACGAAAAACTTGGTTGGTTTGGTGCGACAAATTTACAAATCAGTGAAATTGTAATCTGAAATTTGAATACTGTTAAGGACAGTCAGGGACAAAATAACCGAATAATGTTTTTAAGTATATTTTTGGAATTCCTATTAAATTTCCTATCTAATATTAGTAAAACTCTAAAATTAGGTAAAGTCTTGGAGAAAAGCGGTGTCAAATTTTGAACTGCCACAAACACAGTTTGAAAGGACAGTCAAGGACCAAATCGCCTGTAAAACCCACTTACCGCTATTTGCACCGTCGTACTTTCAGCAAAGCTTAAGTTAAGTGTGGTTTAGAGTGTGACTTTTTTCACCTGTATTGTCACAGTCTGACCCATACTTAACTTAATTGGCTTACAATACGACGGTGAGTTCCAGCGTTAGAGTGAGAAAATACCTGTTTTAAGCACATTTTTCGAATCCTTATTAAATTTCCTATCCAATCACCAAAACATTACAAAATTTAGTACAGTCAGGGAGAAAAGCAGTGTCAAAATTTGAACTGCCAGAAACACAGTATTTGTAATTTACTGGTAATTTACCGGTCAAATCCTGGTAAAGTGCTGCAATTTAATTCATCGTCTGTTAAAATAACGTCACTGCAAACATTTGTGGCAAAAAAGAATTAGTTCTTCATATATCATCACATTCAATTCAATACCTTCAAAACAAAATCAAAACTTAAAATGCATATTGCAAAAACCGGCAACCGGCAACCGGCAACACTGTACCATAATACAGGATCAGTTCAATGGAGCCGGTACCCTATTTACATTCTTTCTCTTTCTATCATATAAACGTAGATAAAGACTGCAACACTAGCGCAAGTCTTTTAATTTTTGGTGACAGTTATTTCTTGACAAGCCAAGCCACTTAAACTTAGGTTAGGTGTTGTTTGATTTGAATTTTAGGGAAAATACACATTTGTTTGTAGTTTTAATTTTTTTCGGTAATTTGGAACGAATAATATATACCTAATAACACCAATGCGGAATGAGTGGAGACGACCTCCTGTGCCTTTTTGCCAATTTTGACGTCAAATTGGAGAAAACGAAGCCCAATGTAGTTAGATCTTGGTTTGATGCAACTGGTACAACCAGACAGAAGCTGTTAAGTTGGTTGTGTGAGCCTTATTTAACGGAATCCAATTATTTATCACCCGTCCACCGTTATGAGTAAGTTGCAAAATTAGCATATCTTTTGTACTTAAAGTATAAATGTTACTTAGAAATATATAGGAAAATCTTGTGACAAACACCTATTCTATTACTATTTTTTTCTTAAAATACTTCAGACAGGGCTCACCCATTTCAGCTTAGATTTATCTGTAAATTAAGTTAAATTGTAAACACATTTGAATAGTTCAGTCAAATTAGTCAAATAGTAGTAAGTATGATGGGTTATAAACTGTTTGTTTAGATTCCAAAAAATTGACCAACCTCTTGACTTACAAAAGTGCAATGAAGAACTCGCTAAGCTTAGTCCCATTTATTCAGAAGCTTTCCAACCCAACCAAGATACAATGCTGCTTCTTAAAAATGATATTGCCACACTGGAAAATGAAGAACAATTTTACAGTGAAATGTTAGAACTGTTGAAGTAAGTGCTTTTTAATTTATTTCCAAAACATAATCAAATAATAACATTTTCATAACATAGGTCAGTAAACCATCAACATGCATTGGACTACACTTTCAATACTAAAACTGAAATTCAACAAAAAGCTGAATGTGAAACTAGGCAATCAGAATGTGAAAACTTAGCTAAAGAGCTTGATGAAGTTCATCAGAAAATCAGTTTAAATCAATCGTTTTTTTTTAAACATGTATGTACTTACAAAAATGCAGGTTGTTTATACCTTTCAATGAAGTTACTATAGTCTGTTCAGTGCTTCACAATCACCAGCAATGGTCATTAAATGTGATATGGGTTGATTATTGATGTTTGGCAGGGGCTACAATAAATTATATAGTATATGAATCAATGTTTATATACCAACAATTAAACAATTCTATTAAACAATAGCATTTAGAGGTGTATAGAACTTGCAAAATGGTCCTAGAAGCCTCTGGCAATTTAAAACAGTTATGGGAAGATTTAAGGCACTCTGGCACTTTTTAGAGGGTTCTTAATAGCATTTAAAGGTCTGTGGTACATTCAAAATGGTCCTAGAGGCCTCAGGCAGTTTAAAACAATTCTAGAAAGGTTTAGAATACTTGTAGAGACCTCTGGCACTTTTTAGAGGGTTCCTAATAGCATTTAGAGGTCTCTGGTACATTCAAAATGGTCCTAGAGGCCTCTGGCAATTTAAAACAGTTATGGGAAGATTTAAGACACTCTGGCACTTTTTAGAGGGTTCTTAATAGCATTTAAAGGTCTGTGGTACATTCAAAATGGTCCTAGAGGCCTCAGGCAGTTTAAAACAATTCTAGAAAGGTTTAGAATACTTGTAGAGACCTCTGGCACTTTTTAGAGGGTTCCTAATAGCATTTAGAGGTCTCTGGTACATTCAAAATGGTCCTAGAGGCCTCTGGCAATTTAAAACAGTTATGGGAAGATTTAAGACACTCTGGCACTTTTTAGAGGGTTCTTAATAGCATTTAAAGGTCTGTGGTACATTCAAAATGGTCCTAGAGGCCTCAGGCAGTTTAAAACAATTCTAGAAAGGTTTAGAATACTTGTAGAGACCTCTGGCACTTTTTAGAGGGTTCCTAATAGCATTTAGAGGTCTCTGGTACATTCAAAATGGTCCTAGAGGCCTCTGGCAGTTTAAAACAATTTTAGGAAGGTTTAAAACACTTGTAGGGATCCCTGGCACTTTTTAGAGGGTTCTTAATAGCATTTACAGGGCTCTGGTACATTCAAAATGGTCCTAGAAGCCTCTAAAACAATTCTAGGAAGGTTTAAAACACTTGTAGAGACCTCCGGCACTTTTTAGAGGGTTCTTAATAGCATTTAGAGGTCTCTGGTACATTCAAAATGGTCCTAGAGGCCTCTGGAAGTTTAAAACAATTCTAGGAAGGTTTAAAATACTTATAGAGACCTTTAGAACTTTTTAGAATGTTCTCAGTAGCATTTGGAGGTCTCTTGTACATGTAAAATGGTCCTAGAGAGCTCTGGCAGTTTAAATCAATTCTTGAAAGGTTTAAAACACTTGTGGATTCTCTGACACTTTTTAAAGAGTTTTCAATACTTTTTAGAGGTCCATGAAACTTTCAAAATGGTCCTAAAAACCTCTGGCAATTTAAAACAGTTATGGGAAGGTTTAAGATAATTGTAAAAGGCACATGACAAAAACAAATAGTTTTACAGCTACGTTTGAAGTGTGTAATTTAAATGTATAAACAACCAAGGCAACTATTTTATTACATGACTCTTGTATTAAGAGTGGCTATTTCAGGATAGAGATGATTATTTAGTTGGTGTTGTTGATGATGAATTATTACACTTTGATTATGTGTTCAACTTAAATTCACCTTCTTTCTCAACACTTGATGAGACCACATTAAATCCTCCAGAAGATTATTCATCTGAAATCTTGAAAATGTACAAGGGCAGGTTGGAAGTTGCAAACAGACAGTTTCTTCACAGGTTTTCTGATTAATATTTATTGCAGGGTTTTTCGTAGTTGTCAAGAGTATTTGAAAAAGGAAATGGAAATTGAGCTGCTGAAGCATAAGTTGGATTATTTGTCAACATTACCAGTAAATGAGTCATTGAGGTAGTTAGTGAGGTTTTAATACTATTTTTTGCAAACTTTTTGATTAGTTTAAGTTGTGGAAAACTTCAACTTTCCTCCGATTTCCTTGAAAGAAAAATATGTCAAAGATTAGATAAAATTGCTAAAGTGGCTACTGAACAATGCTTGGAAAGCACGTTACATCAGTACAGTAAGCGTGAACTTAAGGCTCATCAGTAAGTGCCAGTTTTCTAGCAGTAAGTATTGACGATAACATATTTATTTTAGTTTGAAGCTTACAAGGAAACAAAACTCATTAGATTTACTCACTGAAATCTTGTCTTATTATGCCTTAACCCTTTGTATTCAATTGGCACAGACACAAAAGATGGAAAACTTATCAAACTTTTACCAAAACCTGAAAACTTATGTTGAAAAAAACTTGCTCAGCTGTCGTACTCGCACAGTATGTTGTCCGCATTAAAACAAATAATATAGATTTTAACCAAAAAATTGTAGGAGCAAATGAAAAGAGGGATTGAACAACGCGACTTGAATTTGGCAAAACCGGAGATGGAAAAATATAAATTTGTCGCAACTTTAGGTAAAATTCTAAATGTAGACAACTGTACATTGTCATCTGTAGCCAAGGCTATACGGCAACTCGAGAGACAGCTACAACTAATGCAAAACGAAGTGATGTGTTTCAGTTTTGAGAAAAAATGTCCACAACTGTGAGTTGATATTTTTTTCACCTTATTTCTAGAGTGTGTTTCAAATATTTTCTAGCGATGAGAATATCACTGTTCTGACACAGTTTCTAACGTCTGGACCCACGAATAAGATTGCTTTAATACCAAATGAAGTACGGGCTAATTGCTATTCAAAAGATGAAGAATTGGAAAAAACAAGCGAGATTGTACGGAATTTGACGCAAAGAATGAAGACTATGGTGAGTGACTAATTTATGATTTAATATGAAAACTGAGCCTTTAATAAAACAAACCTTGTAATTATTGTTCTAACATCAGCTAAACCATCTGTTCAGGGTTTAGTTACATTAATGGTGGGTGGTGTAGTTTGGTTTCAATTTTGTTAATTAAAATGGTCAATTTTACAAATCATTTTGGACAAATTATCTTATCAGGCCTCAACTTCAAAGAAGTTTGACAAGTACTCAAGGCTACTGTGGATGAACTTCCTCACCCATCCCTCCAAAGTGAAAGAAATTATCAAACAAGCAGAGAATGACTTTAACAACAGGAACAAGCACTACTTTTAAAACCATTACATTATATCTATCTATTTAAGTTAAATAAATATAATTATTTTTATAAAAAGAACATTTATTAATAAAAAAAACTTTGGATTGTATTGCACTTATTTATACAACTTTTCTACAGAATAACTTAATTTTAAGTACAGTTCATCAAGTCTCTTTCCGACGCATCAAAATGGTCCCTAGGTTTAATGATTGATTCTTTATGTATGTGAACTGGATTGTTGTAATCGATATCAAAGTATTTCATTGACTGATCAACCACACCTAAATTCAATAATTTTTTAAACTATAGATTAATAAAATGCAGGATTTCTTACCTGACAGAGTTTTATTAAATCTATCCACAATGGCGTCCAATTCTTCCGGTTTAAGTTTTACGTAAACTTTGGTGCCGTTTTTTTCGAGTGACCTTTTGTTTCTTGATAGTAAAGGCAAGGTGAATTCACTTTCTGATAATGGAGTATCATCTAAACCAAAACCCTAGAAAAGGATAGTTTGTTAATCATTTTAACAATAAGGTTTAATAATTAAATAGGGTGGTCCAGTTTCTAAACGTCAATAATTCACCATTCGATAGCCCATCAAAAAATGAGTTGACATGCATTATGTCATTTTCTTGAAATATGTGCTTCCTAAGGGAAATACAGTCTTTCAAATTTCAGTTTAAAAAATCGTTTTTTTGTCATAACTGTCAGACCGTTGGTACAAATTTGGAACAAACACTTATGAAATTAATACTCATTATGTCATGTTAATGATGTTTGTCAACATTTTCTTGTTCAAGTTGAAAAAGAAGATATTTTTTATAAAATTCCGAACCAACCCAACCCAACTAAAAAATTGTGTTGGAAACGAAAAATTGACTTAAGAAGCTTTAAAAATGTTTTTGTAGCCAATTTTCATAGTTTCCGGACAAATTGAAAGACTTAAGTCCTGAAAATTGACTTAGAAACTACTAAATTGACTTTGAAACAGTAAAAATTTACTTCAGAGGCTTAAAAATTATCTTTGTAACCAGTTTTCATTGTTTTCAGAAAAATTTAAAGACTTTAGTATTGAAAATTGACTTGTAGACATGAACGGCTACTTTTTCTAGAAGTTTTGACTACAAATTCACACATTTAAACCTTGAAAATTGACTTGTACACCAAAAAGTAACCTTGAACTAATGAAAAGTGACATCAGAAGCTTAAAATTTGCATTTGAAATAAGTTTTCATTATTTTAAGGCAATTTTTAATAATTTAGTCTTAAATACAGGATATTGACATTAGGTTTATAAAAATCGGCTTGAAAGCTAACTTTTCAAGTTCTTTTTACTTTGCTTTTGATTTTCTTAGAATTCTGGACTGTTTTAGCGCTTTAAAAGGCTTGGAAAATCGAGTTTCAAGACCATCTTCACCAAGTTTATGACATAGCAGACTTAAAATTCTACACACAGACACAGACACTATTAAATTGATTTCTAGACATCTCAGTGCTAAAAATTCGAGCATTTCTTAAAAATCTAGACTATTTTTAGTGCTTTAAGGCTGTTTTTAACCTGAAAATAATATCCAGTGAGCGTAGAAAATAGAGCTGAAAAATAAAGACCATTCAGAAGAAATTTAACAGAAATATGGAGTACAGTATCTTCCTTAAGAAACGTTTTTCAGGGAAGTGACATAATGCATGTTCACTTATTTTTTGATGGGCTATCAAATGATGAATTATCGACACAAATTTTGATTCATATATGAACTCTTGGTTAATCAGAAGTGAACAATACTGAGTTTAGGTAAGTGTGTAAACTTACTAAACATTTGCCGCTAATACAGAAAGCCTTTTTTTCAGTCGATCCTCTAGAACAATCAGTCCCGAAGGGAAACCAACCGTCTTCACCATTCACGAGGTAAAAGCGATGCGAAAGGTTTTCATCTTGGCATGCTACACGACATGGTCTGTCTGGATCCTCTACGAAATTCGAATGATGATGATCAACACTTAACTTAGGTATGTATATTGGAAAACTTCGAAATTTTTGGATTTTTCAGGCTAAAATTAGCTGGAAACACTTAAAGAAACGTACCTAATGAAGGTGATATTTGCATTCCTAAACCAGATAGTCGTCGCACTCTATCTTTGTATTTCGAGCAAATCATGGAGGCGTGCTGAAACGGAGTTTTCACCTTGCCACAACCCTGAAAAACCCTCCATTTCACTCTGTTTTGGAGTGACTTATAAGTTAAGAAAAATTACATATTGCTCGGGTTGACACAGTTGAATGCTGCTTTTTCCAAGTTTCTTATTCATCACCAGTCTAATCCCTGAACCTGGCGAGATACAGTTGTAATGACAGCCGCTTGCGCTTTTCCAGCGTATTGCTCCTTCTCGTCTCCTCAGTCCTAAATTCGAACCAAGATTATTAATTAAGACTAAAAGGTGGTGGTAGATGTACCGGTTCTCCATGTAATTTCGTTACTCTCTTTGTCAACTGGACACAATCCAGGCATTTGGGTAAAAACAGCTTCATCGTAGGGATCACAGACAAAATCTTCGCAACGGCCGCTAATACAGTAACTTGCTCTACCTAGATAAATCGAATAAACAAATAATGTTAAAGTTAATGAAAATTTAATGTCTTAGAAATAACTGAAGACTACTAAGTGGATTTGATTTTTCTTCACGCATACATTGTTGAACAATCTGAAATTGTAATAAAAATTTCTTTGAAAAAAAGAAGAGGTTTCAGTTAAAACATATTTTCCAAGAATGTAACATATTATTTTCTTCACCTTTTAACGGGACAATCATACGTACCATATTTATTTCTTCTGGTCTGACAAGCTGTGCCATCTGGAAACGTCCATCCTCTGCTTTTAGTGCCTCCAATTCGTTTCTGGCACCAAACTACGCAGGCTTCCTCAGCTAAAAAGTTCGCTTTACACTTAGATGATCTCACTCAGTCTCTAACTACTTACGATCAGAACTAATTTTCTGCATTCCAGATCCAGTCAGATCTTTATCAACTTCTTTAGCACGACTGCATATTTGCTCTGCATACTCCTTGATTGTTAATCTGGGCACGTTCAAACACTGTTGCGCGTTGCAAGTTTGATATTTCTTCTGTGGTCCCTCGCAGTTTTGACCATTTCCTTGTGGTCTGTATTGTTTTAAATAAGCGGTTTTTACTGATTGAGATTTGCAAAGAACGTACCTAGGGTTATTGCACACTCGTTCTGACACCATTATTCCAGCGCTGCCAGTTCTTAATCTACCTTCTTCTCCAAACAGGCAACCTGAAGCGCATTCACCTTGCCTCCAGTCACTCCAACCTCCATCGATTCGGTTATTTTCGCGAGGAACTTGTTTGAGGTTGCCGTTGTATTGTTGTTTAGTGTTGGGTGGATCTTTTGGTACGCAACGCCCGCCTCGACACCACTGTAATAATTATTATTAACATAGTTAAGTCCAGTAATGTCATGATCGTACCATGTTGTTTCCACAATACGTGCCTTCTAAAGCAGGATGGGAGGTCCAAGTATATCTTTCCCTTTCACAGTGCAAGTCTCTGCAGACATCGTCTAAAGGCTGCTGGGTAGAATGTTTGCTTTCTCTGCCGTATTTTAACATACCTTAAAAAACAATCATTTAATGTCTAAGTTTTTTTGTAATGACCATTTATCTAGTGTTTTAGCCAATTTGGTTACTTCTGTTTTTTTCTGAGAAGATATTAAAAACTAATGTCTTAATTTCTGTTTGTATTTGTCTATACTTTCATAGTTTTAACGTTAAATAGCTGTTGTTCTGCCTTTTAACAGATTTTACCAATATCTAACTCCATCACCAAGATGTCATGACCCAGAAATTCTAAGGCTAAACTGCTGGCGCTGAATTTTGTTACAAGAAATAATATGTGGCCAAAACCTACTAAATTCAGACTAATAGATCTGATAAGCTTATAACTAATATTTCAAAAACAGCTTGATTTATGGTTGAAATAAAAAAAATTTGTAGCCTGAATGACGCACATTAATACCGACAACAATATTTATTTTTATCTTTTAAGTGAAAAAATGCTCCTCCCATAATTGTGATAGTACACCACTAATTACCACTGTAATATAAATTACAGTAATAATTACTGCCCACGTGGAAGAAAATACTTTCAGAGAGTATCTAAATACGTGTGAAATTAAAAAATAAGTGAAAACTACTAAAAGTGGACACTTACATTGCTGGTCAGCGTTAAAACGTTCTCCAGGTAGTGCTCCTTCAGCTCCATGGTCCAATTGACCTGCTGAGCTCCCGTGGTCAAGAAGACACCTGGATTGGGGAGTACTGAAATGAAATTCAAATTAGTTTTTCACGTTTTGTTTTCATGGATCCCATAAAATTAAATCACAGATCCTCAAACGTATACTTACTCTAGGAACTTTTGTAAATATCTTTTACTGCATGCAGACCACGTAATTTTTCCACTACCCAAAGTGGGTGACATAATGTAACTGCTGGGATCACAGTCGTTATCTGCTAAAGGACCGTCGTGCCGCATCCCTAGACTGTTATTCAGGACTTTAATGCAAAATACAGGTTTTTAGCGAAACACTTACTTATGACCTATTTCGTGAGCCACAACGTATACGCTTTCAAAGTGGCGCCCCTCGTTGACTGTACAGCTACTCGTAGCTGTACACATTCCAGCAACCGGAGCTAAACCTAAAGAAAAATACGGTATACGGTATGTTGTTTAGAGAACAATAAGGATAGCCTAGGATGAATTCGATTTGACCTGCTAGAACATTTTAGATAAAAACTGTTACAATTTTAGGAGCTGTCTGAAGTGCATCTTATTAACTTAGTTGTTTTAGCTGAGTATTTACTGCTGGTAACCTTTCTTTTTGTTAAAGTTATTTAATCTATTTGAAACCAGGATTTTAATAACAAGCTCCTCTTTTCAGAATTATGTTCCAGACAAAACTTTTACATTTTACCACTAGGAAACCGCCGCTCATATTGAAAACTCGGCTTTCAGCACCAACGTGTGCAGCGTATTCAATTATCGGCGAGTTTCCCCCAGTTTCCCTATTTCCCGACCTGCAGGGGAAACTCCGGGGGTTGAAAGGGTGGCTAATTTTGCTTCTTTTTTTGATTGAGACCCGTCGGCAACAAGAGGAACATTTACGATGTGGATACACTACTAACAAATTTTGCTTACCGACTACTTGATTGGAGATCTTTCCATGTTTGCCTCGAACGTACAAATCCAAACCGGTTAAAATGAGAGCGTGGTCCCAATGCAACGGTTCTCTATCGCCCACAGGATTTTTGGTTCTTTGCCAGTTGCAAAAATTGGACAGGAATCGATCAATGTCTGGAGGCCTGATCAGTCCTGCCACTTCGTCTTTCATGATCTCCAAACGTTTGAGCACAAAGTTTACTGGACGACCCAGAGAAGGATCGTGATACAACAATTGCACCTGTTTTTGTATAAATTTGATCTCAGTTTTGAGCTTTATGAAGTTTTCAGACAATCTTACGGCGTTTATCATGGCTAGGACAAATCGGATAATTTCTCTTTCAGTGTCCACAGGAAAATTGGCCTTCATGAGTTCAAACAAGTCCCTGTCAACAAAAACTGCAGTTTCGACAAATACAGTAGAACCAACGGGGAACACCTCTCTTTTGCTTCTAGTAACTTTCTTAGGCATTTTGCTCTTTGAATCCTTGATTTCTTCTACCTTTGCTTGACAATCTTCGACCGACCTAAACCTTACGTTAGCATCCTTAAAAACTACATGGGGTTTCTTTGACAATACATGTGGAATACTGGTGGCATCATGGAATCTAGTGGGCAGCGGCCGGATTGTGTAATAATGGTTGGCGTCAGAGTGGACAACCCCATTCTTCAACCCCCCAAAAATCAACAACTTTTGTTTTTTATTTAAGTTCTGAACGTACCACTCCTTGACACGTACTAAGAGCGCTGCCATTTCCCCTAAAGTAGCAGTGCAGATCTTCGTTTTGGTATTGAACAGGAACAGACCCGTTGGCGTAGGTCTCCAGAACCACAAAGTCCTTGGAGGTCAGCTTAGGAGAAGGGGTCAAGTCCAGGGTGAAGGTTTTTCCGAAAGTTGGCGCTTCGATTTGAAGTGTATGATTTTGTAGTGGATTCCGTTGGAGATAGGTTATCGTAAAGTTCTGATCTGAAAAAGCAAATATTATCAGACTATAAGCAGATGCTTGGTTGCTATTGGCTATGACAAGAAACGTTTTATTACAGGTCAAACTGGATTTACTGTTGAATCAGAAATGGATTTGCTAAGCCTTCCTTCTCTAGCAAATCTTTGTGTCAATAACCGTCATAAAGGTAATCAAATTAGCATAAGAAACTGATTTTCCGTAATCAAGCAAAACAAGCCGGTAGTACATTAAGATAAAACCATTCCGATTGGAATTCCGAAAAGGAGAATAATCGTGGGAAGGAAACCGTTTCGAACAATGGCGTACGATCCGTTTGTTTTTGGGAAATCGGTCGTACGGATTTCGCCAAGATTGCCTACTTCGGATTTGCCAATTCATTGGACAAACTAAATGCTTTTTGAATGTACTGGCTTAGTTTAGATGGGGCAAAGCGCGCCCGTTTTGCTTATGTAAGAAATCCGACTCTTCCGTGTTAATTGCCACACTTTTGTACGTTGAGGTAAAAGTGCTTCAATTAAATACTGTATGAATTTCAATTTGCTGGTAATCGTGTTGTATGAGCTAAAAAAAAAACAATTTCCTGGTGTGAATACAATACATACATGGTAAAGATATAACTCCACTAGGACACCCTGTATAATGATTATTAGCAACCATTAGAAGGTATGATTAACCTATCATTATTGTGTTAGACAAGCAACATAATGTTATTCTGCTAACAGACGTAATTTCCATTTAAACTGCAACTTGCAGACAATAAACTTTCTTGTTTTTCGCTTCTTCTCCCAGTCATCGTTCGCCAATTTACTATTGTGTACATCGGAGAAAGAGAGTCGTTTTCATTCATTTCCCTTTATTTGCATACAATAAACTAGGTTTGGACCGTGAAAACTAAACGTTTATTGATCACGTACGATATTATGCATCAGAGATGATGAACTGTTTGTGTCGACTCTGATTATTCATTTATGACTTTCTTTTAATGATAGGTAATTTCATTTAGTTTTGCCTTATAATAGATACTATTTATTCATAATTTAATAATGTTGTTCTTGTCATGAACTCGTTTGATTATTTATTTGGGTCAGTGTGATCGATTAGTGGTGCCAATAAACTTATTTCAGCTGCTCGATTGTTAGTTGATTAGTTTTTTGCGGTAGCACGCATCATCTGATGTTTGGACACACTAATTAACTAATAATTTTTCATGATTTTTTTATACATATACAGGGTTGTTCAAATTCGACCCTCATCATCGCGCAAACTTTAAGAGAAATTTAAAGTTTTCCAAATAATGATCTTTTTCTTGGAAACTACACATTGATTTGCTCTCATTTCCATTTAATCTAAAAATAAAAATAGTATAATAAAAGTGGGTAAAGTTTATTTGAAAATCTTTCTCTTTCTCTTGCAATGCGGGAGTCGAATTAGAAATTAGAATTACTCTGTATTAGCTTTATTTTGACATTTCTATTTTAATAATTTCTTCATGTTTCAAGATCAAACATTCTTCTGTCTGAAAATTATACAAAAAGTAACTTACCATCATTTTCCAGTAATCGTTTCCACTCCGTCTCCGTTAAAACGTGCTTGAGGTCTTCGTCTCTAATCTGAAATTAAACAGAAACACGCGATTATTTTAAAACGGTTTCCTATTCTTTACAAAGAAACTCATTTGAAGAGTCAACAGTGCATATTTGACAGCCGGCAATCTTCGTCTTGAACCTGACAGAAGATTATTTTAACTACCGGTTTTTTTGTTTTAAATCTTCAATTACTTTCAGCCTTGACCCTATCCAATTACAGCTAGAACCACCATATCATATCATGCAAGATTTTAATTAAGATATTAATGTTTTGCATTGGAAAGTAAGTTTAATTGTGTTTGGTACAATAAATGAAAGTACACTCATCAAAAATTGGTAGAAATGCATCAATTAATTCGAAAAACAAAAGGTGCATTGTTTTTGCAATGTATGGGAATTTGTACGGTTGAGTGTAACGGTACTTCACGGGTTCGAAATCCGATGAATTATCGATCATCCATCGACTTTTTCCCAAATAATAATAATACGATTAAAGTGTTGAAACAACAATGGGCGACGACCTTGGTAATTAGCGATTTTGGCACAGGTGAACATTATTTGTGAGCAGTCAGCGTGCGAGAGGACGGGTCAAACACACTGTATATCCGCTTCTTCTCGCCAGGGGAACTAACACGATTAACACAGGATAGTATTTTATTAGCTTTTGTTATTATTGTTTATACCCATAAGAATCAAGTTAATTAACGTTAGTAAAATGAGAGAGAAAATCTTCCAAATGTGTCCATGTTGTTGTTTTAAAAAAATTGTCAATAAAACGGCTTTGGAAGATCAAAAGTACTGTCCTGTATCAGAACCAATCGGAAACCAGGGGAATTAAATCAAATGCGTGGTTTGTGACCTATAATAACTACATGCGGGGAGATCAGATGATGATAAATAAACATTTTAATAATTTGTTAACCTCACGGGAAATTTAAATGTGAGTTGAATGGTCTCCCTTTTAATTTTTTGGCTTAGCGGATGTCAAACACACACACAATTATTTTTCCATACAACAATTTTCAGTTCGGTATAATAAAATAACATTTTCTAAATAAAACTGAAATGTCAGGTAAGTACAAGTTGCATTTTAAGCACCTTTACACTATGACAATTCAATTTTTTTGTGGTTGAAAAGTCATTCTATTTTATTTTAAATTTCCGTACAGTAATACAGATTAAATCAGCCATTCATTTATACAGTTTAATTTTTGTGTAATTAAAAATTTTTTTCATCAACCGTTTCATTATTATAGTCCAAGCAGAGTAAACGGGTAAATGGCTAATGTTCTGAAAGGTCAAACCTCTGGTTACATGGAAATAACGTATTAAAGTAGATAAGTTAGGATGCGCCTTTACCATTAAGTAATCGGAATCTATGATTATCAGTTTACAATAAGCCTTAGTTTCAAAATGGATAATGTCATAATCGTGTGCTTCGTGGCTGGATTAGTGCAACTCTGCCTCCAGTTAGTTATATATTTCCGTTTATCAAGTATAGAGAAGAAAAATTCCTTCATTTTTGGAGAAACTGTCAAGAATTTAAAGATATGTTAGGAGAGTTAAGAAATTGATGAAGAAAATAGTCACCAGCATATCTAGACTTAACAAAATTCTGAACTCAAATTGATTTTGAAAGTGACAAATTACTGTTTTTTGGTTTTATGTGAGACTATGGTTAAAAATAAACACAATGAAGATTTTCATCTCGAGAATTTGATCATTTATTAAGATTTAATCTTATTTTTGTTAAACACGGATTTAGGATTTGCTTAGCAAATATTCGGGCTAAAATTGAAAAGCATAGAATATGCATTGCTCTGGACCGTTTCCTGCAGGACACAAAAGTACACTCCATTAAACTTTCATTGTCCTAAACCGGTCTGCTGAAGCAATTTTCTGCTTGCCCAAGTTGGATTTTTTCCTTAAAATGTTCCCGAGATTGCCTTAGTTTCGAATACTACGAAAAAGAACGGGGAGTTGTTTTTTTTTAGAATATTGTATCAGATAGCAAACTACAATCTATTGTGTCACAATCCTGTAAGTTATGCTAATTGTAAGCTTGATATGTCGACATAAGAAAGATATACAGTTTTTGAGATATTTATGGAGATTTAAAACATAAATACCAATTTCCAGAACACATTTTTCTTAAATGAATTTTTGAAACTACATACTTTGCATTTGGAAATCAGAAATGACAGAAAATATTTTTAATAAATGGTGGTTTTAATATTGGTGGTATATACCTATATTATACATTGAATTTTTAATAATAGAGTCAGAAAAAAATATCAAAAAAATGTGGAACGCTTCACGATTTTGCGTGTCATCCTTGCGCAGGGGCCATGCTAATCTTCTCTGTATCGTTCCAATTTTAGTATATGTACCGCCGAAGCGAGTACACTGGGTAGAATTTTGAACCCTAATATGAACTTATAGAGTGTCGTCGCATGACGGCATGATGTTAAGGATGAATTACGAGAGTGGCGCCCTCTACCGGTATAACTCTGTAGCAGGAAGACTAAACGACTTTACGCCATATTTTTAGGGCTCGATAAACCGTTACCCAAAGTTATAACCAAACAAAATACGGACTATTTGAAATTTTATTCCAAAATGGCTATAGTTTGTAAATTCTTTAAAAATAACTACTAAAAGTGTAGTTTTAGGATTTTAAACTGTTTTCAGACCTAAAGCTGGTTTATTTTAAGTTCTAAAGCCTTTTTTTTCGTTAAAACTACAAGTTTCAGTGTCCGAATTCCTTAAAAACACAACTTTTTGGAGAAATAACACTGAATGTCTAATTTTAGGATTGTAAAGTTTTTTCAAGCTCAGGTCTGGTTATTCTTACGCTCTTAAGTCTTTTCTTTAGTTAATACTACAATTTTCATTGTTTGAAAACGTTAAAAACAATACTTTTCAATTGAAATCCAAGGCTGAAATGGCTGATTTGATGTTTTTACTAGTTTTAGGATTTTAAACTGTTTTTTGACTTGAAACTGGTTATTTTTAGGCCTTGAAACACTTTTTTTAGTTTAACACTTTCGTTTGTAGCGCTTGAAAACCTTAAAAACATAACTTTTCTTTTGAAATTTCATTGAAGAAATATCACTGAAAGCCTAGTTTCCAGACTTTAAACTGTTTTCAGACCTGAAATTGATTAATGTCTAGCGCTAAAGCTTTTTTAACTAAAAACTACAATTTGTAGTCCTTAAAAACTTTTAAAACATAACTTTTCAATTGAAATTCCGTGTTAAAATGCTTTTTAAACTATAAAACGCTGGTCGTAATTAGCAAACCTATAGGCAGAAAAAGCTTTAAAGTATGATACAAATTGCACTAAAATTACCAAACCTACATCACTATATTCACAATGTACGTTTAGTGAATAGAAAAATAATTCGTTTTTTTTCTCATAGTGAAAGTGGATAAATCGGAGCACAGAACGATTTGAAATTCAATGATGAAGGTGGAATGCAAGGAATCTGCATCAGCAAAAGTCGATAAATAATGGCGCCTCCTTAGTAATGGCCTTGTGACTGCATTGTCCACCTAATGGTCATGGGTTGGTCCTTGTCAGTTACCGTTGTAATTATTTTACCACTTCACCAGCATTTTGTGTACATTCTACCAGGAACATTGTCCAAAAAACCTTCACCCAATCAACATAAGTTCCTAAAACTGTATTAGTACAATTTTAAATTATGTAAAAAAAAATTACAAACAATAGAGAGTCTTGATCTGTGGTTGTGATAATGTTGCTCCATTTAGGTTGTGTAGGGCACCCAGACGAAACGGTCAACAATTTCGCGCTATGCGAAGAACGGTTTTAGAATAATTACCGCTTACGCTTTAATTACCTCTAATCGTAATAATTATGTAACCACTTTCTTTGATGATTACCTTAAAAACCGTAGTTACTGTGTCGCGTTAGGTAACGGAAGTTAGTTACACGAAAAGACTGAAAATTGCAAAAAAATACAATAATGCTGTGAAGATCAATTAATGATTTATATTAAAGCATCTAAGAAGTTGGCTAATCCAATAGGATTTCACAAAAGTAAATAAATACAAAGTTACTTGTTTAGTTGATGGTAAATTAAATGTGAAAGTGATTAGCTTAATTAATTACAAGTAGCTGCAAGCCAAGTATAAATAAGATTCTATTGAGATAGAATATATTTTGATTTATATTGAGAAGATATTTATTGTTGTATAGTGTGGTCAAACAGGCAAACGTTATTCTACTCAATCTACTGAGGTACTAAGATGTAATAAATATTATTATTTAGCGTAAAAAGACATGAACTAATAATAATCTTCTTGACTGATTAAAGCTTTTCTACAGGGTATCCAAACCAGATGGACATACATTTTTAATAGAAAAAAAATACTCGTTGTATGTTAGAAAAAATATCAAAAAAATGTGAATTTGCATAGACCAATCACAAACTACAAAACAGTGATGTGATTTACGCAAATACTGTCCTGTGTGAACTTATTACCATAAGACCTCAAATATTTGACAATGATCTTAAAACCACATTTCGGTTGCTACCGGATATTTACATAATCAATAACCACCAAAAAATTCGAATGTGCTTGCATTGATCATCGAAAACCAGGAAAGCGAAATTAAGTGAAATTGCGGTATTGCTCTCATTTGAAAAAAAATGCGATTTACGATTCGTCACACGCTTCACGCTCGATATTGCCCAAATCGGCTTTCTAATAATTATTACTCGTTATCATAAAATAATAAACATTAAAAAAAACAACTGTGTATTGCAATTTAATATAGTGCGATCCAGATACGCCTCGTTCGTTTGTTATTAATGGTTATTGAACAATTTAACTGGTCTCAAACATATCAAGTTTTTAAAAAACAATTTATTCCCACGGGATATTTGCGTCATAAAAAGTTTATTGAATATTATACTATGTGAATCGCCAGTTATCAAAAATCTTAAATAATTCTCCTAGTTACCCTAGAAGGTAAAATTTACCCAACTTAATGATTAGTCCGTTAAAGTCAGTTCCGGTTTAATTAGTTGCGTACATTTTGCAATTGATAGATACCCAAAAAGTGGTACAATCTAATTTTCACTAGACATATTGCATTATTTACCACGTAAGGTAAAAATACATATAAAAATTCCACCTTAATCCGATCAGTAGGTTAGTAAAATAGTAGCGTTTTAAATGGTTTTTCAATAGTTAGTGGTTTTTACCTAAAACGGTGTGCACAATGTAACGTTACGGGCGTATAAGGTCGTAAGGAAACAGGATCCTCGTAAATATCGTCTGCAAATGTTTATTCCGACGGAAAAATATTTAACCCGCTTTCTACGCGACACGTTCTGTTTAATTACCACTATTAAAACCGTTTACGAGATGGGTAAAGTGATCTACTTGCTGGTAAAATTAATTTCATTGAAAAATTCCTAAAAACTTACCAGTTTGGTGGTGGTGACCATGACAAAATAGGCGGCGATCAAATACCGCCCAATCAGTCCCGGCATTTTCAATAAAGCGACGATTTACATCATTTACACCACTGTTTGTCCTGTTTCCGTTACGGTCCATATTAATTTACATGATAAGAACATATGTATGGTGTTTACGTCTGGCTTTCAGTCCAACCAAATTGATTACCCTACAAGAAAAATGTAATATGTTAAAAAAGTTACTTACGTAAAGAGGGCGGAAAGAGGAAGATTACACACAAATGGTTTGCTTTAGAGCCCGTTGTTAGTAACGACAACTGGTTTACTGGTTATTTACCTAACAAGGGCTGACAGAAAATTTCTTTATTATTTTGTTAGATCAAGGATGAAAAAAAAATCAGCTTTTTGTTTCACTTTCTTAACTCTTAAGAAAAACTATTTTTAAAAATGTTAATCTCCGTAACTTTATTGTAGACTAATTGGGCTTTTGCCAATATTCTCTTAAAATGTAGAAAGTCACTTTGTTTAAAAAACTTAGTTTTCTTTATGATTTTTTTATTTATGTGCTTGCATCAGCAAAATGTTTAGTTTACACCGGTTGTCAATGTCGACGTAGTTTGACAGTTGTCACAAAATATTATTACAGTTTCTGATAATTGTCGTCATCAGTTGTCGACTGACGTCACATTCGTTCTGAGAGACTGACACATGTCACTTAGAAAGTTTTCTCCAACCTGGTAAACGTTTCGTATTGGGCTCTACAGTCACGTGACTAAATGTTACTACAGCTTTAACAGTTGAGTTGCAGAGTTAAAGACCAAAATGTCACTGTACAGGGTGGGCCAAATTGGACGTATTTAAATGGAAAGTGCTCTTATTAGGCAAAATACTGATGTCGGTGTCTGAAACTGAAATTTGATACAAAAATTAATGACAGAAACCGTTGTTTAATATCTGTCACCGTTTGACAGATAAAGGGTGCTTCTCAGAATTTGTACTTTTCTTCAAAACTTCCAGGTACATTATTTTTTATTTCTAAAAATACATTTCTACAGCAAGTATGCAGTAGTGTAAATAGTTTTTTTATATTAGACACGGTTTTTGAGATACGCACAAGAAAATAGTTAAAAAGAAAAATATTCTCTCTCTTAAAAAATCTGTCAAACGTGACAGATATTTTCGGTTTTCGCCAATAAGTTTTCTGTCAAATTTGAGCTTCAGACACCTGCATTAGTTTTCGCCTATCTCTGTTAATAAGAGCACTTTCCATTTTAAATGCGTCCAATTTGGCTCACTCTGTACAACCAACAAAAAAAGTTCTCCTATCAATAAATAATTCAGAAACCTGTAGTTTTACAGTTTGGAGCAATTTTTTGAAGTTTGTGATATAGTCAGTCAAAGCACTTTACTTTGATGTTCTGTATAGTTTTCCAAATAAATTTATTACCGTAGGAAAAGCGTTTTTCTGAGAAATTCAATATTGTATTTATAACACGAATGGTTTTGTTTGTTCCGATGTGAAAAATCCACCTTAAGTGCACTGATGATGTTTTAAGCGATTAAAAAATCTCTCAAAAAATTTAAAAAATAGCTATTTATGTAACCAGTTACGAAAAGTTCGATTTTGTGTAACGAATGAATGTTTGTAGGGCGAGCGCAGCGAGGTCCTACAATTTGAATGAGTTACACAATAAGACATTTTCGAAACGTGTTGCATACATAATTTTTTCTAATTTCGACCAAAAAGCTGTGAAAACCGTCTTTTAAAGTGATTTAACACAAATATTCACTTTCATAGCACCTTGTATAAACTGTGACAACGACATGTTATGATGGATGTCGCCCATATGTTTCTACGGAAATGCATAAAAACAGGGAGTGATGAAATGAACTTTTCATAACTAGTTACATAAAGTGATACTTTTCGTAACTAGTTACGTAAGTTACGTTTCAGTTTTGAAAAGTGTCACTTTATATGCCAAAATTAGAAAAAATTATTTTATTGAGCTTATCAGTAAAAATTTTCAAAAAACCAATAGAATTCTAACAAGCCTTTTGAAACGTTTTAAACAACTACTAATTAAGTTCATAACATTATATTGAACATCCAAGTTTTGGGTTAACAAACCATTTTTACGACCTTCGTAATTAACGTTTTTTGTTAATTAATTCTAGGCTCGTTAAATCCACAGTGTTTATCAAAATTCATCTGACAATTAATTACCTAACCATAGCTCATTCAAAAAAAAAGTGCAGTTGCAGTCATGACCTGGCGATTAAAAGATAAATTTAATTAACTAATGGGAAAACGATACGTTTGTATGATTAATTTATTTTGAACGGAGAGGGATAAAGTGAATTGTTTGCAAAGCGAGTCCAGCTCTGGTTCAAACTATTTATGCTAATTTATCGCAAAAATGTTTGAAAATGGCCAATTATCTTCATGCATATTCATTTCATATTTAGACAGAAGGAATATTTGTTAACAATACCACTGACCTCCGCTCAATTTGAAGGTTTTTGACAAGTTTTGCAAGGAAACTATTGTTTCAAAAAATAAAGGAGATTCCGATGTAGTCTGATAACAACTTTTAGGTTAGTCTAAGCTATAAACTATACGCACATCCTGTTTTGGCACTAACTTATATTCACCCTTGACTTCTAGCCAAATTTTTGTGGGATACACTATTACGGTTAGATTGATGCATCCTGCTGACAGACAAATTTATCGAGACGTGAAGTCAAGCTTAAAATAAGTCATTGTTTCGGATTTGGCAGGCGAAATTTTAAAAGAATTGACAATATAGGTATACATAAAAATAATTGGACGACCTTTGTTTACCAAGTGTGCAATCCGTTACCTGGAATTATTACTATATGGTCGGAAGAGTAAAATTTCACGCTTCTAAGTGGTTATTATAACGAGTAAAGTGTAAAAAAAAAGTTGCTCCTAATAATGATTGTAGTAGTAAAAAGCAGATGGATATGATTTGAATGTGATGTGACTTATTCACCGTCAGATGCTATAGACGGTATGTGTAATATTAAAAGAGTCACGTGACTGTAAAAATATCAGTCTAAACTTAAAAACTGTCAGGTAACGTTAAGGATGATAATTTTAACCTTAACATGAGTGACGTAATTCATTTAAAACTAAAAAACGGTCTCTTTAATAAGATTTCTCCATTTAAAACATGACCTTTTTTAGGATTTTATTTTGACGTTAAAAAAGAGTCACTAGAACCTTTGAAAAAATTTGATTGAAAATCGTCACGTGACCATTTTCACTGTAAAAAGAGTTACATGACTTTAAAAATATCAATTTAAACTAAAAAACACGTGACTCTTCAAATAATATTTTGACGTTTAAAACACGTCACATGACCTTTAGAATTCCGTTTTGACGTTAAAAAAGAGTCATTAAAACTTTAAAAATAAATTTGCTGACTGAAAATTGTCACGTGATCATTTTCACCTTAAAAAAAGTCACGTGACGTTAAGGATGACATTTTAAAAACAGTCGCGTGATTCAATGTATCAGTCACTAAAAAACGGTCATATGACCTTTGATTTTTGACGTTAAAAGAGTCGCCTGCCTTTAGACATAAATTTGATAATTGAAAATCATCACATAGTCATTTTTACTATAAAAAGAGTGTATACAGTGTGTGCAAGACAAAAACTCACTTTTTGATTTAAGTAATTTCTAAAAAACCCCATGCAGGGCATTTTTTTATTAGACACGCTGTATCCAGGATAAGTCCTGCGGGAGTTAGTTTATTAGTTTTTTCTTTTATTATACAGAGTGTTTAATAAATATTGATTAAAAATAGTTTTACGTCACTTTTTTCAAGTTTACACTGTCTGCTATGTTGAGCAATAAATATCTAGTATTTAGTATTTTCTGTCTCATTAAAAATTTCCTTTCGTTTAAGTGAATAGAGGTAAAACTCCTGGCGGACCCTGTATACAGTGTGTCCAGAATACGAAGAGCCAGTGTGGAGCTCTTGAAAACTATTAGAGAAACAGATTTCGTTAAATGAGAAAAAAGTTGCGTAATAATGGCATAAATAAAATGACGTTTAGAAAACAAATTTGGTTCGGTTTTTGAGATATTTTGAAAAAAGTGAACGTCGTTTCGCAAAGACAAAACGTCGGAATAAAAAACTGATAATACCATTTTAAATAGCTTTAAAAATTGTTGTGAAGAAGTGTCATTAGTTTTAGTCTAGGTCCAATATTAACGTCACAAAAAAATTAAAACAAAATAAAAAAATCGCTTTTTTCAAAATATCTCAATAACCAAAAATTATTTCAACGCATTTTTTCTCCCAACGAAATCTGTCTCTCTAACCGTTTTCAAGATCTCCATAGTAGTCCTCCTTATCCTGGACACATTGTATATTAATTTTAATATAAACCTTTTTGTGTATCATAATTCCTACCTTAACGCACTATTCCAATGGCAGTTCAAAAAGAAAATTAAATCAAAAAAACTACCGGCGCGATATAAAAAACACAACAGGTGCCGAATTCGATGGTACTTCTTCAGCGAGGTGCACGTGCCCGGGGTACCGTCAGTCGTCGACTAGTCTATTTAGATAGATCGAGAGCTCTTCGCAAAAGGTACTACCATCAGTGGTACTATTACCGCCGTCCACATTCATCAGACCATTAATACACTTTGTCTGAATTACAATTTTTTTTCTAATAAACAATCACTGCTGAATTGTCTGCCAGCGCAGAAAAAAACCTCGTCCTTGCCTTCCCTAACATCTAGATAGACACGCCCAAGTTGTACTTGACATTAGTGGAAAAAAGTGAAGGAACTAGTTTTGATATCGGGGTAAATGGTGCAAAAAACGTGTAATTGATACTAGTTACTAACAGCGATAATTGTTGGTTCTTGTCATTTCCTGGTTAATCCAAATGTTGGGTTAAACAGTTGAAAATTTAGTTAATTAACTTCACCTAGCAATAGTTTTACATCAGGGACTTTGAGTGTGTTTGGTAAAGTCTTAGAAACCACTTGCAGAGTCAAAAAACTGTCTGTTGAAGGTTATTTATTCAACTAAAACAAAATTCATTAACTTGGCATCTTAAGGGATGTTAAGATTGCGTTAGTGTGTTTTTACTTTATAAAAAATCAAATTAAGGTCTAATTTTTGGATTGTAGACAATTTGAATTTTTTGACAAAAAACCCACTTGTATACACTATTGACCCATTTATTTCAGACATTTTTAATCAAAATAATGTTCCTCTAACCTACTTATTTCCTCCTTGAATACCTAATTAATAATCAAAACGGTTTTTAGAGCCCAAATCCAAAATTGTATAGACAGAACCCCAGTAAAAACTCAATTCCCTTAATGGTTTTTGATGGTTATCGTTTGAATATAACTGTAATAGATTCGTGTCACAACTTCATCAAACATTAATTGCTCTAAAACAGGTTTTTAGGTTGTCGCAATGTTTGGAAATGACCAACTTTTTTCAGCTCTATTTTTAGATGACCGTTCCATATCATTCCACGTTATTTGTAATGGTCTTCAGTTTGAAACATTTTTATCCATCACGACCAACCCAGATAACAAAATATTGATTTGGTCAAGTTGCGTCAATATGCTTAGCTATAATTGCATTCTCGAACAAGTTCAAGGGAGTATTGACAAGGATAACAGATGGACGGCTTGCACTTGGCTCTAATGATATTTATTTTTTATTTTTATCCTTTGACGTATTTCTTGTTAATGACGTCTCACCCACTTTAATTAAAAGCTACTTCCGAGGAAAATGTTTGTTTTTGTGTTATAATTATGAGACAATGTTTCAAAATCAGTAATTCCTAAAGATGGCCCAAAGTAATTTTCTCCACAAAAAAATTTCAATGTTATCAGAATGTTGAATATTTCAAAGAGAAAATAAATCAAAATAACGTTTTAAACTCACGCCAAACCTGCACAAACCGAAAAAGTGTCAGTTTTCAGTAGAACACCTGTTCCAAGGGAAACATTTTGAAAATTGTTACTTTCCAAAACTCTTGATTCAATCATTTTGACAACGTCGAAAAGCTCAAAAAGCTTATAACGTTATGCAGTGAAACTGTAAAATGCCGACGCAAATTGATATTTGTAACTTTCTGAAGTTAAATTAGGCAGTTGTGACGTTAAATGATAGTTTAAGACGTTAAATTTGACAGTTATGACACTAAATGACACCTTACAGTGTAGCTTATAGTCAGGTGACATTTGCTATAACTCTTAAAACTTATTCAGCAGTGAAATGAAAGAAACACGTCTATTTAGCATTTTATACTTTCAGGTCACTGATGTGTGAGTTTTGACAATTATGACAGCTGCCACCTGATCCAACAAAGTATTAAATATTTCTTAACGTCCCAACTGTCAAATTTAGCTGGATGGAGCTTTCATCAACACAACTTCCAGAGAAATTCCTCAAATTATCAACTATTTCTAAATTTATAGTTTCAGGTCACTGGTGCGTAAAAAAAGTATTTCTTAACGTCAGAACTGTCAAATTTGGCTCCATGGAATCATCTACCACATCTACTTGTAATTTTTCTTGGTATTTTGCCTAAAATAATTTTTTTTTAGAATTCTCCATCTCTGGTAATTCCCAATAATGCTTAATTTCAAAAACTATAACTTTGTTTTGTAATTCAAAACAGTCGATAATAATTGCTTTACTATCGCAAATTAGTCACTAAATAAGTGTTACGTTATCAACAAAATGCAAGGTTTTTTTAAAATGCAAGACAATGATAATGGCCTTGCATGTTGGTAATTCCTTAAATACACCTGTTTCGATAAATAGTTTGAAACGCAAATAAATCAACCAAATAGTGATTTTGATGTTAATACTGGTGCTTTTAAGGTCGATGTTAAGGTTTCAAGATTATAAAACAGAAGCTTAACCTGAAAATACAAAATAAGAAAATATACTATAAAAATAATGTATTTCCTGAAGTGTTAACTGAAGTAAATTTTTGTGACAAAACTATTTTTTAGCTTTACATTATAATTTCGTATAACCATTTACCTCAAAAGTTTCGACTTTCAGATCTTCAAAAGTCTGCTGCAAAAATTGTTTTAAAACACATATATTCAAAATTACATCAATACATAGAAACTACTATGATTGCTTGGCATAAAATTTGCACATGTCCCAATTGCCTTGTTTACTTGCTTCACTTTTATTCTAAAACCTTCCTAGGCACCAATACATGAATTACGATAAACGGAAGGTATATGGGTTTTTCTAGTACCAGGTAAATAGCAGGGTCGTCCAAAAATTACATTTTTATCATAACACACTAGGACAAGGATGTTTAAAATCAATTACTAGTAAAGATATAATAATCTAAAAATTGTTTGTAAATAAAGTATTCTAATTCTTATTATCATAGACTTAATAATTAATTAGGAAAATTATATTTTTTTATATCTTTATGGTGTCTTAGATTCATTTTAATTGAAAAATCCGTGTCATTATAGTACATTTTTCCTACACTTCACATTATAGTTAATCACATTAATTCATCATTTGTGTCATAATTTCTGTCACTAAAAATGCTGTCAAAAAATACTGTTGCCTGAATTTAGTATTAATTAGTACATAAAGTCCATTTTTGCTTGGCATTATTGTGAATTTTTAGGGTAAATACACCGTTAAAGGCAATTTTGACTAAAACGACCTTTATGCCAAATGGTGTTTCTGAATATGTTTTTTTTTTGGCTTAACCTTAATTAAAAATACTATGTTTTAAGGTCTCTTTTATTTGTTTCCAGTTATAATTAAGAATAATAGTGAATCGCATTAGAAAGTGGCTCAAACCAATTTGAAATATAATGGCTTTTTTATTAGTTACAAATTTTAAGTCACTAAACCATCTGCTAATCGGTGTCTCGAAATTAGTTTAACAAAAAGTCATTTCACTAAAGTTTATTTTTACTTTACCATTATGATGAATCCCATGAAGAAAGTAAATATGTTTCAAGCGACTTTCGTACTTAACGACATTTGTTTTTTTTTTTAATTGAAATTTTGACACACTGTATACTACGTTATTGGATGAAACTGATATTGTTTAATATCCTCCAGACAATTGATTTCAATCGTGATTTCGATATGTGTGTAGGAGAAAATGTTGGTAAACATCACGCAATGCTGAACATGGTTTTTTCAACGTCTTAATTAGCGTATGAGCATAAAATTGCGGGTGAACGTTAATAAATTTTAATTTGCGTTTCTGGTTTCGCCATAATGTATTGTTCGCCATTTTGACTCGAAGAAGGCGTTCTCATGTTAAGTTTTATCGTTAAAATTATTTTTTAAGGACATTGATTTTATCAGTCTAATTGGCAAAAATCTGATTATTACCTAACTCAGAGAAAACAGTATTATTTATTTAATTTAAAGGCTTACTTTGTTTAAGAAAATCTGACGTAGATATATATTGCATTTCCGAGATAATAAAAGCAAAGCAAGCAGGTAATGGAAACTTCTTGATGTAATTTAATCAGTTTAAGCAAAATATCACGTTGAGTTCCAGTAGTTCTTTGAAAGTGTAATTAAATTGATTTTTTTCTGTAAAATGCTGTTTACGTATGTTTCTACGGAAGTTTAATATTACTAGTAACTTCTTAAAAAAGTTGTATTTTTCAATATTGCATTTATTCTCTTATTAGACAAGTTGTGTATTAAACCCGTTGTCACGCACAAAATGAAATAGCATGATTATAATATAAATTAACACTGATTTTTAAAACAAATTATATTTTACAATCCTAAAGTTTTTGAAACTGAATTATGACAATACACATTTTGCTCTGTTGGAGCATTGTAACCTTTGAAGAACAAATCAATACAATACAATCAATACAATCTTTATTTTTAGGTGGTTAATTATAGACTCATCAATTTTAAAGTTATAATAATACATTTGACCTGTCTGGACATCAAAAGTTTAACTTCTCTTTCGTAGATCACTGCAAAAAGTGTATCGTGTAAAATTTGTATTTCTAGGTTTAAAAAATATCTCAGTAGAACTTTTATACTTTGTCTAGACGTCATTAGACCACAAAACCAACAGTGCTGACATATCAGTAAAAAGAAATCTGCATAATTATTATGTCTTTCGATAAAACCGTAAGATTGTTTTGGCTCAACAATTTTACATTTACATGACATATTATATTGAATAAAATGTTGCTTTTTTGTAACGAGATATTTGTCCCAAAGTACAAAGAGACACAAAACAAAAACAATACAATAATAATTATTATTTATATTGTTTTTGGTTGTAAAGTGTTGTAACTTTATGGAACTTATGCACTAAAATTATTTCGTTTCCCTGTCTATTTTTAACTCGTCGTATACAAATTTTTATCACATCCTACTGCAATCAACAAATATGTACAGAAATATTACGTGTCTGGCAAACAACAGCAACAAGACGAAGGGACCAGATGATAGTTTTCAAGCACGTCATCGATTTTCGTTGCACAATATAGGGTCTGCGAAAAAGAGAAGAACAAAAAGGGCCGGATATTGTGCTTTGAACAGCTTAAGCCTTTTGTTCCTCTCGGATTGCCCCGGAGCTGCTTGTATGCACCACAGGGCGACCAAAAGGGCCGAGACCTATTATTCAGTTGATTACATCAGTCTAGTTTAACAAAAATTCCGTTCACATAACTTGCATGAGCAATTTGATAGTCAAATATTTAGTTTTTAGGCGAAAAGTTTACTAGCTGATTATGGGGTTGACACATCTCTTATCAATAAAACAGTTACGAGGTCGTCAAAAAGCTTCTTATTGAATTTCTTCGAACTATTTTAAAAGTTTAACTGCTTTCTAATATATTTTGAGATCACTGAAGACTGACACCTGCTGTGTGACGAATTTTTTAAATTTCCAGCCAATCCGTAACAAATTAGGGCATATGCAATCTAACCTACCAGACAAAAGAGCATTAAATGAGTGAGTACTATTTAGTAGGTATCTAAAAATATGAAAAATTTAGACCAAAAAATCTACCAACATCAAACGAATTACAGAAATTAAAAATAATTTTTCAAATTTGCTATAACGTTTTAGCCTACCTGGTACGTTTTATGTTTCAATGTATAGAGATCAGCTTTGAAAAATAATTACTTGATGTAAATCATTCAAATACACGCAAACTATTTGAAAATTAAATTATTATTATTATTATAATTACCAGTTGCATGTCAAGTTAGTTTATAGCGTTTCTCAGTCAATTTAAATCTAGAAAATGATGGAAAATCGTTATTTTTCATTTTTGAGATATTTACCGCTAAATATTGAAATTTTGAATTTTTGAAAGGCTGTACCATCTTACTCTTCTGAGATCTATATGATAAGCACATTTTCGAAATTAATTTTAAAAAAAACACTTTAATATTTTGAATTTTTTAAATGTAAATCTCAAAAAAGTAAGATATATAGGATCATGCAAACCGTTTGTTTTAACTTCAACCGTTTGCTACAGTCTTCCAAATATTGAAAATTTCAATGCCTAATGGTAAACTTTTCAGAACAGAAATAGTCGGGTTTAAGTACCAAAAATCTATTGTCACTGATTCATGTAGATCTGGAAAATCACACAAATTTTAGTTGTTTTTCTGTACATTTTTTAGCTGTAAGGTTCTATATTGAATAGTTTTCTAAATACAGTATCTCGCATTCTTAGTTGCTCACCCGTTACATGGAATCAATGGTTCATTCATTAAAGTGTCGAGAATATAACACTTGAAATCAAAATTGCTCGGTTAGGCTGTGATTTAGGATTGCAAGTTTTCATGTTGACCATAAACTGAAAATTGATTACGTATTCACACCAGGTTTTGTAAACTACCTGGGCTTACGAATAGGTCATGTGGAGGATGCAAAAATATGGTGGTTAGTGGTTAGTGGAGGTTGGTGTACACGTCATTCTTATGCATTTAAAATACCATAATCAGTTACATAACTATTGTAGGAAGTTTAATTCAACACTTTATCAAGTTAAGTTACGGAAATTTTCTTATCTGACCCCTCTATAATATGATAAGGACGTTTTTAGCAATAGTTAATATCTGTAACGGTTTTTTTGCGGTATAGCCAACAGACGAAGGAACTTAAAAGTTGATTATTTAAGGAAAAATCACTTAAGAAATATTCATAGGAAATACCAAGAAGCACGCATTTCTAATGAGTCAGCTTATGTTTAGGCGGTTAATGCGCATATAATAACACAATTTAGTTGGATAATTGAAGAAATCAGTGAACAGAGTTTACATCAGTCTTACAGTAAAATAACCAAACGTCAAATTATAATTCCAAAATTTGTAAATATTAGTGTTACTCAGAGTATCAATTGATCCATGATGCTCACTCAAATATTCATCGGGATTATCACATTATGTAGAAAGTTGATGTTTTTCATGCTGTAATATAGTATTTGTAATTTAGTTACTAGACTTAAGACTTCACCGTGTGATTTCCTGATGACTTTTTTTCATTGTAAATTACCTGGAGGCCAAAAAGGGCCCCCACATTGTCGACTCTGCGTCAGCCCCCAAAACTCCCAAGTTCATGGTTTTATACCGGTTGAAAATTTTTCCGTTGAGTAATGCACAGACGCTGGTCTCTGACACAGTGTTGAAACCGGCATTCGATAAACGAGAACGGTACAGTACGCGCACACCGGTTCCCCCTTGTTCTGTATATTATCAAAGGCGCCCCCCTGTTTGAAATTCAAACCAGCAACCAGATCTTTTATTCTCGTTTAATACTAACGAAAATGCAGTCGTGCGGTTTTGTCGCAATTTTTGTGCTGGCCAGTTTTGCCATAGTTTCAGGTGCTGAAACTACCACAATTCTACCGATGGCAGTCACCACCATGGCAGACGTAAACGTTACTTCCACAACAGCTAAAGAAAATTCAACAGCGACTAGTGAGCAAATGAACAATGATGCTCCCCAAGCTGCTTCTGTTCCAAGTGTAGAACCGACCAGAATTACCGAAAAAGCAACCACCAAACCACCCTTAGTGCACACGAGCCCTCCGGAGACTACACCCAGTGCAGTTGGAGTGTCCAGTTCTTTGGACGGCAGTACCAATGCTAACATCAAAACGAAAGGTAATGGAGCTTTCAGAGCCAGTACTGGAGTAGCCGTGATCGGAAGTATGATACTGGCAAGTTTAGTGCTTGTGTAAAAGTGTAAAACCACCTAAAATGAACCTAAAGTGAAAGTGTATGTTTTTATACATTTATATTTTTAATGCACGCGCTCCTTTTATTCCAAGTTACCCAAAATAGAGAGGAAGTGTATTTAATATAAGTAGTATATACTGCGACCAAAAATATGTCCATATCTTTTAGCTTGTATTTGAGTATATCTGTATATACCTGTAATTTTAAGAGCTAAACTACCAAAATTAATTCAACGAATCGTGCAAATTTTTTTGTAAACGTTTATGCACTGTAGCTTTTTTGGAGTTTCCAGGGTAATTTAAGATTCGACTAAAAAAGGACTGTTACCTTACAATTTAGGATTATACAATCTGGTGATACGCTATAATTAAAGTTATAATAGAAACTCGAAAATGCTAATTTAGAATTTACATCACGTCTTGTAGTGTAAAAATATTTAATAAAATCTGAAATTGACTCAATTGAGTTTAATTTCATTTTGCCCATGAAAATGCTACAGGTAAGTAAATATACAGAGTGATTCAAAATGCAAAAAACGTCACAATTACATTTAATGTGTAGAGGTACCTACAAAGAAACATAAACACATCCATATCAGCTATCAATCAATATCTCAAGTTTGTTAAAGTATTTTTGTATTATTTTGTATTTAAGTACATAATTATTTTTCTAGTTTTTGAGATATGTACCCCAAATTTGGTACAAAGGTCATATCGTGTATTATCACATTTACGAGATGATAATTTTCCTCTTGTTGGTGCTACGCCAATGGTCTAAGAATAACAAATCCAAAAATGCAACAGACAAAACTGAATCTCTAAACACTCTGTAGAGTTGGTTAAACACAGGGTCTGTCATTTTTGTGATGCGACTTTCTTAAGGTAACAATATAACAATATTTTTTACTTCATCATGCTCCATATTAAATCTACCTGTAAAAACTTAACTGTAAGTGCTATTAGATAGGAAAGTTTACTACCTAAAGATCCCGAATGTGAGTCATTTTCATTAGTGGAACAGGTAGCAAACCTTTGTTGGTCAAATGTAAATTTATGGTTCTACTCATATTTTTGAGCTTTTAAAATCATCTAAAAGATTGTATTAAGATGTTTTTGCTCTTAAGGGTCTCTTTAAGCAGTTACAAGGCAAGTATCCATTCCATCCAAATAAAAACTGCCACTTTAATAGTTTCATGTGCCGACTTAAGGAAACTTTGACAGTAGTGATATCTATGTCTGTGTTTAATATGATTGGAAATGTCAAACTGTCAAACATCGTCCCATGAAGCTGTAAAGTTTATTTTATGTTACTGATGCTTCAAGAAATAGTCACTTTACTAGCTCTACGTTCTGAACGTGGCTAATTTTGTTACAGTTATCACGTGACGACAATTTTTCTAACTTTAGGACGTCACAACTGTCAAACATGCTTCCATGAAGCTTAAAGTCTATTTCGTAACTGATATTTCCACTGAAATTGAAATGGGCACTTAATAGTAAATATCTCGAAAACGACAAAATTTAGAGAGAAACTTTTCAGAACAAAATTTGTTGTAGAAAAGAGTAGAAAATTTCATCCTCTACAAGATTTTATGTGTTTCTCTTGGCTCAAATTCTTTACCAAATTTAGTACCTCACACTTTGTTGGCCACCCTGTACTTAATTTGGGATGAACTTGAATCCCAAATGCATTTGTCGTTCTAGTCCGACAATGCGAACATAAAAAATTAACGGCCTCTCATTGTTATGCAAACTTTTAGACCGACTATTATTAGTGCCTGTTATTGACGGCGACTCATTATACACGGTGACTCAAACACGACTCGACTGTTATTTCAGTACCAGGACCTTTACAAGAAAAATCCACTCTGTATAATCTAAATAAACCTAAACAAACCACAAGGTCAATCCAAATCTAATGTATACTTTTCGTATCGACTTTAAAGGTGCACTGTTTCCTCTTTACCATTTTGGGGCTGTTTAATTGTTAATTTCCTTCATACTGGCTGGGAGTTAATAGTGGGTTTTCCTTACCACATAGAGCTTAAAGTACAACCACCCCAAACTCCTCAATTAATATACCTATAAATATTATCAATCAGAAAATTTCTGACAAGCCTAATATGCATGCATATGCAAGGGAAGCAATACTTTTAATAGGCTGGCAAAAGGTTTAATGCCCTACGACAATGTGGAGCAGTAGGTCAAAAGGGTTTTGAACCTTTTGGTAAATCAGGAAAGTTTCAACAATAAGGGCTGCTTTCACACCGGAAGAGGAAGCTGTATATGCAACAGAAAAACGGAAAGTCATAAAATATTAAAAACGACACATTTAGTTATGCTAATAAAAACTTTTGGCTGTTTGAAAACAACTAATTTGCCTATTTTGAAAAGTCTCCAACACTATTTGGTAAGGCTCTTTTTTAAATCTTCACCTAGAAGCACAGACCTTCGTTTAAGGTTTAAGGCTTTATTCAAGCTCACACAGAAGTTTTTCTGAAACGATTTGATGTCAACACACTCGAGTAATCAACCATAAAGATTACTAGAAAAATTAAAACGTGAAAGGACGAAGCATTCAATTAGTCAAGTTTTAGTTCGCTTGAAGGGTTTACGAGTACTTGTAGAATCAGGTAAAGTCAGCTGTAAATCTTTTGAAGAACATTTTAAATGAAAAAGAATTTGAAAGATTTTATGGCGAAAAACAAACCAAAAGACGTAAAAGTACATGAAACAATTAGGTACAAAACACTCTAGAAAGTGAAAAACTAAAAACATAGATAACCAACACGAGTTAAATTTGGGAACATGAAGCTCTAAAATCTGCCCCGTACTGTGATTTTTAGAGCTTCATGTCCATAATGTTGAAGTTTTTTAGTTTTGACGTTTAAAAAACACCATTTTCTTAGACGTATACATGTCAACTGTCAAAATACGGATCATAAAACTCATGAATTACATTTTGTGTCTAACGCTGCAACAAGAAAACTGTCCTAAATTGTGTTTTTGAGGTTGAGCAAACTTTGACCACTATGACAGCAATCACGTGATACTGGTACATTATTTAATTAGACAGTTACAAGACAACTGTCAAAATAATGACCAAAAAGCTAAAAATCACGACCTGTTTCGAATACTTTAAGAAAACTGTTCCATACTGTGATTTTTAGAGCTTCATGTCCATACTGTTGAAGTTTTTTAGTTTTGACGTTTAAAAAACATCATTTTCCTAGACGTATACGTGTCAACTGTCAAAATACGGATCATAAAACTCATAAATTATATTTTGTCTCTGCTGCAACAAGAAAACTGTCCGAAATTGTGTTTTTGACGTTGAGCAAACTTTGACCACTATGATAGCAATCACGTGATACTGGTACATTATTTAACTAGACAGTTACAAGACACCTGTCAAAATAATGACCAAAAAGCTGAAAATTACGACTTGTTTCGAATACTTTAAGAAAACTGTTCCATACTGTGATTTTTAGAGCTTCATGCCTGAACTGGGCAACGTTTGTCAGTTTTGACGTTTCTGGCAGTTGTCACGTGGTACTAGAACACTATTTACCTAGACAGAGACCTATGAACTGTCATATTATGGATCAAAAAGCTAGAAAACACGTCTTGTTTCGAAAAGTATTAAAAAAATGTACTGAACTTTGTTTTTTCTCAGCTTCATGTTTTGGTTGAGCAAACTTTAACGTTTGTGACAGCAATCACGTATGATACTGGTATACTATTTAATTAGACAACCACGAGAATCTCAAAATTACGACGTATCTCGAATACTTCAAGAAAAAGTACTTAAACAGTTTCAAGTTGCACAAAAACTGTACCAAATTTGGATTTTTGAATAGCACAATTTATTTATTTTTACTTTTAGAATAGAAATCAACCGAAAAAACTAACGATTCATTTTATTAACAGTATTCACTTTTTAATGCTATTTTCGTTTTCTTTATAATATGCATCATATTGCGTTAAAGGTTAAAATTCAACGCTTTCTGGTTAATTTACTAAATAGTGCACCTTCATTGTTGCTTACACGGCTTACCTCAATGGTACAGTAATTGCAATGGTCAAATGGCGATTTCATAATGTTTCACTTCAATAACGATTTATAGAAAAAAAAAATACGATAATCAAGAATTTCTGAAGGTTTACAATCCAATTTTATATAGACACAAATAATAATAACAACTTTCCAATTTGTATATTGCATATGTAGTTTAATTTGTTATTCTTTTGCAAAATACTCAAATTTCAAGAAAATGAATCTGTAACTAATTTTAATTTAAAAAAAGTGTGATAAATTCACAAAACGGGTTTTTTGAAAACATTATATCTCTCTTCGAGTTTCTTTGCTTATAACAACTCAAATGTTACTTCTACAAACTAAATTATTAAGTACTTATTTTCAAGTAGAATAATATCTAAACCGTTTGCTTTTAAACAGTTAGGTATTCTAAATTACGTAAATCGGCATAACTAATAAGTGCGCGATAACTAGTATACAGTTAAAGGCTCCCACATAAAATATGTATAAAGGTAAAAAGCAGAAAAAACAGTATCCTTGTAACGAATAATTTATCACTTAAAGTTGTTATTGTCGCACATTTTACTGCATTTAAATGGTTAAACACACGTCAATGATACCAGTTGAAGCGTTTTGTTTTATAATCGTTTGAGCCCTTTCCAACTATTTTCACCTTTGACTTTTCTTCACCTAAAATTTGGGTATTTTTAGCCTTTTTGGCGTTTGCCTCTATGGCGAAAGCACATTAAAATTAATAGTATTACCATTAACACCTGGTTTAACATGTGATATAGGTAAACTGTAAATTGGCAGTGGTGATATAGAAAGGATCTAATTAATACACAAAATGTGCGGTTTTGTTACTTAAGACGCATTGAGAACGATCAATATTTGCGGTTTCAGTTTTAACTTAACCCAATGTTCAATGCCGGAATAAATTGCGGTGAATCTATTTTAAAATTTCTTTCAAGGACCTAAAACATACTTAAACAAGGTCAGTAAATTGTAAATTTTAGAACAAAATGACTAATGCAAGTATAATGAGTTTTGTTTAAAACTGCAAAATTAATGGAAACTATTAAGAAGAGAGAAATCAATGCTCTTGACAAAGCTCTCCATCAAGAGTCTAAAGCGAATTTGACGTCACTACTATGACATAATTTGACAGCTGGTGAATGTTTTAGTTTATGTCATCGTGACGTTGAATTTGCTCTGCACCATCGATAGATTGCCAAAACGAACAAATTGTGTCATTCTGACAGAGCGACCGTGATTTAATGTAACAGATGACTAAACAAAATTTGTTTTCTGATAAAGTAGCCACATGACAAAGAGTTTCCAAAATCAATTAGACAACTTAAATAGGTGAATTGTACTTTATGACACACCTCTATATGTTATTTTTGACAGTTTGACACCGCCCTAAACTGTCGCCCTAATGTGTTTACCAAGTTGACACATTATTTTGGTATTTTCTAGTTTCATGGTAGTGCCAATAGCAGTTGTAACAGCTGTCACGTGACTGAAAACCATGTCGTAAACTGTCACCAAACCTTTGCTTCTATCAAACTTAATTCCATGAAACTATAAATAGGTACATCTCGAACAGTAGCTCATCAAAAATGATACACAATTATGATATTTTATAGCTTTATGGCACCTCTAAATTAATTTTGACAGTTCTGTAAGCTGAGTTGTGACCAGGGATGTAAAATTTCCGGAAAAAGTAAGTTTATTGAAATTTTTCCAGAAAATTTTCAGAACTTTAACCTGAAACGTTCTTGAGATATTGAGCAAAAACTGCTTAAATCGAGCGTCAACTTTGACGCCCTCTAGCGGCTAAACGGGGCAACTTAGTCGTGTCCGCTCAACGTCACGTGATAGCCCCGTTCATTAGCTTTCTTTTGTTTTACTCCGGTTTTATACAGGGTGTTTCAAATAAGCGAGTTATGGACGATTTTCTGGAAAAGTGCACCAAAATTTCGCTCAAATTGGAAATTTCTGTTTTCGGAGAGAGTGGTCAAAGTAATAAGGCTGTGGAGCAAAAACAATTGAATATCGATATAAACATTTTACATCAAGTAGGCCTAGAATTTGACTTAGATTCCAAAAATCGAATAAAAAATTATAAGTTTGGTTTGTTGCTCAAATTTGAGACACCCTGTATACTGACGGATTATCTAGGAATAAAGTAGACGCAAATATCTATAAGGTTCATTTGGTATTTTTTTTATAAAATGGAAACAAGTTACAAGGTATTTTATAAGTTTGTGGCAGTGCCAAGTCAACTTTGACACTTGTAATAGTGGTCACGTGACTGATGACCATATTGTAAACTGTCAACAAAAGTTGCATCTTTCAAACATATATAAAAGCGGTAATTTTCGAGTCGGAAAATTTTCTAGAAAAATTTTTATAAATTTAATTTTCCGGAAATTTTACATCCCTGTGGAGCTGTAAATACCACTCGAAATGCAACTTATCAAAAAAATACACAATTATGATATTTTAAGTAGATAGTGATACAGTTTTTTTCGATTTTTTACGGTTTTTCGATAATAAATATACCATCACCGTGGTTCACCATTTTTTATTAATGTAGTGTTAAAAACAAAAAAATATAAAAATAAAGTTTTTTGTTCAGTTATATTTTTAATGTCCTGTCCATCAATAGCATTTCTAAACTCTTTTGCTTAAATTGAAGCTAAATATCTCACAAACAATTGCTAATAAATTGATACATATCCTGTCATTGCTATATCTGAGTGAGGTGGCACAACGCCCAATCATGCCAAAAGCCAAAAGAATAAGAAATCAGTTTCAACAACTCATCATAACCTCAAAAAATTCTTAAACACACTGTTTTTGTTTTAGAGTTTTAAATTTATATTATTTTTACTTTTAATTTATTCACTTATTATAGTTAATAGTGCAAATGGATTTATTTGTAGTAAACAGGTAAAAATCAACTTTCTAACTGTTAAAACTCATATAAAAGTGTGTTTTTCCTTAGGCATGTTGAAGAGCATGAGTCTGAACCAGCTAGACCCCAAGAAGAAACTGAACAAGAAAAACTTAATCAAACTCTCAAAAGAATAGAGAAGAACAAACGTTTAAGGGCTAAACAAAAGGAAAAAGAACAACAGCTCAAACAAGTGATTGAAAAAACTACTAAAGCTAGACAGCTGAAACGAGAACAGAAACAGAAAATTGTGCATGTGCCTGAAAATGTTGCTGAGCAATTTTTGGACTCTCAACCAGTGGTAGATGAGCCGAAAGTTGGGGAGGGTGAGGTGAAAAGTAAAAGGAGTAAAAAGCGCAAGTTGGAACCAGGTGATGTGGAAGGCTTTACTATATTAGGTGTTGATAGTTTTGCCAAAAAAAGCAAAGTAGGTAGTTGTCATTCACCTAGACAACCATTTGCAGAGTGTCTTTTTAGGTAAAACGTGTACTTCCCCGCTGGTTAACTAACCCTTCTGTAATATCTGTAAATTTACAAAAATTAGACTCTAAAGTGTCTGAGATGACAATCCTGGACCCACAACTACGTAAACTATTACAGGCTAATAAGGTTGTCAATTTTTTCCCAGTACAAACTGAAGTGATTCCTTGGCTAATTGAAAGTAATAGGTCTGCACTGTCATTCTGCTCTCTAATACAGTTATACAGGATTTACAATTTTTTAGACATGTGGATGTAATATTTCCTAGGGACATATGTGTATCAGCTCCAACAGGAAGTGGTAAAACCCTAGCTTTTGTTCTACCAGTCATTCACATCCTGAAAAGACACCATGTTAAGAAAATTAGGGCTTTAGTCATTCTACCCACTCAAGACTTGGCCAGGCAGGTTTTTGCAGCTTTTAAAACATATTCAGAAGGCACCAACTTGGATGTCTGTTTAATTACTGGTCAGAACAGTTTTGAAGTGGAGCAAAAACAACTTATTGCTAAAAGTATGTTTTTTTTCTGGTTTTAATAGTGTGTAATATGGTTTACTTGCAGATGAAGCTTTTGGCTACCTTAGTAAAGTGGATATCTTGATTTGTACTGCTGGTAGATTGGTTGATCACCTCAAGTTGACTGAGGGGCTTGATTTGACATCACTGGAGTTTCTTGTAGTTGATGAAGCTGATAGAGTGCTTGAAAGTGTGCAAAATGACTGGTTGTATCACTTGGATAAACATATATTTCCTGAAGGTAACTTGTTTTTAGTTTATTTATTGCTTGTGCCGCTGTTTTCTGAGTGAACCAAAAAAGTGATGATTTTGGGTCATTTTTAAAAACTTCAACATTTTGAAACAAATCAAGGGATTTTAATGCTGTTTGCCTTTGTCATTGGAATTGAATTATCGGCTTTTTCCTGACGTGAATAAGTTTTACTTTAATGTACTCAAACTGCACTATACAGAGTGAGAAAAAACTGGGGGTATATATTTCTCTCACTGTCAGTTTAACTGAAAGGAGAAGTCAACTGTTAATTATTTTAAATGGGACACCCTGTATATTTTTGAATTTTACATAGAATTCTATACATATTTTAAATACTATATCATTTACTTATTTGTAGAGTCCAGATTTCTGTAAATTTTGCTTTTTGTAAATAATAAAAGCAACCAACCTTTGACTTTTTTCTTCCTTTTGTGCCTAACTTGTGCTTATTTGCTGCTATTTTTTGTATGGTTCTATTTTGTGTAGGTTAATTTACCATTGCAATAGCTATATCGACATATTGAAGGCTTCTGAGAGACAAAAACATACCAATTATCTGTTGCAAAATAGATAAGTATCAATTTACAAATTTAAACTGAGCAAATAATTTCCAAATGCTCTGTAGTAGTCTAAAAAAATGTAAAGACGTTCCAAAACACTCTAGAAGCTTCCAAAAGCTTTTAGAACACTCTAAAGGCTTCCAAATGATCTAGTCTAGAAGCTCTCAAAAAATTTCAAGACTTAACTAAACTCTTAATAATAATGTACTTTATTTAGCGTTTGCTATATACAAAAACCATTCACAAAATATATATAAAAAAATTTTTCAAAATAAATTATAAATATGTATACACATTCGATTAAAACTTACTGACTATATGTGCTCTGACAAGTTGTTTAAAAGCATCTAGGGTTTCACATTTCTTAATATTCAGGGGCAACAAATTAAAATCATACAATCCTCTATTTAAAACAGTGTTAAGCATTTGATCGGTGTTGCATTTATCAGGCAATATAAAATCGAGACATTGACGAGTATTATAACTATGTACATTTTTTAAAATTTTCGTTCTATCACAGATATATGGTGCAATCATTTTGTTTTTTATCTTAAAAATTAAAACATAAACGCTAAATAAAATCTTTTGTTTGACGGATAAAATCTTCAAGACGTTAAACATTGTGGCAACAGGAGTATAACGGTTACATTTTAAAATGGATCTCATCGCCCTATTTTGTACAATTTGTATTTGATTTACTTTGTACGACGGTAAACCATCCAAAAACCTCTCCAAAAACTTTCCAAATGCTCCTCAAGCAGTTCAAAAGAATTTTGAAAGTTTTCAACACAATCTAGAATCTTTTGTATGCTTCTAAAGCAGTTTAAAAGCCAACAAATGTCTAGAACTCGAACTCAAAAAATAGTAAAAAACTTTGTATCTCTGAAACAGTTTTGTGCTTTTTTACAGATTTTTATGGTTTTTTGAGGAACATAATTTTGCTTTTTAAGCGCTTTTTTTCACGATTTTAGTGCCTTTTCAGACAACCAGTCAAAAAGTGTTTCTGTGCACCCTGTCACTAAACCGTTAATAACACGCTTATTTGCAACACTTTGTATAAAATATGTCAATGGATAGCCAATAAAATAAGCTTTCCAGTGACGATTAATAAAAGTTGATTGGTTAGTGGTTACGGTTACAAAATACTGATGAATTCCTTGATTAAGTGTGAATTAAAAAACTGTTTTCCAATAAATTGTCAAAATGAATTTATCGATTTTTGCGGGAATGCAAAAGCAGATAAATATTTTAGGAACTACGTGAAATTAAAACTTTTTTGCACGCCTTTTTTCCCACCTTGTATAGTACAGTTATAGCACATTAAAGTTCAAGCATTTTCCACCAACCAAAAGCCACTAAATCCCGCTCAATGAGAGTACAAACCGCATCAAAACCGGTTGTTTTGTTTCGAAATTGCGAAGTTTAATAAAAGATCCTATGATGATTTAGGTGCCCCTAAAATTCTGAATCAGCGGATGTTAGAAAAGCGCCGACCACCACAAAAGCTGCTATTCTCTGCCACTTTGTCGCAAGACCCTGAAAAACTCCAACAATTGTCGCTATTTCAACCGAAACTTTTCACTTCCATCATGGACGATTCCTCTACAAAAATCGACTCATCCGACCAATTTCCATCTGATAGATTTATTGGCAAATACACTACTCCTAATGAACTGACTGAGCGCTATATCGAAACAACAGCAGATTTGAAACCTTTGATGTTGTACAAGTTTATTAAGCAGGAAAAATTGAAGAAAACTTTGGTTTTCACTCATTCAGTCGAAAGCGCCCATCGTTTAGCCATTCTACTGAAAGCCATGTTTAAAAAACATTTAAACATTGAAGAAATTTCTTCAAACTTGCAACCTAAATATAGAATAGATTTGATTAACAGATTTTCAGAAGGAAAAGTGGATTTGTAAGTGATTATCTGTGTTACCGGTTTATTTAAATTAAAATTGGTAATTGAAATTGCAGATTAATTTCTACCGACTCTCTAGCTCGTGGTATAGACTTGCCAGGGGTTCAATGCGTAATTTCTTATTCTGCTCCCAAATTTTTGAAATCGTACATTCATAGAGCAGGCAGAACAGCTCGAGCTGGGGAACAAGGTTTAGCTGTAACTTTCTTACATACTTCGCAGTTGCCTAAGTTTAAGGCACTGTTGAAACAAGCTGAAAAGGACAATGTTGAGGAGGTGCGTTATTTTTTAAAAAAACATACTTTTTACACAAAAAAAGTAATTTTTAATTTACAGATTAAAATCTCTGAAGAAGATTTGGAACCTCTAGGAAAACAGTACAAGGAGTCTTTGATTAAACTGAAGGAGACGGTGGAGAGAGAAGAAAAAGAGGATTTGGAAAAAGTTAGATCAGCTAAAAGGGTGAAACCCAAGTTTAGGAAAAATAAAAACCACAAAAGTGACAAAGTTGATAGTGTAAATACAACTTGATTTATTAATATATTATTGATGCTGGTGAATTTGTTGTAATTTGATTTTACTGATAAATTTTTTTTTAAACTGCTCAAATAATCGTTGAGCATCTAGTATGCAAAAGCTTTTCAGGAAAGTTGGTTTTCTTCTATTTTTATAATCTGCACAAAAACTCTCTCTCTTAACTCAGATTTATTAATAAACATCAGTACAACAAAATAAATATTTACTTTCAGTGCATCGTTATTAGTAACAAAATTTAAATTGAAAAGGGGTTTTAATTGGTGGGGTGTTCCACTTTTGGTTCGGAAGAACCTGAAGATTTAGCAGGTCCAGTTTGTTGAATCGGCACCACCCTATCGGTATTCTTAGGTTTGTCGTCCTTTTTCGCAGCAGTTACGGTGAGAATACCATCCGAAGACAACGAGGAAACCACTCCCTCAATATCGTGATCAGAAGGCAACAAATACCTTCTGGTAAAATGTCTGGAGATGAATCCATGCTCGTCCTGTTTCTCTTCGTGTTTTCCTTCCACAATGATACTGTTTCCGCTTGTTTTTACGGTTATTTCGTTGGGGGCAAACTGTTGCACGTCAAGGATCACCTGCAAGCAAATTATAGGGTGGTTGTGTGCTTAAAAGTGAGGGTTAGTTGGACATAGTAAAGTGATTCTACAAGGATATTTTTTTACCTCAAAATTATCTTTTGATCGTCGAATACTTGTGTTGGCCCTAGGTCCTTGGTTAGTGTGAATCTCCGATATTTCGGCTTTCTAAAGTTACAGGCAGAAACGAAAATATCGTTGTAGTTTCACGCGGTTTTAGTGTTTGAAATAGTGCAGTGAAGGGTTACTGAGAAAGCAGGTACCTGGAATTTATCCTTGTCTTGTTGAATGGTCGAGCCGGATTCTTGTCTCTGGAGTACATTGGAAGTGGTCCAGGGTCTGAGGTAGTTTCTGGTTAAGTAGCTCCTGGGAAGGGTTCTATAAAATTTATTAATTTTATGTACAGGGTTTTTAAATTACTGAATTGGGGTTGGTTTACTTGAAAGAGTTGAGGAGGTCGTCTCTTCTCAGACCAACTCCAAAGTGCTGGTCGAGCAATCTGGATGGGCGAAGATTGAAAAAGTCTTCGTCATCCCACCAGTCCCGGTATGAAAGCGGTACTACAGACATCTGAAAATATGTTAGATTTATATTAGTAACTTCTTAAAATATCGTAAACCTATGTAAATATAGCTATTGTATCCATGTGATTTTTTTTTGCTTTTTTGTCCAGAATTCAAGTTCTCATTTCTTATACTATTAGTTTAATAAAGTATGCTAGACTAAGTATGGTATACTTACGGTTTAAGAGGGTAAATATGTATTTAAAGTATCACAGATTGTTTCAACACCACAGTTCTGACTCAACTAAGGCTTCAGTCTAAACAAAATTAAATATATAGGTTTAGCTTTATGAATCAGAGCCGAGTTACACATGCTGGCCAAAAATAGAGACATTAAAGCAAACCTACAAAACACCATAAATTTTTTGGAGTTTTTGAAACTCGAACTATTTTCAGGCTTTTACCACCTATCCCCAACCTCATCCCACGGCCAATAATAGTCGATAATCAATCAATAATGCACGATTTATGGACAAAAGGATCTGACGCTGCATGTCCCTAATTACCATTTGTTTTATGTAAACAATTTTCAAAGTTTTGAAAATGTGCCAACGATCATTTAATCATCGAAAAATGTTTGTTTTCTGCGTTCTATTCCACAAAAATAGATCGAAAAGGTGGAAAATTCTCGGGAAATTACGAGAAACTACGATTCGTACGCGTGGGTAATGTTTTTGGTTGGGTAGGCGGTTTCAGTGAGTAATTTACCGCCTAAAATGGTCACGTATTTGCAGTGTAGTCACTTGGTTTTTACAAAAAAAACGGTGTTTCTAAGCAATTAGTTAATTATTTTGTATGCCAGCTATTACTTATATGGAAGTAAAGTGTACTACATGAGCCAAAAAAGTTTAAAGCTTAAATAAAATCTGATTCAATGACAACTACAGAGTAGTTTTACCAAATAGTAGCCAAAACAATACTTTATTTAACCACTCTGTACAATTTTACTGAAAAAGTTTAAGGGACAGCGCCAGAGGCGAAGAATTTCCAAAGTGAAACCAAGCAAATGCCTAAAAAAACACTCTTTATTTAGACAAGCCATAACTCTAGTTCTTTCAGCTACAGAGTGATTTTTTTACCAAAATGTAGCCAAAACTATGCTATATTTAACCACCCTGTACAGTTTTACCAGAAAAAATTGCTGTGACAGTGGGGTCAATTAATTTTTGACGAATCACAAACGCCTTTTATATCCACTGTGTTATTGGTCTGGTGCATGACAACACAAAAAACAACTATTTTTACAAAAACATGATTTAATCTCCGAAAGAATAAAACAGTACACATCGACTCTTTATACAAATAGAAAACACATACATAACGATAAAAGGTTTTTAAAAGTTTTTAGGTTGGTAGGTATATTCCTCAAAGAATATAAATATTGATAAATAGACATATAGATGCACGACCAGCATGCACATTTAAAAATCGTATTATATTTTAATAAAAATAGATATATAAATAGATGTACATTCAATATTATTTTTTACAAGAAGTATGGGGGTTTGACAGATATGCGCTACCACCTAATCAGGTTTGGTAATAGTTTTTGAAGTCCTTTGAGTAAGAATATGTCTTAAGTCGCTGATGTCAACACTGTGACCTGAAATTTAAGCTGCGAGTTATCGAATCATAAGTAAAAGATTCACTTACGTGAATACTTATGCTAGTCAGACTTAATATTGGAAGTAATGGAAGAGGATAAGACAGTCGCTTGAAGTTTCTGGATATCGCTTAAAGTGGTATAGCCCTGCTCGTCAAATTCTTTCCATCTGACGTAATTCTGTCTCATGTAAGTCATTAATTCTGGCATGTCGATAAATGCTGAAATCAATTATTAATATCAAAAATTGCTCTGTCGTCTATTCATTTCATAATCTAAGCAACTTACCATTCCAAGCCTCAAACATATCGTTTATAATGTAATCGACAAAACCAATTTGCGATTTAGGTATGGAACACGTCTGTCTATCAAACATCGGCATAACAATAGGCAATCCTCTAGCTTTCTCGTCGTCAGTTTGCTGGAAGTATTCTTCCGCTATCCGTCTCGCCCATTCGACGCAAAGTCGAAGAGGCCGCGTGGGATTCGAAACGTCGGCGCACTTGATCATCATCCTCTTCACCAAAGTGACGTTCTCCGGGTTAAGAATCGGCGCATAGTCTTCAAGTTGCTGCAAATTTTGATTATGAAGCAACTCAACTACTTAAACTGACTCTAACCTCTCCGCTGTCCAAACTAATTGATGTCCTGGTACAGAAAACATTAACAAACTTGGCTAAATGTTCGAAATGTTTGGTCATTTCGGTGGCCAGAATCATATCTATAACGTTATGCCTGGCCAGTTTGTACGTCTCCCTGTCTAAGTTTTTGAAAATGTTTACTCGATCATCTCCTGCAATTTGATCAGTTACGACAATCGTTAACAACAAGTAAAGACTTCAGCCCACCTAAAGTTAATTTAAAAGTCATGGCAGCATGATGGGACTCCAGCACCGTAACGTCATTATACAAAATGGCCAAAGGATTGTTGGAGTTGGAGAGGAAGGCGCTAGATTTTCCTGGATGGTCCAGGTCATGGGCGGCCGCAGCTATCAAGCTGGTGGCCTCGTCCAGCGGTTCCATGATGGATTTCACCCGTTCTTTTTCTAGAAAACCAGCGGTAGCCTGGAAAATCAATTAGCAACATTTTGATACATTACAACAATGCTAATAAAGCAACTTTCCAAACCAATAGTTTCACAGCAATGCAATTAAGGAAAACTCGAAGCAGTTACGAATTACACATTCAAATTTTCCGCACCAGAACAAACATTAATTAGAGACACAAACTTCATTGCCAATTCTACGAAGGATAATTTGAAATTTTAATTCCAACTTGTACCGTGTTTGTTTAGAGCTTTATTCTTTGCAACAAAATGTGGAAAATAGCGCTCCATTACACGATTAACTTGATAAATTTTTAAAGGGTTTACCTGTTAACCCTTCCATAAGCCCTTCCGGTCTGTTTTGAATTATTCAAGTTTTACTCTCTTTGCTCATAAAAGAATTGGAGTCAGTTGACTTATGTTTTGAGTAAATAATTATTAAAAGTAAAGCTTACTTTAGGAAAGTAAATTGAATTTATTAATACATTTAAATACTTAATAAAGTATTTGCAGCTAGTTGCGATGAAAATGGAGAACAATGCAATTTTTCTTATTACTTAAAAAGTAGATAATCACTTTTAAGCACCAACGTGTTTGTGCAAACAAGAATCACAAAAAAAGAAGCAGGAAAGGCGATAAAGTTAGACAACATAATTTGAGGGCCAAAAATTGGATTTTATTAGAATTAAAAAAAAAGAGAAATTGTAAGGAGAAACCACACAGAAGAAGAAAATGATCCAAAGCTAGATAATATAGCAAAAACTATCGCGCCAAAAGTGACGTTTTTAGCACATTTAAAGTAGAAGAATTGAAAGGAGGAAAAAATAAACAGAAGATAAGTCAAAGTTTAAGAATAAAACTTCTGTACCAAAAATTGTATTCCAACAGATTAAAAAAAATTATTGTAAAAAAAAGAATAAAAGAAGAAAACGCGTCAAAAACAGAAGGAAATATAGCTTTTCCATCATAAATAATATTTTTACCAGATTAAAAGATAAAGAATGAAAAAGAGAAAGGAATCGAAGAAGAAAATCGCCTATGCTAGATATGATATAATAAAACAATGATATAATTTTCCCACCACAAACAGTATTTCAGATTAAAAGAAGGAAAAGTTAAATGAAGAGAAGGAAAAAAAGTACCAAAATTAGAGGATATAACTTTCGCGTTAAAAATGGTATTTCTGCCAGATGAAAAGAAGAAGATAAGGCGTCAAAATTAAGGGATACCATTTTAACATGATAAGAGAAACGAACAAACGAAATAAAAATGGCAAAATTAGAAGATATAATTTACACGGTAAAAATAGTATTTTCACCAGATTAAAAGAATGAAAAGCACAGAAAATAGAAAATAAGCAAGAAAAGTGACATTTTGAGATAAAAAAATATGTAGGTATAAATAAATCCTTACTTGCATTACGTCAGCAGCGTGAGTAGAATTGTGATACCAATTCTCCGGATGATAATTAGTCTCAATGAGCACCAACCAGCAACACAAAGTCTTCTCGTCACAATTCAATGCTGAGCAAACATCGAAATGATTAAACAAATTCATCCCCAGATGTTGAAGGGGACGCTTTTTGGTGTAGTCTTCTAACTTAAAAATGTCAAACTCCCAAGTCAGCGACGTCTCCAAAAGGTCTTTGATCGCGGTAGGTGTCTAAAAATGTTCACATAGAAAAATGCAATGTGAAAGTGGTGGTTTACTACCTTAACCAGTCCAGCTCTTGAAGGTCTGAATACCGAAGAATCATTGCTGCTCCTCCTTGAAGATGCGGTTATAACCGGTTGGGGTGTTTTCTGTCAAAAATAATGTGAAAAAAATGTATGGCGTAATAATTGTTTCAGTTCCTACCGAGAGCAAAGCTGTAATTAGATCGGAAACAACAGGTTCATCAGTTTTCATTCTGTAATCTTCCTTCACTTGGGAAACGTAGAGTTCAGAGCTTCTCAGAATGTCCTCCACCTTGTCCACCAGCTGAACGAGATGGGGGTTTGAACCTACATTTTCTCTGATTTGATCTATAATTCCTACAACCTGATAAATAATTGTTTTTAATAGCAGTTGATTCCTGTTATTCCAACAATTTTTATTTTTTACCTTTGTAATGGGAGCTTCCAAAGGTAAAGCATTCAATTTCGCTAAAGACGTTCGTCTCAAATAGTCACTGCTGATACTCCTTACATCCGTTGATCCCCTCCGGATCGAATGTATACTGCCCCGGGACTGTGACATATTATTAGGTTCTATAGAATTTGTGTCGAAGACTAAAATAAAGTGGGTCGGCATCCTAAAAAAAAAATATTTGCTTTTCACCCAAAATTTCCAAAGTACACAACCCTGTGTCGAACTTAATTAAATATAGGATTTCTCCAGAAATAAGACGTTTCCTGTTATAAATTACAAAGGGCCCACGGCTATCCGTGGGTCGAACGAGGAATATTACTCAGGCAAAATTGAAAAAGGTAGACCGTAATCTGGGAAAACATTTTTTTAAATTAGGAACATGCTTGGGAAAATTTTTGATTAAAGCGAGGCCTGAAACAAAGTTGGTGGGTGTTTTTCAGGTAACATTATCCAAATTGTCGATTGACGAGCAGATATTGGCGAAAAACCCTTGTTAAGGACGTGAATATATCAAAAAAACACCCACGTGAGTTATATTGAAAAGAACAAAGCCTATACATATGAGAAAAAATTTGATGTAACTATTTTTTACAGTATTTCTTCTTCAAGGAAATCTCTATTGTACAAAAGTTAAGGTTTGTATTAGCCTTTTAACCAAAAATAGAAAAACTAAAAAAGCAGCACAACCAACCAGTAATAATCATATAACAATAACACCCCTCATTTTTTGAAATTGAAAAGAAGATTGTGCAAACCAGTTTTTAAAATACTGGTTTGCACAATCTTATTTGATTGAGAATTTCAATTATGGCATTTTTAAAATCGACAATTTTTTTGAGTTTTTTTTATTTTCATATTAGCCCTGCGTGGTTTGGGCAAAACTGTCATTTTAGCTGTTAATAATGAATACAAGTAAACAATACATTTTTGTTCTGTTGAGGTCTTAATAACATTTTTTAAGAGACTATAACAACTTCTCATAAAAAAATGGAATGATGAACATTGTTTATCCGAGTGTAAACCAACTTAATAGAATTACCATCTTCCTGAGCTGGCAAAGAAGGAAAGAAATCAAGATCGATATTTACCTTCCGGCACAACTAAACGGGACCGCTCTACAGGAACTGACTATTGTTTCCTGGGTCGACTTTCGCTTTAATGTCATGGGACCGCTCCATTCTCTGGCCCTTAACAGGGACGAGCCCATCGTATTTATCTGCACCGTATCGTACACCAGCTGCTCCTGAAGGGTTTTTCCTATTGTGTCTTCCTGTCTCAGTCCTAACTGTCTTTCGCATGCCGCATTCATATACTGCAAGAAAAACTCCATTAGATGATATTCTATGTAAAGAGACAGAGAAAATGTAATTTGTTCCACTTTTTCAACAGCTTAAAATATTCATGTCATTTCGACCACTCTGATGAGTTTCTTTTGAATTAAAAATGATTTCACAATTCACATCCTCGTGATCCAGAGAAAGTATACAATGAAATATCGATTTTAGTTGTCATTAATGTTTTATTTGTTAAATTAAGGGTGACAGAAAACCCCTCGGGTTGGAAAGTAGAGGTAAGTGCTTGGAAACAACCGATAAAAGGAAATGCACTCGGTAATTTGCTGATGGAACCGTTTAGGGCTTTCTAATTTCCATCTGATAAGCCATATTTACACGGTTTATTTCCTTATCGATAGTGGAATCTTTATCGATTTTAGAACAAAACAACTGTCAAAGCTAATCAATAAGCTAAAATTTGGAAATTTGGTAATGTAAAATCAACACATCTCGTAAAGATCGAAAGTTAACTGAAGTATCAACTTTGTCACGTATACGTGCCAATGTGTAACATAAACGTGAAATAAATTCGCCCCGGAATGAAATAAAGGCCCTAAAACTGTCTGTAGGGAATAGTAATACTAATACGTATCTCCGTTTTATTAGCCTATAAATCTTAATAAAGTTGATCGAAATTATAGGGTTCGAGTACATGGAGTCCCCCAAAGGTGTCGGTTAAAAATTCAAGAAGAATGTTTGGAGAAAGAGACAAGTTAATCAAGGTAATGAATGTGAGAAGGAAAAAAAGTAGTTTAGAAACGATTTTTGAGGGCAAAGTCATATGAGCTTCTGTCAATTTGTTGGAGAATTTTGTGTTTAGATGTTATCAAATGTATAGTAAAATTGCAGTTTCTGGCTTTAACCGCAACATTGTAGACTAAATGATGTTTTGAACTTTTCAAATAATATGAATTTTGAAAAAAATATTATTTATCTCATCAAATGACAATTTCAAGGGCTACAAATTGGTATATTGAACCACCCTGTAACTGTCAAAATAACAGAGTTATGGTCTGTCACAGTGAAAACTGTCAAAATCAAACAACTCAGTTTTAACAATAAATAATTCACTTATTCGACGTTTTAGATAAAAACGCTATACGGGGTAGTCAAAAGAGAATTTCAAGGGCTACAAATTGGTATATTGAACCACCCTATTGTCAAAATAACCGAGTTATTGACAATACGATGGAGTAGTTTATAGGGTGATTCAATGAATTTTTAACATCCTTGTAACTTGCTTAATTTTCATCTTGTAGATATTTGCATATATTTTATTCCTAGATAATCCATCAGTATACAGAGTGTCCCAAATTTGACCAACAAACCAAACTTATAGTTTTTTATTCGATTTCTGGAATCGATGTCAAATTCTAGGCCCCCTAGATGAAAAATTGAATACCCTGTATTATACCCTATTGAAACAATTGAAACACCCTGTATTAACACACAGTATAACAAAAGAAAGCTAATGAACGGGGCTATCAACTGACGTTGAGCGGGCACGAATTTGTTATCCCGTTTAGCCGCTAGAGAGCGTCAAAGTTGACTCTCGTTTTTTGCAGTTTTTGCTCAATATCTCAGGAACGTTTCAGGTTAAAGGTCTGAAGGAAATTTGTACCATAAATGCACCTCGATGGGATACAACCTTTACCTTCTATACACTTTTTTGATAACACGCACCGTTTGACTTAAAAAAATTAAAAACTAGAATTGTCAAGAAATTTTTTGTAAAAAATTTTTTTTCTAAGATAACTCAACTCCCGAAATACCTTCAAGTTAATAGAACGAACAAAAAGGTAAAAACGAATGATATTTGAATTTTCAGATTTTTTTCCGGAAATTTTACATCCCTGATTGTTGTACCGCTTACGCGCAAACGCTTAAAGCAATTTTTATGTTATGAATGTTAATGTTAATAAACCAATACTTAGTTAGTTATATGTCTCCTGTTTATTTCAAAAATTGCAATGTTTATGAACGGTCAGAGGAAGACCTCTAATATTCCATGCCGTCATCCCTCCTCTCGGCCATTATTTAGATAAGACTTGGTAAGCCTTTAAGTTAGCTCCAGAGGAGGTCTTGATAATATGTCGTTAAGCCCCTTCAGTTTTGGACTAAGGCCAACAAAGGTCAAAGCCGCATGGACGCTACATTATGGAGAAACTTGATAAAATTGTTTTAAAGCGTATTAGCACATAGATAAAACGTTTGTCAATGTTATAGAGCGTGCATCAAATGGGGCTTCACAAAACTGCAGAGAAAATTGAGTTTTAGAGCCGCATTAGGTAATTAAAATGTCCGATAGATTGTGCGGGAAATTGGGGAGTAACATGCCCTTTTTATGATTTTAAAACTGGTTGACAAGCTGAATTTTGTTTTGTTTTACGTACAAAAACAGTTTTAAAATATTGAGTGGTAAATGCCAAACCTTAGTCGGAAGACTAAAAAGATTGCCAGCAAAAATTGAAAAAAAAAAAAATATAGAAAAAATTGGCAGCCTTGCAAACTAAATCGCTTTATTTTTTGACATTTTAGGTATGTCTTCATACTAATTTATACCATTGTTTTTTGTATAATAGATCTGAACCAACTGATATATTCAATTCCTTCCTTCAAGTTTTGATATAACCTAATTATAAACGAAAATTTTAGAACAATTTATGAAAGTATACCTATTTCTTAGTGCTCTATAGTAAACTTTGATAATAACTATCTCTCTGACTTTAGACTGATTTTTTTTGGTTTTAACGAAGCGGTAAATCCCCATATTTTGGCTTTTTTTCTAAGACCAAAGTGTGTGCTATTTGCTTCTGGGAATAATTCAGTAAAACTGCTTATAACTTACCTGAAATTTGTAGGAATCATCGGTAACAATAACCAAATCGCGGCATTTATCCAACGCTGTATACAAAGCTTGGCAAGTAGCATGTTGAGCCATTGTCCTAATATCGCAATGCTTGATCAAAATCAGCTCGTTCACGCATTGTAGCAGATTGGTGGTTTCTATAAGACACTAACAGAAGTATTTATGAAAATTATTAATGAGGTTTTGTAAAACGGGAACGTTGCAATATTTTTCGACTCAAAACATCAAAAACTGTTTTTGCTTTAAAACTTTCAGCATCAAACAGAAAAAGTACTAAATTACTAGATTTAATGAGAGTTTTAAAGTGGAAAACAACGGGTACCTACCCTGTTAAATCCCGATTCCAAAAGTGAAGCTATTGTGACGTCGTCCTTTTCAAAAGCGCTGTAATTTATACCTTGATGGAGTAAAGTATTGGAAAAAAATCCACAAAATTACCTTTTTCTAACTACGGCTATGATTACGGTGTGCTGGCTCCCTTTGGTATTCCTGATTGACCTGCAAAAAAAAACTTTAGATTAACCCAATTGACTTGGTGATTAAAACTTCAGAAACTCATCAAAGAAATACGATTTTCAAAGCACGTTTTCCTTCTGAACTTTCTGAAATTATAACGGTCAAAATTCCATCTTTCGTAAGTCGTTCGTAACAAATTAGCGGGGCGATGAGAGCAAAAAGTGTGCCTTTTTTCGCTTTCGGCCCCGAATGAGAAATTTAAGAGGCTCGCGTTAATTACCAGACCTCGATTCAATTATATCTCGCTCTAATGGAAGAAAATGCCAATTAACTGCGCCTCTGTGGCGATTGGAATTTAATTACAAAGAGGACTGAATTGAAAGTTTTTATTATTTGTCGAAAATAATTGATTAAAAGGATTATTTCTACCACTTTACAACAAAAGGAATTTATTGATTTATGGTTGCAAAGTTACTAAATATAAAGCTAAGTTTACATGTGCAGCATTTGCGTAAATCGTGATTTTGGGCTTTAGAGACTTTTTTTGACCAATCAGAAACTATACCCACTGTACTGTGATTAGCGCAAATGCTGCACATGTACCCTTACCATTAAGGTGAAGTGTCAGTTTGACATAATTGAAAAATGGAATTTGTTTTGAATTATTACTATTTCAATAGTTAAGCCAATTAAACTTTCATCTCAATTTTTTTATGAAAAGTGACAGTTTCAGTGAAAAAAAAATAGTCAATTGACCTTTTTTCGTCAATTTGACAATTTTCACGTTTGTGCAACATTTATTGCGATTTTGTAAATCACAGCAGTGGAAAGTTTGTGATTGATCAAGAAAAAGCAGTCAGCTGAAAGCTACTTGTTTTTGACCAATGAAAAACTGTATCCACTGTGCTGTGATTTACGCAAATGTTGCAGATGTGAACTTACCATTAAGTGTAATTTTAAATTCTGTGTGACATAATTGAAAAATGAATTTTTTTAAAATTACGAGTATTATTATTTTAAAATGATTCCAAAGGCATTCCTCTGAATGATTCAAGACCATCTTCATGGAATGTCCCTGAAAAACATTCCATGAAGTCCATGAAACAACATATAGTATCAAAATCTGGCTGGTGTTGTCTGGTTCCCTGGTTTTTAGACTCTTTGATATGCAAAAATATTATTTTCCTTCTCCTCCCTTCTTCTCACTTAAAACTACCCCAACCTTTCGTATGCAAAACAATGTGACAACCCCACTATTATATATTTAAAACACTTTACAGCATTTGTAGATGAGTATATGAAAAAGAAATAGACAACAAAGAAAAAAGAATTCAGGAGGACAGAAAACTTATTTGTTTTTTTTTTTTGCAAAATCACTCTGTTGGTCTATTAATTGTATTCCTGCATTAATAAAAAGCTAAATTCAATTTTCAGCTAAACAAGTAGCAGTACGTGAAAATGTTTGAAGGTAAATCCAATAAATCCAAGAAAAATAACAAAAAACGGACGTGTCCACTCGAGACAAAATAAAGCAGAAAAGCGAGGACGGGACACGTCCTATTACTGCAACAAGTGCCCGGCCAACCAGGTCGATAAACTTGTCCCCATTTTCCCCGTTTCAATCCCCCCAGTTAGGGGATGATAAATGAATTATTTATAAAGATATGACGCTCTTAACCTTGTTTGCCGCCACACAAAGTTTGAGTTATGAATACATCATTATTGAATCCGCAAAAAAAAGAATCTTTTCACTTTTTTGAGTTGAACTGTCTAATATTTTGCCGGGAATATTACAAGTTTTTTTGTAAAAGTGAATGGAAAATGTTCAAGGTTGACGGTTAATTAACCTCATTAGGAATTTTTCTGCCCTTAACTTTAACCACCAAAATTAATTACCATTTTTTACCGCAAATTCGGGAAAAGCATAAAACTTACTGAAATGCTCTTCGTAAGCAATTTTACAAAAAGTTTTTCCATGTACACAAACTAAGTTGCATGACCAAAATTAGATGATTATGCCAACTTGACAACATTCCATAACTGTCAGGTATTTAGATTTATGAAATTTGCCTAAAAAGTTTTAACTATATGTTTAACTGTATACTATAATAAATCACCTAAAATTCAAGTAAACAATCTACAAAATTCGTATTTTGCAATTTTTTGCTAAAATCAAATACAAAGAAGTTAAAAGGGTGGTAAAAATTCAACCAATTATCCTGTGCTAGTTTACTCAAAACATCTGCTTTAAGCTTCTTACAATTTGAATTGTCGGGGGTAATATCCCTAGTGCATTTAATTTTTCCGGAAAAATTCGGAAAAACGATTTTCTAAGTAATTTGTTTTAACAAATAGCATGAGCGAGCGATTTTTAAAACCACTCTCGCTCATGCTATTTGTTAAAACAAATTACTTAGAAACGAGTATTCCAATTTTTCCACAGGAAAAATTAGATGCACGAGGGATATTTGGTAAGATTATTTCCTGCGTTAAATAAACATTTTATTTTAATTAAAACAATAAGAACAATAATTAATAAGAACAATAACTTTCAAGCTAGAAAGGGTAACACTATTCTTTATGTTGCTGTGAGGAGTGTGCAATTTTTTCGAATTTTTTTTCCGGAAAAACTGCTGACAGCTAAGTTGACAGTTCTTAAGTGATTTTTCCACTTAAAATTTACATTTGTTATACTAATTCTTGATAGCGATTGGTCAAAATTGATAGGAAGGAAATAATCAATGGTAAACGTTAAATTGAAATCTACAGGTTTCTCCAATTCCAAACAGTGTTTCGTTTGAAGGTGTCCGATTAATACTGTATAACTTTTGAACTATTCAAATAAAGAATTTTGCGTCGCAAATACGAAAATCAGTTATGCATACATATTGTTTTACTAATCTGACGATAAGATTACAAGATTTATATACGTTGAAATGGTTGGGTTTTAAGTTGGCATTTATTTACTTAGTTCTAATCTGTTTTAATCCAGCGTACAGCCACTTAAACTGCCTGTAATTTTAGCTAATACCATATATCTGGAGTACCCCATTTCATCATTCTCCTACGTACTTCAGATTTTTTTCTTTAGCCACGTCACTGACGTTATAAAGTGGCGACTAATAAACAACCAGACGAAATCTGGGCGCAAATAGTAAATTGTTATAGTAATTCAAAGCCACGTCGAATAACATGCTTCACAAAGCTAGCGGAGCCCTATTATTGACATGTCAAGGGGCTAAATCTATAGAGGGAATTTGTATAGCTACGTGCATATAAGTGAGAATGCTGATCCTTTATAAGTTTATAACTATGTTGCATTTACCAACGGTGAAAATTTCAAAATCAGTGGCGTACATTAGAAAATACCTTTATTTGAGAATATCAATGGAATGGGTTATTTGATAAGACAAAAGGATTTATTTCATTTTAAACTGGAAACTTTTAATTAAAAAAACTTTTCAGACTCTTTTTTAAGAGTGTTCAAAGGACGTTCATAATCTAGACAGAGGTTCATTTAATTAGTTTTTATTCTACTACAGGGTTGCCTTTTTGCATATTGAACGTGTAACTATGAATAATGCACACTCTGTAACTAAATCACAATTTTAAAACACTAGAACTTTCAAATTAATTTATGTTGTTGAAACACACTTAGATACCGGTTTATTTACTCGTTACACGTCATAATTGCACGTATAGAATCTCAAGTTAATTTAACGATGCAGGATAATAAATAAATAAAAATTAATTAAACGTCGGAGATAAGACACGTTGAGGTCAAGTGCATTCTAGATTTTTGGTTTTATTGAACGCAATGTTATTTTAACACCCAGACAGTTTAATTAAAACTGTTAAGTTAAAAAAAAACCTGTCACGAACAAATACGTAAATTAAATTTCAATTTAAATCAATAATTTATTTGTATTAAATAAAGGTTAACAAAGAGGAAAAACATAAACAATTTTTTTTTGGCATTTCTTGGCTTTGAATTTGTTTATTTTTTATTGCTGCATACAATAATACTTCTCAAGTTTCGCCATCCAAAATATTTCTACCGGTGCCGAGAAATCTGCAAATTCGGAAAACATGGTGCACTTTGGTAAGACGTAAACTTGCAAAAGCGGTCATGTACTCAGTGTTGCCAAATCAAAATATTTAATGGCGGTAGAATAACCAGTCAAAAAACGGTAGATCAACACAAATTCATTCATTTTACATTATTATACAGGGTTGTCTTTTAATAGTTGTCAACAATTTTAATCATTGATTCTTATTGCTATAAGTCACGTGACCATTGTCAAAAATCATGAAACTCAAAAACACATTTTATATCAAATACTAAAAGAAAACTTTTCTAAACCCTGATTTTTGCAACTTTTGAGCATGGTTTGACAGTTTTAACGTTAGTGACAGTTGTCATGTGATTGTAGAACACTATTTAGTTAGACGGTCACGTGACAATTGATAAAATAACTGTCATAAATCTCAGAAACACGTTTTATATCAAATACTGCAAGAAAACGTTTTTAAATCCTGATTTTTGCCAATTTTGAGCATGGTTTGACAGTTTTAACGTTAGTAACAGTTGTCATGTGATTGTAGAACACTATTTAGTTAGATGGTCACGTGACAATTGACAAAATAACTGTCATAAATCTCAGAAACAAGTTCTATATTAAATACAGCAAGAAAACGTTTCTAAACCCTGATTTTTGCAACTTTTGAGCATGGCTTGACAGTTTTGACGTTAGTGACAGTTGTCACGTGATTGTAGGGCACTATTTAGTTAGACGGTCACGTGACAATTGGCAAAATATCTGTCATAAATCTCAGAAACACGTTTTATATCAAATACTGCAAGAAAACGTTTCTAAACCCTGATTTCTGCAACTTTTGAGCATGATTTGACAGTTTTGACGTTAGTGACAGTGGTCACGTGATTGTAGGGGACTATTTAGTTAGACGGTCACGCGACAATTGGCAAAATAACTGTCATAAATCTCAGAAACACGTTTTATATCAAATACTGCAAGAAAACGTTTTTAAATCCTGATTTTTGCAACTTTTGAGCATGATTTGACAGTTTTGACGTTATTGACAGTTGTCACGTAATTTAAAAAGACTATTTAGCTAGACAATTGTCAAAATAATTGTTAAATCTCAGAAAATCGGCTTGTTTCGAAAACTGTGTTAAAATGTAATTCTTGCAAATTCTAGAAAAATTTTGACATCTTTGACATGACAGACATCACGTGGTTTTAGAGAATAGCTTGGAGTAAGAAAATGACATTTTTAGAATCCTTATTAAATTTCCTATTCCATAAACTAAAAAAGTAAAAAAGATTAAAAAGATTTTAATTTAATAATTTATGGCAATGACGTAATTATAGGTAGATTATATAAAAAAAACATGAAAACGGTAGAAGAAGCACAAAAACGATAGATATACCGTTTTAACGGTAGACCTGGCAACATTGCTTGTTCTGTTGTGAATATCATTTCATTGTAAGTAGTATATGACTGCTCAAAAGTAGAAAGTACATTTAAACACTTGGAAAGTATGAAAGAAAAAGTTCACAAAATAAAAACAATAATATTCAATATCAATATTATTGAGGTTAAACTGTGGTTATACTGGTTATGATGTTATATTGAATAATTTCTTCTTTGCTGTACGTCAATGTCAATATTGTCAATAAATCCATGTCGATCTTTGTCTGTTGATATTCCCGTTAAAATATTAGATAGTTAAACACCAAAAAAAAAGTGAAATATTTACTCTCCTAACAAGAGCGGAAACAGAGTTTCCGCACGCCAAGCAGTTGAGTGTTGAAAAGATGCTTTCCACAAGTGTTAACTCGCACAGAATGCTTATTTTCTACTCATATGATTTACTTCACTCGTCTTACGACTTGTGCGCAAAATTAAATGCTTGTTGATAGGTCCATGAATAGAAATTGGACAGTCGTGACGTGTATCTGCTTATTTTGAGCATATTTCAATCTGTCGTAAACTTGACAACCATCAAAAGGTTCTCCGTAAAGTTATAAAATGACAAAACATTCTTAAAACAAGTACAATCAGTTCAAATTCACATTAAATGTTTTTTAGTGCTCCATGAGCAGGATTTTTGACAGATGAAGCTGTTTTGCAGCTAGTATCATATTTCAAAATGCTGCAAACTCTCAAATACCAGTCTATGAAGCTATAAAATAATAAAAAAAAACCTGCTCAAAGGCAAAACAGTTCTAAATCATTTTTAGTAGATTTTATAGGTTTATAAGTTGAATTTTGCTGGTTATGATACTTCATATGATCAGCAAATGTATGTTGTGTATATAATATTAAGGGAACACTTAAAGAATTTTCAAAGTATTCCAAAAAGTAGAGCTGAAAAATGGCATTAACAGACAACTTTAAGCAGCAAAAATGATGCTATTTTCTTCTTACTGAAACCAGAAGACAACACAAATTTCATTTGTAATAAAAAGTTCTTTTAGTGTAACTTTACAACAAGAACTAATTAACTTTACCTTAGCTGCTCAAAGACAAATAGAGTCTATAGAGTTCTAAAAGAACTCTATTTCTGTACTGGCTTTGTTTCAGGTTGTTACAAAGTCTGTCAACATTCTTTTCAGTTTAATGAGAAATAATTTGGTTTCTTTGACTGTTTATCAAATCTCGACGGATGGTTTATTAAATGCGACAGCTCAGATATTGCTCTAGACAGAAATCCCATATGCATTTAGGTTGTTTTCCGTTCACTTTATATTCCTTTTGCGGCTGCAAATTGGGTTATCATGCGGAAGAAACGCGGATAGGAAACTTTACCCGAAGGAATTTCTTTCATTCTTTTCACCGACAAGGCCGCTTTATTTCTATATAAAATCCTGTTTACCTGTTCGTCCCCGAACGAGGCTTTGAAGTCATGTTGAAATAAAACGTTACAGTATAATTGTAAATTTTGCTTCTAAGTGCACAACCGTGTTTGTCTGTCAAAGGGTTTCAATTTTCTAGAAATTGTTTCAGAAATAGCCAGCTCTAAAATTTGAGACAGATAGAGTCCTCTAACAATAATATTTTTTAACTTTCAGTGAACTGCAAAAATTTTCTTCTTCCTGTGATGATGTGCACAAACCAATGTATGTCAAACAATCCCAAATAGTTAATTCACCAAACCTCTCTGACACCTAAGAACTTTAAAAAGGTAAAATTTAGTTAATTTGAGGGCTTCGGCAATCGGAAGAAAACGGCAACGTTGTATTTTAAGCCCTTTTTCCTTGTCATGCAAAAAGCGCAGTTGCCAAACGATTCCAAAAATGTATTCATAAAACTTCTCAGCCATCTGACAAATTGAAAAATGCACAATTAGTAGGCATTCAATGACAGGAAAAAAGTGACAACCTCGTTTTCTGAGTTTTTTTCAAGCGCATAAAGCGCAGTTGCCAAATCACTAAAGAAAAATTCTGTTCATAAAATCTTTTTGGTACCTGAGGATAGCAAAAAAGCATGACTTGGTATTAAGATACAGCAACTTAATCTTCTACAACTTCGCTGAGAAAATATGGAATTCTACTTTACTCTTTTACTTGGTTAATTTTAGAGTTTCAGCGACCTGAAACAAGTGGCAACGTTGCATTTTGAGTTCAATGTAAGATTGTTAAGTACGAGTCTTATCTGAAAAAATATATCAGAGTTCCTTTGGAATCTCTTTATTTGAAATCTATCAAGCTGGTTTCAGCACAGTTCAGTATACAGAAAAAAGCATCGTGTTATTTGCTGCTCAGAGTTACCTGTTGATGCCATTTTGCCATTCTTGCTCTTTTTCAGTTTTGAAGATACTTCTCGTAAAAACTAAACTACTAAAGTAATTCCATCATTATCCAACAAATTTCCAATATCTGGCAACACTTTTGCAGTAGAATTGCTAATACAATTTCGATCGAATATCCATTGATATGAAAACTATTCAGCTTCCACACTTAAAATACGTTCCCGAACCATTACGAAGCGAATTTGTTCAATGAGCTGCTTTTACTGGTTTCAATTTGGATAGGTTGGAAACAAACCGACTCAAAGTCCGTAAGCAAATTGAGTTTAAAATGCAATTCTAGAAAATTACGTAAACTAATAATAATTGATGATGCCGTGATTTTTCCGGCTTTGTCTCAATAAATCAACGAGCTAAAATCCTCAAGCGCATTCTTTACACGTCATGAGCTAAGTCGGGATTTTTTAATCCCAATTGATTTCAACGTCACAATAGAGTGAATGATGTAATCGTAAAACTGCTCAAGGAGATTGTTATCGGTGAATTCGAGTGGTACTTTAAAGACTAAAACTCACTTACCGACATAGTAAGTCGTTGTCGAAACATTTGTTCACTCTAGCATCAATGAGAACCAGATCGTGCGATTTGGCTTGGTATTCTTCTAGGGCTCCGATGTCGCTGTTGCAGTTTGTTATTTCGAATGACAGTTTCTCTGCAGCTTTTGAGATTGTATCACATACGGGATCGGGATGAGCAAAAACTAGTAGTAACTAAAAATAAATATCATGTTTGTCAAGTGATTTATAAGACTGGATTTAACATTTAACACGATAATTGCAAAAACTGATTTAGAGAGAAGGATTGTTTGTGACAGAAAAAGACTTCTGTATCAAAGAATACCATAAGGAGAAACATTGTCAAAATTTCTTTATTATAACAGAAATAAACCAAACTGAGTTAAAAAAATATCTCTCCTCTTAGTTTCTTGAATAAAATCAACGATTTGCAAAAGACCAATAATTTTTTTAAACCTTTCATGAATTTACATTACGACAATAATTATTAACCTTTAGATTTTGGCTGGAATTACCTAGAACTGTTAAAGTTCTACAGAAAATTTAGACTTTATACTCTACTTTAGATATCTGAGCATGTCAGGTCAGTCAACAATTTTTTTAATTAGTTATAAAGTCACGTGACTATTTTGAAAATTAAATTTTTAACGTCACCACATTATTTGATTTTTTTAATCAATCTTAGTTTCTGTATAATATACTACTTAATTTATTATAATGATTCCTCCTTTTTTACAGTTTTTAATAGCACACTCACCTACTTAAATCGCATTAAATAATAATCGGTGTATCATAACCTCAAAAATTATGAAACTTTTCTAATTTTGATTTTCCTTAGGAAATAAGCTACCACCTCATTTAAACCCCCAAGGACGGCAAAAATGGCGTTGTTTTAATTTTGTGCAAAAAAACATTTAAAATGACCAGGAATTATTTTAGAAATGTCAGAACCATTAAATGCTACTGAAAACCTTTTAAAAATAACCAGAAGCCTTTACCAAGTGACTTAAATGTTTCTAAATTTGCCAAAAACCTTTAGAAAACCTCCCAAAAATCACTAAAGCCCCTAAAACTGTCTAAAAATTTTTAAAATTTGCCAGAGAAAGCTTGAATTAGATTAGATGCCAGAACCCTTAAATAGTACAGAAAACCTATTAAAATAATCTGTAGCATTTACAAAGAGTCACTAAAAACTTCTTCGTCTAAATTTACCAGAAATAGCTGGTAAACCTCTCAGAAATTTAAAAAAGCTTCTAGAGGAGTTCTAAAGAATCCAAGGCTTTTTTCAAATGAATTAGTTGTTTGTGAGAAAACTCCAAAGTACTAAAATTTGACAGAAAATACGGCAATGACATCTGGTGGCAAAAAATCGTCAACGTTTAACTAAAATTTATGTTAAAAATCTAACCTAATATTGTCTTACGTCTCCCTATAAAACAACTGACAAGTCCCAGTATGACAGTTTTTTAAAGTCCCCAATAGATAGAGCCACTTCTGTCTATTTGCCATCAAATCAATTTATTTTGCAACAACCGTCATCAATTATTAATAATATTGCACATTCTAACCTGAAATTCAATAAAATAAACTGCACTTTAGTGTTTTTATATATTTTTTGCTATAAACTAAGTGCTTTCCAAGCATTCGGGAACACAGTTGTACTTCCGTTAATTAAACGAGACTTTATCCAAATAAAGTGAGAAGCAAACTTTCGTTGAACTTTTCGTAGGTTTTAATCGAATAAAATCATAAAAAAAACTTTTTCCAGTATAATCGACTTTCCAATTTACAGTTTAATCCCCAGATGTGTGCCTTTTCATATTTCGCTGTACCGTGCAGGTAAAGTTTTCCAATATTATCGATGTATTAGTTACTTTACAGTTTAGCATGTTAGATATTTTATTAAGCGAGTTCGAAACCAGGTGACGAGTTTTCTATGGAGTTTAAAATGTGAAAATTAATAATGTCAAGCGAATGACGGAGTGTGTAAACAAAATTTAAGTTGATGTGTAATAATAATGTGAATATCCATCCGAGATGGAGAAGGAAGAAATCTTACCTTTAATTGGTGCTTAGGTGTGGGTGATATCAGTCCATATCTGGCTTCGTTTGGCCCCCTCTGGAAAAAAAAAACATTCTTAATAAACTAATCAAATTAAATTGCTAATGAGTGCCTTTGGAATTTTCACTCGTATTTTCCTTCTTTTTCTGTTTTTGTCATTTTTGGTTTTAGGTCGAAATTCCTTGGGGTTGAACCTGGACACAGACACGCTAAAACCAGGCAAATCGCGACCGTAACTATTATAAACATTACCAGATTCGGACATATTTCAAGTTTTAAAAATTTCCTATTTACAAAAAAATAATCGAAATGAGGTTAACAATGACAGTGAAGTGCCAGGAATACCAGTAATGGTTAAGTCCACATATGCAGTATTTGCGTAAATTTCAGTACAATGAGTAGTTTGTGATTGGTCAAGAAAAAGCAAAATATGCTAAAAGCTAAAAAAAAATTTAAAAATTTGCAGTAAAAGACATACCAATTTTATTGCTCTCAAAGGCATTTTAAACTAGAAATCATATAAAAATAGCATCATTGAAACAATTTTTAATTTTAATTGACATCATCGTTAATAACCTCGAGAGAAATCCGCAAATTAAACACAAATCACTTTTTTCATTGTTTCAATTTATTATCTTATCGTTATTTCAGTGACCTAATTTTTATGGAAAATCTAATCCTTTTATTTCACGTTTTTCACTATTTCTAGTGTTGATTAGTAACAATTAAGGAAAAAGGAAGAAAGCTTTGATAGGTTACTTTATTTGTTTCTCTTCTACTTTAAGTTATAATTACTATTTATTGTAGTATTATTTGAATTAATGAGAAATTTAAGTTCACATAAATGCAGTATTTTAGTAGTGGAAATGACAGTACTGTTAGTAGTGTGTGGTTGGTCACAAAAAAAAGATGAAAGCTACCATTTTTGAACCAATCCAATTCATTTGCATTTCATAACACTGAGAATATAATTTTGACAGTTGTGACTGTGTCGTAAATCCAAAAACTATCAAAATCTGTTCCTTAAAGCTATGGAACTAAATAAGCCAATTGGAACCTTTTAGAAGCCAAAATTTGTTTTTAGAGCTCTTTGGGCAATTTTGACAGAAGAGCTTAACTGTCTCTTTATAGTGAGGTTATCTATAATTTATGACTCAAAAATATTTCAATCAAAACTACCCATAGACAATTAATGGAAACTAATGACAACTATTAATGCTCTGGATAATATCGTTGTAACTGACATGTGTCATTCTGCTGGAACAGATGTCACGTCACTTTACTGATGGTCACGTGACCACCTTTCCTATAGGCCGCATTTGTTTTCAAGCTTCATGGAGCGAGCAGAGCGTTTTTGACGTCACAAAACTATAATTTGAGCAACTGTACGTCATTCTGACGTACAAAAAAGCTCTGCTCCCTCCATGGAGACAGTCCGACAGTCTGACATATGACAGTGAAGACACTTTTTTCCATCTTTGTCAGAAGCGTTGATTTCCAATTGTTTTCTCTTGTTACCATTTCCTATTGATAATTTTGAAATTTTTGTACTTGTAAATACAAATCAAGTTTACGAATCTTCAATAGCATGAAATCTGATTAACGATCCGTCAATTGGAGCTCACATCAATCAATAATTTTAACGTATGTCAACGGTAATCTTAAACCACTGTAAGATAGTATTGCCATCTGAAGTACAGTCAGTTTGAACTAAAACCTTTGAAATAATCTCCTATTTCAACACAAACTTTAACTAAAACGTTAATGGGGGACGCCACTGGACTAAATAATCCCACTAATGAAACTTTGATGAAACTATATAAGCTGGTCAATGTCATTGTAATTGGCAATATGTTTGCCATCCCTCGAGACCCAAAGTTGCTTGATTTGTTACCGAACCTTACACGTATTGTTTGTTCGGTCCCTACCTTGCTGGCTTTCAAAATGGAGGACGAAACCGAGGAAGGGAGTCTTCGGGACGACACTGAACTATTCGGATCCACTTCGAACTGTATGGTACGCCTCTGGTAGCGTGCTTCTCGAGTTTCCACCGAAAATTTCGCGCTTTTCGCATCTTTGTTTCGGTCGTTTTTACTTTTCGTACAACTACCCCGGAAACACAACCAGCCACCGCCGGACGTTTCGTCCTGTTCGTAAAGAGGCGCGGACACTGCAAAGTTTTCGTTGTCGACTATGACTGGACTGCCGCAATGTTCGCACACAATCGACATTTTACGAAATGTTCAACATCCTAAAGTCTCAAGTGAACTAGATATGTTGTTATATTGTCCAATAAAAAAATATGGATTTCCACGTTATCTGTTTGATAAACCGAGTGGGAACGATTAATTACGTAGCGGAGTTCGATAAAATTTTGTCAACACCGGTTATTACGCTTTTTTAGGTTATAAATGTGCGTGGAATTGCTAGATAATTGCCAGCGTAACAAATCCAGGATTACATTTTGTTGGCGGATAATAGACTAAACGCAAAGCATTACTATAATGGTCAGTAATCCTCTGTACCTATTTTTACTAAATCATTACGTATAATGTTACTAAAAATACATTCAAACATCACACAATCAAAATGAAGAACAAGATTGTTCCAAATTGCTAGCCTCTTAAAGTGTCTTAAACCTTTCCTAAATTATGTAAAACTGCCAGAAATTTCTAGATATAACAAATGCTAGAAGCCTCTAAACCCTAACCTCAAATCTTCCATGATTGTTAAAGAGACCTCCAAAAGTGTCCTAAACTCCTAAACCTTCCCTAAATTGTGCAAAACTGCCAAATGCCTTTAGATTCATCCTGAAAATCTCAGAAGCCTCTAAATTGTCTAAATCCTACCCAAAATTGTTTCAAATTGGTTTTACCGGTATTTTAATTTTTTTTTATTGATTGCCACAGGGTTCTGGAATCATCTAAAAAATGCCAGAAGCCTCTATAAACTACTGAAATACCTCAAAAGTTTGCCAGAGGTTCTACAAGTGTTCTAATTCTTCCAAAATTTTTGTAAAAGCCAGAGGTTTCTAAAATTTTCTTAGAAGTGTCAAAAGCCTGTAAAATTGTCTTAGAAATTGCCAGAGGTTCTAAAAGTGTCCTAAAAACATTCCAATTTATTTTAAAATTGTTAGAGACCCCTAATTCTACCAAAAACGTCTCAAAAAATACCAGAGCTCTATAAATGTCCTAAATCTTCCAAGTTTTTTTTATGAATTGCCAGAGGCCACTAAATTTTCTTAGAAAATTTTTTCTTCACTAATTATCACTCGAAAATTGGCATCAATTTCTACAATTGCCTTACAAATAAACAAAATTGGGATGGAAGGGGGGTAATAGAGGCATTTTTTAACTATTTTCTGCAATTTAATATCTCGGAAACGTACAAATGCTAGAAGTCTCTAAACCTTAACCTCAAATCCATGATTGTTAAAGAGACCTCCAAAAGTGTCCTAAACTCCTAAACCTTCCCTAAATTGTGCAAAACTGCCAAATGCCTTTAGATTCATCCTGAAAATCTCAGAAGCCTTTAAATTGTCTAAATCCTACCCAAAATTGTTTCAAATTGGTTTTACAGGTATTTAAATTTTTTTCTATTAATTGCCACAGGGTTCTAGAATCATCTAAAAAATGCCAGAAGCCTCTAAAAACTACTGAAATACCTCAAAAGTTAGCCAGAGGGTCTACAAGTGTTCTAATTCTTCCAAAATGTTTGTAAAAGTGTCAAAAGCCTCTAAAATTGCCAGAGGTTCTAAAAGTGTCCTAAAAACATTCCAAGATATTTTAAAATTGTCAGAGACCCCTAATTCTACCAAAAACGTCTCAAAAAATACCAGAGCTCTATAAATGTCCTAAATTTTCTAAGTTTTTTTTATGAATTGCCAGAGGCCACTAAATTTTCTTAGAATTTTTTTTGTTCACTAATTATCACTCGAAAATTGCCAGCAATTTCTACAATTGCCTTACAAATAAAAAAATTTGAATGGAAGAGGGGTAATAGAGGCGTTTTTTTAACTATTTTTTGAAATTTAATATCTCGAAAACGTCCAAAATGCAAAACCAAAAAAACGTGAATCATATTACCTCAAATTATGTAGATACCAAAAGTTACACCAGTTAAGTCACCAATTTCTTCTCTAAATGAATCAATGCGAGTTTAATAGAACTTTAACATCAACTTGAAACTCCTAATCCCCGCACTCCTCGCTTTGTCTCGAAACTTAACTGGATTGTGCGATTCGCTGAATTTACTGAAACCAATTACAAATCCATCGCCGTATTTTCTTTAATTAAAGCTAACTTGGTTCAGTTGCACTCTCGGAAAAATATTAGTACGTCCAGAGTAATCGGAAAGTTTTCAATCTCACTTCATCTCCGTCTGCAGCAGATTGATGAAAACTTTCCAGGGTTTCGAAATGTATCATTTCTTTTTAAAATTCTTTACTAGCAGAAAGTGCAAATTCAGCAAAAATGTTGTACGTATCTCGTGTAAATCAGTAAATCTTCTGAAAGTTATACTTTTTGACATCATTATAGTGCATATTTTTATTTGACGTCACTCAGTTTAAATATTTATTTACTAATCAGAATTATGAAAAATACTAAATGAAAAATATAATTTTTTGTCAACTTAACTAAGCAAATCACTTAACTAATGGATTTTGGCATTTTAAAACCAAGCAAAAATGAACTATAATCACACCAATTATGAATTTTGAAAACATTATTGCAAAAAAAACAATTGTCATTTTTGAAAAAAAAAATGTAAAAATCACAGTAATGTAAAACTTACATGGATATCAAAGGGTTCTTCTTCTGGCGTAAGGGCCAACGAGCTTTTCCGATGATGCAACACTCCTCGACTAATATCTGAAACAGAAGTTTGATTTTATGGTTTTTTGTCATTTAAAATTGAGGATTTTTTTTTGGATTTTTGCCCATAAATAGATTTCTGGTTAAATCGTCTAAACTTGATTTAGAGCTTTCTTAATCTACAAAAAAACCTTGTCGGTCCTGGTAATCCGAGCGTATATTTCTGTATTGTAGCGAAGGGCCGAAAATCCGATTTTCCAGATTCATGCATCGCTTACCAAATTGATTTGCTCGAGCACAAGTACATACGAAGGATCTATTGTGCATATATTTAATCTTGGCTTATGTATACCACCATTATGCAGCCTAGTTTTCTTTTTAAGGATAATTAATTGACAATTAACACCGCCCACCTAACCTCAATCTCACACCCAACAAAAACTAATAACCCAACACAAATTGGACTCGGACCGAAAAATCCTCAGAGCTCAATTATCGTCCCAGCCCTAATGCGTCCGACGAAAATACGAACCGAAGGAAATTAAAGGCGAAGGGTCTGAGAAAACATACTTAAAGGGCTCTAAACAGTATTTCCTGAAGCTGAAACGCCATAGAGGTGGCTGTTACGTTTGAGCAAATGAAGTTCGGACTAAATGAAAACAAGGAAAAGAACACGTCTAAAAGCTTGTAAAGGATTTTCAAGATTATAAGTAATATTAATTAATTTTTTCTATATTGGCTCACAAGAATATTTTAAAGTTGTCAAAAATTGGTAGAGGCTTCTCTTCCTAAACCTTCCAGAACTATTCTTAAATTACCATAAACCTTACAAGAATATTTAGCAGTTACCAAAAGGTGGCAGAGGCTTCTACAAGTGTCTTAGATATTTCAAAACAATTCTGAAATTACCAGAGACTTCTACAAGTGTCTTAAACTTTCCAAAACTATTCTAAATTCACAAGAGGCTTGTAAAAGTTTACTAAACCTCAAAAGAATATTTAGAAGTTGCCAGAAATTGACAGAGGCTTCTACAAATGTCCTAAACCTTACAAGAATATTTAATAGTTGCCAAAAGGTGGCAGAGGCTTCTATACAAGTGTCTTAGACATTTCAAAACAATTCTGAAGTTACCAGAGACTTCTACAAGTATCTTAAACTTTCCAAAACTATTCTAAAATCACCAGAGGCTTGTAAAAGTTTACTAATCCTCAAAAGAATATTTAGAAGTTGCCAGAAATTGACAGAGGCTTCTACAAATATCCTAAACCTCACAAGAATATTTAGAAGTTGCCAGAAATTGACAGAGGCGTCTACAAATGTCCTAAACCTTACAAGAATATTTAATAGTTGCCAAAAGGTGGCAGAGGCTTCTATACAAGTGTCTTAGACATTTCAAAACAATTCTGAAGTTACCAGAGACTTCTACAAGTATCTTAAACTTTCCAAAACTATTCTAAAATCACCAGAGGCTTATAAAAGTGTTCTAAACCTCAAAAGAATATTTAGAAGTTGCCAGAAATTGACAGAGGCTTCTACAAGTGTCCTAAACCTCACAGTTCAACTCACGCTCTAAATTAAAAAAAAATAATTTAAAAATTTGATTTGTTTTGTAGGTTGTTTTAATGGTTCTGATACTAAATATAGTCACTTGATCTACAACAATATGCAGGTAATGTTTTTTTATTAATTTCAAAAACCAAATTAAATTAAAAAATTTGGAATTAGCAGACAAAAACAACTTTAATCTACAACAATCATAATTGTAGTTTTAATTATTTAAAATGAAAATAACTCTTGATATTTATTTAATAATATACTACTTAAACGAACAAAAAAAGTGAATTATCAAAATCACTTGTAGATTAAAATGACAATTTATGTGGCTATATTTGGTATATTTTCGTAGTTGGATTGACTTTAAAGTTTTCCTGAAGTGGTTTTAAGTTGGCACTTAGCAAAAGGAATTTCAAGTGTTTTTATGCAGATAATAAATTTTGCACAACGTAGTTGAATGAAGTGGTCACTTTATTTAGATTTAAGTTCAAATTTGAAAAAGAAGACCGTTGTATTACCTGAAGTGAAAAAGCTAACTCATCCATTATCACCCAAAAATAGCTAATACCACTTAGCTAAATCAATAGAAAGGCATTAAGTTCAATAAAAGGGTTATTAAGAACACAAAATTACCCTTTCACTTTATTTACCAAAAAAAACTATACAGCTATGAAACCCCTTAATACAGCTCCGTGTAGGGTCGTAAAAATACAAAATTCGAATTTTATCGACCCACTATAATAAACTTTTATTCCCGGATACACTGGAGCAACATGTAGTCACATTCAGCCTAGATATTATGTCAAAAGCGTCCAGGATTAATTCATTTAATATGAAGTTGTATGGACCTGAACCTGACTCGTTATGTCCGTTCAGACGAAACTGGCAGTTGCAATGGATTCCCTGACCCCGAATTAGTCGAAAACGAGTACCATCAACACTATGCTATTTCGATCCAAAATAGCGGAAATTGCAAATGGCCTCCACGTAAACTTCCTTTACGAAGAAACATTTTCGTAAAAAATCAAGTTTGTACTCGTTTTCTACTAAATCGAGGATGAGGAATTCAGTGATGACGTCATTTTTTGCGTAACTCTCCCCCAAATTCAGATTTTTACGAAAAGTTAAGTTTCTCGAACTGAGTAACATATACGGACAAACTGACTGCAGAAATGGATTCCTTGACCCCGAATTAGTCGAAAACGAGTACCATCAACCCTAACCTAGATCAATCCAAAATGGCGGCCATTTTGATTTTTTAGTCAAAAAACGACGTTGCACCTCATTTTAAAAGAAATTTAACGTAGTTGCGTAAAATGACAGACAAAATGGCGTCTCAGTCCGCCATTTTGAATTTTTAGTCAAAAAACCATGTTGCACCTCATTTTAAAGAGAATTTAACGTAGTTGCGGAAAATGACAGACAAAATGGCGTCTCAGTCCGCCATTTTGAATTTTTTGAAGGTTCTTTTGTATAAATATCGATAATCAAGCTTCAATCATTAAATTTTAGGTCTGACATGTGACACACTTGGAGTGACAAAATGACAGTTTTAAGCACATTTTTGGAATCCTCACTAAATTTCCCATCCAATGAACGAACACTAGAAAATTTGGTACAATCTTCTATCAATCTTACTCTAGATCGAAATCTGTGTCCAATATGACGAAACTAGTCCTGTCTGTGCTTTATAAAGTAATTAGATAAACCGAATTTTGTGATGAGAACGGTTATTTTAACAAAACAAAAATTGATGTCAAGGACCTTGATTATCAGAATTTAGATTCGTGCGTGGGATTTACCATTATCAAAAAATTGAAAATAGGCATCAATCAATGATTGTGTCATCGATTTTGTTGTCTGGAATTCATTCTTGGTTAGATTAAAATAGAGATTTAAATGAAATGTTTTGAAAAAGTTACTAAGAGATCAGCTATTTGAAAGAACATGGAAATATGTCAGAATCACCCTAAGGACCAAGTTAAAAGGAAAAAAAGTTGACTTATAATTAATGTACAGGGTGCCACAAATTTGTGTGTAAGTACGAAGATTTCGAAAACGGTAAGAGATACAGAGTTTGTTAAATTATGGCCAAAATTGTGGACCGTAAATTAGGTGAAATAAGGACTTTAAACCTATCAAAAATTAGAAAAATGTTATTTTTCAGAAAAACATAAAAATTTCTTTCATATGCCAGACTATAATGAATAATTAAAGTTAGAATGTGACTTTCAAAACACACTGTATAGGATAATATAAAACCTGATTATAGTTTTAAACTTCAATGTATAAAATTTAATTCCCAAATATGTAAAATCGTGATCAACTTACTTAAAGCCGGAATCAAATTTGCAACAATAAAAGAATCCATCATTGTCAGCGTTAATTCAGTCATAAAATTGGTTTCCGAGTTAATTGTGTTAATTAAAAGTAGCATTGTAAACTGATTTAGTATTATAAACATCAGCATTCATTAAAATATGAAGAAAAACCAACAAAAAGTCTTGAATAGGAGCAAATAAACTTAACTTTTTTTGTCAAGAGGGTTTGTGACCTGTTTGTTTCAATATAAAACAAGGTTTCTTTTCCTGGTATTTGGAGTTGTTTATTCCCCGTGGAAATTGCAATAAAAGACCAACAGAACAAAAAGTGACATACATTTTGTTGTGCGGGTTCAAGAACAGAAAAATCACAGTAAGTTTTCTGTAAAGAAGATCATTACTATGAGTTTAATACCTACATAATTTAATATTTGAAATGAGAATAACACACACACTTAACATAAAATCGAGTTAGATTTACTGTCAGTTGTAATTCACCTTGTCACACCATTATAATATGTTAATTCGTTCAGCCCGAAACTTAAACGTACGGAAACAATGACTAGTGTCAAGATAAGTTTACAAGTTAATCCGGGTATTGCCGAGAATATCTTGTTTACGTTACATACGCATGTAAATCATCTTAAGGACCCCTATTCGATGATAAATGATGCTGCTTTGGTGGGAGAGATTTATGGAAAGAGAAGACAAACGCTTTTTCAAAGAAACGCAAGTATTCAATACTGAACTCGGAAATATTATTAGAAATTTTCCTTAAAATTTTTGTTTTAACAGAGTTGTCACGTGACTATTTTTCCAATATGCATTCAATGTATAGGGTGAGTCAAGTTTATTATCTCATTTGTTTCGAAAAATACAAAAAAAATGTTAAATAGAAAAGTTTTTGAAAATATTGAGATGCATGGTTTTGAGATGCACAGATAAAAAAATACTTTTTTTTTAAATGTACCATAGGTACTAGTCATTCTTTAAACTTGCTTAAAAGCCTTGATAAAATTCCATTATGTAAAACGTTATACGTAAACGGCTTTTAATATTCTTCTTTCCGCCCTCTATATCTATTGTTGGGAAAATGGTTCAAACAAAAAGTTAAGTCACTATTTTGTATTCTGTGTATGAATATAAGGTGAAAGTAAAATAAAAAAGTTCCGATAACAAAACTTTAATGGAAATTAATGGATTCTGCGTTGCATAATCCTTTCCGAGCATAATCTAAAAACCGCACCGTGCAATAGCGTCGATTTGTTCTGTTCGCCCTCTGCATAGCCGGGGGCAGGTTTAGTAATTGCGTAATTACACCCTTGTATTGTTGCTATAAAGTATAATAAGCGTTTTGCATAATGATATTTGATGCGAATGCCGGGTAATTCCGGTAAAACAGTTTGCCGTCGACTGCGGGCGGCATCTCACCAACTTGATGGTATTCAAGCGGCTGACACATAAATCGTGACCGATTTGGAGTGGCCGCAAGGCCGCCATAAACAATTTAACACCGATCAGCAGAAGAACTGTACCGATTTGAGACCGGTGATTGTGCCCGAGAGATTGCTTAACGTGTGTATCTGATTTAATTATTATTGCAGAATGTATTCGGTTTTTCCTTTGTCAGTATCGGCTTACACGGCGTGTAGTTCAATATCGTGACTTTGCGTGGGATTAAAGTTACTGTGACTATTTAAGTAACCAAAATGTATCAAAGAAGTAATTTTTACGTTAATCTAAAATTTCCGCAACTGCTTTATGCAAAATCACTTTTTTTCATATTTTTGGAAGTATCATCTCTTCTTAAAATATGTGACATTAATTCAGAAACACCCTGTAGAACTACAATGGTTCTCTGCGGGAGATTCATAATATTGAATATTTCCCTCATGTGTGAAATGTCCCATATGAGCAGTGCATTTTCACCAGAATGACAGCGACAATTCCACTCATGTACAAAAAATGCCATATATACGTCATCAAAACACGGTTTGCTATCGGCTAATAAGGAAGGAAGAGAGTTTGCTAGCGGATAAAAAAATCGGATAAATTTTGCTGTTGATTTCATCGTTTCCACGGATTTTCACTACACTTCTATTGTTGCAATGTCTCACCTTGAGATTTTTGCTGGCACTGTCAATTTTGATTTTTGTTCATTTTGTTTTGGTTATGGCTCGCTTCGGATAGAGTTCTACTGCAGAAAATCAAAAGAACCAGAAAAATGTATTTCTGCCAGTACAAGGCAGTCCCAGTCTTCAATATGGAAACAATTTAGTCAGTTTTGTGAAGAAAGGCAGTTCGAACTGGAGACACAGCAATCAGTAGACGATATTGCACTTATACTCATGGATTGGGGATTTAATATGAAAAAAAAAAACGGCGATGATTATAAGGAGTACGTAGTAAAAACCATATGGAATACAACAGCAAAACTTCTGCAAATGAGATATCTAGAAAGGTACCGTGTTACTTTTAATCCTTTTACTGATCCTGGTTTCAAAAAGTCTCGCGACGCACGTGATTCTAAACGAAAGAAGCTGCAAAGTGACTACACTAAACGTAAAGAAAGTTCTGTCGCATTAACTAAGAGTGAAATCGACAAAATGGCGTTAATATGGAATGAAGACACACCAATAGGCCTATTAAAAATATTTTACCATGTTGTCGCATACGAGCTAGCATGGCGCGGAGGCGAAGCTGCTAATTGTAAAGTGTTTTATTTCAAGGAGGAAAGGTTTAATGGAGACTTGACTGGCCGCATCGAGTACAATTCAGTGTTTTCAAAAACTTGTCAAGGTGGCTCAAAACAATGTTGCGACAGTAAATGGTTAGTAAAGAACAAAGAAAATCCTTCTATTTGTCCAGTAAGATTATTTTACAAAATTTTATCACACAGAGAAAATCATATTTTAAGTGACAGATTCTTCTTAACTCCAAATCCGTTCTGGCAAGGTAACACGCCAAAAGGTTGGTACAAGAATGTTCCGATAGGAGTTAACGAAATACTCAAGTGGACAAAAACCTCCGGCGAAAAAATTGGTTTGGACATTAAAAGAAGAAAGATAACTAATCATTCTCACCGCTCGAGTGCGGTGTCAAATTTAGCAAAGGCCGGTGTTAGTGAACAAAATTTAATCAAAATTACTGGGCACTCCTCAGCAAGTTCCATAAAACCTTATTTACAACTTCACACTGATCATCATTTAAACCTTGTATCCAGTCTCCGAGAGCATTCTGAAAACTTTGATGCACCTATACAACCATCATCGAAGAATCTATTTCAGTTACATCAACAATCAAGTGCTACAGTTACAAAAGAATCTACATCGATCCTAGAAAGTAGCCTTCAAGGTGAAAGTGCAAGAAAGAATTGTGTTTTTAATAACTGCGTTTTTAATAATTGTTCTTTTTAATGTGTAGTGTTTTTATTTGTTTAAATACTCGTTTCTAATAAAATTGTTTATTATTACCTTATATTTCAGAATTATATTCATGGAATTGTCGTATCAAATACCATTCGAGCTCAGATTTTGAGCAGGATAATTTTTCCGCTTGTCTTCTCATACTTTCTTTATGGTACAAAACTCGACCTGTTTGGCAAAATCACTCGAGCTACGCTCTCGTGATTTAGTTACATCAGGTCTCGTGCAGTTACACCAAAAAGAAAGTGTTCTAAGACAAGCACAAAAATTATCCGGCTAAATCTGAGCTCTTGTGGTATTGCCCCCGATAATTGCATTCTAAAGTGATAATTGCATTTCGATAATTGCACTGTACGTATCTATAACAACTGCATTGTTGTAGAGCTTATTGCTAGTACACTAATTGTTGTCCTTGCGCAGTTTTTTTACTTTTTATAACCAAAAAATGTCAAACGCGATGTCAACAAAAATGAATAAACGGTTTGGAACTTGCTCATTGAGCTCCATTGAGCAATCTATAGTTGCAGCAAAACCAAAACATTTTATTTATTCGGGAAATATTCCCCAAAATTACATTCGTGCCTTAAAAATGACCTGATAATTCTGCGTTCAAACTTGTTATATTTGCAAACTGCATTCGGTCATTTTCATATTTTTTTCTAAAACAGCCCTCCACCTTCGGTGTCGGGCTCTTTCGCCAAAAAAATATGAAAATAAACTCATGCAGTTAAGAGATAACAAGTTTTCACGCAAAATTATCGGTAATTTTTATGCACTTGTGCAATTACCCCCGATAATTACTTCATTACTTTTAGTTACTAGTGGCTTAAATCAGTTTATAAAAAGTTAATTAAGATGACCAAAAAGGTCTTCCTATTAAAAAAATTATATCGAAATCATCTTGGTAGCAATTACAAGTCATCCTTTTCTACAGGATGTTAGCTGAATGACTGGTTAGTTCAAAGATGTTGAATAAACAGAAGTAAATTTTAAGTGTTGTGATATGCGCATATGAGATGTGATTTAAAATGAAAAATTCAAATTCTCATAACCAAATACGAATCTATTTGGTTCTGTGCGATATTTTCGTGTTTATTCGTCAAATTCCATCGCTCTCGCAATGTCCGGGAGTATTTGTGCAATTTTCAATTCTGACCCTGTCGAGAATTTACATTTTCCATACAGGACGAATTTTCCGACATTTACCTTTCTGCATAATTCGTTCCATCACAAGCACCATTGTACTTAACAACCATACCTACTCGAAATTGTAAAATTCCAGGTTTGATTAAACCTGGCGGCAATCGAAATTAACTTTCCCCCGCATTCAATCCCAGGTTAAACCCACCCTCAAAACATAATATCTAGTCGACACACACACGCAAATATTCATTTGCATTAAATTATTTGGTTGGATTAAATAAATTAAGTCTGGATGCGTACCGCCGAAATCCAGGGAAAATGTTACTTGTTGCACGCTGTTTCCATGAAGAAAATTTTAGGATTGAATCGATATAATAACGTATATGGAATGGTCTGGAGATTTCAACGGCTTTTATGATTTTGATTCTAAAATTTCAAATTAGGTCTGTTCGTAGAGGCAATTTCAAACTGATTTCCAACTGAAAATCGGAAATTGTTGGCTTTTATTGGTTGAATGCTCATGTGACATTGACATTTTAAGGGTAATGGCCAATAGCTGGACATATATATATCCTCTGATTGATAGTTGGAGATTCGTTCTGCGAACAGACCTATTAGGTTATGATGTATTTTTACGCTAAATAAACGCCAAAACGTCACTAGTGTCTTTCAAACTGTCTTTTGAGTATTACAAGAGCTTTTTAAACGATTTTTAGCATCAGTGGGTTCTGATTTTTTAAAATATCATTTGAAGTTTGACAACTGTCTTCAGTTGCTTGGATTCTCAAAGTTGAGAGAAAAATTGGTTAAGTTTGACACCCTCTAGCGGCCAAACGGTTTAACCTACCAACCAGTGTTGCCATATCTTTAGAAAGCCCATTTTGTTGCACAAAAGTGTATATAGTGAGGTGGCCTAAAAAGCGAGTTATTTACAACACTGCACTAAAAAAAGTAAAAAATAACTTCATCAACTTCAACCGCCCAACCAATAAATCAACCAACCAGTGTTGCTATAGGAAGGTCTATTTTATTAGCTATTCAATGACATATAAATGTTCATACATTATGTGTCAAATAAAATAGGTATCCACGATTGAATGAAATAGTGCATAAGAGACAAAATGATCTTTACGTCATAAAAATTTTTTTTTTGATATTCATGACGTAAGAACCAAATAAAAAAGTGTCTTAGTGTCACGTGACAACTGCCAATCTTGGCCTCAGTAAGAAAGTGGAATTACGAGGGTGAAAAAGTTTATTTTTGTTGGACTATTAAATGGTTGGGTAATTATGAGTTAAGTCACGTGATTTTTTCATTTTAAATGAAAAAAAAAGACACTACCTAAAAACCGTCAAAATAGCGGAATTGTGTGGCGTGTGTCACGTGACTGACAAAACAAAAAAATTTTTAAAAATTTTAAACAATGGTCAGGAAAAAAATCACGTGACTTTGGAAAAACTGGTTGGAATAAAACAAGTAAAACATGTCGAAATGCCGGAGATGTCACGTGATCTTGAAAACTGGTTAAAAGTTATAATCATTGTCAAAACCGGGTTAAACATAAAGTCTCAATTATTTTTTTGGTAATTCTTACAAACTCGGAATTAAAAAAAAATACTTAGAAACCGCCAAGTTCAGCCAAACGTAACTCGGTTATTGGGAAAAATACCAAAAAAGTGTAAAAGCAGAAAATTATAGGGAATTTTTTCCTCTGCCAGATCACATTATGGTACTTTGGCCTAAAGGGCCTCCTTAGGCAGATATTCCTTAAAGTGTTTCATGGAGCATGAAAACGAATGCGGCCACTATCACGATTTCTGTATTGTTTTTCAATTTAATTCCATTATGTTATATAATTTTGAAAAAGTAATTTCTTGCTTATTCAAAATCTGCAAAAAGTATGTTTACTTTGTATCTTAAAAACGATGTGATTCAGGAAAAAACGAATTAGATATTTGGATTCTACGTTAAAATTTTTCTGGGTCGCTAAACGATAGAATTTTCTATCATTTTCTTAAAAAGTTCAATTCAATCGCAATTTGTTTTACAAAGTAATGAAATGTAACGTTTCTCATAAGCTTTCGACAAAACATTTGAAATTTTGACAATTTCAATTTTAATTTAACAAACATTTCAAAGGTCACGTTTACACTTTTTAACTTTTCCAAGTTTTGGGCGGTTTTTCACTAAAAAAACCAATTTTATACAACTAAAAAAATGTACAACACAAGCTTTAGGTCTAATACTGCCACCACAGAATAAATTTATCTTTGGGATAGTTTCTCTTACCATTATACACAGCTTCGACCGCGGCTCTTTGAAGCTCTCCCACCTCCTCCTCTTCCTCCTCAAGAATTTCGTTGTCGATCAAAGCGTCCATATCGCTGCTTTCGCTAACTTTACCGTTCTCAATTATCATTTTACTTTCTCAAATTGGATCATCTTTACTCAAACGTTCACATCCTTTTTGTTCCAATTGCTTGTTGACAAAATAAACGCTGGTTTGTTACGTTGATCGTTTTTTAACGTCTGACTGCTCGATTTAAATCAAATTAAATGCTTACAAATATACGCCACTGGTAAACCCACTCTGTCCCATTTACCTGTCCAATATTATGTAGGTGATGTTTGTTTGCCAAACATTATTAAATATTTAATAATAAGCAGACGTTCATTAATAATTTATGAAACCTTTTTGTTGTCTATATTATAGTTTGATAGATTGATTAAATCAATAAGCGCGTTACCCACTTTCGATAAAATTTGTGCTACCAAATTTCTGTTTAAGGTTTAGTAAATAAAGTCATTTTTGCCGTATATAACTCTATTACAAGCGATTTAAACTCAAAAACGAACCGAACAATAAATTACCCGACATATTTGGTAGAATATACACATTAGGGCGATTGCGTCACTGTTAGGACTGGTTGATTGATGGAAGAGAAATGTCGGGCAGGTGTCCGATGATGCATTGCTTCATACATCATGATTTATTTAATAAAGGTTGTTTATGACAGTATTATGCAATGTAGAATTCAACTCACCAAATTATTCAGATCATCATATTTAAACGTTTGCTAATTTATCACAACCGAATGAAGAAATTTGATAAAACTAGCTCAAGTCATATCGCTGAATCAAAATGTGTACAAGCTGGGCTGGTTTTTGAGAAATTGCTCCTGTCAACTAATCAACAACAGCTGCTGATTACGATTTACGTATTAAAAATTAAAACCCTCGAATCAGATAAAACGTTTACGACCCAAATCCGCGCTATTGTCTAAGGTTGGGTACCAGATAAAACTGGATACCGAAAATCGTTTAAATTTATCCAAAATCTAGTACAACGCGTTATTTAAGTTAATTATCACTAACAACAATCTAAAAATAAACATCACAGAAACTAAAAAGTTTTTTACGTTACGACCAGTTTAGAGAATGTTTGAATAATAATTATTGGCTTGTTATGTCAAATTGCCAAGTGCTACATAAACACAAATTTATCTAAATAAAGTTAATAAAATATTCTGGACGATGGACAGAGTGACCAAAATTTAAATATTCTTACTCTACCATGTGCATGTCATTCTAGTACATCTGTGTTAATAGTTTTTCTGAAATAGTCTGTTAAAACAGTCCTTGGTATGGTGGAAATTTGTAATCTGAAACTTATGCGTGCGGTAAAATGTACTTTCCACACTCATTTGAGTCGCATGCGGTAAAGTTACTATTCTGCACCAGAGCTCCCAGTAGTTGGATTACTTTAACTGAAAAATGTAATGCAATTAGGTACTTTCACAGCTTTTCAAATAAGAAAACTACATTCAAAGTAATTCAACTACTTACCATGTTGTCAAGTTTATAGAAATGTTACACAGATTATCACACCAGATGTCATTGTTGAGTTTCTGTCAATTTTAGTTTTGACCAAATTAATTCTAGAAACGTTAGGAAATTTAAAAATTTTATAAACTTATTCTGGCAAATTTAAAAATGAAGATCTTTTGCAATTTAAGAAAATTCTTAAGACGGTGAGCCTTATGAAAGAATCTGGCAGCTTTTTAGCAGTATTAAAAGATTTCCCGCAGTTTCAAAACAATTTTCAAGATCTTTTGCAATTTAAAAAATTAGGACATGTAGAACCCTTGCAGATCCCTTTGGCAGTTTGTTTGGCAGTTTGTGGGAGGCTTTCAGTACTATTTAAAAGGATTTTTGGTAATTTTAAAAGCCTTGAAAGACAATTTTTAAAAATGTTGGGTCATTGTAGAGGCTTCTGGAGATTTTTGGGTTTTTGAAAGGTTTTGGCCGGGGTTTTGGTAGTCATCCTGTTGATTAACGTCCGGTGTTCGAGAAAAAATCTATTTTTCCGCAAAAATGGATATAAAACAGTACTCAATGATGGTTCTTGAGACACCGAGAGAAGAAGAGAAGATTTTTCTAATTGAGAAACTCCCAAAAACGTTCCGAAATATTGACCTAAACAACACTTTGTTATGTTGAAATAAAACCAATAAAAATTATTGTGTTAATTGGGGTTAATTTAAAAGTTTAACTTTTTATTTAACTTGTGTACAAATGATCTCAATTCTTTGATATTTTAAACTGTTTTTTATTTTTGAATCATCATCATCATTTACTGCAGAAACTCCTTTGTATAAACAGGTCATAAAAAAAACTATCGATTCTATCTTTTCTTGTCTTTCAACACTTCGGCATTTACAAACAGACATGAAAAACTGAATTAAAGAAATTGTTAAGAATCCTCCGCCATACGAGGAGGCATTTTTATTCGTGCAGGTGCTGGACATTTAAGGCAACTTCACATATAAATCACTAAAGGTTTTCCCCACTAAAAACCGTGGCGTTTACGGTCGAGCAACAAGTTACCATCGCGAGTTTTTCCCATCGATCTTCACAAGGCGATTTTCGTGATTTGTCGTTTACTTAGCTTGGCGAAAAACCAAATTGCAACGAGTGTGCAGTTTCTTTTTCGCTACGTCGTCAAAGATTGCATACAATAGACTGTAGACATGTAAATTCCGCTGACATATCTCTGGTTGTATTACCGTGAGTATTAAGAATAATGGCGCAAGTCGTAAAATTGATAGGAATTGTAATAATAATATAAAGACGTAGGGGAAAAGGTTTTATGTCTTTCGAGAGAAAAATAACACGGCCGCGAAATTGGTAAACAGCGACGCATAAATGGAATACAATAAACAATTATTATTGTAGCTCTGAATGACAATAATTATTTATTTGCAAACGACGTCACAGAGTGTCACGCACCTACATGTGAATGACGAACATTTTTATTTATTTTTTAATTACCGTTTGGTTTCTTTAAGGTAACTGGATTTACGTATGTGATGAAATATTTGGCAGGCCAGTGGGAAGGTTTCCCGGAATGAATGGCGAAAAAGTACAATTTTTCAACGTAAATCGCATCTGTTCGATAAAAACGTAAATAATCACGTTAGAAGTGTGTTAATTAAAGATTATGAGAAAACTATAGAAGATTTGATTTTGCAAATGTGCAATATGTATCAAATATTAAGCATTAAAAGTAGTAAATGTTTTTCCTTTAAAACACAGACTTTTAAGTATCTTTTTATAGCTGCAACAAATCCTACATCATTGGACAGGATTTTGCTAATTTTTGGAAAAAAAATTACAGGATTGGCTAATTTTAGTGCAGTGTCGTCTTTACTGTCAAATTGTGACGTTTCAAATGACAATTTGACTTGTCTGATACAGGGTGGCAAAGTGGACTAGTCCAAATTGGCTAATTTTAGTGCAGTGTCGTTTTTATTGTCAAATTGTGACGTTTCAAATGACATTTTTACTTGACTGATACAGGGTGGACCAAAGTGGATTATCCAGGCTGTAATTTAGTGTAAACCAGCTGTCAAAATGGACTAGCCCAGATTGACTGATGTTGGTACAGTGTTATCTTTAGTGTCAAAATGTGACGTTTTAGGTAACCGTTTGACTTGAGTGATACAGGGTGTTCAAAAGTGGATTAATCAGACTGTAATTTGGCCAAAACTAGAACCCTGTAACTGTCAAAATAACAAACAGCTGGCAAAGTGGACTAGTCCAAATTGGCTAATTTTAGTGCAGTGTCGTTTTTATTGTCAAATTGTGACGTTTCAAATGACATTTTTACTTGACTGATACAGGGTGGACCAAAGTGGATTATCCAGGCTGTAATTTAGTGTAAACCAGCTGTCAAAATGGACTAGCCCAGATTGACTGATGTTAGTACAGTGTTATCTTTAGTGTCAAATTGTGACGTTTTAGGTAACCCTTTGACATGAGTGATACAGGATGGTCAAAAGTGGATTAATAAGACTGTAATTTGGCCAAACCTAGAACACTGTAACTGTCAAAATAACAAAGTTGTCAGCTGCCAAACTGGACTAGTCCAAATTGGCTAATTTTAGTGCAGTGTTGTGTTTACTATCAAATTGTGACGTTTCAAATGACAATTTGACTTGACTGATGCAGGGTGGACCAAAGTGGATTATGCAGACTGTAATTTAGTGTAAACCAGCTATCAAAATGGACTAGCCCAGATTGACTGGTGTTAGTACAGTGTTTTCTTTAGTGTCAAATTGTGACGTTTTAGGGAACCGTTTGACTTGAATGATACAGGGTGGTCAAAAGTGGATTAATAAGACTGTAAATTGGCCAAAACCAGAACCCTATAACTGTCAAAATAACAAAGTTGTCAGCTGCCAAAGTGGACTAGTCCAAATTGGCTAATTTTAGTGATACAAAGTGAACAAAAGTGGATTAACCAAGCTGTAATTTAGTGAAAAGTGCAACCCTGTAACTGTCAATCAAAGTAACGGAGAAACAAACTGTCAAAATGGACTAAGCCAGATTGACTGATATTAGTGCAGTGTTTTTAGTTTCAAATTGTAACGTTTTAGGTGACAGTTTGACAAAAGTGGATTAATCAGACTGTAATTTGGCGAAAACTAGAACCCTGTAACTGTCAAAATAACAAAGTTGTCAGCTGGCAAAGTGGACTAGTCCAAATTGGCTAATTTTAGTGATACAAAGTGAACAAAAGTGGATTAACCAAGCTGTAATTTAGTGAAAAGTGCAACCCTGTAACTGTCAATCAAAGTAACGGAGAAACAAACTGTCAAAATGGACTAAGCCAGATTGACTGATATTAGTGCAGTGTTTTTAGTTTCAAATTGTAACGTTTTAGGTGACAGTTTGACAAAAGTGGATTAATCAGACTGTAATTTGGCGAAAACTAGAACCCTGTAACTGTCAAAATAACAAAGTTGTCAGCTGCCAAAGTGGACTAGTCCAAATTGGCTAATCTTAGTACAGTGTTGCTTTTATCGTCAAACTGTGACGTTTCAGGTGACGGTGTGACTTGAGTGATACAGGGTCGTCGAAAAACGAATTAACCAGGCTGTAATTACGTCAAAACTGCAAGCCGGTAACTGTCAAAATAATGAAGGGACCAGCTGTCAAAGTGAACTAGTTCAGATTAGCTATTTTTAGTGCACTTTAATGTAAAATTGTGACTTTTATGTGACAGTTTGACTGGAGTAATACAAGGTGGACAAGACTGTAATTTAGTGAAAACTGGAACGCTGTAACTGTTATGTTCTTTCTGAAAAAAGAATGTAATTAGTCTGAAAACGATTATAAATACGGAAGAAATAAATGACAAAAAATTTTCAACATGAAATTTGACATTTTTAAGAAAAAACATCAGTGGCGGAGAAGAAACAATTTTGAAGGGGTAATTATTATTTATCCTGTGTAGTTATTACAAGTTACACAGCAGTTAACAACTATTGTTACTTTTAGACGTAGAATACGTAAAACCTCAAACATTCTGTATATATCTCAGAAGAAAAAAAATTACAGGACATATTTTTATGTCAATTAAATTACCAAAACTTTGTAAGATTAAATTTTCTCTCAAACTGCATATTTTAATTTCTCAACGTCGACTCGTAAATTTACTGATAAAGTCAGTGCTGAATGTCAATCTAAAAAGAAGCACTGGCCTGAGAAAATACTGAATTAGCTTTGACGTTTTTCTTTCAGACGTACCAAGGCTGAAAACGGGCGCTAAAATGGTAAAGAAGCATCGCAAAAAGTCTGAAAGCCCATATCAAAGCGTCATGAATTTAAATTAGTCACTCATTTATATTTGTTTTACACATGTCGAAGTTACGTAAAAAGTTAAAGACCACAAAGTTCTCATCGTCGTTAACGTTCTGCGCTGCTTCAGAGTTTTCGTGCACATGGGCAATTAAAAGTAAAAACGAAAACTGGTCTTGAAAAATCACTCATCAGTGCAACCAGCTTTTATTTATTACCCTAGGGGCTAAGGTAAATGTTGTTTTGAAAACTAAGTGAAAAAAGTTTCAATTTTGCGTTAGTTCTTTAACAGCAGCAAATATTTAATAACTACTCAGAAATTCCACGTTCACTACGATCAACCATTAATAATTTACTTTATCCGAGTTGTGCAGTTTGTTGGCGAAGAAGTTTACTAACCTAAACTTTACAATAATAACGGGAGAGAAAAAACTTTTCTTCAGCAGTTTTCATAATTAATCTGAAAGATGAATCGTTTGTTGTTCGTTGTTAATTGGAAATATTCTGAATTTTATTAATTACTTAGCTCGGTTTTTTTTTAAAGATGAATTAGATTTATTTTTTATCGAAGATGATCAGCCAAGTTTGATTAATATTAATTAATTGCTTGTTGTTGATGAATTAAATTAATTATCATATAGAAGACTTGATCAGGTAGTTTCAATTTTTGGGCAATATTTACTTTCTAGTATACATGTAATGTAATAAATTTTCAGTCAGAGAACCTTCTGAAAGTTTAGTTTCAGCATTTTAAGACAGTTAGTTCTCGTATTTGACTTTTAAAACTGCAACCTTATTTCAGACGAGTAGTAATGCTAATGAGATTTCATTGGCGCAGTTTGGTACGTGATCTTTTCGGATTTCGTATCGGTATGTGTGGAAAATTCATTAATAAAAGTGTCGAGTTTGTTTTGTCGTTTTTACGGTTCATGAATTTTAAATGGCAATTTATGGTTTACATTGTTAAATTAAATATAAAATTTTTATTTAGTTCATGGTAGTTTTATGGGATTTTGAAATCGGTAGGTTGTGGTGCTCATTAATTATACATCAAGTGAAAAATGTAGAATTTACTACTCTTCTTGTACAATATGACTTTGTAAAAAGAACTCCATTGGCGGCGATCTTCATTATTAAATGTTTTACAACAAATAATAATTGTTAGTGAACCTTCTGAACGAATAACTTTCAGTCCCATATATGGTTGACCTGCCTAAAGCAATTATAATTCTTCTACGTGTATATCATCACTTTTTTATATAGTGAATCGTTGATATAAAAATTAATGAATAATACTTACAATTTCACTTTTGCCTTGTAGTATCCTGAAAGTATTAAATGTCAACTTTTACTTTGCTCGAATCTATATCCGTTTACATGCCAGACAGTATACTTTTCAAAGTATCAAGTTAGTTTTAAAGTAAATCAGCAATTTTAGATTAATATGCAAACAAGCAAAATGTTTTGTTTTAAAGCAAGAAAAATTTTGTAAAGCAAGAATTGGTTATTAAAACCCCCATATTACAATAACTTGAAAAGTCCACATGTGCAACATTTACCTAAATCGCAGGACTGTTAAGGGTTTATGATTGGTCAAAACAGCAGCTTTCAGCTTGCTGCTGTTTTTGACCAATCACAAACTACCCACTACGCTGGATAGCTAGATTTAGCATAATAGCTTGCACAAACATCGGGCAATCAATCAATGCCAATTTTTTGACATTTTCAAGTTTTTTGATTGCTACAGCAATCGTGATAATATGATTTTTATAGATAACTAAAATTTCCTACACGTTCTTAAAGTAGTCTGCAATCAATACTTGATTTTACACCATTGAAAAATCAACACTGTACTTTTGGAGAAAAAAAAATTTGTGTCCCACCACGAAAGACTGTAAAGTATTCAAAATTTGGCAACATGCAGTAAAGTGAGGAATTTTACGTATTGTAAATGGACTTTTTTTTACTATAACTGACATCTTTGGTTTATGAAAATACTGAAATAATCACAACTTTTCACTTAGAATATTTTTTTTTCTAATTCCTTTAAAGTTTAATTTATGTGATAGCCTAACATAACCTAAAAGCTTAATTCGGTTTACTCGGTGAATACTACTGTGACAATGAGGTACACTTTTGATTCTATTAATTTTCCTATCAATAATTGAACTTTTTCTCACTTGAAAAGAAAAGATCACGTAAATTCATTGTGTCAATAATTTGGAAACATTTCGGTTTTACTCATTTGATTCCCGAGGAAACCTCACTCAAAATTTTGGAAAAACTTCATTATCTGAGTCTTCTCTAATTCATCAAATGTTCATAATATTCCTACTATAGTATGCATAGAGAGTATAACAACTACATATATCATCTCTAGAGTTTTGGTTAAATAATGTATATTGACTGAGTTTTCGTCTATTGGATTAATGAACACACTTTTTGGTTGTTTTTTGAAAATTACATTTTCATTATAGGACCAAATTTTGTAAACACCCTGTATAGTGTTCTATTACGTTGTAATGGTTATAATTTGTAGACCGAGTAGTTACCAGATGAGGCAAGTAAAATTAATAGATATAATTATTTTCAGTTTACACTTTGAGTTAGTAGACAGGTGGCAGTACCACTCTACGTGAGAAATGTTTGTCCTTTGCTAAAATAGTCTGGATTGGTCATTGAACTAGTACATTTTGTTAAATCTATGTAACACTGTAACCTTCATAACTAATACATATATGTAGTGGGTAATAACTATGTATTTGTTGATCACTGTGTGAAACAAAAATTGAAACGTATAGGTCATCCGATGCAGCCATTATCAACCTCCAATAAACGAAAACATAACAAACCAGGATTATAGATAAACCAAATATTTATCCGGTACGTTATTTCAGCTTCCACGGTAGCACTTTCCGGTTTCCGGACACTAAATACCACTTGGTACCGAAGTCGTCCTGCAAACCGAACACGGACACCGACCGATCACTTGTCTTTCTGATCCCTGAAGGTAAATGAGTCGTTATTAAGGTTTGACGTGCAAAACGTGTGTGTGTGCTTAGCCCGAACAAATAAAACCGACTCTAGGGTATATATTATAACTAGATTAGATACAGTCGGTGCTGTTATGACGTCAGCGGTGCGTGATTGCAGGACCGCGTGGTAAATGAAGCAGTACCAAGTACTGACTGAGTACTCTGTCAGTTCGCACCTTAGCGTTTTGTTCGGTTGATGAAGATCGCGTACCGGTGAAAATTGGAAAGGAACGCTATTCAATATGCGGATGTTTGCAAAATGAAGGCGCCAGTTCAATTTTGAAGAAATCTTCTTCACAATTTTAGTACCCATTTTTGCCCTTAGTAGTGCCACAAACTTAAAAAACTGACCAAAATCCTATTTCAATATTAGTTTCTCTAACACTAGCATTATTTCAATTTTAACTTGTGTAACTGTAAGTAAAGAGATGTGACACACAAAATTAACCTAACCTAAGAAAAAAAAGTGTTTCAAAATACTGGATAGTGTTTTGTTTTTGTTACGCTTGTGGGTCTAAAAAAAGGCAGAGAATTTTTTTTCTGCTCTCTTTGGCCATTTTTTTCATAGGTTAGGTTAGTGTTTTTTTAATTGTATAAGTTGTGGGCTTTGTCGCCATTTTTTTCAATGACGTTTGTCGAAACTGTCCAGTGGTGTGCATACAGAAAGATGGTTTTCACTTTTCTGCCTAATTCTCTACGTCACTGGATATTTTTCAAAAATTTCAGCTTTTTTTACTTTACTTGTTCAATTTGACAAAATAAGTAATTCTTATAAAATTCTGATTTGAAACTTTGTTTACGAAATAATTGAGTTATCACGTTCAAAGACCGAAAACCAACCCAAACCAACTTAAAAATTGTCTTGAAAACGGTGAAAATTGACTTGAAGAACCTTAAAAAATGTCTTTGTAGCCAGTTCTCATAGTTTCCAGACAAAATAAAAGACTTTAGTTTTGAAAATTGACTTAGAAACCAGTAAATTTACTTTGAAACGGTGAAAATTGACTTGAGAGGCTTAAAAATGTCTTTCAAGCCAGTTTTCACAGTTTCCAGACAAATTGAAAGACTTTAGCCTTAACAATTGACTTGGAAACTGTGAAAATTGACTTGAGGGGCTTAAAAACTGTCTTTGTAGTCAGTCGTTATAGTTTTCAGATAAGTGGAAAAACTTTAGTAGTGATAATGGGATTGTAGCCATGAAAAACTAATTTATCTAGAATTTTTGACTACAAATTCACACATTTCAACCTTGAAAATTGACTTGGACACCAAAAAGGGACTCTGAACCAATGAAAAGTGACATGACAAAAGCTTAAAGTTTTCATAATTTGAAAGTACATTTCAGTATTTTAGTCTTGAAAATAGTCTTAAATACAGGATATTGATATTATTTCATGAAAATTGACTTGAAGACTAACTTTTTTTTACTTCGCTTTTCATTTTCTTAGAACTTTGGACTATTTTTAGTGCTTTAAAACTGCTTTCAGCTTGGAAAATCAAGTTTTTGACATAGCAGACTTAAAAAACTATTTTTACATTTTTCATAGACTTAAGCATGCCATTTCAAGATTTTTCAGTATTAAATTGACTTCTAAACGCTTTACTGTGTGGTTTAAGACTAAAAAATCGAATTTTAAACTATTTTTATAGTAAAAGTTAAGTTTCAGACTCTTCATTGATGAAAGGAAACAATTTTGGCATATGCTACGATATTAGTTTTAAACACTATAATTAATGATCAGTTTTACACTATCTATAGTCTAAAAAATGGAACGTAAAAATTAGTCAAAAAATCATGTTTTTTGACTATTTTCAGTGTACTTGTTCCAAATTTGATCAAAATTGGTCCAACGCTCTGACAGTTGTAGCAAAAAACGATTTTTAAAACTGAATTTTGTAGGTCTGTGGCTTCCTCAGGAAGCGTTCTTCAGGAAAATAACATAATGCATGTCAACTTATTTTTTGATGGGCTATCGATTGGTGAATTATTGACATTTAAAACTGGACCACCCTGTATAAGGTGCTATTAATTTACGCCTGTTTTCCCGAAACTTTCAAATCGATTGTTTGAATGTGACACATTAGGGGCGAAATAACACATAAGTAGCATGCTTCCTGCTTCCAGGCAGCTTGTCCCATGTGACATGCTACTTTGGTATGAAAGCCCACTAAGCTGTCCTTAAACTCAACTTAGCCAATGTTGGGGAAACGGACATTATTGCTGTTATTAACACACATCATCTTGACCCCGTTCATTTTGACACTCCATGGAGCGAGTGTGACATCACAACGACGTAATTTGACAGTTGGTCAATATATTGTTTTGGTAAATTGCGTCATCGTGACGTTGCATCGCTCTTCACGCTCTGTGAAGCATTACGTGAAAACTGTCACACACTTTCCGTTAGGATAAATTTAAAATTGTGCAGTAAAACGTAAATCCATTGACGGAACCATTAAATAAAAATGTCGATACCCAGTGCATTCGATTTTTGCTAAATAATTCCGGCAAATGCATTAGCTTTTCCCCGGTAGACTAAAACGCCATCAGAAATTAGAGCAGGAAAAAATCCCGGTAAAAACGAAACGTTTCCCATTGGAAGCTGTCGAGGATTTATGTAAAGCCATGTTACGTTTCCGTACCTCAGGTAATTGCTTTTTGGGTGCTTGTGTGTTTTCCTTCGCCGGATTTAACCGTTGATATATCCATCCTTTATCAATTTGACGAAAAGAAAATGTAGTTTTTTTTTGTCCACTACCAAATATACTATACACTCTTTAATTTAAACAACTAATTCATATTAGTTAAATTATCGAACCTGCGAGCAGTTTAGTGGACTAAAAGTTTGCAGATTTCGCAGTCGTACATTTGAGAGTTGTATAATCAAATTTTCAGCATTTAACGAGTTTAGTTTATCCCTAATGCACATTTTTTGTCAAAACAACACAAACAATTTCCTGAAAGCTGGAAATTGAAAATGTATGTGGTTTAGAACCGTTGCTGAGTATTTCAAAACTTGTATTTATTTTAGTGATAAATAATCCCAAGTTTTATATACAGTGTGATACGTATTCTTTCCTATATTTTCTTTTTGGTTACTTTAAATTTCAAGTTCGTCTTCTTGACTTTTAGTTAACAGTTAACATTTAATTTTATTTGAAAGTAAGTAAACTTACCGCTTCGGAATGAACTGAACGGCATACCCAAGAACTTCCCACGTTTCGACCCTGCAAATACAAAAGACGTCACTAATCAAACATATAAACGGGAGTAAACAAAGGGTTTGCTATGATTTAGACGACAATATGGATTCAACTTTGTTTTCCCTCCTCTAGAGAGCTTATTAGAGAAATGTACGTTAGAAAGTTGCGTATCAGCATTTAGAATGTTACACTTTAATCAAATTCATAGGGAAAGTTTAGTTTGCCAACTTCCATTTCCTGACTGGGTCCTAGAGACAAGATTATTTTGAATAATGTTTTGCACCTTGCTTTAGCAGTGGATTTTCCCTTGAAACTTTCCCCAAGTTCATTTATTTACTAGTTGTTAGACAAGAGGTAATGTTAAAGAAAATCTAGTTGTGTTATAGTCTGTTCACCAGCAAAACACGTATGTCGATGATTAAATGTGATATAGATTGAGTGTCAAAATGATTATACTTTTAGGTTATAACTTAAGGCAGGAGTTACAGTAAAATTATATAGTATATAACCAACCAATTAATGTTTACACACCAACAATTAAACAATTCCTAGAAGCAATAGCATTTTGGTTCCCATAAACATTTACTATGGAACTTTCAAAATGGTTCTAGAGGCTTCTGGCAATTTAAAACAGTTATGAAAAAGTTTAAGATATCTGTAGATACTTCTGGCATTTGCTAGGAGGTTTTCAATAGCATTTAGAGGTCTATACTTTCAAAATGGTCTTAGAGTCCTCTGGCAATTTAAAACAATGGGCCTATCCCACATATCATAAATTTTTGTTTTAATGACTGGAATCGAAAGAATAGGATCAAAAAACTAATTTTTCATATTCTTGAAGAAAAAATTATGGTCGTAAATGTTCCTACATTAGTTTGAATTTGTCCATTCAATTTAAAAGATCTGTTTTGGCGCGCATGTGACGTACGTAATTCTGAGCGATTTTATTGGCTGTTGCACGCCAACTGTTTCACTTCTTGTCGCTGATTGGTTGATAGTGTAGTACGTCACCGGCGGCGGGCGTTTAAAACATGAGATTAATGTAGTTTTTATCATCTTTTTTTTTTCTATTTAAACTTAATATTTTTGAAAACAAAAAAATACGGGTATAATATTTTTAATCCGTCTTTGTAGTTATGAAATAAAAAAATTGTGGGAGAGGCCCATTCTAGCAAAATTTACACTTGTAGAAAATTCTGCCACTTTTAGAAGATTCTCGATAAAATTTAGAGGTGGAACTGTCAAAATGGTTCTAGAGACCTCTGACAATTTAAAACAGTTATGGGAAAATTTAAGACACTTGTAGAGGATTCTGACACTTTTTAGAAAGTTCTCAGTAACATTTAGAGGTCTCTGGCACTTTCAAAATGGTTCTAGAGGCTTCTGGCAGTTTAATACATTTCCAGGAAGGTTTAAATACTTGTAGATCCGTTGACACTTCTAACAGGTTTTCTATACCACTAAGGGCCGGTACTTTCACCTCCGAGTAAATTTATTCTTAGGATAATTTCTATAAAAATGACGGAATTGACCAATAGCAGCGTCTGATTTCACGGTTTCCATAGATATTATCCTTAGAATAAAGTTATTCTGAACTGAAAGTACTGGGCCTTAGAAGTCTATGGAAGTTGTTTAAGCCACTTTTTACTTCTGGAAATAGTCTATGAAGTCTTGATATAAGGACTTGTTAACAAATTTTCAAAACTTTTTCAGAGACACCCTGTATAGTTAATAACCGTCAAGCTTAAAAATTGACCAGTAAGTCAAGTTTCGTAACATCATTTCAGTATTCGTCTCATCACTTTTTGAAATATCTGCTTTACAAAACTTTTCTCAATTCCCAATTAACTTGATTGATAAAAAACATTATTTACACCTAAAACTGGTATTTCTCCTAAACTTTCTTGAGTAAAAAATTGTAAATCGATTAAAGCATTAAACTCAAGAACGGTCGCACTCAAATTCATTGAAAAACGAAAAAAACTTTGAATCCCCTTCCCTTATTCCAGTGGGAAAAACTTTCTTATTTTTACACTTTGGCTTTTAAGCACACAAGTACAGTTTTTTCGCTCGATTTCTCCCTCGACTTTCTGGAGAAGCTTTCAGAAATCCACAGTAAATAATCCCCGTGATATTGTGGAGTAAATTTTGTTTTTTGAAAAAGTTTTGCAGGTCGTAATCTAGTAACAAGTTCGTACAAGTAAAATATTACTTGTGTGTGACACGAAAATCAATCTAAAACACTTTAACGGAATAAGGTTCAATGTGGAGAAAATCTGGCTAAAAACTGGATTTAGCTGGACGGTTAACAAAGTCCGCTATCGAATTGTGCGCCAAATTAATTTGACAAAGCCGAATTACCGCTCTACAAAACACTTTCAGGCACGTTTTGCTTCACAATGCTTTTTCATTTCGGCACTATTCAGTTCCTAAAATTGCACCTTTTCACTAGGTCTTGCAGTATTATTCAAAGCGGCACAATTAGAAATTATTCCCGTAGAGTTGATTCGACTACGTGACAATTGAAGACAAAAATCGTAAAACGAATAACTTTTCATTGTATGTTTTAAGAGACTTGCAAACATATTTTACCTTAAGGGCTTACTTTGGAAAATACACATTTACTTTTATTTTTTAAGCTTCTTACCTCTAGCCATGTTGTTGACTTGAACAATGGTGGTGGTGGGGGCATTGACGGTTGTGACACTGTTGGTCAACGAGGCTTTCTTGTAATTGGAACTTTTTTCATCTTTGTCTAGGCTGGCTGAACTGCCCTTGTGGATCTGGTCCAGCAGAGCGCTGGGGGAGCAGCCCATGCCAGCCCCCCTTTAATACGCCTTTGTCCTCTCACTATTCCCCAGTTATTGTTGATTCTGAAATCATCCAATAATTATAACTAAAAAATTTCATCATGTTTATAGAAAATTTGCTGAAATTTAACCCAAACTCTCTGTTACGACGCGAAAGTGATAGACAAAAAGTCACAGTGGCAACCCCGCGATCCCGACTGAGAAGAGAGAGACGGGACGTGTGTGTGTGTGTGCCGCAAGAACAGAAGCGATACGACTTTCGACAAAGGCAACAATCACGCGTTTACTATTTTTCACGTTCTTATTTCGTTAAATAAACCAAAGTTTGTAGTTAACAAAGATCATTTTTTTTGTACACATCCACGCATCATAGTGGTCCTTCGTCAGCCAGATTCCAAATTGAAGTTTGGAGAATCAAGCAAATTGCATCGAAACAGAAACAGAACCAAGAAAAGCAGCCATTTTGTACGTCGATCGCCAAACCACAATCAACAAGAAACAAAAGGTGAGCGCCTGTATCCTTTTAATCATTCCTACCGTACTTATTTTGATAATCGTTAGAAAAACGTTTACATCGTTCGCCACAGTTTACGTTATTTTTTATGGATTTACACGTTTCGACCTGAAAATAATAGCAAAGTGTACAGTAATTATCGCGAATTTACACGTCCATTCTCGTATTTTAATTACGTCACGAATCTCGATTAAGTTTAGGATTTATTCACGTTGCAAGAAAAGGGAAATTTGCAAATTTCACACCCAGGCAGTACTCGTATATACATTTGTTTCGAATATTCTCGTTTTGTTTAAAATATCTCGTCTCGAATCATCACGTGTTTTATTTTTGTGCTAAATAAGAATGCCAAAAGCAAAAAAGCAAACAATGCAGAGTTCTAATTCAACAGAGTCGGTCGACACAGACATTTTGGAATTAAGGCATGCTCGTAAAGTAATATGTCAAAGATTAAATCGATTTAATGATTATTTATCGAATGCTATTGATCGGTTTCAAACGGAAACTCGGCTTAAGAGCGTGGAAGAAGATTTTTCAGAATTCGATAAAATTCAAACCCGTTTAGAATTTTTGTCGAATGAGGAACAAATTAATAGACTTGACACGGAAACTGCTTTTTATGCGGCTATTTCATATGCAAAAAAATATATTGCAGATGCAGACAAAGTTTGCAACCTCTCGGTAAACAACTCTTCTTCCTCTCCTACCACGTCATTATCGTCACAGTCGGCGCAGGCGCACATTTCGCTGCCACAGGCGGGCGCTGTTGCCAAACTCCCAGACTTAGGGTTACCATCTTTTTACGGAAACTATGAAACATGGTTTAGTTTCAAAGACATTTTTGACTCTTTAGTGGACAATAGAACCGACTTAAGTGAAGTAAATAAGTTTTTGTACCTAAAGGTATGCTGTAAGGGAGACGCGCTAAAGTTAGTAGAGTCTTTAGATGTAACCGCCTCAAATTATTCTATTGCCATTGCGTTATTAAAAAAACGATACGAAAATAAACGAGCTATTATTAATTTTCATGTTAATAACATTCTTTTTAATTTACCAATTGTCCATAGGGATTCGCCCTTGCAATTAAGAAAATTAATAGACATGGTAAATCAGCATATCTGTGCGCTACAAAAATTATCTTTACCAGTTGAACAATGGGACACGTTGTTAATTCCACTAATTTTGCATAAGTTAGACAGTAGCAGTATTCGAGAATGGGAAAGCAAACAAACTAATGATTCACTACCAACACTAAGTGAATTTATTGAATTTTTGACAAAGAAGTGTTGTACCCTTGAAGCAATAAATCATGAATTTTCAAAATTAAACGTAAATCAAAGCAAATCACGAGATCAAGTACATACAAAACTTCCATTTAAAGGTACCAGAAACTATTCGAATAACAATTCTCACGCCAATTTAAATCAGCAATGTGCATATGGACTTACTGACAGGAGTGATAAGTCACAGTCTGTAAAATGTAATTACTGTAACGAGAATCATTTTATTTATCACTGTCCCAAGTTTTATAATTTAAACCCTTCAGAAAGGTTTAATGAAGTGAAAAAGCTTAAACTTTGCAGTAATTGCTTAAGAACAGGACATTCAAAGTATGATTGTAGATCTGGTGGATGTAGAACCTGTAATCAAAACATAATACATTACTACATATTGACAGAGGTTTTTCGCAAAATTCAAGCAGTCAGAATAATGTCAATAGGACACAGACAGATAATTCAGGGGAAATCACGGATGGAAACACACGACAACTTCGAGAATATGTAGCTTCTTCTGAAGCTGGGCAACATGCAATGCTTGCTACTAATCCTAACGATATAAACCAAGTTTATGACAGTTCGATTCTGACAAATACCAATCAAGTTTCAAATTGGAAAATAAACGAAATTTCAGGCGAGTTGTCGTATGTTGCGTCTCACACTAATCAAGTATTATTATCAACAGCTGTCATATTGATAGCGGATAATAAAGGACATTGGCACGAGTGTAAAGCATTACTGGACTCAGGTAGTCAATCAAATCTGATTACTAAATCACTTTGTAGCAAATTAAATTTGCAACTCGAAAACATTAACTTACCACTTTCAGGTATTAGTCAAAGTCTAACTCGAATAACGCACCGTGCAAAATCTTTCATAAAGTCTCGCTTTAATCAATTTCAAGCAAACTTGTCATTTCTTGTATTGCCAGTCATTACTGAAAAACTACCACTTACTAGATTTGATGCTTCAGCAATCATTTTTCCAAAAAATATTAGATTAGCAGATAGTACTTTCAATGAACCACAGGATGTTGATTTACTTTTAGGAGCAGGAATATTTTACGATTTGTTAATGACAGGAAGAATTAAACTCGGAGACAAAATGCTAGGATTACAAGAAACTCGTTTAGGTTGGATTTTGACCGGTACTTTAAACTTTTTGGATTTTCAAAAAACAGTCTGTAATTTTTCCGCACGAACAACCAATAAAACATTACAAGAAACTTTGAGTAAATTTTGGCAGCTAGAGGAGTTACCTAACGAAACGCATCTTTCAAAAGATCAACAATACTGCGAAGACTATTTTAAAGAAACGACAACACGGCATTCGAACGGTACTTTTATTGTAAAATATCCATTTAACCAAAATCAAAATTCTCAACTTGGCAATTCAAAAACGACGGCTCTAAAACGTTTCTATTATTTAGAGAGAAAGCTTGGTCAAAACGCGGAATTGAAGACGGCTTATTTAGATTTTATGCGAGAATATGAGTCATTAGGACATATGAAGTTAAAAGGCGAACTAGATTCGATAAACATTAATGATTGTAACTCATATTTTCTACCCCATTCAGCTGTTTTGAGGAACTCTTCTACTACAAAATGTCGTGTAGTATTTGACGCCAGTGCAAAAACTAGTTCAGGTATTTCCTTTAATGACTTGATATTAGTTGGCCCGACTGTACAACCAGACTTGTTCTCGATTTTATTAAGAATGCGCTTACGTAAATATGTATTAAGTGCTGACATCAAAATGATGTATCGTTGTATTCTAATCGATGAAACTGAACATCGTTTCCAACAAATATTGTGGAGATGGAATCCGGAAGAAAAAATTAAAGTTTATAATTTACAAACTGTCACATACGGTACTTCAAGCGCACCTTTTCAAGCCACACGCTGTTTACAAGAGCTAGCATTACAAAACAGAGCTAATTATCCAAGAACATCAAATTTAATTGATCAAGCATTTTACATGGATGACTTTTTAGCGAGTTTTGATAATGAAACTGAATGTACAGAAGTGTATCAAGAACTTTCAGAAATTTGGCTCAAGCAAACTTTAAACTACGAAAATGGTCATCGAACAATCAGTCGTTCTTAAACAACATTTTGCAGTTAAACGGAAATAAAAATGAAGACCATTTAGTTTTGTTTCGTGATAAAAAACAACTAAAACGTTGGGCATTTTGTGGGATCCTGTCGATGATACTTTGAATTATATAGTTGACGTAAAATTTAGCTTAAATAAATTTACCAAACGAACGATTCTCTCAGCTATCTCTAAAATTTTCGACCCGCTTGGTCTTATAGGCCCTGCCACGATTAAAGCAAAGCTATTAATACAAAGTCTTTGGAAGCTAGATCTGGATTGGGATGACAATATTCCACCAGACCTGGTTGACAATTGGCTTGAATTTTCATCTCAGATTCAACACTGAATAATGTAAAGGTACCAAGACACGTGACGTTACCGAACTCGACTATAGAGCTATACGGGTTTAGTGATAGCTCTGAGAAAGCATATGGCGCATGTATCTATATTAGTTCGACCACTCAAACCGGTGAGAAAACCATTACCCTTTTAACGGCTAAATCCAAAGTAGCTCCTGTGAAAAAACAGACACTTCCACGATTAGAACTTTTAGCAGCTCACTTATTGTCTAAACTCATGAACCAAATCAAAAATATTATTGACTTACCGATTTGTCGAACAACTTATTTCACCGATTCGACCATAGTACTAGCATGGCTAAAAATAGAACCTCAAAATTTAAAAACTTTTGTAGCTAATCGGGTTGCAAAAATAACCGAACTTAGCGACGTCACAAATTGGAGACATGTAAAGAGTAAGGAAAACCCGGCAGATATCATATCACGAGGGCTAAATCCCAAAGAGTTAGTGGATAACCACATGTGGTTTTACGGACCTGACTTTTTACAGATCGACCGTCTTGACGTTGAGCTCGAAGATAACATAACAATCATAACTGATAATCTTCCAGAGTTAAAGTCAAACGTACAATTTACGAACAATAGATGTGCAGCTGTAAATGTAAGTACTGAGTTACCAATCAATCCAAGTTTCAACGACTATCTGTTCAACAAATTTTCTAGTTTAACAAAACTAACTAGAGTAGTTGCTTACATTCTCAGGTTTAAAAATCGATCCTTGTTGAAGAAAACCTATGAATACAACACTCTTACTGTAGACGAACTTGACAAGTCTTTATTGGTTTTGATAAAATTAGTTCAACATAGCGTGTTTAAGCAAGAGTTAGTAGATCTCAAACGCAAAGGAATGACAAGCAATACCAGCAAAATATTAAATTTAAGTCCATTTCTTGATTCAGAATGTATAATTAGAGTAGGAGGTAGACTAACAAATTCAGAATTAAAATACGAACAAAAGCACCCTATTATACTGCCATATAAGCACAGATTAACCGATTTAATAATACGAGAAGCACATTTAAAAAATTTGCACGCTGGTATTCAAAATCTTTTATCTATCATACGTCTGAAGTTCTGGCCTATTAATGGAAAAAATGCCGTAAAACGTATAATCGGATCATGTCAAGTATGTATCGAGTCAACCCTAAACCGACAAATTTCTTAATGGGTTCTCTTCCTCGCTCAAGAGTAGTACCGAGTAGACCATTTTCCAAATGTGGGTGGATTATGCCGGACCTATTTATGTAAAGGACGGAACTCTAAGAACAACCAAGCTAATTAAAACGTATATCTGCATATTTGTTTGTTTTGCTACTCGAGCTATGCATCTCGAGCTGGTAAAAGATTTGTCAACTTCTAGTTTTCTGAATGCATTAAAGAGATTTTATTCACGACGAGGTAAACCTCACGACATCTACTCGGACAACGGCTCGAATTTTGTAGGCGCAAACAACTATTTTTTAGAGTTGTATGACCTAATCAACAAAAAAGATCACAATGAAAGCGTGACAAAATTCTTAGCTGACAGCCAAATTCGTTGGCACTTCATACCCGCGAAATCACCCCATCTAGGTGGGCTTGGGAAGCTGCTGTGCGGTCTTGTAAATTTCACCTTCGGCGCGTATTAGGCAATTCATCTCTAAGCTATGAGGAGATGTACACTCTGCTTGTGCAGGTTGAAGCGTGTCTAAACTCGCGTCCCTTGGTACCAATTTCTAACGATGTCAATGACTTTTTACCTTTGTCCCCCGCCCATTTCCTATAGGCGACTCACTGTTAAGTCCACCGGAAGAAGATTTAAAGGATATGCATATTTCACGGTTATCCAGATACCAAAAATTACAACAGTTGTTTCAACATTTCTGGAACCGTTGGTCCCGAGAGTACCTTGCATTTCTCCAGGTCAGGAACAAGTGGAACACCAAAAACGACCTCAGAAGTCAGCTGCCAGTTGGAAGTTTAGTAATTCTCGTTGAGGACAACCTTCCCCCTTTAAGATGGCCTCTAGCAAGAGTGACGGAGCTACATCCCGGTTACGATAATGTCATTCGAGTGGTCTCAGTAAGGCTGCCCAATGGAACCATTACCAGACGATCCTTAAAGAAGGTGTGCATTCTCCCTATGCAGGACGAGCTGGTTCAATGCGAAGAAAACGCTCAGTAAGGAACAATCGATTTCGACAGTTCAGTGCGTGTTTTTTTTTTGAAAAACTTTAATTTTTCAACGCGGGCGGCATGTTACGACGCGAAAGTGATAGACAAAAAGTCACAGTGGCAACCCCGCGATCCCGACTGAGAAGAGAGAGACGGGACGTGTGTGTGTGTGCCCGCAAGAACAGAAGCGATACGACTTTCGACAAAGGCAACAATCACGCGTTTACTATTTTTCACGTTCTTATTTCGTTAAATAAACCAAAGTTTGTAGTTAACAAAGATCATTTTTTTTGTACACATCCACGCATCACTCTCTTTACCATATTATTAATTAATAATTTGTTCAATCAATGATTAACTAGTTAAATACATTATTTGTTCCATTATAATTGCATAAAGTAATCAATTTTAGTAAAGCTTTTAATAATTAAATGTTTTTCTCATCTAACCGATATGTGATATTGAAATCTGACCTACCAATAACAACTGCGTATACAGAATTCATACACTGTAATCCATATATTCTGTTATATTAATAGTAATAATTAATATAGGTAATTGATATTGATATACCTGAATTTTGCCACTTTTATTACAGTTTCTGCTCATTGGTGTTTGCTTGATCATTCTTAGAATTCTTTGTCATTCTGCTAAAAGTTTTTCAACGTCTTGCTTTATAGTTTTGTTTGCTTTTTCTCAAGTTTTCATAATTTGTTTTTTTTACATCCACATTTTTTTTCAATTACATATATTTTTAAAGTAAATTTTAAGCCACGAAAAATAACGGTAATTTTATTCGGCCCCTGGGTAAGATAGAGAAAATGACTTACGTCAATTTTGATTACCTACTATAACACCACATTATACAGGATTTTCATTAAAGAACATACATGCTACGTCAGTCTTATGATTTTTTAAAAAACCTATTATTTTTGTCAGTTTTCAATCCTGTCTGAATTTCGACCTAATTTGACTTAACAAACAATAAATAATCACCCTGTATAGTGGCATACCACTAAAAAAGATGACCCCTTAAAAATACTTTCTACAGGGTGTTAATAAGTTCAATACCAATTTTAGTAACTAGAGTACTTTAAAAAGAATTGTGTAATTTAAAAAATATACTCATCACTCATCAGTATCCAATCACACTGATGATGCTATAAACTATATCATATTAGTTTCCTGAGTTGTTAAAATCTGGACTTGCCAGTTCTTTACGACGCCATTAGAGCTGTAAAGATAACTATCGACAAAGCTATCTCAGATTCTATTACTCAGTCATTTAATTTAACCAGTTTTTTTTTTAATAAACTAAAACTAACGTACACGAAATTTAATACACTTGATTGAACGATTGACGAATATTAAATCAACAGTGTGGCGGAAAATTAATTTCGTCAACGTTCAAACGGGGCTTCGTTAAATATGTGAATCCACCTGATTTACAGGATCGACAGGGGCGGAAGCCCCAAAATCGAGTTTTCCCGGGCCTCTTTCAGGATAATTTATGATCTAATCGTGTCTCAAACCGACTTTTGCGACAGTTTGATAAGCTGCCGGATATCGGATAGTGTATCAAGATGTAGCGGTTTTAAAGCTGGGCATAAAACGATAGGGAATGTTGTAGGATGTTTGATTAACCGTAAAATATTTGTATTGTACCAATGATATGATTGATGATAAAAAAAAAATTGCCCGGGGACACAATAATAGTAAAAGCAAATTTAGAATACTCTGTGAATATATCTCTTTTTTCTCTCTAATTTGGGTTTAAAAGACACAAAATTAAATTTCTGTCCCAAATAAGCTGAATTCTGTTCTGATAGTTTTAAATAATTTCCTTAATAAACTTTATCGTTCCTAGCTAATACTGCTTGTACCTGTGGAAGTACTTAAGAGTACCACATTATTCCTCACATTCTGGTGAAGGCAAATTGTACTATAGCTCACTTTCATCAAGAAATATTTAGTACTGTTTATACAGTGTTGCAAAAAAAGGAAAATACTTTAGTATAAACCAGCATAAAGTGTCAAAAGGGCTAGTTAGTCGGTTACATAATACCTTTTAAAGTGACCATTTTTCAAATATAACATCTTAATCTTTTTCTGATTTCAAATAAAAGCACGAATAAACAAATTACATTAATCTAACCTGCTATTTTAGGACCATTTTAGCGCTTTTTCTAGAACAACCTTTTTTCCAAATCTCTGCTTCTTTTCTCTGTCGTTTTATTTTATATGCGGTTTAATAACTAGTTTTTCTCTTTTTCTTCATTTCTTGCTAGTTGTGTATGTTCTGCTTTGATGTAGTCCGTCATTCTTTACTTTGGAATTCTTTGTGTCTCATTTATTTTTGCTTCTTGTTTGTAATTTTTTTTCTTTATTTTTTTGCAGCATTTGACTGCCTGCCAATTATTCTCTCCTTATTTAATTATAGAAATAACTTTTCTTTTTATCTTTGCTGTTCTTTACTCACTTGTACTCTTTCACCTTTTAGCGCTTTTAATGTAATTTTGCTTTTTGCCTTTTTTTCAGCTTTTTTTTCCATTTTTCACTTCCTTCTCTGCTTCTTGATGACTGTGTGTGTCTCATAGTTTTTTATATGTTCCTTGTTTTGTTCTCTCATTTTTCATTCACTGGTATTTTTTAGAACTGGTTTCTTTTTTGTCATTGCTTTTTTCTTATTTTTCTGATTATGTTTCTTATTTTCTTTTTTAAGCCATCATTCTATTTTAATGTAACCTCATCTTGATATGTTGTAATTTTAGTATTCTAGTAGTTAACATTAAATAACAATTTTGAGTGTGAAAAAAAAAATTAAGGAATTAGAAAACTTTACTGATACGTATAGGCAACTCAATATCTTAACGTAACGATAACTGGCACTTTTTCTTTTTCTCTGCTCTATAAATACGAACTGAACGTTTAATAAGCAATCGATATTTGACGCCACCCTTGCATTTTAAAATTCCTGTTATTAAATTACCGAGCGGGCCGCAAAGTCTCTTCCTCCCTCAGAGGGTGGAGCATTTTGGAGTTCCTATTAAATTCTGTAGCAGCAATATTTGAGGTAAAACACCGAATATTTCTTGACAAATTTAAGGTTGAGGTTAAGGGAAAAGTCTTGCTTAATAACTAAATTACTGGAATTCAAAATTTGATGCAAGATTTAGTTAATTTATTTTTGTGACCTTTTTTTTCTGGGGTAATAAATCTAATAAATTGAGATCTCTTCTCTAAAAATACGAACGTTTTGAATTATTTTGACATTTTATAGAACATAATGTAATTGTTTGACTTAAACCTTTTTCACCTGCAAAACGCCATTAAATTCAAAGGTAATATTGATGCAAGCCGAGGAACCAATGAAAACGGTGCATACTACTGCAATTTGCCCAAGTTTCCATTAGGATAATGGAAACGGCAATGCAATTAAAACAGTCCGCAACTTGCATCAAGTTACCTTCCGCATTCGAAAATATGAGAAATATTTGCTGGAATACTCGACGATTCATATCAATCTTTATAGACACAAATCAAACCAAACAGTTCATTTGTGTAATTAACAATATTATAAAATTTTGTAAAGTGACCAGAACGTAAAGAAATGAAATCACATGTTTTTTGTTTTGTATATGCTTTAGGTCAATACAATCTATCAGGGTTTTGCTGATTTTACATTGAAAAATTTAATCATAAAAAGTCTAATACATTAAGAAATTAGAAAGATTGACTTGTCTAAACAAACATAATTATCAACGTTAATGTGTTGTTTGATTAGCACATTTCCAGTTACAGTCGAGTCAGTTGAGATTAAAATATAAATAAAGATAAAGCGTAATGTGCAATTAAGATTTGACTTTGACATTGATGAAACTGAACAAATTTTAAGTAAAAAATTGTCAAAAACATTTGTCGAGTTTTTGCCACGTTTTTTTCCCCTAACCTCGATCTAAATTTAATTCCACATGAGTCTCGATCGTCAATATTTTTGTTTTGATACACCTACAATTTTATGATTAATTTATGTCGTAGGGACCGCCAAAAATCCGCACTTTGATTTACACTAAACAGATGTATTCGGGTTTATTTGTACGCGCAATAAAGAACCGGTGTAATTTCGCGTTTTTCTTTAAAATTTCGAAATTATTTTTGTTTTATTGCAACTAATTTGAAATAAATGAGCTGCGGAGGATGTTAACGCGAGTAAGTTCCAGTAATAATCGTGCAACGTCAATAATATGTACTGTAAAATTTCGGTTGTGAGAAAAAAAACACGGAATACACGGACACGTACGAAATAATGATTAAAAATATAAATTATTATTATCTTAATGATTATTATGCTGTTGTTTTTTAATTAATTGCCTAGACGCATTTGCAATCGTTGATGATCTGGACTCGACACCGATAGCCTGCAAAACAACCCAGAATTTTGTATTCTAATTTCAACTGTACAGAGTGATCCACCAAATTTTTTAATTCAATGTTATAACATCTGAAAAACTCTCAAATTTAATCTCCTAATATTTCAATCCAAAACTGCAGTTTACTTCAGTAGTAAACCTAGTCAAGTTTACTTCATATTTCACTGCAAACATGCAATTTTACTGCAGTTATAAATACAACAGTATAAACCTACTTAACCAAACGACTAGACAAAATTTATGTTTAGCTATAATAACTGACCATGTTCACGTCAGAATACTAAAGCAAGTTTACCGCTGTTTTTATTCAAACTATACAGGGAGGTCCTCCTGATCGATTATGAAAAAAGTACGGGTAAATTTGTGTAGCCACCAAGTCGGTAAAGATTCATCTAAATTATTATTTTAAATGAAACATCCTGTATGTTGGTTCTTTTTTGGATGCTACCCCAAATTCTAGACATATTTCATGTATAATACCATATACCGATCTGTATCCGTTTCTGAGATATTTTGAGTGGAATTTGACATTTGCAATACCTAAAACAATTGTAATTTTGGCTTATCTGGTTTTAGTGTTTTGTCGTGTTAAACAAGATTGGTTCTAAGAGTAGGTGCAGGAAAACGTCAAAAACAATGATACAGGGTGATCAAAAAACGAATTTTTGAAAAGTGCCATAAGTCAAGTTTTTTTAAATGAAACACCCTATATGTATATAAAATTGTTCTACCGCATGGATAAATCCCAATGTACTTTTGTATTGTTCTATGGAGGGAAATTTGACAGTTCTGCTGTTAAGTGATGACGTAAGTAACTGTTCCTTAACGTAAAAAATGACAACTTACACATGCAAATTCTTCCAAGAAACACTTCTATTTGGCATTTTACATTTTCAGGTCCCTGGTGAGTGAGTTTTGACACTCATGACAGCTGTCACGTGACGCCAGCAAAGTATTGAAGGTGTTTCTTAACGTCTCAACTGTCAAATTTTGCTCCATTGAGTTTTAAACACAACTTTCAGTTTAATTCCTCAAATTCGCAACTAGTATTTCTAATTTTATAGTTTCAGATCACCGGTGTACGGGTTTTTGACAGTTATGACATTTGTCACGTGACGTAAGAAAAGTATAAAACCAGGAATGTAAAATTTTCGGAAAATTAAATTTATGGACATTTTAAGTTTGACAATAACAATGACAAGACTGACAGTTGTTTTCCCTATAAAGGAAAATTTTCATTAAGACATAAAAAAAAAATTAATGTAAATTTCCAAGATTGAAAATTTTTTGACCCGAAAATTACCGCTTTTACATCTCTGATAAAACCACGTTAGTACTCTCAAATTTGGATCCATAAAGCTGTAAAGACTACTTACAGTGTGGTTGATTCAAGAAACCCATCTACTTGGCATTTTATAGTTTCATTGTCTGAATTGTTGCTTTTGATGTGCATTTATTAGCCTTTTCTTTATCACTCGTTTGAACTCTCCTAAAATTCCTTAAATTACTTGGCCATTGATTTTGGCATTTCTTCCAAAAATAAGTTTTTAAGCATTTTCCATCTCTAGATTTACTAATGCATGGTTTTAGTTAAACCCAACTAACACCCTTTAATTTTTTTAGAGGGAATGAAGCTAATTTAAAACCCTTCATTATGTTTACAGTTACTAAAATCTGCACTTTAGAGAAAGAGATTTATGACAAAACGCTTTTTCTCTCGCCTGGCCTAAAAGGCATTAATTACACTTTTAGAGCACTTATCGTAAAATAATGTAAATGTAAACGGATAAAACTCTCTAAGTAGCTTTTACACCAAAATAAAGAGAAATGGACGTGGGTTTTTCTTAGAATGTTTTGAGGTTATACCATTTCTCCACACAAGTTATCTTATGCTGGTTCTCTGGGGTTCAATAGACTTATGTATCAAATTAAAGTATAAATCATTTTCGAGATTCACTGTATCTATCTGGCAAATACCTACTCTACAACCAAGTGAAAAATAGGCAAATCAGCTGGACAATTATTATGACAATACAACTGCAGTCCCATACGAAAAACTATCTATTTTCGCACTTGTCAGGTAAATCATCAATCTAAATTTACAGAAAACAAAAGGAGAATAACATCACCGCAATTTCTAGGTCAGTTATTAAAACATATTTGTTATGTTAGAGTTTGTCAGTTCGGTCTGGACAATTTACAGTTTAGTTAGTGGTTATTTTTCTACACGTTCCAAAAACGCAGGACTTATTTATGTCCTGTCACGTTTAGCGTGGACTAACCCACATTATTGCCGCTATTAAACCGATTTTCTTTACATCAAAAATTATTGCCTATATTCCAGTCAAACTAGGCTGTTTAATACTAAATGAGTCACACTACTGTCGAGCTATAATTACTTGTAGTATCCAAAATCTCATTAACCGGTAGTTAAAGTACAAGTTAATATAAAGTTAGAAACAGTTTGAGTACATGGAAAGTTTTCTAATTAGGTTCAGCGTTGCAGTATCTATATTAGTTGAGTTGCATTATTTATATATTTTTTCAGATGTAGTTAGTAGATTAGATCATTAAAAATTAAAACAGAGTGGTGCCTTAAACGTTCAGGAAATGATTGTTTGGGCCCGTTTAAGGAAAACATTCGATATGGTGAATTTCATTATAATTAGAATCACATATAGATTATTGTATAATGTGTGACTAGATTTATTCAGATCATATTACATTCATGAAAAAAATACAGTTAATTATACCTAATTATACGTTCTCTGACTGTGACTTGACTGACTTGAGACAATTTTTGATTTACTTTGAATTTGAATTTGAATCAACAAAGCTCCGTGAAGTCTCATCAATATTCCTAATATATGGCAACACTGTTTCTGATCTATTTTTAAGAGTGCAACAAAGACAATAAACAAACAGACAAGAACCGATATGGTTTTACTTACATAGACATGTTTTTCACTGTTTTTCTTTCCAAAAGTGTAATTATAGTTATTTTAAAATTTAAAAATGGAACAAGGTTCTGAAAAAGCAAGTTTAAACAATCTGCAATGGATTACAATAATGCATTAATTATTAACCAAAAATTAGGATCACCTGAGCCTAATATCTTCTTTCGCCAACAATTTTTTTGGTCACGTGACAGTTTTTAGGTTAGGTTAGGTGACAACGTAAAGGTTTTTCCACATTTTTGAAACTTGATTTGACCTTAGGCCGAAAGCTTAAAATTGATTTTGTGTGACTGTTTTTTTTCAAATTCTAACAAACAATAATATTTGTGGTACGATTGTTTGCAAATACGGATTATATTTTGACGTTTAAACGAATCTTCTAACTGTCATAGTAACCCAGTTAGTACGTGTCAAATAAGGACACCTATCATTTAAAAGAAACAGCTGAAAAATTAAATATATAGTATTTTAAATTTAGACAGTGGTAAAATTGTAAGAACTACGTCACGTGACTTTGATAATTCAATTTTTGACCTTGCAACACTGTAAAGACTAGTTGACATTGTCAAAAACGCAGTTTAAACTTTGGAAAATTGATAAATAAAATTTAGAGAGTTGTAAAAACTTAAATTGCAAAATACACATCACGTGACTTGGATAATTCAATTTTTGAGCTTGCAACACTGTAAAGACCTGTTGACATTGTCAAAAACAGTCACGTGACCTCCAAAACGCAGTTTAAACTTTGGAAAATTGACAAATATAATTTGGAGAGTTGTAAAAAACTTAAATTGCAAAATACACGTCACGTGACTCGGATAATTCAATTTTTGAGCTTGCAACACTGTAAAGACCTGTTGACATTGTCAAAAACAGTCACGTGACCTCCAAAACGCAGTTTAAACTTTGGAAAATTGACAAATATAATTTGGAGAGTTGTAAAAACTTAAATTGCAAAATACACGTCACGTGACTCGGATAATTCAATTTTTGAGCTTGCAACACTGTAAAGACCTGTTGACATTGTCAAAAATAGTCACGTGACCTCCAAAACGCTGTTTAAACTTTGGAAAATTGATAAATAAAATTTAGACAGTTGTAAAAACTTAAATTGCACAATACACGTCACGTGACTCGGATAATTCAATTTTTGAGCTTGCAACACTGTAAGACCTGTTGACATTGTCAAAAACAGTCACGTGACCTCCAAAACGCTGTTTAAACTTTGGAAAATTGATAAATAAAATTTAGACAGTTGTAAAAACTTAAATTGCAAAATACACGTCACGTGACTTGGATAATTCAATTTTTGAGCTTGCAACATTGTGAAGACCTGTTGACATTGTCAAAAACAGTCACGTGACCTCCAAAACGCAGTTTAAACTTTGGAAAATTGATAAATAAAATTTAGACAGTTGTAAAAAATTAAATTGCAAAATACACGTCACGTGACTTGGATAATTCAATTTTTGAGCTTGCAACACTGTAAAGACCTGTTGACATTGTCCAAAACAGTCACGTGACCTCCAAAACGCAGTTTAAACTTTAGAAAATTGATAAATATAATTTGGAGAGTTGTAAAAACTTAAATTGCAAAGTACACGTCACGTGACGTTGATAATGCAATTCTGAGCTTGCACCACTGTAAAGGCCAGTTGATATCTGATCACGTGACCATTAAAATGTGGTTTAAACTTTACAAACTTGGTAAATTTCAATGAAAATATCGCAAAACATTTTGAAATATATAGTCAATGCCTCAAAATTCTATGAAATGCCTTATAAATACCTTAAAAAAATACCTCAAAATGCCTAATATAACCTTGTAATACCTGAAAATGCTTCGTAATACTAGCAAAGTGCCTCATAATACCCCTCGACCAGACCACATGATACATCTCCGTAATTAGAAAAAAAATTATCTATTCAAAAAGGTAAATATCGAATATGGCGCCCCATAGGAGAAATGACAGTTGATGATGATAACCAAAAACCGAAACAACGAAACTCAAATATGATATTGCCACGCTGTAGAGGAAGAAAAGTACCAATGGTAAGGTTTTGTTTGTTTTTGCTTATCTCATCAAATAAATCAACAAAAAATAAAAACTATTTTTCAAAATTATCCGTAAGTAATCCGAATTTTTTGGAATTTTAACATATTATTGAATTCTAAATAGCGCAATTTTGCCATAAAACTTTGTATCTCTTACCGTTTTCGAGATCCCCATACAAACACACAAATGTGTGACACCCTGTAAAGTGTTTTCAAGATACTGACGCTTTAAAAATGATATTCCCACAATGCTATCTGTCATAGTCTTTAATCAGATGATGATAGAGAAAAATGGTTCGCATTTTCCTATCTTAACTTTTTGAGATCTATTCCGGTATCATTTTGAATTTTGACAGCTGTCAAAAATTTATAAGAATAAAATATTTGACACCTGTCACACTTACAGTATCCTGGTAGGGATCCTGATCTGAAGAGAAAATTAAATTTTGCAATTTTTGACACCCGTGGTGTATATTATCCAATTTAACGTCACACTACTTTTGTAGCAATTTTCAAAATTCTACCTAACTCAAAGCAATAAATGCCTCCCAAACAAGAATAGGAGGATAAAATAAACTCGAAAATAAATAAGATGTTCCAAAAATTCGATATTTCACAGAGTCCTGTTTTACCCACTTAAATATGGCATGTAACTTTGTTACCTTCATGTGTTTTTTTTTTTTAATTCTGACAATTTCAACCATTTTTATGCAAACGTAAATGTTCAACATTAGACACTAATACAATTTTGTCATTATTTAAATATGAATTTCTTGACATAAACTTAGCAAAAGAAATCATTTGCACATCTTTTTAACCAATTTGTTCTATTAAATCGCTTGCGGTATTATTCATACTTAAACAATACGACCAACATTCCGTTACATCGCCTCACTGTAATCCTTCAATAACAATATGTTGATTTGTGATCCACTAAAATACATAACTGTGCATAACGTATGTTTTATTAGCATTCAGAAAATAATTTTGTCCGTATTTTCTCAACGTTCCCGCTCCCATCCAAACAATAACTCGTCAGGTATTAAGTTATCACTTAATTACCTATTTCTTAAATTGTTTTTCATTTCGCTAATGCCGAATATAGTGTAGATATTGTTTGTTGATGTATTACAAAAAGCAATTAGCGTTTACGGTTAAATACTACAATTTTACAAAACAAAAAGTTTAATTTGCACGTTGAAAAAGGTTTAAAAAAAATTGTTTGAATGTGTACTTTAAGACTTAGCGCCTTTTTTGATTTATTCTACCGGAAACCCGATTTTACCCACCTCGCGCTACTGAAAATATCCCAAATTAGCACGAAAACACATCTTTAAAAAGTCTTAACAGTGATTTATTTCGCAGTCAATATATCATGTTGTTATTCGAGTTAATTTAAATAATCAGCGCATGTGACACTATTTACGCGATGCTACACCGAAACCAGGAGCGTCCCGAATGCTTCCGCTAGCATTTGAAACGACCACTGATTTCGGGATCGGAATTTGCGTTTGGCGCTCATCTACTTTTCGAAACGAGTTGCGCCGACGATTTTGTGTCGATTTGACTAACCACTAAAAGATGGCGCTTTGTGCATGTCTGTCATTCACGTCAACAATGTCAAAACTGTGTCTGAGTTTCTTACTGACTTTTTCTTTTCTGCGATTTTATAGATTGTTTAGATGTAATGGTAGAAATTAGCACTTGTGCCTTTAGTTACTTTCTGTTTCTGGTATTTTGTTGATTAATTAATTTTATTACCTTTTAATAAAAAAAAATAAAAAGTTTTTTCAGTGATAACTTGTTTTGACTAGACTTTCAACTTTTTATCTTGATTGTATGTCGTCAAGACGTAAGTTACCAACAGCAAATGTAAAATTCAAAGTTTTCACAAACTTTATAAATGATTTTTTATATATTAAATTATTTTTAGCAAAATACTCTATACTAATAAGATAAGCTTGAGTTGACTTGAAGTACTAATTTTAAATAATCAAAACTACAACTTTTGTGGTTTGGTATGTCTTATTTATCAAAAGTGAACCATATTTTACCCTGTATAGCAATTTTACCATTATTATTATTCAATGTTGGTCACATGGTGAGTGTATTTACATTCTACTTCAATTAATCGGTTATCGGCATTTGCAGGATTCTTAGTTTAGATAGTTAACGTGTGAAAGTGGTTTGCCTCAATCGTCGTTAGATGGCGCAATATGTACGAAAACAGTGAAAACTGTAAATCTCAGAAGACCAATGTTGATCTTCTACTTCTATGTTGTGTTTCTTCTACCGTTTTTAATTACGATATTGCCGTTATGTTGGTTATGAAACTTTTCATATACTTTTTCAGTTTATTGAATAGGAAATTTAATAAGGATTCTAAAAATGCGCTTAAAACAGTCATTTTCTTACTCCAAATTATTCTCTAAAACCAATTGATGTCTGTCACTATTGTCAGAATTGTCAAAGTTTTACTGGAATTTGCAAGAATTACATTTTAACACAGTTTTCGAATCAAGACAATTTTCTGAGATTTAACACTTATTTTGAAAATTGTCATTATAGTCTAGCTAAATAGCCTTCTAAAATCACGTGACAACTGTCAATAACGTCAAAACTGTCAAGCCATGCTCTAAAGTTGCAAAAATCAGGGTTTAGGAACGTTTTCTTGCAATATTTGATATAAAACGTATTTCTGAGATTGATGACAGTTATTTTGCCATTATGTCACGTGACCGTCTAGCTAAATAGTGTTCTACAATCAAGTGACAATTGTCACTAACGTCAAAACTGTCAAACCATGCTTAAAAGTTGCAAAAATCAGGGTTTAGAAACATCTTCTTGCAGTATTTGATATAAAACTTGTTTCTGAGATTTATGACAGTTATTTTGACAATTGTCACTTCATAGTCTAGCTAAATAGTCTTCTGAAATCACGTGACAACTGACACTAACGTCAAAACTGTCAAACCGTGCTCAAAAGTTGGAAAAAATCAGGGCTTAGAAAAGTTTCCTTGCAATATTCGATATAAAGAGTGTTTTTTGAGATTTATGACAGTTATTTTGTCAATTGTCACGTGACCGTCTAGCTAAATAATGTTCTACAATCACGTGACAACTGTCACTAACGTCAAAACTGTCAAACTGTGCTGAAAAGTTGCAAAAATCAGGATTTAAAAACGTTTTATTGCAGTATTTGATATAAATCGTTTTTCTGAGATTTACGACAGTTATTTTGCCAATTGTTACCTGACCGTCTAGCTAAATAGTGTTCTACAATCACGTGACAACTGTCACTAACGTCAAAACAGTCAAACCATGCTCTAAAGTTGCAAAAATCAGGGTTTAGAAACGTTTTCCTGCAGTATTCGATATAAAGAGTGTTTTTGAGATTTATGATTTTAGACAATAGTCACGTGACTGTCTAGGTAATAATAATCCTTTAAAACCACATGATATCTGTCACTAATGTCAAAACTTGAACAATTATTAATGAAGAAATGAGAAATCTGTATTTTTGAAGTACGGTTTTTATAGCAAGAATCAATGATTAAAATTTTGACTGATTATTCTACCGGTATTAAATATTTTGACTTGGCAACACTGCAGAAGACACTGTCGCTGTAGGAATGTAGGAAACAGGACAGATACTGTTTCTGGCAACTCAAATTTTGACACCGCTTTCCTCCCTGACTGTACCAAATTTTGTGGTGTTTTTTCAGGTTATTGGATAGGAAATTTAATGAGGATTTCAAAAATGTGCTTAAAACAGTCATTTTCTCCCTCCAAGTGGGTTTTACAGGCGATTTTGTCGCTGCCTGTCTTTTCAAACTGTGTTTCTAACAGTTCAAACTTTGATACTGCTTTTTTTCTTGACTGTACCAAATTTAATAGTGTTTATCAGGTTGTTGGGTAGGAAATTTAATGAGGATTGCAAAAATGTGCTTAAAAATGTCATTTTTTCACTCCAAGTGGGTTTGACAAGCAATTTTGTACCTGCCTATCAAACTGTTAAACTAATAGTCAGTCAACGTCGCAAAGTATCAGTTCAATTATGTTTCTGACTGAAACCGTTAGACGTATGAGGTAGAAAACTGTCTTATACACTCGAAACTGTCAACACAGTCAAACTCAACTGTCAATTTACATTGTCAACTCAACTCTAACGTTAAGATTTATTTCTATACCTAAATTATTTACTATCAAATCTTATTGCTATAGGAATGTGAAGTAGAGGAAGCAAAGATTTATGAAGAGTAGAAAATAAAACCCAACACAAAAATAGACTTGATTCTTTAATGATGGTAATTCCACTTCATAGACACAATTCATAATGAATATTGAAACTGAGCTTAAATTACATATTTATCGAGAAATTCTAATGTCATAAAATAATTTCACTTAATCGTAATCTTAATAAATAAAATCGTATAAAAAAGTATTGCCTTTGGCCCATTTTTAAACATTGTCAGTAAAAACAATTTTTAAATCTGTCAAGATAAGTCAACAGTATGGTTGATAGTAGACTTTCTGCTTGAATTAATTATCCAATCATATCACCATATTATGTAATTTTTTCGTGCAACACTCTTATGAAAATACGGTATATTTCTTAACCAAGCTAAAAATAAACAACAGACAACAACATTTTTATCCAAGTTAAGTACCATGCATGCACGAATGGTTATACTCCACAGCACGATCAGTCCTATCGTTGACAGATTTTAGAACTGAATTTATGGGCGATTGCAATTTTTGCAAACACTTTTAATAAAATAAAATCAATCATAATTTAAAAAAAAACTTTTAAAAGTTAAAAAAAAAACTCTTTCTCTCAAATTATCCAAAATTTAAGAGAAAAAACTTTTTTTAACTTAATAAATCTAGTGTCTTACTTAATATATTACAGTACGCACCATTAGGCGTAAAAAAATATTAATTACAAGTTATTATAAATAAGAGTAAGTCAAAAGTGAGGGACTTAAAACGTAAATAGTGATAAACAAACAGTCTTTTTCAAGAAATAAACCTTATACAAAATAAGTCATTAATACGTTCTTCAACAAAGTCCCGTGCACTCTAGTAAAAAAACTTCTTTGAGATGTATATACACAAATTTACATTAAGTAATTAAAAATGACCTATCATTTGCATAGGTCACTCTAAATATTATATATTTACCAAAAATACTGAAATTAAGTAGCTATTCTGGTCTGTACGTCATTTCGCATTCAATTACTTCTAGCTACACACTAAAATTTGGTATTGAAATAAATATTTTTAAAGTATTTATGCCTTATTAGTCCAGGCGACAAATGCTCAAAAAAAGGTATAAAGGGAAATGTTTGGAACACCATTTTTGACTTCGTAACTTTGTTTAGACTCGTTTAACAATGATATTGAAACTTAACTGAGTGAAACTTTTAGCAAATTTATTCTGCTTTTATTTTGTACAGAGTGACCTGAAGTGACTCCTAACTAGTCAAAACTCGTGTTCCAAGCACATTTCCCTCTATACCTTTTCGTTGACTGGGTTGGCTATACAGGTTGCCCATTTTCCAAGCCTCACCATGGGGATCTCGGTTAAGAGATATAAATTTAAAAATCTTTAGTACTTTCGGAAATTTAGAAATTAGTTTTTATTTTTTTACTAATTTATTTGATATGATAACTGAAAACAAAAGACACTTTATTATTGTAACTTTTTCTCCTCTACGAGGAGGCATTATCATTTTTGATATCCGACGATTCGCTTTTTAGTTATCATCATCAACTTTCATTTTTCTTGAAGATTATGACACGAAACGCGCTCTAATCTAATAAACTGTAACAAAAAAACATTTTAAATAAGTAAATTTCAATCTAATATGGCGTTTCCAAAACAAAAATATAAAAACTGATGATGACTGTTAAAAACTGAGACATTTTATGTCATTATAATGATAATGCTACGTTGTAAAAGGAAGGAAAGTAGTACGGTAAAATTTCATTTATTTTTAGGATGACAATCATGTCACGTGAAGAAGTGTCAAGTGACTTAACAGAGAATTGTTGTTTGAACTATATCATAATCACACATTATCGTAATCAGAAAAAATAATCCATATCAATAATGAAAAAAACCTGTTATAGCGCCCACAAGAAAAATCAAAGTTGATGATGGTAACTAAAAACCGAAACGAAGTGAAATTGGATATTGTCAGGTTGGAGAGGAGGAAAAGTGGCAATGGTAAAGTTTTTTTGTTTTCAGTTATCTTCATCAAATAAAACAGTAAAAAAATAAAAACTGAAAAATTGGTTTTTCGGATATCTCCGGAGGTACTAAGAATTTTTAAAATTTTAAAGCCACATTTTAGTCGACTCTTAGCTGCTCAATTTTGCCCACACTCTCTTGTATCTCTTCAAATAACCGAGGAGCTTCTAGCGAGGCTTGTAAAACGAACACCCTGTATTATGCCCTTCACTAAAAATTAAATCACCATTTTAATAGTTCTACTTAACACTTAACATTTATTTACAACTATAAAACTGTTCCGGAATTTAGGTACAAAAAAAACTGGCCTAGATACACATCAGAACAGTAACGAAAAAAAAATCACAACTTTTAGTAAAGAGATTAAGAGTGATCAACCTAAATGACCCTAAAACGGTTCTCCCTCCCTGATAAACTTAAATCTAATATTATCACACAAAGTACCAAAATAGTTTGGTTTTTTGAGTGAAAATATTATTTTCATATTCAAATGAACTCACTTTGAACATGCACAAATCAAACAAGATTTTTCTTATGCAGTCAGTGAGTTGTTTGGTGCAGTCTGAGCAAACAACACTCCTTGGTAAGTCACTCCGTTGAGCTCCATGCTGACGACTAGAGAATTATCACCGCTGCCTGATTCACCTGAAATATCATTCCAGAGTTATGATTTTGTTAATGCAAATTGCTAGCTTAGATTTGTAGATTTCCAATATAAGAAGGTTTATAGATAGCTCTGTTTAAAGTAACTGTTTTTTTCAGAATATCCCAGAAATTAACTCAGATTGAGCAATTTGCATTTAATGTTTTTTTAAGACTTTGTAGTTTCAATTGCATAAATGTCTCAATGCAAATAATTGAATTTGGAAGCGTTCCAGCACCTTTTCCATCTTGAGAAGTGAATTCAGAAAACGACCGCAAAACTCTCGTTTTGTTATCCGAAATTAAAACAGGAGTAACGGCAGAAACGTACAATCAATCACCCGGAGCTCGTTCGAATCAGTTAATTTCGTTCTCGAACTTCTTTTTATATGCGTGCCAAAGTGACGCAACGAAAAGTTTATTAAATTCAAAGGAGATCATTAATTTCGACGGTTGATTGATTACAATTTTGTGTCCTCTGTGAAGTAATTCGCCTTGTTTTCTTTCTTTTCCTCGTTAGTTGTTTGGCTTTCGGCCGATGATTAACATTCGCAGATTAGAAGGATATTAATGGTTGGCGGATTGAATTTTTCATTAAAACGCGTAACTATCTCGACAAGTTACTTCATTATGCATCGAATGTGTAGTAAACTTAAATATTGTTGTTATAGGACAAAAGGGGAAGATTGTATCTCATCTGCAGGATCGTCGCTGGACTTGAATTCGATGGACAATTATAGTGGTCAGAGGTTGGCATTTTGCTGTTTAGCTACAGAAAAGAAAGCACAAAAATTCTGCAACTTGGAATAATATCATTTAAAAAGAGGTTTGTAGGGCTGATACAGTTGCCATAATGATTGTTTTAACTGCATTATTTTTGAAAATCACCAACCTGCTGAGAGAATGCTTGTGGTAAGCTCATATTTACAAAGTGATTAATAAAAGTTTCATTGCAGTTTTGCACACATTTTTAAAAATCTTCATTGTTTCAAGAATACTATTGTTAAGCTACAGAACGTATCCTCTTTATTCTTATAAATATTTCTGAAATGATTTACTCCAAACCAACTTTACTTAATTTGCTTTACACACTTACCTCTGCTATTAATCTTTATGTGAGTATTCGAAGTATGAACAGGAGAATCGGGAGTTCTTGGTCTCCTATGCCGTTCTTCCTCTGCCCTAGTGACGCGTTTTGATGGCGGAGAAGACTCACGGCAGTCCGGTTCTCTTTTAATAGCCTGAGCAGGTTCCGATAAATTAATGGGTTCCCTCTGGGGCTCAAGCGCGTTCTGATTGTTATACAAGCCGAATATATTCATTCGAGTCTGCACCTCAAACGGCGTCATAGCAGACGTTGCATTTGGTGGAGACAAATCAATTTGACGTGGTGATGTCGTGTTGGTGGCCCTGGAATAAGCCCTACTTAGATGTGTTACGTAATAAGTTAGCTTTCCACATTTGGAAAACAACACTAACCTCATCTCTTTATTGATCATTTTCATGTATTCGATCATTCGCGTTTCAAAATCGCTAGCCATGTTGGGCACGTTTGGCAACGGAACACCATTGGTGGGCGGATTCATGGGCTGAGGATGGGCAGGATGGTGAGCGCCGTTGTGTAGATTCATGCCGCCCGCCATCACGGAATTCATTCGCGCAGCCAGCTGTTGCTGTTGTGCGGCCGTAACAAGTGACAGCGGATTCATCGGATGTGTAGCAGCTGCTGATCTACAAGTTGTGAAGCATGATCGTTAGAATTTCTAGCAGATCGAAGAAGATAACTTACTCGTAGCCGTACCTGGACATGGAATCGTATTGTCCATAGCTGCTACGTCTACCTTCTCTACGGTTTCCGTCAATGGCGGCTTGCAGTTCACTAGGAGTGCTTAAATGCCTTTATCACACTCATACGGGTATAAGTACTTCATATATCTGTAAAAAAAATAAGATAATAGTATAAGACCAAAACAGTTTACATCGTTATTTGAAAGTTAGTTAAAAACAATTATACAGCTTTATAAAAACATTTTCGAAACTCAGACAAAACTTACTTATTAACATACACGGTGTCCAGTGCAAAGAGTACTGTGACGTTCTTTAGATCGAAAGATAACGATGTTTCACAGTTTAAGGGGATCGGTAAAGACTTTACGTTTTTCGATCGCGATGCTTGGCCTACGTGTAGAAAAATATATAAAAAACAGTGTTCGTTCTTTGTTTCTGTCGATAAAACTACGGCAGTGTTAACGCAGACATTACTGTTTAAGCGACGAGGGTCCTAGAGTGATATGGAACAAAGATGCAAGATTTCCGCTCCTTAATTCGAACAATTTTTTAGTCCCATCTTTTAACTCAAATTACGACTTTAATTTTTAACTTATATGCGTGATTTTTTTTATTAAATAGCTACAGGTTTGGGGAATGTGCGAAAGTTATTTTTGTCACCAAAAAAGTTTTGCAGGTAGGAAAAATAGTGACTTGAAAATTATGGTAATTTTAGCATTTTGTTAAAATGCTTCTAGATATTTTGATTGACGTACTATTAAAATTATATTGACTTTCGCACATTCTAGCAAGTGTCTTCTTTCATATGCCGTTTAAAAAACAGCAATACCTAGCCTAGTTTTTTTTTAATTTGGGTTAAAAGATTGTCATAAAATGCATTGAATCTCCCATAAGAGGTTTTGCTTTACCGATGCCCTTAACTGCTATTGATGGTCAAAGTTCTTGAAAATAAAACTATTTTTGGAAGCATTTAGACTTTTTAATAAAACTTGTTAAATCTACTAAACCATCTGTTTTTGGCAACTAGAAAACCTTCAGTGTCTTGGTTAAAAAAATGGATTTTTTTTAAGATCTTTGACCATCAATAGTAGTGGAACCAGACATATTTTCCTAATTACACACCATCATACAACGTCATCTTTCGATCTAAAGAATGTCACAATACTATAAAAAGAACAATAAAAACAAAACAAAAAAACGGAAACGAACTAAAAGAAGGGCGTAAATAAATGAGATTATTTTTCAAAGCGGCCAAAAGTTGATTTACAACCCGATGTCAATAAAAATTTAATCATACGCTATAAACTGATACATCACCGTCGGTCTATAAAACCCAGGCAAACCAAAGAAAAAAAAATTGGTTGGATCGTTTAAAACTCCTTTAAATCCGCTTTAATTATTGTAAGAACTTTTGAGGTTAATTATATTTAATAAAAGTGATTTATTACCGGGGTCTTTGTGTGTGTAGGTTTTTGTGAAATAATAAAAGCAGACCCATTTTAAGACTTTAACGGACCCGAATGATGGAATATGAAAATCGGATCGGTAATGGCCTGGAAACTTATTTAAATTGCCAATAAAAGTTATTAGTTTAGTATTGCCACAGAAACCAATTAATGGTACAAAGATTTAAAGCGGGGTAATAAAATTCTGACTGCAAGAATGGATAATCTATTTTTTTGAACTTCAAATATAATAATATACTTTTTTTGTTTGAGGTTATTTAGTTAGTGTTCCATTAGTTTTTTAGCCCAAAAGGCAGGGTATTCATAACTGTCCTAGCAAAATTGTGAATCACTCATACAAGAGGGTCATTCTTTCAGAATTGATGAAAATATACAGGATGTTCGATTTCCAAGCCTCAACATGGGAATCTCGATTGTTTTAAGAAATGAAAAAAATCGATAAACTTTGAAAATTAATTTCTGTTGTTTTGGTATCAACGTTTCGATTTCTGGTTACCATCATCCACTTTGATTTTTCTTATGGGCGCCATATTAAACTGGGCTGTTTTTTTCTGATACCAATGACTACGTTATATGACTAAAAAGAGAAAACAAATTTAAATCCCAACTTAACCAAATTGTTTTTGTTTTCTATTGTGTTTTTCTAGTTTCTTTGTGCATTTTCCTTTGAAATTAAATACAGTTGATATTTAGTTAAAACGCTTTAACTTTGTCTTGTCACTGTCGTTTGTCAAATCTAAATCCAAACCGTTTATATCAACCAAATGATGCAACTTTCAATCGTATTCAATATTTCCATCCTGATAATTTCCAGGATTGACTAGTCAATCCTAATGGTCGATCTAATCCGTTTATATAGGGTTTTTTCTACTATAGTTTACCCGATCTGATTGAATAAGCGGATCGAAAGCATACGAGATAAACGTAGTGATTTGTCATATGTTGGAGTTCAATTTGCAATATATTATTGTCATTGTCAAACCGATGATCATGTGACACGCTGACAATGAACGTGGAGCCCGTTCTGACTAATCAATCGTTGATTGATAATATTTATGGTATTTTTTGTTCCTTTTTTGGTTTTCCTCATTTATTTGAGAAGGTAACTGAAAATAAATGACACTTTACCATTGCCACTTACCTCTTGTACAACAAAGTGAGATACAATGTTTCAGTTTTTGAAAACCATCATCGGTTTTTTTGAGAGAGTGCTTCTATTTCGTAGTTTGCCACATGATCATTCTGTTGCTAATGGCAATAATATCACGTGGTTTGCCGTCATTTTACCTACTAAAGGATTGTTGAAGAGGTATTTTCAAGGCGCTCTTTTTGAAAAAAAAATTTTGCTTTTTTTCAAAATTGAAATATGCAAAAATCCAATAATATAGTGCTCATATAAAAAATGATGATGGTGATTTCATCAAATAAATTAGAAAAAATCAATAACAACTAATTTCAAAATATCTCCAGAAACCAAATTACCCAACTTTGCCCCAATTTAACCTTCCTGTATATCTTCAAACAATTGAGATCTGATCTGATGATAGAGGTTGAAAAACTTTTACTCTGTATTTCTCTGTGCCTCTCTATCGTTGGCGGTTTGTATCTATTTTACGTCAGCGTTCTTCATCATCGCATTTGTGGTCTTCGCTTTTGACGTTTGTTACTCCATGGTCTCCACTGTAGATTAATTTTACTCTCTCTTTCTGCCACTTCTTTTGAGATCTCTCCCCTCGTTTCTCTTTCTGTCTGTCAGCCTTATGTTAAGCATTAGCCTTTTCATGGCCCTTTATGTTTTCCTTTGTGAACGTTCAGGTTTACCCCACAAATAGGGAGTATACATTGATTAAAAACTCTTGTTTTTTGGTACTGGGAATATGTTCTTTAATATATGCATACCTAAGAGAGTTTTTCGAATAATGCCCACCCCAGACTTAACCTTCAGTTTGGTTTTGCTTATTTTGTTTGATTATTTGTGTCAAGTATATGTATTCCTTTACCTGTTCTATACTTTCTTGCGCCACCGTAATTATTACTTCGTCCTGTTGGTTGATCATGGTTTTTATTTTACTACAATAATTCATTTTCAGTCCTACCTTTGCCGATTCTTCTCTATTTATATCACCCTGTATATATTAAAGTGTAAATTTTTGGTAGGACGATTAACAAAATATTTCCTTTAATCTACTTACTGCGTCCTTAAAGTAAATGCTGCCGACGTAATGGAAGAGGGTAGATGCAGTCCTTTGATAATCTCTTGCCACAACTTCTTATTAATAACGTCGACTAATCCACCTCTAGCAATCACCAAATTGTACAATTCGTAGAGATCCAAAACAGACTTAGCCATGATTGGAAGTCGGTTTATCGGAGTGCCTGCAAATAAGAAAAACAACATTATTATCAATGGCAGAAAGGAAACGTCCCTTAATTGTCGTCAAATATTGATTACTACATCAGTATTTTGAGTGAAAGAATCTTAATTCATTTTTAATTACGCTAGTCATTAGTTCAAACCCATCGTCTTTTCTATATAATAATCTCATTAATTACGGTTTATTTTTGTCTGACATAATGAGACTGTACGAAACCGTCTGAAGATTTTTGGAAAGGAAATTGCTGGTTTTAGTATAGGGGAAGTTGATCTAGTGATTGAAATAAACGCGTCAAGTTTAAACGTGTCTGCAGGCGCTCATCAGAATAATAATTGAAACATTAGACGATAAAACTGTCTGGAGTTGTGCCACCTCTTCAACAAGAACAACGGTCGATGCTTAGATAAATAATATGTCTGTCAAAAAAATTAGAACTAGGTTTATTTTCGTTTTTAATTATACGCGCGTAGTATACAAGGTGGTCCACACTTTCGGCTAGCTGGAAACCCAACACCATTTTTCCTTGGGTCAGAAATTTTCCATTTGTATAGGGTATTAGTTATAGTAGACGGTATGGGATCGAAAACATTTGTTAAAAGAGGAGCGGAGCGAAGGCATCAAATGTAATTACTCCGCGCCCGAAATAGAATCCTAAATCATAATCTACAGACTCTAAAATTAAATAAATCATCGTGGAATTCTCAAGATCCAGCCAGGAAAACAAAACAAAAATGTCAAATGATGATTCAGGTTATTAAAAGATTTTTAAAACGGTCATTAGCGTCGCTGTTTCGGCGGAAATAGAACGCCGAAGGCGGAGATCTATTTCCCGCCAATTCGATCCATTTGATTAACAAAATATGTCATTTTTTTTCTTTTAAAAAACCTGATTCTTTAATTGTTCAAGCATGTCAAACAAAATGTTTTAGTTACATTTTGACAACTACACATACCATCTTATTTACAAGTTTTCTATCTATTACATGTTTTACCATTTGACACCATTTTTACGTTCCATTATTTGTCACATTTTACACACTACAGCAACAATAGTTGACAATATCGTTTAGACTTCTATGAACAGTTGAATTTAACTTTTAAGGGGTTACTAATGTTCTCAATAGTATTTAGAGGTCTATGGAACTTTTAAAATGGTCCTAGCTACCTCTGATAGCAATTTAAAACAGTTATGAAGGTTCTCAGTAGCATTTAGAGGTCTATGGAATTTTCAAAATGGTCCTTGAGGCCCCTGGTAATTTAAAAACTGTTCTGGGAAGGTTTCAAACACTTGTAGAGGCGTTTGGAACTTTTAAGAAGGTTCTCAATAGCCTTTACAGGTCTATGAAACTTTCAAAATGGTTCTAAAGGCCTATGGCACATTTAAAAAGATTCTCAGTAGCATTTAGAGGTTTATCGAACTTTCAAAATGGTCCTAGAGGCCTCTGGCAAATCAAAACAATTCTGAGAAGGTTAAAGACACTTGTAGAGAGTTCTGTCAATTTTTAGAAGGTTTTCAATAGCATTTAGAGATCTATGAAACTTTCAAAATGGTCCTGGAGGCCTTTGGCAATTTAAAACAGTTCTGGGAAGGTTTAAAACACTTGTAGAGGCGTCTGGCACTCTAAGGTTCCCAATAGCCTTTAGAGGTCTATGGAACTTTCAAAATGGTCCTAGAGGCCTCTGGCACATTTAAAAAGATTCCCACTAGCATTTAGAGGTCTGTCGAACTTTTAAAATGGTCCTAGAGGCCTCTGGCAAATCAAAACAATTCTGAGAAGGTTAAAGACACTTGTAGAGAGTTCTGTCAATTTTTAGAAGGTTTTCAATAGCATTTAGAGGTCTATGGAACTTTCAAAATGGTCCTAGAGGCCTTTGGCAATTTAAAACAGTTCTGGGAAGGTTTAAAACACTTGTAGAGGCGTCTGGCACTCTAAGGTTCCCAATAGCCTTTAGAGGTCTATGGAACTTTCAAAATGCTCCTAGAGGCCTCTGGCTATTTAAAACAGTTCTGGGAAAGTTTAAGATTCTCAGTAGCATTTAGAGGTCTATGGAACTTTCAAAATGGACGTAAAGGCCTCTGGCAATTTAAAACAATTCTAGGTAGTTTAAGACACTTGTGTGTGCCTGTGACACTTTCAAAATGGCTTTAGAGGATTCTGACAAATTAAATGAAGCGAATTCTACAAGCCACTTTTGACTTCTGGACAGAACCACTTTCAAGCTGTTTATTTTCAAAATTGACAAAAACGTCAAAATAATCTGACATTTATTGAACCCTCTAACTGACAATAACTGGTCTATCTACCGCATTATAAAAAACATAATGTTATTTCATCTTTGTCTAATGTAATGAGATAAAAATTGTGAGGCAACAGAAGTCACTAAAAAGAGGTTACTCAAAATCAATATTATACAATATATTTTTTAATTATTTATTTGGCTATTCAGGGATCCAAATATGTAAAAATGTCGAACGTATATGAGTTGCTATTAAAAGAATTTTTATAATTTTTATGCAGAATGCGTTTTCAAATACTTTGTCATCGAAACAATGTATTTCGTCAAGTATAGACAATCATACTGTTGAGTACTTTTAATGTTCCGTTAAAACTACAGAAACCTAACCTCTAAACTTCTAGATCTAATTTAACAGGCGGTTGTTCATTAAGTTCCATTAAAATGGCAGCCAGCAACAATATATCATGAACTGCACGATCCAGACACAAAGCCGGCAGACCATTAAAACTGCAAGTGCAACAATATGCGTTGATCCCTTTGATCGGATTCACGGGATCAAAAATGGAGAAAGAAGGCGATACATAAAACGTTAAAATGTCCTTTGACTAAATAAGAACCGACTGTAAACGGGACGTCGTAAAAGTAATGCCACACTGGAACGATAATTCATCAGCTGGACGACTTTTATGAATTACATTTTGAGGGTGCGTTTTAGCGTGTCGGAGTCAACTCTGTCTCTCTTTCTCTCGTTTTAAAAATGTAAACCAGATATATGAACTATTTATAATTATTCCGTGTGCCACATAATATTTTTATTTGTCTCTAGCATCTAATTTAATCACATGTCTGGTGGGTATAATCAGTCATCGTCTGTCAGCCGTCAGTCTGCTATTTTAATATCTAACTTCGTGTGGTTAATGCCGCAGGCAGGTAGATACACACAATGTTGGTTGTTGATCTAAATTTATTCTCTATTTGATCCGATAATTGCGAATGCGTCACCTTAAACTTTATATGAACCAATCAATAGTCTTCAGCTGGCTAAAAATTCCATTATCCACGACTAAATATAAATACGCTCATTCTCAGAATGGCAATATACACACTCGCTCTATGTGACGTCACATGACCGTAGCGTATTCGCATTTCTACGAAAGTGAATGGGGGTATATAATATTAAAATGGCGGTCTTTTTGATGCACGATCGTAAAATCAAATAAATTAACGCAGCTGCATTTTAATTATGGCCGGCGTATTATTTTTCAATAAAAGAGCTTTTCCTTTTCGATACTTTTTATTTTGCATGTGTCTTATTCCGGCCTGGTCGGATTATACGCTCAATATAACCGAACCCTTTTCTTTTCGTTCGTAACTTATTTGACAGCATTACGGCCGTTTATGCCTATTACGATGGCTTATTTTCAAACCAAAAAGTACAATGTTGCTGTTTCGTTTTAAAACATTGTTTTGAAATTTTATATTTATTTTTAAGATAGTCCATCAAAATTGGTACAGACTTATTTTTTGTTAAACACAAGTTTAAACTGAACTGTCTAAAACTGACTTTTAACACTTTTAAGTCGGAAATTACATTATAACCACGTTTTTTAAACTTTTATTGCAATTATGACTTAATTTAGCGGATCACTACCATTAAAGAATAAAAATAGTGATGGGTAAAGTAAATATTTTACTTTGACTGGTAAATTACAAATACTGTGTTTCTGGCAGTTCAAATTTTGACACCGCTTTTCTTCGTGACTGATCTTCAGATAATTGGATAGGAAATTTAATGAGGATTCTAAAAATGTGCTTAAAGCAGTCATTTTCTTCCTCCAAGTGGGTTTGACAAGCAATTTTGTCTCAGACTGTCAAACTGTGCTCAAAAGTTGCAAAAATCGGGCTTTAGAAAAGTTTTCTTGCAGAATTCGATAGAAACCTTCTGGGATTTATGACAGTTACTTTTACTGTGGTCACGTGACTTCCTAGCTGAATTATCTATGAATTATCTTATCTCTCCAAAAACCACGTGATATCTTTAGTTTTTTTGACAAACAAAATAATGGATGCCAATAAGATTCAATTTAGTTTCTTATCATTGTTTGTTAAAATGCTAAATCCTATTAAATCAGTGATACGTTTCAGGGTTATGTTTTTTTTTAATTCAAAATATTGAAACAAGAAATTGGTTCAAGATTATTCCAAAAAGACTTCTGACAGATATATGACAGTTATAAGACTTTTTAGTACGAAGGCGTAGAAAGGCCACAGACGTTATTTTTCTTAAATTTCGACTTCAAACTCGGAAATTAACTAAATTCCGACTTCGAACTCGGAAATTAACTAAATTCCGAATTTGAACTCGGAAATTAGTTAAATTTCGACTTCAAACTCGGAAATTAACTAAATTCCGACTTTGAACTCGGAAATTAGTTAAATTCCGAAAGAAATTAGGGAAATTCCGACTTCAAACTCTGAATTTAGTTAAATTCTGACTTTGAACTCGGAATTTAGTTAAATTCCGACTTCGAACTCAGAATTTACATTGTCACATTGCAAAAGCTCTTCAAACCAAATTAGACAAAATTTTTCAGTTTGGCAACATTGCAAACATTCTTCGAAGCAAATTAGGAAGATTTGTTAACTTTGGCAACATTGCTAACACACTTCAAAGAAATTAGTCGGACAAAATTTTTCAGTTTGGTTACATTACAAACACTCTTCGAACCAAAATTGTAGAATTTGTTAGTTTGATAACATTACAAGGATACTTTTGTACCAAATTACCAAATTTTGTCAGTTAGGCAACATTTCAAACAGTCTTCGATCTAAATTAGGAGAGTTTGTTAATTTGGCAACATTGCAAGCAAACACACTTCTAAGAAATTAGTTGAACATGTCAGTTTGGACAGATTGGAAACACTCTTCAAACCAAAATTGTAGAATTTGTCAGTTTGATAACATTGCATATACTCTTCAAACCAAATTAGTAAAATTAGTCAGTTTGGCAACATTGCAAACACTCTTTGATCTTAATTAGTAGATCTAAAATAGTAGAATTTGTCAGTTTGACAACATTGCAACTAAATTCCGAGTTTGAAGTCGGAATTTAACTAATTTCCGAGTTCGAAGTCGGAATTTAGTTAATTTCCGAGTTTGAAGTCGAAATTTAGTTAATTTCTGAGTTTGAAGTAAAAATTTAAGAAAAATAACGTCTGTGGCCCTTCTACGCCTTGGTATTCTAGAGAGCAAAATTGTAAAATAATAAGATGTGAAAGAAATTTAAAGAAGAAACATATTAAAGACAACAATTTAGGCGCGTGAAACCGAAAAATAGAGTTTAGACAATTTACCTCAAATAAAAAAAATCCTTATTGGAGTTTTAGAATTTGTCAAACATTCGGCTATTAACACGGAAAAACTGAAATCATCAAAACGGTACAAAAAGTGTTGATGTTTTCTTGGGTTTCAATAATAATCCTGTTTCCCAGCCTCGGTAGACATTTTAGCACCAGAAAATTATTAGAAAATTATTATAATCGAGTGGATGTTCCCGGAGTTGTATCGTTTCCAACGCGGCCCACAAAGCGAAATGATTACGCTATCATAAATTCTCGCTCTTGACACGAAGGTCTTAACTTGTATCTGACAAGATAGCGAAATAATGGTTCTAACTACGGTAAATGGCAAAACTGTTTGATTTGTGCGCTATAATCTCACCAGTACAAATTACTATGATGGGCCCGAACCTATTGGGAACCCGGATCACGAAGCTGTGTTAATATTACACCTCGGCATTTGCATGCAACAACAATTCTTCACTTTTTTCCTTAACTTGTTCTCGATTTTTTTCGATAAATCTCCATCTGCCCTCGTAAATCAAAGGTGTAACGCGCGTTGACGTTATTAAATCGCTTGCTCTGCCAGATAATCAAAAGCTATTTTTGTGATAAAATAACAAGATTTTAATTAATTTTATTTGATGATTTGAGGAATTTGGTACATGCAATGGGACCGACGTGTTATTAATCAAAAGACCTTTTTGTGACGTTCAAAATAGAAAACAATGTTGTTTGGTGGATTTTCGGTGTTGCCAAAGTAAAGAGTCTTTGATTTACCTTTCTTTTTTTAAATAAAGTTTTTGGCTTTAGATGGGGATAGTATTTGTGAAAGTCAACTTAGTTTATACCAGCTTCTATACAATTAAACATTATTAGCGACAATTATTCCGAAAGCGTACAGTTACGCGCCAACTGTTACAACATTAAATCGATGGAAAAGTTGAATTTTATTATTTCAAACTGTTAAAACGCAATCGCATGACTACTAAATGTCACGTATTCCTATAAATATCCTAATATTATTTTATACTGTGTCATTATTCTCGCATTGGCGTGCTGAAAGGACAATAATGATGAATAGTTAATTGCATATAACAGAACCGTTTAATGTCACTTTAACTAATTATAATTCTAATAACTTTACGGCTTTCTTTCGTTTATTGTTTTACTTGTAACTTTTAAGTAGTAGTTGTAAAAATTCTTTATTAATTTTGTTTGAAATGTTAATCAATCAAAGTAACATTTACAACTACTGACTTTGTTATAGAGGGTATGAAAACTGTATACTAAACAATTATTCATGTATTCCTTCTTTGGTAAAACATGCAGTTTGTGATATATTATTTTAGGTTTTTAACTTTTCCAAGCTTGTTTCTCTGTTACTACACTTATACAGACTTCAGGTATAATAAAAGTATTGTGCTTTTAAATTTGGAAACAACGATCTTTATGCAATATTTTAGACTTTGACAGTGTCGGAAAAAACCCAAAAACAAGTAATAACAATAAAAAGAACACATTGATGATTCAGAAACAATGAGGTCGTGAAGTAATGTCCCAATCATGATTATAGTCGCATGTGAATGAAAACTTCGTGGTAAAAATTAAATACCGCAGAGAATTTATCTTTTATTTGTTCCGACCAAATCTCGACGTAACACATAGAAAGCAAACATTATTTTACAATTAAGGCTCAACCATTGTAAATATCCGCTATAATAAAAAGATTTTAGCATTAATTTCGTGCTGAATAAACAATGGAATCGTTTACATTCTGGTTCCCATTTTAATGGAATAACGGACTGTTTTATGCCCGATAAGATAATGATTTCTTTTAAGAGCGATCTATTAAGGAAAATAGGTGTTAATAATAATAATGCACTTGCGTCAGGTTAAAAACCTTCGTTTCGCAACCAACTGACAATAATTCTCACCTCAATTGTGACGAGAGTGCGAGAGAGATGGGAAAATAGGACGGTTGTCAGTAATTAATCAAATCCATTGTTTATCTAGACTAGACGTATCCTGGATCGCTCAAAATTTGCCAGCCTTCTGGACCACTGACAATTTGTAATGGGAACGATGTTGTATTTTTATTTTTTTTTTTAAAGCCAAGCGTTATTTGCATATCACGCCGTTGAACGATTGACTTTCAGGAACTCGTACCGACGTCGTTAAGGTCGGTGATTAATTTGTACAAAGTTCGGAAAAGGTCACATGATTATATAAATTTAATACTAGAATTGAAGAAAAGTGGAAAATTAGTCACAGCGCAGCTGTCTAAGAAAAGTTTCACCAGTGTTTATTGTTCTGAAGTTTAAGAAATTAACGTTTACACAGACAGAACACTACAATATAAATTAGGAACTTAAACAGTTGCAATTGCGAAAAAAGAACACGTGTTTGAATGTATATGACTGTCATTAAATATCGAGTTTCATATTAATGGCAAAAACTATTGATACTAAACTAAAGCAATATCAAATTTGTAAGTAACCATAATAAATATTCAAGGTAATGACCAAACCACTGAAAACAGTTCAAAAATGATTGTGTGATGGTTGATTTGTTGAATTTTCTAATATTGATCTTTCTATTTAATCTTTAGATCATCATCATCATCATCATTCAGCCTAGCTGCGTCCACTGCCTCCCGTAGTCCAATCCAACGTCTTCTATCCTGTGCTGCATTTTCTTTGCAATGCATCTTTAGATAAACGACCTTAAAAATGCTCTTCAATTCTGAAAATGATCTTTCCACTTTCCAGTTAAATTTGAGGATTTGAGAATTCTCTTCTAGGTGAAATGCTTTTTTACTTTGGCAGAAAACTGAGAGCAACATATTTAAGTTAATATTTTCAAAAAGAATACTTATATTTGAAGATTACTCAAAAATTATTTTTAAGGTCACGTGACACGCAGAATTCGAACCACATTTCGTTATTTGCGAAAAACTTTTTTTGAAACCTGGATAAATAGTTATACAACGCTCCATGTAACTTATTCATTAAAACAACAAAAATATGTGTCTATACAGGGTGGTCCAGTTTTAAATGTCAATAATTCACCAATCCATAGCCAATTAAAAAATAAGTTGACATTCATTATAACATTTTCCTGAAAATTGCTTCCTAAGGAAAATACAGTCCTTCAAATTTCTGTTTAAAAAATCGTTTTTTTTTTGTCATAACTGTCAGACCGTTGGAGCAATATTGATCAAATTTGGAACAAGCACTTTATTACACGTTATTACGGTCAAAGATCCAAAACTAACCCAACCCAACTTAAAAATTGTCTTGGAAACGGAAAATTCACTTAGGAAATTTAAAAAATATTATTGTAGCCAGTTTTCATAGTTTCCAGACAAACTGAAAGACTTTAGTTTTGAAAATTGACTTTTCATGCAAATCGAAAGACTTTAATACTGAAAATTGACTTGTAGACATAAAAACTAAGTACTTTTTCAAGAATTTGTTACTACAAATTCATACATTTAAACCTTAAAAATTGACTTGAACCCCAAAATGTAACTGAACTAATGAAAAGTGACACCAGAAGCTTAAAATTTGCATTTGAAGTAAGTTTTCATAATTTGAAGACAAATTTCAATATTTTAGTCTTGAAAATAGTCTTAGATGCAGAACATTGACATTAGATTCATGAAAATTGTCTTAAATTAACTTTTCGTGCTTTTTACTTTGCTTTTCATTTTCATCGAATTCTGGACTATTTTTAGTGCTTCAAAATTGCTTTCAGCTTGGAAAATCGAGTTTCAAGACTATCTTCACCAAGTTATTGACATAGCAAACTTAAAAAACAATTTTTACATTCTTCATAGACTTAAAATGGCATTCCAAGCTTTGTCACTATTAAATCGACTTTTAGACACCTCAGTGCTAAAAATTCGGGTATTTCTTAATAAACTAGACTGTTTTTAGTGTTTTAAGGCTGTTTTCAGTGCCTCAAATCGAGTTTCGAGACTATCTTTACAAAGTTTTTGACGTATCAGGCCTAAAAGCCAGTTTGTCCACTGACCATAATCTTGAAAATGTTATTTCAAGCTTCTTCACTATTAAATTGACTTCTACACTCAAAGGTGCAATAAATTGTAGCATCTCTAAGAAATTCAGACTGTTTTTAGTGCTTTTTGGGACTGAAAAATCGAGTTTAAGGCTATTTCCAAAAGTCAAGTTTCTTCAGTAATAAAAGTAAAAAATTTTGGTACCAAATGCTACAATAATTTAGAAATAAAATAGTCCGAAAATTTAATTTACTTCTAGACTTGTTGTCCAGTCCAGAAAATTCAGTTGTACACCAATTAAAATCTTGAAAATATACTTTTGGACTCTCTTTAGTCGTAGTAAAGTCAGTTCTAGCATTAAAAGTTAACTTTTATATTATTTTTAGTAGTAAAAAATGAGTTTCATGCACAATACAATCTTTGTCTTGATTTCCGGACTTTTTTTAGTTCTTGAATGCCAGTTTCAGACACTCAACCAGGATGGCAGTCTGAGAAAGCGAATCATAAGACCATTCCTAATAGTAAAAAAGTTTTTAGACTATTCAGTACAAATTTGGACTTTCACAAGTCTTGGATGTTCAGTTTTAACCTATAAAACGATTTTTTAAATTGAAATTTGGAGGATTGTATCTTCCTTAGGAAACGTTTTTCAGAAAAATGACATAATGTAAGTCAACTTATTTTTTGATTAGCTATCAAATGGTGAATTATTGACACTTAAAACTGGACCACCCTGTATACAGTTATAGATACATATACAGTATTTCTTCTGGCAGTTATTTTGACAATTATCACGTGACCATCCAGCTAAATAGTGTTCTAAAATCAGGTGGCAACTGTCCCTAACGTGAAACTTGTCAAACTGTGTTCAAAAGTTGGAAAAATCAGGATTTAGAAAAGTTTTATTGCTGTATTTGATATAAAACGTTTTTCTAAGATTTATTATAGCGAAATTATCCTATAAAACCACGTGATATCTGTCATTAATGTTGAAACCTAAAAAACAATTGACGAAAAAATAAAAAAATTGTATTTTTGAAGACTTGAAGTATGGTTTATAATATATTCATTAAAAAAACACCCTGTATAATAATGTAAAATAAAATTTGTGTTTCTTAGATAAATTGATTATTTTTTTATTTAGTGTTATCTACCGTTTTTGACCGATTATTCTACCGCAATTAAATATTTTGACTTGACCACGCTTAAAAAATGTTTTTAGAGCTCCACAAGCAGAATTTGTCAAAATTCTGTAAACTGTCAAAAAGCTATAAAAGTACAAAAAAAACTTGCTCAAAAGCAACATGCTGCATTACAGTTCTATATTATTTTAATAAAATTTTATAGGTTTTTGAGCTGAATTTTGGGGGTTGTGAATTATTCTAAAAATCCTAGGACAAAATTATGGTCGTTTTGAGATCAGCAAATCCATGTTAAAATGCTTATTAATTAAATATAAGAATTAAATATAAGAAGTCGAGTTAAAGCAAAACTTCTGGAAAAAATCTGGAAAATTATATAGTGAATTTGCATAATTCTTTTTTAACTGTATTAACCACACTTAATCGAATCACAAAAAGTAGTTAAGCCTGTCACTATATTATTATCTCAATCTAGATTAGCAGGGCCTGATTGACTATTTTGAAAGCGTTCATACATTAGCTATACGTACTTATAGAAAACTATTCAAATTGCTTCGACTTCAATCAATCTAAATGGAACATTGACTAATAACGAAACTTTTATAATAAGGTACATAGTTTTAATAGCTGCGAACACATCGAGCTCGAACGGTCTTTGATTGATACGGTCAGTCAACATTTAGGATCATTTATCATAAAAATAATTAGACGGAATAAACGTGGCTTGTTCTTTGATTTCGCCTTAGGGCTAATCATTAAAACGTCGATACGCATTTACCAAGCGGAATTAAAAAAAATCCCGACTCGGTTTGATTAAAACATTTGTTTTGTTTTAGTTACAAATTAGTCGATTAATAATCGCTGAATAAAATTACGATTTCCAACGAGCCAACATTAACAAAAGGGGCATAAATTGTTGCTGATTTTGATTTATGTTCGGGCACGTATAATTAAAAGCCTGATTGTTGCGCTCCTCGTATATTTTTATTCCGAATTAATGTTGGAACTTGAAAGATTTCAGTTCCCATACCAACGTTAAGTTTTACGTGCTTCGCACAAAAGCCCTTTGTTTCAACACTTAACCGTATTACCTAGAATCTGTCCCAAACTTTCTCATTAGGTAATTCTCGGAATTTTTATTTTCATTTATATTCAAAAACGATTAATTACGATTTTATATTTCCTCGTCTGAACGTGCTTTACTCCGATTTCGTCCTTTCGTTCCGGCGTGAAGTGTCAACAACGCGGCTTATTGTTTTAATAATAATTATTGCTTACCACATTCCACTATAATGTGAGTTACTTAAGGTTGCTAAACGGTTTTTTCTATAGTCAAAAAGTGGTAAAAGCCACATCCGGTCTAGTTCCTTATTTTGGACGCCAACGTAACAATTTTTGCCAAGATAAAAATGGTGAATATGTAATGCTTATTTTCAGAGGAATGATTCTGATATCTTCAGTTATTATATAAGTATTTAACCTGTTCCAGACGAAAAATCTTTGCAAGCAATTTTAGTTACGCAAAAAGGATAAAAAACTTACATTGAAGATATGCAAGTTAAGAAGAAGGAGATATTGTTCTTCTTAACTTGTTTGACCTGGTTAATCTAAATTAAGTAAGATGCTTTAAATGTTCCTATTGCAAAAACTGAGATGATGGTCTGCTAAACCGTTCTAGAGACCTACAAAAAACGATAATGTTCTATAATTAGTTTGCTAGATTTGTGAAATCTAACCTAAAGTTTACGAAATGAAGTAGAAATATCATTTTCGAGGGGTGTGTTGCAGATGTTCAGTGTGTTCAATAATTATCTAGAAAAGACGAGTTTTTGAAGAAAATGTAAATTGAACTTAACCTTGATTTTTGGATATTTGGAGTAAATATTCATCGGGTTTCAAGGGTTCTTCAACTATTTCCGGCAATCTAAAACCTTTTGGTTTAAAGCCTTTTATATTCATCATAAGCCTGTTGAACTTATGAAGAGTTCGCCATTTCTGGATTTGGCATCATCAGAGCCTCTATTCTTCTAAGCAGGCAAAGGATTTTGGAGATTTTTTGTGTGTGGAAGCACTTTCTGGAAGTGGAAAATGTTGAGCAGACCACGTGGATGTGACAATGAAGGGCATACTCCTCACAAGGAGTAACTATTCTTTTTACTCGCATTGTGGTCTTCCTCAGACTTGTGTGTGTTTGCATTTTTTGTGAATAATTCTAGAGATTCAGGAAACTGACGAAATAATACTGCTGATGAAAACAACTCCTTTTAACTATTTAAGAGAGCAGATACTTTTGATGTGTTTTCATAAGTTTTTAAGCATGATATTCTTCTTCCTCGTGGTTTTCTGTCATGAATTTTCCCATGGAGAACAGACTTTAAAAGGTGATATTTGCTTTCGTTCTTCATAATATGTTCAAGGTACTCAAGCTTTCTTCTCTCCATCACTGTCCTCTTGGTCACTCTGTTCACCCATGATATTCTCAGCATCCTCCTGTAAGAACCACATTTCGGAGGCTTCGAGTTTTCTTTATGTTGCCTCGGTGAATGTCTACGACTCCATCCCATAGAAAAGAATCGAGAAAGTATAGCATTGTGATCCTTACATTCTCTATTCTACACCTGATCTTCTATGAGTGGTACCAATTATCATTGAGCATGGTTTCCAGATACGTAAACTGTGCTACCCTCTACGTTAATTGTACTAAACTGATATCTATAGTTTATATGTCTATGGCGTGTGTTGTTTGGTATCATCACTATCGATATATCGATTGGAACCCATCACTATCAACTGACCGAGACCCAATTTGTAATGGAATTCAATCGGTATGGAAAATTAGCATATGGAGTAGGTTATACCCCGGATCGTGGAACAACGAAATTCTTGTACCAGGAAAAGCTCGTAAAAAGTGGTACCTATTAATTTAAATCAGCGAGCTTTTACGACAATCCCGGTACGTACTCGGCGATGTCGACGATCCGAGCGGTCGTCTAAATGTGTGACAGACTGTAAATAAAAGCTAAGTCAACACTTCGCCATGGCTTGCTGCCTTATGACCAAGGTAAAGTCTGTGCACCTGTGCGCAATTAGAAGAACTTAATACATTTTTATAGTGTCCATTTCGAGCTGCAGCCAATTATTGTTTTTTCTTTTTCCTCTTTTTTTTCTCTATTTGCCCACCTCGGACTGGCGATGATTTCCTAGTTGACTCAACAGTAGCAAACGCTAACAAACAAATCTATAGGAAAGTAACTTCGGCAGGAACTTATACGGTCCCACTGATTGACATTGTTGAGTATGGCGAGTGCCTCATTTTATGGCCCAATTAGGCCTAATGAATTTTCGGGTATTTAATCGAGATTAAACGTAAATATTTACTTTCCAGCGGCACGTACGTTTTTATCGTGTGTCATTCCAGATGCCAAGCTTTAATACGAAGTCGTTAAGATTAAGATAACACGTGTTGCTTTTCCAGAGTGTTGTTACAAAATTTACGAGTTCGAAAGAAGAAAAGGGTCCATTTTCGTTCTAATAAAGAGAGATGGTAATACACTTGACCAATAGCAAAAGACTTCATCAGGCATAATAAGCTAGAGCTCGAATCAGCTAAGAAAAGGCCACAGGCGTCATCAAACGATGATGTCACGATCTCTGTACGTCTCGCTTTAAATATTGCTGCTCTCGTTACTTTCCAAGTTGTTGCAGCCAGTCAGTGGCGTGCTATTATTTTATCAGTAAAATGAAACATTTTCGTCGTTTTTAATAAAGAAAATAAAAGACAACAAGTTTTTCAAAGGAATGGAAACTCCTTCTGCTTCTTTCTTCATAAATTGTAAGACGTTACTGACGATTTCACGGCCTTGGCTGTATATGATAACACCTTTCTTTCCAACCTTTTTGAAAGACATTTTGACAAAATAACGTTTTTTATTCATAACACTATGTGAACTTCAACTGCGACCATCAACAATACAACCAAAACACCAGACTAAAACGGAACCTAACCTAACCCCCTAAGTCTCCCTGTCCGCCATTACATTTTTTTAAACTTGGCAACACCGTTTAGAGTGCCAGCTAGTAAAAGCATATAAAAAGGTCCAAATGTCCCTGGCCGCTGCCGCATCTGTTTTAATTGTGTCCAAGTAAAAACCGTACTACGTTGCCAAGTGGCTTTTTGACCGCTTAACAATATATTTTCGGGAATATTTTAATAGGACGCCTCTGATTATATCTAATGCGACGGCAACTGTAGAAGGAGAAAGAAATAGTTTTAAAACTGCGTCATTGATGATGCGGTGGCCTTTTCTCATCTGATTCGAGCTCTACAATGTTACAGGTTGTAAGCGAGATGTAATTATTGCTGGGCACCTACGCTTCGAACACGTACTTCCACTAAATACTCTTTTTTTATTCGTCTTTATTGTACTGCGTTACGATTATAGGTTTATTGTTGTTCTGAATTGCTTAAGAGTGTGGGAAATTGTGACGTTTTCTACTTTGTAAAACTGGTCTCAGAGAATGAATGTTGCTGGATTCACGAAAGCAAACTAAAACTGGCGGTGTACGATTTAATAAAAACCCACACAAAAACATTAAAATTTCTAATCATTTACCGAGAATCTGCTAATTCGTATCATTACCAAGTAATATACAGGTGGATGTTTCGCAATTTCAAAAATTACCGCGTAATAAACCGTTTAAATTCGAATAAATCATTTTAGGTGGTGGCGCGGTTGCGGTAGCTCGAACAGGTACCTTTAGCACCAAAATTACACCATCATCATCTTGTGGTAGCCCCCGTATCAAAATTTGGATAACAACTCGAGCCTTTCATTAAGTCGTTATTGAATTAGAGGGATAATGGAACCCGCTACCGTTCCTACAAAAAACGTGTGACTCAGCACTAAATTGAGAGTTTTGATCGGGACAAGTCCGTAATTTGGCAGTTATTTGATCTAATTTGACGTTAAAATTGGCGCCAGCATTTAATAGGGTCGCGACAGATATTTTGATATTCCCCCAGATTTGCATAATGATATTCTAATTTAGGTCAACTAATTTATACTCTTCCGATATAACTCAGATATTTAGCAGCAAAAAGTCTACAGTTGTGCACGATCTTTTTGGATCTAACCTAACCACAAAGTTTTGACATATGGTCCCTTGTATATTTTTGACAATGTTTTTTTTTGCCATGTTGTCAACTGCAAACAAAAATGTAACTTTTTACATGTTGTATTTAACACTGTCAGAAAACTGTTTCGTATTTTGAGTTTTATAGCTTCATGTCCAAACTGGCCATAGTGTGACAGTTTTGACTTTTATGACAACTATCGCGTGGTGCTAGAAGACCGTTTTCTTAAACATTTAAGTGTCAAATTAGGGATCATGAAGCACTAAAACCCATTTTGTGTCTAACGCTCCAAGAAAACTGTTTGTCTTTGCAGCTTCATCCTCAGACTGGATAAAGTTTTACAGTTTTGACGTTTGTGGCAGCTGTCACGTGTTGTTAGAATACGATTTCCTCAGACAAATATGTCAAATATCAAATTAGGGTTCATAAAGCTTTAAAACACATTTTGTGGTTAATGCTATAAGAAAACTGTTCCAAATAATGCTTTTTAAAAATTCAGGTCCAGGCTGGACAAAGTTTGACAGTTTTGACGTTTATGGCAGTTGTCACGTGGTGTTAGAATACGATTTCCTCAGACAAATATGTCAAATATCAAATTAGGGGTCATAAAGCTTTAAAACACATTTTGTGGTTAATGCTATAAGAAAACTGTTCCAAATAATGCTTTTTAAAAATTTAGGTCCAGGCTGGACAAAGTTTGACAGTTTTGACGTTTATGGCAGTTGTCACGTGGTGTTAGAATACGATTTCCTCAGACAAATATGTCAAATATCAAATTAGGGGTCATAAAGCTCTAAAACACATTTTGTGGTTAATGCTATAAGAAAACAGTTCCAAATAATGCTTTTTAAAGCTTCATGTCCAGGCTGGACAAAGTTTGACAGTTTTGACGTTTATGGCAGTTGTCACGTGGTGTTAGAATACGATTTCCTCAGACAAATATGTCAAATTAGGGGTCATAAAGCTCTAAAACACATTTTGTGGTTAATGCTATAAGAAAACAGTTCCAAATAATGCTTTTTAAAGCTTCATGTCCAGGCTGGACAAAGTTTGACAGTTTTGACGTTTATGCCAGTTGTCACGTGACTCTGGAACACTACTACTACTGTCAACTGTCAAATTTTGGGATCATGCTCATTTGCAACCTCTTGCGACAAAACAATTAATTTTGGATTTTTTGCATTAACAAATATTAACAATTTTTTACGTTGTGCGTTTAAAGGTCAAATAGTGCACTATTTAAAATGGGACACCCTGTATATTATTACGTCACTAGATTCAGCGTGTCATGGCCTACTTTACAGACAGCCAACAGAGCAAACAGAATATTGCATCAAATGGTTGTCAATGAGATCGAAGCCCTAAAAAGTACACTATTTAAAATGGAACACTCTGTACTTTAGTGTTCCAGAGATATACAGGAAGTTCCACCAGAAAACAAAAATGTGGCAACGTCCAGGGTGTCTTCTAACATACAACCACAAAATGTTTCTTAAGATGATTAAGATTTTTTGTCATTTTATTCTACAGGAAAAGTTTTCTATTACTCAGAAATGGCTTATTAGTAAATGAATTTTGACCATATGGATCTTTGTGGATTAGATTTTAGACACCAAAACTGGTATATTTGACAAAAAATCAATTAATACTAATTCATGAACAGAGTAACCATCAGTTCTTAGAACCAGGAAAGATTGTCTCCACCGTGACCAGATGTGAAGTTGGCAATAAGACATTATACAGAGTGTCGCTGAACGACAGACACGTTTATCAGAGGGGACTGCCAACACAAACATAGCGGAAGTGTCCGCTAATTATAATTGTGCCGATGTCATTAATCATTCGAGCCATTTGACGTTTCCAGATTCTAATATCGACGTAGCTGGGAGGTAAATCTAAATTTGGTCTAAGTAACCAACACCATATGGTCGTGGAACACAATGGACCAGAGAGATGCGAAATTCGACTTTCCGTTCTCAGCCGGCGGCAAGGATAAGATCGTAAATTAATACATTTAAGTTTGGGCATAAATCTGAGGAACATTAAGTCACATTTTCATAATTGCATTTGGAATAATGTTCTTTCGAGCGAGCTGAATTTTACGACTTGTATCGGCCGGAGCGAACCCCCGGTGGATTTGTTTTGGCAGATGCGCTGGCTCGGTGTCTTGTTAATCTGAAATATATCAGGTGGAAGGAAAGATCCGAAGCAGGAAAAAGTTGTTTTCACACAACATCACCGTCCAAATTGATTACGTTCCCGGCTTGATGATTTAGAGGTACACCAAAGGTTCGATATTAAATTTTTATTTTCAAATCTTGGGAAATGCACGACTATAGACTGGAACAGCTGGATGTGATCAATCCAAGATTAACAGCCATTTGAAATCATTTTATAACCAGCAATAAAGTACGAAAATAACACGTCGCAGATGTCATCGGAATTGAAGAAAAAATCCATTTAACTATTAACCACTCGAAGAGAAAATCAAAGCACATATTTCAAAATCAACAGAAGCATTAATTTGACTCGATTTACGCCTTATAGACGCTCTTAACGGAGATTACAAAAATTGTTTACACCTCCTTTCTTGATTAAAATGGCAGCCCATAAAATTGTAACTCCTCCTTTTAATTGGCCTTTTCGCACTTGCTCGTTCCTCGTTATTACGTCACTTTTATCGCGGAATCCAATCTCTTCTTTATGTTGTGGGTCATGTTTATGGTTGTAATCATCTCCTTATAAACTCTTTCTGGATGAAATCATATTACACAAGTTGAAATGGCACCAAGTTTAATGTTGATTTATATAGTTTCTTGCAAAATCTTTGGAAAAACATTGAAAACGTTATCTGGAAAGATGCTCTTTTAAGAGGAACAGACCAGAAACAGCATTTGTGTAAATTACAACAGAGTGGGTGGTTTGATGATTGGTCAAAAAAAGCAGCAATCTGAAAGCTGCTGAATGTCATTGAACATAAATTATTGATTAATTTACTTCACAGACCCCAGACCCTTTATTGACCTGTGATTTTTGATTTGTGAAGGTCTTTTAATTTAATCTTCTTCTATAGTCAAATTTTTACCCTTTGAGAATGACGTCAAGCAGGTGAAAAAACACGCATGTCTGGAATTAGATTACAAATTTTAACCTACAAATGCTTTGAAAAATTAGTGATCATGAGAGTTTCAGTTGACATCTGGTTTCTTTTCGTACTCGAAAAAAAGCAGCACATTTAGAATTAGCATTTGGGCCTTCACATTGTAGCGCAGCATTTTTATACCTTTGATATTCGTTTAAATCAAAGTGACAGTAAATGTCAACGTTTTCAATTTGACAGGACGACAAAATTAACAACGTGCCTTTTTTGCTAAAATTGTTTATTTCACATGTTTGATATGCGAGAAACAAAGATGTAAAAAGATGACGTCATTCTCAAAAGGTAAAAATCCAACTATACCACTATCCTCCACTTCTCGTCCCTTCACTATACTCCAATCACTTTCTTTCTCTTATTTTGTTATTATTATATTGAAAATAATAAAAAGCCTTAATCTGTGTCATTTCTACACAAAAATTTGCATAGATTAACATTTCAAGAAGCTATGCTTATGCTGTGATTGTGTTGGGTTTATGTTGTGTTGTGTCAATTTATAAATCCAGTTTAAGTGTTGTTGTGACTGTGATATTTTGCATCGACTAATTAATAGAAAGTTGTCATCCAACATACAACATTATACGAAAAATATACAAGGCAGGATGTTGTCTTAACGCAGGTAACCTACCTCTTCCTTTGTTGGTTCGACATGCACGCGACCCCCCCGATTCCGCAGCAACTTTCATGCCCGCTAATTTCATATCACTCGGCAGGTATTAAAATAAACACACAAAGAATTGATATTTTCCGTCAGAACCCTAAAGTGGGGTTATTACCATTTTTTAACTTTAAAAACGTAACAATTACTCTTGCATCGAAATGTGCGCGAAATTGTCCTAATTATATCGTGACTGAGGGGAATCGTGCGGTTATTAAATTTATTAAAATGCATTTCAGAGAGTTCTTGGAACATGAAAACTTTTATCATTCAGTGGCGTAGCAAAGTGGAAATTTTATTCAAAATGAAACCGGAGACAAGATGTGGGGCATGCGTTAATTTTAAAACACTCTCGTCCTGTTAAGCATGACTGGTAAGTTTTTCTAGTAAACAATTTTGTGCGTATTTTGGATTCCGGTCGGTCGTGAAGGTACAATAATACCGCCATCAAAAGAAACACGCCCCGACATTCGTCTTGGCAGCTCGAACAAGCTGGAGCAGCAAGAGACAAGAAAATGTTTCAATTACCCTTCGTTTCGAAAATAAAACGACAATATGCTATCCAAATGTAACTTTTTTTAGGAAAGCTGCACGACCCTCAATTGTTGATTTCGGGAATAAGGCAATAAAACCATTTATCAAGCCGACACGGACCTCAAACCTTGATACCTACAAACCAGTCAATTGTGCATTGTTCCGGTTCCAATATTGTATAGAGCAGGTACTTGACAAGACATCTTTTAAAACACATTTTTGGTATTAGTCAGTAATACGGAGAGTTTTCGAATAACTATCTAAAATTACACCCTTTCAATCAACCTTAAAACCATGAAAACTTGTATCAAAAAGTGTTTTAAACCATCTGTACCACCATCAGTAATTACAATTTATTAAGCTAAGAATAGAAACTTGTTAGTGGAAAAGTTTGATTTAAAGTACAAGTAATGCCATAACATTCCAAGTAAACACTGCAGGGTGGTAACGACAACCCTCTTCCGAGAAAAGCAAACAATCAATAGCGGTACTTTCTCTATTTAAGGGACCAGATTTGCAAATTGAAATTCTTGAAAACGTGCGTAATCTTAGAATTTAAGACCTTGGTAAACAATAGAAAAGAAAAGAAGTAGTATCGATTTTTAGGAAAAAGTTTGACAAGATGCTTATTAATAACCGCCCTAAAAGCAAGGAACTTTTGAGAAGAGACTTTAGTGAATATTTAATCAATAGTAAACCCCTGTAGAAGTAACATAAATATTTGTTGTTGTGTGGATTGCTGCCAGATTGGCATTTTGCTGTTTTGCATGGTTGTGATTGAAAACTGCTTTTAAAATCTTGAGAATATTGCGATATATTCTATATTACTCAAGTATATCTACACTTAACAGTTGTTTGATCGTAGAATTTTATACTTAACTTAATACATTATGAAATCCATTTTTAGTCAAAAAGGTCACGTGAATTCAGTGTTTAAATCTAAAAAGCTGTCACGTGACCTCTTAAATACGATTTTGCCATTTAAAACAGTCCCATGACCTATCCCGTTTTAAAGTCACCTTTTTAAAAAAAGTTTGATGATTGAAAATCGTCACGTAACCATTTTTACTGTAAAAAGAGTCACGTTCCTCTAAAAATATCAGTTTAAACTGGAAAACAGTCACGTGACCCTTCAAATCATATTTTAACATTTTAACCATTCACGTGATCTTTAGGATTCCTTTTTGACGTTAAAAACAAGTGACTAAACTGACTAAACCTTTAAAAATAAACTTGATGTTTGAAATTCGTCACGTGACCATTAAAAGTAAAGAATAATATAGAAGGTGATACATTAAAAAACCATATGCTTGCATCATAATTAAAAAATTGACTTTTTTGAAAAGCTCTAAGATATCTGAATATGTGTCCCAAAAGTGTTATTTCTCAAATTCCCCCTGAATCTCAAAAACAAAAAAGTTATAATGATAAACTTTGGAAGTGACATGTGTCAGTGTGCCAAAACGGATGTGACGTCATTTGATATGGTTTCAAGATAAGAGGTCTGTTCGCAGAGGCAATCCCTGACTGGTTTCCAACTCAGAAACAGTAAATGTCAAGTTTCATTGGTTGAATGCTCACGTGACTATGACGTTTTCTGGCTTATGGCCAATGGACGTATCTATTTCTCTGATTACTAATTCCTTCTGCGAATAGACCTATTAATCAGACTTTCTGATACAATGGTCACCTGACCAACTGTCATCACATCCGTTTTAGCACAACGACACATGTCATTCTTGTCACTTTCTGTGCAACAACTACACCAGGCTTGTATACCGAAAATAATGAATAATGTTTTCTATCAGTACTGAAAAAAGCTTGGAAGGAAAAAGGTTACTTTTCAATTAAATTCCCTTAATTATATTTGATCAAATTTCAATTTCCTATGAAACTGTAACCATTCAAAGCTTAACCTAGCCTAAGTTGTCCTTCACAACAAGTCGATTTTAAAGACAACTTCAGCTAGGTTAAGCTTTGAATGTGACAGACTAGGTGCAAAATATCACAGTCTAAACAACAAGAAAGAAATCAAAGAAAGACTTACCTCGTTTTTGCATAAATGAAAACAAGTCATCTAGAAACTCTTTCCGTTTGGGGTCGTCATTGATCTCGTAGAGCTGAAACAGAAACAGCAATTTCAGCAACTCCTCCCTACAACCCAGTCACACCCAGAGCAATAACAATACATCGGATCGTTGTAGCACTTTAATTAGAGAATAATCGAAGCAAACAATAACTAAGCCTCCCGGTAATCGCTTGTAATGTGGTGTTAAAACGCCGGCCATTGTCGAGAGGTGGGGTTGTGGAGGTTAAACACGGTCATTAATAACCCTGGTTAACTAATCTGTCCGCCGGAATCATCTATCTTTACAATTTACTCGGGCGGCCTGCCCGCTTAAGGCCCAGCTTTTTTTTATTCCGAGGGTTGCGCGTCTCGATTAACGCAGATAACGAATTTATGAAAATAGTGCAGCGAGATGATGGGGAATTTGCTCGCGAGAGTGAAAAATCGATTCGGAATTTACGCCCCCAAGGCCCCCGTTTATTAATCTCGAGTTAACTACTGTGTAAAGCGAAAAATCGACCTTTAGTTAGTGGATCGATTCGTGAGAGTTAATTGCACCAATACCGTTGTTAATTTATTTTGTCATATGTCAATGTCACTAAAATTGCAATGCAAAATTGCTCGTGATGGGTAATTGATGTCAACCTTTTTAAACTCAATTTTGAAAAGCACAGTAAAGAATCATATAAAAAAAAAAACATTTTTTTTTGTTACTCGTATAGAAAATGTGACTTTCCTCCTTTATTTGAGGGATGAAAATACTACTTTTAGTCCCTAGGAAACTAAAGTGAAATCATATTCCTCCCCAGGGAGTAAAAGTAAAATCAATGCGGTTTTCTGACATTTTTTTGACAAATTGATCAATCAATTCTTTGTCCCAGAAGAAGTGGCTGTGACATCACATTGAAATTCACTTATGTCTCTATTGAACCAAACATCCAAAGAGGTGTTTATGGTAAAAATTTCTGACCTCTATAACTTGAGGCGTTTCTAAGATATTCAAGAAAAATATCAAAACACTAGAGTCAACTTTGACGACCTCTAGCGGCCAAACTATACAACTTAGCCCTGCCTGCTCAACGTCACGTGATAGCCCCATTTATTAGCTTTCTTTTGTGATATTATATAAAATGTTTCAACTAAGAGAGTTATGGACGATTTTACGGAAAAGTGCACACTGTGACTTAAATTTAGGATTTCTGGGCCTAATAACAACAACAGTCATATTGGATTTTGCTCAATCAAAGTGACCTTTTTTACTAATTTCAAACACGAATCTGACGTTCATTTTGCTCTAACTGACACGGTTTCCGAGATGATCTTGATTTTATGGCAATTTTGACAGTTTGTAGGGCGTAAGTCACCATTTTAACAAATCACAGTCCAGGTCACATTTCTACCAGTCTAGGCAGTTAAAAACAATTTTCAAAAATTTTTCGAAAAAATCTATGGAGAGCTGACGTATTTTCCTTCCCTTCTTGAAAGCAAAAGTTGCACTTTCCTCCCTTGTAGCGTAAATAACTATTTCCTTGAACTTTTGATGCAAAATTTGTAAACCATCTTAAATAACATAATTGGGTTAGTACACCTGAATGTCAAACTGGCAGACAAATTTAAAATTCTATCAGTTAATCTAATATGCGTAAACGACATCACCCAGAGCATTAACGTTTGTAACTAATTACTTTCCGCCCGCATAACATCGGCATTAAACTGATATCGCGCTTATCAATTAAACCGAAAAAAATGGCCGTATTACGATAGTCCGTTAAAGCGTGTCATATTTAAAACCATCCTTGGAAATTCACCTTTTTTATGGAAATAATAAACTCCTACATATACCGCTATCAGGTCCCGTCGAGTATAAATTATTCATGAACTTTTATAAATTGTTTGTATTCACGTGCAATTTTAATTGTCAATTTATCGCCGAACAATAAATATGTTTTTATTATCCGATACATTAACCTATTTGTGTTTAAATTATAGTTTAGCTCCAATTATTACTGGTTGATGGTTTTAAGTGTATTTTTGTTAAATTCCATACTGAATCTACTGATCAGTAGAGTGTAGTTTAAAAAGTTTTAAGCCTGTGGAACAGTCCACAACATACCCAGTGGACTTATACAAACATTAAAATGGTTAATTACCGATTAAGTCAAATTGTATTTCCCAGTAAACATTCGTTTATATAGCCGTGTAATTACATAGTCTGTCTGTTAATGATTGAAAATTATATCTTTTGTAAACGATTAAATTGATAGTGTTGCGTCGAGGCACCGGGAAAGGCGTGGCCCTCAAGTCTAAGAAAACCAATCAATTCTGCCATTTTTACCGAAAATTATTGGATATTGTTGTTGGTCAATGGTAGAAGTTTAATTGCGATCATTTGTATTATTAGCCGTTTATCTGGATGCTATTGTTAAAGCCTTCTAGCCAGCGTCATTTATTACCTCAGTGATCGTATTAGTAGTGTTGTAGTTGTGCGTGTGTGTGAGGCGAATTTGTTTAATAACATTAAACTCCTAAAGCAGGCCCATAAATCGTCAGCTCTATATCTCGATTACGGACCGTAAATGATTCGAATATTGGCATGGTTTAGAGCCAAATAAATTTATACTTAATGAATTTACCCCGTAGCTAAATCGAGATAGGCCAACGTCGGGAGGTATAATAACCTGGCCGATCCTTAATCGTCTTCAACACCTCTACCGATCTCGATACATGTGAATTCGAGACTAATAATTTTTCTCATTAATATTAAACACCTACCTTTGTGTATCTGCGTATGATAAATCGATTAAAATAAAACAACTTCAATCGGAATACTCATCAGCCTTTTGTATATAGAGTGAGTCTGCTTTAACTTTGCTCGACAACGAATTAGTTGCTTTATTTAAAGACTGAATAATGAAGAATGAATAGTTGAATTATTACCCATCAGATGTGATTTTTTGGTGAATCTCAGTCTTTTATGTGCTTTTCCTACCTACCGTCATTTTGTAGAAGCAGTTAATTTTACATTAAAGCTGGTTGGAATGTGTGAACAGTTTGATTTAATACTGCAATTTGTACCTAAAAAGTACAGTCAGTGATTTAGTACCCGTTTATTAGCAGTGGCAAAATAGTGGAAGTAATAAAATACGTACAACAAAATAGTCAACACAACAGTGAAGCAAAGTTCATTATACTTTCTTGTATGTATTTAAGTGAAAACAGTTTGTGATTGTGATGGTCAAAAAAGCAGCTTTCAGATTGCTGCTTTTTTCACAAAATTCTCAAATGCAACGTCAGCATTTGATGGCAGTTCTGTTTTAATGAAATGTCTAGAGTCTTGTGCACAGACGACATTCCTGGGACAGTTTCCCTCCTATTAAAGAATACAATCGTAATTCTTAGACCAACACTGCTCTAAGGCCATTTGACCTTTTTTATGAAAAGATTGGTCCAGCTTTTTAATCTTCCTTTTTCTTTCCATTTTCAAATTCAGAAACAGCCAGAAGTTAGAAGGAGCTAAATCTGATGGATAAGATGCATCTGGCAGCAACTGCAACCTTTCTTCTTTAACTCTACTCATAACAACTCGAGACTTGTGACAAGAGGCATTGTCCGTGTTTTTCTATATTTTTTTTGGCATAATTTTTCTAGGAAAATCAAATAATATTCCTTGTTAATAGTTTTCCCACGGGAGTCCACTTGTTTGGTTCCAAGGTTGACCAAGATGGTGATCATTTGGCTTCCAGTGTTTAGGATATTCTTCCAGTCCAGTGTCAGCAATTTCTTAACAGAATTTGGTGCAATTTTTGGATAATTTCATCAGTGGTAGCCAATTTTGGTCTTCCAGAAGATGCCTTTTGGGTTGGTTCTGCCACACTTTAAAATCCGCAACCCATGATTTAATGGCGAAAAGTTATGGAGAGGATAATCTTAATATAAAAGATAACTCAAGTTTTATTCCTGCTTTGGGGCAAAGCCCTGGAACAACTTCAGTTTTGACAGTTCTAATGCTTACTATAACAATCACTAAAAAGTAGTCGTTTTTCGTTCCCAACAAAGAATGGCATATTGTTCCTACCCTACACATCATTGTTCTTTTTCATCTCCAAAGTTAAGGATTTACGATTCAATCATTACTAATTAAAATGCAGATGTCACTGCTAGACTTGTCCTTAGTGACTTATGTGGTAATCCAATTATTGTGTTCTTCTATGTTAATAGATATATTTGGGTTCAATACTAGTCGCACCCTGTAATTTAACAGCACACCTTCCAAAAACAATTAATTCGCCCTTTTTGCAACAGCCCACTCCGTTCATCTATCACGAGCATCGTTGACATATTCCAAATTAAAATCGCTCTCGTATAGTTCGATACATCTCTCTCGATAACTTTAGCGCTTGTTCCTCCGACCACTCTTCTTCTTCCTCTCGCATCTTGAAATCGAGCAAAGCCTTTGGCGCGTTCGTATCATTCCAAACTAGCGCGATCGCACCTTCAATCTGCATAATTTAAAATAAAGATGCAGATAAGCGTCGATTGATTGAGAATTTTGCCCACATATTTGTCTACGCGGCTTCGGATTTATTGCACAATTACTAATAAACCGGGAGCCGTCGAGGAGCGACGTCCTCTTTGTAATAATGACAAATGATTTAATAAGCATCGCTGATTGGACAGGTGCTTAATGAATTCAACGCTGGCCTGCTTAGAATCGAAGACTTGTGGGAATGTTTCTGCCAAACTACTATAAACGAATGCATAATTTATATTGTTTGAAGGAGCATCGTTTATGAGAAAATCATACATTCATTCAACTTGTGATCAATATGATCTACAAGATTTTGTGAAAAACTGTTAATTTTTCTTCACTCTGTTTTATGGTGTGTGTGGTCTTTTAGATAATACGCCACGTTCCTAGATACATTAATTTTGCATCTTATGCCCTTAATACACTATTCTTAACTTTTAGATCCAGCACTTCATCATTAACCAGACAAATCAAACGTCTTCAGCGAGCGTCCATCCCCCGGCAATTAAAAACCGATTGGACGAGGGATATAATTAATAAAGGTAGAATGTTGCGCGAGGTGCCTCGATATTAAGTAGATGCATTAAATTGTGAACAACAAAAGAGGTAATTAATAGCGATATTGTTATACGGAGCAGGGGCGGGGCATCGCATCAATCAAGCGGCTGTTAGCGCTCATCAAACCCCGAAGGATCAACCACTGACAGCGTTTATTCTCTCTCTGGTAAATCGTCGGTAATCAATCTATGCGATACGATTTTACGCGTTAGACTTGATGAGTTTTTTTTCCTGTTTTATTGTTTTATGCGGCCTATTTGTTTCGTGGTTGGAAGAAGGGGGATCCATCTGTGGAGGTCATTAGCGCGTTTCGGGAACTCATCCGCTTTTTATATTCGATCGTGTGCGCTACGGTAATCAACTATCTGGAAAGCCACTGACCGGAAATCAATATTGATAAACACACTAAATTACGATAATTTTTGTATTTTGATGGTTGATTTTGCAAAAAATGGATTACTAGAACCATTTTTCTGTTGAAAACTGCACTAGTCCGTCACTGCTCTATCACCTATTGTTTACTAATTTTCCAGCCTAAAACATCACACTTCAGTTTCTAACCTAACCTAACCATCAGAATATACAGGGTGTCCCACGACGAAAGACATCGATTGATATTGGAAAAAGTATAAATAGGAGAGTTTTGAAAATTTGGCAGGATACTGATGTGATGTGAACTAAAATATTTTCAAGATGGTTGCACTTCCGTTTATACCGGAAGTCGATCACAACTTTCTTATTTTAAATAGAACACCCTATATATTATTACATATTTGGATTCCTCACAAAATTCTGACCAACTTTTGTGTACAATGCCCTATGCCTATCTCTAGCCGTTTTCGAAATATTTGATGTTTTTCTAAAAAAGTGAATAAAACAAAATGGGTTGGATTTAGGTATAGGCAAGTAAATTGAAACGTATAGTCATTTTTAATGCTCAAAATGATTCCGTCATAAAAAATGTGGGTTTCTATTTAAAAAACTAATTTTTTTTTAGTGGCAGGTTTATGATTTTTTTTTGACGACCCTGTATACAAATGAGTCATTACGCACCCTCAGTTTATTAAAACGATCCTTTATTTACAATAACCCAAAGTTTTATTGCAAAATGAAATACGGTTTTGACAGAGTACAAAAATATGTTGAGCGTTGCAACTGTCACTTTTTTGAAAAAACATCAAATATTTCGAAAACGGCTAGAGATAGGCATAGGGCATTGTACACAAAAGTTGGTCAGAATTTTGTGAGGAATCCAAATATGTAATAATATATAGGGTGTTCTATTTAAAATAAGAAAGTTGTGATCGACTTCCGGTATAAACGGAAGTGCAACCATCTTGAAAATATTTTAGTTAAATTGGGCATGCCCACATCAGTATCCTGCCAAATTTTCAAAACCTTCCTATTTATACTTTTTCCAATATCAATCGATGTCTTTCGTCGTGGGACACCCTGTATATTAGAAATCAAGTGTGTGGACTGGTTTCATAACAAAGAATTTGTCCATTTTGATGCATTTGTGAATAAACTATTTTTCCTTGCTGATTGTACACTGAAGGAATTTCTTTTTGAATGAGTATTCTTCAGCATAATACAAGGTGTCCCAGAATTGGTGTCGCAAAGTGTAAGAAGAGATGATACATTCCAAATTATGAGAAAAAGTTCTTGTCTACTACTCCCTTAAATGCCCTTCTTCTTCTAGATACAGGGTGTCAAATTTGAAATAATATCTTTTTTTGTAAATATCGCGGGAACCATTTGCTCCACTGAGATCTACTTTTTTAGGAATAGTCTAGTTTTGGATTGTAAATCTGTTCATTTTGGATAAAGCAGTGGCGGAGATTATGGGTTAACAATGTTTTTTTCCCTTAACTTCTACGTCACTAGAAAAATGAGTTTGATGATTGTTTTGAAAATAGTTTCTAAAGCTTTGGAAGTTTCGAATTGGTAAATCTTCCTAAAATCGACCATTTTTGATAAAAATAGTATTTTATATAGACTTGATGAGTTTATTTATGATCAAAAATGACTAATTTGATATAAAGCAGCGATAGACACTTTTTTGGCTCTAATTTCTACTAGAAAACTAAGTGCTTTAAAAACTTTTTTTTTCGAACTTTCAAAGGTTTAAAAGTAAATTAAACATTAAACAATATTGAAACTTAACTATTTAGTAGCTGTTAATAATTAAAAAATCGATAAATTTAATTTTATTAACAATTAGTGAAATTCAACTTTTCTTATAGTGTAAATGTTTCCAATACCAGGTAAGAGCTTTAAAAAGGCTTTAATTTGAGTGGTTTGTTTGCACATCCTGTAATTTGAAAAATGGCGGAATTATTCAATTTTGGAAATTCAGGGGTCCGTTTTGGTCAAAGTAGCGTGCAACTGGTTTTTGTCAAATATCTCAAAAACAGTTCAAGATACCAAAAATTTGAAGAGAACAAAATTGTTGAGAATCACACATAAAATCTGGTTATGTAAGCTTTAAAAAGGACCAAAACTCCTGAGGGCCGCCAGGGGCCGAAAAACCAACACGACCCTCTAATTCTCTGTATAAGTTTTACAAAAACCGATCGAATAAGTAGTATGGCAGGAATGAGCACCCAAGGAGCTTTAATTTGAGGGGATTGCGCACTCTGTAACTTGAAAAATGTCGGAATTATTCAATTTTGAAAAGTTTAGGGTCCGTTTTTGTCAAAAAACACTCAAGAGATCAAAATTGTTCAGAATCAAACGTAGAATCTGGATCCGTGAGTTTGAAAACGCTCCAAAGCCTCTGGGGGCCGTCAGGGGCCAAAAAACCAAACACGGCCCTCTACTTCCGGTTATACTTTGGCTCTTTATCACTTTTGGTGCCAAAACTAGGGTAAAACAAGATTAACATCAAGCAATCTTATCGTAAGGATCTACATTACAGGGTTCAATTACCACCTTAATTAATCAGACGAGTAAGTGAATCTTGGCCACATTTCAGCGTAAAATTAAGTAGTAATTTATATTGAAAAACATGAGGCGATGACACCGCATGATAACCGCCCAGGCCACAATAAAAAAGGAGGGCAGGCGGAAAATATAAAAGATAAACATCGTTTTCGACATAAACATTTCAGACAAGGGGATCAAATCACTTGACTTTCGACAATGGCGAAGGGTCAAAACCTCCACTCTCTCGTATATGTGACCCGAAAAAACCAGAAGTGCGTTCGTCGCTATTGTGAACCGGCCTTTATATCTCTCAATAGGAAGCTCCCAGTCTATTATGCGAGCACAATAACCGAGTATAAAACCGCATCACAATGGCGCAGAGCTTCGATAATTAGGCAGATTATGATGCGTGAACGCCTCGGGTGAGTCTGCGGTCGTTTTTCCTTGCATTTTCACGTATGAGCGACGTTTTAAGGCGGGGTCGCTTTATTTATACGTGAAATTATGAATAATACATTGTTTGGATACGGTTTAAGTCCAGAGAAAATCTTTCGGTTGCAGAAACCACCACGATAGTTGGGGTTTAATGAACGAGGGGACTAGGTAAACGTAGATAAATTATTCAATAGGGTAACTAACCCCGAGAAGATTTATTCTCTTTTAGTTATTTTTTAATAAGAAATATTCCCAGGAATACAAGGATTAGTGTATTACGATATACAATTTGTCTAGAAATTATCTTTGGGGTAAAAGTATTCTGGAGTGAAGGTTCTATCAATATATCTAATCTAACAGCATAGCTAAATAGTTAGTATAAGTATTATTGCTTAATATTTTATGTGATTCCAAAAATAAAGTGAAAATTAGGGCTAAAACAATTCAGCCAATGGAACTTTGGACGATTCTAACTCACCTTTTTCATGTCAAAAAATTTTATTCCAATTAACGTTGCCAAAGCTAAAACTCTTGATTCAGTCATTTTGGCAATGTCGAAAAGCTCAAAAAAACGTGAAAATTTAACAGACGTAAGTATCAAACTGTTCCTTAACGTCAGAACTGACAAATTTGGCTGCATGAAGCTGTAAACACTACTTATAGTGCAATTCCTCAAAGAAACACATCTATTTGGTATTTTATACTTTCTAATCACTGATGAGTGGGTTTTGACAGTAGTGACAGCTGTCTCGGTACGAAAGTAACGTATTAAGTTGTTCTTTAACGTCATAACTGTCAAATTTGGCTCCATGGAGGTGTAAAGACTACTTATAGTCTGGTTCTTCCAAGAAACCCATCTACTTGACATTTTATACATTCAGATCATAGGTGAATGGGTTTTGACAGTCGTGACAGCTGTCACGGCACGAAAGTAACGTACTGAGTTGTTTGACAACGTCAGAACTGTCAACTCGGTTCCATGAAGCTGTAAACACTACTTATAGTGCAATTCCATTCCTCAAAGAAACACATATATTTGGTATATTTATACTTTCTAATCACTGGTGAGTGGGTTTTGACAGTAATGACAGCTGTCACGTGACGCAAGCAACGTACTAAGTTGTTCATCAACGTCATAACTGTCAAATTTGGCTCCATGGAGCTGTAAAGACTACTTACAGTCTGGTTCTTCCAAGAAACGCGTCTATTTGGCATTTTATACATTCAGATCATAGGTGAGTGGGTTTTGACAGTAATGACAGCTGTCACGGCACGAAAGTAACGTACTAAGTTGTTCCTCAACGTCAGAACTGTCAAATTTGGCTCCATGGAGCTGTAAAGACTACTTACAGTCTGGTTCATTTTATAATTTCCAAATGGTCCAAAATCTATTGCCTGAAATTGCTTTTGATGAGCAATTATTATCCTTTTCTTCATCATTCTCTAAAATTTCTCTTGACATTTTCCCCAAAAATAAATTGATTGTGATTAAATAAATTATGAACTACAATACGATCAGAGACTATTTTAGCTAGAAATCGTTCTCTAGATCGTTGCCATTTTGCAGGAAGTCATAAAAGCGTTAAACAATCGCCACAAAGTAACCAAAAAGTATGGTGTCCCGTCAGTTTTAATGAAACGTAATAAAAAGACCATGGACAGAGAGCCACAAGGTGGTGATCTTGCCGCAATGAATTATTGGACAAGTTATAAGTGTGCAACTTATAAAATATGGGCGAAATTTAATTATCCGCGCTATAAATCGTCGCCGGTTTTTTATAATAGACAGGCGCAGTTAATTATTAACGGCCGCGATTTGTTATCAAAACATTTCGTTCCCGGAATTTTGAATCATTTAAAAAAAATCAAAATCAAGTCTTTCTGTTGTCAAAACACCAATCGTTCTTCTCTGATTCAGAACTGATTGACTCCGAAAAAAAACCATAATTTTTCTGCAGAGAAAGTTAATTTGCTAAAAAAATGGTTTAACATATTCATAAACCCACTAAATTTTGTTTTAATACTGTTTTATGTGCATTCCCTAATAGTGATAACAATTTGCGAAAATCTCAACACAGTGCTGCAATTTACTCAAATACTACACATGTGGACTTATGGCAAATTGCAATAAAAAAATCTAAATACAATGATAATTTCAATAGATTTGCTATTTGAAATGTTATTAGTTTATAAACAAATAATTTAAATTTATTCAAACGCTTATTCAAATAGAAATGACTGCAGCTTATATTAAACCAATGTAATTTTTTTTTTCAATGATACAATTGCACAATACACTTTAATGTGTGCCGATATTATCATAAAACAATAATAACTCTTCCAGAAATAGTTGATAATGTAATTATGTTTAATAAAAGCGGAATGATCACAAAGCAGATCAATCACATTTTATATCACTATTCAAATAATTATTTTATTAGGAGAAATTAATTGTTTTTGAATTAATTCGAAAACTTTCTGACAATGTAGAACCACAAACATAAATTTGGTCACTCATAAATCATGATTAAGAATCGAAACTTAATCACTACTAATGACTGATACTTAATACGTCAAGGTTACAGTTTACAATTTTAAATTGGGCAATTAAATTAAAGCGTTTATCATATTACAAACGTAAACGGATTTTTTTTTACAGTCAATTTTGGGAAGGGCGACAAAACCTTCAACTTTACGATACATCCAGGCAAATATTGTTTTAGCAAAATCAACAAAAATCGTGTGATATCAAAATAATTCGAGAAAAATCCGAATTAAATGCAAGATCAAAGATTCCGACACACGTTTCAAAGATTAAGTGGTTTCTGTGAGTGAATCAAAATGGAAATTTTACTTCGTTTACTTTAAAAGTGCTCTTAGTTAGCCCAGCCACCCACGGCGCCCAATAAAAGCAAAAACAAACAGAGGCAAAGCAATAAAAATAATAAAAAGGAAATAAACGTAGCTGATCCCCTGACAAATACAAGAACCTCTTAGTCTTACACCCAACATATTGTTAATAAACTTTACATATAAAAGCAAAACAACCTTCTTTGTCGACTTTGTTTGCATTATCAATTCTCACTCGAGTGGTAACTAGTACCTAGTTTAAAATTGTAAGATCTGGACTCACAATTATGGGATGCCAAGTGATTTCTATAGTCACAATACCAACAAGATTTGAATTGAACTTCGGTTCTCTCTACATTATATTTCAGTAATTTATATCACAATGCATACTAAACAGGATCGAAATGAAAACGATCAATCTGGTTTATCGTACTTCTAAAACGTTTTATAGACTTGAAAAACACATTCCATTGCCGATATATTTCAGACCAGAAAATACAGACATTTGCCTTGTTACTATAAGCTGTAAACTGTCTGGAGATTTTATTTTAATTCTTAAAAGTTGTCAGACTGTATGACAAATATTAGACACTCAAAAGTGCCTAACGGTAAGTTCACATGTGTAGCCTCTGCGTAAATTACAGCATTGTTTGTAGTTTGTGATTGGTCAAACAAAAGCAGTAAGTTGAAAGTTGCTCCAGAAGAAGTGACATTTAAAAACAGGCTAAAATTAAGTCAGAAATACACACTGATAACTGATATAAATGCCAAAAATGCATTGATGAAGATACAAAATTCAAGTCACAGTGATTTTGTTACTTTTCATGTGTGTTTCGTCGTTTTGTACCTCTATGGGATTGAATTTCACAGTTTTCAGGTTTCACAGTATCATAGTAATAGAAAAAAATATTTCTTATTTATGTCATATACTCCAAAAAGTTTTGTTTGTAGAATTTTGCTATTGACGTACTACAAAATTCACTGTCATATTTTTTTGCACACAAAGTAGAAAAAAAAGAAGTTTGTCTTAGACGGGCATTGTGAACTTTTCCCTACCTTTACCCCATATTTCAAAATAGTAGTGCCATGTTTGATCTAAAACTGTAGGCAGTTGTCACATACCAATATCGCCCATTTTATTCGTCACAAGATCTTCTCCCACCCATTTTGGAATTTACTACAGTTAAAGAGGTGTCTGCCAATAAGTCTCTAACTAAGAGGCTGTAAATAAAAAACGCCATTTTGAAGTTGAATATATTACAGGGTCTCCCATAAGAAATGGTAAATAATTGAATTACGGATTTCTGAGGCCAATCAAGTCTAAGGAAACAAAAATACAGGGGATCAAAGTTATTCCTTTAAAATAATCTTTTTAAAATAACTCACAAACAACAAGTTTTTTTGGTAAAATTGAATATTCGGGGATTTTTGAGGATGACAAATATGACAAAAAGAGATTTTAAATTGATCATCCTCGAAAGCCTTCGAATACCTCATTTCAACAATAAACTTCAAGTGGATTGTTGAAAAAACTGAATTTAAAAAAAAAAATTTGACCCTCTGTATTTCCATTAACTATTCATCTATAGTCAGGTATGTTGGGCTAAATCGTATTATTTTAACCCCTAACTATTACTACCACTACTTATCGGACATCCTGTAGGTATATTTCAAGATGTGTGACCTTTTTTGCCATCTTTGATTTTCTAAGGCCTGGTTTGGCAATCACGGAACAGTGACACAAATAACATTATATTTTCTAATTTTAGCTAAGTAAATGTTTCACATATTCTACACGTAATCAAGTCTCTTGTCTCAAACACACACACTAAACATCAATAGCACAATTAATTATATCAAAGTAATTAATTTGACACAAGCACAATGGAATGAAAACATTAATATACCAACCTCATCCACTTCTGATTTAGATGGAAGTTTAGACGACATCACCAGCCGAACCGCAAATAATTCTTACTGTATGTACCCTTCTTGATAAGGTTTTAAATAAATTATTGAAATTCGCAAACACTAAAATTGAGTCGGAAATAATTAAAACTTATCAACACAAATAACCGGTTAACGAGATTGACCACGTTCTGAACTGATTCGCGCACAGTTTTTACTCAAAGTACTCTTCTTGATAAGTGATGATGTAGTTATGAGTTACTAAAACACACCGACACTAAAATTGTTCCGGAATTAAAACTTGGTAGAATCTTCGAACTTAAAAGGATCAACACCATTTGCCGGTTTAGCGAGATCGACCGCCCACCTTCCAAACTGACCCTAGAAGTACTACTGATACGACAGTCGGACATCAAGAAAGGGCCTACTTGAATACCAATTTACAGATAGATGGCGTGCCGGAATACTCCTCCCGCACACTTCCTAGCCAATTATAATGGCGCAGGTAGATGGAAAAAAACCTTGTTTACTTGAATCGATTAGGTCTTGAAGGGACGATTTGTCCCAAATACCCGACTGACTGGCGGTATTTTTATTGCAACCCTAATAAAACCTATTAAAATATTTTACAATGTAAAACGAAATTTAAATTTGGGTTAATATTTGCAGTGATTTACAGGGCGGTCAACTAAGAACACGAGGTGCTTAACCTTCACTTTTAAACAGTACAAAATTTGGACTGCCAAAAACACAGTTTGAAACGACAGCCAGGGACAAAAATTGTCTGTAAAACTGTTTTAGTACATTTTTGAAATCCTCATTAAACTTCTTATTAGTTCTTATCCAATAACCTGAAATAGCACTACAAACATTGGTACAGTCAGGAAGAAAAGAGGTGTCAAAGTGTGAAATGCCAGAAAAACAGTTTGAAAGAACCGTCAGGAACAAAATCTGTTGTAAAACCCACTTGGAGTGAGAAAATGAATGTTTTAAAAACATTTTTGGAATTCTCATACAATTTCCTATTAAACAACCTGAAAAAACACAACAAACATTGGTACAGTTTGAACTGCCAGAAATACAGTATTTGTAATTTACTGTTAATTTACCAATCAAATTTTCCTGGTAAAGTAAAATATTTACCTTACCGATAATGTACCCATCACTACAATTTAGCTTCCATTTGACAAAACATATATTACTGAAAGTATGGTTCGGTGTTCAATTGATCCAATAATTTAGGGCATGTTTGCGAACGAATCCATATACGCTTGGAGCATTCGGATCATCGAAATCAACCCACGATCAACCGGAATGGGGGTTAAGACGGGCCTTAAACGGCTATTACGGGCTTCATTAGAGTCGAGAATCAAAGTGAAGCGGTATGTAATTATAAAGTATTTACAGTCGCGGATAGCGCGGAGGAGTGGGACCCGGCAATTCATCACATAGACAGCTCATTTGCTATTCGTATTATCATAATTTTATTTGAACGCAAAGTTGACTGGCCTGAGAGGTGTGCAGCGGCGATATTACGTCAATGTCCACCGCTTAAATTGCATTAGATCGCCTCAAACCAGAATACGATACCACAATAACCATTAGAGTCATCGAATTCTAGTTTGGAGACTTTTTCTGTTATTTGCCTATTAGGGGTCGATATGCGGATGATACAGTAATTGCAACTCCATTCTTCATTCAAATTCAACAGAGATTAAGAAAGTTTTTCAAGATTCAAAGTAAAGTTCTGATCGGGACACAAACTTTCTTCGAATCGATACAAAGGTAGTCAAAGTAACACCCAAAATTCCATTCGAGTTTTTATTGGCAAACCCTTTCAGAACCGGACGATAAATAATTGACTTTTACGGCTAGAAAAACATAATTTTATCATCGAAGAAATTACAAAGCGATCCCCTAACTTATCTCAAACCCATAAAAGTCAGACGGTCGTCGTCTATCGATTATTGCCGCTGACCTGCTTCATGATACTCACATTTGTGAGTTATTGGTAGAAATTTCTTAATTTACATTGTCTGTTACCCGGTGTAAAACGTAAAAACAGATTGTGGTTCGAAAAAGGAGAATCGTTTATTCCTAACCTAGAATAGGTTAGGTTAGGTTAGTTCTGTATGCACACTAGTGCAATTTTTGTCCATTTAAGATGGTGAAAGACATCTAAAGCAATTTGGGGGCTTCTAAATTGTAAAATTCCATCTTTAGAAGTATCAAAACCTGAAGGTCTGAAACATTTTTTTTATATTTGAAAGGTTGATATTTGTATAAAACTGTCAAAGATTGTATCGCTAAGGAGTACTGAAAATCAGTCATTCAATACTCTTGTATCTTCAGAGGGTATTGATACTTCCATCCACTTTTAAAAACACACTTTTACCAGATATTTTTAAGATCTGCAGATCATTTGAATCTACTCTTCAAATACATTCCATCCCTATCGTCTTTTAGTACATTTTTAAACTTAGGAAAAAGTAATTTTCTGAAATTATGTGTCTCCCAAGACCGTTGTGTCTCTTCTGAATCATTTCAAATCACGTTCAGTGTTCCTATTCAAATTTCTTGATAAATAAACTATACTGCACAGCAAGACATTCTTTACCTGAACGTCGACTCAATTAAGTAAATAGATATTTGGTGAGTGAAGTTCTTTTACGATTGAGACGTAAAACATGAAAAGAGAGAAAGCTCTCCGTATTCATTCGACCGGTGGGGCAATTTGCAATAAATCAACATTTTTCCAAATAGGTAAAGCAATTCCCAACTAGATTTGCACCACTTTACTACCGTGAGAAGGAACACGTTCCCGGATTGTAAAATCCACCGAAATAAAACGAAACTCATCGGTTTGCGAGGGCCCCAAATTCGTCGAGATAAATGATTGAATCTGTTCGAGCCAAATCTATCGTCGATAAGAAGTATTGGTCCTTTGCGGGCTCGTTATTTTTCTTTTCAGCCCTGACCACTTCATTATGTCGTTGATTGAGTCATTTACTTTCCCCTTCATGAGATTAATACATATGTGTGTGTTGAGGGAAAGTGACCACACGAGCGTGCATTCCGTGAAGCTGGAACGACCGGATTTTCGAGCTACCCTAACCGATATTTAGATTTATATCCGGTTATACGTATTGGGTAAGGCGAATCGATGCTTACGACTAATTGTGCATTAGGGGAGGCTCAAGTTCACGCGATCGGACAGAAAAACTTGCATCTAGCCGGCTTCGAAACAATTATTTTCTCAGATGGTGACGATGCTGCGAGTAATGGTCAGTTATTTGTCGGTTAATAAACATCCAACCCTTTTACAAGTCAACCCCTAGGGCTGGGAACATTTTCCGAATCAATTGTGTCCTTGAATAACCTCTTTAATACCCTAAGTGCAGTATTAAGCTGGTTGTTCTAAATAAACTGCTAGCCACGTCAACCGGGACAGTGACTTTTTTGGGTCATTTTTAAAACCTCGCCGAAGCCACAGATTTTACTGCGGTTTGGACTGTCATTGGGCTTGGATTATTGGCTTTTTACTGATGTATAAAACTTTTGCTTTAATGCACTCTAACTGCCTTATACAGGGTGTGAAGGAAGTGCCTGCCAAAAAAGGTAAATTTTCAAGTAGTTCCCAATTGACCAATACATTTTTTTGGTTTTGTTTTAACATAAGGAAGTGTTATTTAAGTCAATATCTCGGGACGTTTTTAGGCGTTTCCCAATATCCCAATTCACGTCCCATATCTCAAGAAGTATTGATTTATCCGAAAAAGGCATTACAAATTAAATTATGGCAGCAGCTTTTTATGTGTCATTTTAGTTGGTTGTAGATCCAATATTACATAAACAACCCATGACCAATAAGACAATACAGGTTGGCTAGAGACAATCAAAGTCATCATCATCAATCAAGTTAGAGAAAAATAAAAGACTTAAGAATTAAGGAAAACTTAATCTGACTAAAAAAATCGTTTAGGCCTAAAAAGTTGATTTTTGGTTTGATAGTGAAAGAGCACCAAAATTTTGCAGTAAATTTTTAGTTTTAGTGGCCAGAAACTGCACTATTTCAAATGGCACACTCTGTATATTATTACGTCATATGGATTAGCTTTCCCATATCTATACAACTTTTCACATTTTTCCCTTTCCTATACAACAAAGTGATATCAAATGTGCCATACAAAAATTAAATAATTTCGGCGATATTTGTGTGTGACAAAGTGATTTTTTATTTAATTTAAGTGTCCCTTAACGTCTCAACTGTCAAATGTGGCTTCATAGAGCTTTAAATACAACTTCCAGTAAAATTCCTCAAATAAACAACTATTTGTAGTTTCAAGGGTTTTGACAGGTGTCACGTGACGTAAGAAAAGTAACTTTAACGTCAGAACTGTCAAATTTGGCTTCACGGAGCTGTAGACTACTTACAGTGTGGTTGCAACAAAAAACCCATCTACTTGGCATTTTATAATTTCCAAATAGTCCTAATTCTATTGGCTGCTTGCGTTTATAGCAGGGTTGGGCAAACTTTGATTTTAAATGAACAAATCATAAATAATATTTTTTTATTTTAATTCAAACTCTCGATTATTTTAAATTAGTAAAAGTTTTGGACAAAAAATCGGTTGTTTATTGGGTAAAATCAGGAGATTTGAATGTTTTGGAGTGTTTTGAACATGTTTTGTTCTCATTTTGATATACGTGATCGGAGTAAAACAAGTGTGTGATTTAGTTACTTCCTGTCAATCAAAAAATATCAGTGCAAAGTTTGGATTTGTACATTGTGATATAAAAAACCGGTTGGGAATAGAGAAAGGAGGAAAATTAGTTTTGTTGTTTAAGCTTTACAATGAAAATGAAGAAAAGTTATAGCGGTTTTGCTTTTTAAAGAATTTTCGTTTTAGTTTATTTTGTGAATCTAATTCTTCTTCTTCTTCTTGTGGTTCCTATCCGTTACGGATGTTGGCAATCAGCATGGCGAGCCTAACCTTGTTTACGGCAATGCGGAAGAGTTCGGTTGATGTTTTTCCGGTCCACTTCCTGAGGTTATGCAGCCAAGATATTCTTCTCCTTCCTGGACCTTTTCTTCCATCGATTTTTCCCTGGATGATTGTCTGGAGTAAGGAGTACCTGGAGTCGCTTCTCATGATGTGGCCCAGATATTGCAGTTTTCGGATCTTGATGGTGTTCATAATTTCTTTTTGTTTATTCATCCTTCTTAGTACCTCTTCATTAGTGATATGTTCGGTCCATGATATCCTCATCATTCTTCGATAGAGTCGCATTTCGAAGGCTTCTATTTTCTTGGATGTGCTTTCATTGAGTGTCCAAGATTCCGTCCCGTATAAGAGGATAGATAGAATCTAATTAAAAAATTTGAATTTTCGATTTAAAACATGATTTTTATTTAAAACAACTTTCAACTGACTTAAATCAGGCCAACATCATGCTCCTAAAATTGCTTAAATCCTCTTTCGCATTTCCTCCAAAAATAAAAATCTACAAGATCGTTTTAGTATTCGAGGATGTAGGATCGCGTCTCTCAAATGAAATTACAAATTTCGGGGCCAAGCCGTATAATTTTTGCGACTGGTGGGCATTGTACGATCGTGTTTTATTCATATTGTTGAATTAAATCGCCGTAAATTTATACGACCGAATGCACATCTCCAGACGAACTTGATATTAAAATATAATAACTCCTACGAGGGTATAATTCACGTTGTCTCACTTACCGAGTCACTTCATCATCGAGACCCGACACCTTGTGTACTGGTGACTAATACGAAAATTCAAAAATTAATTTGCAAACAGATTGAACGTGCATTGTTTGTTGCTGTTTTTAATGGCAAATAATTGGCCAGACCGCTGGGTCTAATCCAATTGTAATTCAATTTCTCTAAATAAAATCCAACGCCTTTAGCTAGACAGAAAAATGATTTCGTAGTGGGTAATTGCCAGTTGGATTAACTGATGCGTCCCGTATCTCCGTCCAATTCCTAATTAAATTTAATTGATGTTAATTAAGTTATAACGTGTTTGATGTTGGTGATTTTTGCACAGGACCGTCTCAATTTTTTTCCCACCAAGGAAAACAATAAAACTGGTGTACCAATTTCTTTGTGAAATAAAATCCTTTGTTTTCTTACGTTTACCGCCCGAAGCTAGTTTGTTTACGCGGCCGGTTAAGATCAAAGCTACTTTACATCGTTAATTCAGTATCAAAGGAACTATCATTCGATGAATTAAGACTTTAACAGCGCGTATACAGTTGGATCTTGTCCACCGAAATGCTTCCATTTACTTTAATAATATTTTGATACGTTTTATGACCGCGATTTCGGTTTGTCTGTGACCGCGACGCCGCTCGTTTTATTACCCCCCAATACTTTGCATTTCACATGATGAATGTATTGTGATCTGGTTGATTTATTGCCAGGATTTTGGCAACTTTCCTCAATCCACACAATACCTCAGTTTTGACAGGAAAACAAAAAAAATCTGAATCATTTTTTCTTGAAATTTAAATTCAGGCGTCCAGGGTACAAATTCTGCCAGATATGTGTTTACCAAAAAATGTTGAGATAACATAAAATGATCGACATCTCAATAAACCAATAGTTAACCCTAACCTAACATTGTAAACTTTTAGATATCTTTTTGAAGTACCTTTAATAAAATGAACCCCCATCATTCATGTTAATAAATTAAGAAGAAAGTTACCTTTTGAAAAGGCTCTTAACCATCATCCGTGGATTTTAAGGGCTACAAATTGCTATGAATCACTCTATTACCGCTAAAATAGTCCAGTTCGCAAAAGTTAAGTGGAAATTGTTAAATACGGACAGTAACTCTTACAGATTTAACAAAGAAATACATTTTTCCAGGCAAATTTGGTAGTAACATTAGTAATAACCAGATCAACATTTGGTCATGTCACCTTCACCCTGTATATCTCAGAAACTGAATATTCTGACGTAATACAGGGTGTCCACCATTTGAAAAAATGCACTTTTGGGACTTTGAGCTTAACAAACAAACGACCACGTTGATGGAATTTGCTGTTGAAACTTCCGCCCTGTATATCCCGAGAACTGTACAGGGTGCTGCATTTTCGATGGTTTTACGGGGTACAGAGAAAACGGTAATAGATAGAAAAAAAGTAGCATACGTGTTCTGATCTCTTTTTCTGAGCTGAGATGACTGGCGAAAAGTGGGCGGCACAAACTTTTTGTTTCAAAGATACGGGGGGCTTTTGAAAATTGGTCATTTTGGAACCTCCTCTGTATTTCATTTGCTATTAAAGTTGTCAAAAAAGGCAAAACGGTTTCCGGTAGAAGTTTTGACGTAGAATCCAATGGCGTTGTCAGTTTCTGACATATGACAGTAAGTTATATTTTTTTTAAATGGAACACCCTATATATTTTTAGTTCATTTAATTCTGTTGATTTTTACTTTTTCAACGGTGTATTAAAACATATAAGTTTGTAAACGTTAGTCTTGGTAATTAGAAAAAAAGCGTTTCCTTAGCAAAAAAGTGCTAAATAATATGTATAAAAATACCCACAGTCGAAACAAAATTTGGCTATGTTCATATTAACATGTTACATGTCGTTTATAAACAGTTTTTTCAACTTCTACCTTAAAAATAGTAGAAAATAGAAATGACCACTTTTCTTATTAAAGTGACGGTAGAATTGTTTGTAACTTAGATTTTTAATAAGATTTATTAAAAATATTTAATTCTGATGTGTTAGTTTATATAATTTCCGATTTTGTTTGGTATTTTAGATATTGGCCTTTTTTTAGCTTAGCAAAGGTCTTTTTTTAAAATAACAGGATTAACCTCTACAAACTTATATGTTGTAATACACCGTTGAAAAGGTAAAAATCAACAGAATTAACTGACGTAAAAATATATAGGATGTTCCATTTAAAAAAATGTAACTTACTATCATATGTCAGAAACTAAACGGAATAGAAAAAAACTGACTACGCCATTGGATTCTATATAAAAACTTCTACCGGGAACCGTTCTTTCTTTTTTGATAACTTTAAGAGCAACTGAAATACAGAAGAGGTTCAAAAATTACCAATTTTCGAAAACCCCCCGTATCTTTGAAACAAAAGAAGTTTGCGCCGCCCACTTTTCGCCAGTCATCTCAGCTCAGAAAAAGAGATCAGAACACGTATGCTACTTTTTTTCTATCTATTACCGTTTTCTCTGTACTCCGTAAAACGATAAAGTAAAGTTCAATATCTCATTAGTTTCAAAAAATACAAAAAAAAACCTTTAAATACAAAAGTTTTAGAGAATATTGATATTTTAATAAACAAAAAAGTTCGAAGGGCGAAATTTGAGAAACGCCCTCTAGCGTCGCAAACTGACAACATATGAAAAAACGGTTTTTTCGTATAATCTTTTTTCAAAAATCGAGTTCTACACATGTATACTAGTTTTTTTTTATATCTAGCAGGTAAATGGGGTTTTCTTTTCAAAACACACTAAATCCGGACACCTTACCTAATTTGTTTTGCAATGTGGTTGTGGTGAGGTAAAAACGTTTTTAGATCAAAATTCATTAAAATACAATTATTTGCTATAACTTTAAGTTAAATTTAAGTCTTATTCAGAAAAATAAAATATTAATTGAACTTTGGTATGTTATGAAAAACAAAAAAATAATGAATTTATTTCAAATTAAAATAATTGGTCACAGAGATTTACTGGTTAATTTATTTTTATTGTGTATATTTTCTTAATTCATTTTACATTAGTACCGTTTGATGAATCATACTTTTTCTCGATATCCCCTTTCGATTTAAAATATTCGTCTAATTTTAACCTCTAACCCCTGTCAATGGAAAATGGTGCTGGAGATTATGAGAGCCGAACATCTGTTCTACACATTTGGCCGTAGTACGGCTTGATTAGGTGCAGCGGTCTTGATGGAGTCTTGATTATTTAGTTAATTCATTAATTTCCCCACAACGATTCGGCAATTTCCGCTTTTATAAGTCGTTTACACGCACGTAAGAGACAGACATGATTGGCGATGACTGAACCACGATTTATTTATACACGTTTCTTTAATTAATTATTTTCGATTTTTGTATCGTGTTTGTTATAGTATTTCCCTTTTGTCAATGTCCATGTTAAAGTATGCAGTGGAAGTGACATTTTGAAAAATACAGGAAAAAAGTGAACTGGAGAATCAAATATTTTGACAGAAAACATAATTCTTGCTTGATAAACATTTTTAATAAAGTAAAATGCTGCACACCACTGGCGAAAAATTAGACCTAAATGCTAGAAATTTTGCGTTCCTGCTTTGAATCATAATTTCAATGTTTCTGTTACAACAAAACTATTTATAGGGTTTTAATGCAATCTTCTAGTGCTTTTAGAATAGTTTGCCAGTGTAGTTTGTAAGAGAATGGATTATTTATTACATGTTATACTAAAATACGGTTTTTAGCTTTAACAAAGTTGAACAGTGGTGTAACACAGTGTTCTGCAATTGGGTAAAGTGACAAAACATCAGCTGTTTTAGGAGTTATTTTGCTGAAAACAGTTCAGAGCAACTCTAATATGTTTTGTTAAAAAAAATCGAAGTAAATAAAAAAACGTCTTATTTGAAAAATTGAAGGCTGACAATACATTTTACCAAGTGACACTGATTGGTCAAGAAAGCAGCTTTCAGCTTGCTGCTTTTTGTGACCAATCACAAACTGCCCACTGTGCTGTGATTTACGCAAATACTACACATGAGGACTTATCGTAAATATCACCAATACTTTATTTCTGTTCTATTTTGATACCAAAAACCGAATTATCTTCTGTTTCTAACTTAATTAGCGTCGCTCACAGATGTAGAAATCCATTTTCGAAATGCCCCTTTGCCCTTTTATGAATGGGGGATATTAAAACGTACAAGGACATTAAGTTGGTTCGCCCCCATAACATTTCCAGAAATAGGCAAATGCTCCCTAATATCGGCTTATTTTCGACATTTTGACATTCGTGATCGATTTAACCGGGGGTCTTCTTCAAAACTAATGCACTCATTTGCTGAAAACTTAACACATTTACCCTGTAAGGACTTTCCGGCCTAAATTTAGAGCGCGCCGTTACGGCGGTGATTTATACGTATTAACCGGTTTTTTCGGGGGCGATTTCCAGCCAAAATATCCCAGAAACTGGAATTATGGGATTTGACTAGTTGAAAGAGTTAGGCCTAGAAACATTGCTAGTATCACATTTTCTCTGACTCTTGGATTTAAGATGTTTATTTCAATGTGGTGTTTTCAGCTCACATCTTTGGTGGTTTCTTTATAGCTTTTTAATCTGATTTATGGTTATTAAAAATTAGCAACCGTTTGCTAACAAAGAGTTTAAAATGCAACATTATAGTTTTTAAGGCAATTTAAAACACAAAGTTTTGCAGAGAGAAATAAAACCGAAGATTAAGAGGTTCTAATCCCGGTCTGCAATATAAAAAAGCATTTGATTCGGACGCACTGATGGTGTTTTATAGCCTCCACATACTTTTTTTACAACTCTTATTCACTCTTTAATGCGCTTTAAATCCCGGCATTAGAAAGATCTGACAGTGGTCGTATTGAATTCTTTAATGGGAATTCTAGGGGCAACAAAGTAGTCGGTTACAAATCAACGTGAGCAGGCGAAATATACGTAACACGATACGTGTGTGGTTCTTCAGATTGGAGCTAGATCGTGACGATCGTCGGTTTTGAATTAATGATTTAGTCTGGGGCCTTTCAAAACAAACGTTATTCTGCAATTTATCGATTAAAACAACGCGGTGTTATGACTAAATTACCAATACCTCGAACTATAAAGTTTTCGATTTGTTCAAGCTTGAAGTGGATTTAGCACGTTTTTATGCAACGTAGTGTTTTTTTTTAATTAACTACAAATTTCTGGACTAATTTGAAGAGCAGGTTAAAATGTAGAAAAGGACGAGAAGGATCCCGATATGAATTCCATCAAATCAATCGCTGGCACGGCACATCCGGTTGTTCTTGGCATGTGTTTGCCAGTTGTGCTGTTCAGCAACGACACAATAAAATCCGGCCAATTAATTTATAAAAACAATTTGCTTATGGCTAGTGTACAGGACCGGCATAAGTAGAAAATTATACTACCCCTTGTGGAAATTTTCGGTAAATCGCAAAAATGTCACAACATAATGATTTTTTTTTTCGTAACAAGTGTGGAAAGTGATACTTTTCCGCACGCTGACTTAAGTTGCCCAACCGACCTTAGTGAGTTTGGGGATCACCCTAAACTGTCTCAAGAAAATCTGATGATTTTCTCTAACCATCTTTTCTGCGACTAACATTTTACCTTTGCTTTTTCTAATCTGTCTTAACTTTCATTTCCTTTCTTTTCTATTTCTTCTTATCCTGCTTTTGCTTCCTCCTGGTTTCTCAGTATTATTCAACATAACATCTGAGGAGGAGATTTTCTTAAAGATTTTTCTAAGAGCGTTAAGTTCCAAGTCATAATGCTGCTATTCCAGCTCAAATTTAACGGTTTTAGCAACGTTCTTTTTAGATTTTTGAATGAAAAGAGTTACTTTAAACAGTTTTCCAAATATGGACAAGCGCACTCTTGGTGCCAAAAATGTTTAAAAACGCAAAGTCTCTGTCATTGTTTTTTTAGCTAAAAATATCCCTTCTTTCAAAACCCTTTACCTAATACCGCAAGCATACACAAAATTAGCAAAACAATCTTAAGTATCATCAAAAACGCCATTTTTTGAAATACAAAGTGTACGTGTCACGTTGTTAAGTTTAAGCCTTAACCCTTTTCAAAGAAGTAGTGTTAGACGCAATATTCTGTCCTCAACTCAACTGATTTTCACCATTGTTTTCTTAAAACAGATTAGAGAACCTTTTTTTGCAAAAACCCAGTAGGGTTATAATGCAGTGGAAGGTAAAATTATCAGTCAGTTTAGCTATTTCGTGTCTCTTTGTATTTTTTGACAAATCTCCATTGGGCGACTATTTGTTTTGCAATATTTTCCTTCTTATTATTCACTTCATTTTTTTTAAGTTATTATAGTTTATTAATTAATAAATTTTTTATTAATCTATCTGAAATCGTTCTATCTATTGATTTGAAAACGAACGAAACCTGTGTAAAGTATACGAATTTATCAATTACTGAATATTTGACATGCTATCATGTGACCCCGCAAACTAAGAAATGTGACAGAACACGTGACGTTGGATGTCAACGCCAATTGAACGTTTTTGCTAATATACAAGGTGAACAAATTATCAAAAAAGAACAAATAAAATAAAACTGAAAAGCTCTGTATCCCACTAAGTTTTGTCTAAAATACACTCATCTCATCTGAGGTAATAAAGTCAATAGCTAAGTAATTTCTACACGATTACTTCAATGAGTAGATTAACTAATAGTTAACATTCGAAAATGTTTATTCAATTTAAAACAACACTCATCATTGGCCATTACTGCTGCTTAGTATTATTATAAGAAGTGAAGAAGCTTTTACTTGTTGATGCTTAGATGAAAATATGAAGAGCCACGGAAATGTAATGAAAAAATGCTTTTCAAAAAAAAATTAAGTTGAAATCCCTATTCTGAAAACGTTACTTAAATACAAAATTAGAGAAAATAAAAATGTTATAATGTTAAACTATTATTGTATCAATAATAAAAAGTTCGTTCGTTCCAAATTCAAAGAGTGATAAATGTCCAATGACTTTTAGGTCTCTTTCTTCTTTTGTCCTGTAATAATCACAAAGTTACTTTATGAATCTGTCTTTGTTTATAAAGATAGAAATATTGCATAAACTAATAAGAGATGAGATCTCAAAAGATTTCTCTAGAAATTGGATCAAATTTATGTAACTCTTAACCATTTCCGAGATATACGCTTTTTTTACTTTGAAAATTCTATCCAAAATTTGCAAAGTTCTGTATTTCGGTTATTTTTTTGGGTTTTAGTCCTACTGATTACTTTGTTGTTTTAGTCTAGCAAGTCTAAACGAGATAGTGTTTTATCTCATATTGCTTTTTTTTAATATGTCATAAATAAGTACTAAAAACTGTTATTTGATTTTAATAGAATCAATTCCAAAAACTAAATACTTCTGTCTGATTAACTTTTTTCAAAGAAAAATGGACTTTCTCCCTTGGCTCTTCAATTGGTAGGTATTCAACTACTTTTTAAAATTATTTTCAATTGATAATTATTGTATTATTACAATCAACAATTTTAGAGCAGTTGATAATTGTAATTCAATTACATACTTTTTACTTAATGTGACTTAATTTTTGAGAAACAAAATCAAATTTTTGAAAACTATTCTATCACGTCAGATTAGATCACGTAACTTTTAAAGTTCGATCAACCAAACCTCTTTCTCCCCTCCCACATTCTCCCAATCGTAATCAACTGTCTTACCTGACGCACCTGTTTGAATTGCTCCTCAAAAGACCAGGTATGCTGAGAAGAAGCACTACCTTCTGAAGAATGTGAACTCCCCGAGGATGGAGGTTGTGGTGGTGGTGCCATGGGAGGTAGAAACGCAGTCGCTGGATGAGGAAACGGAAATGGAACCGAGAATGGAATACTATCCTGCGGCCGATTGGTTATAGAGAAGTTTAATTGGTTTCTTTGGTTTTCAAAGTCGTCCTGAAACAAACGAAAGATTGGAATGTTACCAGTGATGGACTGAAAGTTTTTTTTAAATTATGTTTATAATCACTCGGTACACGTCCGGACAGTATCGAGTAACGCCGATCTAATCAGATGAAAACAAATCAATGCCTCTGTCAATGGAGAATCCCGGGGCCGCACTATCACATGCCACGCATTTTATTGTCAGAAATTTATCGATGCCACGGACAGATATTAATATTTGCGGCCTCTATATCATCGGGAGACAAAAGCTATTAACTGATCAAGATTAATTCCTCGATTGCCTTTTATCCGCCCCGGGGCTAGAATAAGCAATTTGGCTCGCGAAACATTTGCATTATTACGATTCGATATTAGCGGACAGTCGCTTTCAACTCGAATTCTCGTTCTCGTTTTCGACTGATTTTCTAGGTTATAAATATGCCTCAATTACACAGTATCAGTTTTTACATTAATCATCGCCGAAGAAAGAAATTAAATTTTTTGCGGTCCCTTACAACAACAATCAATCAGATTTCAACCGGTTAGCCCTTGCATTACACTGTTAAGTAGTCCAACCAACTTCAGTTTTTGGGCTAATCCATGTGATCTTCAATTAAAAATATCAAGAATATTCTTCTCTTGGCGATCATCCTGGATATGATGACTTGGTTATAGTTCGGTAGTGGTTTTTGAAAACCAAGTTTTTGTTCTTCCTGGTGGTCTTCTGCCATAAACTTTCCCTTGGAAAATGGACTTTAAAAGGTGATATTTGTTTGGGTTACTTATAATATGTCCGAGGTACTCAAGCTTTCTTCTCTTGGTGGTATTCATTACTTCCTCCTTCATTCTTTCCATCACTGCCTTGTTGGTCACTCTGTCTACCCATGGTATTCTCAGCATCCTGCAGTTTCTATATCTGCGATTTGTTAAGATATAATCTATCTGGTTTCGGATGATATGGTCTTCTCCGTCGTCTCAAGGAGAAGTCCAGGTGTATAGTCTGGTAACTCATAGAAGTCATGTTCGGATGCAAATACACTGCCGGTGATGGCCAATGAATTTCCCTTCTCTTCCCTTACTTATTTAGGTATTGAAGTCACCTATTAACGTAAGGATTTCTAGTTTAGGGAGTTTCTTTACAAGATCTTTAAGAGAGTAAAATTCTTTTCCTTCCTTCTCACTGTGATCAATGGTAGGTGCATGGCAAGAAGACACAAGTTTATTAGGGCTGTAATCTGGTTCATCCACATTTTCACCAGTAAAAAGACTTACTCGATAAGGATTGAAGAAAGGACTAATTTGTTTAAAGAATTAATTCTTTTTGTTAATTCTTCTTAAATAATGAGGAAACTTGTTTGTAAGAGGACACGAAATATGGTTGATACACAAAATTTAGCAATTCATTGTTCTGCCCTATCATTTATTTAAAATTCCCTAATATTTTTTCTTTTGCGTCTCTGTGTAGATTTTATTAATCCATATGTCTTCAACTGTTTTACTGGTTTTACTTACCTCTCAAATATCTCAAAAAAAATAAATTTTTGGTCGAAAGTGCAAAAACATGAAAATCAAGTCAGTTTACCCTTAATGATTAGAATGAGAGACTAAACCGTTGCTTACCCTCACATTAATGTCTCGCACTTGCATTTTGAGCTTGGCTAGGACATCGTTGTGATCAGCAAGAATCCCATGCCGGCGAATATCTTCACAACTGTCATCTTGTTCAGTACCGGAATGAGCCTCTCCGTCACTCATGTCTTCTTCATTGTGCGACTGAAAAAGACATAACTGTAGTTATTGTTATCATTTAGGAGTTAAACAGCGTTGGTGGTCATGTATCATCTACTTTAATGATAAATAGAACACTCAAGGATCTAATTACCCCTTCGGTAATACGATCAAACCTGAAGTCGTATCAAGCTAGTGGTTTAATATTAGAAATGCCACTTTTCCCCTGTTAATCAATGGACGCAGTGTTGAATTACCTTGAAGTTACTTCAAGAGCGGATTAGTTTGGAAGACAGTATCCAATATTTAATCCCGTAATAAATCACGCAGCGTTACGGTTTTTAAGGGTTTTGAATTTGCTATGGTACCTGATTTTTGGAATGCGGGTAACTTCGGCGAATTTACAGGGGGGTTATTATTTGCATAGTGGCGACCCTATGGCGACAAAGATATGTTTTGTAGTTAAAACTCGAATCCGATTTGTCATTTCAATTACCCAAAAAAATTTCTAAGAAGACCTAAAGATTTGCGGCAGGGTTGTATATCATATTTTACCAGGTAGATTTCCGTTGCTTGTATCCTTTGTGTTCGACACTTTATTGCTAGATGGTGAAGACGATGCTGTTCAGACCACAATAAACCAACTAATTACTTTCTACTACTTCAGAGCTTGAATTTTTGTACAAGTAATACAAGGACCGTCAGATTATACTTATTTTTTCTAAGACTAAAGTGTCGTTTTAAAATATATTGATGTATTTGATGAATAACAAGCTTATGAAATTTGAACAATTCTTAGAAACTGCTGTGCTGTGACCGCCCTGTATTTGGACTTAAATTAACTTGGTTTCCAAAACGTGCAAAAGAAAGCACGAGACCTGACCTTCATATTGTCCACTCAAACTGAGTGGACCAACAATACTCTCACTGCATTGTCTGTTTACAGGCTATTTGCCTATGGTTTCAAATGTGAATAGACAGTTGACGAGTAAATCCTTAATTTGAATACCTAACCGTAATTACTTCAAAACATTAAGAACTAGAATTACTTATGGTGAAATGGTATTAATCCATTAAGCCATCAAGCGTACAATAGGAACACAATCAGAAGAATAAATGATTTCCTAATTGCTTTCTAATAGGTAATTCTTTTTGTGCATGAATAATCATTAATGACTCATTTTACATTTTAGAGAGGAATGTAAACGAATTTATAACATTTTTTTTTGAGTACAGAAAGAAGTTGCACAACTTGGTGAAACTATGGAATATTTTTGCAGTAAGAAAAGTTGCAGGAAAGAATTCAATCCGAGGAAAGTACCAAGATTTGTGAAATGAAACTCATGTCTAATATAAAAAAAAACCAAAAAGAAGACTTAATTAAGTTTTCCCAAATCAGCAATTTGAACTTGAAAGACGTAGCAAAAAGCAGTAAATACAGTATTCTTTTGATTTTGGGAGCAACAGCCGCTGAAGAAACTTAATTCGACACTTTTTGTGACAAACTAACCTAACCTAACCTAAAAATGTAATATTGCAACATTTTCGTTTCTGTGACATAAATTGTAGAGACAACTTATGTAACAGAGATAAAGTTAATATAGATAAAGTTATAAAGTTAATAAAATTGTGTTACTGAGGTACTTTTTGGTGCTTTTTCAGTTTCGATAATTTCGTTATTATCAGAGTTTGAAAATAACTTTTAAATTTCTAATGTGCCTTTTTACGTAATTTACGATTATGTTAAAAATACTATTATAGATTTACTATTTTACGAGTTTTAAACTACTTTCTTTGGAAAACTGCATCAGAGTTGTGAAATTTTCATAACTCTGCCATTTTTAGGATTTTTACGACTGTAAAAAGCTCCAAATATTCGTCTTTAACTCCTCTTTTACCTCGTGCTAATTCTACATATACACAGTGTTAAAAAAAAACAAAGAAAAACAGTTAAATTGGAAACTAACGCGCGACAGTTGTGCCCAAAACTGTAAAAAATCTAAATTTGCCAGTTACAAGAAAACCAAAAAATAGCAAATTTCCGTTTACAACATCGAACTTATCTTGAAAAAACGCCTCTACAAAGTATTTTTTATTTTTAAATTTCTTAATCTCTTTGGGAGCTTCCATATAAAAACAGGAAATTTAGGCTACCCTGGATAAAGTTGTCTTATTATTAGCATTAGAGTAGTGAGTAAATATGTTAGTTACGTAGAAATTGTGTTTTAGTGGTAAATGTGCAGTAGACAAAACTAGTTTTTCTACTGTAAACCAATACTTTCCACAATTCTGGATATGCCAATATTTTTGTTCCCATAAATTAGATACCTTGACATTACAACATCAAACCTTCTTAAAACAAGAGAAAGAAGTTATCAAAAAGGTCAGTAGAATGTGACAGAAACCCGCCTTTATCAGCTTCTTCTGTCACATTCTATCAACACTTGTACTGCTTTCAAGAATTTTAAGAGTTTCAGTGGGACGTTGTTGACTAAATACCTTAAAACTGTGTTGGCCTTTATAGAATCAACAAAATCTGTGCTATCTGAGACATTTCTAATTACCCTTCCTTAGAAACCTCACTGCTACCCCATTCATTTTTTTTCTAGGCCTTTATCGACCCGTAAACTACCTAGAAGCCCCCTAAAACATGGACGCGTGCCCTATTATAATGTACCTACACGTAGACATAGTTAAGGCAGGTCGGATGTGACATTATTATCTGGCAACCCACGCTTTTCACGCACCCAAACAAGACTAGATTATGATGAATAGTTTTCGTCTGTCTGGGGGATTTAAATTTGTACACCGGTTTTAATAATCTATTCGACACATCCGCGCTTCTGTTTTTTTTTTCTCTCGTATGAGCATCTATCTGTACCATTACGATGTAGAGCAATTGTAAAATAAACGTTGATGAGCAACATCTGCGCACTTTGCACCTCCCAGGTACTGAGAAGCCATTAAATTCTTGCACGAGGATACTCTCCGAAGAAGACGTCGTCGAGTGTCCTCTGCTCGCTTTTTCTAATTCGTCGACCGCGTTCCCGGTGATTCTTTTCTGGTATATTCCATGGATGGTATTAAATCGTCATGTGTTTAGTTTTGTGGCTGATTAATTTCAATACCCGTTATTAACTGTCTATTATCGGTTTAGTGTTAATGTAACCTCATTCTGAACACGTAAGATTTCCTGAAAGTGATCAGCGGATTTATGAAAACTAATTAAATTTATTAAGCAAATAGATTTCGTTCGGATGTTATGACTTTAATCACGTTCTTAATTTGATACAGACGTGAAGATAAACTTGCAAAATGAGATAATTTTAATTTTTGTCTAAATAATAGAGTAGAGCAACTAATAAGAGTAGAGAAATTTTAGCGTCAATGTTGCCAAAATTAAAGTGTTAAAACAAAGGAAAAACTGATGACAGTTACATTAACTTTTAGTATATCTAGCAAATAGATTACGTAGAAAGAACAGAGTATTACTGAACAGCCAATTTTTCAGGGTTGTCTGATACTACTTCTAGATGGTTGAAACTACAATGAATGTACGTCACATTGTCCAGTTTGACAGGACGTTGATTGGACAGTTGCAGCATGACTTTTCTAATGCCAAATTCACATGTGCAGCATTTGCGTAAAGCTCAGTACAGTGAGCAGTTTGTGTGAGAGTAGTGGTTTGTCAAAAAAAAAAACAGCACGAATCACCAATCCTATTTTCTTATTTTGACAGTTGAAAAATTCTAATTTTTTTTCAGGTCGAAGCTTAAAATCTATTTGAATTGAATGTCTCGTGTTTGTCTTGAAATTACTTTTGGTACCTATTGTGTAGTGTTGAAATGTCAATTCTACACTGCGACAGATAATTGCTAGATCATGGTAATTACTAATTAGAGATGGAGAATTTTCAGATTTTTTTTATAGAAAATGTCGAGAATTTAAGGAGTTTTAGGAGAATTCAAGGGAATGACGATCTCTGATATAGCATTACCAAAATGCATAATGTTTTTTCTAATAACTGCATTCAGTATCCATCAACAGCAGCTACCATCAACATCAGACCCTTGATTTTTACATCCTTTTAATTCGTCGTATAAACCATCCAATTAGTTAGTATAAAGGGCCCATGCCCACCCAAATGCACCCACCAACACATAATAAAAACCACATAATGTCATGTTATTAGTATCGTGCGGCGGTCGCCCTAATCTGCGATCTACCCAGCATACAAAAACGGGTAGTTTCCATTGACGCCACTGGCGGTTACAACACCATAACTGAGCTTAGAAGTTTAGGGTGTGTTTATATTGACCACCCCCTTGTTTTCGAGTTGTTTTCGGTACAAATAAATTGTAGGATACATTACAAAACTAGAAAATTCAGTCATTTTAACACAATATTTTATCGAATAGAGCTGAGAAAGTGGATTAAAAAATCGTCTTCAGAGACGGTTGGATCCTAAATACATATTTGCCCATGTAGGTCGGCGCAACAGGTCTAGATGTGAAGAATTAATAACTGTTTACTCAACCAAGTCGTGCATATTGAATAAAAAGGGTTTCGAGCATTTTATCTTTGTACTGTGAAGGAAATATGTCGAGGGGACATTCTTTTTATGTACTACAAGTGCAAGTGGTTAGTGATTTAGGTCAGAAACTTGTTTCGTAAGAATGTGTTATATTTGTCAATTTTTAACTTGATTTTCATCTTGTGGCCAGAAGAAAACAGTTTGTCCAAAATCGAGGAAAAACTCATTGCAAATTTGAAGTTCTAATTATTGTAAAATCAAGTAAATCACTATGTATATTTTAAGAATTCTATCTGAATGTTTAAAACAAAAATTCTATTCAAATGAATAAATTTAGTAGGTAGAACATAACCTTGCATTCGATTTAAACATTTTATGAAAATAATATCGTTATCGCAAAGCCTTTTTTTAATAGCCGTTCTAACCTTGCTTTGCGTATCGAAATAGGTATAATTTTAATATAACAGCGGAGCGAAGTTTATAAATAATTCATTTTATAGAAATGGGTAATAATTTCGTGATAAGCCGTCGAATATTCGCAATTACCTAAACGCAATTGCATATCTAAATAGGCCTATCACACAATAATAAACGACATGCAAAATATAATGTGCCGGCACGTTAAATACACATAAAAACAGTTCCCTTATTGAAAGTTTTTCAGAGGTTTCCATTTGCGTGCGAATATTGTTCGTAATATTAAATAATATGTTACGTTATAATGCAATTTGATTCAATTGGATTACAAGCAAATCACACCGTATAAGATTTCTTAGCTTATCGATTGACAGACGAATCGAATCCGGATAAGTGCATTTCCTTCATTGGTTTGACACGAGCGAAGGTTGAGATTTCCTTTATTACGATGTGAAGTGTGTTTTATGCACGCAGATACCACTCTCATTACATTTTACCACTAATTAAAGCATAATCTCAGATCCACTTTAGTCGTGGTCGAGAACCATCCAAACCAATTGATTGAAAATCAAAGTAATTATGGTTAAGTGATGTTGCGCCACTATTCCTTTTTTTGCATTTGACTCACCAATTCGTTGTAATAAATCAGCTCGAGAGTTCTGAATTGATGCGTCTAAAGTACTACCGAAATCAAAGGAAGTTCAATAAGAAGGCAACGATTATTTGGCGCCTGGACCCAGCTGGAGTCCTTTGTAGGTCAGGGATGGCGCCTTCAGGGGATGCATATGCAACAAAAACATTATGTGTGTGTGGGGCAGGTTTTTAAAACCAGGAATAACTATTATGTGTTATATTAATTGGAATCATTTTATTGACCAAGGAAAAACCCACAAGCGTTAATTTGCTAGTAATAAGTGGATTGTTACATATCACGATTATTAGTTAAATTGATTAGTAATGTTTAAAACGTTTTCAATTAATTCGTGTTTGCTTTTATTGTAATAATGCGTCGACTTAATCAGCATTTACCAGGAAAACGCTTTATTGCCCTGTTGCTTGGCGGAAAATTTTTTATACCTAATTAAATAGCATTTTAAGGACGCCACTGACGGTTTATCATCGTTATTGAATTAGAATGGTTTGCAACCCTTTAGAATTGCTCAGTTAACGGAAATATACGAACACGAAATATTTCGTTTCAGAGAAAAGGTACGACCGATCTTAACGCTTTAGAGTTAAAGTTTAGAAGATAGTCTGTTATACCGATATAGTGCATTTATGATGATAGGTCTGTTCGCAAAGGGAATCTCCACCTGGTAATCAGAAAAATAGATACGTCCATTGGCCACAAGTCAGAAAACGTCATAGTCACGTGAACATTCAACCAATGAAACTTGACATTTACTGTTTCTGAGTTGGAAACCAGTTAGGGATTGCCTCTGCGAACAAACCTGATTTTAATAAGTCACCAAACTCGTCGGTTATACAAGGTTTTTGAAGTCTATATGTGCAGTATTTGCAAAAATCGCAGCACTGCTACTATAATTTGTAATTGGTCAAATAAAAGCACCAAGCTGAAAGCTGCTTTTTTCACTGAGATCATATCACAATTGATCAGATCGTAGTTGTTCATCCTTTTCTGTCTTGAGCCGCCAAGAAAAGCTTCCTGCAGACCGTGACCAATGTGGCAATGATTTCTTTGGTTTGATCCACCAAGCGCATCAGAGATCTTCTTTTTGAAGACTGTATGTGGCCTACAACGGGAATAAAGGTTAATGGAATACCCATTAACAATATCCGGTATGCAGACGACACCATACTTATTGCCGAAACAATAGGAGGTTACAGAGGGTAAATATCAAAAAGACCAAATTCATGATCATTACAAAGTCAGCTCAACAACAGGAAAACCTATGGATCAACGGAGAACCAATAGAGAAAGTTAGCAAATACAAATACTTAGGAACAACGGTTAATGAAGATAATGAGTACACCGAAGAAATTAAAGCAAGAATTGGACAGGCCAGAACCATATTCAACAAAATGAGGAATGTGTTATGCAGTAGAGATCTTAATCTACACCTTAGAGTCAGAATATTGAGATGCTATGTTTTCTCGGTGTTGCTGTACGGGATGGAATCCTGGACGTTAAAGAAAGAGATAAGCGACCGACTGGAAGCATTCGAGATGTGGTCATATAGAAGGATCTTGAGAATAAGTTGGGTGGACATGGTAACAAACGAGGAGGTACTGGGAAGAATGAGAAAAGAAAAGGAAATATTAAACACAATTAAAATAAGGAAGCTGCAATATCTGGGCCATGTGATGAGAGGAGATAAATATGTATTGTTGCAGAACATTATGCAAGGAAAGATACAGGGGAAAAGAAGCAGAGGAAGAAGACGTATCTCTTGGTTGAATAACCTGAGAGGATGGTATAACTGTAGTTCCACTGAGTTGTTTAGAGCTGCAGCATCGAAAGTGAGGATAGCCATGATGATTGCCAACCTTCTGAGAGGAGATGGCACTTAAAGAAGAAGATGTGGCCTCAAACGACAGTGTCCTTAGAGGAAACCTGTGAGTAAGCGAAGGTTTTTATTGCTTAATTTTCCAAATTCCTTACTCCTTTCTCTACGCATTCCTCCTCGAACTCCGTTCTAAACCATTCTAAACAAAGCTGCCTCAGCGCCAGCATGACCTCCATTGCCGTTGTAGGACATGTTTTTATGGATACTGTTATGCATAGGCATTCCAGTCTTTGTACTTTGTTAAGGGTATGCCTAGCAGTACTTTGTCTGGTTTTATTGAACCAAGCCGTCCCATACGTAATAATGGAGGTATACATCAATCTCAGAATGCTTGGATTACAACCCCAGGGTGCGTATTCTTGAAACGACAGAAGGGAGTTATCAAGAGAAAGACCTGCAGAATGTGACAGGAACCCATTATTGTGAACTTCTTCTGTCACAGTCTATCAACACTCCTCCTGAGATTTCCGTTCCCTGCTTTCAAGAATAAGGCCCCAGGTCTTTCCTGCCAGGCTTCTATACACCATTAAAGCCCTTGTGGCTTTACTGACTTGAATATGATAATTCCGTGTATGATATTCGTAACATTCTTCTGCCCACATTTCAAAAGCATCTATTATTCTTCGACTGGTCAAGCCCAGGTCTCAGAAGCATAGATGAGAAAGAGTTTTCTTCTTCCGAACGAGCTAGTATTAAAGTGGCATCTGCATTTCTAAGGTTAGTAATTCTTTTTCCCTTTCTGGTTAATCTACAGGGTGGTCCAATTTTTGAGTGTCAATAATTCACCACTCGATAGCCAATCAAAAAATAAGTTGACTTGCATTATGTAATTTTTCTGAAAAACGTTTCCTAAAGAACCTACAGTCCTTCAAATTTCAATTTAAAAATCGTTTTATAGTGTAAAACTGAACATTCAAGACTTGTGACTTGTGAGAGTCCAAATTTGTACCGAATAGTCTAAAAACTTGCTATTTACTACTAGGAATAGTCTTATAATTTGTTTTCTCAAACTGCCATCCTGGTCGAGTGTCTAAAACTGGATTTCCAGAAGTAAAAACAGTCCGGAAATCAAGACAAAGATTGTATTGTGCATGAAACTTATTTTTTACTTCTAAAGATAATCTAAAAGTTGACTTTTAAAGCTAGTCCAAAAGTCTATTTTCAGGACTTCAATTGGTGTACAACTCAATTTTCTGGACTGGAACAAGTCTAGAAGTAAATTAAATTTTCGGACTATTTTATTTCTAAAAATTAGTTCTCAAGACTAATATCGTAGCATTTGATACCAAAATTGTTTACTTTTATTACTGAAGAAACTTGACTTTTGGAAATAGTCTTAAACTCGATTTTTCAGTCTTTAAAAGCACTAAAAACAGTCTGAATTTCTTAGAGATGCTACAATTTATTGCACCTATGATGAGTGTAGAAGTCAATTTAATACTGAAGAAGCTTGAACATTTTCAAGACTATGGACAGCGTACAAACTGGCTTTTAGACCTGATAAGTCAAAAAATGTTTAGCACTGAGGTGTCTAGAAGTCAATTTAATAGTGACAAAGCTTGGAATGCCTTTTTAAGAGAATGAAGAATGTGAAAATTGTTTTTAAGTTTGCTGTGTCAATAACTTGGTAAAGATAGTCTTGAAACTCGATTTTCCAAGCTGAAAGCAATTTTGAAGCACTAAAAATAGTCCAGAATTCTGAGAAAATTAAAAGCAAAGTAAAAAGCAAGAAAAGTTGGTTTTCAAGACAATTTTCATGAATCTAATGTCAATGTCCTCTATCTAAGACTATTTTCAAAACTAAAATATTGAAATTTGTCTTAAAAATTAAAACTTACTTCAAATGCAAATTTTAAGCTTCTGATATTACTTTTCATTAGTTCATAGTCACTTTTGGTGTTCAAGTCAAAGAATTTGTAGTAAAAAATTCTAGAAAAAGTAGTTTTTTATGTCTACAAGTACAAATCAATTTTCAATATTAAAGTCTCAATTTGCATGAAAACTGGTTACAAACACAATTTTTAAGCTTCTGAAATCAATTTTTATCTTTTCTCAGTCAATTTTCAAAACTAAAGTCTTTCAGTTTGTCTGGAAACTATGAAAACTAGCTACAATTAAATTGTTTAAGCTTCTTAAGTGAATTTTCTGTTTCCAAAACAATTTTTAAGTTGGGTTGGGTTAGTTTTGGGTCTTTGAAAGTAATAATTGAATTATATGGTAATAGAAGTTTCAAATCAGAATTTTATAAGAAATAATTTCTTTTTCATCGTAAACAATGAAATTAAAAATAACACGTAATTTTTGAAAAATATCTAGAGACGTAGAAGGCAAAAACATTAAAACCATCTTCCTGTACGTCATTCATAATGAGTATTAATTTCATAATGAGTGTTCCAAATTTGATCAAAATTGCTCCAACGGTTTGACAGTTATGACAAAAAACCGATTTTTTAAACAGAAATTTGAAGGACTGTATTTTCCTTAGGAATCATTTTTCAGGAAAATTACATAATGCATGTCAACTTATTTGTTAATTGGCTATGGATTGGTGAATTATTGACATTTAAAACTTGATCACCCTGTATAATTTGTGATGAGTTTTACAACAAAATTCTGTTAAAGACCAAGTCAATTGCAATTTGTTTGCTCTAAATAACTTATACTAGACCAGACATTTGTTCAATAAAAAATACTGATAGGAGATTATATGGGTGCAGGTAAACTAAATCCAAAATGAAGTAGTATTTGAAGCGATTCGAGGCGGGCGTGGGGCATTCAGAGATTTATAAATTTATCATAAATAATGCAGGAGAGCAGCAGGGCACCGAGGACACTATTAGTACAGCGATGTAGGGAATTGATTTATCATCCAGGACCGCGGGGCACCTCTGTAATATTACATTCATATTAATAAAGGGTTTCATTTTAATATTGTCACCAAGTATTTATAGCAACATTTGAATATTTGTTTTTGTCTCGAAAGAGATTTGAATAATTGAATTTTGAAAAAAGATTTCTGGTCGGCCCCAGTCTGTTCTATGCGTAATACGGGTTGTGGTTTTCCGTATGTTGCAGGATTTTAAAACCAAAACCGTGTCTTTTTCTGACAAAATAGGAAAAAATGGCACTTTATCCGGACACAAGCGTTAAGCAGGTTAAGACGATCAAGCATGGTAGGCAGGCACACGTGTATCAATATTTGCGATGAACCCTCCGTTCTCGTGTTTGCCTTAAAAATGCTTTTGGGTCGGCTACCTCTTTTAATTGCTTGTCTTTGTATTCTGCCTTATTCTGCCAATTGTTTTTAAGGTCGAGTGCTGAAACGACACTTCATTAATTGCAGGATTGTGTATCAGGAATTGGTGCTCACCTTAAAAGGGCGCACTTTATCGCCGGTTTATGATAAGTGGTCTATTTTCGTAGCCCCTAACCTTTCTTTCTTAACTCGTTACAGATTTTTAGCATGTGGTCCGTGACACCCTCCCTTAATTATACAGAGGAGGGCCTTATAGGCGACACCCTTTGTAATATCAAAAGGGTCGTTTGGAATGTGACTGTTTCCTGAGAATGATTAATGCTCTCGCTGGATCTTTAACGTGTGTGTTTCGGATTAGATAGTTTTTTACACATTCTTAAGCAGCCAAAGTAAGTGTAAACGCCGTTGATAGCTGTATAATGACAGCGATTACAGGGCCAGACAAAGCCAACATAAAAAATCAGCACGCAACTGGGGGAATACGGTAGCCAAAAATTTTCGAACAGAAAAAAAAATTAACGAAACGTCCGAGTTTTGTTCGTTTTGCTCAAATTATCCTGGCTATTTCTGATACACTCACCTGCTCGGGCATTGAAGAATTGACAGAATAATTGTCCATAATAAATGAAGACCATGAGAAATTTTCTGCATGATATTTGCAGCTGTTGATACTTTTCCATTATTAATATAAAATTTATAGAATAATCGGTTCGTCTCACGATAACCTAATTCTTTTAAGGCCGAGGTCGATGAACAGTTCTAATGTCTGAAGGTAAGGAAATTCCCCTATAATGCAACAACTTTAATAATCATTATTATAAAAAAAGCAGTTGAGGGGTATATTTTATTGGAGAAGCAATAATAATTAACGTTCCAAGGTTTTGCTAGAGGTACTCATTAATATAAATTTCGTTAGAACTGCTTCAATTAATTAAGGAAACTCTTAGTAAACCTATGGTTTTTACACTTTTTTTACTTAACTTACTATAACTATTGTTTCCAATCATTTATGATTTTAAACTAACAATTACTGTATTTATTTTTACGTTATGCTTTTGACGCTTAATACTATGCTTTCTACTTTTCAAAATAAGCTTAAGACTTTATTTAAAATCAAAATATCTAATTCAATTCTTAAGACTTTAATAAATTTAATAGTGAAGAGACAAAAATCATTAAAAAACAGTGCTAACAATGATTAACTATGTTTCCAGGTGCTTTATTGACCTCTTAGGTCACATTATTGTAGTAGCAACTACTTTATAATAATCGGCTTCAAGATGTTTGATATAAAGGACTTTTGGGTAACTCTAATAGGATTACAAAACATTTTTGTGACCACAATAGTCAGAATTGGTAACACTAATATGAAACTAATGAAAAAGAACTGCAGATATAGATTGCAACTCATTACTACCATCGTTAATGTTTTTTAACTTAACTATTTATAAACATCAATTCATTCACCATACTTTTCATGCACACCCTGTATACTGGAAGCAAAAACGGTCCTGTCAACTTACGGTGTTACGTTAAGGAGTTGATTAGGAACATATTTGGTCTCTGGTAATTTTTTCGTAATTTTCATCTTTTCTGAGTTAATTAGCAAAAACTGGTTTGATGCAACACATTTTCAAATCAGTTGAAATTATGGTTTAAAATTTGAGCACCCTGTAACTCATTTATTTTTGGGAGTTCAAGGAGGTTGAACCTCAAATTAACCGTCTTGAGCTCCTTTTACCAGTGGTGTTGAGCAAAAAATCCTATCTGAAAAATTGCGTACAGGGTGACCAAAAACAGTCAGTCACCATAATTTTCATACACACCCTGTATACTGGAAGCAAAAACGGTCCTACAAACTTACGGTGTTGAGTTAAGGAGTTGATTAGGAACATTTTTGGTCTCTTGTAATTTTTTCGTTACTTTCACCGTTTCTGAGTTAATTAGCAAAAACTGGTTTGATGCAACACATTTTCAAATCAGTTGAAATTGTGGTTTAAAATTTGAATACCCTGTAACTCATTTATTTTTGGGAGTTCAGGGTGGTTCAACCACTTAAAAGAACCTTTTTGAGCTTCTCTTTCCAGTGGTGTAAAGTAAAAAATTCTATCCCAAAAATTGCGTACAGGGTGACAAAAATAGTGAACCACCACACATTCCTTGCACACTCTGTATACTGGAAGCAAAAACCGTCCTGCAAACTTACGGTGTTGAGTTAAGGATGAGAGTACTTTTTTGTAACTTTTACTGCTTTCGAGTTTTTTAGGAAAAACTGGTTTGGTGCAACAAATATTTAAATCAGTTAAAATTGTGGTCTGAAATTGGAACACGATTTAAAGGTCAGAAACAAAATCGCTTGTGAAACCCACTTGGAGTAAGAAAATGATTGTTTTAGGCACATTTTGGAAATCCTCATTAAATTTCCTATCCAATCACATGAAAAAACAATACAAAATTTGGTACAGTCAGGGAGAAAAGCTGTGTTAAAGTTTGAACTGCAAGGAACACAGTTTGAAAGAGTGGGGGGTAAAATCGCCTATAAAACCCACTTGGAGTGCGAAAATTAATTTTTAAGCACATTTTTGAAATCCTCATTAAATTTCCTATCCAATCACATAAAAAAACAATACAAAATTTGATACAGTCAGGGAGAAAAGAGGTGTCAAAATTTGAACTGCAAGGAACACAGTTTGAAAGGACAGTGGCGGGTAAAATCGCCTATAAAACTCACTTGGAGTGCGAAAATTACTATTTTAAGCACATTTTTGAAATCCTCATTAAATTTCCTATCCAATCACATAAAAAAACAATACAAAATTTGATACAGTCAGGGAGAAAAGCGGTGTTAAAGTTTGAACTGCAAGGAACACAGTTTGAAAGAGTGGGGGGGTAAAATCGCCTATAAAAGCCACTTGGAGTGCGAAAATTACTATTTTAAGCACATTTTTGAAATCCTCATTAAATTTCGTATCCAATCACATGAAAAAACAATACAAAATTTGGTACAGTCAGGGAGAAAAGCGGTTTCAAAGTTCGAACTGCAAGGAACACAGTTTGAAAGGACAGTGGGGGGTAAAATCTCCTATAAAACCCACTTGGAGTGCGAAAATTACTATTTTAAACACATTTTTGAAATCCACATTAAATTTCGTATCCAATCACATGAAAAAACAATACAAAATTTGGTACAGTCAGGGAGAAAAGCGGTGTTAAAGTTTGAACTGCAAGGAACACAGTTTGAAAGAGTGGGGGGTAAAATCGCCTATAAAAGCCACTTGGAGTGCGAAAATTACTATTTTAAGCACATTTTTGAAATCCTCATTAAATTTCGTATCCAATCACATGAAAAAACAATACAAAATTTGGTACAGTCAGGGAGAAAAGCGGTTTCAAAGTTCGAACTGCAAGGAACACAGTTTGAAAGGACAGTGGGGGGTAAAATCTCCTACAAAACCCACTTGGAGTGCGAAAATTCCTATTTTAAACACATTTTTGAAATCCTCATTAAATTTCCTATCCAATCACATAAAAAAACAATACAAAATTTGATACAGTCAGGGAGAAAAGCGGTGTCAAAGTTTGAACTGCAAGGAACACAGTTTGAAAGGACAGTGGCGGGTAAAATCGCCTATAAAACCCACTTGGAGTGCGAAAATTACTATTTTAAGCACATTTTTGAAATCCTCATTAAATTTCCTATCCAATCACATGAAACAACACTACAAAATTTGGTACAATCAGGGAGAAAAGCGGTTTCAAAGTTTGAACTGCAAGGAACACAGTTTGAAAGTACAGTGGGGGGTAAAATCGCCTATAAAACCCACTTGGAGTGCGAAAATTACTATTTTAAGCACATTTTTGAAATTCTCATTAAATTTCCTATCCAATCACATAAAAAAACAATACAAAATTTGGTACAATCAGGGAGAAAAACGGTGTCAAAGTTTGAACTGCAAGGAACACAGTTTGAAAGGACAGTGGGGGGTAAAATCGCCTATAAAACCCACTTGTAGTGCGAAAATTACTATTTTAAGCACATTTTGGAAATCTTCATTAAATTTCCTATCCAATCACATGAAAAAACAATACAAAATTTGGTACAGTCAGGGAGAAAAGCTGTGTCAAAATTTGAACTGCAAGGAACACAGTTTGAAAGGACAGTGGGGGGTAAAATCTCCTATAAAACCCACTTGGAGTGCGAAAATTACTATTTTAAACACATTTTTGAAATCCTCATTAAATTTCCTATCCAATCACATGAAAAAACAATACAAAATTTGGTACAGTCAGGGAGAAAAGCGGTTTCAAAGTTTGAACTGCAAGGAACACAGTTTGAAAGCACAAGGGGGGGGGGGGGGGGTAAAATCGCCTATAAAACCCACTTGGAGTGCAAAAATTGCTATTTTAAGCACATTTTTGAAATTTCCATTAAATTTCCTATCCAATCACGTAAAAAAACAATACAAACTTTGATACAGTCAGGCAGAAAAGCGGTGTCAAAGTTTGAACTGCAAGGAACACAGTTTGAAAGGACAGTGGGGGGTAAAATCGCCTATAAAACCCACTTGGAGTTCGAAAATTACTATTTTAAGCACATTTTTGAAATCCTCATTAAATTTCCTATTCAATCACATGAAAAAACAATACAAAATTTGGTACAGTCAGGGAGAAAAGCGGTGTTAAAGTTTGAACTGCAAGGAACACAGTTTGAAAGAGTGGGGGGTAAAATTGCCTATAAAACCCACTTGGAGTGCGAAAATTACTATTTTAAACACATTTTTGAAATCCTCATTAAATTTCCTATCCAATCACATAAAAAAACAATACAAAATTTGGTACAGTCAGGGAGAAAAGAGCAGTTCAAAATTTGAACTTTCAGAAACACAGTATTTGTAATTTACCAGTAATTTACTGTAAATATTTATTTTACCGGTAAGTTACCCATGACTAATTAAAATTTTGATATCAAAAGAATGTTGCAGCATCAAAATAAATTTGTACAAATTTAAATTGAGTCCTAGACTAGACTGGTCTGCACCAGACATCAATTTGTCATAATACAGCGCGAGATATAAACGTATTATTATATTTATATTTATCCCCAGACTGCGGGATATAATTTCATTCCTCGTACACCGACCGGTGAATTTTAATAACCGTGCCGTGATCATCAAAATTATAAATCTGAGGTGTGGATGTTTAAGTCTTGACACAGTTTTGCATTGTGCATTTTCCGCAGCAGTTTAACTTTATGACGGATGCGTGCCGAAAAAAACGCAATTAGAACCGTCATAGAAAGTTTAGATGTTGTGATGCAAGTGAAATAACAATGTAATTATTCGGTTCGGTCAGTTCGGCAATGCAGAGTGAAAGCAGTCATTATAATACGTCATTAAATTAATTTGTTAGAGAGGAAATTATGACTATTATTTTGCAGATTGTACTTGATATAGACATTTTCTAGGTTAAATATTCTGGATTGATGGATTAATGGGTGGTCCCAGTTCTTGTTGAGATCCTGAGATAATTAGCAGTTGTTCACTAACCTGGCTGCGTTAAACGATTAATAAACTCGGAATAGTCGTCCTAATTTTTCCAGGCGGGCAGCTCCAAATCCCATAAATCCAGAACGACGCTGATAAACTGTATCAAATAATTCAGACAACCTTTTCGCCTTTTGCCTGTTTGAACACATGTTCTCGGTTTTTGATAGACAACGCCATTCGGTTCTTATTAATAAAACCCAGAATAACCGGCGTTTCTCTTCGGACGCGACTTTTTCTAATTGACATTAATCAAAACTACACCTACGGATTAGCGTGCCATCTCTGTTTGATTCACGGTGAGAACGTAGAGGCTTTGTCGTTTGAGATGTGCTGGCTGTCGGCGAAAATAACCGCACCATTATTCTTAGAAAGAGAATAAATATAATTGCACGTTTATATGGACCCGACTGGCTGTTACGGTTTATATGCTACGCAGGAATAAATTATCCATGCCAGTTTTGTTGTTTAGAGCAAAAAAAGCATAAGGCACCAACTGCATCTTGTATAACCAGTCAAATCATTCCGCTCCCTAGTTCATTCAAGTTAAAACCCTTACAGACTATGCAGCTTTACATATTGTGATTGAAAAGAGGTTCGAAAAATCGAAAGTTAACATGTGGTTCGACACCTAAAAGACACTGGCTTCAATTACAAAGGCGTTTGATACAAAATAGAATGACTTGGATTAGTTAGTAGACTTTCTGCACCAAAGTTTTGTCTGAAACAATAGTGGTAGTTTTATAATTTATGTGATTGACAAAACTGTAAAATTTTAATAATTAGTGAGCTGAGCGTTAATTTTGGTTGATCTGCATTATTATAATGATTGATCACTTTCTTGGCTGGATGGGCCAAGAATCTTCCATTTAAGTGCTCTTGTTTGATTTGTCAATTAAACTTTATATTAAAATTAAAAAAAAAGATGTAATGAAATATAAATCGACCATTACGACACCGAGTATCGAACAGAGAAATATTGATAATTGCATGCGCAAGAAAAAGACAGAAAATTTTAAAAAAGTCCAAGTAGGCAAAAATTTTGCTGCCTTGTTGTCAAACGTCGCTCTTCGTCGAATGGATTACTTTCAAAATTATGTAACTAATCCATTTTCTAAGGTTTCTGGACTATTTCAAACACTGTTAGAGGCTTCTGGTACTTTTTTAAGATTTCTAGAAGGTTTACCAAGTAGAGGCCTCTGACAGTTTTAAATGACTCTTAAAGGCTTCTGGCACTTCTAAACGATTCTTAGAGGCTTCTGGAAAATTTTTCAAAATTTCTAAAATTTTAGAAAGTTGTTACAAATCTCTAAAGTTCTAAAAGATTCTCAGAGGTTTGTGCAAGATTTTCTAAGATTTCTGAAATGTTTCAAACGCTGTTAAAAGATTCTGGTACTTTTTCGAAGGCAGTTCTAAACAACTCTTAGAGGCTTCTGGAAAATTTTGAAAAATTTCCATGCAGTTGAGCTTCTGGCAACATTGCTCGCAGTTTTCACCTACTTGGGTGAAATGAACTTTCATCGTTATTTTTCCTGGCTCTTCAAATAGGAAAAAAAAACCCACATCGACCATCATATATCAAATATAACCTTCTTTAATGCTGGATCAGATCGTTTCTTTGGGAAGATGAAGGGAAATAAAAAGGAGTAAATCATCGACATCAAAAGAAGCTCACCTAAAATTAAATCCGCGCAGAATTAATTTCTCGGAATATTTCTTATTAAATTCAGCATCCGTTTGCTGAATCTAAAATTACGCCACGTCTCTTTAATAATCTAATGTATCTGGGATTCTGGTAACGACGCGTGCAGACGCCGAGGACGCCGGCTCTTTAAGATGCGCCGAAAACTATTACTTCAACTACATAAATTATCGCATCTGTTTGGTTGTTTTTTGGCTGGTTGAATGTGGCAAAAGTTACCCAACTTCATAAAACAAGAAAACAGTATAAATGAGTAGTTTTAAACTATCATTATAATCGTCTGAAGAATAATATGTGGGACCCCGCATATATAGAATAAAACACATCGTCTTGTTTCTTTTACCACAAGAATGGTCAAGAAACCGCAACTGAAAAGTTAATTGGGACAGATTTGTTACAATTTAGCCTCCGGCCCTTCATTATCCAATTGGCTGGAAAAGATTAGGACAGATGCTCGTAGTTGCCTGGTGCTTCGGCGTTTCAATTCGTGAAGAACCTGAACGCGAAGACGAAGAAGAGAGTGAAGGCTTAGTTAATCGTAAAGAGCTGGCAAATCTACAGCTTGGCAAAAATTCAAGTTCACCTACGTTGCAATTTGTCTTGCACGGTGAATAATGATGGCGTACCGAGTAGTATACCATCATTCATTACTGTCGATGGGACAATTTTAACTGGGGGCGGTCTATAACAATACGTATAATGTGCATAAATAGTAAAAGTCAATTTCGCTTCTCTTTGGTTTTGTGTTGATGACCGCTATGATGGAATTCATTTTAAGAGAGGATGAAATGTCTAAAAAATTGATTTTCTATTGTCAAGTAGTGAAATTATTGTCTTGGACATTCAAGGCGATAACTTTTTTCGTAACAAATAAGGAAATTAACATTACTAGAATTACATAGAGGTTATTTTATCTTGATGAAGTTGTTTTCATGATATACGTCACAACAATAGAATAATTGTAATGTAAATGTAATGGAGATAAAATTTGAGAATAAAATTTCAATCTCCACGAAGAAGACTTTTTGAAGTTTGCTAAATTAAGATAAGACAAGAAAGACGAATGACTGGTTTTAAATTTAAAACAAATTGCAATGGAAGACTGTGCGTGTGAATATTATGGTTCGATCACAAGTACGCCACCCATTCGAAGGGCTTTTTTACCATTGTCAATCCGAAGAATAGAATCGATTAGTTTGAGTGAATGATGATTGAATCGGACAATATTGAATACTGATGGGTATCGGGCTCACGGAGAGTCGCGATTCTTCGGTCAGATTGTCTAAATCGAGTCGGATGTTTTCCCGCGCAAGCCACGTCCCTATCTGACAGTTGATAGATCTCTTTCTTTTACATTATACATAATAATATCGCTACAAATAAAGGACGCCCGATGTTCCACATAAATCACGCGACATAACCTTCACCGGAGATATCATTATTTGTATTTAATGGGTTCCGATGAAATCTGGAGATAGAGGCGTCATTGTTGGAGGTAACCATAACCTCTTAACTCTTGGTATGTTTCCTCAGTAATGAGTGTTCAATTAAGGAAGTCGTTAAGGTATCTATCAGTATTCTTACACAACAAACACAGCTAAATATTTTTAATACTATTTGTCAACTTGGTTAACTATTTAGTTGAATTCCGTTTGACTCGAGGGGTAGATCGCCAAGGTAATTTGGTGTACACACTCGAGGTATTATGAGGCATTTGAGAGGATTTTGAGGCATTGTCTGTATATTTCAGTATATTTCAAAATGTAGTGTATTAATATAACAAAATTGGCTGAAAATTGAACAGAACAGCATAGGCACATGTAACTATTATGGTAAAATCTTTGTTACATGATATTGAGTTGAAACAATATTCATTACAAATTATTATAATAATTTACCAGTTTTTCAACATTTAAACTACATTTTTTAGGTCACGTGACTGTTTTTGAATATCAAAGTCACGTGATGTGTCTCTTGCAAATGTCTAAAATAATCTAAATTTAATTTACCAAATTTTTTAATTTTAAACCACATTTTAAGGGTCACGTGACTAATTTTGACAGACGTCAACTGGCCTTTACAGTGTTGCAAGACAATGCAGAATTGCATTTTCAACGTCACGTGCCGTGTATTTTGTAATTTTAAATTTAACAACATTTAATAATTAATAATAAATTTACCATTTTTCAAAGTTTAAACTGCATTTTGACGTTCACGTGACAGTTTTTGACAATGTCAACTGGCCTTTACAATGTTGCAAGCTCAAAAATTGAATTATCAAGTCACGTGACGTAGTTCTTACTACTGTGTAAATTTAAATTACCAATTTTTCAACTGTTTCTTTTAAATGATAAGTGTCTTTATTTGACACGTGCTAACTTGGTTTCTATGACAGTTAGAAGATTCGTGCAAACATCAAAAAATATTTTTTGTTTATCAGAATTTGGAAAAACAGTCATCTGACCTTAGAAAATCAATTTGAAGCTTTCGGCACAAGGTCCATTCAGGTGTCAAAAATTTGGTAAAACCTTTACGTTGTCACCTGATTTTAAGCTTTTGGGTTTTTAAAATTTGGAAAACCAGTCACGTAACCTGAGGAAGTCATTTTTATTGAATCATCATTATCGACATTTTGAGAATAGTCAAAAGTCATTTACAAATTGTAAAAGCAGACATGCTACTTAATCCAACCTAAAAACTGTCAGGTGACCATAAAAAAAATAATTTCAAGGGTGTATTTCATCAAGATTTATCATTATCTCAATACCAGGGGACTTATAACTAAATTTAAGAATGCCAAAAATGTGTAAACATTTGAAAGTATCCTAAGGCAGTTTAAATAATTTAAAGACATTTTGATGTATTTCAAGGCAGTTTGAGGCATTTTAGGCAGGTTTAAGGCATTATCACTTGTGAAGTATTTTAAAGACATTTCAAGGTATTTTGTAGGCAAAAAGACATTTTGGTGTACAAAAAATTAGACACTTTTGAAAGTGAAACCATCTATTTTACAGCACAAATTAGGTTGGAGCAGTTTCTGAATTAGTTTTTTGTCTAAAAGATTAGTGAAATCAGTAATAATAATATTGACAATAAAACATGTTGAAAACACAGAATTGATGAATAATATCCCATTAACCCATGGTTTACCATATACATGACATTTAAGGTAAACTTAAGTCAGTTTGTACAGTTACAAACTGAGAAATTACATCATCGTCCTTCGCAATTTTGCCAATACAAAAAGAAAAAAGTCGATATTATGGCTCTATAGATTTGATTGATGTGCGGCCATTTTCAATAATAATATGTAAAACCCGATTAGAAGACATAAAACCCAGTTGAGAACAAGGACAGTCCAGCAGTAAACTCCAGATGATTATATTAAGAAAACAGTTGTTTATGTTGAAGTTAATGACTAATTAGTTTTGTTTATGGCATAAAAGGAATTTATGCGATGTATAAAGTTTATGATTTGCGTTGGACGTTAAAATGGGATTTAATATTAAAAACGTAATGAAAATGTTGTGAACTCCGAGACCGCAACTTATTCGGGAAACAATGAAACAACAAACTAACGAAATCGTTGTGCTTCTTAAGCCAGTTTATAGTTCGGGAAGCTATTAAACCGGGAGGCGCTACTCCACGATTTTAACTACATCATACAACCACGTGTTTCTAAATATTTTGTTAACGCAAATCTAAAACAAGCCGTTTAATTGCAATTCCCGGGGCCCTTTTATGACGTTGTTTCGATTCGGGCTGGAATTTACTAATTTGGATCGTTGCCAGATAATTAAACGTTCTGAAATATATTGCAAGGAATGATATTAAAAAAGCGCATTTTGGCTACTTTCCAACTGTTGTTTTATACGAGAAAATTGGCGATATTGACTTTTGTTTGTTCATTTTTTTGTTACTGGAGAATAAATCGAAAATGTTTTTGAACTTATCCAAAATTTTGTGTTTACAGAAATCATAGAAAAAATTTATAATATATTAAACTTAAAAGTATCAAGTATCATTCAAAATGTAAATTTGCGTCAAATAACAGCGTGTAAAAACTGTCTGTATTAGTAAATTCATTAAATAAACTCACCCTAACCAAAACCAAAAAAACACTGAAAGTTCGGTATTTTTTGAAAATTTTTAATAAAATAGGGACATGTTGATTATAAGACAAAAATTCGCTTTATCTTCAACCATTTGTCTTCATCACAGTCTTCCAAATATGGTAATTTCCAATGTTTAACATGGTCAATAACTCGAAAACGACAACATTTAGAGAAAAACTGATCAGAACAAAACTTATCTAAACTTCAGAGAGTATTCTGTAAATTTAAAGGTCAAATTTACCGGTGAATGGAGCTTTCAAGGGAGCTGTTCTATGATTTTTTATTCCATTTTCTATTAGAGAAAAGAAATTGTTCAGTTTGCATAAATTTGTTTATTTTTTGTAAAATTTTTAAAGATCAAATTGAAAACGCAAACGTCAACTTTTTACAGAGTTGCCGGATTGTTTTCATATTTGATTTGATCTGGGCACGCCGATGTCAAAGTGGACTTAGCCAATCAGGATAGTGGCTACGAACCAATTTTTTTATTTGTAAATAGGGAAAATGCTGGAAATAATTTTCAGCTTTCTAAATCCACCGCTAGGGGGCGTTTCGATACCACTAAAATGAAAAATGTCCAAAAACTCTAAAAATCTCTTCAAATAAAGTGGTGGGAGTAGTCCAAAGTTTGCTTTGAAAGAAATGAAATATCTCAAAAACGGCTAATTGTAGAAACTTCGTTTTTGCGGCATTTTAAAGAGCATTTTCTGTGCTGTAGATTGTCCCAAAACAATGTTCCATTTAGTTTTCGGTCTTTTCGATAGAGGACGTTTTTACAAAAATTGCACTTTTATCTAAGATATCTCGAAAAAATCAAATGCAATGATATAGCTTCCTATTACTTATCCTAATTGCCGTATTTTTGAAAAATAGAAAGAAGAGATTTTGAATTTTTTTTGGTTCACAAACTTGAACCGAAGAATATTGAAATTTATGACGTCATACTAATTCACTTTGATTTTGCCTATAAAAAATGACTCTGATTTACCACAACCCAGCTTATTATTATATTATCTTATACTGATGGTTCATGTATGTTGAGAAAGTGTTGCAGGTGCCAGACTACTTATTCTGTCAAGAGTGTCAAGTCAAGTGTCATAAATGTCACTTGTGAAGTGAGAAGGGGAGGGAGAAACTGTAAAAAAAACTGATTGAGTGGTTGCTTGGTTAGAAAATGTCATTTTATTAAACTAAATATAAGAAAATGTGTGATGGGAAGTTTGGCCTCTAACAATGTAAATGTTGCTGTTATACATTTTTAGAAATTCCCTGAACATAGCAAATATTAATAAATTTTCTGGTTTAAAACTTTAAAAACTGATTCACATGTCACTTGATTTGACTATAAATTAAGATATTTGATTGCTGGAATGTAAATAATACATTTTTTGTTTTTATTCAAAAAAACGATTCGTCTTAATGTAAATCAGTGTGAAAATAGCATTTTCCGCACATTAAAATAATTTAAATAATATAATTGCAGACATTGCAGTGGCCGGCTTTAGGATTTATATAACTTTTTTTTTATCATCCTTTTAATTAACTTTGTTGGTCACACTAGACTATAAAACCACGATGTATGCACGTTGTATACCGGACAACGTCGATGTTGGGTAATTAAATTTGCCATTATACATATTAATGAAACTTGAACCTGAAAAAATCTATTATTTTACGCTTTTGAGTAATTGATTTTCCTTTATCTTGGCACTCCTTTATTTGACATGCGGTATAACGCTAAGTTGAAGTTTTGTGCAAAAAGCAGTTAAATACACATAATCAGTCAGATTGTCATTTAGGAGTTGTCCTGTTATTTGCGCTGTTTTTTAATACAAATGGACAGCGTTGCCAGTTCTAACACAGCTTGCCAAAGTGAGTTGAAACAAACCGGGCCTTGTATTAACAATTAAAACTGTTTGGACGTTATAAGTCAATTATACGGGCGTTTTACGACTCGACGTTGCCGTTTGCGACGTAACGTCCTCACTTGAACTAGGACAGAGTACACAAAAGAGCTGTTGGTTTTTGTCTAGGCGTTTATAATGTGACGTGTCAATCCCGTTTAAAGCCGGCTATATTAGCAGCGAGTGCCAATTCTTCGGCTGGGTTATCTTTCATTCCGTTACTATTCCGTTGCGACGTTGCCGCGACCGCGCCGCATCCTCAAGTTCAATCTCTTCAGGGCGTAAACGTGTATAAGAAGCGAGATACTTCTTCGAATTCTGCATAAAGTAATAACAATATTGAAACCTTGAAGAAGGCGAGGCGGCCGCTGCTATAAAACCGAACAATGAAGTGAGGGCGTGACCGTCGTCGCGGACCAATCGCGGCCGTGCCCGTTTCGCTTTTGTTTTACGACTCTGCGGAATTAAACCGCCAAATTTAATTACATGACATTAAAGTTCGGCTGCGATAGGACTGTGACCGCACAATGGCTGGCCGTTCTCTTAAAGACCAATTCATTTTGTTTTTTTTTTCTTCCTGGAAGAGTGTTTAAAAACACTCATCAGAACTCAGAGAATTTTCTAGGCCACAGATCAAAGATTATGTTGGAACATAACGCTCCAAACTGTCAAATATCAGTTGTTAAGTGACGGCCATTACCACCGCCTACTATACTAGAAAGCCTAGAAGGTGCTTGTCAAAAATTCCAATATGGCGGAAATAGTGGTGACAGTTTGCGTTTGTTTGCATTGTGGAAATTGAGTTTTTGAGGATTAGATGAATTTTTACGGTTTAAAATCAACACTTGAGGTTATTTGCGTGAGTTATTTTTGTTTGCTGCCGTTCATAAGTTTTTCAAGCCACATTGTAACAGCAATTCAGGAAAAAGCCCAACCGTGTCAATTTTTTACTTTACAAAAAACCGGATCTAACTCAACAGTGGTCGAACACTTTGAAGTGGAATGATTTTACTCCAACACTACACTCAATGGTAAGTACAAGTGCTTTCTAGTACAATAAACTTATTAGGTACTTGTTACATGCACAGGTATGTGAGTTACATTTTAAAGCATCCTTCATTGGGAGAGCAACAAAAATAATTTTGAATGAATTTTCTTGGTAATAACATAAAGCCCATTTACCAGCTTTGCTTACCTAGTTTCAAGGATTTACAGATTTTCTTGTATTGAACAGTGTTTAAACTAGTTTGCTGTGTGTTGTACTTTCCAGGACAAATGTTGTAACCAATTTGTTTAGGCTGGACTTGATTGTGTATAAAAAAAGCTCTATCTATACATATCTGGATCAGGAATGAACCTTTTTTTGATTTTTCAGTCACAACTTGCAATCAACTACACGAAATAATTTAAAAAAAATATATATTTCGTACTGCATCTGCATACGTTTATCTATAAAACAAAAACCGCTAACGCCGCCATTAAAAGTGACATTTTAGGCTTTCTAGTATAGAGGGCGGTGCCATTACGCATTTAAGAAAGAAACAGTGTTGTCACGTCAAGAAAAGGTAATGCTATAATACGACAGAAAGTTATCGTATTTACACGTCACTGAAATGTTATTTTTAACATACTTTTCTCGTGTTTAAAAATTACGAATGTGAATATGGCTGCACATCATTACCCTAAAAACAGGCAGCGTTGCCATGTTGCCAGCATTATAAATACAAACTTAAATTGAAGATTTTTGTGAAGAACAAAGACGGTAAAAATACAATAAAAAAATTGTGTTTTCTTTGCAACAAAGTTTTGTTAAAAAAAAGTTTGAAGGAATGAACAATTTTACCATACTAATACTGGTTTTACCATAGATAAAACATAGCACATTACTCTTGTGGAATGGCAAAATTAATGGACTCGTATGATTACCAACACATTTCACTCGTGACTAAAAATGCTTATACTGCACTAGTAATGTAATATGACCAGAAGTCAATTATTTAAATTTTTTCGTATATCTTAGTGTAAAATTATAATCTGCATTTTGATTCAAAATAAAGCCAGCAAAGTTTCCATTGTGATTTGAATTATGTCAAGCTAGTGTCAACTAGAGAGAAGGAAAACAAAATGTACTCTCCCTCTCCTATACATTATCTTTATTTTATGGATCAAAGTTTTGTATTATTTGGGTGATGTGATATAAAGGCTACATTTGTCAAAATATATTTTCTGAAAGAAATAATTAATTTAGGCTATTTCTATCTCAATTTCAGCATTTTGAATCCACTCCGAGAGAGTCAAAACAATTTCCAGGGTGTTCTAGGAGCTTCTCCAAAGTTCTAAAACGTTTCAGGTCTCTACAACGTTTTGGCGAGTTCCAGAAATTTTTATCAAAGATCTGAAAGATTTTGGAAAGCCCTGCCAAACTATAGAAACTTCTTCACAGATCTGGAAGGTTTCGAAACGTTGCCAAACTCTCTAGAACGTTCTGAATAGTTTTAGAAGCTTCATAAAAGATCTGAAAGCATTTGAAACGTTGCAGAAAGCTCTAGAACGTTCTGGCATGTTTCTTCTACAGAGATCTGGAAGGTTTTATTTTTCCATGGGAAGCCATTTGTAGGTTTTTTGTGACGCTAATAATACATATTTTTAAAATCACCCTGTACCTCAGAAACGGAGGCAGTTGTGGAAAGTACGACTGCTCCATCGTTCCTTTGAGCACCGAGAATGAGCACCGAGTACCCCGTAAAATTATCGAATTTAGGTCATCCTGTATGTAGGTACTTTTACAGCTCAATATTTGCTGGGTATTCGCAAAACCTTAAAATAATAAATGTCTAAACTTTTATTACTTTCTCTCCACGGTGACCAACGAAATTGTAGGTAATTCTCAGAAAGAACACCATAAATCAACTAATATTAGTTCAAATAGGTTGTCGCCAAAAAGGTCCTTTCAATACCTATATTAGAACCATCCTTGAATTCCTAGACCTTTTACTATCTTACATTAAAATTTCATCAATAAAAAAAAACTTAGAGATGCGCAACACAGAGTGTAAACATAAGCACAGGCGCAGGAACAATAAGGCTGCACCGTGAGAAAGCTCTTTGATATCACATGATTGCGTGCTTTGAAAGCGAGCCCGCCGATTGGATACAAGATCAGTGGGGACCACGCCCTTTTATATCCTCGATTCCGGGGTAATTTTGATAGAGCAACTCTCCACGATCCAATAAGAGGGCCAACGATGCATATACAGATTATAGAGCTGGCGCACTTTCGCTTGTATCGTGTTTATTGTCGAACAAGAAAATATTCCATTACTTAACCTACTAAATATACAGAAATCGACACATTTCTAATGATTTAGATTCTGAGTGGTTTTAGTACCTGAATGACTAACAGCCTTTCCCACACACACACACACACTCGTAAAGTAAGAATAGTGTACCCATATATAAAGGTCGAACTTGTAAATTAAGCTCCATTATAAGATTCGTATTTCTGGTGTTAATTTAATGCTTTAAACATGTTAACAATTCATTTGCATATACGGCAGTGAGATTTTGAAAAAGGTGATAATTATTCTAGTCTGTAAAAACAACTCACTTTGTGTTATGGTGCCTACGCCACTGAACACTAAAAATATATCGGAAAGGGTCTTCGGGCAGGTCAAAGAGATAATAAAAACCGTTTTTCTACAAATGCAATTGCCTTTACCAAGCAGGCTAAACAAGCTTTATAAGTCTCTAGGAGGATTATTAAATCAATATTTGCCCATACCTGACTGCATTCTGCAGCAAACTCTGCCTTTAGTTTATCGGAATCATTAAGGTGGTTTCGAATGTTTCTAGGAAATTGACTCACCCCCAAGATCAAAAATCTAGGTTCCGATGCTTAGAAAAAGTCAACAATAACAGCCATAAATTTCAGGCTTTCATTGCGGAAATAAAAATACATTTTGTGTTAGTATTGCTGTTAGCAGCCAGTGGCGTATCTTCAAATAATCTTGACCTCCAAATCAGTGGTTCCTTCGAAACACTGCATCAGTTAAGTGTATAAGTAAATAGATCGAATTGCAAAGCAATAGTCAATTTGTTGACCTTGTTAGAGTGTGTTTCATTAATATATTGCAGTATTCTACTAAAAAAAGTTAGTTTCAGTTAAAAGTTGTTAAAAGTTTATGAAACAATCATGTGGCAGTGAAATATGTCTGTAGTCTAAAATTAAAAGTACAGAGGGAACATTAAGGTCGAAGGTCTAAACAAAGTGTCAAAAGTGGTCAACACGATCATGTGACAACAATTCAATTTGGATTTTAGATGTCTTTTATTAGCAAATCTAAAATTATGCTCTCGTTGTAACTATTTCTTCAAATTCAAGTTGAATGTCATGTGAGCCTTGAATATATTTTTTTCCCAAAACAATTTGGAAAGAAAAAGTTTGTTTAATCTCATTTGACCATCATAAACTTACAAATTTTGATAATTTTTTATTCAAATTTCTGACCTTCAGTTATAGGAATGTGGAACCAACTGTTAATAGATAACAGTACAGTTTCATACTCCCTTAAAATGTTTAGAGTGTAATAATGCGTTTGAATAAAAACAGAATGTATGAACAAAACCACAAACACATCCAAAATAGCGACTGACTAACTAGAAACAAATAAAGTAAGTTCAAACTAACCTAAAAAAAACATTACCAAACAAATTACACGTGGATAATCTGTCAATCCAATAATCGCGCCACTTAATTAGCATGTGCCAACTGGCAATTACCCATTTTTCAATTCATAATTCACTCTCTATGCAGAAACGCCCACCTAACTGACATTCACCGTACAATGTACGGTTTGACCTTTCAATTCTCACAAGTATCGTTCAAAAATTCGTTTGGCGGGAATTTCCATTAATATAGCATAAATACATTGCAGTGACTAAACATCTTCATATTGGTGTGTGTTTGCTAAATGTGTTTCATATTATTTGGATTAAGTTTGCGAAAAAGTTTTAACAAGCGGACATTTGTACACACCTTTAGTTGCCAAAAATATGATAATTACTATGGGTTTACCCAGAGTTTACATAATAATTGCAATGGAAACTTGTTTAATGTTATGCAAGGTTTAGAATTGGGCACTAGTTTTGTTAATGGTTTTTTTTTTATTAGGAAATCATAAAATATTTTTAAAGGAATAACAATTTAGTTAGAAATACTACTTGTATTACAGTTACAGTTGATAATATCTTGGATAATACAGATACAGTTTGTGAAATATTGTCACTTTTCATATAGAAGAAACTAGGAAACTTTATTCTTATCTTTTTTGTCTTGTATTTGCTACACAGATTAAAAAGTTTATAAATTGAGTTCTTAGCTTTCACCATTCAGTACCTAAATGAGAAAATTATCCAAAAAGTGCGAAAGATATAAAAAAACATGTTTGTAAATCAGTGTCACAAAGAAAAACTGTGGATTTTCATAAAAACAGAAACAGAAAAATAAAAACGAAACAGGGTGTCAAACATTTAACTTTTTTAGTTTTTTGCTTCTTAGGAACTACAGGACCTGGCTTATGTTATTAACTTTACCACTATTAATGGCTACTTTGGTGCATTTTACTCGAATTTATTATACATGAGTGACATGACACTGGTAGATACCTATTTTAAGTTATGGTAAACATTTTTTCTTCGGTTTTTTTCTCTCTAATTTTCAGGTTACTAAGAAAATTGGAAATTTGACAGCAAATTCTAACGCCCTAATAAATTTTTACCAAAAAAATGTTGGTAGTTTCTTGCTAATTTTCAAGAAAAATAGTTTTTTTTTTTTTAACCAAAACCTCGACAAAAACAGATATTTTGGGAACATGTTTTCAATTAACAATTTTCAATTCAATTAACACAGACCAGTTGATTGTTGATTTTTTTATCTTTTCGGTTCATAGAAACCCATTTTTATCGAAAACAGCTGACTTTAGAGCAATGAGTATGAAACCAACTTGTTTGAGGTAAAAATTATTGGTGCTTCAAAATTGGCTGTTCAATTTCCAAATTCTGCAATATGTTAAAAGTTGGAAAAAAAATTCTCAAAAAAACACTTACAATGATTCGAAGGATAAAAGCTAGTAATTATTATTTTAAATTGCCAATTTATCAGATTATTCCACTCAACCATGGTAGCGTTATAGAAAAAAATATATTCAGGGAATATTTCCCTCATGTGTTAAATGTCCCATAGGAGCAGTGCATTTTCACCAGAATGACAGCGATAATTTCGTCCTCATGGAATCATTATAATGCCACTGTACGATTGGTATATATGGTTAATCTCTTAAATATACTTCGACCTAATAAAAATGAGACTTTTTGGTGACATTTCGAGAAATAATCTCATTAAATACCTACTGTGTTTGTTTTGCAAAACATGCTATCATGAAAATTATCGGTAAGTTTAAATCGGTAAGATTATTTTATTTTTAAATAAATATTAGAAAATGGTTTTACAGTTTTTAGGATTAAGCCAGGGATTAAGTAAGGTTAAGAGTTAATGTTCTTCCTTCATATTTCGCAAATAAACATAAACACTTCCAAGTAGGGTTGTTAAACTTCATGAAATATACAACTGAGTTGAAATTTCACCAAAGTGGTAATGAAATTTCGGATGCCATCTGAATAACAAGCAAATAAACTTAATGAAACTTATAAATATTCATAAAATTTCAATAAATTCATACTGACCATGAAATTTCTAGGTGTCCCATAGTTAATAGACTTGATTTTTGTCAAGGCATTGCATTTGCATAGTTTTCATTCGTAATTTTATTTAAGCCTTTAAAACAAGTCTCAAATATTGCACTTAGAAATGAACATTAAATAGACTTATGTCAATTTTTTTTTCCGTTGACAAGAGAATTGGAGATTGAGAATCAAATTAGTAAAATTCAAATAGTTATGAGTTTTGAGGTTAGAATGTTTTTTATTTTATGGTAATCCGAGTGGTAATCAGAAGTTTTAAGTTGAGTATTAAGACATGACATATCAATAAAAGAGAGAAATTTCATTTGTCAATAATAATTCTTTCTTAACTGAAACAATTGAAATATTCAAGGAAATGTCCATGAAACTGTAATAAACCATAAAATTTTTGAAATTTCTTAGATTTCATTGAAATTTCAGATATTTCCGAAATTTAAAGGGGGGATTGCGGAAAGATTCAGAAATTTCATGAAACTTCTGATTGTTTCAATTTGAAATGTTCATATTAACAACCCTACTTCCAAGATCATCATTCTGTTTCATATCTTGACAGCATACTACTAGATTAAAGATAGAGTGAAATGGAAAAAAGTATAGACCGGTCCAGTTAAAAAAATTGACAGCTCATATGAGAATAACACAAATAAGCCGGTGAACACTGTCAACTTATGGGGCTAAAATAATATACAAAAAGAAAATTGTCGCAAAATCTTACCACTGGACTATCGTCGCCCAAATCAGCTTCTCGTTCTTGTGGTTCCATTTCCATTGCGTAAACCTGAACCGGATCCCTGTTTTTGACGCGAATTTTGGATGCCAGATCGCAGAATGCGTAGTCAACGCACCCCGCACTAAACACAATCGGAAATAACGGTCAACAAATGATTCGCGACGCACTCAAATCGGGCACAACAAAACCACTACAAAGTCAAAAAAAAAGTTGTTTTTGTTCGATCAAATTGTAAACTCACTACAATGTTTTAAAAGCCGCGCGTAGGAATTCGTGACGCACAGCAACCAGAACGGAACCTACCGCTTTGGTTTGAATGAGCGTGCCGATTACGCTACCTAGCGTGCTTTCCCCCAGTTGACAGTTTGGCGTCGACCAATCACGTCGCCAGGAGGAGCCACGATAAGTGGAGGGGTGGATCTTTAGACCGCGCCGTGCGTAATTATACGTTTTTATCGCATACATTATCCAATCGTTTTCCATTGCATACAATGTGGATTACGCGAGGTGGATTTTTGATTTTACGCCGGTGAGATATTGGCATCTCTCTTCGATTTATGGACGATATTTTATGATCTGAGGTGCACCCTAATCATAATAAACACGGACTTTTTTACGGGAAATTATATATCTATACCAAGCGGTTTATTTAGTGCCCCTTTTGAATATTACTTCTGCTAATCGATTTTCTTTTTTAATATCTTCCAAGTTTATTGCTTTTGAGTGTATTACTGTTATTTAGACGGTATTACTTTTTCTACGCTTCAAACACAAATTTTAATTCAATTCTTGACAATTGTTCACTTTTTTAATGTGCAAGACAATTTTTAAGACGGACGACACTGTTCTGTCAATGTCAATAATCTTGACAGTTTTTTCCGAATTATGAAATTATGAGGCATAATAGGTAGATCTAACTTGAAATTTTCATCCTATAACCCTTAAAATAACAAAAATATGGATATTTCTCGAATTTGTTCTCTTTTTTGAGTTTTTACATTGTATCAACCCTTTTTCACACATCAATCAACACAAATCAATTTTCCGCAGTCTGCAACTTTTCTTTTATGTCAGATTGCACCGACGTATAATATTAAGGGCACCCTAAGGTTCACCTAGGCTAAGTTGTAATTTGACTGTGATAGATCATGTGCAAAATGTCATAGTCAAATTAAAACCTATAGTCTAGTCAGTCTAGTCCCATATTTCCTTGTAAATCATATTTAACCGGACACCCTGTATAGGAATCTGGGTTTATTGTCCAACGACCATTCAGAGTTAATTTATGACCGCATGCTTTCAGGACACCCTGTAAACAAAGGCTCATTTCTGAAAATTTCAAAAATGTTTCATTTTGTTGCCAAATTTGTATGCAATAAACTCATTTTCATTGTGATTTTGAAAAACGGTTTTTATTGGCCTATTTGGGTTGCATATTTTTTCATAAAAAATAATGTCATGCTATTCCATTTGGAATTTAGGTCAAGGTGACAAAAGTAGTCCCCTGGAGAAGAAGGATTCAACCAAATTAAATATATTTTGGTTGAATCTTATTGTCCAAAAAATGACTTCAACGAGACCAAATTTGTTACAATCAGTCAAACCACGTTATTGCAAAAACAATTGAAATTATTGTCTAGGTCCGTTCTTCTTGACCGATTTACCTATAGTATTTTTTTTACCCCAAAGTCATAGGATAAACCAGTTCCCGAGATATGACCGAGTAAAGTAAAGTCCTTATTGGTTTACCCGTTACATAGGCAAACTTGTGGTAAACATCATCGCTCTATAGACGAAGAACCTCAATTGGATAATCAACGTCATAAACCATGTAAAATGTCAAAGTAAAAGGTTAATTACATCCAATAGCAACGCTCATAGTTAACTACGTCATATACTGCCCGCAAAATGGCGCGAAATGCAATTTAAATCTAATCATGAAACGTAACGTTTCATAAAAACTTCAGCAAGTTTTACTTTTGGTCGAAATTTGAAAAATAATATAATTTTGCACTCATATTTTCTATTCCAAATGATAAATAGTTATTTGCCCAGATAGGGAGGAAAGTGCAACTTTTGCTCCGGCGAACAAAATCAAAGTTCAAGGGTGCAAAAAGCAGTTTACTCCAGAGTTGATGATCTTTATGAATCAAGCAGCAGTTAAATATTATGTTAATACCTGGCTGAAAAAGTATGGTGTTGTTACTAAAGATATGTTTGTCAATTTGTTAGTTATCTTTAGACAGTGTGACTTTTACTGGTGGCACTTTTTCTCCCTAGGGAGGAAAATACTTTCAGTCTCTCTGGTGACACTTTCACTTCGTAGGTAGTGAAAGTGACATTTTCATCTCTCAAATGAGGGTGGAAAAAGAAAAAACTATTTTTTTTTTAATTTGTGAGATAGAGGGCTATTAAAAGTCCTCTGATGTTAGGAGCTGATGCCAAGGTATTGGATACACGAAACATCAATGAGTCTTTAAAATTATTTCTAAATGCATTGGCATTAATCGTTTCACTAATTTGAAAACCTAACAGGTTTTACAGAAAGTTTAATCTTTTTAATGTACACATTATAAAGAACACTTGATCAGCAAAAGTTTGTAAAAGATTATGGAAAGTTGACTTGTTTATTGATTTTAATATGAAAACTACTGATAGTAATATGGTTAACTAGATTTGTAATATCTTGAGTTCTTCAAAAGCATTGTCTTCTGAACACATTTTGCAGATAATTCCCATTTTGGTGATAGACTATACGTATTAGCGTGACCAGAAACATCTAATTGTATCAAATGAATAAGCAAAATGGTTTCCAAGCAAAATAATAATTGATGGATAAAGGGACCGCCACCGCTAAATAAGGCGAACCGTTCGAAGTTTCCGGAACGAAAATTAATGGAAATTTCTCTATATCGCTCCAGCGGTGACAAGCACCGACGATCAATCAGCACCAAACCGCGCCAAATTACGGAATTCCGGATGCTGAATCGTCCCGTTTCTGTCTTTCTCGCTCTTGAAGCGGATACAGCGTTTCTGTTTCAGGATCCCGAAAACGACAGGACCAGTTTCGTTTGATTCCCGGTTTCGGACGGGCCAATTACTGGTCTTCAAAGGCCAGAAACTCAGCTACATAATGATTAATTATTGTTGTTAAATAATATAACTTTGTTATTTGCTTACTAAACTCTTCTTTTGATTTGAGTACCCTAGGTACGTATCAGCTTGGAAATGTTGCATTACAGAAACAGGACACTCTATAATGACCAATGTCATATTGCATCTGATCTACCTAATTAGAGGAAAAAACTATATCATTATTAACTTTGATAACTGAAAGACTAAAAAAGAGGCGTCCGGCCTGTGTATAATACTCTTAGGTCCCTTCAGTTTGGGTTTCTAATTCATTTGCAACGGATAACCTTTGATGAGACGTGTAAGCAGACTGGAGTAGTAGATAGAGAACGTTTAATATCAGCGTCAGGAAGAGCATCGTTAATCTTGCACTGCCTACTCTGAATGTAATTATCGGGAAAACGTGGAATACTTCCCGGATAACATCAACCGACTTGTTTTACCATTCAGATAAACGATATATGCGGCTACTGCGGGTTTTATCAAGTGGGAAAAGCCTTTATATCCAGGTAGGTGGGACGAATTTCCCATGGTTAAACAAAACGGCTACCGGGCTTTAGAGAGAATTGAAGAGGTCCACCCACTTAAAAATCGTCATTAAAGAAGCCGAATGGAGCATACGAATTAAAAAACAACACCGCGGCGTACCATACATGCATTAATACAAACAGACGGCCTGATATAAACTAACACTGAGCGTCCGATGTTAAAACAAAGTTAATATTGATAATTTTGAGTTCTTCGAGATATTCTCAAGAAAGTGAAGGCCAATATTGACACAGCATTTATAGTCCGGACGTTCGACTCCACAAATAGGGTTCGACCCAACCTGTTAATTACTCAGATATGTGGTTAATGCACACAGATGACCACTTATAACTTGATTGATATTTATCTTTGATTCCTGTATTGTGTTCCCCGACTTCGCTAACACGATCCGTGTTTATTTCTTATTTTGAGGCCGTGTTTACCCATGGCGAGGTCCCTTTAAGTATATGTGTCTACGGTCCGGCCTGGTAGGCCGCGCTTTATTTGTGCTTTAATTAAATGTACATATCTTGGTCGAAGACTTATTAGGCTAAGGTTCCAGGAAGATCTCATACTTTCACGTTGACGCCTCTGTGCATTTTAAAAATTCATAACTTTTAAAAAACACATTTTTATACATTTAAGTGGGTGAAAAAGAAAATTATGACATTTTGAAACTGATAGGAAGATTATATTTGGCCAATAACAGGCATTTTGTCGAAAATCTTTGAGGTCTTGTCGAAAAGTGTTTTTGTATTGCTATTATTATATTGTGTGTTGCATCTAGTTGCGCTTTCAACCAACGAGGATAGGGTGATTGCGCCAGTAGTCGGCATTTTTTGACAAACTTTTTAACTTTGACTTGTTATGCCATAGATTTTGGACTATTTTTCATTATTCATTCCTTAACCTGAACATCAGAAAGCCTGTAGATTTGGATATAAAAGAAAAGTGACAATTGCAAACTAAATTTAAACTACTTATTTTTCTTTTATTGTTGTTTAAGTGAATAGCACCTATAACGGAGTGTTCGAAGTTTATGAACGGGTTGGCTGAAAGATTCATAGATAAAGGAAAAAAGATTCTTAATTTTTGAGATTTTTTAGTCATTTCTCTATGGAAAGATTCTAGTTAGTCCGGACGAACTTGGCGGCGCCACTACTGTTTTCAAGCCAAGTTAGATTGTCAAGTGTTAAACACTTTTTCCACAAGAACATATTAAAGTAAAGTTTTTTTTGAAAGCGGTTTCAATTCTAAGACATCCTCTAGAAGCATCATTTTACTGTCTTTGCAAGGAACCCCATTGACTGTACCATAAAATTTTACTGGCCATATGTGTCTTATTAAATATCACTTCATAACGGTAGTACTGTGATTTTATGGAGTTGCTTTCACTTTAACAATTACTTAATAAAATGACGATAAATATGGTATAATGTAATATAATGTTTGACATAATAAAAAATTGTATTCTCAATTATAGTTTAGACCTACATTTGGCTAAATTGAATACAAAAATATATAACGCTTATTTTTATCTAAATAACATCACAATACCAGATCACATTTTAACAATAAAGAATAGGCTAAATCAACAAAAAAATGTTGTCTAACAAATTATTGTACTAAACAAGAAGTATTGCATTTTTGACATTAATTGGTTGCTTTTCAATAAATAATACAATATTTTGAACCCTAATAAGTTACTATAGTTCTTACTAACATAACAAAAAAAACAGGAATGTAATAACTTTGGATTTGAAAGCTTGCGTTACACTCAAATTCTATATCTAAAGGATTAAAAAAAAATCACATTGCTAATAATTATTTTCAGTACTAAAATTTCTAAATCCGGCCTTATAGACTGTGTCCTTCAAGTAAAAATCCTTACCAGAGTTAGTCACCTCCAAAGCCAACTGACTGAAACCGAATTGGCTCGCTAGTCGATATTTCAAAAGCGGCGATTCCACCAGCTTAATTATATGTTTCATACTATCGAAATTCTCTTTGGTGGCCGTTGTGATACAAAATTTTCCCGCCACATCCTGGATTAACTCGTCCGTCACCCCGTTAATTGTCACATAATCGTCAAAGTACTGCAGTTTATTGTTGACCATCACTTGATCGTACAACACATCTGACCAATCGGGAGTGTAGTTGTATGCTTGCGTGAGAATGTTTGATTGATGGAAACTGTAAATATTAGTTACTCTTAGTAAATCTCAATAAGATAAATCTTGATCCTGTCATAAAATTATAAACACTGTAGTGGTCCTTAACAAAAATGTCAACGTTGAGGAAATGTGACATAAAATGAAAAATAACAATAAAAACAATCCTACCAAGTTACCAGTAAAAATCAGTAGTCCTATCTGAGGCCATCCTTCTAACTAATAATATCGACGCATAATAAACTTTATGACCAATCTTCGTTCATTCATTTACCTTAAATCATTGCTGATAAGCTTAAGCACTTTCGGATGCGTCAAATTCAGTAAACTAGGAACAGTGTCACCGTCGTTGACGTTCTTCAACAAAGACTTCTGTAATGCCAACAGTTCAGCCTGTTTGACAGCGTTCATAGCGTTGTTCAGCTTTTCGCCGTTTGAATGAAATTTTGCTGCCATTGCATACTTATCCAACGCCTATTACAAGTAACATTTATTACTATTAGAATAGTGTACAATGTCCAACATACGTTCTGTAACAATAAGTGTGTTCCGTGGCTTTTAGTCAGCAACAAAAAGTCAAAACTTTGTCCTTGATTCGACTTGGCGTTCTGCATTTCGGCTAGTGCGATGGCCAGGAGATTTTTTATGCAACCCTGAGCCTCTCGTTCCCAAATGGTAGCAGTTTCTGAGTATAAATTAAAGTGAACTGCCACCAATTCGTAAAGTTTTCGATCATCGGGACAGAACTTTTTTAAGTATTCAATGCAGGCTGTTTTAAGTCTTTCATCCCTTTTAGAAGCTTTGCTTAGCAGAAACTCAAACTGGTCGTTTTGCTTTAGAATACTGAAGACGTAGTTCAGTTCCGTGTAACGTCCCACCCCTATTTGGTTACATTATAATTCTTGTAATAAAACTTTCAAAGTGACATATTTACCAGTTAGTAGGCGTACAATCAGCTTCCAGCTGTGGACTTTCAGTAAAAGCTGAATAACATCACCGCACTTTCTTAAAATCGTGGAGATTCCTTCCATGTTACAGTCGTTGGTAAAGCAAGTGTGCGCGGCAATTAAAAGCTCCACAACCAAAGCCATTTCGCTAATTTTGAAGTTTCCAGTATCACTACACGCATCTCCAATTTGGCTTAACTGTTGCTTGTAAACTGCACTGGCATAGTTATAAAACTTGTAACCCAAAGTGGAACATTCTCCTTTGACCAACTTTAAAATTAAATGAAATTGATCCACCACTTTAACATCCCACAGAGTGAAAATTTCGATTTTTGATTTAGCGTAAGCGGTGGCCGCGCTCACAAATTGGTCACACATAAAATCAGTTACCTTTTTAAAAACCTTAAGTTACAACCAAAAATCAATGATAAAAACTATACTTACATCCTCTTGGGACCAGTCGAAAGCTTCAAGAAAATAATAAACAACTTCCAATTTGTTGTTACAATCATCACGCAGAGCGTTTTTTAGTAGTCCGATATAATCAGTGTTAGAGACCACAATGTCGTAAGACAACTCGATATTAGTGCTTATTTGGTACTTCATTAACACTGTGTAGGCCAGATCTGCTCCGTGATTCAGCTTTTCAGTTAAGGAATGAATTAATCCTACAGTTGTGTGGGCGGCAGTTTCTGTTTCTTCCTCAATTAGGTCTAAGTTTGAATCTAAATTTATAATTGAAAATTCATTTTTGTTAATGTCAAAACTTGGTTAAACACTGTTTGAAGTGGTATTGACTAGAGATGGCCCAAGGTAAGTAACAAAGGATTTACGGAAAATGGTAAATTATCGAGAATTTTCTTTTACTAATGATCTCAGAATTTTGAATATTTCTTCTTCGTTAAATTCTCATTATTTGTCAGTTGTGACCAAGAGTAGCATCTGATTTCACAAATTTGTCTCCATATAGCTTTAAACACAACTTCCAGTGTAATTTCACAAATTAGCAACTATTTGTACTGTACGGGTTTCAAGTGTTAAATTGTTCCTTATCCTCTCAAATTTCCCTCCATGGAGTATAAAGACTAATTACCGTGTAGTTTCTCCAAGAAACACTTCTCATAAAATTCCTTTAATTCACTTGACATTTTCTCCAAAAATAAATTTCTGAGAAATGTCCATCTCTAGTATTGACTACCTCTACAAACAGCTTATCGGGGGAAAAATTAGATGCACAAGGGATATTTGGTAAGATTATTTCCTGAGTTAAATAAACATTTTATTTTAATTAAAACAATAAGAATAGTAATTAATAAGAACAATAACTTTCAAGGTAGAAAGGGTAACACTATTCTTTATGTTGCTGTGAAGAGTGTGCAATTTTTTCGAATTCTTTTCCGGAAAAACTGCTGACAGCTAAGTTGACAGTTGTTAAGTGATTTTTCCACTTAAAATTTTCATTTGTTATACTAATTCTTGATAGCGATTGGTCAAAATTGATAGGAAGGAAATAATCATAAATCATCAAACACTCACCTGAAGATATGCTTGTGCTTTTTAATCGACTTCTCCTTGACTGATTGATCTTATTTATTTCTTTCGCTCTATCGACGACGCTTTGTTGGTCTTTATTGAGTTGATGAGGCAAAACCAAACCCTCAGCCAATTCGTGGCACAATTTCACAACATCCAAGTCCCCATTCTTCAATCCAAACATTTTTTCCAACTTTAACGCCAACCAGAAATCCTTCCTATCCAGTGCCTCGACCAGCAGATTATCCAATTTTTCCAGATAATCCGATCTTAAAAATGCTCGGGGTTGCTCGATGTACTTTAACATTTCGGTCATTTCACTGTAAGTGGTGTAGGTGGTGAATTTAACCGAATCTAACTCGCTAATATTTAACGGGTAAGTTTCGTTGGCTTTGAGGAAAGTCAGAATCTTTTTGCTTTCCAAATCATAAGAATTTGGTAGTGAGTGTTCTGATGCCCATTTATGGGAGAATTTAAGCAGGTGGTAGCGTTCCAAGTCATTAGTGCTCACTCTATCTTCGAAAAATGTGATTACTAAATCGGGCGAGACTTCGTGACTCTTGAAGTCTTCATGGCATCTGAGGAGGACATTTTCAAAACTTTCATTTTGGATTGCGGTCTCAAACTCATTCTGCCACTTTTCCAACACAATTTTATCGGTATCTAGTCCAACTTTATGTGCCACAGTAAAAGCTTCATCAAACAGTTTCAGTTTGACCAAGTCAGAAACACACTTTTTAACTGACTTTAGTTGCGTAGTCCTATCCAAAAATTCTCCCAAATTAATATAAACTCCATTGAAAAATGTGATTTTTAATATAAGTAGGAGAACATCAAACTTGTGAACCTCACAGCAAAAATACTTTTGTATCTCTATTTGACAGAGTAGCTCTATAAACTCTATTTGTTCAAACAGTGAGTTGGTATTAAACAATAAAGCCGAACATAACAATTGTAATGCGGTTGATTCGAGCCAGACTTTGTTTTTCAAGTAAGTCAACTCGTAGTCGGTTTGGTTGAAAAAGCTTGAACGTCTCTGCTGTTTGCTTAATTTAAAATTTTCCAACAAAGGAGTTAGGTACTCGACGTCGTAAACCTGTTGGATCACTTCCGTTAAAAAGTCGCAGAATGGAGTTAGAGAGTTACTCTAAAATTAAACTGGTGCATCAGACTAGAATGTAAAACTAACGTTATATACGTACAGGAATGAAGATAACGCAGCTTTCGAAAATAGTTTTGGCAAAACGATTCTTCATGCAATTGTCCAGTAAATCAGTGACGTGCAAGCTGGAAGAGGATAGTGTTTCGAAATTAGTAAAGACTTCGTATAAACCGGTCGAGACGGCTAGCCAAGTTAACCAATTGGTTATGACGGAATCAGGCTGAAAAATCAAAGTATTAACTAAATTTATGTTTGTAATCAGGTTTAATGTGGTGTGTCTTTGGTACTTTGTAAGTCACTTACTTCGTAACTTGTGGCCAAAATCGCCAATAAAGGATTCCTATATAACTGACTGGCTTGCAACAAAGCCCTAGGAGGGTCACTGCTGTTATGACACCGTATCAACGTCTGCAACAACGTCGCTTTCGTATTAGAAATATCAATTTCCAAAAACTCCGAGCCACCTGAACTCGCGTTACTGTCCATACTACCACTCATCAACATCATTGATCTTGTTCTCGTTAATCCAGGTACATCATAGCTTCTACGCTTTCCTAGCTTAGTTAGTCGGTACTTTTTGGGAGCTTCATCCACCATTGAAACGATGGTGTCGTCTAAATGGAAGTCGTGTAGCACACTGTGGACAACGTGCTCCAACAAGCTAGGGTTTTTGAAGGAAGAGCAAATTTCTTTTATTTGGTGCGACGGGTAGTTTTTCATTTGGGCGAAGAGCAAAAAGGGAAGCCAGAGATTGTGCTGGCAGAGTTGTCTCAGAAAGTTTTCAGGCAGGGAAAGCTGGTGGATATGACTGAATTGTGCTACAGTTTCGTAAATTTTAATCGCGGTTATTAGTTGACTGCCTGATGTTGTTAAACTAGGAAAGTCTATGGTATTGAGGATTGTTTGGTCCAACAAGGCTTGAATGATTGTTGGATCATTTTCGACGTTTAACAACATTGAAGTAACCTTTTCACAATTAATACCAGATTGTAGTAGAAGACTGGCAATTTTCAAATATATTTTTAGGTGACTAGAACCCACGCCTATAATTTCTAAGAAGGATAAACAACTGACTCCTAGCGCAACGTTATCAAAGTTTTCTATTGCCATTCTAAAAACTTTTTTCTGAGCTACTGATTTAGCGTCGTCATCAAGATTGCCACTACGTAAAATGTCCATGAAAAATCGTTTGCCAGCCATAATAGGCCGACAGTGCTTTAGGTAAAATTTGTAACCTAACTTTTTTGAATAAACTTGGTTTAGTCCCACAGAACTGAAATCCGGTACCCTTTCTTGATGGAAGTGGAAGCCAAATGCTTCTCTAACATTAATATTTAAATGCTTTTCCACTAAGTTTAAATAAGTTAAGTTACAAGTAACACCTTCAATGCTTCGCTGGTATAAACTATTAAAAATTTGCAGTTGTTTTAGGGTATTTAGTAAACAATCAAATACTTCTTGTCCACTCACTATTAAACTCTGATCCTTAAAAACCTGATCAATTGTCACTCCCTTGAAAAACAATACCGCCAATAAAATCAAAGGGTGTTCGTTAAAAAATTGAATTAAACTATCATTGCCTAAATACAAAGAAACATCAACCAAGTTGTCGTGTAACTCCTTCTCCTCAAAACAAAGCCCTAATTGCCGAAAACTACAAAGCAAATTCAAAACAGGACACTTTCTTTGCATCCGTAAAACTTTCAAATCAAAATTATCAGTACAAGAATTTAACACCACAAATAACTCACGGTCTAAACAATAATCCACCAACATGGACATAAATTTGACAAGAGGCAAAGTGGAACACTGCAACCCTAAAATCTCATACACATTGACAATACTGTTGGCGGACTGAATTCTGGACAGAGTTTTAACTAAACTAACACGTTCCGACTCGACGAAAATACCAAACTCAGCTAATTGGTTTAAAATGGTTTCAAAACTGTCCAGAGGCAGAATCGAGTTTGTTAAATCAGCAACCATTTCGTCGGTAATCGGCAAAGTTTTCAGAAGAGACTCCAAACTTTCCGGAATGCTTAAAATCCCCGGTTGCGGAGAGAACGCTAGTATAATCCATGATTTTAACGTTTCCAGATCGTTTGATGTGAGTAGTTGCTTCCACATTGCTTGGGGCTTTACCAAACCCACCAAATGAGAATCTGAAAAAAATGTTATAGCAGAACAGAGTAATCACTGAAATGTTGAAACAACTTGCCCATTTTGAACAGTTCAGTTAGTGAAAAAAAACTGCTAGTAATCAAATAGAAGAACTATTTTTGATAGGCAAATTATACATTGAAACCACACTGATAATGCCCAACCCACAATTGCGATAAATTTACTGTAGTATACAAGGTTATTCAAGCTGTATGTTTGCAAATACTACATAATATTATAAAATTGATTGCTTTATATAAGCTTTTGTTTCTACAACAGAAAATAAAGCAAATATTTGATTCCAAGAATCAATTTAAGCATAATTATTATTTTTATTTAAATCTAAATATTGTTATTTTAAAACACTGTACTGTATACACCAGTTGCATTCAGAGTGCATATATTTATGGTAATTTGGTAAAAACCCATGCACCAAGTGTTTTCACATCCCTAACTTATAAAAAGACTACAAGACACTAACTATTCATTTTATATCAACCTCTACAGTTGCTAACATGCTTTCAAAGCTTTATTCACATATCTGTTTATTTTCCACCTCAATTTTGACATAATTTAATCTTGAAACTTTGTCATTCCAAAGTAATTTATTTGTAACAAACTGAAAAAAAATTTGAATACAATACACTTACCATTGGTAGCCAAAAATAGTTTAGCAGCAATAAAATCCTTCCAAGTATCAGACTGTTGCTCTAAGCTTTCAATACTGTCTTCAGGTAAACCATATTGACGTGTAAACACTTTGTTGTTCAAAATTACATCCAAAAAGTTCCACAGCTGCTCATATTTCTCAAGCAAGACATTTTTACTTTTCAAATGACTTCCTATATACTCTCTCCTCTCTCTATCCACAGTCTTGTAAAACAAATTTTGTAGCTCTTCTACAGGATCCAAACCAATATTTTCTAGGATGTTAGAAGCTCTGAATATGAGTTTTCTACTAAGCAGTTCATCAACCCAAGATAAAGTCTGTAAAATAATAATAAATATAAGTTCTTGTTTTTCATTTCTGGATGTTAAAACTTAAAACACCTCTTTGCTGATAATTTCCTTGATGTGATCAATGTTGGCATTATTTCGTAAGCACAAGAATTTTTCAGCCAATGGTACAAATTTTTTAGAAGCTGCCTCTCGGATGATTTCTCTGTCAGTTTTGTGAGTCCAACCAACCCAAGTGCCATGGTCACTTTTGGAAATGTCTGTAGGAGGTGGTGGGTGCAGGTTTTCCTAATCAATACAACATACTTATTCAATAGTTACAGAAAGTAACTTAAACCAAATATAAAAGTTGGTATAAACAAAACTATTACCTGTGTGTTTTGCTGCCTTGCATCTACTTCAACATTACTCTCTTCGGTAATTGATATTTGACTTGGTACCTTCTTTAGTGGGTTATTTGTTGAGGCTTGAGTAGCTTTTACAGAGTTATATTTCTTAGCAATATGCTCGTGATAAGTTATGTTGTGCATGCTGTTAGAATGACTTAAAGAACCCAATGCAAATGAATACCAAAACAGCCAGATATCCAACTGGTAGGAAGATCAACAAAGCAGACTGATAATGTTGTTTTGATCCCATATCAATTTAATTTTCTCCGGATTTAACCCATATGACTTTGTTGTGTTTTAAATGACTCATCTGTTCTGTTGCCCTTTTTCCTATTTACAATCAGATGGAGAAAATAAACAAAGAAGCGAAATTTTGTACATATTTTGTAATAATAACATTTGATTAACTATCAAGTGAGGTTAAAGTCGATTTTAATAAACAAATAGTTGTCACTGTCAAAATTGTCATTTAATCTATCAAACTTCAGAATAGTAAGGTGAACGAATGCATGGATCTTTCTCCGTCTATCTTAAATGCAAGCGCCTTGAAAGTAGGACAAAAATATGAACAGACCCATTAATGCCAAAAATATTTTGCTAGGGTCAAAGAACCTTACGCCGAATAGTACTGGCAGCTGAAGGCCGTTAAACCAAAAAAAAAAGGTGAAAGTAGTATAAAGTTGATAAGTTTAAATTTTAAATTATTTGTCCATTGGAGTAGGGTGTCTGTTTTTCAAGGATGTAAAATTTCCGGAAAATTAAATTTATGGAAATTTTTCCAGAAAATTTTTGGTAATTTTCCGAAAGAATTGAAAAATATGAAAATTAAAAAAATTTTGTTTTTGTACTATTAATTTGAAGGTATTTAGGCAGTCGAGGTTAATTTTGAAAATACAAAATTTTTACTTCTAGTAATTCTAGTTTTTAATTTTCTAAAGTGAAACGGTGCGTGGTAACAAAAAAGTGTATAGAAGGTAAAAGTTGTATACCATCCAGGTGCATTTGTGGTAAAAAGAGATTTAAGACCTCTAACCTGAAACGTTCCTGAGATATTGAGCAACAACTGCAAAAAACGAAAGTCAACTTTGGCGCCCTCTAGCGGCTAAACGGGTCAACATAGCCGTGCCCGCTCAACGTAGAGTGTGATAGCCCCGTATCACCTGATAGCCCCGTTCATTAGCTTTCTTTTGTTATACAGGGTGTTTCAAATAAGCGAGTTTTGGACGATTTTTTGAAAAAGTGCACCAAAATTTCGCTCAAATTGGGAATTTCTGCTTCGAGGAGGGTGGTTAGGCTTCTAGAGCAAAAACAATTGAATATCGATACCAACATTTTACATCAAGTAGGCCTAGGATTTGACGTAGATTCCAAAAATCGAATAAAAAATTATAAGTTTGGTTTGTTGCTCAAATTTGGGACACCCTGTATACTGATCTAGGAATAAGGTATATGCAAATATCTACAAGATTCATATTTACTATTTTTTTTATAAAATGAAAATTAAACAAGTTATAAGAATGTTAAAAATTCATTGAATCACCCTGTAAACTACTCAATTGTATTGTCAATAACTTGGTTATTTTGACAGTTACAGGGTGGTTCAATATACCAATTTGTAGTCCTTGAAATTCTCTTTTGACCACCCTGTATACCATATATAGTAGAAATGTCACTCTATCGAAAGATTAAAGCTTTTGTACCGGGAATGTGTTGTCCAGAAGGAATAAATTTATAAATATTTTTTTCAAATTTCATATTATTTTGAAAAGTGTTGAGGTTAGGTATATAACATTTAAGAAAGTTTCCGGAAAAAATTGGAAAATCTGAAAATTCAAAAATAATTTGTTTTTTAATTATAATCATTGTACAACAATTCAATATCAATTCAAATAAAGTTTAATGTACTTTTAATCATTTTAGAAGAAGAAATTTCCAGAAATGGAAATTTTCCGTCTTGAAAATTACCGCTTTTACATCTCTGCTGTGATGTTTTTATAAAAAGTATTGTAGTTTTTTGAGTAATTTAACGACTTCAATTATATTCATAAACGTAATTGAACTCATATATTATTATGATATTTACAAATTGACTTATGACAAGAGCCTACTCTTATCTTGAACTAAAAAGCAAATGTGAAGTATTATTTTGAACATTCTGCAAAAATAACTTTAAAAAAATATTTTAATAGCAGATAGGTGCATTGTGGGTTTCTACGAATGCATATATCACCATTAAAATAGCCTTGGTTAACCATAACAATGCATTTATCACTGTGTAATTGATACATTGCCTTCAAATAGTAAACAATTGCGAAAAATGGCTATACTTACACCATTTTAATGATGAATGTATAAAACATTAACATGATAAAGACTTTGTGTTATGTTATTGTATGACAAAACGACAAAAACTTGTTATTATAAATTTCTTCTTTCTGTCTTTTTTGTATGTTACGTCATTTTCTAAGATCAACAGAATAAACATGTAAAGTGTGATGATCAAGTGATCTTCATCATGAGTATGGCGACTCACTATATGACGTATCCGCCAAGTATTTTGGCTTGATCTATAGAGTAGTTAACTTCTCATCCAATTACATTTTAATACACCATATTGATGATTCATAATTAATCTTCTTCAATTTGCATTTAAATGTCCTATCAAATCAAATGGTATTCTAGGTCATGTTAAAATTTTAATTTTTAAATTGCTAGATCAGAAAGTTAATAACAACTCTGAGATCGCTTTTAGCATATTTTGTTAAATAAATTTTCAATGTATGTTTGGCAAATCGCCAATTTAACCTTAACCATCTTACTTTATTTTTGACTCTTGAATATGTCGGTAAGTTTTATTCCTAAAATTAAAAAAAAAATTCTAACAATTTTATCAGATTTTTCCAGAGTCAAAACAACTGCGACTTGTTTCGATTCTATGCGGTCTCATCGGGATACTGCCGTACAAGTTTATATCACCAGATAAAAAGCTGTACCAGGATATTTACAGAGCATGGTCAATCTTGTCCAATCTTATATTTGTGTTGGGCATGTTTTTAGCTTATATGAAACTCTACACTCTATTCAATGAGGAAAAAATAAGATTCGTGGAACTATCGAGAAACTTAGCAGTTACTATGCTTTGCACCATGACGATGGCCCGGCAAATCATCATTAGAGTTAAGCCGGAAGTTTCCAACATGTTATCTCAAATTCTTGAAACTGAAGAGGCCATACTTATTAAAAATGACAAAACAGTATAAAAAATAAGTTTAAGTGATGCAATATTTTTGAATGAAGTTATTGTAGGTGGCAGAAATTTACACAAAAAATTCTAATAATTTGTACAGAAAGAGCGTATACTTCTGGTTTATTATGTTCAATGTGGTTGTTTCGCATATAGCCAGACCGTTTTACATATTTGAAGAAATTCAGCAGGGCAATGTCACCGTAATTCACAAAACTCTGACCCTATCTTTATGGTTTCCTGTTGATGATCAGGAATACTTCTGGGTATATCACTTTATTATCAGAAAACAATCAAATAATTGAGTTTTTAGGAATGCTACACCATATCCTCACTCTATGCAGTATGTTTTGCAAGTTTCCAGTCGTACACAGACATATTCATGTACGCTATGATCACTTACCCAGTAGGGCAACTTCAAATTCTATTTCACACAATCAAACATTTTCAAACGTACAAAATCGAATTACAAAGACTTTTGGACAGTATGAACGACAGTATTGCAGCCAAGTTGATGATGAAAAATTGTGTTGAGATGCATCGGTTGATTATCAAGTGGGTATAACTTATGTCAAATTTCCGTTAGTTCAAAATAATGTAAAATTGACTTTTCTTTTGTTCTTATGCACTTAACATGGGTTTTCAGATACATTGAAGACTACAACAGCTGTATGAGCATTTTAACTGTGTTTGATTTTTTCCAAACATCTATTCAAATCACCTCTATTCTCAGCCAAATCGTTATGGTAAGTGTTTGTTTTAAAAATGACATTTTAATGAAAAAAAACTACTTTTAGATAGAAATCACCGTTTTCCTGGCGGTGTTTATAATGATTTTCTTGACCATGGTGTTTTACAGGCTTTTAATGCTTTATTACTATGCAAACGAAATTATTATAACGGTGAGGCGTTTTACTACGAACCCAGAGCAAAAATAGGATTATTGTGGTATTTCAGAGTGAAGATTTATGTCAGGCTGTATGGCAGAGTGAATGGTATAACGAACCGCCGCATTGCAAATTTATGATGCAAATTATGATGATGAGAAGCAAAACGCCTTTAATGTTGAAGATTGGTCCGTTTGGTTCTATGAGTCTGCGAGCTTTTTTATCGGTATTCTAGTTAAAGTATACAGGATGGTCCTCTGGAAACTGCGCTAATCTGTTTTTTTTGCACCCACTTTTAGAATAAACTTTGTTTAACAGAAATAAAAACAAGAAAAAAACATTTTGTAACATGTGAAAAGTTCAATTGTTTTAGGTATTGTAAATGTCAAATTTTCCTCATGAAAGAAACACACATAGAAGTGGCCCTAACTATAGAGAACTTAAAATAAAAGTTAAAAGGAGTATTAAGAGAGACATAAGGGATCACAACAACAGCATGATAGAGTCCGTAACAGAAAACAATAAAAATATGAGAGTGATATCACTTGATAAAAATGGACAAACACGCATTTATCAAATGAAGAACAAAGACGGCGAAGTAAAATACGAGAGTGACGAGATAGTAAATATAATCGAAGAATATTATAAAGACCTATATTCATCAATTGCACCGGAACTAGAGAACGCTAATACTCAATGTGAGATCATGGACGTCGGCTTAGAAGAAATCCCCTCACATAAACTCCACCGAAATTGAGGAAGCCCTAAGCCAACTAAAAAATGGTCGAGCTCCTGGTGAAGATATAATCACTAGTGAATTGATAAAACTGGGAGGCACAACCACAATAAAATCCATGAAAATCTTAATGAACAAATGTCTTCACATCGGTAATATTCCAAGAACATGGCAAAATGCCCAAGTCATCTTGTTCCACAAAAAGGGAGACAAATTAAATCTCAGCAACTTTCGCCCAATAAGCTTATTGCCCCATCCATTTATATCCTTACCAAGATTCTTACCAACAGGCTTACGAGTGATCAGGCTGGTTTTCGAAAGGGACATACCACCGTAGAGCATTTTCCAACGCTACGGACTCTTGTAGAAAAGTGTAACAAGTACAATACGCCCATCTCGCTTTTATAGATTTTAACAAGGTTTTTTGTTCTGTTGAGCTTTGGGCTGAATAATGGTCGAATAGACTTAAGGTGCACTAATCTACTTAAAAACATATACGAAGAGGCGACCATCACAGTGCAAGAAGATGTAACAACCAATTAATAGAGGCGTCCGACAAGGAGACACAATATCCCCTAAGTTATTTACCCTTGCATTGGAGGACGTATTCAGAAGACTAGATTGGCACAAAAAGGGCCTACTCGTGGATGGTAGATATTTGAGCAATTTACGCTTTATTTATTAACTTATCGAAATGTTGGCAGACTTAAAGAGTCGGGAATAATCGGTTTAAACATGAACATCGATAAAACCAAACTGTTGACTCCAGATCCCTGCGACGTACACTTAGAAGGACAACAAATAGAGAAAGTCATACCATAACACAAAAAGAGAAAGACATACCATAACACTGGGTAAAGAAAATCAAACAGCCGAAATAACAAGACGTATTTGACTAACCTGCTGTAGGAAAATTGGGAAAAACATTAAGAAATCCAACACTTCCTATCAACCTAAAAAAGAAGGTTTTCAGTCAGCAAGAGGAGGTCGATGTCCAGAAGTGGATGCAGGGGATGCTAAATATCTCAGAAACTCTACCATATGACAGAAAAAGATAAGTATATGACATTATACATGAAATATATCTAGAATTTGTCATAGAATCCAAACAAGAAACAACATAGAGTGTTCCATTTAAAATAAGCGAGCCCCAAACATGAACTTGTGTGTGATGTGATGACTCTTATCAATTTCGGTTGTCAGCCAAATTTTCAGATTTTTCTTATTTTTTGTACTTTTTCCATAATGGATTGATGCAGTTTTCGGAAGACCACCCTGTGGAATTATGGAATGGAATTATCTGATGTGATTTTTTTGCAGATCCTGCAAGCTAGTTACTCCTATTTCATGCTGGTCTACAGTCAAAAAGACAACTAAAATCTAGTTTATTTCAGTTGGGATAGTGTTTATGTTTAAGTAGTTTTGTTCACAAAAATTTTATTAGTAAAAATCGCAGCATCAGTGTCTTTATAGTTTGAATTAAAAAAAAAGATCCTGAAACCCTGTAGTCATTCATACAGGGTATCCCCAAAAGTAAGGTGTGGAAATATGTGGAGAAAAAATATTCTGCTCCACGAAGCTTTTGTATATGGATCGATAGATAGAGAAATCAAGCGCATTTGACGTCTTACTAAAGCAGATTTTTCCCGTACATTTCAGTTGATCCTCATAACATACCGTGTCATTAAGCACTTTCTAACTTGACCTGGTATTACCAATTCAGCGAAGGCCAATAGATAATCCACAACCTCGGAGGCCTGGTCGTGTTGAGCGTTGTACTTTCATTTGTACAGTGGGATTTGGTGCGTCGATTTCGACGTTTTCGTGTACAACCGTGTGTGAGTGCCCGGCATTCCTAAAACTGTTCCGTTAGTAAATACACGGTGTTTTTAACTCGAATTAGCCATGGACAACACGTCGAAATACCCGAAACGGCCCAATCCCGTACAAAACGCCAATCCTTTGTCCGAGTTGACGTTCCTGTAAGTTATAACAAAAATAATTAAAAATAGTGAGAGCGCCAATAGCAAATTTTAATTTTAAAATATAGTCAAGGTCCGATCGAAGATCGACGGTCGTGTAGTTTATTGGCGAGTGTTGTCGTTTTAATTTTAAAGTTAATTAATTAACCAGGGGAAATCCTAAAATAATTCTTTGACGACCGAAACTGGGGAATATCGATTTGTTTTATAAATAAGCGGAAACTCCGGTGGAGTAATCGATATACCTTCTCTGATTACAGCCCACACGATTTATGTTTTTAAAGCAAATAATTTGCAAAAAATTGTATTAAAAACTAAAACTAAAAAAAAATTAAAAATAATAATTTACAAATATTGTATTTTTTGTAATACAGCAACGGATGTTCAAAGTTATTTATTTATTTACAGATTTTCTCTTTGAAAAATATTTTTTAGACCGTTTAAAACATGATTTAAAAAACGTGTCTTTTTTCAAAAATTTTGTATACTTAACCTAACCTAACCTCAACACTTTTCAAAATAATATGAATTTAAAAGAAAATATTATTTATAAATTTATGGAAGGGTATAGTAATCTGATTTAATTGAACAGATGATCCATATGTTCTTCCTTCTGGGCTGTCACAGTAAAAACTGTCAAAATCAAACTTTACAACAAACAACTCAGTTTGAACAGTAAATAACTCATTTGCTCGACGTTTTAGGTAAAAACGCTATACAGGGTGGTCAAAAGAGAATTTCAAGGGCTACAAGTGGGTATATTGAACCACTCTATAATTGTCAAAATAACCGAGTTATTGACAATACAGTGCAGTAGTTTACAGGGTGATTCAATGGATTTTTAACATCCTTGTAAGTTGTTTAATTCTCATTTTATAAAAAAAATACCAAATATGAATCTTGTAGATATTTGCATATACTTTATTCCTAGATAATCCATCAGTATACAGGGTGTCCCAAATTTCAGCAACAAACCAAACTTATAATTTTTTATTCGATTTTTGGATTCTACGTCAAATTCTAGGCCTGCTTGGTGTAAAATGTTTGTATAGATATTCAATTGTTTTTGCTGAAACAGCCTTACTTTGACCACCTTCGAACGCAGAAATTCCCAATTTGAGCAAAATTTTGGTGCACTTTTCCAGAAAATACGTCCATAACTCGCTTATTTAAAACACCCTGTATAAAACACACTGTATAACAAAAGAAAGCTAATGAACGTGACGTTGAGAGAGCACGGCTAAGTTGTCCCGTTTAGCCGCTAGAGGGCGTCAAAATTGACTGTCGTTTTTTGCAGTTTTTGCTCAATATCTCAGGAACGTTTCAGGTTAGACCACAAATGCACCTCGATGGGATGGAACTTTTACCACACACTTTTTTGGTACCACGCAGCGTTTGACCTTGAAAAATTAAAAACTAGAATTGTCAAAAATTTTCGGTGGTGATACCTGCAGATTTTTTTCAGAAAATTTTTTATTTTAAAAATTAACCTCAACTGCTTAAATTCTTTCAGGTTAATAGTACAAAATTGACGTAAAGTGTCAAAATGTCATTATGCAAGGGTGCAACGCCCTAAAGTGTCAAAATTTACATAATTTCAAGGTCATCTTCGAAACAGAGCCAGATAGAGCAAAATGAACGTCAGATTTGTGTTCTTGAGGTTCAAATTAATAACTCAATTTAAATTTAAGTTAAACCATTTCGATTATTAATCGCTTTCATTAATACACTCGTTGGTTAAATAACTATTAAGAAGGATGGAACTATACTTATGAGCGTATTTATTTGGTTGCCTATGATAAAATCATGCATTAAAGTAAAACAATTAAAAAATTGCAGAAACAGGTTTAAGTCTGTTACTTCGAAAAGTAAGTATTTGCTTTATTATTAGTACCTTTCAAGGTATAGAGGGTGATTTCAAAAAAAAATCTGAACTCAAAATATTTTGTAAAAATACAGAGCAACAACCTAAACATAACATAAAAGTCAAAAATAATAAACGACAAAAATAGTCTTATCTTTTATACGTTTTTTTAAAATGAATCACAATATGCATTATGTATTATTGTTAAAACACATATGTCACGTGACATTTTTTCTCTTCTTAGTCGAGAGCATTTGTTTGTAATGGTTCTTTCTTCTTTTTTCTCGTTAGTTTGCTCAACCTAAATAATTTTAAATATTTCAGGTACAAGAAGCTTATGTTAACTTATACAGATATCGAAACTTCCTAGTAAAAGAAGAGCGCACCATTAAAAATCAATGATCTAGACAAAGATGACAACAAACTTCGTGAGTGACGTGTGGCAATCTCTAAATGGTTCAGTAACACAATGCAATTACATACTTTTATAATAAATTAGTTTTAATTAGTTAAATATTTGAATTGTAAATATTCCAGTTTTATTGAACGTATGAATATTCAATTATTTTAGTTGCATTTCTTTTGCTCCCACGATTTCAATATTTTTTTAGTCAAATTGTTCAAATTCTACAATTTAACTAATTGATATATTCATTTACTTCTGATAAAAAAAATCCTAACCTAACGTAAATACTATTATTAAGCGGTCAATTCATTTTCCTCACTCGGTTTAGCGATAAAAATATCCTCAAGCCAGACATGTTCCGTAATTTTCCACTCTATTGCCTTGCTACATCGATTGCTATCGTATAACATAATAACCTGGCAATTGTTTATAACACAATCAATTTAAACGCGTGTTAATCGGTCAAATAACTATAACTCATCATTAATAGACTGATTGCTTTTTCAGATAAGATAGTAGTATAAAACCATTGTATGGCCTGATTTTGTGATTTTTTTTTTAGGACTATGAATTTTGGCTTTGGAACTGTATATTGTAGAAAAAATTACTTTTACCAATTTATTTAATAATTATAATTAGTCTGTCTATCAAATTTTACTACATCTAATAATTTTAACAAAGCTACCACAATCTTGATTATAATTTCCTTGAACTGATTTAAGCAGCTCATATTTACTTATAAGAACCACCGGAAAGTACGCAAATGTTTAATTAACCACAATAACAACAATTTTGATCTCAAAATTCAACTAAAAATAATTTTCCGTTTTAAATACCCTTGAACTTTGAACTAAATAATTTAACTGGGAAATCTCGGTAATCGTACTTAATTCCAATAAACCATATCAGGAGATAATAGGTAATTTAATTTTTTTATGACGAAACTAAATTACACAACTAGTGAAATTAGAATAACAACCACTTTTCATAGAATTTTATAATAAAATGTTTTTCTAGGTATATGTTTCCAATCTTCAAACGTGGTTTCAAGAAGAAATTAACGGAAGATGATCTGTTTTCGCCGCTTCCCTCTCACAATTCCTGCATGCTGGGTGAGAAACTGGAAAACATATGGAAGGAACAGCATAGAAAACATAAAAAGTCTGCCCTTCATCGAGCCCTACTTCGAATGTTTGGTCTGCATTTTTTTGTTATCGGATTTACTCAGCTTCTTAATGAGCTTTTACTATTGTAAGTTGATTCTTTTTGGTTGTTGCAGTATGAAATTTGATAATATTTTAGAACTGTGGTGCCTCTATCAATAGGAAAATTAGTAAAATACTTCGAAACAGGCCAAACTGGAATATCAGAGACTGAAGCCTACTATTATTGTGGTGGGATCATTTTAGGGATAACTTTAGATGCATTTATGTCGCATCCTCGTATGATGAGCCATCAACACCTTTCCATGAAGATGAGGGTGGCTTGTGGATCTCTTATTTATAGGTAATAACAGAAATGTTTGAAATGAATACTCAATGGTACTAACTTGCTTAATCAACAGGAAAACACTGAGGCTGAGTCAAACAGCACTAGGCAAAGCAACAGTCGGTCAAATGACCAACTTACTCTCCAACGATCTGAGTAGGTTCGATCAGGGCTTCGTGTTAGCCCATTACGCCTGGGTGGGACCCATTGAAGTGGCCTTTGGCACCTGGTTGCTCTATAGGGAAATAGGGTATGCTGCCTTATTCGGGGTGGTATTCTTAATATCGTTTGTGCCTTTGCAAGGTATTTTGAAACGCTTATTGACGTTCTTTATAAATGTTATTCCCAATGACTGGCAACTAAAATAAGAATGGTTTTCAGCTTTCCTGGCCAAGAGAACGTCGGTGCTGCGACTTCGCACTGCTTTGCGTACCGATGAAAGGGTCAGGTTGATGAATGAAGTTATTTGCGGGATACAGGTTATTAAAATGTACTGTTGGGAGAAACCGTTCTCTAAATTAATTGCGTTTGCCAGGAAGTAAGTAGTCTCTGTTCCAGAGCTCTCTATAATTGTCTTAAACTTTCCAAGAACTGTTTTTGCCAGAAGCCTTTATGACAAATTTAAACGTTTCTAAATGCTACTGAGAACTTTCTGAAAAGTTCTACAAGTGTCTTAATAAACCTTCCCAGACTTATTTTATATTGTCAGAGGTTTCTAGGACCATTTTGAAACTTCCATATCCCTCTAAATTTTATAGAAAACCTTCTAAAAAGTGCCAGAAGCCTCTACAAGTGCATTAGTCTTTCCCAGAACTGTTTCAAATTGCCACACTTTTAGTGTACCTCTAAATGCTACTGAGAACCTTCTAAAAAGTGCCAGAGACCTCTACAAGTATTCTAAATCTAGAACTGTAATAATTTTAATAATCAATAACAAATTTAATCACAGACATACGTTTTTCGCTGATAATTGTAACGTAACAGTCTTTAAGCCACTGAACAGACTATATCACAGCTGGATCTCTGCTGTCAATAATCTAAATATTTTGATTTCCAGAAAAGAAATGCAAGCTATCCGTGGTCATGCCTACATCATGGGTTTGATTTACTCATTTGAAGTGTTTGTGTCAAGAACGGCCATATTTATAAGCATTCTAGGCTACGTTTTGCTGGGCAACTACGTAACCGCTGAACGAGTTTTTGCCATCACTGCCATTTACAACGTGATGCGTCCAGTGATCACTATCCTTTTTTCCATCAGCATATCCAGTGTGGCCGAAGTTAATGTTTCGATACTTCGAGTGCAAAAGTTTTTAAGTTACGAGGAAGTATCTGAACCTAATCAAGAAGAACCTGAAAAATCGTTGAATGGCTCCTTAAAAGAGAACGGTGTGTTGACTAGATCGTTGAGCGTAAAAGAAGCAACTACAGGAGTGATTTTGAAAAACGTGTGCGCCAAATGGACTGAGGAGAGCACCGAAAACACTTTGGATAACATCAGTTTGAGTATGTCTCCCAATCAGCTCGTTGCTGTGATTGGACCTGTAGGAGCTGGAAAAAGCAGTTTGATCAATGTAATTCTTGGTGAACTGGCTATCAGTTCGGGACAAATGGAACTGAAAGGACGAATTTCATTAGCAACTCAAGAACCTTGGCTTTTTTCTGGTAGCGTCAAACAAAACATTTTGTTTGGAGAAGAGTACAATGAAGAGCGCTACGAGAAAGTGGTGCAGTCTTGCGCTTTAAAATCCGATTTTGCACTGCTGCCCCACGGCGATAAGACTTTAGTAGGGGAGAGAGGAAAACTGTTAAGTGGCGGTCAGAAAGCTAGAATCAACTTGGCCAGATGCATTTACAAACAGGCAGATATTTATTTGATGGACGATCCTTTGTCTGCAGTGGACGCTAACGTTGGCAAACACCTCTACGAGATTTGCATTAGAAATTTCCTGAAGGATAAAATGAGGTTATTGGTTACGCACCAATTACAATATCTACAAAGCGCTGATAAGATCATTGTGATGAATGATGGGCAGATACAAGCTCAAGGAGATTATAAAGAGCTGCTTAAAAGTGGGATTGATTTCAGGTGAGAGTTTTTATTTGTATATTAGTAAACCGTTACAACAATTCTGATTATTTCTCAAAGCAAATTGTTTGACAATTCTGATGATGATGGAGAGAAACGTCGCATCCGATCACGTCAAAACTCTGAAATAAACGATGAGAAACTAGAAACGGAAGACGAAGAGCCCTTGATAGAGAAGGAGAGTCAAAGTAGCGGCAGCATCTCCACGTCGGTGTACTGGCAGTACTTTAAGGCCGGTGGAAATGCTTGCGTCGTTTTTCTGCTGATCATCGCCTTTTTAGTTTGCCAAGGAGCTGCCAATGGTGCAGAATACTTTGTTACATACTGGTACATATCACAGCTATAATTAGCTGACCAGTGTTGATGTAGTTGATTACAGGGTGAATTTGGAGCAAGACTACGCGGCCAAACAAGAAGCTAGTAACTTCACTCTAAACGAAACCATTGATAGGAACCAGATTCTTTACATTTACTCGGGCTTAACTCTATTAACAGTCATCATAGCGGTTGTAAAGTCAATATCGTTTATGATTTTTTTCACTGTGGCATCCAGAAACTTACACAATTACATCTTCTCCCAAATTATAAAGGCTAGAATGCGTTTTTACAATTCGAATCCTTCTGGTAGAATTTTGAACCGCTTCTCCAAAGATATAGGAAACATCGATGAATACATCCCTTCAGTATTGATTGATGTCATTGAGGTACATACATTTCACTTTTAGGAAGAGTTACTAATCTAACAATTTACAGATTGGGTTACTACTTGGTGGTACCGTGGTGCTTACATCTGTTGTGGAACTCTTCCTCATTATACCCGCTATTGGTTTAATGGTATTATTCTACGGGTTACGTTGCGTCTACATTGAAACCAGCAGAAGCGTCAAACGAATTGAAGCCATTAGTAAGTTTTGTTAAAGTTTTCAGTATTTTTGCAACCTAAGTGGTAAAATTACAGCAAAAAGTCCAGTATTCTCTCACATGACCGCATCAGTTCAAGGCCTGAGTACGATCAGAGCTTTTGCCGCTCAGAAACTGCTGGTGAAGGAGTTTGACGAGCTTCAGAATCGGCACAGTGCAGCATGGTTCTTGTTTATTGCTTCCAGCAGATGTTTTGCGTTTTGGCTGGATGCTATTTGTATTAGTTGTATAGCAGCTGCCACTTTTTCGTTAATTGCACTCAACAAAGGTAAATACTATATCTTTTAGTTCTTATATTCTATCAAGAAGAGGATAGGTTTATCCATGTTATAGTAAACTTTAGATTAGAAGAAAAAAAGCATTAAAACGTTTATCACATAAATTGAAAGTCCAAAAACTGTTTCATAGGCGAGTTGTGGCACAAACCTTTCAAAAATTGGATTTTTTTTTTACATTATACGTAATTTTTTAGTAATCCATGGTGGAGATATTGGATTAGTAATCACTCAGTATATTGGTTTGATGGGTTCGTTACAATGGGGTATGCGTCAATGGAGTGAATTGGAGAACCAAATGACTTCTGTGGAAAGAGTGCTGGAATACACGAAATTGGAGAACGAACCAGAAAGGGAGGAACCTCCAGCTCTTCCAGAAAGTTGGCCGCGTGAAGGAAAAGTCAGCTTTAAAAACGTCTTGTTGCGCTACAACGACAACGAACCCTATGTGCTGAAGAATTTGACTTTTACGGTCGAACCCAAAGAGAAAGTGGGGATTGTTGGTAGAACTGGTGCTGGAAAATCCTCGACTATATCCGCACTATTCCAACTGTACGATTTGGAAGGCAGTATTGCTATTGACGGGGTTGAAACCACCAAATTGCCTCTGGATATGGTCAGGTCGAAAATTTCAATCATTCCACAAGAACCAGTGCTGTTTTCAGGTTAGTGTTCACAAATTCCACCAGTTTTAATGCTACAAATATTTTTATTTCCAGGCCCTATTCGTAAGAATCTGGATCCGTTCGAAGAATACAGTGATCAAATGCTCTGGGACGCTTTGGAGCAAGTAGAACTGAAAAACGACATCGCCGAAATGCCAGCCGGACTAAACAGCAACGTCTCCGAAGGTGGGGCTAATTTCAGTGTGGGCCAAAGACAGTTGATTTGTTTGGCTAGAGCATTGATTAGAAGCAACAAGATCTTGGTGATGGATGAAGCCACCGCTAACGTTGATCCTCATACTGATTCGTTGATTCAGACTACAATCAGGAATAAGTTTTCGGACTGTACAGTTTTTACTATAGCTCATAGGTAAGTCGGTTAATAATTGATGGATGATAAAGAAATAGATATTTTTGAATGGCTAAGTTGTAGTTATAGTGACTAAATGACAAAGTGTGCAATTCCTAGTCACATCTGGTGTGTTGTAACTATTTTCTCTGTAAATATTGAATTCTCATTTTTTTTTTCCCTTTTTTAGTTTAGTTTCCCACAAATATTCTGGTTTGTCTCATGCCAGAGAATTTGCTTAAGTTCATTGCCTCTGTTAGCTAACAGCAGCTGAGTTTCTAGACTTGTTAGCATGTTCTTGAAATTGTTATTCCTTTCGGACTCTCTGGAGGGCAAAATGTCTCCCTTAGGTTTTTGTAGAAAATTAAATTTTCTACAATTTTTGTCTCTTCCCATTTCCCATTCAACATTTTTCTGAATTTTGCCATGTAGTCGATTGAAGTAGACATTCAGACACTTTGCGCTCACTAAACATTTCTAAGCAAATATCTCCCTTCTGAGGCCCTTAAGGACAAAATATCTCTCTAAGATTTTGGTAGAAAATAGCTAGCTAAAATTTTTCTCTTTAGACTTTTTCTGAATTCTGTCAAGGGAAAAAATACAGAAGATTAAATTTGTTTTTCAAGTTGTCCCCTATAATTGATTGAGTCCCCTGACTTAAGTGCAAAGAAAAACAGATTTGGTAGAAAAGGCTTTGGTATCTATGAATTTCATCCTGAATTGATCCTGAATTGGATGAAATAGTCAAAATACTTTATTAATCGTTTTGTTAAATGATCTACTGATTCCTTTCTGTTTCAGATTGCATACTGTAATGGATTCAGATAAAGTCTTAGTAATGAGCGCTGGAAAAGTAGAAGAATTCGATCATCCACATTTACTGATGCAAAATGAGGAAGGTGTACTGCGACACCTGGTGGAGGATACTGGCAGAAGCACTTCGAAAACGCTGATGAAAATGGCGGAAGAAAACTATTTAAGAAAGTTCGGCAAAAGTGATAGTTAGACATGATAGTAGTATAGATACTGCCTGAACTAATCTGTGATCGAAATCTTTTTTTACCAGTATTTTAATCATATTTCTTTTACCCATGCATAACCATTTTTTATATTATTTAAAATGGAAATTATTTTTTCAGCCCTTAAATAGAATTAAAAAAAAACACGGGGTGGTTTGAATGAAAGTTTAATTAAGCAGTTACTCAACTTTACTTAAAACTAGAACAAGTAAAGGAGGAAGTGCTCCTAAGCTTGAGAAAGCGGCTCAGTGAGTTAAAAACCACTTTATCAAGCCAAAGTCAATCATTACTTATATGTTACTCAATTCGTCCTTTCTTAAAGGACGGTGTGCGAGCGAGAGCCTGCATAACCTCTGGCACAATAGGTGCGTCCTCTTCTAATCCAGTGGCGACCTCTGTGGGACTGACGTCAACTTCGGCACTCCCGAAATTCCTGTTCAAATCGTAAAACCTCGGAGATTCCATGCAGTCGATACTTTCATCCGATCTGGTGCAAGTGAAGATTTCCTGAAAAGTTTTCTCATCAAAATCCATTTTCATCACTATTGGTATACAGTACAGCAGAATTTTCTTAATTTTTGATTGAGTCAAGTCAAAAATTGACCACACACGTAGAATTTATAGAGAAATCATTAGAAATTCTAAATGCTTCTTCTTTGATCTAATGGATTTGAACATAAACGCACTTTATGTCTTTGGCATTATATGCGTGCACTTGAATAGACAAAGATAATGTGTCGTACATGTTTATTTTTCAAAACAATCGAAAAGTACCAGTTATGTGTTAACTATAGAAACTTCAATAAAAAAAATATTTTAAATAATTTCTCCCGCCTTTAAGTAAAAAAAAACACTTTTGCAACATTAAGTCATTAAGGAAGGCAAACTATAGTAAGTTTCCTGGAAGTGTCCATATTGGGACTTCCTACTTCCGATAGGAAATTGAATTTTTAATTAAACATACCTGATTGAACACAGTCTCTTCAGGACAAATGAAACTCCATCTAAACATTTGACTCCTGCCATCCTGGTATTTCATTGGCAGACAAACGTGGAACAGTTGACAGTCGTTTTCTACGTCAGCATAGTAACCGTAGCTGCGTCCCTCGCAGCTGAACGAGTCAGTGATGTCTGTCCTGATACTAGTAGCGTTGCTGGGTAAGGTAAGTAGCTGAGGGGATGGCAAATATTCGGGCATAATCTAAGGGTGAAATCAGAAAACTTTTACAAAAACGCTTTTTGGGGAAAGTTGATGAACGAACCCGCAAACTTGGAGCACCAAAAACGACACAAAACAGCGCCGAAAGGACGATAAACGAATTCATAATCCTGGATGGTGGACACGTCGCGTTAGACACAGGAACTGATAACGTATGTGCAAGAAATTGATGACGGGTACTTTATATAGTAGCCAAGAATGGGCCGGAGGACGTGAATGGGTTTCGAGCAAGCATAAATGGGCTCAAATCAGTTTGGTTGGAATGAGACAGTTTTAAATTTGCGGTACATTTTTGTCCCAAATAATACAGATGACTAATAAATTAACATAAAGTGCTAAAATGAACAGAAAAATTAAAGCAAAAATGTTAACTAAAAGTAAAATCTAAAAAATTGTTTAGTATTCAGATTCTAAAAATTCAAAAACTTAGTTTTTTTACTTTACTTTAACTTGGATTTTATGACAAAGTAACACTACAAAATCAAAAATAATGTAAACTTAAAGTCTTTCAGTCTTTCAATATAAAGTGGTTGAAGACTTAACTTAACAAGAGATTTAATAGTTAGTGGTAACAAAAGTAGAATTTAAAAGATGTCAGTTCATCTACCATCATAATTGCAAATGTGGCTAATAAAGTATATTGTATTTCTATGACCATTATTTGTACACTTGACATTTTTTTCACATCTCATTGTCTTATTGTACCTTCAGTAACAGTAGTTTGACAGTTCCTTTGCGATTGTGTGACAAAAAGTGGAAAAGTCGCAAATTAATTTTGAAACTAGAAATACACTTCAAACTCTAACCAAGACCTAAACAAAAAAATTTTTGATTATTTACAAATTAACCTTCAAGCTAAAAATGCAGGAAATATGAAAAGCGACTTGATAGCTTTTGCCAACCTGCTCAGAGAAGACGGCACACGAAGGTGAAAGCTTTTAAGTCAATTTCAAAGTTCAAAAGTCATGGTATACTAAAAGCCTAAACAAAAAATCGTCTGGTTCAGCATTATTCAAATCATATATTAATCTGAAATAATACAAAATCAATTGATCTTTCTGTATATTTACGTGACTAAAATACTACTATTTGCCAGTCACCTATCAAATTTGAAATATCTAGACTAGAACAGTAATTATTACCCACTTAATGAGTGTCACATTTGGCGAATTGTTTCAGTGAACCGCTATTTTAATAACCCTCTCGAACCTTATGAGTAATACAATTAAACTCCTTTTTGATTTCGTAGGCGATGATCTATTGACATACATATTTTAAATTTGAACTGGATTTTGACTTCCAAAACTTGCTGATCAAAACCAAATCAAAATTAATATTTAAAAGAGATAAACGAGAATCAATTAATCCGCGTATAATGAAGGAAACAATCACAGTAGTGGGTATGTGCCACATTTCTTTTCAAAGTAACCCACAAGGATGCTGATCTCCCTACCTTATAAATACCTTCCGCTTTCCGCAGTCTTCAGACATGATTTGACCTTCTACGGTGCGGATCTTCACTACTTTTGAGATATTTACGCGTGGTCCGCTTTGCAATCATCATGGAATTTAAGTTTGTTTTGTTCTGTACCGTGATTTTGCTGTACTTTTTGGTTTTCGGCGTAATGGGTGACGATCCGGTGTCCAACAGTACGGAAAGTGAAAGAAGAAAAAGCAGGGACGTCGCCCCTTACTTGGGGCTGATTTCGTGCGCGATTAAGTACGATGTGACTTGTTTCGTTAACGCTGCCGAAGATTATTTGGAAGTAAGGAGGAATGAATTATTAGGTGAGTTTACAAGAAGAAAACAGGTTAAGTTCATTTATATCCGAAAATCACAAAACAACACTGATTAAGAAAGTCTCAAATTAGAAAAAATTGAATTTTAATTTTAGCTTAAAAATAAGTTTCAACCTTGCAGTTTGACTTTGAAACTACACACACAACTTGGCAAAAAGTATAGAATAAAGAGCTTTAAAATGATATACTGAATCATCCTGTAACTGTCAAATCAACCGAGTAACATGGAGTTAAAGTGAAAACTGTCAAACTCAAACTAAACTGTCTTTATCAGCAAAAACTCAGTTAATTTACATTTTCACTATAGATCTTATATAGGGTGATCAAAAGTACATTTCAAGAGCGTTAAAATGATATACTAAACTATCCTGTAAATGCCAAACTTACAAGAGGTTAAATTGAAAACTGGTACATTTAGACTAAACTGGATTCGACAATAAAATGACTTAAAACTTCCTTAAAGGTAGCTTAAAAATTCAAAAATTTAATCTTATTTCTGTATTTTTCTAAATTTGACAATGAATTACAAAAACTGATTTTTCAATGATTTAATTTCAAACCATTAAAATTCGTAATGTGAAGGTTGAAGCTTGAAAATTTACAATTTGAAAAATGTAACTATCAAATCACTCTTGAAGCATTAGGAAACTGACTTGACGGTTTAAAATTGTCTATTCAACTCACTATTTATTAACTTTTAATTACTTTTAGCTTTAAAGAAACTTGTAAATTTATAATTTGACGTTTTTGAAGTCTGTTAGTACTTACCAAAAAAAAATCAGGAATATACAGTGATATGTCTGTGTGTACTGTGTGATTCTCTAGAATCAGTACATATTTTTTTATTGTTTTGAAGGTTTATCTTGGACATCCAGTATACTAGTTCTGTATTTGTTTAACCGTAGATTCTTTCAGTAAAGTTTGTTTCAATTAGAGCCATCAGCTGTTTGATATACAAAGAGTTAAATTTTTTATCTAACTTAAATATTAAAGCAAAATGCTGTAATTTTTCCAAACTACACAAAAAAGCTAGTTTGTTCTTAGAAACATTGACCTGCTTTTTCAAACACTCTGTATACCTTGTTTCTTGAGAATTAAACGGTGCAATTGTTCATTGATGCACCACATTTTCAAAGTCACTTTATTACAGTTAAAAAAACCAACATTTGCGCTGGTCTTGCTCTTGCTTCTAATTGACACTTGGTTGAAAAGAATTGAAGTAAAATATGAGTGAAACCAAAGACCTCATTAGCAGCTCTATACCAGATTTGTTAGCCGGTTTCAGTCTGGTAATTTGTCAAGGAAACTGGTCCGATCTTCACTTTTTCACCGGACTAAAAAAATCCAAACCGGATTTTCCTATAGTTGGTGCATTTTTGTTTCTCGACCGCAAAACCAAAATACATAACAGTAAATCACCACGTCAAACAAGGGAAAATGCATCACATTGAAGAATGTAGGTTGCAGATAAAACCAGCATTTGAGTTAAAATTCAAATTCCAGATTTGGTATTCGTTACAATGGAATACGAATCACCTGCTAATGTTCTAGTAATGTCACTAACAGTAAAGATCCGTTAGGAGGGCATGCAAACAATATCAGATTGAAAACTTGTTAATTACGAAAGTCGGCTGTATTGCTTCTAGTTAAATATTTGTTCTTGAGACAGTTGTAAAATTTAGCATCAATAATCGTAAAATTTATTTTGATCTACCATACACACGTAACACTTTCAAGCACACTTTGAAAAACCTCATTCAATAAATTTGATATCAATCAGAAAGACTTTCTTTTTCCCAGAAACAAGCTTTCCGTAAAGATTTACGGGTTATTTTTTTAGTTCATACTTGAATAATTTCAGTAAATCATAAAATATGTTTTTATGCTACTTTCAGGCGGTCTTAAGCTAACTAATGTTTCCGTCATGTCGACTATGTATAAGTAATTGATTATGCTAATAAGATGATTGTCATACACATGACGGTTTTTTTACTTATAGAGATTTATGATAAAAATTTAACGGAAAAATGATCAGTGTTTTACCTCTATGTTATGTCTCATTACAGTAAAGTGTGTTAGTTACTTTGTTACTAGCTTTCAAGGATTTTTAAGACTCTAGTTTCTAAAGAGGTAATAATATTTAGAATGTTCTTTACAAACGATTTTCAAAAAATTGAAAACAAATCTGAATAATTTGAAAAATAATGAAAACTTTTTGATGTTTTTACTTGATATGGAAAGCTTAATTTCCTCGGTAATTTCATACTACCAACTATATACGATGAACTATCTAGAATCTAGATGCTTTCCAGGGATACCAAAACTAACTTTAAAAAGCTTATAATGTTGAACACAACTAAGAAAATGTGTTTGATGCTCGGAATAACTAACTGAAGGATAATTTTAAAGACTTTTAAACATTTTCAGTTTAAAATCCTTTGAGGACCCTTTGGAAACCTCCAAAGCTTTAAGGGTTTAGGGGAGCCTAACAAACTACACCAAAACGCAAAATTCCAAATAACTAAAAATTGAAAAATCCTCTTTATCTTGGCGACTTTAACCACTAAAAAAATGGCTTATTGAATTGGTTGACTGACCAGAACAACCTTCAAATATAAAAAAATGTATGAAAGTGAACAACATCTACCTAGATAGGAAAGTGAAAATCAAAAACTCTGAAAATCGTTTTTAAAGACCCATAAAATTGTCAAAAAAAACTTCTAGAAATTGAAGATATTCAACTAACTAAAGATGTCAAGTTCACAATATCATCATTATCAAACTCTTTCAGATCTTCAAAATTAACATTTTAAGTTTCTTTCAATGCTTTTACATCTTAAATTACTTAGATCGTTCTGTATAAAATTGTCAAGTCTTGAAGAATTGTTTCTTTAAGCAATTTTTTTATTTTACAGTTTCTTCTCGGTCGTCTTTGGAGGGTTTGTAAATTTATTTCAACTCCAAGTCTAAAAATCATTTAGTTTACAAACTTAAGTTTTAGCAAATTCAAGAACCTGATCAAGTGACAAAAATGTACAGAAAATGTTCTTCAAAGCTTTAGAAATTGTAAAATAATCAAAAAATTGCTGACATCGCTGGTTTGGATTTGTTTTGTAGATAATACAGGGTGATTCAACAACATTTCACTTAATTGCCACTATTTTTGCCAAAAAAAAAGGTTTTAAGTAAGTAAACTTAATAAACATTTTTGAAGTTATGAAAAACTAGAATAGTAATGTCTCATTTGGACACTTAATCCTAAATAACTTTTTTATTTGATAAATAAGATTGTTTATTTTCTAACTATGAATAATTACTCTGATTAGCCATTTTGTCACTTAATTTGGAATAATGGCTCGCCAAACCAAATTAACTCTTTTGGTCCAAGAAGAGGTTGAAGTCTAATCGTCTAGCTAAGATTAAAGATTTAAACATGTTATGGAGATTATAAACCACAAAAACAAATTTTGTTACTTTTAGTACTTTAATCACATTCAAATCACTTCCATTTAATATATCATTTATAAATTCGCATCATACATTTATTACATTTTAAGTATCCTAAAGCTACAAGGTAATAAATGTAGAGTAAGGAATTCGAATGGTCTAGGCGCCAATTCGAAATGGGTTTATTGTTCTGGGTTACAGTGTTTAAAGACAATTAGAATGTCCTTTTTGTATGTGTCTTCATTTACTGTTTGTCGGCTGCTCTTCCTGTCAGGAAAAATGCACGTTACTCGTTGATGGCTCGCATATTAATTTTCACTTCTACCCAGGACTGTCATAGACATTTTTTTTTTCAAATTCACATGTACAGAATTGCGTAAATTGCACCACTGTTTGGTTTGTGATTGGTCAAAAAAAAAGTAGGAAGCTGAGCTGGACCAATTTTGACCAATCACATTGTGCTGATTTTTACGCACATAGAGTAAATACGGACCTGCAAAAGCAACCAGTCAGTTTCATTATCAGTTTAGGATCCAGACACTATCATTCTTCGTATTCGATTAATCAGGTATTACATATTCAAACAGTGTTTGCTAACGGGTATATCGTCTAGCGGTCCAAAAATTTACCCAAAACTTGGTGTGACAAGTTTTAAATATTTAATCATTGCTGTCAATATTCCAGCAAAAACTAGGTTTAAGTAACGCAAACTGATAAGCTCCAACCTCAATACATATTATATTATACGTACATATGATTCAGATTTGAAGACCGAGAAGAAAGTGGTTTTTCACCTTATGGTTAACTCACAGAACGAGGTCACTGTCACGGCGATCTAATATTGTGGGTTTCTTACCGATATTTTAAACAATGCAAATAACTTTATATAGTAATTATTATTTTATTTTTTCAGCCCAAGCAGATGCACAAGTCATACAAAGTGGAAGAGCTGACTCAGAAACAAAACCATCACATTTGGCCAACACTTTAGGCAAACTTATATCAGAGCTTAGCAGTTTGTTCCAGAACGGTCTTTCCGGATTGTTTCGAGCGGGCGATGATGATTTGGAAGAAGACGATGAAGAAGAGGATGAAAAAGGGTCGGACGACAATGATCTGACCACCACAACCGACCAATCTAATGGTGGTAAGTGGTAGCTGGTAGCTCCGGTGGCCTGATTTTTTTATATGTGCTTTTAATGTGCGTTTTGTGTAGATTTTATGTGTTGTGTATAGTTTTTGGGCAGTTTTATTTTGTGGGTTAATTCGAGAAAGCACGAAAAATACCAGTAATAGAAATCAAAGTAAACCTGCCCGAAAACGACTAGTTTACACCAGAATCCGCCCATTAATACTTGTCATCATCTCAACCACATTTCACATAAGCCATTTCATTTACATAAGATTCACTATAACAGCTCATTAATTGATATTCGAAATCCATTCGGACAAAGTAACAGTTTAACATACTTTTTATTGGAAATATACAGGTTTTTTTCCGATGACCCTAATTTTGGAACGTACATTTTAATTAATCGGGCTCCAATATATGAAAAATGTATTATTTGGGTGACCAATTGGTTGATCGTTAACTGACAAAATTATCTTTAAGCACCCAAATATCACTATAAAACTCTACAAGAAAACTCTACAAACTGAACTCATTGTTCTACTGCTTAGAGTTTGACAGTTGTGACGTAAATTTTTGTTTACCACATTAGCTAGTCACTTCTAAACTGTCAAATGAATCAAGTGTCAAAAATGTTGCCGAAAATGAAAAACGAGAAAATTCATTCTCACTCATTGAAATGCTCTAGATATTGAATTAAAAATATCAATTAAATTAAACTCAATTAAAATTAAATTGAGCTTCTTGAAATTCTAGGTTACGCTACGTGCCTCGTGACGTAACAGCTGTTTTTGCGTGACGTCATTTTTACAGACTTTTTTAATACTATATGATTCTTTTTTTGTGAATTTGCTCTCGGCACGTTTCTAAACGATCTAATGTTTAGTGTTCAGAAAAGTTTGAACTTTAAACCAAAAATAAATTTAAGACTTTAAAAACCATTAAGATTTCTTAATAAATGATTGAAAAAATGCTATTTACATTACATTATTTTACATATTGAAACCATAGGACGATTGCTAACAGGAAACATTGAATCTTCCACATTTAAATAAAAACCTTTAAATTTGAGTTAGGTTGTTGCGAAGAAACTCTCTACATAAGTGAAATTTGTATATGATTTTAGTTATCATATTTGAGCATAATGCCAGAACATTAAGATATTGAATATGTATTTACAGAGGGCAGGAGCAAAAAGAAAAAACAGAAGCGAAAACTATACTCTATGCTTAAAGTCTTAGCTATCGGTCTAGTAATCTACAAAAAAATCTGTCTGATCCTCAAACTATTCCACGCTCTCTTACAACTGAAATTCTATTTTCTGGCTGTTGCTGGTCTGTTACTTCACGCTATCAAATTCTGGCTCAGTTTCAAAAAAGACGCGCACCCCACCAAAGTGATCTACTACGAGCACGCCCAGCATCAGCACCATTATGGGCATGGGGACGACGATGGGCACTCCATATGGGCGCGAGCCTTAAACGGTGACGGAAACCATACACAAACGCCATCTGACTTAGCTTATAGTAGTCAACGACCGTATTATATCCTAGAATTTCAACCATAAGTACTAAATAGTCTATGTTTAGAGCGGAAAATACAGTTTGCGCATAAAAATTGCATTAGTTTATTCGGCTTGAAATTTAGTCAATTTAATGGCGTTTTTGATTGACATGTTCAGTGCAAACTAATACTGTTTCAATGACAGTTACTAGAGCAAAATACCAATTCTACACTAAACTTGCCAATCAAAAACGTCATGATAATTCACTTTGACAGATTATAGAAACGTCAAGAATCGATGTGTAGATTGTTAGTAGAAAGCAAAATTGCTCTGGAAAGTCGCAAAAGTTTTGTTTTCTGCTCTTGGAGAGCGGCAACTAATCACTTTCTGCATCAAAGCTTGAAAGAGGAGAAAAAAGAACTTACAGTTGAGAGACGTTATTTTAAATTATGAATTAAGACATTTGACATTCTGACCTGAAGATAATTACAAGACGTGTGACGTTCGTGTTCTTGATGTGATTTAATCTGATTGTAGCATATATTAATATGTGACTTTCTAACTATACCAATACAAATATCTAACAAGGTTCAAACCAGAACAAATGGCAGATACGTCATCATTGGCGTTTCTTAAGACGTAACTTTATCAGGCCGCTCTATGGGGTGTCAGACCAAATGTGACACTCATTCTGACACTGCCTTTAGAGCAATTTTTAAATTTTTCTTTAAATTTACAACAGGTTAATGGTGAGGCAGTTTTTACAGTGTCAAGGAAAATTTTTAGCAAATCTAAGAAAGTTTCAAGATTTTTTACCATTCCCTCTAAAAGGTATGCAATATTAGAATTAAAATGAACAACCCCACTAGCCTAAGAAAAAATTCAAAAATTTTAATATTTTTTTTTTGTTATAAACTGAAGGCAATTTTAGTTTACTTGTAAAACTGAGTTTTATCACCTGGTACACTTTCCACATTAAACCTAGAACATCCTGTATAAATAACTATTAACTAGTGATGGTTAAGTGTTCAATGTAAGTGAAGTAAGTAAAATTGAATGGAGTACTACCAAGTTTAAGATTTTATACAAAAAACAGCAGGTAGGTGTACTCTGTAAGTCGTAAGCATGTAAAAGCACATTGCATGTATTTTAGCATGTTATCATACACAAATCATAATAAATACATGACATGCGCTACAGAATACACAACATTTTATAATAAGTTTATTATACCTGTATTAGATTTGTACTCTTTTATACTCATTGCATACTAGAATTGTAATTGTTTTAAGTAAACCACTTGAGCAAACAAAAATTACACTGTTTTTTCCAATATATGCAACAACCAAATAATTGCATTCCGTAACACTATAAACGAACAGGAAACGTCACGTTATAATACACACCTCAAAAGTAAGTAACCCATAAAGACTCATTACTATTTCTATAAAATATTGCATGACCACCACTTAAATAATTAATAGAATGTGCATGATGAGAGCATAAAGCATGGAAATTCACCACTAAATTTATGTTAGAAAATTTAAAAAAATTACTTACTTTAAACCTAAAACATAAATCTATGAATGAAATTTTCTTGACAACCTTAGCCTTGTGAAGGTATATAATTAAACCTTCATGCATGATCAATAAATCTAGCAGCTTCTTCAATAATGGATAGTTTACGGTGAAGTATGGCTTTAAAAATCCGTTTTTCTATAATTTGCAAGATTTATTACAGTAACACTAATACACCTTTGGTTTTCACTATAGTATAATCACATGCATGCATTTTTTCCAAAAAAAAGAAACACCATAACAGCTAACAAAATTGATTTTAGACACCACTAACCAACTTACTAACCAAGCATGCATTTTATTTAACCAATCTGGTTACCGTTACTAACCACATTTGCCTGCGTTTCAGAGATGAGAGAATTAAGTTCGGGTTCGAAAAAGAAGAAGAAGAAAGACAAAAAACCCCTAAAAAGCTTGGTGAGACTGTTGAGGGTCGCTGTGGTCGCTTTAATAATCGTACTAAAACTGGCCGTGCTGCTCAAGTTCCTCCAAACCGCCATGCAATTTAAGTTCCTGCTGATCTCGTTGGGTGGATTCGCGATCCAGGCCGTGAAATTCTGGATGTCCATCAAAAACAACGATCACGACCACCATCATAACGAGGAGATTGTTTATAAGAACCCTTACTCGTCGGGAGGGGATGGTTTGGAGTATTCCAGTCCTGGGGGAGCGCCATACGGAGGAGGAGAATTTAATGCGGCTAGAAGTGCGCAGGATTTGGCTTATTCATCTCAAAGGTCGTTGAAGTGAAATATCTAGTCGGAAAAGTACTAGTTTAGAGTCATGTTAGGACTTGTGTGGTTGTTTTCCAGTAGGGTATTAATTTATTAAAACAATTATTAATGTAAAAACCGAGTTATTGACCTAAAATTGTTTTCCGCCTAATTCCGTTATTTAACCGAACATAAAATTAGCACTACAATGCAAATAGTTTAATATTCTAGACTGATATTTGGAAAATTTACATTGCCAAATTATATTGGCAGACACTTGCTAATATACTTTCAAACATAATGATAACTTAATACAATTTATTAACGGATTTATTTTCATAATAGGTGATTGATTTTTCAGTACCGTTATGTGGATTTACCACACCAAACGCTAACTTTTACAATCAAGTGCGAAAAGTGGTACATTCCGCATGTGTGTTATTTACTGTGATTTCCATTTTTCCAATTTTTCTCCTACTAGTGCAGAAACAACTAGAAAAAAATATCTATACATTTTACAACCCTAAATTTCTATGGGTCAAGCAACGTTGCATTATTATAACTTATAACTTATTAGCCCTGTCAGTTCACACCAATCACAGAAACGAAGATATTCTTGAAAATTATTGAGAACTGTCAACACCGCAAAACGTAAAATTATTTTCATATAACTGGAGTGTCAATAAATCGGACAAGATGGCTTTCTGTACCACAGCCAGGGTAGCCAAATTATGGTATTTTTCCAAAAAACAGTTTTTTTTGGGAATATTTTTTTTTGGGGAGATTTCTCCTGAAGGAAAAATATTTATTAGGGGACTAACTCAGAAAACCACTCTTTTTGGAATAATTTGAATTTATGAGGAACGCACTATACCTTCAAAATATGTAGAAGAGGCTATACTAAAGTTTTGTATTTAATTTGTATGCACATGTATTTCATGTCAAATATCTTGGTTATTTTTAATTTTTGGAAGAAAATTGTATTTAACTAAAAGAAAGCCAAAATTATGTGCTACATTTCGACGTTTGAACGAATCTTCTAGCTGTTATAGTAACCAAGTTAGCACGTGTCAAATAAGGAGACCTGTCATCTTGAAAGAAACAGAAGAAAAGTGACGGTTTGGGGATTTTTTTATTTCGACTGGGGAAATCGAGTTGACAGATGTGGCAACCCTGTATGAAGAATAAAATTTAATTTGAAGCACTTGAAAACTCTCTTCCTACAGAAAAAGTTTAATTTTTTGAGAGTGTAAATATTGGAAATCTGCATATAAAATGGACAATTCACAAAATTAAGAAAAAGCAAATAGCCAACATTCAAGAGACAACCAATCTCAGTTAATAAGTAATTATTAATTAGTAAAACAAACATTTTTGACCTCAAATTGTCGATCAACCGATAAAATTCAATTTCTTAAATAACATTCGGCAATCATCTAATAAGAATCACATCATATTCCCAATAACCTGCATGCATCGTACAGCATAACGTGAACAAGTGAAATCATGCTTCAAGGGCTTCATCAACCATCAGACTGACGTCATCATTAACGTCATCCATCATCATTCCAGATTTAACCAACCAATCAAAAAGGTGTGTATCAGTTTAGTGCTATTATTGGCCAAGTTCAGGAAACTGTAACACATAATAAACTATAATATGGTTAGTAAATGTTCAGTTAGTTGGAGTTTTCTGAATTTGGTCATTTTTATTTTAAGTTCTAATTTTTATTGCGTTTTTTGAGGATAACACCACCATCAAACTGTGCCAAATGATTGATTGTCCTGTTTGTCCTCCAGGTGTTGAATATATGGAGGACAAAGTAAAGAATATTATTTTGTCCAACTAACATAAGAGAATTTTTCAATTACTTTTTCTCAAGAGTTTCATGTTTTTAACAACTTGGCAACAATTATAGTTTTCATTTTATTTTTAAAATCTACATGAAATTTTAAGCAATAGTACAGAATTTGATGGTGGTGATTGAAAAAAGGATGAGTCATTTGCGTACGTCCTACGAGATGATAACAAACAACTGACGTACCATCTGGTCACACCTAACTGTGGGTCAGTACGCCGAAAAGTGCGTACCGCTTTCTTGAGAGCCGTTCAATTTTTTCACACGTACGCAAATGTCTCGTCCTCGGCCCACAGGTAGGTGCGACCAGGTGGTACGTCCCAAAAAAATTGTTGAAACCTAATCAGATGGAAAATTTCAGCGCGACATAAAAAATACGATTCGGAGGCCGATGGCAAACCGAAAAAAGAGCTCATGAACGAAGCCATCCGGATTCTGAAAGTCGTAGTGGCCATTTCGTTGGCGTTGGTAGGGGTAACGATACCAGTGGTACTGTTGGGCGTAAAGACAATAGTTGTCAAGTGTCTGATAGGAGTTGCCATTGGGTTATTCGTGCTGGCTAAGAAGTTTAACCAACACAATAATCATCATGAAATAGTTCAATCATGGTGATTTATTAGATAGAATAACGTGAGTGTTTTACCCTGTTGTCGGATAGGATTGAATAATGTTGGGTTTACTGGACCACTTATTTTATTTTCTTTCCCACTTTTGAACTCAACATTCTTCACCAACCTACACTCAAAATAAGTAAAACTAATCAATAATCTTCATATTTAAACATTTTCAGTGACAAGCAGAGATACAACCGGTACATCAAGAGGTCATCATCATAACAAACACAAAAACTACAAAGAAGGCTTCATCACCAAAATCGTACGAGTAGTAAAACTGGGTCTGTACTCGCTGGTGCTCTTCCTTTTCGAAGTGGCTATCTTGATGATGTTCAACGCGTTCGTGGCTTTCAAATTTTTGCTGGTTGCCATGTGGGGCGTGGCATTTTTGGGCCTGAAGGTGTGGTTGGAATCGAAACACGAAGCTCCCGTGGTGGTGCACGAAGACGTGCACCACGACCACCATTACGAGGAGGGTGAGCACCATTTTGAGCACTTGCCGGTAGATGATTGGCATAGGAATTATTTGCCAAAAGAGGATTATGGATCCCATAAAGTTGCTTATTCAGCTCATAAACCAGCCTCATCACTTTGGTCCTCCTGGTTGGATTAATTCTGCTTGTTGTGTTTTGTTGTTATAGTGATCTGAATTTCAGACAGCTACTTGCCAAATACCCCTCTCCCAGTTCGGGATGGGTACTGAAAATTATTTATTGCTGATGTAGATAGGAATTAATTATTAACAATTAAGAGGGTATCGGTTAAATCGTTAGAAAAGTAATGCATATTGCATGAAACATAGTAGTACCATATAGACTAAATGATAAGTGTTAATTCAATAAACAAACATTTTGCAATGTTGCGTCTCTTATTATTAATAAAACCCAATCTAGACCATTTCCATTGATAATAAATATTGTAAATAACACAGAAAAACAGTTACACGTTCTACTTTTAGTGCTTCGCAGTGAGAGACACGCACCACGCAAAAAGGGGGACAAAGACAACGATAACTTCTGGGGCGGATTCGGGATGTACATGATGAATTTAGCCCCCAAATTAGCCGCCCTAAAGTTGGCCCTATTGGCCGCTTTTCTCGTTTTGGGTATCATCGTAGGATTAGTAGCAGCCGCGGTCAGCGCCAAACTATATCTCATAGCTATAGTATCGGTCGTGTTACAAGCGATCAAGAATAAAGTCTCATATGGTCATATGGATCATTGATTATTTTGATTAATATAGTATGTTGTTTAATCTAGGTGTTTTATTACTATAGTAACGATAATATAAGGGTTAAAGAGGATATAAAGGTGCTGTCAGAAAGAGAATTACACGTATTATTTACTTCAAGTACATTAGCTACTTCAAGTACACAGCTTAATAGCAATTGGACTATTTACAGAAGTTGAATTATTCTAAAACACACAATTCTACTATATCGCCAATGCTTTTAGTAAATTGGGTATATGCCCTCTCCCGTGTACGTAAATGGGTAGGCAACCAACTATACACTCCATTCATCCGTTTAGGTTTTTATAAAGGCATTTAAGCAGCTTTTATGTTTATTTAAGACAATTTATTATTTCAATGTAAATGTTGGTACGTTTTTAATAGCATCGCCGAATAAAAGCGAATGAAAACTGGCGTTGTTTGGTGAATTGCAAAGTCAATGAAATGAGAATGTGGTATTGGAGAAGAGTCGTGCAGTGTTGTTCTTGATTTTTGTCTTAAGCTGCAACTTGAATATTTTCAGTTCAGAGTAATTAAAAAGCCATATTTGCACAAAAGTGCTAAAATAAGATATTTTAAATGTCTGCAAAACAGCACATTAGGGTTTTATTTTAGCCAGTTTCTGTTAAGCAAATAATTTGCAATCCTACTTTCTGTATTTTGCAATTTGGAAGTTTGAGATGAAATTGTTTTTTATTATGCCACAATGTGCAGTTTATTACTTTTTGCTTAAATACTACTTCAGTAACTACTAAAATAACCCCAATCTGCATGTGAGTATTTAACTTTAATAACACTACTTATTGTTTGAAGAATGCCGCCCGGTGTGTTAATTACGTGTTAAAACCTTGTGATTAACGTTCTCTAGTTGGTATTGAAACGTAAAAACCAATCTACACTGTACTAATCTCTTTTCAGCAAGGAAGAAAACCAAAAAAGGCCCAATCAAAAAGCTCGTACACGCAGGAAAAGTGGTATTACTTTTGGCAGCCTTAGCCATAAAAATATGCATTCTTATCAAAATGTTCAATGCTGCTGTTCAGTTTAAGTTTATGCTCATAGCTCTAGGTGCTTTAGTTCATAGCGTCATCAAGTCATGGGCAACTTACAAGCACGTAGGTCATCAGCAGAAAATTGTTCAATTGGACCATCACGACCATCATTATGATGAAGATTTGGATATTCAACCCAACTACGATCACTGGAAGATTTAGTGACTAAAGATTGAAATGTTTAATCTAGTTATTGATGTGCAAATATACACGGTGATGATATACAACTTAAGAAATTTTCAAGTTTTATTTCATAAAATATAACACAATGAACACTTACATATTACACAAACAACAATTTATATAAGATCATCTTTTCTAGGTCATCGTCAGGCTCGGGATAAAGCAACCAAAATTCTGAAATCAGCTACTGACAGTATTAAAGTTGCGATGGCAGGAATGGCTTTGCGTGAACTAATCCTCACTTTACTGAAGTTTGTCAATACGGCAATATCAGCAAAAATGCTGTTGATCGCTTTCGCTACTTTGCTGGTGCAGAAAGCCAAGTTGCTGGTGGAGCTGAAGAAGTCGAAGCAGCAGGAAAAACCTAAAGTAGTTTATTATAACACGCACCACGATCATCATCAGGATTTGTGGAATGGCGATCAACCATCATCCAATAGTTGGTGATGATTTAGTTTGACGCTTTGATAGGGTTTATTTTGGGTGGTGATGGAATTGGGTAAACTATTGGGCAGTGTTCCTTTTAGTTATTAATGTGTATAATGTTACCGCTGGACGCTGGATAGATATAAAACTAAGAATTTGATGCTAGAATTGATAAGTGAATACAGATATTTGAATGTCCTTAGATGCGTGATTGGTGATATTCTATTAGTAGGTGATATTATTTATTCTTGAATATATATTAATATTTTGTTATACAAGTTACAATCAAATTAGTGTTTTATTGCGTATTGGAGGAGGCTATAAAATGTAAAAATTTGACAGAAAATAGTAACACAAAAATATGAAAAATACTTTGTTCAACTACAGTCAGAAACAAGGTATAAGTTATTCTTTTCGATGTATAAGAGGAGATAGAGTATATAATAAGTATTTAATTGACTGAGAAGGGAAATAGACGTACTTTTCAAACTACGAACTTAACCTAACTTTCTTGAAAAACATTTTAAGTACTAATTTAATTTGGCTTAAAGAAGCCCTAAATTTTCCAGAAAACCTTAATTGCAGCATTTTTTTAAGCAAGTGGGTCCGTGGTAGCTTAAATTGTGGTTTGTTGCTATACAGAAGAAAAGAAGAGAAGAAATAACCTCCATTTTCAGTTTACATGACAAACAAGAGATAAACAAAATAAACATCAAAAATAAAAAGTATAAAATTGATTTAAATAGTACATTTTGTCAGTATTCTATTAATAAGTCATAAATTTGAGTGTTGTTATCCAAAATTGTATGTTTGCATTCATTTCTGTGATAGTATAAATAGTATATTAGCTATGAAGGAGTCAAAGTACAGATCTGAGTTGAAAACGGCCAGTCCAAAATATGGTTTTAAGGTTCAGTTAGACCACGAATATCCAGAAAAGCGCAGCCCTCATTTTATCCCATCTCCACGCATAATATGGAATCTTTTACCTCTTTTTCTCAGGTAAAACTGTTTCATTACAATCAACTGTATTTAACTTTTATCTGTTACAGGTATATATGGTATTACATAGTGTGCAAGTTCACAGGGAAATCGATTGTAATGGATTATGTAAAAATGGAAACTGGAAAACAAATATATGGTAATGTTATTCTGTTAACATTTTGATTGGGCAGAATTATTCACTTAAGAAATTTTCACTTACAGGAGTTCCCATTGGTGGAATAGGGGCAGGTAGTATAGGCAGAGGGTATAAAGGAGAGTTCTGTAGATTCCAGTTGAAGCCAAATGTTTGTGAATACAATACAGTGGATGCCAATCAGTTTATTGTTACAATCAAAGATGAAAACCTGAAGACTATATTTCAGAGCTGCTTGTCTACATACAGGTAAGCTATTTTAGTAACTAATGCAACTGATAATTGCAAGGATAATTGTTGAGTGAGTTCTGATAATGGCAACAATTCTGGGAAAGTTTAAACCAGTTGTAGAGGGCTAAGAAACTTTTCAGAAAGTTCTCAGTAGTATTTAGAGGTTTTTGGAACTTTCAAAATGGTCCCTAAGGCCTCTACAATTTAAAACAAGTCTGGAAAAGTTTAAGATGCTTGTAGAGGGCTCTGGTGCTTTTTACAAGGTTCTCAATAGCATTTAGAGGTCTATGGAACTTTCAAAATGGTCCTAGAGGTCTCTGACAATTCAAAAGAACTCCGGAAAGGTTTACAACACTTGTAGAGGCTTCTGGCACTTTTTATAAGGTTCTCAATAGCATTTAGATGTCTATGGAACATTCAAAATGGGCTTAGAGGCCTCTGACAATTTAAAATTATTTTGGAAAGATTTACCATACTTGTAGAGACACCTCTGGTGCTCTTTAGGAGGTTTTCAAAAACGTTTAGATGTCTATGGAACTTTAAAAATGGTCCTAAAGGTCTCTGGCATGTTGAAACAGTTCTGGGAAAGTTTAAAACACTTATAGAAGGCTCTGGAACTTTTTAGAAAGTTCTCAGTAGCATTTAGAGGTCTATGGAAATTTCAAAATGATCATAGAGATAGAACCCTACAGCAATTTAAAATAGTTCTGGAAAAGGTCTTGGGCACATTCAAACATGACAATTTTAAACAATTCTGGAAAGGTTTACAACACTTGTAGAGGCTTCTGGCACTTTTTATAAGGTTCTCAACAGGGTTGGGTGAAAATTGTTTTTTTCTAAAAAAAACAAAAAACTTGTTTTTTAACCAAAAAAACATGTTTTTTGTTTTAAAACAGTCTTTTCTTGCGTGTGAAATAAAACATTGTTTTAAAATCAAAAAAGTGTTTTAAAACAATATTTATCTTGCTATCTAATACAGTATACAGGTAACCTTGACCATGTTTCAACATCTAAATAAAAATGTTAAATAATGTACGTAAAAGTTGTCATAGTTTTTAGCTTGGGAACGTGGGCACTACCTTACTAGTACTACTAGTAATGCTGAAGATTAGCTTTTATGTTTTTTTTTCAGGTCTTGACTTTTAACTTTTATAACTTATTACCCATGTGACATGTTAAGTTCAGATTTTTTTACAGTTTACACTTTACAGGTGTTATACCTCTGTTCCTATGTAGTTAACTATATTTTCAATAAAGTTTTGTAGAGCTGGTAGCTGCCTAGTGCATAAATATTCCTTTTAAAAAAGTAGCATTAAAATGTATGTTTCAAATTGATTTTTTTTTTAGTTTTGGTTCTTTCATACTGAAAAAAATTAAAAAAAAAACAAGAAAAACTCTAATTTAAAAATTACAATACAGCAGACCACAGGCTCAAAGAATTGAAAACACTAAATAAATTAAATATAGGCGCATAATAATCAGCTTTTAATTAGTTGAAAAAAAACAGTGTTTTAAACATAAGTTTTAAAACACTGATTTAAACACCACCTGTTTTATTTGCAGTGTTTTAAACGTGTTTTAAACAACTGTGTTAAAACAGTTGTTTTAAAACAACCCAACCCTGGTTCTCAATAGCATTTAAAGCTCTATGGAACCTTCAAAATGGACTTAGAGGCCTCTGACAATTTAAAATAATTCTGGAAAGATTTACAATACTTGTAGACGCCTCTGGTGCTCTTTAGAAGGTTTTCAAAAACATTTAGATGGGTATGGAACTTTAAAAATGATCCTAAAGGTCTCTGGCATGTTGAAACAGTTCTGGGAAAGTTTAAAACACTTATAGAAGGCTCTGGAACTTTTTAGAAAGTTCTCAGTAGCATTTTGAGGTCTTTGGCACATTTTATGTTCCTACAGACTTCTGACAATGTAAATCAACTCTGGAAAGGTGTTGAGACACTTGTAGAAGCTTTTGGTACTTCTTAGAAGGTTTGTAATAGCATTTAGAGGTCTATGGAAATTTCAAAATGATCATAGAGATAGAGGCCTACAGCAATTTAAAATAGTTCTGGAAAAGGTCATTGGCACATTCAAACATGACAATTTTGAACAGGTTTAAGACATTTTTAAAAGCTTCTGGCTCTTTTTAGAAGGGTCAGTTGTAGAATTGTCAAATGTCAAAATGACAAAGCTTGCATATAGTATGATATAATAAAACACAATTTTAACACAAACAACAAAAGACGCAACAGTCAAAAGTCACTGAACAGAACCATATTGCAAACATAATATAAATTTCTTATAGGAAAACTTCACTGTCAGCTTGGCTAAACTTACTGGACAGTCAGAAATGTTCATATACAGGACTGTATCCCAGAGCATGGACAGAATATGACTTGTCAGAGTATGGTATAATTTTAACTTGTCGTCAAATAAGCCCAGTAATTCCACATAATTACACGGTAAGGTAGTGAAGATTCTTGAATTTGTAAGATCCAAAAGTAGGTATTTTCTATTTTAGAGTAGTTCTTTGCCATGTGCAGTATTTATTTGGAGTATAGAGAATGTCAGTGAGTGTATGAGGACAGTCACAATAGCCTTCACTTTTAAAAATGGTACTGGCAATAAGAAAGCTGATAGTCAATGTAAGTTTGATTTAAGAAATATGCTTTGGATTTTTTTATGTAAAGGAACTTGCTTGTTTTACAAATTGGACAACACAAATTGTAATTTTCCTGAATGTTGTTTTGTAAACTTACATTTTTTTTAACTAGTACAGTTTAAATGTTTTCTGAGGTAGCATACCAAACATAATACTCTTATTTAGTTAGCTGTATTAGTTCATGATGTTTTTCAGCTGCCTGTAGCTCAAAAGCATTTTCTTATGGAAATTCTGAAGGAGTAATCCTTTATCACGCTTTAGACAAGAATCAATGTTCCTACACTTTGGGTGTTAAATCTTCAGATGACGTTACAGTGTCAAAGTGTTTAAATTTCAATCCAAACTCGGATGGTTCGATAGTGTGGAACCAAGTAAAACTAATTACACAATTAACTATTTTTATAACTAGCAACTTCATTATTTTAGCTTAGTGATAACGGTCAGTTTGACAAACCCAGCAATAAAAACCCTCACGTTTACGGGGAAATTGGCGTAGGAATTGCGGCAAAAACCACAATGAACAGTCAAACGATTCGAAACATTGAAATGGTCTTGGTTTGGGATATGCCAAGTATCGTTTACCCTGTTGGTTCAATCAAGTATTTCAAATACTATACGGATTTATTTGGTAAAGAGAATGCGGCGCTTAAAATTGTCGACTTTAGTTTTCAAAACTTTGATCAATGGGAGAACGATATTTTTGCCTGGCAACAACCGATATTAGACGATCCGTATGTGTGACATCTTAGTAAGTAAATCGATTTAATTACCAAATATTTGCAGGGAATTGCCTGATTGGTATAAGTCAGCTCTGTTTAATGAAACCTACTTCATTAGTGATGGTGGGTCTATTTGGCTGTCGATGAAGGATGTGGAAGATGAAACTATAACTAAAACCAAATCTGATCCACGGTTGTTTAGCCGGAAATTAACTATACAATTTTTTTTTAACCAAAACTTTTTCAGCAAAAAATACGGACGATTTGCTTACGTCGAGGGTCACGAATACCGAATGTACAATTCGTACGACGTGCACTTTTACGCATCGCACGCTCTAACCAAAAATTGGCCGATGTTACAGCGGTCCTTACAGTATGATCTGCGAGATTTTATTTATGCCGAAATTCCTAAAAAAGTTAAAATGCTTTTTAATGGAGAAATAGTGGAACGTAAAAAGCCGAACACCGTACCGCACGATGCAGGCGATCCGGCTGAATGTCCTTTTGATTTACTGAACGCTTACCCTATACACGATGTCAGTACTTGGAAGGACTTAGGGCCAAAGTTTGTTTTGCAAACGTTTCGAGATAGTTGGATTGCGGGCAATCTGGACGTGGATTTTGTACGCGTAAGTTTGTCATTTAATTCAGTTTGAAAATATAAATTGTGAGTGGCTTTGTGAAGCCGCAAAGCTAGACAGAGAAATAGGTTTAACAATGTGATTAACATTAAACTTTAATTAAAATAAATGATTAAGTCCTCTCAACAAACATATAGAACGTATCTCTATTAAACTTTTAGTTTGAATTACTTAATAATTTTAGGATATGTACAAAGCGTGTGACGTTATAATGCAGGAAATGCTTAAGTACGATCAGGACAAGGACGGACTAATAGAAAACTGTGGTGAGCCGGATCAAACTTTTGACACTTGGGTCATGACTGGTGCTAGGTTAGTCATTTTATTCCTCAATGGTTAATATAATAGCAAATCTGTACACACTGACAACTTTTACAAAACGTATTAGGATATTCCTTAACTAGAGATGGCCTAAGGTAATTTTCTCCACGTAGAATTTACGAAAAACAGTAAATTATCTTTTGCAAAATGTTCTCAGAGTTTTGAACAACTGGTAAACAAGTTTCGACAGCTATGGCTAGAGTCCGGATTAAAAAGCACTAAAATCGTGAAAAAAAGCGCTTGAAAAGCTAATTAATTTTTCTCAAAAAAGTATAAAAATCTGTAAAAAGCACTATTTCAGAAATGCAAATTGTTTTACTATTTTTGAATTTAAGTTCTAGAATTGAAGCTTTTAAACTGCTTTAGAAGCATACGGAAGATTTTAGACTGTTTTGGAAATTTCTGTTCTCAAAATTTAACTACTTGAGGAGCATTTGGAAAGTTTTGGACAGTTTAAAGAGCATATTAAAGGTTCTGGAATGATTTAGAGGCATTTGGAAACTCTTAGACGGTTTTAGAATTTTTTGGAAAATTTAGACAATTTTGAATTTCTAGGCTATAGTTGAAGAGCTTTTGGAAGCTTTTAGACCGTTTTGAAAAGCTTCCGACGGCTCTAGAAGCATTTTGAATTTTCTGTAGTGTTTTGAAATCTTTTTAGAATACTTTAGGAGCATTGAAGGTTCTGGACTGCTTTTAAGGCATTTGAAACCTTGTAGAAGGTTCTAGAAACTTTTGGAACCTTGTAAACTGCGCCAAAAGCATACGGAAACTTTTAGACTCTTGAAATGATTTGAAAGCTTTTAGACTAGATGAAGAGCATTTGGAAGCTTTTAGACTCCTCTAAAAGCTTTTGGAAGGCCTTCGACTGCTTTAGAAGCATTTTGGAGTTATTTCTGTAGTATTTTGAAATCTTTTTAGTCTACTTTAGGACCATTTGGAAGGTTTCTAGAGAGTTTAAAAAGCATTGAAGGTTTTTGGACTGCTTTTAAAGCATTTGAAAACTTATTGACTGTTCTAGAAACATACGGAAGCTTTTAGACTGCCTTGATTTTTTTTGAGAGCTTTTAGACTAGTTGAAGATTATTTGGAAGCCTTTAGAGCGTTCTAAAAGCTTTTGGAAGGCTTTCGACTGCTTGAGAAACATTTTGGTGTTTCTGCAGTGTTTTTTTTGTAAATATAATCGTTTTTGAGATATTTTCCAAAAACTACTTAGATACACTTTTTAGTTCAAAAATTGAACAATCCGTACCTTGGTTATTTTTGGGAGTTCAGGGAGGTTTAACCACTTAAAAGAAACGTCTTGAATTTCTCTTTTTAGTGGTGTAGAGCAAAAATTTCTATCTAAAAAATTGTGTACAGGGTGAGCAAAAATAATGACCCACTAACAATTTCGTGCACACTCTGTATTGAGGTTCAAACGTTACGTAGTTTGGTTTAGTGGTCCATTAAGAACAATTTTGCATTCTTGTAGTTTTTATGTAAATCTAACCATTTTCGAAAATATTTAACCTTTAATTCAGGCGGCGGTCAGTAAAGTAGGCCAGGAAAAACCTTCATTTGCGCAAAATTTCGGTGCATTTTCTCAAAAAATCGCAAATAACTTGATTATTTAAAACGTTCCGTATAGACACATTAAATGATCGTAAGTAGCTAATGATTGGAGCTATCACGGGACATTGAGTCAGCACCGCTAACTTGCCCCGTCTGGCCGCTAGAGGGCGTCATACTTGATTACCTTTTTTCGGAATTTTGAATGAATTGTCTTTAACTGCCTTAGTTAGTTCAGGTTAGTAGTAGAAATGTGACGTAAAGTGTCATTTGTAAAAATATAATTTTTAAGGGTGCCATATGTCTTAATTTCAAAGTCAGTGACAAAATGGCGGCAGTTACAGCAAAACAGACACCAGATTTGTGTTTTCTTGAGCATTTGAAAAGTGTTTACAGTTTAAAGAGCACTGAAGGTTCTGGACTGCTTTTAAGGCATTTGAAACCTTGTAGACGGTTCTAGAAACTTTTGGAAGCTGTTAAACTGCTCTAGAAGCATAGGGAAGCTTCTAGACCGTCTTCAAATCATTTGAGAGCTTCTATAGATAAGTTGAAAAACATTTGAAAGCTTTTAGACTGTTCTCAAGACTGTTTTGTAAGCTTTTGCAAGACATTTTGGAGCTTATATAGTGTTTTGGAATGTTTTTACATTTTTTAAACTACTTTGAAGCAATTCATAATTGGTATGTTTTTGTCTTTCAGAAGCCTTCAATATCTCAATATAGCTTGAAAAGCTTCAATTGTAAATTACCCTATAGAAAATAAAACCATACAAAAAATAGCAGCAAATAAGCATGAAAAACTAAATTAAGTACAAAAAACCCGCCAAATGACGTGTTTTTGCGTAAATCGTTCACATTAGATGTCAAAAGTTGACTGCTTTTATTATTTACAAAAAGCAAAATTCTTAGAAATCCGGACTCTAGTTATGACAGTTGTCAAGTCTAAGAAAAGTGTTCCTTAACTTTAGAACTGTCAAATTTGGCTTTATGGAGCTGTACAGGCTACTCGGCTACTTACAGAGTGGTTCCACCAAGGCACACATCTAACTTGGAATTTTATAATTTTCAAATAGTCCAAATTCTACCAGTCTTTTCTTGAATTCTCCTGAAATTCTTTTGGCATTTTCTCCAAAAATTAATTTCAGATAATTTTCCATTTCTATCCCTAAAACACAATTTTTCTAGTGCGTATTGCGGTGGTCTTTGGCTAGGAGCCGTATACGCAATGACGCGAATGGCGGCCAGTTTGGGCAAAACACAGGACCAAAATTTTTACCAACAAATCCTGTCAAAGGGAACCACGTCATTCAACTCAAAATTGTGGAACGGAAAGTACTATAATTTTGACAGTTCCAAGAATCAATCCGAAAGTATTATGGCCGATCAGCTAAACGCGCACTGGTACCTAAACTGTATTGAGAGCGGGGAAAATAATCCCGTAAGATCCATTGCATCAACTATTATTAGTAACCTGTAACTTAAATGTATTTAAAGATATTTCCAAAGTCGCAAGTGAGTAGCGCTTTGAGGACTATTTACGAGAACAACGTTCTGTGTTTTTGCGAAGGAAAAATGGGAGCTGTTAATGGGTTTTTGAAGGGTCAAGTTGACAGAATTACTACTCAGAGCGAGGAAGTGTGGACCGGAGTAACGTACGCGTTGGCGGCCACCATGATTCAAGAGGTTTTTAAGTCCCAGAGGTAATACCAGGGCCATATTACTCAAAATTTTGTTTGTAGGGGCTACTGGAGGAGGGGTTCAAAACTGCCGGAGGAATGTTTCAATCCATGACTGAACAATTTGGCATGATTTTTGAAACTCCCGAAGCTCTGTACGATCAAAAATCGTATCGATCAATTGGGTATATGAGACCGTTAAGTATTTGGTCGATGCAGATAGCTTGGGAGAGTTGGAAGAAGGCTCATACCAAATAAATTACCTTTAGTGTCATTTGTTGCATTTTTAAATTTGATGGCAAGTTGGAGGTTTATTTTATTCTGCACATAGAAGAGTATTGTATTAATAGTTTTTTAAATGTACTAATTCACAACAAGTCGGTGTTAGACGCGAATTATTAATTAAAAGTAATTTCTTAATAGCAGTGATAAAAACGAAAATAAATGTATCACAAAGAACTGAAAAACAAAACTTTTATTATTTTTAAAATCACATTTTGTTACGAACAGATTTAAATAAGAATAATTTATGTATCAAATACAAAATCGTCCATTCAACTCCTTTATGACGCAGGAAGAGCCACCTTGGTAACTAACTTGTCAATCATGCAGAGTGTACAAAATATTACTTAACTATTGCCAAAAACAAAGTAACTCTAGGTTATTAATGAGATAATATTATATTAATCGACCAAAAATACTCGGCAAGTACCGATCCGCTCGTTTAATTTCCTTATTACGGATGAACTATCTATCGATCTTTTGCTTTGTTTAGTCGGAACTTTACTTTTAAAACAACATAAATGCAAATATAAAGTCAAATGACAAACTTCACCACTTGCACATGTCGTCCACCATTTTCTCTAAATCTTGTTCTTTATCTAATAATTCATCTTGATTCGCTTGGTCTATGGTAACTTCCATACTGTTTGTTGGAGTTATGGGGCTTTCCTCGTCTTCCTGTACTTCAGGCAACAGTTCAACGAGCGTTTCTTCATATTCGCTGTCTGGCAGTTTCAATTTAGCTAGTTGTTCTTGAAGTTGTTTGTAAATCTGTAGAAAAGTTATTAAGTAAGTAAAAAAAATAGTATGGCAATTTGAACTGGAAACCTTTTTAAAGTTTTCCAGTGACGTGCCACGATTTTTCTTGACTACTCTAACGCCCTTTTTCTCTTTTTTCGTTTCGCTTTCCAACTCTTGAATCCACTTTTCCACTTGTGCCATTATTTCGTTGCGTTTCATGTAAAAGTGTGCGTTGATCACATCTTTAAAACACGGACAAGGATTCAAAATTTGGTCTAGCATCGCCCATCTTACGGTCGCTTGGCATACGTTATGGTTGTAGTCTTTTGAGTTGGCTGTGCCAGCCGGCGTACCTAAAAATATGAAAATAACAGAAATATTAATCAATATAATAAACTATCTCAAATAAATTCGAAAATATTTCTTTATCAGAAATAAGAAGTGAAAAACTACTTACCACTGGCTCTTTCGTATCCCGGTTCATTAAAATACGGTTCTGGAACTAAAATTAAACTTTGAATAGAAACTAGAACTTGTAAAAAACTAGAAGTTTGGGCATTCCATTTTTCTTCAGGTCTGCCGTGCCACGTGTTCAACACCTGAAACAAACATATTTCCTTAATAACTTAAATTATAGTGATTTTTATAGAAATTGTTTCAGGCAGCTCATCTAAAATATTTTAGATATTGCGCTTACTTTAAATGAAACACAAACAAAATTTAAAATACCTTTTAAAAGAGATTGATGTTTATTATTAACCTTGAATATTCAAATTATCAAAAAAATAAATATTCTAATGACTGCTTTATACCTACCATTTAAGAATTAAATTAAATTTAAATTTCCACTAAAATTAATATTTAAACTAGGAAATCTTGTTTAGGTTTATACTACAAATTAATAATTAGAAAAATAAATGACTGTTTTGACTTACTGGACGTTCGACGTTGATGTTTGACGTTGACGTTTCTATTGTCATCGTCATTACGCGTGTTTTGTGGATAAAGAAAATTTTTATTAAAATAATTTAAAAAATTTAATGAATCAAAAAAATATACACACCAGGAACCAACATTTGTTAGGATTATGATGCTTCACAGACTGACAGAAGACAGCAATTTACATCATGAGTGATGACAAGTATGACAGTGATAGTTCCGAAAGTCAACGAATTAAGCCGAACTTTAATAAAGTTGGTTTAACTTTATTTTAAAATTAATTTTAGTTTAGTGTAAATTGAAAGTATAAATGGGCTCGCTTGTAAGTTCACTTTCAGCTTTGATAAATTAATTTTAGTTTAAATGAAAGTTTAGTTTAATTGTTAATTGAGAGGTATAAAGCAGGCATTATATCATAGTAATACAGGGTAGTCCAATTTTAAGTGTCAATAATTCACCATTTGATAGCCAATCAAAAAATAAGTTGACATGCATTATGTCATTTTTCTGAAAAACGTTTCCTAAGGAAGATACATTTCTCCAAATTTCAATTTAAAAAATCGTTTTGTAGTTTAAAACTAAACATCCAAGACTTGTGAAAGTCCAAATTTGTACTGAATAGTCTAAAAACGTGCTTTTTACTATTAGGAATGGTCTTATGATTCGCTTTCTCAGACTGCCATCCTGGTTGAGTGTCTGAAACTGGCATTCAAGAACTAAAAAAAGTCCGGAAATCAAGACAAAGATTGTATTGTGCTTAAAACTCATTTTTTACTACTAAAAATAATATAAAAATTGACTTTTAATGCTAGAACTGACTTTACTAGGACTAAAGAGAGTCCAAAACTATATTTTCAAGACTTTAATTGGTGTACAACTCAATTTTCTTCAACTTTCAACAAGTCAAGAAGTAAATTAAATTTTCGGACTATTTTATTTCTAAAAATTAGTTCTCACGACTATTATTGTAGCATTTGGTACCAACATTTTTTACTTTTATTACTGAAGAAACTTGACTTTTGGAAATAGTCTTAAACTCGATTTTTCAGTCTTAAAAAGCACTAAAAACAGTCTGAATTTCTTAGGGATGCTACAATTTATTGCACCTATGAGTGTAGAAGTCAATTTAATAGTGAAGAAGCTTGAAATAACATTTTCAAAACTATGGTCAGTGGACAAACTGGCTTTTAGGCCTGATAAGTCAAAAACTTTGTAAAGATAGTCTTGAAACTCGATTTGAGGCACTGAAAACAGCCTTAAAACACTAAAAACAGTCTAGTTTATTAAGAAATACCCGAATTTTTAGCACTGAGGTGTCTAGAAGTCGATTTAATAGTGACAAAGCTTGAAATGCTATTTTATGTCTATGAAGAATGTAAAAATTGTTTTTTAAGTTTGCTATGTCAATAACTTGGTGAAGATAGTCTTGAAACTCGATTTTCCAAGCTGAAAGCAGTTTTGAAGCACTAAAAATAGTCCAGAATTCGAAGAAAATGAAAAGCAAAGTAAAAAGCACGAAAAGTTCGTTTTCAAGGCAATTTTTATGAATCTAATGTTAATGTCCTGCATCTAAGACTATTTTCAAGACTAAAATATTGAAATTTGTCTTAAAATTATGAAAACTTACTCCAAATGCAAATTTTAAGCTTCTGATGTCACTTTTCATTAGTTCAGTCACATTTTGGGGTTCAAGTCAATTTTTAAGGTTTAAATGTATGAATTTGTTGTAACAAATTCTTGAAAAAGTAGTTTTTATGTCTACAAGTCAACTTTCAGTATTAAAGTCTCTCGATTTGCATGAAAACTGGTTACAAGCACAATTTTTAAGCTTCTGAAATTTTTATCTTTTCTAATTCAATTTTCAAAACTAAAGTCTTTTAGTTTGTCTGGAAACTATGAAAACTGGCTACAATAATATTTTTTAAACTTCTTAAGTGAATTTTCCGTTTCCAAGACAATTTTTAAGTTGGGTTAGTTTTGGTTCTTTGACCGTAATAACGTGTAATAAAGTGCTTGTTCCAAATTTGATCAATATTGCTCCAACGGTCTGACAGTTATGACAAAAAAAAAACGATTTTTTAAACAGAAATTTGAAGGACTGTATTTTCCTTAGGAAGCACTTTTCAGGAAAATGACATAATGAATGTCAACTTATTTTTTAATTGGCCATGGATTGGTGAATTATTGACATTTAAAACTGGACCACCCTGTATATTTAAAGCAAAATTAATAAACTTACCGATAAACAAACTTTTCCATCGTTATACAAATTAGGATTAAATCTCACTGTATGTTGTCCCGTCGTCTCTAAGTTAATTAACATGGGCGACTGTGGATAGTCTGGCGGGAAAAAGACGTCAAACTCAAAGCACCCATTTGCGTAAGGAGTATCCGCTGGTCCGGTAATTAAAACCTATGAAACCATCAAATCGTACCAAATAAAACTAAGTTGTATCAAGTTACGTACTTTCATAATGTCCAAACGAGAGGAATCGTATCGAACAAAAACTGAACTACTGTAACTTAATGGTAAACTGGTTGACAGTGTAACAGTTTCCTGAGCTATTCTTTTGACTCTAGCGGGATGCGACTGCTCTGAAGTTGCTTTGGCCATTGCTTCAAAATGATGCGATATCACGAATTTTATACTTCCATCTGGTTGCTCTTCAATCATGTCATAAGCGGCTGTAACCACAAAAACAGCGTAAAAAACATGCATAACCTTTGAAAAGCCTTGTACATACCAAACTGAAGATCTTTCATAATATTTAGGTAGCGTTCTTCATGAGATATGATCACAGTTTTAGCTAGGGAGCTGTCACCGTCCGATTCGTTCTCTTCCATCATTCCAAAAGTAACTCGGGCCACTAGGTCGGCCGTATCTTGAATATCGGGCATTAGAGTAGCCAAACCTTCACCTTGTTCCAGTTCCTCAATTCGTTCCAACACGCTAACTTTAGAGGATTTGCCGTTCTTATCTGTTTTAGTGTTTTGCACTCTGTGTATGCAATCAACATGAAATTATTTGAATTTGTAAAGATTTACCGATACTCACCTTAACTTATTAGCGTACGTGTCAACACACGTTTTCATGTTCTTCAACAAGGAACTGACGGAGGGTTCGTTATTTTTTGATGTTTGCGGTAATAGCAATTTAACTAATTGCGAATTCAGTGCCAAGGCTCGGAGAATTTTAAGCACAGCCCTGTATAACGGTATATGCCTGGCCATATCTAATACTGAGTCGTTTCTTAGGTAGGAACTGATAGCAGGTAGTAACGAACTGAAAGTTACCATTACAAAATGTTTGTATATAGGTATAATAATGCAAACAACATAAAAATGTTACAGTAAAACTTGTACAGGGCGATTGGTTGAATTTTGACCACCCCCTTCCGCAAAAACAAAGTCTCTACGATTAGCCGTTTTCGAGATATTTCATTTCTTTCAAAGCAAACTTTGGACTACCACTTTATTTGAAGAGTGAAATTCTTCGTGGAGAATAGGGGGTTACTTTTATGAGATTTTTACTATACCTTTCCATTTAAATTTTGGACATTTTTCATTTTAGTGGTATCGAAACGGCCCCTAGCGGTGGATTTAGAAAGATGAAAATTATTTTCAGTATTTTCTCTTGGCCACATTTACTAATAAAAAAAAATTCTTGTACCCATACTACGTATAGTTTTCGAGGAACAGCCGCGTGCACGGCTTATTGGGACACCCTGTACATCATTGTGTCTTAAAATTATCTGTTCTTTAAGATCTTTTGCGTGAATTAAAATTCATAAGAAATGTCATGGAAATTCAGGAGGAGGCCGTATTCTTGCCATTTTTGGAGTTTCCGTGTTCAAAAACAAAAAGAAAAACAGTCAAATTTGAAAGTAACGCTCTGACAGTTGTGACAGCGTTTATTTGATTCTAAGTGGGTGTAAAACTTGTCCACAGTGTATACAGAGTGGTCCAGTTTTAAATGTCAATAATTCACCATTCGATAGCCCATCAAAAAATAAGTTAACATACATTATGTCATTTTCCTGAAAAATGCTTCCCAAGGAAAAAATACAGTAAAATACCATAAAAGTTTAGTTCAAAAAAATCGGTTTCTTGTCATAACTGTCAGACCGCTGGAGCAATATTTTAATCAAATTTAGAACAAATATATGTGCAATTAATACTCATTATGTGATGTTAATGATGTTTGTCGAAACTGTCCAGTGATGTAAATACAGAAAGATTTTTCTGCTTTATTCTCTACGTCACTGTATATTTTTCAAAAATATTTTTTTACTTTACTTGTTCAATTTGACAAAATAAGTATCTCTTATAAAATTCTGATTTGAAACTTTGTTTACGAGATAATTGAGTTATTACGTTCAAAACAAACCCAACCCAACTTAAAAGTTTTCTTGAAAACAGTGAAAATTCACTTAAGAAGCTTAAAAAACGTCTTTGTAGATAGTTTTCATAGTTTTCAGACAAATTGAAAGACTTCAGTTTTGAAAATTGACTTAGAAACCAGTAAATTTACTTTGAAACGGTGAAAATTGACTTGAGAGGCTTAAAAATTGTCTTTGCAACCAGTTTTCACAGTTTTCAGACAAATTGAAAGACTTTAGCCTTGACAATTGACTTGGAAACTGTGAAAATTGACTTTAGAGGCTTAAAAACTGTCTTTGTAGTCAGTCGTTATAGTTTTCAGATAAGTTGAAAAACATTAGTAGTGAAAATTGACTTGTGGCCATGAAAAACTACTTTATCTAGAATTTTTGACTACAAATTCACACATTTCAACCTTGAAAATTGACTTGGGACACCAAAAAGTGACTCTGTACCAATGAAAAGTGACATAAAAAGCTTAAAATTTGCACTTAAAGCAAGTTTTCATAATTTGAAAATACATTTCAATATGTTAGTCTTGAAAATAGTCTTAAATACAGGATATTGACATTAGATTCATGAAAATTGACTTGAAGACTAACTTTTCAAGTTTTCTTACTTTGCTTTTTATTTTCTTAGAATTCTGGACTATTTTTAGGGCTTTAAAACTGCTTTCAGCTTGGAAAATCAAGTACCTATGAGGGTTATCTTCACCAAGTTTTTGACATAGCATACTTAAAAAACTATTTTAACATTTTCCAACATGCCATTTCACGCTTTGTCAGTATTAAATTGACTTCTAAATGCTTCACTGTGATTTAAGACTGAAAAACCGAATTTTAAACTATTTTTTATAGTAAAAGTTATGTTTCAGACTCTTCATTGATGAAAGTAAACAATTTTGACATTAAATGCTAGATATTAGTCTTGAACGCTAATTTTTAGAATTAAATTAACCGGGAAATTCGGACTGTTGCCAGTGTTTAATTGAATAAAAAAAAAGTTTGAATTGAATAATCAGTTTTACACTACCTATAGTCAAAAAAATTGAACGCCAGGAAACATTAGTCCAAAAATCCTGTTTTTTGACTATTGAATATTTAGTGTCAAAAATTGACTCGTAAACCTCACAGATGACCATATTTGAATACTTTTGAACCATTTTAAAGTAAAAAACACAATAACCTAAGTAGACATTTTTGTCAATTTTGAATAACATCACAGACAAGCCAATATATAACATTGGAGGTTTGTGTCTTCCTTAGGAAGCGTTCTTCGGGAAAATGACATAATGCATGTCAACTTATTTTTTGATGGGCTATCGATTGGTGAATTATTGACATTTAAAACTGGACCACCCTGTAGAGAGAGTTAATCTGAACATTTTAGGCGACTTGAAAAATTTCCATATCAAATTATTTAATAAAATCAAAGAACCTTACCGGCTTGAATTTTATAGTATTACAAGAGAAAATTAAATGAATCATATTTAATTCGCCCTTTCGCAGCAAATTTCTATTATTAAAATCACATAACCTTCAATGACAAAAATTAACAGGACACAAAATGTCAAAATTCCATAGAGTAGATCCAAAAAGATCGTGAACAGACAATACTTTTTATACCAGTTCATATGAAGAACAAAAATTGATGATGGTTTCGAAAAAAAAAAAAGCAAAAATGTATAAACACTGTCTTGTAGAACGTAAAAAGCTCCTAAGAAGGTATTTTGTTTTTTTTTTAATACAATTTAAAATAACTTCAAAAATAAATAAAATAAAAATCTAAAAATATCAATTTTGTCGAAATAGCTATAATGTACCGTCCGTCGTGACCTAAACTTAAATATGCAAATCAACAACTTTTATTACAGATGAGTTTGTGTGGTCAATCCAAGAATCCACGATAAAAATGTTAAAAAAGCAGCGATTCTCACAAACTTACCTTTTTGCAAGATATTCAACAATCTGCGGTGGTAACACGTCACCGACTTCCTCGCAAGTCCCGTCATTAGGATTGATATAACTAGCCAAAACTTGCAGCAAAACGGTCACGTGCTCCTCCTCGTGTTTTTGCTTCATAAGTGCCTGCTCCACGTTCCAGCTTTGTTGGGTGGATCCGGTGCCAAAACCGGTTCCTGTAAAATCACTTTATTAACAATTTGGTAATTTAAAATTCAATTAATCACCTTTAGCCCAATAAAGTTGCCTGTCATCTTTACCCTTCGCGTCTTTCTGCCCGTCTTTGTCGTTGTTACTAGACGCGTGATGCGTCAATATACCTAAGCAAGCTAAAAGTAACTGAACTACACCAGCAACGATGCTGATTCTCCTTAAAAGTTGACCATCATCAGAACATAAGGGAGAAGAATCGTACAGTTTTTGTAAGACTTCAAATGGTAGAGTGGGTAGGGACGCAGCAATGGAAGACTGGAATATGTCACATCCTAAAGACATACAAGTATTATTTTAGTTTAAAGTTTAATAGACCAAGTTAAACCTTCGCCGTCATCAGTTACTCCAAGCATCAATCGCAGCAAACAAATTGCCTTTTTCGAGTCTTTCAGTAAAACTTCCGCGTAGCCTGGTAGCCGCAAGAAGAGACTGAAAGCAGTCAACGAATGCGGAGGAATATGCGAAATTGTGTTGGCCGACTTTGACGGTGAACTGTTCCCTACGGTTTCTTCAATATCTTCGTAAATGTCGTCAGATTCTTAGAAGACAAGCTCGCGTTACGCATAACTTGACCCTGATAAATAAATGTTGTTTACCTTCTAATTTGATCCATTCGGAATCTGATTGGTCGGAAGTGGATTTTTCTTGATTGGAAACTCTAATCGCTTCGGGGTAAACTGTAGGCAAGTTCTGCGCTAACAAAGCTAGACCGCCCATTGAGCTGAACACTTGTAAAGCGCTACAGATTTGCTGTTGTTCTTTGACTAGTTGCAATGCTTCTTTACAATGGTTTTTATCTTCATTAGCTGAAATAAAAACTTAATTAACTTCTAATGATAAGTTTGGGCTCATACTCACTTTTGCTCTGACAAATAGTCAAATGAATGTACGGCCAGTCACTGGAAGAATTCTTCGACTCCATCAACCGCAACAATTGCCCCAAATTCAAATTCAGCGGTAACGGTTCATCAGGGAAGGCTAAACACTTGATGAGCCGGCCCTCCATTACGTCATTCGTGCCACTAGTTTCGGCAGTGTAACGTTTCTTTTTTGATTGCGGCGTTGAATTGACCATATTTTTCAGGTCTTTAATGAAAATCGAACGTTTGTCTTTGGCACTGACACCGGCCGCGAAGCTCAAATCCGGAAGATCGGTGATCAGTTTGAATGACATGGGGTCTTTCTTGCTAGAAGTGGTCGGTTTCTTCGAGGCGGCCGCCTCCGTTTTACAGCTAGTGTTGAAAAATAAGTGTTGCTCCAAAATGTCGCCCAAGGTGGTGGAGGTACTTAAATAAAGCATTGTACGGTTGTAAGTTTGTTTGAAGGCCGGGTGAGTTGGTACGTAAGCTGGGGCTATCCTAAAATGTAATACAAAATTATAACATTCAAAATAAATGTCTATCATCTAAATAATATAAGTACTATTGGCGTTTCAAATGAAGATCGCAGCGCCAATTGAACTAAAATCATGCATAACAGTATTTTAGGCCGGTTTTCTCAGTTATTAGTAATTTGTCATAAAATTTTGTCTTTAACAAAAGAAAGTACTGTTCTCGCGGACTGAGTTTACCCGTGCGTCATCCCCCTGTGATTTAGAAGTAGACATGCATATTTCAGTCATTGTCAGTTTGAAAACCATCGAAATTTATTTGATTTGTTTACTATTAATTCTTTTCCGTTTCTTTGTGTTGTTAATCATTTATAAAGTTTTCTATTTACCACACCACCACAGTTCTTTTAAGAGCTATTGTTTCTACGCTTTTAACATTCTGTAAGTACTTTCATAATATTATTATTAATATTTTTTATTTACAACCATATATGTAATGCTGTCATTACTAACGTCATTGAAGGTTAGGAAGTATCATATTGCGCACCTCTACTTCCCGCCCTCTAAAATTGTGATTGTTAATATTTTAAAAAAAAAAGAAAGATGATTGAATCAAATTTTTTAAATGTCAGATAAAGTCGGATCGATATTCAGTTCGCAAATAATAAATTGAGAAAAATGTCCTGGATTACAACTCGAATTGTATGCATTCTAACGGTTATAATGCCTATAATACATTACAATACTAAAATTAACATGATCTAAACTAAAACAAACTACTTATTGAAATTAATGGTTACATTTGAATTATTATAAGTGTTTATAGAAATATTTAGGCCAGTACCAGCACTGGCGTCTCCAACAGTTGTCTCTTTGGTCGACAAATTAATTTGCTGTTGAATGACTGAGGTTTGTGAACTACTTGCAACAGCTTCAGAAGACATGGCACGTTGGGACAGCATAACAGAAAAGCAGAAGAAAAGCATATAGAAAAATGACTGCTTGGTAGTTTTTTGTTAAATGTAATATTCTAGATATGTTCAGAATGAAACAATGATTTGTAAATTTTGATAGAAATATGATGGTTGTAAATAAAATAGTATACAAACCTCGGTAGGAAGTTTCATTCCTGTCTCGAGATCCTAGCTAAACCTCGACGCTTCGCGTCTCGGCTATCTAACTAATCTCTCGACAGTAATGAAACTCTTCCCACCCCGGTGTGTAATATACTATTTTTATGTCGGCTGTCACGATCTAACCAAAATTGGCACAATTACTAACCTGTTTTGAAAAAAAAGTGGGAGTGTCTATTATGGTTTTTATTTAGCCCTTTGGTTTTTCCTAAATTCGGAATTACTTCTTACTATTACAGTATTTTTTTAGAAAATGCCTGGAAAAATTCTCCACAGACAAGCCCAGCAGTTATATCTTAACCTTTGTGAATATTTGGAAAAAACCAATGGAGGACCTCTAGAAGCTTTATTATCTGTTCAGGAAGAAAATAAGAAATTTTAAGACCTTACATATTCTTACTGATGTATTTTTTTGATACTAGAAGGTTGCAGCTGCTTTAAAAATTTCCCGCAAAACTGTTTATTCGATTCGGAAAAAGCAAGCAAGTAATCTTATGATTTCCTCACCTAGAAAACGTAAATCGAGATGTTATCGACGGGCCAAGAACACTGATTTATCTGAAAGCATTAAAAAGGATGTTCGAAATACATTATATGATTTGTACAACGATAGTATGTTAATAGTAAAATATATCTACTTTTGTAAGAAAAATCTATTAACATTTCATTGTTTCCAGAGACTTTTCAACAAACAAAATAAAATAAGCGTCTAAAATGTTTTCCAGCGGGTTTAAAATAAAATAAGTGAATTGCAACCTGAAAATGAGATGAACAGAATGTCTTATTGAATTTTTAATTTGTTGTATTTATTTTAGAGAAACATGTAACCATCCAGAACCTAAATCAAGAGCTTAAAGTTAAAGAAATACTAAATATTGGTGATACATCTCTGCGAATTTCGGTAAATAAATTAGGTTTCAAATTTAGACGAAATTCTATGATCCAAACGGAGACTTCTCATAAATAAAAATGTTATTTCGGTCAAGATATTTTTGATTAGCTTTGGTATAAGGTGTTTTAGTGCAAATTTGCAGCCAAAGATCTCTACTTTCTGACTGACAATACACGCAAATTTTTAAACGTGACGAAGCTTTAGACACCCCTTTTCTATAATATGAACACAACAGGTTTGTTGACGAAAACTTGATTTGATTCATATGATTATAAATGACGTAGCCTTCGCGACGCACGGGTAAACTCACTCCGCGAGAACAGTAGAAGATTTAAGCTACGTTTTGAGATTCCTAACCTCCTGTCGTAGTAACCAAGTTAGCATGTGTCAAACAAAGACACTTGTCATCTTGAAAGAAACGGAAAGAGATAGAAAGACTGATGAAATGTATTAAAATCCAGGAATAACAAATTATAATCTATGAATAAATTTTTGGGGATTTTTTTATTTCGATTCGACTGGAAAATTAAATGGACGAATCTGGCAATGCCAAAAACTTTTTTCAAAATTGACCAACAGAGGGCGTAGGTCTTATCTAGAAACGACAATAAGCTTAGCTAAATCCCCAATGAAGGTTGTCGTCCTTTGCTGATAAACGTACTAATATACTATAAAATTTTACCTGGAAGTTTTGTAAAGTGTCTCATCCGCTTCAATACTGACTGGCACCTTTTCATTTTCAAGCAAAAGTTGTAGAATCAATCGTCTTAAAAACCCAGAAATCCCGTTCTGTTGCTGTGATATCACCTCACACAAAACGGTAGCCAGTCGCGCTTGATTGGTTGAATGACACAAACAACACTTGGCCAGAAATTTGACGCAGGCTTCCTCTAAATGCACGTGCGCCTCCGACTGAATACTCGAATTGCTGAACGGTTTTTTGCACAGCCAGTGCAGTAAATGAGGCCAGAATGAGGAACCATCAGGCGAACCTAGCCAATCTCTGAGCATCTTTTCGTCGCAAACGTCAGTGAAAAAGTGTAGGATTGATGTGACTTTTTCCAATTTTGCCATAGGAATTGCGGTGTTGCTGTCGCTGTTCTGACAAAACTCATAAATGGCACTGTTGAGTAACTTTGGTAGTCCGGAATCTAACAATTGGCGTATTGCAGTGGGGGACCTACTAGCCAGAGCCACCGTCTCCAGCTGCTCTTTACTCAAATTTAATTCGGATAACTCTCCAATAGTCAAGTGGCTGTACCACTCTGAATTTGCGTAATCTTGCTTGTGATCATCAGTCATTCCTTCAGTGTCTTTCCTGTCGTCACTGATAGAAGCTGCTCGGTCTGTGGATAAATTCGGCACTAAAACTCCAATTTTTTGCAGTAAAAGTGGGAACAGTTCTTGACGATTGTAGCATAACGAGCACAGTAAAGAATCCAAAGCAAACTTTAAGCTGTTGTTCATAGTTTCCATTTTAAGGTTGTAAATAGTTTCAAACAATTCAAAAGTTATTAGGGACTTTAAGTCGTAAGAAATCGGGTTTTGATTGCTGAACCACAGTATTGAAGCTATACTGGACACATAAGCTGGATTGCACTTGCCGGAATTTCCAGACTCTAGGCATTCTTCAGCTGTTGTTTTAAGCCAATCCAAAATCATTTTTACTCTAAAACCGGTGTAAACGTCCTACAAAAAATATGATTTTCTTAAAGATTGTTTTGTAAGTGTCACGGTACTTACCTGATGTTCACATATTTGATATAGCAACTCGCAAGCTGATTGATATCCGGAAACATTCATCATCACTTTGTCCTGCCACACGTTGTCCAAAGACAGAACGGGCTCGACAATACTCAGTCGGTTGTCTAAGAGAATTTTGATTGTTGCTATGCCATTTTCGGGTGTTAAAAGCGCTAGCTCTCGTAGTATTTTCTCCAAACAAGGCACGTATGCAGGTAAAATATGCGATGGCACTAAAAGCAGCCCGCAACACGTGTTCAGAAGATTAGGCACTAAAGATGCGGACTCCACTAACTGCCGACGCAAATCCTGATCAACTGAGATGGTAAAACAGTGATGAAGTAGCCTCAACCAGCCTAAAAACGTCACTTTAGTCTCCTTCCAAATTAGACAAAATAAACAATCACCTAAACTGTGATGGCAATAAAAATCATCGTCGCTTTCATTGTTTGAAGGACCCGGAGCGTTTTTACCAAACGCACAACTACCCATCAGCCTGATTTGTAGCAAACCGATACTGTTACCCACTCTAGGTTTGTACAATCTGATTAAAACGCAGTTTACCACTTTGGCAGTGGGCAAATGCAATCTGATATAAGTAAGTCCACTTGTTGGTAGTGGATTGCAGGCAGGTACTAAGCGTGACGGCCCATAAGCTGAAGTCTATGACGTTAAGTGTTTTTAATTAAAACCAAAAACAAAGTTAAGTGGGGTTTAAGTTACCTCAATTGCTACAAACGAAGGACAAGTCGCTAATCCTCCAGCATGAGGTTGCAACTGGACTTCTTTCAGTAAAATTGCGTTGGGTAGTTGTAGGAGCAGTTCAGTGTGAGATTCGTCTTGATAGTAGTTGTAAGACCACAGTGGAGTTCGTGCTCTACGATGTGTCATTCCCGTGTGACCCTGTAATATGTAATTAGTTCCAGAAAAATTCTAGTTTATTACTAAAAAAAGTCTAGTTTATTACTAGACCAAATATTGTTTTCTATACATTATAATATAAAATGGATTTTTAAATCCTCAATTGAACTATTGATTTAACACGTTATAAAGACATAATTTCATCCTCAGAAAGTGTATCACTAGACTAAAGACTTTTCCAGAAGTAAAAAGTGGATTGAAAAACTTGCTTGATTTCAATTGCCAATATTCTCTACGGCCATTTTTAAAATGCCAGACACCTCTAAAAGCATTTTGAGAGTTCCATAGACCACTAAATGCTATTGAAAACCTTTAAAAGAGTGTCAGAGGCCTCTAGGACCATTTTGAAGGTGCCAGAGACCCCTAAATGCTACTGAGAATCTTCTAAAAATTGCCAGAGGTCTCTACAAGTGTCTTAAACCTTCCCATAATTGTTTTTAAGCTTGATTTCAATTGCCAAAATTCTCTACGGTCATTTTTAAAATGCCAGACACCTCTAAAACCATTTTGAGAGTTCCATAGACCACTAAATGCTATTGAAAACCTTTAAAAGAGTGTCAGAGGCCTCTAGGACCATTTTGAAGGTGCCAGAGACCCCTAAATGCTACTGAGAATCTTCTAAAAATTGCCAGAGGTTTCTACAAGTGACTTAAACCTTCCCATAATTGTTTTTAAGCTTGATTTCAATTGCCAAAATTCTCTACGGCCATTTTTAAAATGCCAGACACCTCTAAAACCATTTTGAGAGTTCCATAGACCACTAAATGCTATTGAAAACCTTTAAAAGAGTGTCAGAGGCCTCTAGGACCATTTTGAAGGTGCCAGAGACCCTTAAATGCTACTGAGAATCTTCTCAAAAGTGCCAGAGGTCTCTACAAGTGTCTTAAACCTTCCCATAATTGATTTTAATAGGCCTCTGGCAAGCCTCTATAACCATTTTGAATGTAGCTGAACAGACTATAATTAAAGTAGTGTATATAATATGTGTATCTCAGTCGCGTGCGGGACACTTACTACACATAATATACTATGTATAATATACTATTTATGATTTTCAACAATAAATCAAAAAAACATAATATATTTACCTGAATTAGTATGTCTGGTGGCTGTGACGTTACCGACTGACAGGTAATGGTAGAATAAGGAGCAAAATTAATCAACCAACTATTATCTCCAGAAGGCTGGTATACTCTATGTGCAGTCGTCGATAGCACCGGTGATTGCGTGTCATTGACATGCCATGTAAACCCATTGAAATGCTGCATCACTGTAGAAATTGTACCGCTTCTAGATATGGTACTGGCAGTATTGCTACTGTTGACGATACTCGACGATAAAATTTGAATACCGCCTGAAATAACAGTTTAAGTGAGAAAATACCAAACGTCATTTATAAGTCCAACTTACCGGCTGCATAGAATGCTTTAATAGCCTCCTCGTTGTCCAAAACTTGCAGCACAAACCAAATAATCGGTTCGCTTAGTTGCGGCGTTTGCGACAAAAATTTGAGCAGCGGTTCTAGTATCAATTCTTTTCTCGCGGATTTTTTGGCAAGGCAACTTAAAATGTGAAACACCGCGTCTCCGACTGTGTTGGGTTCAGTAAAATTAGCAAAAGCCTAAAAATTATTAAACTGATAATGTCTGTTAACAAGAAAATCGATCATACTCACTTTATGGGATAAATTCGTAAGCATACAGAGCGACGAAGATTTGCATGCAGCCAAACACTTGCAAAGCGATATTATGGTAGGATGATGTTGAAGAACAGTATCCGCGAAAAATGGCGTTGAAGGTGTCAAAGTGAAACTTTCAGAATTAGCTTGTTCTGCTTTAGATTCGTCTGTTTGTGATGATGATACTGATGGCTCATCAACTTCCATTGGTGTTCGTCCAGTCTGTAATTTAAATTTCTGTTTCCTTTCCAATTTATAAAGTGAGGAATAAAAATCAGGTATTAAAACTAACAGTACAAGTATGTACCAGTTACCACATTTAAACTCTGTTACAGTATAATTATTACACATTTTACTACCCTCTCTTTTCCCATTTAAACTTACACTGGAATTGTTAAAGGTAATAGGAGTTTGCACTAGTTTTCCCAACAGTTTCAACAAACTAATCAACAAATCCTCGTAACACACTGGACGATCTTGCTTATTGGAATCGGTGCCCAATACGCTTGCAAAGATATCATCAAAAGTGTTAGTCAACACGTATTGCTTCTCACCCATTGTAACGCATTTAATATTGTCTATATTCAAGAAGTATGTACTCAATAAGGATGCTGAAATACTGAAACAGTTAGCAGGACCTCAAGTTTGGATTAAAAAACTTACCAGTGCTTTCTAAAGTGCTCATCGCAATGCTGATATCAATATTAGTAAAATCTAAATACAAAATTGACTGTAACAGTTTGCATTGAGCATCCAAAGGACCCATTCTGGTCGATATAGGCCCGCCCGGTTTAGCCATTTGATAAACCACATTTAAAAGAAGGGTTTTAAATATATTGCCTAACCTACTAGATTGACTAACTATATCACATCTCACTTGTAGTCGTACGAGGAAATCGTGCAGGGCTTTGCACAGAGTAGGCCCGGCCTGAAACGCGTTCACGTAAAAACTTACAAAAAGCACAAAAAACCTGACTTACAGCGCCTTTTTCGGAAAACGCCACCCCACTCCCTGATAAGAGACTAACAAGCATCTGTACAAAATCACGATGGCTGACAATTACGTCCGCCATGCCGGAGAGATCAAACCATTTTTTACCGTTATTGTTTGTATTGCACACTAAAGTTAGAGCCTGCAAGAAATAAGTTTTTTAAGACTACAAAAGTTTGTTAAAATAAATTTGAAAATTTAACTGATAAATTAAACCAAACAGTAAATTTTTAAGGAATATTTCAAGTTTGAACATTTTCTAAACAAATTGCAAAGTGCAGAGTTATTCACTCTAGTTTCAATTAGACAAACTTCACCTTTTTTTAAATACTATCAAACTTTAGCCTACTGGGGGCAGAAAGTCATTCTAAACATTTTTGGCAAATCATTGTCAAACAATATACAAGCGGCAAAATATCAAAAATCCTTGGAAACATCCAAAAAGATAGTGAACATACTATAGTTTAGTTGAATAATCTGCCTACCATTTTGACGATTTAGTTAATTTTGAAACAATTCTCAAACAGAATAATTACTTTTGCAATGTTAATAATTCACTTAATGTGTTATTTTACGTGTTTTAAGAATACTGAAAGCTCACCTGCAAACCAAGGCACCAAGTAGTTAGCGATAAACGAGGAGTCCACGCCAATGCCGAAATTAACGAGTTAACAGACTCCACCTTAATAAGCACGATGGGCATTGCCGATGAGTCAAACTTTTCGTTTCTTCTCGCACAGTTCAGCGTCAACCACAAATTCAAAATATTTTCGATTCTGTTCGGATTCATGCTCTGCAAATTGCTAAACAGCTTGTCGAAGCAAGCCGAAAGCATTTTTAAATTTCCAACGTTCGATTCCCAAGTGATCGGTGCGGTATTTTCCGGCCACGGTGTCAAAGGATTTTCGGCTTGCTTGTATCTATCGCTTGCCATGTTTTGTAACAGTTTTTGAGTGTTTATCGCCGATAATTTACGCAAGGTTATTTCCGAAGCCGCGCAAACGCCTGATTCTAGTCTAGCGTCTATGCTAGTTGAGAAAGTGGAAGTGGCGCAGGTTTTGCTGCCTTTACTGCTCGAACATCTGACCTTTTCAAATGCTTCCAACACGTCTTCGATTTCCGAATCGTTTGAATCAGTTTCGAAAACCGATGGAAGTGGTGGGAACGACAGATTATCCATTAATTTAGGTTTAGTGGTGTCCCAATCTTCTAAATGTGCCGAGCTTTCAGTCCCTGTATCTTCTACGTTAGCCGTATCTAAAATTGGTGATCCACATAAAACCTAGTTGAAGATCTACGACTCACTGAATTACCTGGATCATCTGAAGGCCAATTAGAAGAGGTGGCATCAGTTTCCATTTCAGACACCTCACCTTTGGTATCTTTATGCAAATCTAAAGCGTCTTGCAGGAAGCATGAAAGCGCAAAAGGTGCCCATGGTACTTTGCAAGCCAACGAGAAATTTATTAGTTCTAACAGCTGATCTTCGGTAAGTAGCTGGCATAATTGCAGCTTGGCCAGCGTTAATAGTTTGGAAACAATCTAGTAAAAAACGTATTAAGCTCAAAACAAATTGTTTTTGCTTTACTAAGTGTAAACGACAATTTTGATATATCTTCTTCTACCATTTACCTTAAAAGACAACAGGACCATATCAGCAGTACCAGAATGATCCATAGTTCGGATAAACTTCAACAAAATTTTCGATACAGCTATGCAGTGCCCGGTATCAACGTACTGTAGTGGTTTCTGAGGCATCATAATTATATCTTTGAAACAAGTCGGATCGCCTTGTCCCTCGCACGTTTTATACATATCGACAATCAGCGATCGCTTTAAAGCGTTTGACTTGTTGGATTTAAAATCTTTCGGGCCCGACCAGTGGTGATATTTCTTCCAGCACACTTGAGTTCCGCATATTTTCCACGGCTTCGACTTGGTTTGGGAGTCAGTCTGTGTGTATGCAACGTAGGGCGCCTGCGGATAAACAATCTTTAGACATCAATAAAAAGTAAATGGAAATCAGTACAGAAGCCAAGTTATCTAATAATATTATGTAAAAATACAGTGTAATGTCATTTACTAGGTTAAAAAACCATTATTATCCCTTTACTCCGTGTTATACCATAAAAGAATAAAGTGAATTGAGTAAGAAGTAAAATGAAAATGAGTAGAGCACAGAAAAGCAACACAAAAGCCAATAAAAATGAAAATGCTCCACAATAAAATGATGGCAATAAAAACTGCAAATAATTGCAACTAAGAACAAAAAATTATTAAATATGTTAAACAAATTGGACAAAACACATACAGGGTGAGCCAAATTGGTTATGCATTATGTACGAAATTTTCGTTTATTATTATACTATTGTAATCTATTATTATTATACCTATATCAGTAATAGATAAAGTGTAAAAAAAACTTAAAACAAACCATGAAAAATAAGCAAAGATTAGAAAAAAGCATAAAATAGAAACCAGTAACATGAAAATAATCTACTAATTGAAAATGAAGGTAAAATGTAAAAAAATGCCGGTAAAGCGAAAGTAAAACCACTGGACAACGTAGTAGCGCACAAAATGATAAATAAAATAAAAACAGAAATGAAAAACTATTTGAGTATGAAAGATTTTTTTGAATGAAATTAATCTCATTTAAAAAATTAAATGAAATCTAAAAGATTAATTAAGGGTGGAATAAAGCACAAAACACATTTCCGTTTTATGCTAAGTGAGGCATATACATGTTTTATGATAATGATTTGACATTTGTCAGTTTTAAACTTTTGTTCCTATAATTCCAGCCCTCGCGTTCCTATTGACGTAAATTTTGTTTGCCTTAATATAATTACTTTTGTTGGGAAATTTTCTAGCATAAACTAGAAAAAACTGTATTGGGCCGCTTGAAACTTGTTGATGACGTAGTAGCGCAACAAAAGTGAAGAGCTCTACCTTCCCTTTATACCAGCATAAAAGTAAATAATTGCGAATTCTAAAAACGACACAGCCAAACGTTGTGCCATTCAAAGAACGCGCCGATGCGTTTCGAACGTATTCTTACGGATGGATTTAAAGTGTAGAAGCCTGGAGATATTTGGTTCGGTATTCCAGTTGAAGGCGCCACTCTCTTAACCGTCTTTTTCCTAGCGCTATTTTTGGTAGTGTCACCATTTACCTTGCCCACCATTTCGCTCAGCACCCAATCCCATCGGTCGGTTTCGCTCTTTTCACCGGTCAATTGCAGCGACAAATACATCAGCAACCACGACAATAGCGACAAGTCCACGTTCACGGCCAGCAACAACGACCGATTACTTTCGATCGGTTTCAAAGTTTCGTAAACCGCTCGCATTGCGGCATCAATTACGGCGCTTCGTTCCGGACTCTTTCTGCTCAGATAGATGAGCAAAACGAACAGACGATCCTGAGGGAATATTTGCGTGCACGACGTCGAGAACAGGCTGACGAAAGAGTCGGCCAGGAAGTTGCCCCAAAAACTGGTACTACCGCAAGACTTTTCCAAGTAAACGGCGGCCAGCAATTGCAGTCGAGATGTTTGAGACACGCACAGTCCTTGGAAGAAATGCTGGCATAATTCTGGGCTGATTCCAGGTGATCCGTCCACTGACAGGAGGACTTCCAGCAATCCCTCAGCTATTGAATTTAACTTATCTGTGGACGTGATTTCATTGGTTGGTGGTGGATGGCTGGACTCATTTATCATTGATGATTCTATTCTTGATATTACGTTTCGCACTGTATTCAGCTGGTGTTGGTAAGTTAAAGTTTCCTTGAAAAAAGAACAATATTTAGTGATTAAGTAATAAAGGCCTAAATAACTGAAAGCGAATGTATTTTCCGGAGATAACAATATATATTAATCTAGGTCCTAACCATTGTTTAATGCTTGCTAAATAATATAAAGTAAAGAAAAAAATCTCCATTTAACATTTACGTAAACCATATGAGTCTTCAATCAAAAAACAACCAGAAATTTTCAAGTTTTAGACTTTAAACCCTCACTCAAGGAGTAGAAAGTATCTATTAAATAAATTAACTTGAATAATTCTCATTCACCTGATAAGCAGTGTATATTTTGGTGTATTCCGGATTGGCAACGTGTTGAACCTTATCCTTCAAAATCCCAATGTAAGTAGCCAAATGCAACGAGTTTTTCATATCAGCAACCAGGAAAGGATCCAAATAGTCTTTCAACTTGGAACAGGCCAAACTATAACGACAACTGATGTCCTCTAACAATTTGGACAGGATTCCTAATTGTTTATCCAAATCCGGGGATACGAGGAACATTTCGAAAGGCGGAATTTCCTCGGGTAGTATCGCCATATGACCGTAGAAATAACCTAAAGGTATGCGGCATTTGGTGGTTGCCATACCGTAACGTCCTACCAAGGTAATCTGGGAACAAAAGCTTAATATAAAACACAAATTCAATTGCTTTACAGTGTGTCTCAAACTATTAAAAATAGGTATAAGTATGTGAAACTTATTGTCAATTCTTTGTCATCTTCAAACTCGTGGTTTTAAAAATAAAGCTTTATTGTTATACTAAAACAACCGGAGCGAATATGACGCAATTTGACAGCGTGCTTCATAATATATGCGCAGGACTTCAAGATATAGTAGCTCGTTCAAAAATATGAAAAAGTTTCTTCTAACATACCCTCGAAAATAATGCATTTTAGAAAGATACAGGTTACTGTTTTTAGTTCCAACGTTAAATAAAAATTTAAAAAATTGACCATGTTTTTCAACATAAAAACTGATTTTTCGTGAAAACGATTCACTTTACCGTTTATGACCAGGTACCTTTTTTCTGTAGAAAGTTTTGGCGGTTCAAATGGGCGTCTCAAAACCGTACTTTTTCCAGTAAAACTATGACAAAAGGAAAAAACGCACAAAACACTGCTTATTACGAGTAGAAAATGCTGTTTTCTGCACGATAAAAGGTTTCAAAGATATTTGCAAAAAAACAATTTCTTTCATCAATTTCAACACTGTTTCTCTAAAATGCACCATTGTGCATGAAACACACTGTATACAGTAAAGTCAATTGGTTCTGAGTGTTTTGTCACACTTGCATCTGTCTCTACATCACTGTTTTAATAACGTATGTATGTCAAGATTAATTAATGAGGACATAACACTCACCACTAACATTTTTTATGTAAAACTTACCTTCATGTATTGGCATAATGCTGGAGGTTGCAGGTCATTCAAAACTAGATTTTTATTGCCTATATCTGAGGCCGTAACTATTCTAACCGCGTCAATTTCTTCCCCAAACGACCAAACGTCGATTGTCAGTGACGCCAAATCGATACAAGCAGGAATTAAAATGTCAGTTAGGACTATTGTTTCACCAAAGTCTAAGGTAACGTGTCGCCTGGCGCCCGAATGCATGCGGTCCACCACTATCACCTGTTTTGGAGGTGCGGCTAACAACTGTTGCCAAGGCAAATTATGATTCTGGTTTTGCTTTGGATGTGTTGGCGCACTACCACTACCAGTGTTTGTCAATTTGGGTACCGAAACTGAAGGGATTGGGTTGACGGGACTCTTGGAAATCATTGAATCTTCATAGTCTATCAAATTTTTATACACGACTTCTGTAACAAAAAAAAACGCTTGTAAAAACCACTCAAGTAAAAAATTGTAATATTTTACCCATTTTCTGATTTAAAACCTGCTCTGCCTCTTCCAACATTTTACTACAAATTCCAGTGTACTTTTCATACTGCATGCTGTCATAAGTATGTGTACTCTTGTCCATGAGTTTCTGCATGATACTTTGGAATTCTTCCTTTTTCGCCGCAATGGACGTGGTACCGCCCGACATGGAAACAGGCATTAAGTTGTGTATGGCAGTTAAGACGCTACCGTTCAACGCGTCAGCCATTTCAAGACGCGTACCTTCGCTCGCATTCGTGCAAGTAAAATGCAACGGTTCGGATTCGATCAAACCCTTCACTAATTTTGGAAAAGCCGCCGTTTTGTATTTTAATTTGCCTTCGGGTGGAATCTCCTGCGTAAAATCTAAAACACGCAATTTAAATAAACTTGTTAATTTTCAGGGAAAGCGACGGGACTACCTTTTATAGAAGATGTAGATGAGGGTTGTTGATTTAGTTCGGGAGGAATCGTTATGGATGAAGCACCATCATTAGCTGCACCAGCTGCTGATACGGAAAACACGTAGGGAGAAAGCGGTGAAGCCGTACTAGAACCTTTGGCAAAAGCCGGTGGATCGATGTCGAATAATTCCGGTTCTGTAGGCAAACCGTAAAGTCCATATCGACTGCGCAGTAGCAAGTGATAAGGATTGGTGCGCTGTATTAGGTCCTTTGTAATCTAATAGAGATTGGAAAAAATGGTTTCTTAGTCTGAATCGTTGCTAAAGAAAACTACCTCACTTCTTTCAATATCGATACGCATTTGTTTGTAACCAGATTCTCGCTATCTTTCTTTGTTACTTTCATTAGGAGTGAGAGCATCCAATGCAATCCGGCGGCGGATTTCACTTGCTTAATGTCGCCCATTATTGTTAATATTGAGTTCAGAACGCTAGTATTATAATGATCCCCTAGGGATTTATTAATACTTTTGGCACCCCTAAAACCAAAGAAACTTGTTCATAAAGCCAGTAAAAGATTTAGTACTAATAGTAAGTTTCCCTAAGACTGTGTTTCGTGGTAAGTTTCTGTTTTTGGTATCTTTTAAACTGCTATCTTTAAGCTTTCTAGGCGCCAGATCTTTAAAATAAGATTTACCCATTTTAATTTTGTTTTACAATCGTTATTAGATAATTCACCCTCAATTGTACCTCGTTTTCTGACTTTTTTGTAAATTCTTAACATTTCAGACTTCAGACAACCTAATGCTTGATGACTATAGTCCGTTGATAAATTAAAAACATTTTACTTACCGACAACAAGTCATCACGTAATTCATACACTTGTGGGAGATACTGCGACTCCCTAAAAGCAAACACTGTCGAAATAGCCCGGTCATATTCTCTTCAATTCCATTGATAAACATAAACTCCAACTGATCATTGGGCGGTTCGCCATTGTTGCCCCGATTCGGAATCAGCCGAATTGCTGCTATCCAGTTCAATATGTCGAGAACGATCTTCAACACTTTGCCGTTGCTGTTCTTCAACGCAGTCAAAATTAGCGACTGAACAAACGAATTGGAATCCAACATAAGATTTCGTAGAGTACGTTCGTGAGTTAATTGGGCCGAGCTACTCGGAGTGTAGATGGCGATGCTCAATTCATGGATACCGTCACATCCCAAGTACTGTTGGTTTTTACTATTTGGAAGTCCAGATTTTTCACCTTTGCCGTCTTGTCGTTTTTTCTCGTCTTTATCGTAGACTGCTCGAACGTGTAGCAGCAAATTTCTCACCTAAAAACCAATAATTCGTTACAAACTTACGATTTAACGACGTTATAAATGGGACAGACTGTTAAAACGTTGAACCTACCTTGACTCTAAACATACGGGGGCTAGTCAAAGTGACAGTTCCACTTTGTTCAGTCAAGTCTAAGTAATGAGCGATATTTACAGGTCCTGCCAAAATGTCAGCATTGTGAGCGCGCAAATATTCTTCAGAAATAACCGGATTTTCCACTCGCCTAAGCATATCAATGGTAACCGTATCGTCTACCGAAAACTTTACATCCTTATTGTGTCCGATGCCACTTTTAGTTTGTCGTAACAGTGAAACTTCAACGCAAGGCTTTGCGCAGCCACTTTGAAGCGTGAAATGTACGTCAACGTGTCCCAGAACCTACACAATTTTTACGTAACACTATTGTATTGAACTTACGCCTCACACTAACCATAGCTGATGGGAGTGTAATTTCAAAGATGTGTTCCTCCCAAGTGGTGGTGTCCGTTTGCAGCCTCCAAGTTTTTGTAAAGGCTTCAATATTGAGAATTGAGGAGTTGCGTCTTTGCCTCATTGCTTGTTGGAACTCGCTCCAACAAGGAGGCACAACCACATTGTAAGCAAACCTGGTGAAGTATAAATAATTATGAGTTTACTTCTATTAGATTTAAAAATTTGTATGTAAAGAAATGCAAACAATTTGCACATTCAAACTACAAGAAGTTTGATAGAAACGTTTTTCAGCTCATACATAGTGTCAAAAAATCGTCAAAACTATGCCCCACAGTATCTTTATTAATCTGATTAACTTTATGATTTAAATATGCTTTCAATATTAATCCACATTTCAAGCAGACTAAAGTCCCTAATCTTTTCACTATATCTAAATCACGAATTAATTTGTAGAGTCAGATTCTTTTAGTCAACTTTCTACACCATTTACACATGTAGTTTAGAAAATATCACTTGGATTGTAAAAATATAAGTTGGATTTCAGAATCTATAACTTGTATCGTAAATTTGGTTTTAGAAAACGTAAGTTGTATTTCAGATTCGTCACTTGTATTTCAGAAAAGGTCAATTGTATTTTAGAACGCGTTATTTCAATTTCAGTTTTTTTTTGTGTTTCTATGTGGTTATTAGTTTATTGTTTTTTTTTAATATCACTTTAAGCAAAAAAACCCGCCCATCGATAGTATTAATTTATATAAAATATACAGGGTGTCCCATAGCTATACGACAATCTCTCGGGGGCCTGCAGGGGGGTCAAAATAATACGATTTGTTCATATAATTTTTTTTTAAGTCAGTCTTAAGGGAAATATAGAGCCCGAATAAACTGCCTTCCAATTAACGTTTTTGGCCGTAACTTTTGAAACACTCTGTATATTGTAATGATTATTGGGTTTAATGTTTTATCGAAAGAGACCTTCTATTTGACATGAAAACCACCTCGTCTTCGAAAGGCAGGAACTAACTGGACCTAAGACACAATTTGCTTAAACTTTGACAGCTGTCATTATTTTCAGCTGCAAACGCCATTAATGGATACTCTTCTCATTTTTATCGAAAAATTGTACTCTTCCTTTATTTCGATAAAATGAACGGTTTTCGAGATAAATCGATTTTTCATTGAACTGCTTAAACCACAATGTTATTAAAAATATTCGTTAAACTATTTACTTCACTTTTTTTACTTATTTACTTTTTTTTACTTTTTTTGCTCAACTTTAATTTTCCAAATGACAAATGACCACGTCTAAAATCCAACTGCTCTTTTCTATAATACAAGTGACTAATCTGAAATACAAATTGCAATTTCGAAAATCAAAGTTATTATTCTAAAATTGAAAGTACTTTTTCTGAAATACAAGTGATATTTTTTAAATCCATCTTATGGTTTCTAAAATTCAGCTGACACTTTCTAAACTACATGTGTAAATGGTGTAGTTTATTAAAGCCCATTTAAGTTCACTAAAAACTCCTAATCCAATTACACTTTTGTTAATTTAAGGCAAACATTTCAAGTGGTCAGGATTTTTCACAGTGCATCAGTTGGTTACAACTTTATACTTACCGAACTGGTATAAATCGCGTCAAATAGTGCAAAGTTCTCAAATCATCCAAACCAATATTAATAGGTGGATCTTTAAAACATCTAACAGTTTCCAGTTTATCCAACGAGAAAACCTCCTTAATCGAGCTATCAATATTGACGCCAAACAGGTCGTCTTCCTCGTGCTCATCCACCGACTCGTTGTCACTATCGTTTAATGCAAAGAAATGTAAAGAACCCTCTGTAGTTGAGGCGCACAAACGATCCAAGCCTTAAAATAACCAACAAATTCGATTATAGTACTGTAAAACTGGTAGAACTTATATAAAACTTACTGTTGCAATACGCGGCCGACACAAACTTCTTCGCCTCGATCGTGGCGAAACATACAGTTTTTAACGTAGACAAATCCAGGATTCGTACCGCTCCATCCGTACATACTAACACAGCGTTTCCTTCAATACCATTATTAACCCTTGTGAAAGGAGTTTTAAATTTATCCAAAGGAGGCAACAATCCAACTTCTAATGGTTTTTCGATCGGACGCAACGCCCTAACCATCACAGGTTCTGGATTTATTTTTACCATTCTGCCAGTACAATCCAGGGCGTATACCATAAGAAAACTTATACCGGAAGTACCACTACTAGCCGTCACTAATATGTGACATTCGTCTTGGGTCGGCAATATATTGATAATCTCCAAATCGTTGAATTGTTTGCACTCTTCGGGCAAAGATATGCACTGAATAGCCCTTGAGTAGTTCAGTTTTTTGTTGATAGTCTGGTACGACTCGTAACTTTTCTGCAAATCCGCTATATGGTCCGATATGCTGGTCGAATCAAACGGATCAATAAACGATCCGTTTGATTGATGATAAGAGGGTATTTCGCTGTACGAGGAAAAATCTGATTCGCTGCCATTATGAACGTCTACCGCTACGAGTCGAGGACCTGAATGTGCCGGTGGTTTTTTTAAAGGGTTCACAGTGGTTGGCAACACCGGTGGTAAATAAACCCCGTCACTTTCACCTAAAAAGATTTTGTAGAGTAGAGAGAAAATAAGCGCTGTCAAAAAACAATTCACCAACCATAAAATTTACTTTAAAAATATTTAAAAAAAGTATACATATGGAAATAGAGTTGACTTTGACAAGGTTAATTTTATTACCTGGAATCAATGTCTTGTAAAACGAAGTCAACTCCTTAATCAAACTATAATCGTCGCAATTACTATTTTCGGATGGCTGTGAAGATTGGATAATACTCGACAACTCAAACATCATTGAATCGTCAACAAACTGGTCAAACTCGGCTTCGGGCTTTTTAGTTTCTTCTACTTTCTCCTTTATTGACTCTTCCTGATCTTTCACGTACATAAAGTCGTAAACCACCAAATAAACCCCCCTTTTGTTGGGTCCAGGTATCGAAGTTGGTACTTCAACGATTCCTAACAGAATACAGTTAAAATGTTTAAAAAAATGAAGTAAAAAAGAATACCTAAAGTATTGTCGCTGTTCACTTGAGAAATTGTGACACCACAAACTATAGTAGGTCGAACTGATTTGGCACCTTCTTTATCTTTACAGGTCTTGTCGCTCACAATTGATAAAGCAGTGACCTTTTTGTCAGTTGGGCATTTTTCTGCAAAATTACACTTTCAAATCAGTAACGACTATATCAATAGCACAAAACGGCTTACTTTCATCATTCCATACTCCTGACACGCCAAAATCTTCGGTGAATCGTTCCAAAATGTGCGAGTCAAACTGCGTAACGAAAAAGGAATGCGTTCTTTTTATTTTTCCTGATACGTCAAATACTGATACGAGTCCGTCAGTGGTAGCTGAAGGCAGTAATTTTGGAATGGTGCTGGATCCTAATATGTCAATACTTGAACCTCGAAATGTGGCATCTATTGCTGGAGCTAAAAATCGATTTTTTTGTTTCAATGGGAGCACTGTTTAAAACTTAGTTAGACAATCTGTTAACCAATTCTAATTTTCAGTTAAAATTCCCTGTTTAAATAAATTACAAAAAAACGAACAGTCAATTTTCTCAAAATATTCTCATAATTTGTGTTTAAGATGTTACCTGTGGCATTAGTAACTGATATTGGAACATTCTGTGTGTATTCTCCAACCACAAAAGGGCACGTAGACGAATGTCTTTCGTGTTCACTCCACGGTTCATCTGTGCGTTCCCAACTAACCAAACACACTGTACAAGTAAAACACATTGCACGATCGTCCCCTGATGAATTAGGCTGATGATAAAACCCTGCTTGAGCCATTTGTTCTGGTAAAGCCCACCTAAATTCCAACATCGTTATAAAGTGTGAGCTGTATAGAAATCCAACTCACTTGTAATCCATATGAGGCCATTGTGAAAAAGTTTCCCTTCGTCTAATCTCACTGGCCATCATTTTTCTATCAGCCGCGTTAGTCTGTTCACCTAGCAGTTCAGACAAGCGTTCTTTTACAGCTGACGCTACTTGCAGCTCAGGAGTGTGAATCTTTCTGCTTATGTAATCAGTAACTACGCATGAGGTAAGCAGCTTAAGATCGCCCACAGACACACTGAGGCATGCTGTGTTCCACTAAAATTTACGGTAGTAACTCAATTACACACCAAATGGAATGGAAAGTACCTTTTGAGCTTTGATGCCTTTCTTATGTGATTGATGGGCAGCAGCAATGACATTCTGCAGCTCACTCAGCACCCATTCGGTATTGCTGAATGTTAGATGGGTTAAACTTTGTTTCAATATGACAGCCTAAAATAACTTTTTTCTCAAACTATATCATAGATGACTTTCAATGTTTTTTTACCTCAGACAAGAGAAGTTCAAACTTAACTTTCTCTTTGGGATCTGTCAATGTTTTTTGTAATATACTGTCCAGCAAAAGCACTCCATTATAGTCGGTGCGTACCCCAATCGCCTGTCCATCGCAAAACAGGACCCTATCTTCAGTTGGAATGTATCTACATTTGACTTCAGTTCCATTTTTTGCTATAAAATAAAATTTATGCTATTGGTATTGCTAAATCAAGGGCAGGCATAGAATATTTTCCTGATTGCAGTACATAAATTACAGTCATTCTGTCTGCAACCTTCTGGATATGTAATCTTAACGAAATGTTGAAAACAGTTGAAATAAGAAAAAATACATAGATTTTTGTAAAAATATTGTCCCCTCACAAAAAACTTAAATATTTTGATAACTATGCACAAACAAAAGAAATCTTAACAGATGTTTTGTATAAGAGATCATTAGTGTTGGATGACCTGCTTTTTTTACTGCTAAATAAACTGCTCACTTAAAAGATCGATACGGCAAAATTTTTGCCATTTTTCACGGCCTGTATTTCCGAAATGCCTCAGCCAAATTCAATAAACAAAAAAGGTTTTGAAAGGTCGTTTCTTCTAGAATCAGGACTGTCACTCATTTTGTCTCAAAAATGATTTCTTCACAGATAAGCTGGGATAATTTGAGAACATTCTTTTTTATGTCATTTCATGGGCTTGGTTGATATCTTGAGACATGTTTGGAGGTTTTTGAAATGTTTTTATTAATCAACAGCATAGGTATGCACTCTTTTTAATAAAATTGTAAATATTAATCTCTTTATTAAAATTATTTTCAGTATTCCTATAGTAGAGAGTCACATATGTATAAGAACGTGTAACCTGTGCAGTTTCGGTAATTATTGCTTTATAGATAACCCCATAAAATGTTTTCCATTTTGCACTAAAAATGTTATAGCTGGTTTGATTTTACAACCAGTAAACATTTAGTGTTGATTTATCTCACACACATTCAGAAGATACTAATTTAATTACTCTAATTTAAAAAAAGTACCTCTGTTTTGAAAACTCCCCCTAATTCCTTTAGTAGACCAAAAATTGAAGAACCCCCAAACATGTTTCAAAATATCAATCAAACCCATTACATGACACAAAAAAATGTTATATGGGTGAGCAGTTTAGTTATCAAAGTAAATTGCCCATCCAAAAGTGTAGTCCCTGATGATTCTCTTATAGTGAATAATCTTAATTATCATATCATGTATCTAGGAAGAAGGAATATCTTATGTATAGTCTACAGTTTATGTTCAAGTTACCTAAACCTACTAAGCTGAAAACAGGAAGGTGTATATAAAATGTATAAAAAAAGTCAAAACAATTCTACACTGGTTTTATTGCAGTTAGTCCTTTTTTTATTTAAAAGACAGAATACAATATCAGGTAAAAATTAAGGCTGCATTCCTTTTGACCCTCCATAGAGCCAGCAGAGCAAAATTGTCATAATGACGTAATTTCACAGTTGGTTCAATTATGGTTTTGTTAAATTACACCATTGTGATGTCAATTTCGCTCTGCTCACTCCATGGTTTCTATGTTTTCAATCATTTTATTGCAAGTGTCACATGACTCAAATCAACACCTATCTAAAGATAAAACGAAGATAGATTTTATTCTAAGTTTTAAATTTAAACTATTATTCATTCAACAACTTTACTTCATATTGCAACAATAGTTTCCTATAGTTAATACAGATAGGTATGTTATCTTTATGAGCTGTCATTATACATTCTGTTTTGTGATAGATTGGGTTTGTTGATGGGTTATTCAATTACAAACTACTCTGGATTTTTTTCAATTGCAGTAAATGTTTAATAGCAAAATCCAAAATCAGGAGGTACCATAATTTCCAACCCATTAACTTAAAATGCCAGTTGAGTGATTTATGACTATCTTGCACTGTCTACTTTAAGCCAAACTTCTGTTAAGGGCCTTAAAGGTGTTTCAGATTACCACAATACAAGTGAAATAAATCACATTCTGAACCACAGTTAACTTAAGCTTTGGTTTGGTGCAAATGATGGTGAATCATAAAAGTGATTATTTGTTATCAGATTTGAGGAAAACTTCCTTGTACAATTATGGTTGCCTTTGTACAGCAGTATATAAATGGAGATAATTAGGAGAGGAAAAAATGAAGATTTATTTCATATATTTTGGTTAAGCAGCTTGAGTGTTTTCAGTGTTTAGTAATATCACAATAACAAAGGGGAGGGGATAAGTTTAAACTTGAACTGCACTTCCAAATCAAATGCCATTAAAAATTTGCTGTGGATGCAAACCTGACAGATGCAATTTGTGCTATAATGGAAACACTACATTTTAGATTAGAACAAATCAGTTCAAAGTGAACACTTCACAAAAAAATAATTATTATCATGAGGATCATGACTAAATTCAGCCTAAGCATATCCAGACAACTTATAAAAACCCCCTGACTGAAGTAAGTTGTTCCTTACCAGAAAGGTCTGTAGACTGTAAAATAACTCCAGAATTCACATCCAACACTCGTACAATTCCACTATTAGTGCATATAAGGATAATATTGAGAGACGGATGGTAAATAATTTCCTTCACATCGGTGTCCACCTTTAAGTAACCATCTTCGCTCAATAACCACGGATCTTCACCCATTTTGCTAAACACATCTTGCGCCATTAAAAATTAAGACATTTGTCGTTTTGTTTTCGATTATTAAACGAAATCCTCAAAACCCCAGAGAAAAAATTGGTACTGCTAATAAAACATAAAACGAAAAGTGAATTTTGAACAGTGCTGCCAGAATGACTTTGACAGGTGTCAAATATCACTATTGCCAATATGGATTTCTTGGGATTTTCGTTTTACACCAGATTCGGTTGTCCAATTCCTGTTTGACGCCATAAGTATGCCATTTTATTAGTTTTTGAATCAAAACCATTTAAAGCAGAAAAAAAAAACGAAGTATTATTCAAAATTTATTAAATTGACCTTTAAAAGTAATATTTACATAATTTCTAGAACCTAAATCTCATAATCAGTCTATTTTGGAAACATTGAGAACAGTCACAAAATGGACTACAAACACAAAACTACTGATTACTACTAATGACAGCTTATTTAAACTACTTTATTCTAGAAATGTTTTCTGACAGACAACTAATGTATTCAGTTTGAAAAAAAACTAATACCATGGTGTGCAAACCTTAAAGCAATTATCAGACTTAGGATTAGGAATATAAAAAAAAATTGGAGAAATATTATTACATCTTCAACTTTTAAGACAGTGAATTAAAGTTAATGGAATTTTAATCATCATCCTCCTCTTCCTCCTCATTGGCGCTTGACTTTTCATCTTCTTCCTCTGCGGAGCTTTCTTCTTTCTTTTCTTCCTTCTTCTTCCTACCAGGACGTCCTTTGGCAGCAGCTAAAATTACCAATATGTAAATAACCCAGAAAATTTTCACACTTGCTACCAAAATGTTGTTGTTTGAAAGCAAAGTAACTTACTTCCATTTGTTTTGGTTGCTGCAGGTTTCTTCGCAGCTTTAGGAGGACGCCCGCGTCCACGTTTTACTGGTGGTGCATCAGCATCATCACCACCATTTTTCACCTTGGTAGCTTCTGCCTATAGTTTTTCATTTGTTTCAAGTTGTGTTACGAAACAAATACAGAGTAGGGTACACAAAAATTACCTTTTCCTTTTTAGCAGCAGCTGTTTCAGCTTTTGGTTTGCGACCCCTCTTTGCTGGGGCTTTAGTTTGAACTTCTTCATCAGACATTGTCAGTTAGTTATTGAATCTGAAAAATAAAATTTTACATCATTCACTTGCGTGCCTTGACTGGAAGTGAAAATACCACACAATTTGTTTTAAATTGATATCATGTAAACTAAGTTTTAGTGTTCGGTTTCACAAGTGCAAACAACAGGAAGATTTGGGTTGTTCATAGTTTGGCAATGGATGCAATCAGATTACATCTTTAATGAAAAATGCAATGTGTAACAAAAGGTTTTTAAGGCCAAATACAACTATTTTTTTTTTGGAGAGGAGAGAGGTTCTAACAAATTCCTTTGTTAGAAAAAAAAATTTTTGGCGGGAAAATGCACTAAATAACGGTTTTTACCAATACCTCCATAGAAATTAGGTAACAAAAATTCCATATTTAAGCTACTGAATCTAATGAGAATATTAGCATTAGCATAGCGGGCTTCTTTGCCTTTTGTGTGATATACACAAGAGGCAAAGAAGCCATTTTATAACACACCAGCCCGGTTCTGTGCAAAACCTAATTACCCTTGAATTCACTAAAAGCTCAAACTTTCAATTACGGAAAATGTAGATAAATAACACACAAGTACTAAGTTATTCAATTAAATAAAAATTACTCACCAAATTGAGTAAAACCAAAGAAAATTCGCCAAACAACGGACCAACCCAACTGAACTTGTAACAGTGAAACAGCAAACAGCAAAACGGCTCTAAGCTCTAACAAAACCGACGCCGACAGTGTGACCAACAGTGCAACGCTAAAAGTCAAATTTGAAAAACATTAAGCGGTGTTGCCGCTTGAAGACTAGAATTGTTCACTTTAAAATCAGTTTAAAATTCACAGTTTCACAACATAAATAAAGCTGAGTGACTATACCATATTGAGGATTGTTTTAAATTACATGGGGATCACTTTTTGATAAATTAAAGCAGTTATTTACGTAGAAGTTTAAATGTAAATCGCGCAACACTGGTGAAAGATGGCCAACATATCAACACTACAATCCCGAGAAAGAGCGGGGTCAGGGGTACGTTCCGAAGTTAAATTAAATTTCGTTTTTTGTTCTCTATAGAATACATTGGCAAACTATTGTAGACTGGGATGGGAAGTATGAAACCTTCATGTATTATACATAATTTTATACTATAATGTTTTATACATTTTTGAGTAGTTAAAGGTAAAAAGTGACCAAACTGCTCTTTTTAAAAACTAACTCTATTTCTACTGAATGTAGCATTGGTTATTTGAGGAGTTACAAAAAAATGTAAATAAAGAAAGTTATAGGAAATTTCATTTTCCACAGGATTGTATTAAAGTGTTTTTGCCATTAGAGGCATCCTTAAGGCGTTACACAAGACAAAAAGTGATAAGTGAGAATATGCCGCATTTTTTTAAATATAATAAATTGAAATTACTTGACTATTAAAGAACATAACTGATGAAGCGAAACAACGCGTATAACATGTCATACTTGACTGCTCACCTAGCATATCAAATAAACAAAATTACAAAAATTAATTAAACATTTATTTAATTTCAAATTTCAACAACCTAAAATAATATTATTTAATTAACAACAACATATAATATAACACACTATAAACATTTTTCTTTGCGTTAAAAACTAAAATTTAAATCTTTTAACTGTAGTTATAGTATAATTTAAAAAACTCAACATTAAATTAAACAAAGTGACCTAAATTAAAGTTTTGAACTTCAAATATTGTTTGCTTGTTCAAGTTTAATTAAAATTTGACTTATTCTATAGCAGAATTTTATTATACAGTATGTACAAATTATAAGGAATGAAATCGTTTCACAGCAACTTTGAACACACATTTTTGCATGTATTGCAAACAACTGAATATTATTAATGACAGCAACGTGGAGAATTATTATATTAGTTAAATTGTACAGGGTGATTGATTTAAAAAATTTAAACCACCCCAATACAAGCTTTATTTTTAGTTTTAGAGAAAAACTTTCAATACGAAAAGGATAGATATATCTTATATCTATACAGGGTGTCCCAAAATTACGTGACTAACCAAACTTACCTTTTTTATGATGCTATATTTTTTATTGCAAGTTCGAATTCTATCGTAAATTCTAGGCTTATTTGACTAATATCTTCTGTATCGACATTCAATTTGTTTTCTGTCTATTAAGGTTAGTTTGGTAAGACACGTAATTTTGAAACACATATAGTTACATTTTATCTACAAAAATAGTAGATCTTCGTATCTATCATTTTTGTATTAAAAGTTCTTGTCTAAAACTAAAAATAAAGCTTGTAATGTTGTGGTCTAAATTCAATCAATAACCCTGTAGAGAAGGTGTGCCAGTTATACATTTTCTTGCTAGAAAACATCGAAATTTACTATGAATATTTCCCTCATGTGTTAAATGTCCCATATGAGCAGTGCATTTTCACCAGAATGACAGCGATAATTGCATTTCGATAATTGCACTGTACGTATCTATAACGACTGCATTGTTGTAGAGCCTATTGCTAGTATACTAATTGTTGTCTTTGCGCAGTTTTTTGACTTTTTATAACCAAACCATGTCAAACGCGATGTCAACAATAAATTAATGAACGGTTTGGAACTTGTTCATTGAGCTCCATTGAGCAATCTATAGTTGCAGCAAAACCAAAACATTTTCTTTATTCGGGAAATATTCCCCAAAATTACATTCGTGCCTTAAAAATGACCTGATAATTCTGCGTTCAAACTTGTTATCTTTGCAAACTGCATTCGGTCATTTTCATATTTTTTTCTAAAAAAGCCCTCCACCTTCGGTGTCGGGCTCTTTCGCCAAAAAAATATGAAAATAAACTCATGCAGTTAAGAGATAACAAGTTTTCAGGCAAAATTATCGGTAATTTTTATGCACTTGTGCAATTACCCCCGATAATTAGATAGTAGTATTTTTACGATAAAGAGTATTTTTAAGAAAGATATATTCGATGTTTTTGAACAGTGGAGCTCCCCAACGTGCTGAAGAATACTTTCTAAGACAAAAAACAATTATTTCAACTTCTAGTCGTAATTGGGTGAACCTTGATAGGGTAGGTACCACCACCTATTAATTACAAAAAAAAATCAATCAATCGGCTCATCAGAACTTAAAATAACAGTTTTAGACACCATCCGATCAACTTTCAACTCTTCTGCCAACTTGCTGTTTGTCTTGTGCTGATTTTCCACATATCTGAGTCCGCCTTCGTGGTGAACCTTTTCCATATGGGCTTTTTCTTTGTCTCCATGTACCAAGACGGGTTTCTTACTGTCAACCTGTATGGCATTAATTAAGTAAATAACGAAATAGCTTCTTGACACTTACAGGCTCAAGATTCCGTAAGTAGCCAATTAGAGATTGCATTCTATCCTCAAATCCTGGAGCAAAAACTTTAGGATTGATGGCCATGAAGGCTTGTCCTAAATTGGCTAGCTCATGTGACGCTCCCCATCTTCTCACATTAGGACCGAAAGAGGATCCTTAATGATTACTTTATTATTTAACTACATTTTGCAGTTTTATATAGTGATGATTCGCATAAATCTCATCTTCACAATACTTAACAAACTTTACCTGACAAAATTCCACAAAGAATTTCCACTAGCATTCCCAAACCGTAGCCTTTGTAGCCCGAATTTACCTCGCTTCCTCCCAAAGGCATCAATTTAGCCGACTTGTAAGCTATCGTCGGGTTGTTTTCCGGAAGTCCCTCATCATTTAAAGCCCATCCTTCCGGAATTGGTTCCCCTTTTCTTTTGGCTATTTCTATCTAGGCAATGAACGTACATTATGCCTAAACGGAGATGATTGCAAACTGGTAAAATACCTTTCCTAGAGCTACAGCAGTGGTGGCCATATCCAATACAAAACTGTCACCATCTTTTCCAGGAGCGCCCAAAGATAGTGGATTCGTCCCTAAAGTTGCCTGTATTAACAAAAATTACGGGTTTTGGAAGAAGTTAACTAAAACAGTAGTTTCATACCTGTTTAGCTCTTGTAGGTGTCATTAATGGTGACGTATTAGTTACACTGAATCCAATCAATCCTGCTTCAATGGCTTGCAGGGTATACATGCCAGCAATTCCGTAATGATTCGACCCTGTTTTAAGAAATTGTCCCTGTTATTGTTATAGTGTGAACTGCCAATAAATAGCAACAATTCAGGGTTACATTTTCAATGCGTTAGCATTGCTATCTCATAAACTATAGTTGATAGAGCTTTAGTTCTTTTTCAATTAAGCATAGCTCCGTTTTTTAAGAAGCCATCACAGAGTGAATAAAGAAGTTGAAGCAAATTTCATGCTCTATAAGGCTACATAAAGGTGTTTTCACCCTTAGAGGCCTCCTCAAAGATATACAGTGCAAAAAGTGCCATTGCTTTTCTAAAATAATCAATAAAAAAGTGATAAAAAAAGAAATTTAATTTTTTGGCTTTCTTTGTTATCTCCGGATAAAACTTTTTGTTTTTTTTTAACAAATTATTGAGGAAAAAAATGATAGCGACCTTTAGCAGCAACAAAACCAATTCCAGTCTCCTGAGCTTTTTGTATCGCAATTTCCATCGCTTTCTTGCCAATCACAGCTCCTAAACCGTTTTTCCCATCCAAACATGCTGTAGATACGGTTTCGTTCAGTACTACTGGAAGTACGTTGGCATCTGTGGTACCATCCTGGATATCTCTAATATACATTTCTATAAATAAGTCACCAGTAAGTTTACTTTAAAATTTATGAGATATAAACGTACCTAATCGGTTCATTCCATGACTGTAATGTCCTCTATAGTCGGCTTCCAATAAATTACTAGAAACAGTTTCTGCATTTTGTGCTGAAGCACCCACAGCCAGAAAGCAATTTTTCATAAATTTCTTTGCCTCATCTAAAGGGGTTATCAACTTCGGTCCTGTCAATTTCAGTTATAATTAGTTAAACAAATTAAAGAATTTGTATGGTTTAGTCCAACCTGTGGAGATTTCTCTGTGCATCTGTGATTTTCTTTGATATTTTCTTGCGCTATAACTGTCGAAGCAATAGTATTGGGTTGGAACTCGTATTATGGTCACTGTCCTTAGCGCCATTTTTAGTTAATCTACAAAACATATAACATTTTAAATAAGTAATAGTTGTTATTATAACCTTGACGAAACAAATTTAACTTACTTTTGAATTGATGAGTAAAATCTTCTACTAACCAGTCTGTAAGCGCACCGCACTACAAATAAATACCAGTTAAACGACTGAATTATAACAACATTTTATACTAATTTACGATTTTAATAGCCACGGTTTATCAATTATTATCGTTGAAGGTTACGCGTACTTTTGCGACAACAATATCCGCGTTACGCGTGGAAAACCAGCTGATCACGAAGCGCAGAATCGCGAGCAACGATCGGAAAATCAAGTTGGAAAACCTTGATCCAATGGCGTCCAGTTATTCGGACGACTTTTCCTAACCTTATATTTCGGATCCGTTTCGCTGTTTCGGAAATACGTTTTTCCTGGGATTAGGTGGACGAAAAACTGTTTGGCGAGCATGAAACGACCGTACGCCTAGACTGCTGATCATGACAATGAATCTAGGTGTGATATTTTTCATGTTTGCACGAATTATTCGCTTTTGAGCGTTCAATGTCACGTAACTGTGGTGAGATGAGCAACAATACTGAAGTTTTCGTATTAAAATTTTATTTATAAGTCAAGGCTTCAGTTAAAAAAACGGAATAATGTATACAGGGTTGGTGCGTATATTTAGACTGGTAACAAATTTTTAGCAAGTAGAAAAAGACTGTTATCACAAAAGTTAAAACACCCGGTATATTTTATGATTAATTGATAGATCTTTGAATTCTGATACCAAAAGTATATAATATTGTGTTGAATTTGAGTTGATGCTTCAGAGGAAATTTGACGTCACGATGACGTAATTTAACAAAACAATGCATTGGCCAACTGTCAAATGACATCATCGTGACGTCAAATGATGATAACGCATTCACTATTTTTTGATTATTTATGACAATTGTGATTTTGAAAATCAATACAATTACAATTTTTACCATCATTCCTCGAATACAGCTTATTGAAAATATATATACCATTATACAGGGTGTTTGGATAAAAAAGTCTAAATTTATTTTTTCTTTTCTTAATATCGTGAACTCATAAAATCAATACTAAATCGTTGACTATTCAATTTTTAAATTTATATTTATTTAGTTTTTTCAAAAATGATATTCTACTAATATCTTCTTTACTAAACTGGCTTTGAATTGGTTAAATAGCAAAATGTAGTATTTAACTCCCATTTTTCCGGAAAACAGCAAAGAATAATACAATTTGGCAACTAGAAATCAGTTTCTCATAAAATACTCGAAAAATTTCTTCCTCAAACCACTCTGCAGCTTTTATGGTACACATGTATAACCAATCTGGGGCACATTGTATATGCCTATAAACCCATGTGAGTGTTCCAGATGGAAGAGGAAGGAAAATAAACTACAAATAGCACTTATAGAGATCTTGTAACGATCGTAGCTTTTCAGCAAACACTCTCTCCTTTAGGTTCCTCTGCAAGAAAAAATCACACTTATTCAAATCTGGTGATCGTGGAAGCCAGCGGACATTCCCAAACCTGGAAATGAGGTGTTGGAAATAATTTCTGAAGCAATTTTAAAAATATTTCTCTTTAAATTTGTTTAAGTTTATGAACTGAGCTTGCAGAATTTTTATTTGCTTTGGTTAATACATTTTTAGTGAAGTTAAAATAATTGGACCGTATCAAACTGCAGGCACTTTAGGCGGGTTTACCTTCTGGGCTGTCGATTTTACTTTCATAGACATTTTTGTGCGAGCCGGGGCGACAAGAAAATGAAAGAAGGCAAACCACTATTCGTACATCCACGGAGAGGCCATCGTCATCTAGACGGCCAAGGTTTTTACCTGGTCACTGGTACATACCACACCAAACCATGTCGAAACGTTGCCAACCATGCCGTGGCAAAATCGCACCGCGTCCAAGTTAACGTGATTTTTGTTAAATTTTTCGAGCCGGTTTGTTTGCTAAATTATATACGAGTGCCAATTTTTAAACAGCGTCTTTTTCCTTGGAAAACCAGGTAGACACAATAGAAGAAATCTTGATTCGAGTGTCAATTGGTCGGCTAGAGAGGCGAAATCAGTGTTACACGCTTGTCGAGTTTTGTCAATGATTTCCTTACATTTAGTTTGGGGCTTTTATCTTGAATGAATCAAAGTTTAAAGGTAAGAAGAAGTTCGGCACAGTGAAAAAGTGTTTTATAGAGCCCCAGCTGAAAATATAAAAAAAATGTGTTTGATATTTAGTTTAACTTTTTCAGATAAAATTAACTGTTAAATGTAAAATCGAATTTTCTCTTTTTAAAGCTTAAATTAACTCTTAATAATTGCTTGGAATTACATCACCAGTGGACAATCGAAATATTTCAATTCTGATGTGCCAAAATCACGTGAGCTAGTAGAAAAATGTTTACAAATCACCCTATACGTGTGTCTATTACATTGATTACCAATTGCATTATAGCGCTGAATCCTCTCATTACTTATACTTATAATATAAAGTATACCTATAATATAAAGTTACTGAGGCTGACATACTTGGGACTAAAAGTTTATTAAAATTGACAGAAACTTCTCTAATGCCAGATGCCTCTAAATACCATTAAAATGTTCCCAAAAATGTCTGGGAGGTTTACAAGTCTCTTAAACCTTCTGATTTTTTTTTTAAACAGTCAAAAACTGCTGTATAATTTTATGAATACCAGAAACCTCTAAAAATAGTATTTAAAAGCTCCCAAAAGCTATCAGGGGCCTCAGTAAGTCTCCTAAACTGTCACAGAATTTTTTAAATTATTTTCAGAGGTTGCTATAATTATTTTAGGAATGCCAGAAGTGTTGTCAGTACCACTAAAACGCCCTCAAAAACTTAAGGGGACTCTACAGGTCTCCCAAACTTTCACAGAATTTTTTTAAATTGTCAGAAGCTGCTATAATTATTTTAAGAATGCCAGAAGCCTCTCAATACCACTAAAATGCTCCCAAAAAAAATTGCGGAGCCTCTACAAGTCTTCTAAAGCTTTTGCCAAGAATTTTTGAAAATTGTCTGAAGTTTCTAGAATTATTTTAGAAATAAATGTCTGAGGCCTCTACAAGTCTTCTAAACCTTCTGAAAATTTTTAAAAATTATCAGAAACTTCTCTGTAGAATCATTTTGGCAATGCCAGAAACATTTCGATGCTGCTGAAAACCTCCTAAAAAATTCAGATGCCTCTACAAGTGTTCTATAATGTTTAACAATTTTTTAATGTTGTCATGTCATGTGTAGGCTTTTTGAATAACTTTTTCAAATGGCAGACGCTTATAAACACTGTGAAACACTTTTAATACCTCCTATAAAACCTCTTCTATCTCTTCCAAGATTTTTTGAAAACTGCGTCCTCTAGAATTATTGTGGAATTCGCTAAATACGACTGACAACCCCCCAAACATTGCCAAACGTTTTTACCACAATCCTAGAGCGTCTATTTTTTAAAAAAATTGCCAGATACCTTTTGTCAGAAAACATTGTCCATATTGAAGTTTAGGTTGGCACAAATTTTGATTGGACTTCTCATATAAGGAAAAATAATGTTGCTTATTGATGGTCAGAGTTGCAAACACTGGAGTGATTAAATTATACTTTATACAAGGTGATTAAAGTTATTAAAGACAAGAGTTTTTTTTTTTTCTTCAGTTGAATGACGACTTGGTGAATTGATAATCTGACTTGAAATTAAAAGAAAAACAAACTGAAAAGTCTCTTAACCTGGCCTGATTGAGGTTATTTGCATTTCAACTTAAATAGTTATTAAGTGCCATTTATCTTAACTTGTATATGATAAAGACATTGTTATCTTTTAGGAATTTTTTTTAGTAAGCAGTTGTTTCTGAAAGTATAATCCTTGATCTCGCACAACTTTAGACTTGATACTTTTATTCTTTGATTATATTAAAGTTCGTCCAGTCTGGTCAAGACCACTTACGTTATAGAAATCAATTTGACGAGCATATCACATGTGAAGAACCTAAAAGTAAATTAAGCGGATCAGTTTTAAAAATAGGACAAGATCTCGAAATATATTAGTACCGTACCAAGTCGCGTTCGTGTAGGTACGTTGCCGGTAATGTATGCTAAGTAGTCGAAAATGTACTCTTTTTTTCGGCTAGACTACACATGACTCGATCTGGGACAAAACAACGTCACACTTTCGATAATTTTCACTTTTTTACAGTTATGTGTGTTAACTTTTTTAAATGTGTGAACAGAGCGTGACATAGTGCAGTATTTTTTGGTTTTATTAGAAACTTTCTGGTAGGTATCCAAAATTGCTCAATTTAATTAATTAAAATTGTATTTATAACCTTTGCACAAAGTAATTAATTCATTAATTCTTGAAGTGTCCATTTGCCAAACAAACTTGCAAATTGCGCAAGCAAAGCTGTCTCATTCGTGCAAAAACAAATCAGATTTACTATAAAACCACTAATTTGTCAAACTTTAGTTTTATACAGGGAAATCAACCATAAAATGCATAATTATGCTAAACCTCTTTATTTGTTGTAAAAAGTGCTCCTTATACGACATCGATGAACCAGTTTGCGGTTCTAAAATACGTGGGGGTTATCATAATAATGTCAGTATGTATGTATCTATTTGGTTTTGTTGTTAGTTTACATTATAGCTTTAAATTAGTGCAACCAAAATTTGATTTGCTTTATTATTGACTTAAAAATTCGTGAATTTTGATTATTTGAAGCAATTTACAGCTTTTAACTTTTGGAAGTGGATTAGTAAAAGTAAAATCGAGTTTTCAGGTAGCTTACAGGATTTGATTGGAAAGTTACTAATAAATTTGTAAACACGTAAGTCATTCAACATATTGTTAAGATGATACGGTAGTATTAGTCAACACAATATGAAATATACCCTTGATTTTGTTAATGTTTGTAAATCATTAATAAAAATTGATTTATAACATCGTAGTGTTGTGTTAGAACTGGAAATTTGCATTTACGAATACTGCGTAGCATCGTTCTTGGCTGGTTTTTTCATTTTCTTCACAATACAATTTGATAGGTTAGTGTTGCCAAGTTTTCATAAAAAAAGTCAATATTTAATTTGATTCTGTATTTCTGGTTTAACAGAGGCAAAATTGCCTAAAAATTACTAAAAAAGTAGTAATTTTTTAATTTTTCTACTTTGTAAAGTTAGTTTTATTGCTTTATTTATTTAAGGAGTTTTTACTTTATTTACTTTTGCCTGTAGAGCTGAAATAAGTAGCTGAACCAACTACTTTAAGTAGTAAACAAGTAAAATAGTAGCACATGTAACATTTGCAGAATATTTTAAAATATGTTTAATTAAAGCTGTAACCTATAAAAATCTATTTTGTCCCAAAAGTGGCAAGTTGGCAACACTGTCATTTAAATTGCAATTTTATCGTTATTTTTGTGGTCAAAATTTGCAACGTTGCCATTTGAAAGCTACTTTACCAATCAATTTTTAGTTTTGTCACTCGCAAATTTTGGTCATATTTTTGTTTTTGTATTTGAAACTGTATTTCATCTTCCTTGCGTGACACCTGTTTAAAAAAAAATGTTTTTTTGGACTTCCTGCACAGTGTGGGTGCATGATTATACACCCTGTATATACGCTAATAAATACCATAAAGTCAATAACCTCAATGACAATAGGTAGGCTAGATAAGAATCAGAGACCATTACTGACTTATTAATGACTCGATTATGTTATTATAATGGTTCTACAGCTAAAACGTCAATATTTTTGGTTTCGTTTATTTGTATGATATTTCTGTTTACTGTTTAAATTTTACGGAACTAAAGTTAACTATCAACATCCTCCGGATATCAACTATCAACTCTTTCATGCATTCCGTTTATTTTTAATTCAATTGGAAATTGTGCAAACATTGTTTTTTTTTCATTCAAGGATTTCTATCATTAGCTGTAGGTTTTTACCTGGTGTCCCAACTTATAATCAACCAAAGGAGTAACGAAACCCTTTTTATTTTAATAGTTATTTCTAGCTTTGCTAATTTTCAACTGAAAACCCACCAAATTTTTCTAGGTTTTCTATATTAACATTTACAATTTCTTGTAGACCAAACCCATTTAACGTATCCCATAAAGCTAGTTTTACTGTTTTTACAACAATGGCGTAGGAGGATATTCGAAATTAGAAAGCGTAATCTGTAATTATTAGTATGACATGACTAATTATACCATCAGCGTCTCCTTCGCTTATTGCACACCAAGGTCAACCTAAATTATACATGTGCTACTTAGCTTTTGTGCCAAACTATACTTTATTGTCTATATTATTTACCAGAGAGTGTTTTTTCCTTTGATATTATCATTATATTACATATTATTTACGTCAATTTCAGTCATTAATCACCTGTATTTAAATCAATAGAAATGTAATTTGCGTGCTTTTAAACTAGCATCAAGATGTAATTATGTCAATTGCGTTTATCCGGTTTATCAATTCTGAATCCATTGTCGTAGTCAAATTCAAACTTGGAGTATTAATGTATTTTAAAATTCACTGTATTGTTCTGTGTCTTGTTTGAAAGGTATGTAATGCAGGTAAAATGTAAATTTAATCACCTTATTTTAGATTAGTGAAGTTGTACAGAGAAAACGGCACTAATGAGACGTCATTGTGTGTGTGTCATCATCATTGTGCATCATCAGTGTTGTGACTTATTCTAGTGAAATCTGGAAAGTTTTTTAAAACGCTTTTGGAAAAATTATATTATTTAAGGGTTGGTTAAGAGAGTGTTATATTCAAAATCAGTTTTTACAATACAGAAACAAACTGTTGTTTATGCGATTTTTATTTATTATTTATTACTCAGTTTGATTGTGGCTTAATCTTTAAATTAATTTTTATTTAAAGTTTTTACAAGGCAAACTTTACGTATTATGCTATGCTATTTTTTCCTAAAAACTTTATACATTATAAGTTGTTTAATATTATTATATATTTAATTTAGTTTTATCACAACGTTGAAGATATTAAAGCCAATTTTACTGTTCTTCACATTAAAAGCTCAAAAAGAAATTAATTTATGACAGTTGTGTGAATTTCAGTTTGGGGGTATTTTATTCGATTTTCAAGCTGCAAGTGCGGACAGAAAATTGTATTGAAGAAAATCAAGACAATAAGGCTTTTCACTTTTATGTAATCATTTCTGAATTCAAAAATTAGTTGCAAAATTGATATTTTACATTCAAATTCAAAGTTTAGATTTATGTACTGAAAATAATTTTACAATTTTTTTATTAAATTTAAATTTTTTACTGTGTTTACTACTAATAGAATTATCTTCTTGATTAACGTTTTTCACTCAATTTTTACACTAAACGCTAATTAAATTTATTAGACAAAATTGAATCACGCATATTGAGTCCAGTGAACAGGTGAGGCCGGCCTCAAACTACGTAAAGCCGCCTCATACGATGGCAACCCTGTACTGTCTGCAGATTTTACTGAGGCCGATTTTTGATCGGACACCACAGTGTCGTAGGGGGGCGGGGGGGCGGGGGTAAGGCATCTGGGGCTTCCTCTTTCGTAGTCTTCCATTTCTACCAACCTCTAAAAAATCTCCAAAAAATTAATTTTGATATTAGTGGTCACGTGACTATTGTTAGAAACTGACAGTTTTCAATTTTGTTAGCAATTTGAAAATACCATAAAAAAACAATAATTTGACATACAACTGTTTTGACAGCTTTAGTCTGCATTTCATAATTTGACAATTTGATATTAGATATTTTCAAACTTTAATAATTATAGATTGCAGAAAATTTTCACTATTTTAATTGAACTTTAAATGATCACGTTACCATTTTGACAGTTATTCTGTTCCTGTCCTTACTTGACAGTTGCTAATTTTTGATTTGATACAAAATCTTGTAGACTTATTGTGAACAGCAGAAAGATCACGTGACGAATAAAAAAAAAAGTTGTATAAACTAAGACAAAAATAACAACCAATTACTCTCTTTTAACATTTTACTTACACTTTGTGCAGCTTCCACCGTGTATATTTGCAAAGACAATCCAGGATCTCTCCAAATCATCGACGATAAACTGGGACTGGCTTTTCTGTTCGTTTTGTGACAGCAATAGCAAAGGATGAATATTCCCAAAATGATTCCACTTAGCATTGCCCTGAATTATGAATTTTCAAATAATACAGAGTGTTCCAAGTTAATGAATGAAAACTTACCCTCCCAATATAATGTTAACCCCATGCACAGGGGCGGGGGAAGACCCGAGTGGGGGGTTCATAGGTGTTTGATTCAAAAGGTCCTCATTAGTAGAAGGTGCAATTGCAAATTTTCTCATATAGATTTTACACCTGAAATTTTTAAATTCAAATTATCCTAACAATTCTATTATCGTTCACCCACGAATTCAAAACTAACTAATACCCCGTTTTTAATTTGGCTGCTTAAAAGAGTGTTTTTGCAATTTATCTAAAGTTTAATTAGAATTTCGAAAAATTGCCTGACAGTGTAGACAGAGGGCGGTTAAAACAAAGTTTGCCCACGTTTATGGCATTACGTGATCATCGGATATTCTCTGTGTATTCTAGTTAAGGTTTTTCAAACTGACGTACGGATAATATTAACTTTAATTAGGTCTGTGTGGCATCAGTCAGCAGTTTAACAAAATGCTATTTTTGTGAAAATATTTGTCCTTTACTACTCACCTGGTTATTAAAGCCGTTGTGTTGTTAGTTCTGGATTTTTTACGATTTCATCTTTGAAACACTCTGTAACGTTCTAATCAATGCACACATTCTAAGTTCCAGTTAAACCTAAAAAAAAAATTAATGCCCTTAACAGTATACACAGTGTTTTTTTTATTTATTAATTATAGTATTTTTATATTATCTTCTGGTAAAGATTGAAACTTACTGATTGCCTTTCAGACCGCATTTTTACGCGTACGCTAGTCTAGTACAAAGGGAACTGAAACTACATACTAATTTTTCCAGAAATAATCGATACCCTGGAGTTTATATTATAGCAAGGGACTGGCCTAGCTACAGTCACTTTTAATTAAGTGACGTCAAATGTATAGGTAGAAAGTCGAACGAACTCGACTTATTAATAAAAAATTAAACAAATTCATTCCGTTTCACCTTTAGAGAAATTACTTCGGTAATCACTCGAATTTACGTTTATTTAATAAAATAGATTTAAATAGTAGATAAAACACATCAAAGTGTATTAACAAAATTAATGGGAAACGTAAAACGTTGTTGACAGGTGTCAATTTAACTTCACCTGTGATTTTAAAAAACAATAAAATTACAATTTTCAAGTGGCAATAATGAAAAACGGCTAAAACAAATGTCGACTTTTTATATATTTTTGAAATCAGAAGAAAAAAAATCTATTAACTCATCACAAAATGTATATGGTGGTCCATTAAAAATTTATCAATTTTGTATTATTTTTTACTTTTGTCTATGATTTTAAGAGAATTAGAGAAGCCCTAGAACTTTTGTATTAACAGTTTTTTATATTTGCAAAACGAAAGTCACCACAAGCTGTTTAAATATACAAACTAACCCTGTACCGGGTGACCCAATAAGACGGTTCCTCGGCCATATCTCAGAAACCGTACGTCGTATAACTTTGGGGTTACAAAAAGCCAATTTACGTAACTCTATCCATTTCTGGTATTTTTTTTTTTTTTTTGAAAATTATATCCAAAATTTTTAAATTTTTGCATTACGGTTATTTTTTGGGTATTGGATACCACAAGAAACAAAAAACCGCTCTTTCATCTCCGAAATTCTGACTTTTGTCGTTATTTTTTCCATTCGTTTTTTAGATTTTTTCAATTTTAAAAATTGTCTTTGACTGCCTAGTTAGCTTTAGGTTAATGGTAGAAATGTAACGTAGACTGTCACTTGTCAAAATGTAATTTATTTAGAGTGCCACGCCCTAAAAACTGTCAAAATTGCTTACTTCAAGGTTATGTCCAAAATCATTCCAGTTAAAGCAAATTGGATTTCAGATTCGTGTTCTTCAGTTTTAAATTAGTAAAAAGGTCACTTTGTTTGAGCAAAATCGAATGTGGTTGCTGTTAGTATACTAAGCCCAAAAATCCCAAATTTGAGTCAAAATTTGTATGTCCCAGACAATGTTTTCAACATTTCAAATTAAAAATTGGCTTAAAATCTTGCATTTTGACTTTCAAACTTTAAAAATTGGCTCAGAAACTTGTCTGACTGTCATTTATATGTTTCTAGTTTGAAAAATCTTAGTTCAAACTAGAAAAAAAAAAGTCAAAATTAGGGTTTTTAAGTCAACTTTTATTTTTCAAACACTGATTTTAACATTCCCAGCTTAAAAATTGACTTAAAAGCTTTAATTATGACTTTCAAACATTAAAAATTTACTTAAAAGCTTGTAATTGGAGTATCAAGTAAATTTTCAGGTGCCTGACTGTCATTTTTATGTTTATAGCTTGAAAAACTTAGTTAGAAGTCAAAATTTGGGTTTTTAAGTCAACTTTCATTCTTCTAACATTGTTTTTAACATTTTTAGCTTAAAAATTGACTTAAAAGCTTTGATTTTGATTTTTAAATGTTAAAAATTGACTCAAAAACTTGTAATTGGACTATTAAGTAAATTTTCAGGACTGTGACTGTTATTTTCATGCTTTTATCCTTAATATTTTAACATCCAAGCCAGAAATTAGGGTTTTAAGTTAATTTTCATGTCCCAGACATTGTTTTCAACGTTTCAAATTAAAAGTTGGCTTAAAATCGTTGATTTTGACTTTCAAACTTTAAAAATTGGCTCAGAAACTTGTTATTGACCTATCAAGTCAATTTTCAGGTGTCTGACTATCATTTTTATGTTTTTAGCTTGAAAAACTTAGTTATAAGTCAAAATTAGGGTTTTTTAAGTCAACTTTCATTTTTCCGCCAGTAGGTTAGTTATGACACCTTGACACAAATTTAAAAAAATCAAAAAAATTGTTTCTACATGAAAAAGTAGCCAAATAACTTCCAAATAAGCCGGTGAAAACCGTTTTTCAAAATCTTGTTTCTTTCCTAAAACTTTGTTTGTTTGTTATGCAAAATGTATAGAAAATGCAATTTTCAAATTTAAGATGGCAGTTGGCACCTCTCGTGGTCATTTTTAGAACTTGAAAATATTTTCCAGCGATTCTTCATGGCCAATTTATCCACTAATTTTTTTACCCCAAAGTCATACGACGAACGGTTCCCGAGATTTGCCCGAAGAACAGTCTTATTGGGTCACCCGGTACATACAGAAATGCGAAAAATAAAAAATCACCAAAATAAACTTAAGACACTTTTCAAAATCACGTGATGGCAATATTTGCATTTAAGAAGGTCTTTGCGTTTTGTTTAAGCTTCAGTTACAAAATAAATGACATTTTTACTTATCCATCTATTTATGTGTTAAAAACAAGATGTGTCTGGAAATCAGACACATTGTCAGGCGGAAAATTCCAATAATGCACCTGAATTTCGCATGCACGAAAAATCTAATAAAAGAGTTAGTGTTTGAACAGTCGAGTCTTCCAGAAACAAAGTGGCGGAAAATAGAATTCCGGAAAATGCTTGTAGGTTTGCATTAGTCAAGTTATTGGAGCGATCCATACCGAAAAGGGGAAACTTTACCGAAAGTCCGGCCTATAAATAGGTCAATCAAAACCTAACCGAAAGATATGTTTTTAGTTTTCTGCATGGTTTATGCGTAGTCTTGGTAATAGTTGTTTACTCCAAAAGGTTTAATTCTTTACTAAAGTAAAGTCTGGCAATGTTTTCTATTTAGGATTTAAGGCCAGTTGTATAGGTGACAGTCAATCTGAAGTTTAACTGAACCTATCCAACTCATCCTAAGTTTAGTAGTTTCCTGCATGTGTTTAACCAAAAAGCTAAATACTTTAACTTAATTACTGGCCTTTGCTATTGATCTCATACATTATTACATTGGCTACCTACATGTGGAATAGAAATGTAGTTTAGCTGTTTTCCAGTTCTAGAGGGTGTTTTCTTATTCCAGGGTCTCGAAAGTATGAAGCAAGGGGAGCTCCGTCGCGCTTTGATGGTCGCCACTCTGCTTTGCCTCTTTCTTTTCATCTACTTGTATTGGCAGCAATCCTCCAAACCACTCAACGCTCTTGTTCTCGCCTATAAGGAAATCTATAGTTCAAATAAGTGAGTATTGTTAAACCTCATGTTCTAGTAAAGTGTAAAATTGTGTGGATTAGCACTGACGCATGAAATATGATGAAACTTTTGTATCTGTATACAACGTTATACTTATTTCAATATTCAAACCCTAACAGAAACTCTATTAAATACAGATTGAAAATGTGAAACCTTTAAAATGACAACAATCAATCCAACAATTTCGTTTTGAAACTATTTTCCATCTTAACGAAGTTTCTAACCTTTCCAAAATGTCAATAGGACACAACTTCGGAATATTTTCCGAGCTCTCTTCGAAATCCAATCGCGTCCGAGCAATAACGGAAATTAGCGTAAAAGCCAATTACATTTCTAAAAGGTGTATTTACGAGCAGTTTAATTTTCTAATTGATAACCGCCATTTCGGTTTGAGCATTTTATGACGTTCGAATAAAACGAGACTGAATTTGCTGATAGTTTTAGATTTGGATCGATCTCCGAGCTTTTATTTAGCAATTCGGTTTGCATTTGCCTCGACACTTTTTCAGATATGGACCTTTATCGATTTGATGCAACATGCCTCAAACATGACTGAATAATGAATGATAACTGGAAACTGGATCTAAGATAGATTAATTCAAATTTGTTAGGCGTGACATCTGCTCCAGATTGATACGATACGGAAATCGATTTGTATAATCAAATTTATACATTGATTGTATAATAATTCTGATTTAGACTGCCTTCGAAGAGGTTACTTAATGATTATTAAACATATGTTTCAACTACATATAGTCACTGAAAACATTTAGGTAAATTTGATTATAAAAATGAAAAACAGGCTAATTTTCAGTAAATTGAGCTATGTCATTGAGAAAAACAGTGTTGTTCATGCTCATCTAGAAAAAGCAAGTTCAAGCAAAGTTTCAGTCCAGTCAAACAACATATCATTAGCAAGTTCTATTACCCCACATCTTTGGCTTTCTCTCAGCTTAACTAAAGTTAATTTCTTTCTTAGCTGGAAAATAGTAACCATACTCAAATCTACGTTTTCTATTTACATTTTCTACTACAGTTTGCTATTAATCATCCAATTCTTGTCTAGACATCTTCAGCTATATCTTCCAGAACAGATATGTCAATCTTTTCGTCACTATTTTTAGGCAAATCTTCCTGTTTATGATCAATTATTGAGTTTTCCAAACCTGATGCTTGATGACTTTCATTGTTTTTGCAACTCTCTCGACCAGTTCAGTGGATTTGAATTTCACAAAAACTTAGTCAACTAAATTGCTTCAGGCTTCTCCAGTTTTGTGGCATCTTTGATACTGAAAAGTTTATACGATCAATTTTTTCTCTCTCAGAAAACCTCACCAACCACAATGGACGTGGCAATGTTTAAACCAAAGATGCGAACGACACCACATCAGCGAAAATCTAAAACTGACTTCTCTAAGCACTTGCAGTATGCTTTGCGGATCCACACAGTTATGGCCTCAGCCCACTGGCCCTGTGACACTGGGTAAGATACTTTTGTTTTATATACAGTGTGTCGCAGAATACGTTTTCTTAATCCAATTGAAACGCCAATAGCTCAATCAATACTTTGTTTTTTTCTTGTTCTACTCTTCTTGAATACTATACTTAACAAGATCAATTACAAATTACTTTGTTTTAAATTTCAGGTAGTAAAGCTTTAGTGTTCAACGCTAATCAGTTTCAATTTGAGTCACTAGCAAGTGGTGAATCAAGAAACTTCCTCACGGAGGCTTTCGCCTCCTTCAACGAGAGTGTGTTGAGTTTAGTAGGTGGAGATCACAACTACGCGAAACAAAAGACTGATATTGCTAGATTTATAGTGCGAGTCACGATTGTTCACGGTGACGTGGTGAAACTGAAACTAAACACCGATGAAAGTTATAGTGTAGTGCTGAAATGTAAGGATAGTGATGTGATTGCCAACGTAACTGCCAAGACCTACTTCGGTGCTAGGCATGGTCTGGAGACTTTATCTCAACTTATTTGGTAAGACGTAAGTCAGATTTACTGTAGTGATAATCATGCTTATGTTAAGAAATTAAATTTTGAACATATTTCCAGTGTTTTAATTTTAGGTGGGATGAATATGAAGGTGATCAGGGAGCTTTAAAAGTACTTAAAGGAGCGACAATTCAAGACGCTCCAGCCTTCAGTTACAGAGGCCTTATGGTAGACACTGCCAGGAATTTTATGTCTATTGAAAGTTTAAAACGTGTCATAGTAAGTTTAATTGCCATTCCACTTATAATTTCTCAACATCACCTTTTTGGGGGATAAACAAGTTAATTTATGACCGGCTTGGGGCTAACGTCGGGAAAACACATTCATTTCCATATAATAGAAATTGATTTGATTGTTAGAAAATTCGTAAAATGATCCTCATAAAGTTATATTTTCTATTCGGATATTTTCGTTTATATGCTCTTTTCGCGGGGAAAATAAATGTATGACTTATTTTATAGTCTGATCCAACCTTTTGACTTATTTGACAGAAGTGGATAAGGTGAATTTATGTCTCCAATAAATTTATAAAATTGCATTTGCCTGTATATTCAGCACTTTAAAAATAACGTTATCAAAATTTGTCAAATGAAGATGTTAGTTTGAAATTCAATTACTTCCAACTGATTTATAATCAGTTTAATTACATTCTTCAATTCTCTTATAAAGTATATTTTCAAAAGATTATTAATCCTGATGGAAGTACAATACAGTCCATAGACCACTTTTTTGATCAGACTTTTCGTAATAGGTTTTTGAGGCAAAATTTAAAGTAAACTCAATCAGTCTGTCACTGAACGTACTTTTGTACTAGATTGGAATGGCATCCACTAAACTCAACGTCTTCCATTGGCATTTAAGTGATTCCCAAAGCTTTCCAATGGTACTACCAAGCGTGCCTCAATTAGCTCAGACCGGATCGTACAGTTCTGAGGAAACTTACGCTCCTGACGAAGTGAAAGCCTTGGTGGAGTTTGCCAGAGTTCGAGGAATTAGGACGATTTTAGAAGTTGACGTACCTGCCCATGCTGGTAATGGGTGGAAATGGGGTCCTCAAGAAGGTAGTTTAAACGACTAATTTTCGGTTTCGTACACTTTAATGAAATGTGTTCGAATGCAGGATTGGGAGAGCTTGCAGTATGCATAAACGAACGACCATGGAGTTTGTACTGCGGGGAACCACCTTGTGGACAGCTTAATCCAGAAAATCCTAATGTTTATGATGTTCTGGAGAAAATTTACAGGTAAATTATCTTAGTTTATAATTATTGCTCAGTGCTAGTAAATGCACATTTACGTAAATCTCAGCATAGTGAGTAGTTTGTGATTGGTCAAGAAAAGCAGCTTTCAGCTTGCTGCTTTCTATTGACCAATCACAAACTACGAACACTGTTCTAATTTACGCAAATACTGCACATGCGGACAGTTTTTCCCGCATTATATTATTTGCAAAATTTGCAGATTTAGATAAAAAACAATCTTGGCATTAATATTCATTGAAAATTCCTGAAAATGACAAAAGATAAAACGTCGTAGTACTTATCATTTCAGGCTCTTAATTTTATTATTCGAATGGCTTGCAAAGCTTATCAAATCCCCATTTTTCACTGCATCAGCAAAACAATTGTCTGGTATTTTTCAAAAAAAAATTTTTTTAGGGATTTGATCGAGCTTAGTGGCGAAAATGAAATTTTCCATTTGGGTGGTGACGAAGTGAATCTGGAGTGTTGGGCCCAGCACTTACAAAAAGGAAATACACCGAGCAACTACACTGATCTGCATGACTTGTGGGGCACGTTTACTACTAAAGCTTTGAACAAGTTGCAACAGGCCAATGGGGGTGAAAAAGTGCCGCACGTTATAGTGTGGTCAAGTAAATTGAGTAAACGACCGTATATTACAAAATATCTGGATAAGGTAGGTGAAGTTTCTAGTTTTTACCTAACAACTTAAAATTTGCGGTCAAAAGAGGTTTTTGTTGATTTTTGGTATTTCCTCTTCTTATACAATAAAAACTAGGCAAGGTGTAAAGCTAGTAAATATAATTTAGAAGTCTTTGCTAAATGGAAAGCTGCCGGCAGTAAATTAAAATTATCCCGGCACACTGAACCATTAGGGCGGTTTATAATTAAGAATTGGGGTGGTCAAATAAATCCTAAGTTGTTTAGCTGGTTAACTAATCCTGAGAGGTTTGCACAATGAAGAAGTTAAATTTGGAAAGAATGCTGTATTTCATTTGTTTGACTGTTTTAATGTTGTTAACAATCAAACTTATTATTTTAGATAATTTTATTTAGTTATAACTTTTAGAATCAAATTACCATTCAAAGTTGGGGAGCTAGTCAATGGACTGATACACCAGATCTGATATCTGATGGATACAAAGTGCTTATTTCCCATGTGGATGCCTGGTATCTGGATTGTGGGTTTGGTAGATGGAGAGAAACAGGAGATGCAGCATGCGATCCTTATCGACCATGGCAAACTGTCTACAATCACAGACCTTGGCAACAATTACGACTGAATAAAAAACAAATATTAGGTAAAAATCCTCACAACTTTGTAATCTTAATACAACTTGGTCCCTCAATAAATTTTGGCCTATAATATCAGGAAATTCCTAATAAATTATTAATGAAGCAAATTTATGACGTCAATTCAGTTAATCGAGTGACGTCATGGATAATCATTGATATTCGGGTGGGTTACTCATGCGTCATCAATTGCGTGTTTTATCACATTTTAAAAATAAATTTTAATGAGTTAAAAGAAAATAACAATTTAATTAGAACTTTCTAGGTCAATGCACGAAAATCAATAAGTTATTTTGTGTTTTTAGTGACTCGAAAAGTTGTAAATGACAATTTAGTTAAGTAGACAACTACTCTTGAGTTTGATATTTCAGGTGGTGAAGCATGCCTTTGGACTGAACAAGTCGACGAATGGAACTTAGATTCTCGATTATGGCCGAGAGCAGCTGCTTTAGCTGAACGTTTATGGACTGATCCGCAGCTAGACACCACCACCTATATGATCCAAGAAGATGTTTACACCAGGTTAACTACCCATCGAGAACGACTAATTAGCCGAGGAATAAAACCGGAAGCCATGTGGCCGGCATGGTGCACCCAGAATCCAGGAATGTGTCTTTAAGGAAGAAAGTAAATCGTAGATTTTAGTTGCGTAAAATAGTGCAAAACACAAGAAAAAATTGTATACAGGGTGTAGATGTGGTTCTGAATCAAATTTTAAGCCCAGATTTCCATGCTTCTGTCAGTTTTAGGCTTGTCTAATGCTAATGGTGCGTAAATCTCACAAAACTGCAGAATTGGAAATAAAATTCCAAGCAAATAATGAAAACAACACTGTATTATGTAGAGCGATGAAGAAAACGAGTTTTAGAAGTACTACCATGAAAAGATACTCGTTTTTCCATTTGGTGGACATAAATTGCTATTTTGGCCTAAAATTACTACTACATACTGCTTTCTGAATCACATCTACACACTGTATATTCTGTAGCAAATATACTGTGTATACCAATGTGTTAATGACGTGCCTTTGTCAGAGCAAAAATTCGTCAATCCCAGTTTTCCAGTGCTGTGATCTTGTTTTTTTCTTGCTTCATTGTGTACGAAGCGAATTTGCATACATTTTTTGTATGTCAATCATGTTAATGGTGTGCATGTCTTAAAGTAAGTGAAGTTTGTTATTTATAGTGTGGACAAGTTGTCGATAATGTTTAAATAACTTTAATGTTGGGTAGAAATGTTCGTAGGTTAATGGTTACTTTTGAATTTCAGGTGTTGTTTCTTCTTATTTAAGTAAATGAAACAGCACCAACTTTTAATTGATAAAAGTTTCAATTAAATTGTTTGTACTTTTAAAATAGTTATTATAATGACAAAGGTTGTATGTTGTAAATATTTAATAGGCAAATTGTAAATAAGTAAGTATACATAAATTGACTGCACGGAATTTGTGTTAGGACGACCAAACTAGATAGGAAAACTTGTAATTTTTTTATGAATTGTGGTGTTTTATTTGCCTTTATGCGACTTGGTCAGAAGACTAAATTATGCAAATATTTCTGTTTGAATCATAAATCAAACTTTTAAATTTCGCTTATTGGACTTTGCCAATATTTGTATTTTTCCTTTTAGGTTAAAACTATAACAAAGCTGTTGAAACTCAATAATTTTTTACCTCTTAAGCTGTTTTTAATAATTTTTCAAATACACATTTGGGAATAATTTCACAAAACACGTGCTATTGGTAGAAACCGAGAGGAAAACAGTGATGCTCGATGCAAAGCTCGCGAAACACTGAACTTTACGAAAAGTTTCCCAATAAGGCCGTATTTGAGCAACCTGTTGCTTTTAGTGCCTACACGTGTTTGCGCACAAGTTTCAGTAAAACCTTTATTCAATTCTTAGTGGTACACAATATTTTATTTATAATTTTTTAGTTAAAATCCAACATTTCTAAAAACGAGGAATATAATTGGGAGGAGGACAGTCGGACATAAAACCATCCCATCTCATTGCACTTTGATTTTCCATAGTATTTTTCTTTACTTCGGCTAAATTTAAGCTAAAAGCGGCATCAAAGTTTTTCTGCGATATTTCCAACACTTTTTGCATTTTAGTGTTTAGATTGCACTTTTCCTCCACCGACCGGTTCGATTTCGTACCATTGAGCACAAACACGTTCACCTGAAACGCTAAAACCCTGAAAATCTCTTAAATTTCCCAAGTGGAAAATCACCTGAAGGTTGTTGGACGCTCTCCTTTTCATGCACTTGCACAAGTGTCGTTTCAAAGCTTTGCAAAATGCAGGACAAAACGTGTAATAAAAGAAAAAGTTTGTGTTTACGTCTATAGCGGCCAGAAGAGTGCAAATCTGTCTTAAACGTTCCAATGTGACAGTGTTGGCTCGATCGTGGTCACCTTGAAACAACAGATTAATGGCAGCAGTTCTGGATACTAAATTTTCCGGAATATTGGTGATTAGGAAAAAGATGATTATTGTCACCAAAGTGGCCGTTAAACTAGTGTGATCCTGTCAATATAATCACAATTTTAGAGGGTTGTCAGTTGGTTATTTCAGTTTGCTTACCCTTCTTTTGCATCTGTTTGTTCTGTTCGTTTGGGATTTTTTATTAATTTTTCTGGCTCTTCTTAGTGAAATTATTAAAAAGCCATTGCCCAGTACGAGGATGATCGCGGGGATGATTGCAAATGCGAATAGGGTGATCCAGTTGAACACTCTGTAGGCTCTAAAAAACGTTTCACTTTCACTAACTAACTATAATAGTAATAGAAACAGGAAATTAACATTTATAGTTATTTATACAGCAAGTGATTTAAACCATTTTTAAATCACGTGTTTTATACAATATTTTATTAAATTTCGACGTCTTATGTTTGTTTACACCTCTAAATAAGCAAATGTTGTTTTAAAAGTGATTTAAATTTTTTTTAAACCACTAGTGAATAAAAAATTGTTTAAATCTTTGCTAAGCGTTGAATAAGTGACTAATAATAGGTCAAAATTTAATAAAACATATTATCACGATCTCTATACAGGGTGTTTGAGAAAATGTATTACAAACTTATAGGCTATGTGGAACATGCAAAAATGATCAGAAAATGTTGAATAGACAAATGAAAGTCGTCAGAGTAAAAGTTTTTAAGATACAAGGTGTTGGAATTGTAGTAGCATTTTCTACAACTGTTTAATAATGTGCTTATTATGTAGGTACACTAATTTTGACTAGATAATGTAAAACGCTTTATATATGCGTGAATAATGAATTATTAATTTTAATTAGACTGTATGAGAGATCATTCAATTGACAAGTTACTCAGTTCTCCGCCACTGAACTAAATAATTATTTTTCATAATAATTATCAAATTTTTATTTATTTGGAACAATTTCTAAAATAATACTTTTTTCCAATAACATTTTGTATTTTGAACACTAAGCTTCAACGACATAATCTAGTCTATACAATAGCTTTTACTAATATTCGCATATTAGGTAAAATAAGCAATTTAAACCTGTCAAATGCCATTTTTTGTCAAAATTGTTAATTTTTTTATTTTGCTCCAAGCACTTTAAAAAATTTGAAAAATGCCAGTTTTGTCAAAATTTGTCAATTTCAAAAAAACAATGGTGACAAAAGAGAACAATTGCAAGCCAATGCTGCAGACAAAGATGGCAAAAACCGTGTGACCCAAAGTGACATGTGTCAGTCTACTGGAGCAAATGTGACGTCTTGGTGGTCACATGACCACTTCATCAGAGTCTGATATCTTTATGACCAATCTCGTACGTTAAAATTAATTAAAACATAATTAATGTTTTCTATTGGCAAGTTTAGTGCAAAACTAGTGTATTTCTATCCTGCTTTATCAAACGTCATTAATCACTATTGCTATTACATTCGCAGTAAAAATACCAGCAAAAATGTTACCTTTTGTAAAGAATCCAAAAGTTTCATTCGCCATAACGGCGAGAACATTACAAAATTGGATAACTTTTGAAGTTTTTATAATATGAAATTAGGTACAGTTTTCTTGTAACTATTAAAAAAATCATTAATTTATTACATTATTCTCTCAATTGCAAGGAAATATGTATCGGAAGTCGAAATATCCAACAAATTCAGGTCAAATTTTCCACCATTTAAATACATGGCTGGCAAAACGTATCTCATCGCCTCCGTGGCGCAATTGGCTAGCGCGTTCGGCTGTTAACCGAAAGGTTGGTGGTTCGAGCCCACCCGGGGGCGCAACTTTTTTTTTTTTTTTTTACCGAATTAAATTTAATATTAATTAATTAATTATTCTTATTATTTAATTTTTGGTTAACAACAAATACAAGGTCAGTTTTTTAACTTAAAACATGACTAAAAAAAATTATAAAAACTTCTGTTTTTTTGTTAATATCAAAAATAAGGGTGGTCAATTATTCATCCTGGGCACTCTACTTACTGTGAATCAAATAAAGTTGTGGTAGTTAAACTACCATCGTCCTCCCATTCATAAATAAAGCAGTAAGGCAAATTAAAAACTATGGCTAGTACAAAACTGACAATCATCAGTCTTCTAGCCACTATAGAACGACAAAATTTCGGTTTGGTACACTGAATAGGATTCCATAAGTATATAACTCGATCTAAAAGACTTTTTTTAAAACAAATTTTTCTTGAACATTTTTTGATTCACCTAAAGTTAACCCAACAATCGCCAGTACTCCTATGGTAGCTAACATTCCACTTATCGGTAAACCAATCAAAGAATCGTAGGTAATCCACCCGTAATTCCACATTACTCCTCTGCTAATGCCTCCTAACATTAGCACTACAGATGTGCTTAAGTCTACCCAAGCTAAAACTAAACTTAAAAAAAGTTTGTTAAAATTGTGTCATAGATAACACCTGCTAGATAATAGTACCTGCTAGGTAAGTATAAACTGAACCCACAAATTCTTTACGTTGTAGCACTAAGAGGGAAATGATATTACCTACAATTCCACAACAGCAAAGTACAGGAGTTATCACTGAATATATGATAATTCCTAAAATTTCCATCAAACTATCATGACAAAATAATCAGGGACTAGCAAACCTGTTCTGGTAGGTCCATTGATCCATATGTCTGCCTCTCCTTTGAACGAAACCGCCGAAGTAATGAAATAGAAACTCATATTTTCAAAACTAGTCAGAAAATTGGAATAACGTAGAATGAATGATGTGTGACGAAAATCGACCAATTTGGAACGAACAACGCTCGACAGATATATTAGTCAATTAAGTCCTGATTTGATTAGCATGTTAGCAAACATAAATTAATGATATTTCGTTGTTTATTTCGATTTGTTGAGTATTTTTTGGGGTATTGCTAATAAGTGACATCTTTGATGATTTAATTAAAGATGCACACATTATCATGATGAGACAATCTAAAACATGGATTAACCACGTATGTGGCTTATATTTGATCAAAATTTTTTGATGGGATATGATCTTTTTGTCACATTTTCGTTATTTCGTTATTTTTATTCCTCTTCTAATAATCATAATTCAACAGCATAACTCACTAGCAAAATTTGCGTAACGTCATGTTTAATTGTAAGTCAATTCATTACAGTCAATATCTGTTTTCCTTAAACCTAGAAACCTGCAAATATCGACAATAAGTTAGCCAACCAGCCGCTTAAACATGTCTTAAATGCTAAAACCGAAACTGATATATAAAACCTCGATTATGCAATTCTTGTAATCTATTGTCTTTAAACACACGTGCAACCCACCAAACAAGTGTTATAAACTTCGTTGGCTTTAAATCATGCTTAAGTTTGTTCATCGGGAGATTTTTAATAATTGCTCACCTGCTTTCGCCATTTACCCATTATAAGCTGTATACAGAGCGTTATTTAAAAGTGTATAGGGATGTCGGCCACTCCCTGAACGTGATGTTATGTAGACGGTGCATTTAAACATTAAATAATAAGGCAATAAAAAAAGATTAAATTTATTGAAAGCTTAAGTATATAAAATAGCGACTCATTGGTTACATCATAAACAATTTCATTCGTCCGTATTTTTCCTTAAAATAGTCAGTAATCAGATTGTAATAACCGATTAATAATGTACGAAGTAAACAGGACTGTAAAATTGAAATCAGTTTGTTCATATAATTAAGGAAAGTTTTAGTGGTGTTGTTAAATTCAACATTACATCAACAAGTTTTAGTTTAGTTTATGTGATTTTTTATTTTTTCTTCAATATTTTTAATTTGCAAACTTAAATTGTTCACTTCTTGTTTATAGTGGTTTTCATAAATCCAGCTTGAAACTGAATTTAAAGCAACCTAAACAAATCTAATATAAGAAAAATAAGTAGAATATCTTGAAAAGTCACTAGTTTATCAAAATTTGTTAATGAAAGTAAGGTGGTCATTTATTCCATTTTTAGTTTTTAAATAAACCAACTGTAAAACTCTATTTTAAATTAACAGGAAGATGTAACGTTTTACAAGACATTGAAAGACAGTTACACAAATTACATTTTCAAAAAATTCACAAGAACCAGTACAAGTTTACTAGTTCAATATGGAAAAACTGAAAAACTGTTCAGAAATGGTCATCAGTAGAGTCAGGATTTCTAGAAATTTTGCTTTTTGTAAATAACAAAAACAACCAACCTTTGAAATCTAATGTGAACGATTTCTGCAAAAACGCATCACTTGACAGATTTTGTTGATGCTTTTTTCTTCGTTTTCTGCTTATTTTAGTTTTGTGTTCTTATTTACTACTATTTTTGTATGGTTCAACTAGTTTTTTACAAAACAAGCTTTTCAAGTTTTTCAAAATAAACTAAACTAATAACTGCCTTGACAAAAAATTGCTATATTGAGATATGGAAGGCTTCTGAACGACAAAAACATGTTGCAAAATGTATAAGTATCAATTTACAAATTTAAACTGATTAAAAAATTTCCAAATACTACTGAAGTAGTCTAAAAAAATATAAAAACATTCCAAAACACTATAAAACCTTTAAAATGTCTTGAAAAGCTTACAAAGCAGCCTAGAAGCTTCTAAAAGCTTTTAGAACAGTCTAAAAGCTTCCAAATGCTTTTCAATTTATCTAAAAATTCTCAAAAGCTTCCGTATACTTTTAAAGCAGTTTCAAAACTTTCAAAAGTTCAAATTCACATGTCGTAAAAGCAGTCCAGAACGTTCAATGCTCCTAAAGTAGTCTAAAAAGATTTCAAGACACTACAGAAACTCCAAAATGCTTCTAAATTAGTCGGAAGTCTTTCAAAATAGTCTAGAAGCTTCCAAATGCATTTAGAACAGTCTAAAAGATTCCAAATAATCTTCAACTAGTCTAGAAGCTCTTAAAAATTTTCAAGGCAGTCTAAAAGCTTCCGTATGCTTCTAGAGCAGTTTAAAAGCTTCCAAAAGTTCAAATTCACATGTCTTAAAAGTAGTCCAGAACCTTCAATGCTCCTAAAGTAGTCTAAAAAGATTTCAAGACACTACAGAAACTCCAAAATGCTTCTAAAGCAGTCGAAAGTCTTTCAAAACGGTCTAGAAGCTTTCAAAATCATTTAGAACAGTCTAAAAGATTCCAAACGCTTTTCAACTAGTCCAGAAGCTCCCAGAAGATATTAAAGCAGTTTAGAAGCTTCCAAAAAATGTAAGAGATTCCAAATGCCTCTAAAGCATTCCAAAACCTTCAATATGCTGTTTAAGCAGTCCAAAAACCTTCCAAATGCTATCAAGTAGTTCTTCTAAAGCAATTTGAAAAGTTGAACTCAAAAAAATTTTGCATCTCAGAGAGTTGTTTGTTTTGTGCTTTTTTACAGATTTTTATGCTTTCTTGAAGAAAATAATTTTGCTTTTTAAGCGCTTTTTTTAAGATTTTAGTGCTTTTTAATCCCGACTTTAGTCATCAGTTTACACACTTCACTCTGAAACGGTTTGAAGGTTTAAGCACCAGTATTTAAACTAAAATATTTTAACTGTATATCCAAGTAAACCTAGTCAAATGTTTCCAATTTGATCATCAAAATTAGAGACAAGTTGTAGTTTAATGACTTGCCACCAGATGTCATTATTACTTTTGTTTTGACATTTTTGCGCTTTAAACTAAAACTATTTTAATAGCTTTGTGCTAGTTTGCACAAGGTGTATTCTGCAGAGGTGTCAAAAACATGAAAACTCTTTTCTTCAAATTAATTGTGTCTTCATTTATTTGAAGCAAAGAGTATGTCAGTTTTAGCGTCACACTATTTTCAGTTCTTATGGCAAAACCCATTCAGATAGTGGCTTATTTCAAGCAAATTTGAACCAAAATGATATTTGTGGTTTTTGCTGTAATTCAAGGTTTTTGGGATCTTGGGAAAATTATTTAAATATTCTAAAGTTGACGTTTACAACCATCTGCAAATAAATGTGTCAATAACATGAAAATTATCTTTGAAAAACTGCTATTTTTTTAATTTGTTTAGTAACAAATAAGATGTCATTTTAGTTTATTTTTGCCTCAAACTATTTACAGTTCTTATGGTAAAAGTCATTAAAGTAGTGGTTTATTTCAAGCAAATCTGAACCATAATGATATTGTTGTTTTTGCTGTAACTAAAGCTTTTTGGAACCTGGAGGAAAATGATGTATTAAAACCTTCTATAGTTGACTTTGATTTTGTTCCAGAATGGTTTCAATGCACAGAAAAATGCATATTTATACCAAAGGATCTTAAATCAGGTGAAATAAGCGATTTAAACTTTTCAAAAAATGGAAAAATGTATGTTGCTTCAGAAGTGTTCCAATCCACAGAAATAGTCTAGTGGGTAGTTGTGATTGGTCAGAAAAAAGCAACAAGCTTAAGGCTGCTTTTTTTGACTCATCACAAATTAGCAACAGTGTTGAAATTTACGAAAACGTTGCACATGTAGATTTACCATAACATCTAAAATGCAATGTTGCCAACAAGTTTTGGTTCCCTAGCTATAAACAGGATTATAGATAGTACCACCATAGTTACCGTAATAATGTGCAAAACTGCAATTTTTCAGCTATGACGTCTTCTTAATTTGGTTTGATTTTCAGTATACATGATTCGCAGTTAAGGTTACTTTTACCCTATTCCAATCACATTTAATGGCAAATCAATTAACTCTGTTAAGTTATTAGATTTTATCCTAATTGATTTATTTGTTTTTAGGCCGTATAATCTTCGCGCGGCATAAATCAGCCATCAAGTTGGAAGATATAGTTGGAAAAAATCGAATGTTGTACGGATTTGAAATGTAGACCAAGGTCCAGCGCGCAAATTATGCGCCGTTCAGTCGATTTTTTGAGTACGATTCTAAAGGAAGTTGAAAAAAATCGAATACATTATCCTGTCATTAGATTGCGGTATTTAAATTGGCGAGCCTGCTGGCATTCGTTGCGATGATTAAATTTATGTGTCATTGGTTAAATGGAATTACTTTTCATTCTTCAAAGTTGGTTTGAAGATCATCAAGCTATAGTTAAAGAGTATTTACGAAACCGTATAATTGGATACAATATTTGATACTTCTAATTATAATAATATGATTCCATAGATATTGCACAAATCAGAGGGCACACCTATAAACTTAACGATTCGCGTTATCTATAATTAAATTCAAACTCATTTTCTTCAATCTGTAATTATATATTACCTGAAATTGCAATGGTTATTAATAGTTATCATACTAAGAAATCCAGTGGGATTCAGAAGAGATTAATTTTGCTATTATTTTACTACTAATATGCTGTATTCAAACAAAAGGATAATGAAAATAGGTCCAATTATCATATTAAACGAACCGGATAGTCGAAAATTGTAAAGAAAGCACTAAACAGGAAATAAGACTTACTTAAGTGTACGTTTCATTTTTTACATAAAGACAAGTGATTTTTATAATTAAAGCTAAGTATACATGTCTACTAAATATGAATGGTCTATTTCACCTGAATCACTAGTTTGAACATATAATAGACATTAAGTCGTTAAGAAAGTTTTCCCTTTTTGTTGACAGTACAAAAGTGATTTAGTTTAGGTTGTGGTTCTTTTTCATGAGGTTGTTTCAGTGAAATTGGTACAAGATGCGAATATTAGTAAGTATATTATAATATTACTTTGCATTTCAGTCCAATGAAATCTCTATCCAGTTTATAAATAATGTTAGAGCTCTATAGGAGTTCAGTTATGAAAATATGCAGAAAATCAAACAATTGACAGCTGAACTGAAAAATAATTCATATTTTTAATTGCTTAAATTGCTTTTCTTGACTTTTTCACCAAATTCAGTTACTAGACAGATTTAGAAAACATTACTTTCAGGTTTTCATGCTCATTTTTACCACATCAACGGCCACTTTCCACAAATTTAAACCGCACAAACTCTACAAACACCTGGTTGCACCATTCTTTGATCTCGTCACTGGCAGCATTCTGGACCCAGTCGGTCACATCCTAAGCGGAGGAAATGAAAAACGCCGAAAGAAACACCACCACAAACACCATCACAGTCATTCAGAATACTACGACGAACCTGAGTTTATCCAGGAACATGAGGTCTACATCAATCATGGCGGTCCTTTGATTTATCCCGGACATGGTGGTCATACATGTGGAGGGTTTTATGGTGGTGCTGAACTGGATAATATTCCTGGTTATGAAGGAATACCATATGGATATCCGATACCTTATCTTGGTGAGCTCCACCATGAGGATGACAGTGATGGGGAGGATGTTGATCATTTTTGACTGGCTACTTGAATATGTGACTGAAATTATGTTTTTATGCTCAAAAATAGTATTAAGTGTGGTTTTAGTGTTTATACAATTTTATTGTAGTATTAATATGTATCTTGTTATAGTTGTCTGTCAGAAAACTAAAAATAAGTTTAGCAGATGAATTAGACCAAAATTCAAGTTGTTTTAAAAAATCAAATTAATGTTTTAAACCATTTCAAAGTACTAGAGATACTTTATTTCTATAGAAATTGCAATCAATGTAATAAAATTTGTTATCGTTTAAAACAATCCTTTTCCTTTGATAAAAAATGCCCTTTTGGCTTTTCTTAAAAATCACAGTTTTAACAATTTCAGCAGAAAGGCGAGTTTAGGCTCATTTTGTAGTATTTTTATCCCTTTTCTAATAGCGGTTTAGCAAAGTTGATTGGAGTACAAACAAAAAAGTTACAACCTTTCAAATACTGAAAAAAGTGCAAAATTTTTAATTTTTTTTGCTCCTAAAAAGTTCCAATGCACAGCAAAGGGCATATTTGTACCACAGAACCTTAAATTAGGTAAAATAAACGCAAAAAAACTATATTTTAAAATGTTTGATTTTTCAAAAAAATTTAAAGAATGTAGGAGTCTTTTTTAACTACTTTTTGAGATTCAGTATCTCGGTAAAATGAAGAGCTAGAGAGGCGAGTTTTGGCTGATTCTGTAGTATTTTTTATCTCCTTTCTAATGGCGATTTCATTGGAGAAAATTGATTGGAGTTCAAATAGAAAAAAATACAACTTTTCAAAAATTGAAAAAATTATATTTTTGGTCAAAAGTGCAAATTTGGCAAATTATTTGCTCCATAAGGGTTCCAGTGCACATGAAAGGGTATCTTTATACCAAAGGACCTTAAATTAGATGAAATACCACTTTGAACCTTGAAATATTTGGAAGCATATTTTGTCAACATTTTTAATTTTCTTTTGTTCCCAATAAGTTCCAATTCAAAGGGCATATTTATACCAAAGAACCTTAAATTAGGTAAAATAAGCGCAAAAAAAAAACAATTTGATATTTTTCACTTTTTAAAAAAATTAAAAGAATAGGGGGGTATTAGGGATCTTTATTAACTACTTTTTAATATTCAGTATCTCGGTAAAATTAAGAGTTAGAGAGGCCAGTTTTGGCTCAATCATTTATAGTAATTTAATGAAAAATCATTATTAATTTGAACATAGTAAAGGATTTTTAAATAAAAGTTGTTTACACAAAAAAAAATTTGAATTAATGATATAAATAAAGTTTTTAAATTAGTTGACTGTTGACTTCTCTAAGACTACAAGTACAGAATGTTATTTATATTAAGTTTTTTTGTATCTGTTGACCCTCCTATGAATACGGTATTCTTGCTTTTGGCTTAGGTTAGGTTAGGTTAGTTTTAATTCGCCGACGTTTTGAAAAATATCTTTCCTTCTTCAGAACTTAATAGATTTCTATCTATTCATCTGAACCTTTCAAGTTAATAAGTACACTTATCAAATTAACTTTCTGGGCAGATAGTATACTGATCTACTTTTTCATAAAACTTGCATGGAATCTGCTAGGTTATGTAAGTTGTATCTTAAAAAAACTGATTACGAAATAACGTCGCTTCTGGTGCATTCTGATGATAAATAGACAGGCGCGCGTTAACTTTACAGTAAAACCAGTTCAATTGCTCAAGTCTTTAAAACAAAAAAAAATAAAATAAAGTGATTTTATGCAATTTGAAACCTTTAGTTCAGCAAGTTGTCAGTTAGGAAAATAGAACTATATAGAAAGTGGAACCGGTGCACACACACATTATTTTTTAAAGGCGTTTCAGTACTACACCTTTCGATTTCAACTTATCTTTCATCAGTAAATCTTAGTATGGCCAGCTGACGTTGTTAACCCCAAATCGACGTTGTTTTACGAGCTTTGTGTAATCCAATTTTAGCACCTCAATTGTTAGGAATAATTGACTGGTGTCGCAACTTATGATGTAAAAATTCATTAACAATTGTCAATAACTAAAGAAAATTTAAGGTGATGCGTAGGTTTGTCCTTGTAGTTTGGAAACAATAAGCTCATTGTTGAGGAAATTTCAAAAAATATTACATTTTATATCCATAAAGCTCATTGATAACGTTTTACCTGGTCTGATGCCTATAACGTTTCCAAAACGTATATTTATTGTAAATTATGAATTACATTGTTAGTCGAGGTCGTTTTACCAACATGAGTAATTGATAGTTTGCTTAAGTGGAATGTGTGTTAACACTTTAAACTTAAACAGTGCATATTTAAGGTATTTCCTTCGTTTGGAATAAGTCAAAAAAGTTTAATGATTTTTGCAATGTAGTATAATATTTTAATCAAAACTTTTCACAAAAAAATTACTTAAGAGATTAACAACTTGTCAACTTACGTTCTACAGGGCGTTACCAGTTTAAGTTACTTAATCGTAAAACGGATGTATCACCTATATAATACACAAGTCTAGTTTCATTAATAACCGCGTCTGTTCCACTTTACAGAATTGCATCAGAATATGTTACTCACCAAGAAAGTCAATAATTTATTGACATGGTAGAGAGGATACAACAAATCTCGAACAACTATTCCTTTTTTACTCGCGGTTTACGTTTAGTAATAAGGCAAGGTCAGGTTTACACGCAACTTTTACAGACGGCTACAGTTTTTTTCAGATGATATAATAATTGTTAAAAGTGTTATCTTTCGTTGCTAAATCAGTGTATGAATAAATTGTTTTCTTCGGTTTTTAGTGTTGTAACCTGGCCTTTGTGCTTTTAAGTGTTTTATTATGTATTTTACTGCCAGGACAAATGTTTACTATAATAATAATTATCAAAAGAAAGTTGACAGTATAAATGGGTGTTTGTAAAAAAATACTTTTGCAACTTTCTGAATTATTTAAATCACTGCAGGTGACTTAGCAGATTTATTAACAATCGAGGCTAAATACTTGTATAACGGTAATAACAAAATAAACTATCAGACAACTTGGTAATTTTGAGTTAACCAGAAAAGTTGAAAATCATTCAATATGGAAGTTCAGATAATTGTTTTATGATGATATGATAATTTTTTCAATACTTAAATAATTACAGACAGCAGATTTTTCCAATTATAAAGTAACTTCTCAGGTGTTCTAATAACAAGTAGAATAGTTTCGTTAAAAATGCCAGATATAGTCAAAAGAAATATATTCTGCACATGCACAACACATAATATGACAAAGTCTTTTTGACTATTTTCAGAAGAAAAAGCGGATGTTTTTTAAAAAAATCTCATCAATCTTTTAAAATGTGCTTTATGTTTATTATCAATGCCATATCATATTTTATAATGGATTTCAATGCTTTCAACATTTTGTGATTCTTCTTCCTGCCAAGTATTAGTTTGCTGAGTTTGCTCAGCGTATTCTGCTATTTCACTACTTTGGCATTTTCTTCTGCTTTTAATTACTGAAAAATTAGCGTAGAAATTCACACTTAACCAAACAAAAACAGTAACCTAACCTAAAAAATAACTACCAAACAAAAAAGAGCAAACTTTGACAGTTTTGACATTAGTATCAGATATCACGTGGGTTTTGGGGGATAATTTAGATAGGCAGTCACGTGACCACTGTCCAAAAAAACTGTCATAAATCTCAGAAACACGTTTTCTTTCGAATACTACAAGAAAACTTTCCTAAACCCGAATGTTTGCAACTTTTGAACACAGTTTGGCAGTCAGAGACAAAATTGCTTGTCAAAACCACTTAAAGTGAGAAAACGACCGTTATAAGCACATTTTTGAAATCCTCATTAAATTTCCTATAAATTACCATGAAAAAATACTACAAAATTCGGTACAGTCAGGGAGAAATGAGGTGTCAAAGTTTGAACTGCCAGAAACAGTTTGAAAGTAGAGTCAAGGACAAAATCGACTATAAAACTGACTTTGAGTGAGAAAATGACTGTTTTAAGCACATTTTTAGAATCCTCATTAAATTTCCTATCAAACTACCTGAAAAAACACTACAGAATTTAGTACAGTCAGGGAGAAAAGCGGTCACAAAGTTTGAACTGCCATAAATACAGTTTGAAAGGACAGTCAGGAACAAAATCGCCTATAAAACTCACTTGGAGTGAGAAAATGACTGTTTTAAGCACATTTTTAGAATCCTCATTAAATTTCGTATCTAACTACCTGAAAAAACACTACAGAATTTGGTACAGTCAGGGGGAAAAGCCATGTCAAAGTTTGAACCGTCAGAAACAGTTTGAAAGGAGAGTCAGGGACAAAATCCCCTATAAATCTTACTTGGAGTGAGAAAATTACTGTTTTACGCACATTTTTGGAATCCTCATAAATTTATTAATATAAACTTCCTATCCAATAACCTGAAAAAAGATTACAAAATTTGGTACAGTCAGGGAGAAAAGCGCTGTCAAAGTTTGAACTGCCAGAAACAGTTTGAAAGGAGAGTCAGGGACAAAATCGTCTATTGAACTCAGTTCGACTAAGAAAATGACTGTTTTAAGCACATTTTTAGAATCCTCATTAAATTTTCTATCCAATTACTTGAAAAAACACTACAGAATTTAGTAGAGTCAAGGAGAAAAGCGGTCACAAAGTTTGAACTGCCATAAATACAGTTTGAAAGGGCAGTCAGGAACAAAATCGCCTATAAAACTCACTTGGAGTGAGAAAATGACTGTTTTAAGCACATTTTTAGAATCCTCATTAAATTTCCTATCTAACTACCTGAAAAAACACTACAGAATTTGGTACAGTCAGGGAGAAAAGCGGTGTCAAAGTTTGAACTGCCAGAAACAGATTGAAAGGAGTCAGGGACAAAATTGCCTATAAACCTCACTTGGAGTGAGAAAATTACTGTTTTAAGCACATTTTTGGAATCCTCAAAAATTAATTAATATAAACATCCTATACCATAACCTGAAAAAAAATTACAAAATTTGGTACAGTGAGGGATAAAAAAAGCGGTGTCCAAGTTTGAACTGACAGAAACACAGTTTGAAAGGACAGTCAGAGTCAAAATGGCCTGTAAAATTTATTGGAAGTAAAAAATGATTACTAAAAAAATGGCGTCAAAACACACAACCTAACGTATTTTGATAAGAAAAATGGAGCAAAAATACACAACCCATTAAATAACACTAACCTAACATTTTCCACAAAACTTACCAAAACCCTATTCATGCTGATAAGCTTCAAAACATTTAAAAAAAAATTTAACGGGTTTTAGTTGATTGTTTTAAACGACTGGATGTACAAAACTGACCCTTTCACGAATCCAAAATGATTATTACTCAATTATTGTTTATGTCAAAAAAAATGAGCACAGTAGATACTTGAAGAACGTCTGAAGTAACCTTAAGCAGGAAAATAATCAAAAAGCGGTTGTTACGTGGCCTTCCAGTGCTGTAGTACTCACGAAGTAAACGCAAAAAAAATCAAAATTGTGAATACTCGATCCATTGTTATTCATAAAACATAAGAATATATCCGGTTGCAGTTGGAAAAATGCAATAAATTCAATGGAAAACGTTTAGGTCCGTGATCGCGTTACGTCCATATTTTTTTAACAATTACCGACAAACCTTGGCCACGCCACTGGCCATGTACTGATATTCGAGTTTCAAACGATTTTTTCGCGATCAAGTTATGAAATTCAGCATATGTCATAAAAGTAAAGCACACAGGAATCGAACTGAACTGCTTTGCCACCACTTTTAGTTAATAATTATTATAAATAGTCCAGCGATGGAAGGATTCAGTATCAGTTCATTCAGATAACTTGCCTAAAAATGAAGTTTTTGGTAAGTAGTCGTAGTTCTAGTGCCTTGTATCTAACATTTTACATAACCCCTTTATAAGGCATTCAATATTGATTTAATGGAGTGGTTTGTCCTGATTGTGTCAAGAAACCGGCTTTGTTTATGTCGAACTGTTGAAGAACATGGTTTTTCATGCAATTTATGTGTTTTTCGTACTTAAGTGCACAATATAAGTCAATTAATTTTCTTATAAGAAACTGAGTAATTAGTGGTATTAACGCAGGTCAGAGTGGGTGTCTAATATAATTTCTTGTAATAAGTAAGTTTTCTGTTATCATCTTTTTTAAGAGTTTCTACAAGCTGAAGTTTTTTCAGTTTCAAGAAATTTTGATTTTTTTCTTTTATCCAATTTTCACTGTGCTATTACCACGCAGTAATACAAAATGAATGAAAACTCTCAAATAAACAGAAAATCAAATATTGTGCCTCTTCATGAGGAAACATGTTTTTTGAACTTTAGTTTTGTACACGAATAGAAAAAAAGTCATTAAAATGTTTCTTAAACCAATGTTATAACTTGCTTTATACAGGTCTTAAGTTTATTTTTTACTTTGTAGTGAATATACATTATTTATTTTGTTTTGGAGGCACTAACCTCTCTTGAAAGACTCTTTACAACCAATCAAAACTAACTAGAATTATTTTGCAGATTGTTTTCGTAGCCGCCTTGGCCATCGTTGCCGCCAAAGAAGAAGAAGAGAAGAAGCAAACTAAACGTGGGCTTCTAGACCTAGGCTACGGCATCTCAGACAGCTCCATCATCTCCGGTCACTCAGACTTAGGCAGCTTAGGCTATGGATATGGTTCTTCCCTGTCTCTAGGTTCTCCCATCCTCAAAACCATCGCCCCCGCCCCAATCATCAAAAGCTACGCCACTCTACCAGCTCCCGCCATTTCCTACGCTGCTCCAGCTCCAATCATCAAGTCGGCTCCAATTTTGTCCGCCCCAATAAGCTATGCCGCCCCAGCTCCGGTTTACAGCAAAAGCTTATTGAGCTACGCCGCTCCTACCCAGTATCTCAGCAAAAGTGTGCTGTCTCCTTTGAGTTACGCCGCCCCATCTTTGAGCTATTCCGACCAACTTCCTCTGTCCTACTCCTCACCCATTTTAACTAAAAGCTATGCCGCCCCCGCTTTGAGCTACGCCGCCCCCGCTATAAGCTACGGAGCTCCGACTTTGAGCTACGCATCTTCCGCTCCTCTTCTGACCAAAACCATCTCCAGTTACGCAGCTCCGGCTCCGATTTACGCTAAAAGCTACGGAGCTCCATTGAGTCTAGGATTGGGTGGCTCTAAATTGTGGTAATTGATTGGATTATAACAAGTATTAATGTATATACGGTAACTGTACTTTTTTTATTTATTTTGTAATGTGATAGTAAATAAAAGTTCTGTTAGTATTTGAAATTTGTGTTTAATTTTTCTGGTACAAAACTGTAGGATGTAATGAAATTGAAAGAGATGCAAAATCTTATTTGGAAAAATTCCAAATACACTAACTTTCTAACTTTTCTAGATTGTTAATGACTTTCAGTACAGTTTGACTGAAATAAGGTGGTTTCTGAAAAATCCTCAGGACGTCCCTAGATTTTAAGGTCAATTTACTATCTACAAAGCAAATTTCAGAACCGCAATCTCCAAATTTCTTAAATATTGACAGATTGAATTTTAACTGAATTTCTTTAATTTTCAATGGTATTTATCATAGTTCGACTAAAATAAAGGTTGGTTACAGAAAAATGCAGTACCTCCCTTGATTGCAAGGTCAATTTACTGTTTGCCCAGTAAATTTCATGACAGTAAACCTCCTAATTTCTGAAATATTGACTGAAATTGTATTTCATTGCATTTTAACTGAATTTCTTTCATTTTCAATGGTATTTATCACAGTTTGAGAAGTAGGGGTTGTTTACAAAAAAAAATGCGGTATGTCCCTGGATTTTACCTTTAATTTACTACTTACACAGCAAATTTTGCGATCGTAACCCCAAGCTTTCTGAAATACTGAATCAAATTGTGTTTTATAGCATTTTAATTAAATTTTCTTCGTTTTCAACGGTATTTATCACAGTTTGACTAAAGTAAGGGTTGGTTACAGAAAAATGCAGTACCTCCCTGGATTGTAAGGTCAATTTATTGTTTGCCCAGCAAATTTCATGGCAGTAAACCTCCGAATTTCTGAAATATTTACTGAAATTGTATTTCATTGCATTTTAACTGAATTTCTTTCATTTTTAATGGTATTTATCACAGTTTGAGAAGTAGGGGTTGTTTACAAAAAAAATGCGGTATGTCCCTGGATTTTAACTTTAATTTACTACTTACACAGTAAATTTTACGATCGTAACCCCAAGCTTTCTGAAATACTGACTCAAATTGTGTTTCATTGCATTTTAACTGAATTTCCTTCATTTTCAATGGTAAGATTTTCTGTTATTTTTCAGTTTTCTGTTTTAACTATCTTTACTTTCCCTAATAATTCAAAAAAAAAATTATTGCAATGATATGACAAAAACCACCAGAGCTTGCTGGTTAAGTGTAGTTTAGACAATTACTTTTTACACTCGTTCTGTCACATGCAAAACCAAACTGAACTTAGACTCGATTTTACGACAGTATCTGAGGGTTAAAACCCAATTTATAGATAATCATCCAATCAACCGTATTTTGCAAAAAAAAAGAAACCAGCAGGCTCTAGTCAGTCAAACCTAACCTGAATTTTAATTTCCTACTTGTTGTACGTCAAGTAAAGCTTTCTTGATAATGTCTCAGAATCGCTAAATCATTTTGTTGAGGTCGGACCTGAAATAGCAGAAAAGATATAGTCGCCCAGATTATAACAAATGTTCTTACAGAGACGTTAAGTTAGTACCGATAAGAATCTTTGCTATACAGTGAATAACTCAGAAAGTAATTATAACTATTATTACTGTATGTATGAAAAAACGGTATTTATTGAACTGCGGGGCTATTGCATAAAATTCAAACACATCTTGTACCTATTTATAGTAATTATTGTTAAGCAATTGGGTAATTTAAGATTTTTTGATTTGACTGATGAATTATCTTGGTGGTTTGTATTACTAAAGACAGTACATAGAAAAAGGCAAAACAAGCTTTTACACACAAAAATAGACAAAACTGCATATTTTGTGAAAAAAAAAACGTTGGGTGTCAAAATAACCACTTAAAAATCTGGAAAATGACTAAAAAATCTCTTAGACTGTGCTATAGAATAGCAAAAAAGTTGGTAGTTACACACATTACCGGTTACTATACAAAAAAAACAGTTTTTAACTAAAATTGTAGTTTAGCGTAACCATTGCCACGCACATTTTATTTACATTATGCAGCATTTATGCATTTTTGCAACAGCCCTTTTTGTCCTAGTTTTTTTTTAATGTAAATTTAATTTTTTTTTGTCTTTGTATAAGTTAAAGTGATTGTGATTACGCATTTATAAAAACCTAAAGTATTATGTTATTTTGCTATTAACTTTGCTATTGGCAAAGTCCATTATTGGTAGTAATCAGGGTAACTTTATCACATTTATGGTATAAACCACTATGAGCTAATGGGTTTAAAGGTGTAAACTGTGATTTTTGAGCCAGAAAAGTAAAAGTGAACGATGATAATAAATCGCTTTACCTGAATACAAAACAACCAGGAATACAAGGTTTATATAGTACGTGTGCATAAGTTTGTCCATGCAAACTCAATGAATACCTTTAACACGCACTAACTGTCTATAAACCTCTAACAGATACTTCACTCTAGAACATGTTTGTTCTAGTCTCAAAACGGCGTACATAAACACAAGTTTACGTACTGGCATAGAAATGGTCTAAATATGGACAAGACGACGTACTAAAAACATTTTCATCACACTGTGTGCGAATATTATAGACCAGATCTACTAAAATGCAACAACTCCATTTTAAGGAAAAAATCGCTTAATTCTTTGGCAAGAACCATATACATTACCCTACCACTTGGTGGCTATATAAGCCAACTGACAACCATTCAGGATACGCAGTTCTCAACAATTAAACCAGATCTGGTCTTTAAAGTAGATTTAACACTGTGATTTGTGCCAAATTGTGAAAAACAGTCCAACCATGAAATCCCTAGTAAGTTGAGTTATACTAGAAAACACTAACCAAATAATTACTTCTAACGTTTTTGTTTCTGAAATTGTTGATTACCTAATACGTACTAGACAAAGTACAACTTTCCGCATGTTGCCCACTCGCCAACGCAGTTAAAGGGCAAAAAAGACGCTTTTCGCATGTGTTAGGTACAACATTTTACTAGTATCAATTTTCATTAAATTCTCTGTTTACAAAGCTGATTAAAAGTGTTGTCTTAATTAACAAATCAAATATACAGTTATTATTTTTAGATTTAAATGTATATTTTTGAAAAATAAAATGGGTGAGACAAAGTCCACCACAGTACCAGAGTAGGAAAACGATATAAGAAATACTATAACTGCATTAGAAAATCGCGGAAATCATAATGGATAATTAACATAACGATTTAACAGTTTTACATTATATAGAATGATCCATTCTCACAAGTTTAGAAAGTAACTCTTCTAATTACCTAAACCAATCAATTGTAAAAATGTCTTTTTTTAAACGTCAATATCTCAAAAACAGACATTGGCTATGATACATAAAAAATATTTGAAATCGATGTTTTGACAAGTGCTTGACATTATGATCAGATTCTGGCAATTCAGAAAAAATACTGTAAATTTTCTGATTGAAACTATGCGGTCAAATAATTAACAGAGTTTGCTATTGAGTAAAATATAAACAATAATCACTCTGTACACACCAAATTTGACTTCACAAGCTTTTTAAATTGTTTTGTATTATTCAATGTTTCATCACATCCCTGACAATTTTGAAGTCACAAATAAACCCTTTCAATTGTTTTTTCTATTGGTTTACTGAAATCTAAGACGTGCAAAAATCTTACAGGGTGGCCCAAAACTTTTTACAGCTTCTTTGTTTTGTGTTCTATTACCTGTCGAAGAAATTAATTAAGTAATAAAATAATTAGTGAATATCTGTTTATTTAGTGAAGATTTCTCGTCATTTCAGAGATTTGGTTGTATTCAGACCAACTTGAACTTCTTTTGAGAGTTGAAAATCTCCAAGCAAAGATTCTTGGTTAGGTTAAACAAAGCAGTTCAGTTTTAGGACTGCAAAATTGAGATTGCTTTGATTCAAGACTAGATACTAGTTTTATCTTAACATAGAATTTCATCATAAAGTTTGCCATTTGTGCAAAAATTATTTTCGTATTCATTATTGCAACACAAAACCACTTTTACACAATATATAGATATTGTAGATAGGATAATGGCCACCCATAAACCTCTGTCAAGTCTTAAATAGCCCAAGCCAAGCCTGATGTTAATCATCAGTGAAAAAAAAATTTGACAACTCGAGCGAATATAAGCAACTGACCCAATTAACCACACAACCTACGTAAATGCAGCAATGCTAAAAATACCAGTTTTAAATTATGCGCCGTATATCCAGTCAAAAGAAAATTGATTGCAAAGTAGGAAAATACAGCAGTATTACCGCAATAACCTGTAGAATTCCCGTTTAGGCAGTAAGGTGGTTTATTGCTCTCGTAAAATTCTGATTTTATTATACTTGTCTATTAAACCTTGTACTAAAATGTGGTAATCAAATTGCAGATTGTTTTTGCTGGTTTATTTGTCGTTTCTTTGGCGGCTCCTGAAGAATCGACGAAAACTAAACGAGGACTGTTGGAATTGGAACACGCTCCAGCATTGCTTCCAGCCCCCATTCTAACCAAGAGCTACTCCACTCCCATCATCCAGTCTGCTCCAGTCATCACCAAAGTGTTCGACGCCCCTCCACTACCCATATGGAGAGGAATTGAGCCTTCCTTAATCTCTGGACCTTTGATCACTAAAGGATGGGGACCTAACATTCTAGGAGCTAAAACTCTTTTGCCAGCTCCCATCATCAAAACCGCACCTTTGTACACCACTTCCATTATTTCTAAACCGATTTTGGCCCCAGCCCCTATTATTTCTTATGCCCCCAAATTGGCTCCCATTTCTTTGGGACACGGATGGTAAAACACTTTCACTATTTCTGTACATATACTTTTTTTGTTTCAAATTGTGATGATCTTAGGAAATAAATCATGAAAAAATTTAATATTTTGTTTTCTTTTCTAATCCTAGAAAAAAGTGTCCTACAAGTGCTTTAGGAAGGATACTCATATAAAAAATGTTATTCCTATGAAAACTGACTAATAGTTACACCTAGAGATAGTACAAGGTATCTCTCTATGAAGAATTTACGGAAAACGGTCAAATATCTAGAATTTTCTGTTACAAATATTCTCAGAATATTCTCTTTGCAACAATTCAGGAAATGGGATTGTGGACAATCACAAACCGAAAAAATCAGTTTTTCAAACTCTTAACACGACGTCGAAAAACACAAGAAACCTTTAATTCGGGTAGTTGGAAAAACGTGACGAACTGAACTAGCTATGACGTTTAATGACAGGCTTTTAGTCACCTGACACCTGTCAAAACTCGTTAAAAACAATACTGTAAAATGTCAAATCGAACCGCGTCTCTTTCATGCCGCACATTGTTATGTGTAAGTCTGTGGAGTCGAAATTAGCAGTTGTGACGTTAATTGACAGTTTAAGACGTTAAATTTGACAGTATAAATTACACAGTTAAGTGATGTAAGTACCAAAGTGTTTCTTAACGTCAGAACTGACAAATTTGACACCATGGAACTTTAAACACAACTTTCAGTGTAATTTCTCAAATTAGCAACTATTTCTAATTTTAGAGCTTCAAGTCCCTGATGAACGAGTTATGACAGTTGTCACGTGACGTAAGAAAAATATAGGAGTGTTCCTCAAGGTCACAACTGTCAATTTTGACTCCACAGACCTGTAACACAATTTACAGTGCAATTTCTCAAAGAACCACATTTAATAATATCATATAAGCACAGTTAATGTCATATAGACATATCTTATACTTTCAGGTAACTGGTGAGTGAGTTTTGACAGTTATGACAGCTGTCACGTGACTCAAGCAAAGTATTTAAGTGTTTCTTAACGCCTCAACTGTCAAATTTGGCGCCATCGAGCTACTATGTGGTTCCTCCAAGGGTTCCCCTAAAAAACACATTTACTTGGTTTTTTATAATTTCAAAATTCTATTGCATGAATTGTTGCTTTTGATGCGCATTTATTAGTCTTTTCTTCATTGTTTTCTTGAATTCCTTTAAAATTTCTTAAATTCTGTAGGCATTTTCTGCAAAAATACATTTCACATCAACTTCATTTATTTTTAAACTTAGCAAAAAGTAGGAGAAGACTAGACTATTTTATTCAGTTTTTACACAAATTCTTCAGATGTGTAGAATATCACAATTTTTCAAAAAATATAAATCATTAAAGATATTCATGGTTGTAATTCGTCTCGCCCGCTCCGTCCACAACCAAATCGTAAGCTGCTGGCTAAAATTAAATATCAAAAATAAATACTCAACTTTCAACTCAACTTACTGATAATAAAGTTTTTTCTTGCTCCAACTTCTCTTTGTAAATTCTGTCAAAGAAATGGCACTGGAATTTTAAAAATGCATTAAAATATTGATGTATTTGAAGTGTGGTATTAAATTACCTTGTACAAACCGTAACTTAGCAAAATTAACAGAAGGATACCTCCAATTGCAGCCACCAAGTACACCCACAGTGGAACGTAGTTTTCCAGGTGGACAAAGATCAAAAACAATATCGATTTCTCCACCCTATTTTTTACAAATTAAAAGTGTTGTATAAGTAAGTATGGGAAAAAAACTAAAAATTACCTTCCAGTTGATGAAGTTTGATACGCCACAGGAATATAAGCGATTAAATCCTCACTGGAAAGGCTTTCCTTATGTTTTAATCCTAGAAATTTATTAAAAGTAAAATTAAAATTGTTTGGAAAACTAATCTAACCTAACCTAGTAGTTTGAAGTTTATGACACTCCTAACCGTGAACACAGCAAATTGACTGGAACTTTCCAAGTATTCCCCTTCACAAGAATATTTAACACAAGTTCGGCCCTGGTCGCATTTCAGTGCAATAGTCCGGTTTTCAGAAAAATTGACACCGATGGTTGAATTACCATCATCATTTGTTCCTGTAGCTTCAACACTGCTTTGGCATCCCATTCTAATATTTCCCACTGTACCCTAAACAATTTTCATTCAGGGATTTAAGAATATTTCAGTCAAATAAAACCTCACTTCAATTTCAGTAATAGTAAAAATATTTTCTCCATTATACTCTTCTAATGGAAGCCAAATGTCCACATTTATGAAAAGTGGAGAAGGTCCGTTTTTACCTAAAGTAAACTGATAAGTCACGTCAAAGTTTTCTACCAATGATTGGGATAATTCCAGTTCTGCATATTCAGGCGTGGATTTCCTATGGAAAAAAGGAAAATAGTAAGTCTATCAAGACGGATTTCTGCAGCTTACCCATTGATAAAAGGAGTGTTTTCCAAGGCAACAGGTAAATCAAGTGAAACACGACTTTCAGCAGCAGGATTGTTTTTACCCAAAGAGTTTACTTCGGCGTAAAATGCAATTAATTCAGTATCGGGTTTGACATTTTTTACGTCGAGTACGAATTTTCTCTACAACGAATAGTATAGCAAATGATTTGAAGTAGAAAAATGTTATGAAAATATTTCCAATCACAAACTACAAATTTACGCAAATGCTGTTAGTTTTAGTTTAACTGTCATAATATATTAGAGACATAATTTGGCACAACTTCTCAACTTACCTCGCTAGAACCTTTCAGAATTTCACTAATCAAACAACTATAATTCCCCTCAGTTTGAACGCAATCTTTTGTATTTCTCAGATCAAAACCTGAAGGAATAACTAGCAGTACACGACACTGATATGCTGGTTCTCCATTATTGTTCACTGACACGACTAGACTAACGTCTTTGTCTGCCCCCAAAACGAAATTCTCCCTGAATTGATTTTACATAAAATACACAAAATACATCAAAACCAGTACTACAGACCTGTCTAATTTCAATAGCAGGGACAAATCAGTTAGGCAAATATCGTCATTGCCACACTCGTGACTATATGGTACTGACAGTTCTACAGACTTATCGCCGTGTGCCACAATGTTCTCACTCACCACATTCAAATTTAAAACAATCGAAAACGGAAATATATCTGTAGATGACTTCTACAATAGTATATGTGTTTGACATATTTTGGACTAAAATTTTTGTGTTACTAACTTTTAATGATATAAGATAATCCTTGCAGCTGTTAGATTCTACTTGAACTGATCGACGATCCTCAATTTTTCTTTCCACGGATCTGTAATCGAGTTCAATGGAAATATTGAAATCCACCTGCGTCACTGTTTTAGTTGAACTTCGTTTCGTAGTGACTAGGCATAATTGAATGTTGAACTCTTTGATGTCACTAGTTATGGAAGGAATAGAGGAAAATAGAGTGGTACGGTAGTCAACAACGCTGTAGGCTTTGACAATGAACACCTGGTCAGTCTTGTAGGCTCCTATAGCTATATCTACGTAAACAAATTGTTTGAGTATATACAATACTTAATTTCCAGATTAACCGTACCGTTATGTCCATTTCCATCAATATCATTCCCTCTGGATAAACCTAAACCAAATCCTTTAGGACTTGGACCACCAATCATTTTGAAATCAGAAGGAACAATCTTTTGGCTATATTTACTCAACAATCCTCCTTTAGAGCCCATATAAACGTACACAGCCCCTATACCATTTTCATAAGGGGCTGACACCGCTATATCTGCTCATAAAAAGGAATAGACAATCTTCTAAGGGAAAGGATTACACGTTTATTACCATTAAACCCATCTAAATCTAAATCGCCGAGTGTAACTAAAGCAGTTCCAAATCGAGCCCCAGCACTAGAAGATCCAGTCAATTTGGTTAGGTATGTAAATGACTGTTTCAACATTATCCAGACTTTTATATAACGATCACAAAAGAGTGGCAAAAACTTACTTTGCCATTCAAGCCTTTGTAAACGTATACAGCCCCTTCATCCCAAGTTTTTCCACCAGCGGTTGGAGCTCCGATCATAATGTCAGCAAGATCATCATTATCCACGTCACTGACTAACAGGGTGGCACCAAAATAGGCTCCCACTTCCTCACCATCAAAGCTGGCCACAATGTGCATTTTTTCTTTTTCTCTAATATTGTAATAGTACAATGTAACCTAAAATATTACATTTTTGTTAGTGAGTTGCAGTAATTTCTTGTTGAAGTAAAGACCTTTCCTCTTAAATCATTAGCCCGTGGAGCTCCTGCTAAGTACCATACATCTGACTTTTGAAACTTGGCAACTTTAACCGCATAACCTAAAGTAATCATAAAATAATGCTACAAATTAAAAATCTGCCTGTAGGTATACCAAAATATGTGTCTTCATCAAGAAAAGAAGGAAATCGTCTACTAGGCATCAAGTGGGAGATCACTCCATCACGTGATGTGAGCGATATGGTAGCGCCTGAAAGAAAATTTAAACCACATTCTGATATACTACTTTTCAATTTGGTATTTCTACCAAATAAAAACAAGAAATACTAAAATTGTATAAAACTATAGCATTCTTACCATTGAACTTCTTTGCTCCAGGCACCCCAAATAATATTTCATTCTGTAAAAGTATTATATTTAAATTAAAAGTAGAATAGAAATTATCATCATCACCTCTGAGTAGTAGGAAACATCAAACCCTAGCATGGCAAAGGCAAAGTCATAGTAAGACTCCTTGGAAGAGCTAATATCCGGATAATCTAAAACAATTTACAAGTGTGCTATGTTATAAGTGAATACGTCTACATGTGCAGTATTTGAAAAAATCACAGCACTGTTTCTAGTTTGTGATTGGTCAAGAAAAAGCAGCAAGGCTTAGGCTTTACTCCTAGGCAGGTGCTGTGACTTACGCAAATGCTGCACATGCAGACTTATGACGTTTTCGATTGGCAAGTTTAGTGCGAAAGTAATGTATCTATATCCTGCTCTATCAAATGGCATTGAAACAGTATGACAATACACTGGTTCTGCACTAGACATGCTAATAGAAAACGCCATTAGTACTAGCATAACTCTGACAGTGTGTATACAGATGTGGTAAAACTAGAACTGGCCATAGAAAAACCGTGTAGTTGACAGAGAAACATAGATAATTACATGCGGGAGACATAGACAGAAAACCTAATAAAATATCTAGTAGTCAAAAACTACCTCAAAGAAATGTTGCCAAAAACTCAACTGAATTCATCAACTGGATTAGTTACTTAATTTTGTTATTGGCACTGTTTTGGCAAGCAAGTTTTTAAACAAATGTACACCGAAAACAAATTAAACAGGACACCTATCGCAAATACATTATCAGTCACAAAATTATTTTTGCAAGTAATCTAGTTGACGAATTCAGGGAAACGTTTGACAACATCGCAGCAAAATGCCTACTTGGGCTTTTTTTAGGTTTTCTGTCTTTGTCTCGCGCATGCATTGATGATTTCCTAAAGGACAGTTTTAGTTTTACCACATCTGTGTGATTAGTCCATATAACCTGTTGTCTGATTGATATTATCTACAATTACACGTTCTTCCAACCATTCGTTTGAAAAATGCGTTACGCATTGAGGAAAGTTCTGTGACTATACTAAAATCAATCAAACAATGTGTATAATAAATTCTCTGAATAGTGATTATTTCAAATTTTAGATTATATTCGTTGTTAATAAAAATAAGTTTTGATTACCAATGGTGTTCAGAAAAGGCTTGATTTCCTGGTAATTTTCTGAATTGTTCTTCATATGAACGCAATATCCTTTAAGACGTGGGACTCTACCATCTGCAGTAAAATGTCGAGGGGCGCATGCCTAAAAATTGTTGTATTTAAAAATAAAAGGTAAAGAAATTTCTTGTCAGTACATCAATTATGCCGTTTTTATAATTTCTTGTTTTGATAATTACTTATTTTAAATTAAAATAAACACAGACATTGCCATCAATGAAGAACTGTTCTTTTTCTATAAAAATACGAAACTTATAAAGTAGAAAAATGACAACTTTCTCTAAATTTAAAAGTAATTTTAAAATGATTAAGGGCGCATTGTACCGAAGTATTTAAAATTATTTTAGAATCTCTTTAGGCTAAGTGAGTTTAGACTGTAACAGGTCAGATGCAAATGTGCCACAGTCAAATCAAGTGCTCTTAAATATGTCGGTACAACCGGCCATAGAACATCGTTATATTCTTAATTGAATTGTACAAACAAGTTAAATTTTGTTGTTCTGAGAGTATAGTGTTGCCATTTTAAACAGACGTGATATAAATATATGAATAAACAAATTTTTATTTTTGTGGTTTTAACCACACATAGACTTAATATCAAGCGTTTATTAATTATTTCCGTCGACCACGTATTAACAGCTTTTTTAATGGACGATAACGGATACAAAATTGTTCATTAATGAGTCCCATTAATGCATGATTTTTCAATTGTTTTACTTTAATGCACGATTTTATCAAAGGCAACCAAATAGGTCTCATAGTATAGTTCCATTCTACTTTATTTGTATTAAACAGAGAGAAATAGACGCATATTATTCAGTTGACATCCACCATTAACGACAGAACCAACTGTCACTGTCATTGTCAAGGGTGCCTATGATTTCGGTTTGCCGTATTGTCTATACAACTGACAATTAGTTTTTTTCAAACTTTTTAGAATAATAAACATTTATTATTAACTACAGTCGACGGAAAAATGTTGTAACCAACTCTTATATTAATGATCGATTAATAATCTCAATTTAATTAATTAAACCATTTTGATTATTAATCGCTTTCATTAATACACTCGTTGGTTAAATAACTATTAATACTCTTACCACAAATGAACCTCCTGTAATGTCGCTCCCATCCAAACTGGCTCCAAAAAAGTTTCCATTTACTATGTGAGTGTCTATTATATTACCTAACCAACATACATTAATTAACTGCATGGGAATCTATTTTTTGCATTTCTATTACATACCAATTGGATATTGAAGACAACTGGACTCATGTTGCAAATCGCATTTATAAATATTTCCTCCACCATTGGAAGTATTACTATTCTTGGGAGCTCCAACTATTAATCTACCACAAAATCAATAGTATAATAGTTAACATATCAAATTTTATAAGCGTGTAAGTTAATAGGTATTGGAAAAATTCAACAACTGCTATTACTCATAAATTACTCATCAACATAAAAAAGGGAAATGTTTTATAAATACTATAAATGTTTATAGTATTATTCATTATTCGGTAAATAACTAATTGTAATTCATACTTGACAGTTTGCACCCATAAAAGTATCTAAAAGAAAAACTTACAAAGTACCACCTTCACCGCTCTGCAGTAACAAACTATACGAAAAATAACTGTTTTTGTAAGCTTCCCCACCGATCACTATAACACTTTCACTATTAAAAATATAACATTCCGATTGAAAAAATGACACCATACAGTTAACAAACGTATAAACGAAAAAATGAGTTAAACCATTCATGTTAAATAAGTGCAGTTCGTATAACGTCCTACTGATGAATGATAATCTTTCGGCGTACATACCATTATATTATACAGAAAGAAACAATTATGATTACTGTATGACTCATTACTTGTAGTATAGCTTTATCAGAAATGTAATAAAAATGCATTCAAATATTACACACGCACCCTGTATATGTGATCCAATTTTCGAAACTATATGAAATCTAATCAAGTTGATCAATTAAGGTTTTCCGGAGATTTTTGGAGAGTTTCAGTATTCGAGTTCTACAGGTCTTTAAATTTGGATGGAGATTTGAATGGAAAGACAACAACAAAACAAACGATCTGGACAGTTTTGCAGACCTCAGACCGTTAATTTTATATGGATAATTTTAAAATGTCCATACCTTAGAACAAAACGACAAATTAATCTCTGCAAGCTCTGAAATTACGGATAATAGATAGACACAGGAAACTATAATGGTGATAAGATGCAGTACTCATGTTTTATCATACATACATGAAAGTACTCGTATATTTATGTTATGTGTTGTTTCTTGATCTCCAAACAAAATGTATGACTGTGTATGGGTGTAACCAGGATGTACGATTTTTTTCCTATCAAAATCTAATCTTATGGGTTTTTCTTTTGCCAGTTCACGATAATTTCTGACAAGATTGTCTAATTATTATTATTATAACTATTATTAGATAGTACATTAAAACTATCCTTAAAAATTCAAATCCCATATATTTCTTAGTTTTAAGACTACAACGCTAGCTTGGAGAAAATTTGATTATTTTGGTTAAAGCTTGGCATTGTTATAAGCCCGTTTGTGGTATTTTCGAGCAAATTTCGCTCCTAGGACCATGAAAAAGCCGTTTGAAGGTCGCAAACGTTGAACGTACCATTTACTCCATCATTGCTAAAATCTGAACGCACTGAGCATGTTCTATCTCGCTCTAACCTTAACGATACGTTGAGAAAAAGGCTAGTCAGTTGTCAATTGACATAAGTCATTGTTACACACAGTCAAGTGTAAACAAATAATAACAAAACAAGGGTCAAGCTAAATAATCAAATGTTATTTTAAACAGTAAAATTAAAAACAACAATTTTAATTTAAATTGTTCGTCACTCTACTAGTAATAAGAAACATGGGTTCAGAACATTCTAGTCACTTAACACCAAATCAGGATGCAACCAAAAGGGGGCAAATAAAATCAGGATTTCGACGACAACACACCATAGCAAATCCAGGCTCGTGCAGTGCCGAACAGCCCCCCACAGCTGAAGACAGTGATAATGGAAGGTCTACATCACCCGGTCCCAGTGTGTGTAGTGACACTGACCTTCCCTACATTAGTTACACTGTGAATAGACCTATAGGAGACTCTCCAAAACTAGCTAATAAACAATTACTAAAACCTAAATCAGCACCAACACGTAGGGCACAGACTTTCAGGCAAAGCAAAAACAAAAGCAGTTCACAGTAGTATTGTGGTGGTTCATGGTATGGATGGTAACTCAAGTGATACTGATAAAGATCCAGATGTTGTTAAATTGCAAAATATTCCCATGTTTTTACCAATAATGAGGGCCACTTTAAGTTTACCAGCTGCCAGAGATCCAGAAGTTTTAGAAAGGCTGGATCCAACCCCTTTTAGGAATCTCTGTTTAAGGTTTCAGAGGCATCTTACCACAACTGCTAATATGGTTGCCACTGAACAAAACCAGCTCACTCAAAGAGTTCGGGAGGTAATAATCTGTTCTATCTACTTTCTTTCACAGTCATGTTAACATATTTATTTGCAGATTGATTCTGACATAGCTAAAATGGTGGCAGTTGCAACAGATCGTCAGAAAAAGTATGCCAAATATGCTGATAAGTTGTCGCGAGTGCAAGAGTTGTCACACCAGTTAAATAGATGCCATATGCTGTTAAACCAAACCTTAGAAAGTATGGAAACTTTAAATAATTATTTAGATATTGAAGACAGGTTGGAACCTTTTGTTTGGACAACTGGATGAGATTAGGATAATTAGGTGCTACTAGTTACCTATTTTTTGTTAAATTACGCTTTATAGTTCTAAAATAGTGTGAGTGAGTGAGAATCACCTCAGAAATCAATTTGAAATTCAATATTGTTATAGTGTAGTGTAAATCCCATGTTACTGTTGCTCACCTTGTGTATTTAATTAACTAAAATGTAAAATATTCATTTTTTCTGAATATAGTATAATAATATAATCAAAAACCGTAAATAAAACTTCAATCAGGTTAATTTTTCAAATGCAAAGCAAAACATTTGTGTAAGGAAAAACAACTGTCACATAATTAGACGTATCACATGACCTACCTCTTGGTACAATGATACACGCAACACGTGAGCAGCAGTTTTTTGACAGTAGTTGACGCAACACATCATTGACATCAGTCATTATTATTTTTTGACGATTGATCTTTGTTTGTGTTGTTTTCGTAAGCTTTGGCCAGTGGGGTTTTTTCGTTCCGGAAAAGATTTAAATTAAATCAAATTTAAATTGGTTAAGTGCATAAGTTAGTCGTTCCCCGGGCTGTTTAAATTGATTATTCAATTTAGGAAGGTAAACGCTTTTCACACTACCGTCTACAGCGACTATTGTTCATACAGAAAATATGTTCTGTTTGTTCAAAGTTCTGTAGGCTGATAATTTTATTGCTATTGAATTTGGTTATCGGTTTATTTGTTGTCTAGATAAGTACTTCATCACAAAGAGGATGTCAAGTTCCAGGGTACCGCAATCTGCCACTATCTGCCTTTAAATTGGCCCTATTTTCAGTGAAATGTAAGCTGGAACAATGTTTTTTTCCAAGTTTTATGGTGGCCTACTCTGCCTTGGATTACTATTCACTAAATCCTTGTGTAAAGGTATGTACTCTACCTATTTATAATACTTACTGTTGTATTAGTAGAATTTATTCTGTTTTTATCAGACTACTTTGAATAAAACAAATTAGTCATAACTTTTGGACTTAGCATTCATTTATTGTTGAACATTAACTTTTTAGAAAAGTGTAAAAGGGATTTCTGGTTTGAAGGTTTTCCAGTTTTAATGTTGTGATTTCTCCTTGTTTTTTTCTGTGATCCCATTTTTTCTGTAGTGAGGTTTTTTAATTATCTGTAACACTGTAACAGTAATTTACAATGTTTTTCTAAAGAGGCATATTTTCAGTGGGTGATAAATGTGATTCTACATCCCTAATTGATGAATATCCATGTGATAAAACTACTGAAGCTTGTGAGGATGCCTTATGTGTATGTGGTGGTTCCTACAATGAAGTGAATGGCACTTGCGTGCTGCCCCAAACTACCACATCCAAGTATTCAAGCCTTGTGGATAACCAGGGTGATGGTTCCTTGCTGGCTGGTATTCTTATACCTTTAATTTTAATTACATTTGTGATATGTAGTATTTATGTAAGTAAACGTTTTGAACTGGGTAAGTGGTTAAGAGAAAGATTTAACCAAAGAAATAGAAATTATGATGAGTTTATGATTGGGCAGGATGACGATGACGATCCACCTTTAGTGTAGATTTTAAAGTGATGAACAGTTCCTACAACTTAATATACACATTATTGTTTTATATTATAGTTGTTTGACTGTCATATGCTATACTTTCACTACTTTAAGAGCCATATTTATAAAATCTGGTTTACTTCTACCAGACAGTTAATCCAGTTTTATATTAATGTGCCAAAACTATTATCAGGTTCCCTAATAATAGCCAAAAGTGCTTTAAGGCATAAACTTTCCATTTTTATTACTTTGCCACTTTGCCTAAACACTATAGTTTCCACTTTGTTAGTTTACCTTTTATCATAATTGACAATGTACTGAAATAGACTTATAAATGTTTTATTAACCTGTCTAAAAACTGGTTTAATAAAAATATCAGTCTTAAATAAAACAGTTTTTTATAGAGGTTTTTAAGTAGAGTTTGCGAAATTGTCAAGGTTGTATAGCTTTTACATCACTACAATTTACATACTTGAAATGTCAAGTATTTTTTCAACTTGCCATTTAATCCATTTATAAAAAAATGTATTTTTTAATCTAGTTTCCTTATTAAGTTTTTTAGTAGTTAAGTTTTTAGTATAATGTGCAAGTTTTACGATTTGCAACAACAAAGCTCATGGTGGTTGACTAGTATTACATCCTTTTGAGGAATAAATCACATTGTATATACTTCTTTTACTTTAGTTATTTATTGAATGTTAACTATATGCATTTTATAGAACTTGTGTTCCATCAACTATATGCGTATCTAAATCTGCATTTCTCGTTACCAAAGGTAATATAGGCATTATTAAATATGTTGTAAAATTGTTTGTTTTTTACCCCATAATATAAAACTTTTTAGAAAAAGGTAAATTTATACAAGTTTTCTTGTTTGATACTAACGTAGCCATTGTATACGTAGCGAAAGCCGTTTTTTGTTCAAATTTTTTACTCTCAATGACATAATAATTTCAACTTAATTTTGTTTGTTGTCATTTTCGTCTCAGTGTACCTCCAATGACATCACCGGTGGGGTGGTGTAGATGGAATCTGTCTGAAGTATTTCGACAGGATTGACATTTGACAGTACCGATTTGCCCAGTCGCATTTCGACATGACAACAACCACCGACTGTTTGTTTTTTGTTGTTAGATAGTTTTTGACAATTTCAATTCAAATTAATAAAATTTGTTTTATGGAAAGCCGGTAATAAATATTAATCTTTGTAGTTCAATTGAGCTGAATTTCAAGTCACAATGAGTGTAAGCGCAGCCTCTACCACAACTATGCAAGAAGACGAAGAAGTAAATGATTGCGGGCCACAACCACTAGCTAGGTTAGAGGTAAGCAGGAGGACATTTTGTTTACACTAATAGATTATGCCTCTTTTAAACGCACAAAACTTTTATACAAAAAAATTAATAGTCAAAAACGAAGACGTGATAACATCCCTTTTATAAAACCAGAATACTGGTAATTTTCTAGATATTCAATGGAAGAATTTTATTGTTTAATAATTTCATAGTTTCTATCATTCTATACTGTTTGAAAATCAGCTGTTAACTAAAAACTTTAGTTCTTAAGATTATTCACCAACTCATAATAATTTCAATTTGCCAAAACAAGTTCTAGAGTTTCGACAATTTGAAAACATATTAAGGGCAGCTGGATTTGTAGAGAAGACTTTCTTATTCATATTATTCTACATCTATCTAATTCTTGGCTCTTTTTTGTGAGTTTTCTTAAAAATGTCATTTCAAGTTCCCACTCAGCAATCTAAACATTGTGAGACGGGAGATTTAGGCAGAATGCAGAATAATGGTAGAGACCTACCACAATCTTTTGGATTTATTTCTGCCATATCTGTTCTGCTGTGAGGAATTTTTAATCACTTTTTCAGAAATTACTTTTTGAAACTTGTACACTGTTACCAATAGGACAAGCAATACAAACAGACAACATGTGTTGCCATATTGAATTTATTGTCCTGTAAACTTGTATTATTCTGAATTTATTAGTTTGATGTTTCCTACAGTTTTTATGTGTTACCTAAAGGCAGTTGAGCAGGATTTATAATGTAAATTGACAATTCTACACAAATTTTCCAAGGTTGTTGGCAGGAGTACATTTTTATCATCAAAATTGAACCAGTCAGTGCCACTCACAAGATTAGCTTAAAATCTACAGCTCTAAATTTTGCCCCTGCTTGCAATCATAGAACATTTGAATACAATTGCTTTCCAAGATCTTTTTTTTAATCACAATATAAGGAAAAGAGCAATGGCTAACATTAAGTTTTCATGGTCAGCCATTTTTAAGTGCTTGCGGCAAATAGATGGATCAACTGAAACATATAATGGATCCTCAATTTCAATTTGTAATCCAGCAAACATGCACAAAGAAGAAATGCTTGCTTTCACTTTTTGGTTGATTGTACTTCTGGATGCATTTAATGTTTAATGTAACACTACTTGTAATGCAAACTTTATATGGTTGTTATGTTAAATGAGAAACATTTAGGGTAACGGAATCAATGCTGGAGATCTGAAGAAATTAGAAGAACGTGGCTATCATACTATTGAATCGGTTGCGTTCGTTCCGAAAAAAGACTTATTAACCATCAAAGGAATATCAGAACAAAAAGCGGACAAAATCATTGCCGAAGCTTCGAAACTCGTACCGATGGGCTTCACTACAGCTACTGAATTTCACCAAAAACGTGCTGACATGATCACCATTACAACCGGATCAAAAGAACTCGATCGTTTGTTGGGTGGCGGCATTGAAACTGGCTCGATCACCGAGATGTTTGGCGAGTTTCGCACGGGAAAAACTCAAATTTGTCACACTCTGGCTGTGACTTGTCAAGTAAGTAAATTAAGTTAAATGATTACCACTGAAACTGATTTGGTTGTGGGTATAGTTGCCTACAGAATGTGGAGGTGCTGAAGGCAAGTGTCTTTACATAGATACAGAAGGCACTTTTCGACCGGAAAGACTGCTGGCTGTCGCTGAAAGATACAAACTGGATCCTCAAAAGGTGCTGGACAATGTTTCTTATGCAAGAGCTTACAATTCTGACCATCAGACTCAGCTGCTTATACAAGCCAGTGCTATGATGTCTGAGTCCAGGTGAGAAATTGATTTTTGATTTTATAAAGCAGCTTCTCAGTATTTATGTTTAATTTTTGCATTCATGTGGATTGAATTTGGGTAAGAGAAATTACACAGTTTTAAAAAAATAATTCTTTTGGAGTAAAATTTGGTTTTTAAATTTCAGATATGCAGTGCTAATTGTGGATAGTGCTATGGCACTGTACAGAACTGATTATTCAGGAAGAGGAGAACTTTCTGCCAGACAAATGCACTTGGCAAGATTTTTAAGAATGTTGCTCAGATTAGCTGATGTGGTAAGAAAGTTTTCTGATTAATGACATTTTCAGCTTATTTGGAAACAAAAATGTCTTATCTCTTTTATTCTAGTTTGGTGTGGCGGTCGTAATAACCAATCAGGTGGTAGCTCAAGTGGACGGAGCCGCCATGTTTAATGCCGATCCAAAGAAACCCATTGGAGGCAACATTATGGCTCATAGTTCCACGACGAGGCTGTACCTGAGAAAAGGTAAGATTTTTTAAACTTTTTATATCGCGGTTTTTTTTTGTAATTTTTTTTTTTTGTTAGGTCGGGGTGAGACTAGAATGTGTAAAATTTACGATTCTCCTTGTCTTCCTGAGGCTGAGGCCATGTTTGCGATTAATCCTGATGGTATTGGCGATGCCAAAGAATAGCCTATAATTTGTCGTTATTTATTTAAGTTAACCACAATTATTGTAATAAGGAAATAATTATTGTTGATTTTATAATTTTTGTTAAATGTCCTTCACAATGGACGTAAACATAAAGTTTTTTTCAACATTGCGTATAAGTTATGATTAATTTGAATCTGTCAGGAAAAGCAGCATTTATTTGTGAATAAATAGGTATGTTTTAGTAAAGTTATCTTATTAATTTCTATTTATATTTATGTGTTTAGTATTACGTTTACGTTAATTGTGAAAGAGGCATTAGATTTCAATGTGGTTGATTATAGAAAGTTAGTAGTCAGTAAAACACATCCATAACGTATTAAGGAGGATTTACCAAACATATTTAAGGAAGTTTAGGTAAACTGGAAAAATTGGTTTTAAAAGAGAACAAACTCAGCAAAGCTGCTTATGCTTTCAGCAAGGTTTGTCATTTTCTACATCTTACCAATTTGAGCATAAGTTGATTGAAATTAACAGGATTTGGAGTGTAGTGAATCACACTGGTCTTGTTTGGACAATTTAGTTTCAGTTTTATATGCCATTAAAGATACCCTGTCCTGTCTGGTTTATGTTGGGAAGACTTTGGCATTGGATGCTGACTATATTAAAGGAATTGTGTTGACGAATCAGATTTATAGGGCTAATCCTGCTGCTAAAACGTACTATCAATTATTGTACAACTGTGATCAGTGTGGGTTTGAGTTAGTTTAAATACGTTCAGTGCATACAACGGTTATTTCAGTTTATAACCAAATAGTAGTAAATAATTGTATAAAGACTAAAGATTCCTCCCAAAATGCAGTTTTTTTTCTAATTTTTATTTTCTTTCTTACTGGCATCTTTTTTTACAATTGCAAAAAAGATTATTTCTACAACAGTTTGTACAGACTTTCTAGGATCAATACCGCAAGCTGACTATCTGTGGTACCAATGCGTGTTATGAGTATGTTAAAAAAATGTTTTGATTTTTTTAATGCTTTGAGACAACTTCTTATTTACATACTTCCGAAAGTAACGATAAAGGCTTTTAAAAAATATGATCAGTGGAGGCATAGTTGAAACAAATCAAATATTATCAGCATAAAGAATACAGACTGTCCTGGCAAGTTGTTTTTCATACAGGGTGTCTGGGGAAAAACTGTAATATAGGGTGCGGCAAAACTTTTCTTTAATAATTTTAACTCGTGCGTAATTTAAAACGTGCTTTTAGGAGAGCGCATCTCGGGCTCCACACGGACAAACAATTCGACATTTAGCAGACGTATTTTTGGAAAGTGGCACAGTAAGGGATGTAAAGCATACTGGAAGACCTCATTCTGGTCGTTCAAATGAGAATATTGAGCCTGTTCGGACTGATGTTCGCGCAGAACCCAAAACGTCACAAGAAGACGCAATTAGGGTTATCCGACCGGATTTTAAGAAGAATTTTACACTTAGACTTACATATGTATAAATACAAAATTCAAACAGTATTCAGACTACAGCCAATTGATATTCAAAGACGTTTGCAATATGCACAAATCGTGATAAACATAGCGGAAGCAGAACCCATTTGATAATGAGACACGAGGCAAATTTTTGCCTTTCTGGCCGTGTTAACAAACAAAATGATCGGTTTTGAGGAATAGAAAACCCTCGCCTTATTCAAGAGAACGTGCAGTTTGATCGAAAGGTCGTTGTTTAGTGCGCAATATGTTCCGATCGAATCATTGGACCTTACTTTTTTGAAGATGCCAGGGGCGATGCAGTTACTGTTAATGGAGAACGATATCGAACAATGATACGTGAATTTCTGCAACCACAGTTGGAAGAACATGGCTTACAAAACTTCTGGTTTCAGCAGGATGGCGCTACATGTCATACAGCTCGTGAATCGGTCGTTCATCTTAGATATTGAGTGGCCGCCTCATTCCCCTGATTTGAAGGCACCAGATTTTTTCCTATGGGGATACTTGAAAAGTAAAGTTTACATTAAGGCAAACATTTGCGAAGAAATTACTCAAATTCCACTTGAATTAATTCGCAAAGTTATGTTACAAGCTCAAAGTAAAGTTGGTCATTGTCTGACTAGTCGTGGCAGTCATTTACTCGATGTTGTTTTGCATAAATAAGTTTATATGTTTTTATAAAGAGTTATCATAATATAAACTTAAATTTTTTGCCCTGAATTTTCGTGTATCTCAGAAAAACTTGGTGGGTAAATTTTGCCGCACTCTGTAATTATAATTCAGAAAATTTTGTAGTATACCGAAGTCGATGGGGGTAGTTTATCAAAATGGAAAGAAAACTGAATTAGAACCAATATAAGTATTTATTGAAACACTTTTCATTTAATACAATAGTTGATATAATGTAGGAATAATACAACAAACGGAAATCCAGGGCGAATCGTTCCCTATAACGAGAAGGACCGCAACACTTTAGGTGCGTTGTATTGTCATTAATAACTTAATTTAAAAACTAGGCTGAGACCACAAATTAAAAAAAGAATTAATCAACATGCTTTAACCAGGTATTTTTCAAATTTAAATAATTTATTTTATTACGTTTTGGCACTGATATGCACATATTTTTTTTATTCTAAAAACTTGTAAATGTATAAAAAGTGCTTACTTGGTTCATAAAATGTACAAGCGTGTTGATTAATTGGGAGACAGTTAAAAATTATAAATAATCCTATTTAACAGGAAAGACATCCAATATAAAAATACTTATCAAAGGGGGTCAACCTATTACCCCTCAAAAGTCCAATATTCTTCTAAATATAAACATTATTTTATTTTCAACTATTTGATTTTATAGGCTTATCACAATTAACATTTATATTTACATAAAACGGTTTTCACTAATAAGACTTTTTTTGTAAAAGTAGTTTTCAAACAAAATTGTTTTCTTTTGTAAGTAGTCTCTTTAGAAAAAAACAGAGGCCGAAATTTTGTGCATTGTACCTGTAATTTGATCATCCTAAGTATATTTATTGTCCGTCTTTTGTACGTATACAAAGTGTTTAGTCATTGATTTGTTAACGAATCCGAAGACACAGTGATTATTTTCAGCACAAGCAACAAAGTCTAACATTATTATTTTTTGGTAAAGAAAATCACATTGTATAATATAGTGATCTGCATGCGCGCAATTTCCATTATAGCGTGCAAGACGCGTTTTATTGCAGATTCTTAGTGGTTCCACAACTAACAAAACATATAATATTCTATATAACGTTTAGAAAAAAAAAAACGGTAATTTTGTTGAAGAAAAAAAACTTGAGAAACAGATAAAACTTATTCATTAACATCTCGGTTACTTATATTCAAGTTTCCTAACAATTTTATTGCAAAAATTAATAGTAATTATTGTTTTAGGCACCAATTGCAATTGCAAGCCAGAAGGTTTCGTTTATTGTCTTGAGTTTTCAGGATTGTTCCATTGCTTTTTCTTTTTTGTTCAGTCGTCTTCTTTCTTTTCTGGTTTGAGATCAACCATGGCGTGTAGTTCTTCTGGACTATAGCTGTAATAAAATGTATATCAATTAGTGGATGTTTTCGCTAAACAGATTTTAATGTACCGATGTGTTGCTTAGGTTAGTATATCTTTGGACTGTGTCTGAAGAAATCTGTGTGTGTTATTATATACAGGGTGTTACACAGTGAACGGACATCCTGTATGTAATAAAACATACTGACCTTAGATGTTTATATCTGGACGTACGATCATTTTGAAAATTTGCAAAGTTTATGTAATATGTAACGCTCTATCAATCTAAAATAGTTACATCATTGCCACGTTGCGGTTTGGACTAAAAAGTGGCATTCTTATTAAGTTCGGAATTGATTCATTTTTTGGTAATACTAGACTTTGTTGATTTATGATTGTTTTATTCAAAATACTAAATGAATAAAATGTATAATAATTGTTCCTATTCGGTCATCTTGATTCGTAGAAAACATTTTGATCACAGTTTAATAAGGACTTAATAAGGAATAAATTGATTCTAACTTACGTGTTTGTGTTTCAGTGTCTTCGAAATGATGCATTTGCGCATCAATGTTTGTACAAACTTTTTTGCTTAAAATTGATCAAAGATTCGTTCCTTAAACGTTGTACAAGTTCTCAATAAACACCCTGAATATTAAAATAATTTTAGGGCAACGCAGTAGAAGTAAATAAAGCCGATTTTTGTTTGAAAAAATTAGTGTTTTAATGAGATTTTTCGTTGTAACTGTTTTTTACACCAAGCCAAAAAGGAACCTTATTTACTTTGAAAATTAAGCTGTTGCGCTGGAAATTGTTCCTGTTTGAAGACTTTTTCTGTCTCTTTAGCAGCAGTAAGCAAAGACAAAAACTGTGATTTTTCCTTAAAAACAAAATAGTCTTAGCAATTAGGCTAGTTAAGGTGGATGCAAATAAGGTCAATTTTTGGATCAACAAATGAGTGTTTTAATAGGGTTTTCGAAGCAGCTATAATATACATTTTTATGACTGGCGGCAAAAATATTAGTTTACAGCCACCTTGTATAATTTAGAATCAATTTTTTCCCCTACTACCTATTCAAGCAAATTTTCAGAATGATCGTACGTCCAGGGTGCGTAGGTATTCTTGAAATGAGGGAAGGAGTTCAAGAGAAGGTATACCTGTAGAATGTGACAAAAACCCGCCATTGTCAGCTTCTTATGTCACATTCTATCAACATTTCTCTTGAAAATACCGTTCCCTGCTTTCAAGAATTAGAGCCCAAATTTTCAAAAATGTCTAAAGTAAACTTACCCTAACAGAGTCTGTAAGTCACAGACAAATCGATACACGTATCGTTTGCCCGCAGTCTTGTGAATAATATTTTTATCGTAGTAGTAGCGTAACCCACGGGATAATTTTTCATAATTCATCTTAGGCTTATTTTTTCTGATTCCCCATCTTCGAGCCACCTGCAAATCGAAATTGCTTTATTAAAATGTCCTAGTTATCGTTACGGTAATTACAAAACATACCTCATCGGGATCGGTTAATTTAAACTCCCATCCATCACCGGTCCATGAAATGAACCCTTGACAAGACTTGTCCGTTAACAGTTCCAAAAGAAATTGCCACAATTGTATCGGTCCTGACCCTACAGTCACACAAATTAGTAAGTTAACATGCTAAAATATTTAGGTTGTAAGTATTACCGGTGAAACAAGGTCCCCCTGTAGGGTTGCTGGGATAACCGGTTATCATTCCACTCTGGATCATGGGTTTAGTATCTTGTTGAAGTCCACCAAGTCCATCCCTAACCAGCCCTGATGTGATAAAGGCTGGATGAGTATGGTGATGATGCCCCAAGTCGGAATTGTGAGCCCATTGATCTGGTGTTACGTTACCCCCTGCACTAGGGACCGTTTGAAATGGGGAATTATCGTAATGCGACCCGTAAATCTCGCTGTAACTATCAGGGTATCTACCCGTTCCTGAAAAAAAAGACCAGGTTAAACCGGTTCTAAGTGAATTGTTATCAATTTACCTGTAAAGCAATGACCACCTGATCCAGGTGGATTGCTGGGATACCCAGCTAACATTCCGTTCTGGAGCATGGTAGGTTTGGTATCCGGATGGTGGGAGGGTGGAGCGTGACCCATTGATAAGTCGTGGTTGGGTGTGTGACCCCATTGGTCCGAACCACTTGATCCTCCGCTAGGTACCGTTTGATAGGGTGAACCTTCCTGATAGGGACTACCATACGCATCTCCGTATGGAGTGTCGCTATACCGACCTGCGCCTGAAAAAAAATTTTAATTTATAGTTGGAGTTGGAGATGCAAAGCCAAGTTCAATTTCCTTAGCATAAGTAATTTCTACAAACAATCCAGTTCTGATATACAAATGAGTCACGACACTTTAAGCCAACAGTAAAATAGACATCGAGTAATTGATGTTTGGGGAGTGCGGAGGCCAGAAGAACTATTTTTGCGCGCATCGCAATAATAATCACTTTTAAACAATGTGTGTGGGATGAGCCATTGCGTGCGTGAATTATTAGAGAATTAACCTAGTTTATAATGAAAATATGGACATATAACGCTAAAACGTTCGTTTTGGTTTCAAACAATCATAAAATTAGTTTACATTTACCAAAGATAATGTCAAACACCTCAGATCGATTGTAAATTTATAGGTTTACATGGTTGGCGTCAAAGTAATCTTACTTTGGCTTCTGCAACTTTTGATAACCAAACCAATAATGATGTCATCATTTATATTCCAATTCGCATGGAATTGACTCTGTCAAGTATTGTATTGACAATCGCCAAACCGACGAGCGATTAAAACAGCAGAAATCAAATTCGGAGAAACATTACTCATACCAGAACCAGATAAACATTCGTTGGGAGATTGTTCCCCAAAAATGGGCGGGGTTTCCCCCCTTGAAGATGACCCTTTCCGATCGACCGCCGCGCACTCGATTGGTCTACCGCAGTCACGCCCCTCGCGGCGCGACACCGTACTCGTGAAACTGCGTCCGCCCCTCGATTGTGTTAAACCTATGCGGACCTCTCTCCCTCTCTATCTAACACGTTACAAATCGGTTACGGTTCGTTTGACTCATCTCGTCTCGTTTTATCTGATTTATTTGCATGTTGATCGTTTTTTTTGCCCTCCTTTGTTTGACGGAACATTCTTCTTTTTTTGTTAAGTATTGGGTGTGGCATTTGCAAACAACAACCCTCACTGTGATATTTTACCGCTAACTTTATAAAACATTTGTTGACAACAATTACCACACAGACCAAGCAGACTTAAATTTGACAATTGTCACATGTGACACTCTATTGTGTACGATTAACGCAATCACGTGACAACTGTTAGATTATCGTCTGATTGGCGAAAAGAGGAACAACCCAACTTAGTGTCATCTTTCAAAGTTTCTGGGTAATTGGCCAGTTCAATAATTTCAACACAATCTTCTGCTGGTCTTTTCTAACACTGAAAGGATTTAATTTCTTCTTTAAAATTCGTTCTGTTAAATGACTTTTTTTTAATCAATTGAGGGGTACGTTGATCTGACGTCAGCGGCCTAGAAGCTAAATAAGCAATCATAGCAAACTAACTGTGACTGCTTACTGAACTTCTTAAGCCGCTGACGTCGCCTATTAGTCTTACCTCAAAATGTCTGGATAATAAGCCAGCTCAATCAAATCAACACATTATTCTGCTCTTCTTTTCTCTGGCTGATACGATTTTATTATTCTTAAAAATATGTTGGCTTTTGAAATCAATTAATTAGTCTTCTTTCAAAATGTCTGGGCAGCTCAATATTTCAACACAGTTTACCGCTTCTCAAATGATTACTCCTTACTGTGAGTTTCTAGCTTTCACTTTATTATTCAATGTTCTTTCTAAAGGATGATAGTAAATAATGACTTTTTCGCGTTTGAAGACCTTCCAACATATCCGGGGGCGTGGTTAACCGTTTTGCGTAAAGATGGCCATGAAGTTAGTGCTAATATGACACGTTATTGAGTGATTGATTATTGAGGGCGATTACACGTGACATTTATAAAATTTCTGTCTACGCATTATGTGCCTATAAATTAATTTTAGGTGCGAGGGTAGAATATGATGATCAAAAATGAGTTAGGGTAAAAATTACACTCCATCAATTTAAATAGAGCATACAATATTAAAGTTGTTTTGATATAATACATTTTTTTTCGTCTGAAGTCAACTAATAACAGAAATATGAATTTTTTACACGGTTGTCGCTCTTATAATCATCAATAACACAATAAAATAGCATAAATTGTGGTATCTACATGAATAAATTATAAATTATCTGAAACCACAATGATAAGTTTCAATATGTATTACTAAAATGCTTAAACGCATTAAATATTTGTTTGTACAAATGAATAATTATTTTCTGACTGATTATACATCAGTGGTGTTCGGTTATTCCTAGCTATAGACCAAGCAGACTTAAATTTGACAGCGCAGTCACGTGATAACTGTCAGATTATCATCTGATTGGTAAAGAGAGGAATCAGCTATTATTTAGAGTTAGTTGTACAAGGTTTTGATTAAACGCCAGATTACCTCTAAAATGTCAGTTTTATAGTTTAGAGCCAAACTATTAATAGGTTTGTTCGCAGAGGCAATCCCTGACTGGTTTCCAAATCAGAAACAGTAAATGTCAAGTTTCATTGGTTGAATGCTCACGTGACTATGACGTTTCCTGACTTTATTCTCTGATTACTATATAGTTGGAAATTCTCTTTGCGAATAGACCTAATAATACTTCATCAAATGATTGGCAGTTAAATTGTAAAAAGTACCTGTTTGCTGAGAGTGTTAGCATACTAATCAAGCAAAAACAACACTAAACATAAAAATAACATACATTTGAGAAAAAACGTGTTCATGTCGTCTGGGAAACTGCAAACACTTTGAGGGACTGTTCGTTACGGACTGCCAACACTCCAAACCGTTTGTTCTAAGCTTATAATAAGTTTATTTTCTAATCCACCTCGCGCAAAAATAATATATATATTTCTATGGCGGAAACTGTTTTTCGCCATCGAGGTATAAACCAGTACCTAGATGGTTTTTCAACGCAAACAGGACGATAATGTTTACGTTATTATTATAACTGAAAGAAAAAGTATTAATCAATGTTATAGGTCTGCGTCCACTCAGAGTTTAATAGTGAAGGATGTATATGAATTTGTCATATTTATTTATTATAAGTTTCATTTATAGATTATATGTATAGTTTAATAATGTTATTTAGTTGTTGTTATTGTTCGTTAGCAACTTTAGATGTTTTTCAATTACTCTGCCTATAATTTTTAACTTTGTCCAAACTAAATAGGTAGTCTTAAGTGGTCCAGTGATGAACTAGCCTGATTTATCAACAATTGGAAAGTATACAGGGCGATTCTTTTTGTGGTCGATCTTTCTGTGACAGCCTACACTTTTTCTTGGTATATACCTTTATGGGACACAATGTCAAAACCTTGTAAAGTGGATGTTAATGCTAAGTCCACATCCGCAGCATTTGAGGAAATCACAACACTGTAAGTAGTTTGTGATTGATCATGTTGCTGACTTACCATAAGAAAGCTAATTAAATTATTTTAGGTATCAGTTTTGATGAACTAATAATTGGTAAAGATGGTGTAGTATCATGTCAAGGTATTATCAGGTCTATGATAATAGACAAAATTGTGGTTTTTGAACAGGTAATTAGCACAAAACAAAATTTCAATATTCCAATAATAAAAATCCGAGTGAGTCGACCACTGCGGCCGTTATTATATTGTTCAAGATGTTAAGGCCCTCGGGTTCTCGTCGAGAGTGAACTTCTTCGTTGCAGCAGGTGGCTCAAAACGCAGCACCTGTCTCCTCGTTCCTATACACCAGTTTGTATTTTTAACTGAAAACTTGCACTTGTCCGAGCGGTTCAACTATACAGAAAAAAACACACACTCGACCTTCTTTTGTCGGCTGACGTACCTTATAGTAACGTGAACCATAAGAATTGATTCTGTAATTTTGTGCAATTAAGTAAATCCATTATTATTTATTAGTGAATGATTCGTATTTCAAACCTGAATCAATTTTAAGGAACCATCATCGATACAAAACTATCAATTTGTTATGGTTGAGATTAACAAAATTGGGAGTACACAGAAATTTTGACAAATCAATCAGCCCCCTATAATCGTCACATTAAGACATCCTGCCTTATTTTGGATTTTAGCAAACTGAAAACGTGTGTAGGGTCCTTAACAAGAAATAGAGCCCTTCGAACCTTTGCCGTGTATTTGGGGCATATGTTCGAAATATCCGGCTCGCAGCTGACTTTTCGGGCATATTACTGTATGTATCTGCCTTATGGCCCCAACCACCTGTTACGCGAGGGGCTCGTGCGTCCAGCGCACTGACAAAGTTTTCTTTTGGGTGCAACTTTATTGCACTCGATTAGGATTGAAGGGTGTCTTTATTCAGTTTGACCGTTAAACGTCGGTTTAAGTTGTCAATTTTAATTGGACGAGGGGTGGTCATCAGGTGGTATGTATGGAAATGATATTGTGTTATTTTAATTCAAAAATCAATATCGTAAATTGTTTTTTTGGAAAAACTGCTATAATCAATGAGGGTAGTATAATGTTAGGTGTCTCAACAAAATTCATCATTTATGATGTATGTTCTATTATGTTTATTCATTCCATTACCATAAGACTTAGTGAAATCGATATAGTGTTAGTACAAAACAGATACCTACTCTGTATAATGGGTGGATCACGAGAGCAACTCGCTTACTTTAAACACCCTAAACATTGTTTTTTTTTTATTCTACGACACACAGATAAGAAAACTTCCTTATTTATCGCGTTTTACTCACTTAATTACTTTGGATTATTGGATGAGTTTGGAAGATCTGTAAGGATAAAAAAATGACTAATATCTCTCTAAAACCATTTCAGACTGTACTCAAAACTGAAAAAGTTTGATAGTTATGGCTTTTTTGATTCGCATGTTTAGTGCAAAACCAATGTATTGACATACTGTTTCAATGACTTTTCATAGAACAGGAAGCAGATACAATAGTTGTGCACTAGCTCTGCCAATCGAAAACGCCATTAGTTTGATAATGAATTTGGTCGCATTCAATCGATTAGCAATCGAAAAATCAGATTTTGAATCCGATGAGCAAAATGACGTTTAAGTAATGCTTTTTCAATCAGTCATCGAATGTGCATTCATAAGAAAATTGTCTAGCGATTGCTAATCAAGTTCTTATGAATGCGCTCTTTGAGATTAACGGTATGTAGTTCAAATAAAAATGACAAGTATCAAATTAATGTGATTGACAATGTCAGTCTTGTTGAAATCCATCATCAACAGCAATCATATGATCATCACCAATTCAATCGGATAGAGCATTTAAATCCTGTTATTTTGTGGGATCGACTAGTCAAACCGAGTTGTTTATATCGGGAACTTTTAAAATGGTTCTGGGAAAATCTAAGACAGTTAAGACAGTTAAACGATTCTAGAAGCCTCTGACAATTTAAAACAGTTCTGGGAAAGTTTAAGACAGTTCTGAAACTTTTCAGAAAGTTGTAAGTAGCATTTAGAGGTCTTTGGCATATTCAAAACGGTCTTAGAGGCCTCTGACAATTTAAAACAAGTCTGGAAAGGTTTAAATCACTTGTAGAAGCCTCTGGCACTTTTTAGAAAGTTTTCATAGCATTTTGAGATTTATGGATATTTTAAAATGGTCTAGAGGCCTCTGGCAATTGAAAACCTATCTGGGAAAGGACAGTTGTAAAGAGCTTTGAAACTTTTCAGAATGTTCTCAGTAGCATTTAGAGGTCTTTGACACAGTCAAAACGGTCTTAGAGGCCTCTGACAATTTAAAACGAATCTGGGAAGGCTTAAGACACTTGTAGAAGCTTCTGGCACTTTAGAGGTTCAAGCTAACAATAGCTGGTATTATATGATGAATGCCAGTTGCCAGTGCCAGTTTTTCTAATCTGACTGAACAAGCGGATTCAATTTGCTCAATATAAACCTGGTCACTGTATAAAATAATATAATAATACCGCAATCGATGGCTCGATTAGTGCCATTCATGACGATGATGTATACCCATTTTACTTTGAGTTTTACTGTACACAACTAATACTTTTATAGTTCGAACGCACATACTGTATCTAATTTGAAGCTCAATAACAACTTTCAGGTTCAACACAGTCAGACTGTAACCAAGCAAAAACTACTTAAATAATAATTTTGATGATGTAATTGCAAAAAAAAAATGAAAGCATTTTAATACTGGAAGCTTAATCAACAATACCACTTAACGAAATGTCCTTATTGTAAAATATAATTGTTGTTGGGAAACCCATTCCAAAATTACGGTTTTTCTGTGTTTTGCCCCCCTTCCCCGCGCCTTTTACGAAACATACTCCGCCGCTGACATTTTGAAATTACATTACTTGTCGACCTCTGTTTCGTGTGTTTTTTTTTCACCACATATGATTTGGTTGCCTATAAACCTGCGTAACTCGGTCGCGGCTCGATGATTTTTTTACATTGTTTATTTCGTTTAAATTGACACTGATGATCGTGTAGTGTTATTAAATTGCAGTGATTGAGTGAAATATAATAAAATTCTCTCATGGAAACGCGTCACGGAGGTATCATCATCATTAACTCAGTTGATACTTTTGGAAGATTTGCTACAACAGTGACTGGTCATTAGTTTATTGACAAGGTTATCACCCTTTGCTTACTTCAAATCATTTGTCTACCAAATAACGTTATGCAGAAGTATATGTTCTTACATTAATTTGGCTTGATGATGGGAACAAAACAAAACAAAGCAAAGCCATAAAAAAAATTCTTCCGCATTCAATTCCCATGTTTTCAGTATTTTAAATAACAACTCCCTACATTTATAGAACTAACCTTATTGAGTATCCTGTCTAGGCACATCCATATGTCTCTAATTCAATGGTATTCAAATATGTCAATACTCATTTTGACCCATGGCGTACTTTACAAGCTAAATTAAAATCTAATTTATTTTTTTTTAAGTTGTTTTCAACGAACAGATAAATCTGAAATCTACATTGGTGTTGACAATTGAGTGTCAAGGCTCTAACTGTAGGGTTCACAAAGATTATATATGTTATCTCCCTCACTCGCTTTATGTAGTAAAAAAGGAAACCCTTTGTTGATTGTCATTCGAAACGAGCGAGCAGTGACGTAACATGACAGTTGGTTGAAGTATGGTTTTGTAAAATTACCGTTAACCACTGGTTAGAGTAGTTATTTCGTTGGGTGGAAAGTAACCCTTATCGAAAAGACGCTAGCCAAACTGAATATCATCATCATCATTGAATTCATCTGTCTGGAAGTTCAATAATCCAAAATCTTAATGGTTTACAAGTTTCCTGCTAAACATTAAACTTATTTCATTGCTTTATAAAAACGCATTAAAACAATGAAAAAAATGAAGGTAATCACATTTGAAAATTGAATTTCATATAAATGAATAATTGACCTGTCCACAACCTTTCGTATACCAGAAATAGTTCGGAACAATGTTGTTATTACTCAAATTGGAATAAAACGGAATTTTATGATTGTATCAAATTTAAAACAGTCTATTTTCGTTAATGTGATTTCTAGTGTTTACCGAGAGAGTTTTTGATTCTGCAGGAATGTCAGAAACTGTTAGTGCCCAAAAGTCGATTACAAAGTGATGAAATTACAGTTTTGACTAAAATAATGTAAAATTCATGGTTATAATACTCACTTTTGAGTTAAATGTATTGGTGTTAATGTAGTTACTTGAGTTGACACCACAAATCAAATATGAACACTCAGCAAGACTGGGTTTAGTGGGTTTGTTCCAGAGATTTTTTGACAGGGGTGAGTTTAATTTTGATTGGTTTAGTAGTTATTCAATTCAATGAATTAAAAAATTCAAAGAACCTTTTTTTCCAGGCAAACTGAAGAAAGGAAACTAACCTGTAGTTATGACAGTACACGTAGGTTGTCCTGTTGTATTGACATCCAAATTAGTGTAGGAACTAATACTATTAGCCAAACTATCCGCGTAAAACGACTCCTCGTCGCCGGTACCGACATGGTCAAGCACCTGCAGGACCATGGTGCTTTGACGTAGGGCCGCTACCTCCGCCGTGTTGTTTCCGCTCGTGATGGTACCACAGGTTCGCGTGACGTCACTACCGGTGTACTAACTCGCGTGAACGTTGCCGAACTGCGATAGAGCCGGATCGGCGGTTGACGTTGACGAGGAGCACCAAAGCGCGTTAGTGGCTCCCCCCCACCCAAACCGCCACAAAAACGATGGTTGAATGAGCAAGAACTGAGAAAACGTCGTCGTCGCGAGTCGGACTTGTGGTGCCCCCTTATGGTAATTAGCCACTCCGGTTGAAGGTTTTTTTTTAATGGGAGATGATCGTTTTAGAGTCCGGTTCCAACGGTATTCTTCATCGGCTTTATTACCGGAGTGCGATCATTTCAATCTTTAGTTAGCTCGTAAATGAACTGAAGATGTAATGTATCAGAAACGGTTGATTAGTTTTTACAATTTCGAATTATTGGATCGTCCAGTTCCGAACGTTAATTGGAGCTTGTCCGTTGATCGATGTCTAAATTACTTATTTGCAGGATTATTGCTAGTTTTATTCAATCTTCTCAGATAATAAGCACTAGATTCAGGTTCTAAAAATCACTCAAATTAAAAATATACAAGCGTTGTTTGCTTCACCGCTACTTGTTATCGGAAAGATATCAACTGGCGACTATACGAGAAACTTTATTATATTAATTTACATGACATTTTTGTCTGTTTTAGGTCAATACACACAGTTTTAATAATAATTGTCATAACTACTACTACTGCTTGCATTATATTACATTACTTAATCTACCTGTTCTAACAAATGCAAAAGAAAACCACCTGTTATAAACCCAGGACTAAAGTGTCTACTATCCTCTTCAGTTCGCAGATACTCAAATTTCAAAAAATCTCGCCCTTTTATTTCGATCTTTAGAAAAAAAACCTCTTTTTCCTTCGAATCTTTTATACTGTCTCGCACGATTGTCATTTTTTTAGGGTCTTTCCCACGTCTGATCAAAAGACCCGAGGCCGCCTAATTTTCGACCGGGCCAGCAAAGACAAAAAGCTTTTTATCCAAGCTCTAAGATTATGACGACACGTAAATAGAGAAAAAGAGAAGAGAGTGGTTTTCATGTAGGAAAACGTCACATTTGCAATGTAAAATCGTGAACAAACTCTAAATCTAGGAACGTATCTCGTTTAGACAGGAAGTTTGATACGATAAACTGTGTGGTTGTTTTATTAATTAAAGCTTTATCACTTGTAAATGTGTTAATTTTGATTACTATATAAATCTTTTGGGTCGTAGTATAATCACCTTCAAATTTATCATAATGTATTTGAATAGAAATGAGTCAAAACAATCAAAATCTTGTTTGGTGTCTAAGTTGCCAAGTTGCTAAACTTTAGCAAATCTAGTAAAATTTTCAATATTATTCTTTTAGGACAAAAACATATTTTTGCTCTGAAAAAATGAATACAAGTGACAATTTCTAAACCATCATATGATTTGTTAAGTATTTTCACGGTTGCCAGAAAGAAATGCAGATCATAAACGACCAGATTAGAGAGTCAAGTCGATTTTTCCCAAACATAAAGTTTGTGAAAAAAAGAACACAAATGTTGAGGAAACTTAGTGAAAGTTTTCAAACATATTTATATTCAACGCTGATTTGCAAAATATAATTCAACGTTTGCAAGAAATACTTATATTAACGTCTATGTAACGTGATATTAGGCAATAAGCACCACTACGTCGAAGAAACGTTGTAGTGAAACGTAAACTAACATTGATTTTTGTAGATTGGGAAACGCTAAAATATGGTAGAAATGTATCTTGAATTAATTTGCAACAGTAAAGTTGAATTGCAAAAGCAAATTAGTGTTTGCAAGAAATGCTTATCAAAATTTTGTAACATATTGTAATGTATAACGTTGCTTCAACTTTGATTAAGAAATGTTGCAGTCTCGTAGAAATTCGACATGTAAGTAACTGTTGAATTTTAGTTTTTGAGAAGCAAGTTATAAAGTTATTATGTAACGTTGTTTTAACGTGGCATAACGACAGTTTTCTGTTCAACGTAAATTCAACTAGAAACGTTAAAACGTATGTCTTTATTGGGATAAAATCAGTTATTACCGCACTAGTATGGTAAAATAATATAATGAATCATTACCATACTAACTGTAGAAAAAATTATTTTTTCTACTCCTACAAGAATATTAGTTAATTCTTTAACAGTTTAGTGGAGAAAATTCAGAGAACGAATAATTAGGCAAGTGCCACTGGCTGAACGGATATGGAATCACAATTGTGAGATATAAAATAGACCAATTGCAGCTAGTTTTTATCGTAAAGACATCCTTTTGGTTGTCATTCTCACTGACAGTTCAACACTTGATAGTACGTTTCAAGCTTTAAGTGTCTCTGCTAAATGACAGTTCATTTCGTTAACTCCACTATGACTAATTATTTATTTAATCAAATATTTAAATCCGGATAAACCCCATAACGATTTTTTATTGTCTTGAAGCTCAGCACACACACACACATACATGAATTATTATGATTTCCTAACCTTCGTGCAGACAGGAAGTGATTGGTGGCACGTGACATCCATGTTTAAATCGGGGGTCTAGAAAGAGGAACCCACGCATTAATGCATCTCGAGTGTCAAAATTCAAAACGCAGCACGTGGATAATAAGTTTTTCCGGTTGTTTTGAATATTAGAAATGAAAAACTCGAGCTCATCATTATTTCAGTTCAGGTTGCGTTAGAATGAAAAAATATGGGGTGCAGGAAGCTAAATCGACCATAATCGATTATGATAACGAGTGGCAGTTCTTCATCGACTAATTATCCGGCTATATTTACCGAGATATCCGATCTACGTACGAGCCAGGTAACTCATTCATGATTTACTTCATTGAAGAAATCAATGAAACGAAAAGTCGCATTAATACTAATTGGTAGTAAAAAGGAAACGACGACTCGATTTCCTCCTATTAATGTTTAATAGTTTCGAGTGATTATCACGTCATATACATAACACGTTCTCAATTACACCAAACTGGAGTAGTTTTCCTGAGACAACTACGAGTGTAAATGTAAAATTTGATAAAGATGATGATGCTAGAAATAGGCCGGTTGTTGGCGCAATAAATAAATCTCTAACTTCCTCAATATAAACTCGAAATTTCTAATATATTTACTAGCGATATTAATAATCGTAATAGTGGGTCATTAAAGTTATGAGTTTGTTAAGGATATACAGAAGGAAAAAAACTAAATTAATAACACCTGTTTATGGAAGGCTCTCAGCTAACCAAATAAAGAGATTATTGGAAAAATATGCTAATTTGGATTTCAACTACACTAAACAAATTGCAAAAAGTTATAAAGTCATTTATAAGAGTATCCGTATTAACAGATATCAGACTAAGATAAAAAAGTAAGGGAAACCTAACAAAATCGGCAAAGCCAGAAATTTGGGTAAGGTTAAGGAGGGAATCATGTGTGCCGGTGTCAGGTTGCGGGAGTTTCCGGCCGGAAGTACTCACAATGAACGCGTATTCGCTTTCTTCTTCGTTCGATTCATTCATCGATGGGCAAACGCACTCTGAAATCTCGACAGGCTCATTTTGTGAATGCGCTTGCCAAATGCACACCGTATACTCTGCGAAACGCCTACGGTTTTTTTTTTTTTTGATGTTGAGCATTTCAATGCCTCTAAAGCTTTTTAAAGTGAATAAAGGTAAAAGGGTGTCCTATTAAACATTTGTTAATTTACGAAAATGCTGTCTTACACGATCGATTATCATTATGATCCATTTTTATGCTTATGGTAAATTCCATTGAGCAAATGATTCGTTTCAAGCCAATTCAACTTAATACACAAAACAACATTGAAATATTTATGTTATAGCTCTGCTCCGAAGGACCCGATCTGGTCGAAACTTGGCAAATTAGTAAAAGGTGCTTTGTCCCTAGTTGGTTTCAGGAAACATGGAAATATCAAAATGTATCCTGTGGAGCTTTGCTCAGATCTTGATAACCAATAATAACGAAACTTGGGACACTAATTCACCTTTAAATGTTGAGAATTTCGTTAAAATCCATACTGAACAAAACTGAACAAAAATATGAGTTAGTGAATGTAAAAGTAGATTTTACGCCGTAGATGAATTTAGTCATAATGCAGCTTTAAGAACGAATTTTTTCAGTGTAAAGTGACATTTTATATCAAATTTACCTTCGAAGAATTTTACGTTAGGTATATGTTTCACGAAATAGGACTGGTTCTATTTTCATCCAACTTGTTTGATCATACTTGCTGTTTTGTCTGTTGGCAATTTGCACATTTACAAAATATTGAAATATCTCATTTTCTGGTTCAAATTTGCTTGAAATAAGCGCCACTATCTTAATGCGTTTTGCCAAAAACTAAGAATAGTTTGACGCAAAAATGCATCAAAATAATTTATTGCGTCAGCCTTATGTATTACAGCTTCTTTTATTGAAGATGCTCATGTTTCTACACCTTATACATAACCTACTAGAAGTTCAAAAATTAATCAAAATCTTTGTTAAACATTGTCCAACATGATTCAGAGCTTGTCAATGATTTAAAATTTAGAAAGTTTGGAAAATCTTCTGCACATGCTTCCAAATATGTTTTTTAAATGTTTTGACTCTTTTCAAAACTGAATAAGTTTATAAAACTGTTAGTTCATTTCGTTACTCCCAATTTTAGCACAATTTCATTAAACGTGATTTGATCACAACTTTATTACCATTTACAGAATAATGACTGGTTTATATTTTTTATAATTAGTTACATAAATATCTATTTTTATACTTTTTCTATTTCTGTCTCTTCACTTAATATAGTTTTTGACATACAAAATGAATCAGCGCCAATCAAGACTTAGACGTGATCCAAAAACCTTCGTGCAACATTTAATTTAAAGTGTCAAATTAGAAATCAGACTAAATAACATCAGCAGCAATTAAAGCCCCTCTTTTATTTTAAGTGAGTTAATTATTTATTTGCTTTTTTTGTTCGGGCATGCGAGATGTTATCGGCCATGTTTCCTGTTTCGAAGCGGAAATCGGATTTTCTGTGTTATTGTTTTCTATAGACGTGTCCAGGGGATTTCGTGTTGGAGACCACAGATAATTGTCAAGATCATCTAATTTGCGCGGACATTGTTTGAACGGAACGTTCCCACAGCTTTTGTTCGGTTTGATCTTCGATCTTTCTGCATACTGATGATCTTTGGCAATAATAAACACGTAATTAGAGCGCGGCTAAATTTTTGATGTATTACCACTAAAATGTTAACAACAGGATGTAACTCATAAAATTTAGCAACAGACGTAAAAGTTGACACGCCATTTACGGGCAAATATCCGAATTTTGCGGTGTTATTTTTTTCTTTATTGACAATCGGCGTACACGACACATCCGGTCGAATTTCTGATGTTAGCGTGGATAATTTTCACTATCACAATAGAGAAAAAAATTTCTGCATTACATATTATTTAAAAAATTGTTTTTTTTTTTAATTAAAGTCACTATACACGTAATTCATGCAGAAATTAGTTCTCTGACTTTTAAATTTCAAAAATTCTCTTTATTTACTTTTTTAGACTTCATAAAACTACCCTTAAACCGGGCATGAAATAAATTTAACTAGTCAACGGTTCTTGGTCTACGGTCTGCATATTTTACAACCACATTACCGAGATCACAACCCTGATTAACTAAGTTAAAACAGTTAAAGTGCCATTTGTATGCCCTTCAGCTGGCGCTGGGGTGGATTTCGTACGAACCATTTTTCGTAAAAAAATACCAAAGTGCGATTACGTGGGGTGTGTTCGCCTATTTTTACGAAATGACCGTGCAGGTGCGAAAAGTAAGGTGCAACGCAGATAAAACGTAGATTTCAGAAAAAAGATTGTCCAAGATTGGTGTGAGGATAAGAACATGTTCTGAAGACGTGTTACAAGTTGGAATTTATGAAATTAGACAAAGTTTCAATTTAAAGGTCCTGTGAATTCAAACCTACTGAGAAACTAAGATACTTTGATTGGAAGGGGCACAATGTGCCCCATTTGTATCTTTTGCAGCCTTCCTCCAGCTGTCATTTTGACCCATTATCATTAAATTAACTTGTGTAGGACAAATAAGCCAGTTGATTATTGTTGGTTGGATTAACTTGTGTAATTTGATCTGTTCAATCAGATGATAAACTTTAACTTTGATAAATTTGACAGTTGATGAGTTGATGAATTAAAGTGTCACTGTAATTTCTGCGTTATTTCTACACCATTTACACATGTAGTTTAGAAAATATCACTTGGATTTTAAAAATATAAGTTGGATTTCAGAATCTATAACTTATATTTCATTATCGTAAATTTGGTTTTAGAAAATGTGAGTTGTATTTCAGATTCGTCACTTGTATTTCAGAAAAGGTCACTTGTATTTTAGAACGCGTTATTTCAATTTCAGATTTTTTTTGTGTTTCTATGTTGTTATTAGTTTATTGTTTTTTTTTTAATATCACTTTAAGCAAAAAAACCCGCCCATCGGGAGTATTAATTTATATAAAATATACAGGGTGTCCCATACTTATATGACAATCTCTCGGGGGCCTACAAGGGAGGTCAAAATAATACGATTTGTTCATATAATTAATTTTTTTTAAAGTCACTCCTAAGGGAAATATTGAGCCCCAAAGAACTGCCTTCCAATAACGTTTTTGGCCGTAACTTTTGAAACACTTTGTATATTGTAATGATTAGTGGGTTTAATGTTTTATCGAAAGAGACCTTCTATTTGACATGAAAACCGGGTATCTCGTCTTCGAAAGGCCGGAACTAACTGGACCTAAGACACAATTTGCTTAAACTTTGACAGCTGTCATTATTTTCAGCTGCAAACGCCATTAATGGATACTCTTAACATTTTTATCGAAAAATTGTACTCTTTTTTTATTTCAATAAAATAAACGGTTTTCGAGATAAATCGATTTTTCATTGAACTGCTTAAACCACAACGTACTTTTTTTACTTATTTACTTTTTTTATTTACTTTTTTTGCTCCACTACAAGTGATATTTTTCAAATCCATCTTATGGTTTCTAAAATTCAACTGACGCTTTCTGAACTACATATGTAAATGGTGTAGAAACTGCTGTTGTTTCTGAAGAGACTTCTGCCAAATTTCATATAAACTAAGTTCATTTTATCCTAATTACTAATCAGAAGTTACTACACAACCTACAGTTGTTAAACATTTCTTTTTCTGCTCATATTTTTACCCTTTTCATCGTTTTGTTCAACATTGATAGTTCATAAGTTATTGGTAATACATTTTTATAACTGTGCAAAACTGTTCGTTGTTTGTGTTTGTCAGGAAAAAGCAGCAAGTTGAAATCTGCTTTTTTTGACAAACTGCGTGCTGCATCTACTGGTGCACAGAAAACATTGTGTGGAGATTTACGCTGTACATTCCAAATCCTATCACAGGTTCACTTGTAGCGACAAACATTCTCATAAATCTCACGAAAGAGGCTTATATTGTGCAAACTATAGCTTCTGTGCAAAGATCCGTGAATTGATAAACATTTCTCTATGCGACCGCGTTGCAAACCGAGTTCTTGTACCTATTGTCGTACGTCAACGAACGCCATGCACTAAACGACACACAGGATGCGATTTGTTAATGGCTCTTGAGCTCTAACCGAGTTTATTTATGCGCGATAATTATTATTAAAAGGTGATCGGCCAGATCTCCGTGTAAAAGGAAATGCTGCGTTCATCAGATCGGAATAGGATTGGCGCAAAGTTTTTATTGTTTCCTGCTTTCTGCAAAACTTTCAGTAGTTTAACGCGCAGGAAGGAAGCAACAAACATACCAGATGAGATAAACGAAGAAGAAGAAGCTGCCGCCGCTCATAATCGATTTGTTATCCGGAGCATAGTGATTGACGTAAAGGTGTGTTTTAATGAGATAGTTTTTAGCCGTCGTCATTCATAAGAAGAATTCGCTGGATGGTCGGTTAGGCCACAAAGGCTGTGAAGATAATTTGTAATACTGTGTGTAACTTCCTATGACTTTGATGAAGTTTCCTTTAATAGCAACGCGTTTTATTTTTATGGCGAGATAGCGTCCGCCCCTGCATTAACGCCGTATTTGTTTTTGTTGAGAGTGGCGGAAAAGGGTTTTTAAGGCTGCGTTAATGAATCTGTCGTACGCGCGATATATTTGTTTTCGGTTCGTACCAGGCACACCTGAAAGGATGTAAGCACGTTACATAAAACATACGCAAATTTATGCCAATCTTTTGTATTAGAACGGCAAATAAACACTTTGAAGGAAATACCAGAGCAAAACAGATTTGACTTGTCACTTTTCAACCCAAGTGCGAAGAAACCAATGAAGACTATCAGAAGAATTAAAATTGCCTAGATTTCAAAGCCAAAAAAAACATTAATTTAATATCGTCGAAAACACATATTTGCTGGAGGTGTAGCAGATTAGATTTTAAAAAGCAAAAATGTTACTAACACAGAAGTGCATTTTAGTATCCGTTTGCTTATTTACCTATTGCCTTAGAGGCCGGGCTTTTTGTCAATTCTTAATCCTTAAGGAGTTAAAATCGTGTCTTCTAATGGTGCTGTTTACTCCTTAATTTGCAATTTTAGTTGCTAATGCATAACCTTGAGAAGCATTAAAAGAATTAAGGAAATATGTTGACGTTTTGACAGTCTTGACGTGCAAATCTGCAAATGCCACAAAATAATGATCCTGAATAACATTTTCATTTGATAAATATAAGATTGGTCATTTTATAGCTAAGGATAACTAATGAAAAATGCTTATCCTTTTTCTAATGGCGTTTTAGAGAAATCTATAAGAATTCAAATAAAAAACTTGCAATCATTCAAAAATTGAAAAAATGCCATTTTTTTATTTTGCTTTAAGAGGGTTCCAATCCACAGCAAAAGACATATTTATACCGAAAGACCTTAAATTAGGTGAAATAAGTACAAAACAGCACTTCAAAATTTGTAATTTTTCAAAAAAATTTAAAGAAAAGGGTTTTTTTACTGATTTTTGAAATTCAATATCTCGGTATTATGAAGAGTCTACATAAACCATCTTTTATTAAAAAATTAACGATTAAGAAATACAAAATAAGTATTAGCAGTAAAGAATTTAGAAAATGGATAAACTCAGCTTAGAATCTACAACCTGAAAAAGGCGTAGAAAACAAAATAAAAAAATCATAGGGTGTCGTCTCAAATTAAATTAACTACAAAACAAGTTGGATTGCCAGGAATTCAAGACATTTTATAGCTTCATGGAAGTGATAACTGTCAAAAAGTGTTAACTGTCAAAAACGATTACGTGATTGCTTTCATAACTGTGAAAGTTTGCATCAGTCAGGACGTAGAGCTATAAAGTATCAAGGTTTTAATATCTTCTGAGTGATCAAAGGCATAATGTACTGTACAGCTTCATGGAAGTGTTTTTGACACTGAGGATCACGTCACTGCTGTCATAACTGTGAAAGTTTGCGTCAGTGAGGCCATAGAGCTTTCAAACTATCATTTGTATGATTAAAAGAGAAATATATTTATAGCTTCATGGAACTGTTTTTGACATTTGCGACGTGATAATCAGTATGTCAAATGTCTTACGATGACGTAACTGCTGTCATAATTGTGAAAATTTGCCTCAGTCAGGACGTGGAATTATACGATTGAGAAACTTGACCGTTTCTGCAAATCCCACAAACCTTCCTATCAAAATATACATTGTTATTAATAGCAACAATAACAGCTTTAGCGATTGTAAAAGCTTAAAAAGAGTGCAAACACAAACGCTTGCTGATAAAATACGTCTTATCTAGTTAAAACACACACAGCTTTATTCTAATCGGTTCGAACGCGTTATCTGCTTAGCTGTCTTCGGTTGGACATGGGGTGTTATTTACTTGTTTAACTTAATTATGAGATAATTGAAATAAATGTCAATCCATTAGCGACAGACTATTCGAAACGGGTGTCCTAAGTGGCTAACTAGATAAACATAATAATATATACTCTTGAGAATATGCGATGAGGACCGTTGCGCGTCAATAAGAACATCTGGAAGAATCAAGTTTTTCCAGTAGCGCGGTGCCCAAATTGTCATTGTACAACTACAATACGAACGATATGTGTCATATGGACTTTTTTTCTGCTAAGGTGATCCCACTTGAGGCCCACCCATTTCCGTTCCCCTGCTTTAGTGGTGTCTATACAAACACACACCAATAATGTCTTCGCATCTTACCACGTGCGCCATTTTTCTTTTAGAGGGGGGTAATCGGAGACGATTTGCCGACCCTTCAAGAATCTCAAACCTACTATGTTGTTTCATCAAATATACTGCAAATTTTCAATAACCATATGGTTTCAAAAAAGTACTTAAAGGTGACTTTTACAAATTGTGCTATTCTAGTGGTAACAGTCAAAACAAAACTTAACAACGTTTTAATAGTGTTGGGCCATAAATAGTGTCACAGCTAATTGGTGGATGTTTTGAGAGGATACAAACGACAACTTAAATTATGCAGAGTGTTTGGTTGAAATGAAACAAAGAAGAAAATGTTGATAGAGAAGAAAAACGACATCATGATTAAAACCAATATAGTAGGCTTAAAGGTGGTGCAAACACTGCTGGAAATACGGTCGTACCCTGACAACCCCTAGCGATTACCCCATCGCGACACCGTGAAAGCACGGGAAGTAGTACTCGAATGTCAGGGGTTCCTTAAGGATAGGGAACACGTGCGACCGAATCATAGCCACTTGTTTTTATTACCGCTAAACAGGGCACTTCATTCATGGATGCCACTCGGAAGGGGCTGTTGAAACGTAGAAAAGAACACGCCGAGTTGTTTACCGATGCTGAACAAGGATGCACGTAGATGGGATGGGAAAAGGGTTAACTATTAATAGCTGTTTGAACCCTTTTTTCTTCAACTGCAGCAGGGATTTATTATGGTTCTATTACTATTTATACTTATGATCTGCGAGTTTTCTTCCATTAGGGTTACACTTTAGTTATAACATTCCTTTAAGTCGATAGAAAAAAGCAAATATCCAGGCCTTGTCAATGACTTAACAAATAAAGCATGTTGCAGAAATTTTTGGAGAAAATATAGCAAATGATTCAGAAGGGGACGAGTTAGAAAAATCTGGCTTGATTAGCTTAATAAATAGTGAAATGATAGAAAGGAACAAAAATCAAAAAAGCTCTTAACTAGATTATTTCTTTTCTTAAGTGGAGGAATAGTATGAACAGTAAATTTAAATTCTGAATTAAAAGAGGACCAAACCAAAGAAAAATTATTACCTTGCCGCTCACCTTATGCCCAAAGTTTGAGTATTATAGTATATTATACACTGTGTCCAAGATTCAATTATCTATACAGAGATATCGTTTCTCGAAAAAACTACTGGAAAGGTTAAATGGGGAATATTTTCAGAATTTTTAATGATAAATTTCACAACATTAAATTTTTGCTTTGTTTTTGAGGTATTTTTGAAAAACCGAAAACGAGCAATTTCAGAAAAGTGCTGTATTATCTCTAGTTGGAAAATTTTTCGATATTTGGCTTCAACATTGTTAGAGCAACTTTTTAAGGATTATCTTCCTGTGTTCGTGTTCAATATGTTTCGTTTTCAATTCCGGTTCCGATCAACTTATTTTTTATAAAGACTTTTTTATAAATTTAAACAGCGTCCATTTTGTTTTAAAATATGGTATTGTTACATGTTACAAAAAATGTTGTTCTTATGTTAAAAAATAGTTCAATTTTAAGTTGGTTTTGGCGGATATTTGCAAGTAATGCTTAAAAAATGATAAAAAAATGAAGTATCTGTTCATATGAGAAACAGAGTAGTGTTATGTTAACAGTTGTCAAAACTATCAAGATACCAAAAAACTTTAAAAGTAGAAACTCCATTTTTAAAATTTTCTACAAAATTAAAGCTACAATAGTCGAAAATCAGGCTGAAAACTGTCAAAGAGTACAGGAAATACTTAAATTAAATTCACAAAAATCAAGCTGCAAATTATAAGAATGTATGTTTTGAGAGTTGTCAGAAAATTCCAAGACTGAAGTTAAATTTAAAAAATAATTTTTAACCAAAAATATTAGCTTTAATATTCAAAAAACTAGTTTATTAAGAAAGTGCATTTTAATTGTTATTTTTGTGGCTAAAATCTTAAAGCCATTATAAGACAATTATTACACCAATTGGTTTTCTTATAAAACTAAATATTTCAATTGACTTTTTCTTAAACTAAATATTTCAATAATTTTTAACCAAAAATATTAGCTTTAATAATCAAAAAACTAGTTTATTAAGAAAGTGCATTTTAATTGTTATTTTTGTGGCTAAAATCTTAAAGCCATTATAAGACAATTATTACACCAATTGGTTTTCTTATAAAACTAAATATATCAATTGACTTTTTCCTAAATAACTATACGCACCTCGTAAAATAATAGCCATTCTTAAACTGAGACAATCCGGTACCATTGAATAAGCAAGAAACCACAAAACCACAAACAAATCGATCTTGTTTATTTGTTGATACTGATTAGCGAAGACATCAACATTGATACCGCGGGGCTGTTTTGATCGCGATTTTCTCAGCAGAAAGGGTAATTAATAACTGAAAAAAACTAGAAGACGTACTGCGCTGAAGAAGAATAATAGGGAACACCATTAGCATTGTTAGCAGGGTAGCGAACCATGTCTAGGAGGTTTTGCAGCAACACGCTGTGCAATATTCGTTATCTGGCTTTCACTATCAGGCTCATCCTTCATCCTCGTTTGCTTCTTTGGTTTTGACCCAGTTTTCGATTGTTTTGTTTGGGTGGTTTTGACTTTGGCTTTGTTTTCCTACTTCATTTACCCTTCTGAATGTTGTTTGGACCAGACTCTAAGGAACTCAGATGATGAAACAAAAATTTAGGAAAGTTTGGCTTAAGGTTCTTGCTGGGTCACAATTATTGCACACGAATAAAAAAAATCATAATAAGGTCCTTGATGTTGGACTATAAAATTGCGCACAAATCTTCGTCACGGCACCTTGAATACGAAAGTTGTTATTACCTAATTTAGGTTAAGTTAATAATGTTAAAACATCTTTGTCTGGCCGTATGTGTGTGTGTTATCGTAAGAACGCCCCCATTTTTCGGTTTACCAACGATAATTGCGAGTATTTTACACATCAATAGTGCGGATATCATTAAAAATGGACACGTATATCGGGCATGAATCACAACCAGTAATTGTTAATTTATACATATTCATATTTGCATAAAAAAAATAAATGTTACACTTTTTTTATGAAATTGTACGTATTGTGAAAGCGTTGTGTAACCCTTTCGGTTTGTCGGTGAGTAACTTTATTAACGCGCGTCTTAACAGTTTAACCTTAACATGAGTGAGGAAATGTAATTACTTTGTGGGATTACTAATGAAAATAATATATAAATATGGATTTTTTTCTGATGCAGAAATCTTGTCCGAGTTTTTTTAAGTAATTCAGAACAAGCAAAAAATACAAAATACATAATTTTGAAAATTAACGTAAATAATAATTTCTTTTAATTCTTTTTTGTTGCTGTTGGCAACATTGTAAGGCCCACCCGGCGCAAAGTTTTCCATTGAAACTTTTATTAGAAACAGTCTTGCCAACCTATAAGTCATATACAGGGTGATTCCAAAGTTGGGGCTTTCCTTTCACCTGCAAATAGGGCTTCAAAAAATAAATTTTTTTTTCCTTTGACGCTTTTTCGAAATATGAACAATAACGAAGATGTCAAAGTTTTACTGAAAAAACGAAAATAAAAAATAACTTTAACTTAATTTTAACTAATTGACAGGTTATTTCATATCAACACACATTAACAAATTTTTTTTTTAATTTTTGAGATATCAAAAAAACTCGAAAATTGTGTCACTTTCTGCGAGTTTGCAGCGTTGTTGCTAAGTTTGAAGCCTTGTGAAGCTGTAATTTGCACTCCAATCTAGATTTTTTTATATATCATTAGAAAGAGGATGAAAAATGTTACAAAATGACGGTTGAGCGAATTTTCTAACTTTTTTAGTTTTTGAGAAATTTTAATTCGAAAATTGTGTCACTTCTTGTGAGTTTGCAGCGTTGTTGCCAGGTTTGAAGCCTGGTGAAGCTGTAATTTGCACGCACTCCAATCTAGATGTTTTATATATCATTAGAAAGAGGATGAAAAATGTTACAAAATGACGGTTGAGCGAATTTTCTAACTTTTTTAGTTTTTGAGAAATTTCAATTCGAAAATTGTGTCACTTTTTGTGAGTTTGCAGCGTTGTTGCCAGGTTTGAAGCCTGGTGAAGCTGTAATTTGCACCCCAATCTAGATGTTTTATATATCATTAGAAAGAGGATGAAAAATGTTACAAAATGACGGTTGAGCGAATTTTCTAACTTTTTTAGTTTTTGAGAAATTTCAATTCGAAAATTGTGTCACTTTTTGTGAGTTTGCAGCGTTGTTGCCAGGTTTGAAGCCTGGTGAAGCTGTAATTTGCACTCCAATCTAGATGTTTTATATATCATTAGAAAGAGGATGAAAAATGTTACAAAATGACGGTTGAGCGAATTTTCTAACTTTTTTAGTTTTTGAGAAATTTCAATTCGAAAATTGTGTCACTTTTTGTGAGTTTGCAGCGTTGTTGCCAGGTTTGAAGCCTGGTGAAGCTGTAATTTGCACTCCAATCTTGTTTTTTTTTATATATCATTAGAAAGAGGATGAAAAAAGTTACAAAATGACGGTTGAGCGAATTTTCTAACTTTTTTAGTTTTTGAGAAATTTCAATTCGAAAATTGTGTCACTTTTTGTGAATTTGCAGCGTTGTTTCCAGGTTTGAATCCTGGTGAAGCTGTAATTTGCACTCCAATCTTGGTTTTTTTTATATATCATTAGAAAGAGGATGAAAAATGTTACAAAATGACGGTTGAGCGAATTTTCTAACTTTTTTAGTTTTTGAGAAATTTCAATTCGAAAATTGTGTCACTTTTTGTGAGTTTGCAGCGTTGTTGCCAGGTTTGAAGCCTGGTGAAGCTGTAATTTGCACTCCAATCTAGATGTTTTATATATCATTAGAAAGAGGATGAAAAATGTTACAAAATGACGGTTGAGTGAATTTTCTAACTTTTTTAGTTTTTGAGAAATTTCAATTCGAAAATTGTGTCACTTTTTGTGAGTTTGCAGCGTTGTTGCCAGGTTTGAAGCCTGGTGAAGCTGTAATTTGCACTCCAATCTAGATTTTTTTATATATCATTAGAAAGAGGATGAAAAATGTTACAAAATGACGGTTGAGCGAATTTTCTAACTTTTTTAGTTTTTGAGAAATTTCAATTCGAAAATTGTGTCACTTTTTGTGAGTTTGCAGCGTTGTTGCCAGGTTTGAAGCCTGGTGAAGCTGTAATTTGCACTACAATCTAGATTTTTTATATATCATTAGAAAGAGAATGAAAAATGTTACAAAATGACGGTTGAGCGAATTTTCTAACTTTTTTAGTTTTTGAGAAATTTCAATTCGAAAATTGTATGTATACTGGCAAATTTTTGTTGCTTTATTGAGTAACTTAATTAAAGCGTTGAATTAGTATTTACTAATGTTTCAAAAAAATTTACAACTTTTTTCCAAATATCCAAATGTGATTCGATTTCCGTAGAAATGTGAAATCTTCCCCAGATCTGGCAACACTGCACGCTAACTAGTGTATATGTGTATCCTTCTTTATCAAACGTCATTCAAACAGGACAGCAAACTGAAATTTATAGTCACGTGACTTTTAGAGTCAATTTGCCAACATGACAACAGTCACGTGACAATCATGAAAATCATTCGTGGAAACGTATCAGATTCACTCACGTGATTTTAGAAACAAATTGTAGATTGAGCAACGATCCCGTGATCCTTAGTGACCCAAACTTATCACGCTTAATGCTTATTCAAGAACTTTTTCTACACTTAAAGTGAAAATTGCAGATCAAACACGTAAATAGCATGTAATTAACCTTAAGTTGAGTGAAAGAAAGTTGATCTTGGATGGAACCTTCAGACAGACCGTCCGAAAATAAACACGTTATTTCCTAATGTAAAAAAAAATGTCGATCCGGTGGAAATTACATAATTCCGAACAAAATGATCTAGGCGGTTAATTTACGAGTGATTGATCGGCTGAAAGTCGGCTCCACAGGAAGTTGGCCTCCTGAATGAAAATGAGCCTCGTAGTGACGGTAATAAGTTTTATGAATCGAATGCGTGCTGCCAGTAGCTCGACTCGAGAGAGTCCATAACTGTTTCCTTCTCAAACTGGTACCGCGATGTTGCAAGATTTTAAAACAACACCGTTTTTATTTGAATTAGATCTGTCGATATGTCGACAACAGGTCGAGTTAAGTTGATTTACTTAAGAAACAAAACATTTTAAAATTTATATGATAGTAGTCGAAAAGTGTTAGGTTTAGTGATTTAGCAGGCCAAAGAACCACAGAGTAGGTGTTCTTAAATAATATACGAAAATTTAGTATCTAATTTCTGTCAAATGATAAATAATATTCATATTTTACTCTATATTGACATTTCCGCAAATGCTAAATTTGCAGACGACATCGACATAGCTTTCTTCTGGCATTATTATGGTGTTATCGAAATGAATATCAATATGAACGCAAATTTGGTTTAGTGATGGGTAAATTTTCAGTAAATTATTGGTAAATTAGAAATACTAGGCAGTTGAAATTTTCGAAATCTTGCAATGTTTTTTCAGGTTATTGGATAAGAAATTTAATGAAGATCCTAAAAATGTGTCTAAAACACTCATTTTCTCACTAAAAGTGGATTTTACAGTCCCTGACTATCCTTTTAAACTGTGTTTCTGGCAATTCAAACTTTGACACCGCTTTACTCTTTGACTGTACCAAATCTTCGTAGTGTTTTTTCAGGTTATTCTATAGGAAATCTATTGAGGATTTCAAAAATATGCTTAAAACATTTTCCCACTTCAAGTGGGTTTGACAAGCAATTTTGACTCTGTCAAACTGTGTTCAAAAGTTACAAAAATCAGAGTTTAGAAAAGTTTTCTTATAGTATTCGATACAAAACGTGTTTCTGAGATTTTGCCAGTGATCACGTGACTGCTTAGCTAAATTATTCGGGGGTACTATCCCTAGTGCATTTAATTTTTCCGGAAAAATTAGATGCACGAGGGATATTTGGTAAGATTATTTCCTGAGTTAAATAAACATTTTATTTTAATTAAAACAATAAGAACAATAATTAATAAGAACAATAACTTTCAAGCTAGAAAGGGTAACACTATTCTTTATGTTGCTGTGAGGAGTGTGAAATTTTTTCGAATTTTTTTCCGGAAAAACTGCTGACAGCTAAGTTGACAGTTGTTAAGTGATTTTTCCACTTAAAATTTACATTTGTTATACTAATGGGCCTGTCCCACAATTTTTTTTTATTTCATAACTACAAAGACGGATTGAAAATATTATACCCGTATTTTTTTGTTTTCACAAATATTAAGTCTAAATAGAAAAAAAATGATGATAAAAACTACATTAATCTCATGTTTAAAACGCCCGCCGCCGGTGACGTTCTACACTATCAACCAATCAGCGACAAGAAGTGAAACAGATGGCGTGCAACAGCCAATAAAATCGTCCAGAATTACGTACGTCACATGCGCGCCAAAACAGATCTTTTAAATTTAATGGACAAATTCAAACTAATGTAGGAACATTTACGACCATAATTTTTTCTTCAAGAATATGAAAAATTAGTTTTTTGATCCTATTCTTTCGATTCCAGTCATTAAAACAAAAATTTATGATATGTGGGATAGGTCCATTCTTGATAGCGATTGGTCAAAATTGATAGGAAGGAAATAATCTCCAAAAACCACGTGATATCTGTTACTAATGTCAAAACTGTCAAGGGCAAAATCACACACTCACAGGGCAAACATGTTTCGTTTTACGTCCTTAGCACTTCTGAAAGTTAGTCAGCATACTTATCAAACTCCCTGTGTATGAGGTTTGCAAGTTAAAGCTGCTTTTTAACATAAATGACAATTAAAATAGCTCAGGTTAAAATACAAATTAACATTTCTCCCTCAAAAACTTAATTGCCAGTTTAGCGTGCTTTTAGAAACGGGGAAATACTTCTACTTTATTTAATTGACTATTTAATACTTTGACATGCGTTTAATGAAAAAATAAAGTAACAAACTCATTTATTAATTAATTTACAATTAATAGTTCCAATGGTTTTGATTTTTAATTGCCTTCATGAATACTTTGGTTCGTTTAATAGCTATTATTGTAAGTTTGTACATTATATTTTATAATTAAATTACAAGATGCAATTAAATTGTATTGGAATGGTTGTAGTGGGTATTGTAAAAATAGCTATTTTTAAAAACTTCTAATGAAACTGTTTTGAAATTGTAATCATAAGAATACAGGTGGTCTCATTAAAAATCAGTTAAAATCACTAAATAAAAAATTATATTTAGAAATATCACATGTTAAATGATTGTCCTCTGCTGAGTGGAAACTACCTTACTGTGTCATTACCACTACATAACCTAACCTAATAAAGTGGTAACATAAGAAGGAATTTCAAACCTTTTAATTTTAAAGCTCTTAATTGATTTGAACGAGATCAAATATACACATATTTAATTTGATCTGCGTTTCTGCATGAGAACAGCGATAATGCCCTTGACGGGTCCATGTTCAAGGGGGCAATTTTATTTTATTATGGCGAGAGCGAGTTAATGCAATAAAATCTGTAGCACTGCTGGATAAGATACGATCTAATAGAAGCCACGAAACAAGGCACATCTTCATTAAAGAGAAATATAGAGGCGATTTTTTCCGATTCCCCCTTGGTGCGCCAAAGGTGCACGAAGAAGAGCACCGAAGTTAATTAGCATAACTGTATTTCATGTAGCTACTATTACTCTGAAACGTGTATCAGCGGATAAATTATTACCTCGGTGTGATGGAATAACGAGTTCTTAGAGAGTTATTACAAATCGTAAAACAAGAAATACTCTCGATTAATTTTAACATATCAAACTTCTGCACTTAATGCAACTGGTGATTAGCGTGCCATCAGCGTATCATCAAACGTGCTATCAAGGGCTGTGGTTAAACTGAGTCTTTGACCTTCTCTAGCAAATTGAAGACCGGTAATTAAGCGTTCTTCTTTTAACTCTTCAGATCAGATTTTCAGCCGTTATAGATAAAATTCTACTCACCGTCATGCAGAAAATTGTTGTTCGTAGGTTGAGCCCCTGAACTATGATTAGCAGGTGGTGGTGAAACCGTCGTTAAGGGCACAGGTTTCCTGTCTTCAGCAGGATTGATCACTGGCGCCTGCGTGTAGTCTATAAAAGTAGGAATGTCCGGCACGCAAATGTTGTTGTCGTACAATGCATTAGAAATCGACAATCTTTCTTCTTTTTCTACATCTGAAAATAGCACAATTTTGAATCAGCAAATTGAAATAATGCTACCGGACCAAGAAATACCGTACCTTTCTGCAATAGTTCCAAGTGTTCCCATAAGATGTCGCCGACAAAAGCGGGAGCTTGGGTTAGAAATGCGTCTTTGCCCATTGCGCATATATCTTTGCCCTTCATCCGGAACTGGTGCAAAGGGCTACATTCTAAGGAGAATTCTTTGGCTGCCCATTGTAGCCAATGAGCTACGTGATTTTCAGTCCATTGGCGAGGATCTGAAACAAACAATTTTTTTCGTAGTTTATATTAGTTTTATTAGCAGATATGTTCTATTTTAAATAAAACCCCGGTATTGCACTTTGTAATATTCCTTTAATAACTGCTTTACTTATCAACTTTTTCCTATAGGTTTTTTGTGGAATTTTTCATATCTGTATGCTTCAATGTCGACTTATTCGAAAAACAAGAAAAAGCGTTAGTAGAACATCGATTCGAACGAATTAATCGCGATTTCGTAAAGCGGCATGAACAATTTTATTGTTGATGCGAGTCGGCCATTGTTTTCGACATGGAGATTTTTTCTTTGATATAGTCAGCCCTCTCGCGGTCCAGTGATCGCCAATTGCAGGCACCGTCATTACGCCCACGACTGAGTATTGCGTCGACTTTTTATTCAGAGTAACGCTTCGTTTGGTCCAACCGTGAAACGTATAAATCAGTTTAAGCAAAATGGATTCCGACACACTCAGCCATACCAAAATACGCTGCTATAAAGAGACCTTTCGTCATTATGTTTGTCCATAGGTTATTGCTCGTGAGTCATTCAAATTGGCCTAGAATTAAAAATAACACGATATGTCTGCTCGGATTTTTCCTATAAAGTTACATAACTCTATTAATTAAATGACAGAAGAGGATATTCAGAATAAAAATAAAATTTTAGGTATGTTCCAAAAGGATAAGTTCACTTTGCTTTATTGCTCTACACTATCGGAAGATATCTTAAATATGATGATAGCAATGTTACAGGACATCACAAAAGCAACAGAATGAATGGAAGTTACTAAGCAAAACAGGTTTTTACAACAGCGATGATTTCCCAACATTCCATGAGCTGTTTCCGATGGTTAGCTGCTGCTCAGCCAGAAGTACAGATGTTATATTAGGTGCTTGCACGTTACTAATACCCATATTCTTGTTATGCACATAAGCTAAACATCAATTTAGATAGAAAGACCTTTTACCATATAGAACAGCAGCTAGAGTCCACACTATCAGCATATAAGGAAGGGTCAGTTGTTGTCAATAATGCAGTCTTTTTTTAATATTGACAAGAATCATCTTCAGTTCTTAATATTGTTGGAAAAGATGTATCTCTAGTAATTATTTTCTCAACTAGTGTTTTCTATCACTTGGATCAAACATCAAGCTGAACGTAAATTCAAAAAAGAAGCTGAACTCAAGACCAAGAAAGAGAAACAAGAAACTGAACCTAAAACTAAAAAAGAAAAAGAAGACTCTAAGAAGCTAAAGAAAAAGGGAGAATTGAAACGCAAAGCTAAAGAAGAAGCTGAAGTGAAAAAGGAAGAGCAAGAAGCAGTAGTTAAAATCAAGAAAGAAAAAGTTGCTAAAGGAGGAAAAAAAGCGGAAAGCTAAGAAGGAAAAAGATGAAATAGAGAAGAAAGTTAAAGAAAAAACTGAGACAGGACGAGAACTGAAGAGCAGAAAAGAGAGAACGTAAAGCTAAAGAAGAAACCTTGACTACAGCTCAAAAAAACTTAACTTTTAACAACAAACACTTGACGTGAAGTAGAGTGTATAGAGAGAATATGGCAAAAGTATCCCTCTTATACGTTGAAACAAAAAATTCACTTGACTAGATATAATTTGACAAAACACTTGTATTGACTAAAATTAATTACTAATAATAATTCAAATTGAAACTTCGGATTGTATGTACCGCAATTTTCGTGTCATACCAATTGAAACTTTTATGATTTATTCCATATTCAAATGTAGGATGGAACGAGTTTGCGCTAAATGTCAGGTGATTCCATTAACGAGTATCTAAATAGCCGATAACGGATGCAGGATCGTTACACATTGTTGCTTTTCAATAGCGGCGGAAACTCCCCCCCGTTACCCCGGTCGGTAATAATTTCCGGTATCACCCCCCCTTTCGGTCGGAGACTGGAAATAAATGCCGCCCGCTTTTACAAAAATAGAAAATATCTCATATATACGTGTGATATATAGTATATGCGGTACATAATGAACCTGTGTTCCGACCGTTTTAAATTGATCCCTGGCTGGATAAAACGACTCGTATGGCATTAATCATAATTAGATGTAATTTGCAACTGAATCAGCTTCAGTAGCGGAGAGAGAGAGCTTAATAAAAATATTTTGTGGTTGTTAGTGCGTGGCATTTTTTAAGTTCTTTGTTCCCGTTGATTTATACTTTACACCAGTACCAGTATATCATAAAATAACGATGCCATCGGTATTTAATATGATTTCCTTTAATAAGGTGCTTCATAGTACAAATACTTTCAGACATTGCTTTCAATTAGTTCCACATTACATTTGACAACTTATTAATCTGATTGAATTGCACATTCATTGACCTACAACAAAAGATTGGATCAAATTGCCACACCGTTTTAACCCAATTCCATTTCTGAGGGTCGATTTCAAATTATTATTGTAATGAAAGATCGCTTAAAAACGACTAGAAACACTAATTACAGTAAGTTCCATCAGTTTTTAATTTCACGTTGCCAACGTAAATTTTTACGCTCACTGGTTGCAATGCCTTGTCATGTGTTATGAAATTTTTTTTATGATGTAGCTTCACGTGTGCTAATTACGTTGATTGGATTCGATAAAATTATTTGCGTCTTTTGATCATTTTTACTGTTTGGACAAGTTCTCAAAGATGCAAGGAGAGAAATTATTCCTATTCGTCTGAATTAAAAACTGACAACGCCATTTAAAAGTGGTTGCAAAGAAGTGTCATTAGTTTTGATCTAGGTTTAATATTAACGCCAAAAAAATAAAAGGTAAAATCGAAAAATTCACTTTTTCCAAAATATCTCAAAAACCAAAAAAATTGATTGATTGAGGCCATGATTACGCAATTTTTTCCCATTTAACCAAATCTGTACCGTTTTCAATATTTTCATAGTGGCCCTCTTTAATCTGGAGGCACTGTATTTAAGTAGCTAGGCTCCTAAAACTTTGCAAATGCAAGAAATAAATAATTTTAAACTTGCTCATACTACTTACTCAATTAATTTTACAATATTTTAAGGAGTATTTTGATTTAACTACTAACTGACACTACTACTAAAACTTAATGTGTGTGTTTCGGTAGTCAGTTTTGAAAATTCCACCTTCTTAATACACTTTACAACTATCAAGGGGCCCAGTGAAACATTCTGAAGGAACTAGAGTTTGTGGAACAGAACAGGATGCCTTTTCTAATAGAAAACACTGTCACAATGAAACAGCCCATATATTTACTTACTCCCAAGAAGAGTTTTTACAAGAACAATACAAAAACCAAGTTTATTCAAGCCAGTGGTTCTCGAAGAAACATGGATATAGAGTAAAGGTGTGTTTAGCAGAAGCTGACAAGGTGATTTACCTAATATTATAAAAAAGACTCTGGTAGGGGTATTAATGAACTGCTAATACTAAATAGCTTATGTTTCAGGTACCTTTATTTGCTTAATCTGGAGTTTGCTTTGAAAGGGTCCAAATTTAAAAAGTCCCATTATCAATTGCTCTAAAAGACTCTAAACAAAAGGTGTTTGAAGCTATGGTTATAATGGTGTTGTCAAAATCCATATGCAGAGTGTTGAAAAAACAAATTTCTAATAAGTTTCAGGTAATATTAGAAAGATACAAGTTACTTAATACATAAATTTGATCAAATCAATCTTCTCTGACTATAAGGCTAGAAACAGATGGTGCTACTGTTAAATACTTTTCCATCAGATAGTAGGTTAAATTACTATTTTAATTGTATTATTTACACATTATGAAATATACAAATAAAATCTTTAAAAAGTACACTCAAGTTTTTTTTTATCTAAGAAGTCTAGTTTTCTTCATAAACAATCATAAAATTAGATAATTTCTTTAACTGAGGTACGTACCTACCTGCTCTTACAATAAATTGAACTGAAATTGAAAAAACATGTTAAACAAAACCAAATTGATATGTATTTAATGCTGGGTAAATTTACAAAAGGAAATAAATAAGCAGTCTACCTATATCACAAAACCAAGAAGCAAGTTCTTAAAACACCAACAATTCTGTTAATAATTGTAATAAGTTAAAACACTGCTTTAGGATTTAATAGTCCCCAGGATACACACATTGCCTTTCCTTTCATGCAAATTTTATGGAATAATTCTTGAAACGTTGGTATTGGGCTGTTAATGACTCGTTTGAATGCACCTATCTGTAATGTCCTTTCCAGATAATTTAAATTGAATGTGGTTGTTGTTCTCAAGCCAAAGTTTGATTTGAACTTTCCGCCTTTGTTTACCACCAAATGTTGCAAGTTTTCCAGTTTGGTGAAGAAAAATCTTAATTTCTACGAAGGTCTCGCAATAACAACACTAATTAATAAACTTAAACAACCCTAAATTAAGTTTTTATTTCTTCTGTTTGTAATTTTTGGTGTTTTTCAACTTTTTAAAATTCCTAACCTCAAAATGTTGTTTAGAATGTTTAGCCGACTGTCAGTTGGGACTGTGCCCTATGTTGCCACATCTTCCACGAGCAGATGTGAACCTGGTGTATTGTTTGTTGCAGTAATAAACAGACCGATGAATTATACAGATTTCGAAAAAAAAAAGCATTTATTGCATGCAAAACATGTGAGATTCTTAAAATGTTTTTTTTTCAAAACAATATAGTTTTCTCATTTTCATTTATAATTGCTTAATGAAAGATACATATTGTGAGGTTTAAACGAGGAATTTGTCAATACGGCAACGTCCAAACAGGTGATTAAAAAGATGGATAACCTAGCTTGTAATAAACGACGTGCGTAAATTTCAATATGGCGGAGCACTTGATGACGTAACCGCCACGGGAAAAAAATGAACCATAATTACAATACCTTAACATCAGACACTCTAATAATGTCATGGAATATCAGAACAGCATTTTACTTACTTTTTTTCTTTGCAACCTGCCAATTTAGTTTCAGCACTAGAAATAAAAATGTTGCACAAACATTTCTACTATTTACCTTGACCAAGTTTTCACATAAAAACGTCAAAGTTTTTGTAAGATGGTTTTCCTTCTAATTTTTTCAATCAATGAACTTATTTCGGCCTATTAAATGATGCTAGTGTAGGAATGATACCGACACTTGCTTTGTTAACATAGAGATAATACAATAAACAAAATCACGACATCATGCAATTAAATATGTCGTGTCGTCCGCATAACGTTTGCTTCAACGTCAAAGCTCGTCCACCGACCATATCACGTGTAATTACTGTTCCCCGCGCATTATTTTTTTATAATTCTTCAACAATGCCATACATTACAATAAACGCTACTGCCATTCTAGGAACAAACAAACACGTGACGTCAAACTATTATATTTAAAACGCGGGTGGTCATTCTGATTTTACCGATTAAGGTGACGATAACACCCAAAAAAAGCGGCTTAGATACGACACACGCAGAATATTCTGAAAACAATTTAAATCATTTTAGTAAGTAATAATTGGAGAGAAATAAACAAAATTTTATTGCCAATTGTATACGCTCTAGCGGTTTTAATTAGTCGGTGGTACTCTGTGCTTCTTTGGCCTTTATCATCCGAAGAGATCCAGCGATCAGAGGCGGGTTAATGATAGGAAAAGACGTTCGAAAATACCGCAGTAATTATACGATAATTAGTTAAAGTTCTATCAGAAACTAGTTTTTTTATCGGTGGTGAAATGTTTTAGTGTTGCCTATCTTTAGCGATCGCTTATTAGTACTAGATAAGACTTCCTTGCTATTTAATGTATTTGCTGCCGCTCATTTAAAAAAAAAAAAGAAAGATGTAATTTTATTTTTTAATCCTGCGCTAATGTGTTGTGCAACCAATTGAATGCAAAGTTAGTGATGTCTTAATAGATAACTAACTTAAACGTAACGTAACTTAACGTTGCTCATTAAAGAGATCTTTATGTAATTCTTGGTGGAGACTAGAGTTTCATCCACCTACGTATTTGCCAATGTCCATATTTGAACAGGTCTAGGTTTACATCAAAGCAAAAAATTACCATCTACAATCCAGTCTTCCAATTAAAGTCGCAAAACCCGTCCGTTTGTCGAGTTTACACCTTGTTAACGGTCAATATTGCGACCGCAAGCTGTCATCGAGGTTCGGCTTTATCGGCAATAAAATTGCCTCAAAATGAGTAAACAACAAATCGGTAGAAACCGACTCATCAGACCACATTGCTGTCCTTTAAAGATTAATCCCAAAATCAACAATGCCAAACTCTAAATGACAATTTAACTATTGCGATTAGGGATGAACAATAGGTGCTAATGGCAACGAATTAACAACCCTTAGTTGTCACTTTAAAGGTTATATAAGCCCTTAATAAGGATCTAAAAGGTTGGGTAAGCGCAACAGGTAAGACCGGAGGATCGAAGATGATTAAAATGTAAACATCGTAGCACCGTTGCCGCCTTTGAGTGAGTTTTTTAGACGCTTTCGCTTGTAAAATGTGGCGGCAACCGTCGGCGTTGTCAAGTTTATGAATGATTTATCCGACGCCAACAATGAAGGACACAACAATACACAATAATGCAGTCTGTCTATGTTGTGCCGTAAAAAGAAGGTCTAGGTTTAGTCAGTGGTTCCGTGACCTCTTGTCATGCAATTCAAATATGTACCCACTGAGTACTAATTTTTTGTTTTGTGTGACTAAGTCTGGAACCCAATTAGAAATTCAATGGCAAAGACTAGAATTCAGAAAAATGTATATTCTACTACTTGTGGAACATTTGCGTAAATCTCAGCACAGTGGGTAGTTTGTGATTGGTCCAAAAAAGCAGCTTGCAGCTTCCTGCTTTTTTTGACCAATCTCAAACTATGAACAGTGATTTACGCAAATAGTACGCACATGAACAAATATGTGATATTCTTGACAATTTCATGTAAATGCTCTCTTGTATATGCATTTTCATGTATTTTAATGAATAAACCATATCAAAAACTGCAGGTTAATATTTTTTATCTTTTCACAGTCTCAAGCTTTAGGAATGTTATCTAAAAATTGTGAAACAGCGCGTGCCTTAAGTAAAATAGACAAAGTCTAGTCGCCCAAGTCTAGACATCTCTAACTTTCACACCCCCCGGTGAACTGTACCTAAGAAAATCAAGGGTAGTAAAACTTACTGCTTACCTTTGGTTATATTTAATCGTATTTGTTCTTTTTCCCATGATGCGAAAGACGCCTTAAGCGCCTCCGTCATGGTTTTGTTGGTGCCCGGCGTCAAAGGGGGCACTTGCGTCGGTATATCTGAAAATTAAAACAAAAATTAGGATACAACCCGTCTGCTAAAGCCTAGTTTATAAAAGAAATTTTAACTTTAGCTGTAACTTTAGCATTAGCAATAAATTTAGTATTAACCCTAAAAAAAGGGTGTTTATAAAACCCTTAATTTAACCATACAGTTTTCTGAAAGGTAACCTAACTTTAATGTTGTGTGTGTGTTGTGGTTACGATGGCCACTCGTCAGTGAGACGTTCAGCCAGATTAAATAACGCGATTACGCGATTCACGATTACGAAAGGTCCGCGGAAGAGGCACTTGCGTGCGTCTGAGAAACTCTCATCTCTCCCGCTTGCATAAATAGGACTAAAAATCGCCTTAAAGGCACGATCCGAGTGAAAAATATAGTCATTCCTCGTGGAAACTATAACCGTCACTGTCACATCCACGTGGTCTTGACCTAGGTTTTCACCCTTTCCGCCTCCTGGAAGTGCACCGCACAAGACAATTCCCCGTAGACCTTTAGGAATCCACGTTTCCACTTAGAGGCCCCACATTTCCACTCGACCGGCTGCGGAATTCGGTCGTCAACTCCAAATTTCTCTGAACACCGTTTCAAGAAACGTGGTTTCTTAGCGACAAAAATGGCGCCCACGAAACAGACGTGCGATACGTTTCAAGTTGAAAATCGAAGTCCAACTTTAATGTTATTTTTTTCAAGTTTTGCTGCCTAATGTCACATTACTGCACTAAATCAATAGCAAAAGGATATTCTTTGAATTTCTGTTTAGAAATTTCATAAATAAAGCAAAAATTCAATCTTAAGAAGAAGTTTAAACATTGGAGATTTAACTTTAGTATTAGCTGTAAGAAAATTTAGAATTTTATGTAAAACCAACGTCAGAAGTTACAGCTAAATTTACAGTTAAAGTTAAATTTTGTTTATGAACATCACAATTTAAAACCACTACTTCTATTCTTAATGCTAATACTAAAGTTAACGCTAAAGTTAAATTTTGTTTTATAAACCAGGCTTAAAACGAGGGTTCAATTACGCATAAATTGAAGATTTTAATCTCATTTCGTGAGCATTCGTTCTAATCCACCCCCACCATTTCCTAATGGACATTTCACGCAATTAGAATGAACAAATTAAGTGACATAATAATTGAAAACTTTAAACACCGACTTCCGTTGTTCGTAGAGACATGCCGCCTAAAGCTCTGAATACACTGCGACACATTGATGGCATTACGAGGTCGTGGGTTTATAAATAAATAAATATGTACCGCATAAATGAATTGACACTTTGACATCGTCGTTTTATTCGATTAAACGTTTTTGTACAGGCTTCGATTATTTTTAGTGTTGCTGCACCTGTTGCTGACTGGCTACCAGGAGAAAATGAAAGTTTTATTATATTCGACCTTTTAAAAACCAAAACTAAGAAAATGGCTCTATTAAAATCAATCGTTGCATTCTAAATTTAGTTGAAACGGCCAGGTGCTCACTGAGTTAACTTTACAGCTTTTCTAATAGTCCCATAAAACCGCTTTATTCCACGCTGAGCATTAAATAGTTTTCTACATATCTCATGTTGATGAATTGTTGGACCGTAGGTACAAATTAATTTCGATTGAATCGATCAGGTAGGATAAAATATGAGATTCTGTTTCTATAAGCTAAAGATATTATGATTGGTTTCATAATAGAACTCAATTCAAATTGTATTGTATCATGTCACATAACCAAACATAACTAACCTTACCAGTTATCGAGATATTTACAGATGAACATATCAATCAAAACTCCACTATATCAGTCAAATTTAGATATTGAATAATAATAAAATTGAGCATCACCAATTTTAGTTTTAGTAATGTAAACTGTCAGTATGTTGTTTTGTCTACATCCAATCTTTTTAGACAACAAACCTGACTGTGACTTTAGCTCTATATCACATTACTTATGGTCCACCCTGTATAACCGCTTCTTGCAGCTGTACTCATAGTAATACAGTCATAGTATAATCAATAATACCTTCAACCGTAAACATCTCGATAACTGTTGTGATTATGTACATAACCTAGGGATAGCCCAGTTAATTCAATCAAGTAAACGAATTACGTCCATAAACCTATAAAACTAAATTAAGTTTTCCTTGATTTTACTAAATGTCAGTGGCCTAATTCTTAAAAGCAGGAAACTAAAATCTCAGGAGTAGTGTTGATAGAATGTGACAGAAGAAGCTGACAATAACGGGTTCCTGTCACATTCTACAGGTCTTTCTCTTGATAACTCCCTTCCCTCGTTTCAAGAATACGCACCCAGATTGGCTTTATATTTTTATAACTTTATAGTAGAAATGTTGACAGTTGACGTAGCTGACTACTGAAAGAATGTTTTAATGTCACATTGCCATTTACGTCATCTGTCAAAATGCGCTCATCTGGATTGCAACATAAATTATCAATTTTGAAGCCAAATGGTAAAATTTTTTGTGATTTCACAGCCAAACACGTTATGATCCAAAAATCACATGACACCATGATTACTAAATCCCACAAAAGTCACGTGACTTTTGGATCATGACGCGTTTGTATACGAAATCACAAACCGAATGAAAACGACTCTAATTTAATGGTTGTTCATAGACGTTATATTAGAGTTTATACTGAATATGTTACATAAACAAAAACTTATAAAATCCAATTAAAGCATTTTAGGTTATTTTTTTTAATTTTACGTTAGTTTTACATTTGTACAGTTTTGTGGTACAAATTTGGAGAGTTGTGACGTAGCCGCCTACTGAAAGAATATTTTAGCAGAAAGACCGCAACTGAAAATGAAAATTGACGTGATTTGTCAAAAATCCAACTCCTGAATTTTAAATAAACTCACTTGGAATTCTTTTTTTTTGTAAGGCATAAATCTTAAAAACGCCAATCTGGTCAAAATTACCGAAATCTTCCAAATCTTACTTTGTAGTTATAAGACAGCAACTGTCTGAATGCCCATCCACTGTGGATTAATACAAGGATTGTTCTCCGCCAGATTGAACTACTTAAAAAGGAAGATTTTAAGTATGAAGAAAAATACAGTTTGTAGAAAGAAATAGTTGAGGTTGCGAAACTGTCAAACACACGAGAAAAACTGAACAAGGTAATGCAATAAACATATTCTGTCAGGTGATTTAGAAAAATAGACAAATATGAGGAGGGATGTAACAATTATGATGCCAATCTTGCTAAAAGACGTAATTTAAATTTAATATTGCAGATTTAGTGTTAGTGTTTGCGTGTCTCACTGACACGGAAATAATCTTTTTAACTGCCATCTTTAGAGAATACAACCAATACAACATACAACCAAATACTGAACCAACAACGAAGTATTCGGTAAGAAACATAAAACCCAAAAAAAATCGAGTCAACGTAAGATTATATTGTCGAACAATTCGTAAGTCGATACCTTGTCGAATTTAATAATTCAATTTTAAGTTAATAAACTTAATGGGTCAGTACGCACCGATCGGGTTGTAAATTACCTGCAGGTTGTTGTTGGCGATTCCAGGTGGTCGGGGCCGTTGCTTTTATACATGAATAAGGAAAAAACGCTTCGTTAATAACGAATTGCTTAATTTTTCAACTTTATTAAGATTTTTTCTGCTGCTCGATATATGATTGGATTTGCTCAACGAGACTTAATGATGAAAATACATTATCGTGTCGTTACTCGGTTGTTTTTTTATGGTGCCGTTGAAGGTATGATCAGAATTACAAATTTAGTTTTATGCAGTGTATACAGGGTGAAGGACACCAATTACTACAATGAATCTAGAGTTTCGATGTCAGAATATTCATTTTTTTGGACTAGTTTTCCAGTTAGAAACTCAATTCTTAATTTTGGTAGCATTTGTTTAAATCACAGCACTGTGTTACTTTGTGATTGATCAAAAAAAGCAGCAAGCTGAGAAATTTGGCACCATATCATCATCTTGTTTGACGTTTGAATATTTTGACACTTTGACAAAAAATATTTGTGTTCCCAACAATAAAAATTATATGGGTAGCCAAGGTGTGCATAAAACGAACTGAATAAAACTTTTACTGATCCAAAGCACAAACGTAACGGCATGACGGAATTTCAATGACAAAATTAAGTTGTGTCGTCTGCAAGTCAGTCCAATCATTGCCTTCCAATGTAACCGTCGGATTCCATGAATGGAATTATTGACAATAAATAGGAATCTAAGGCGCGATCTGCATATTGAACGGTTTTGCTTGAATTCAAGTTTTCTGGCTTTTAGGCCAACCATCAAAGTTGCAAAGATAAGCATCGAATGATCGTCTAATCCAGCTGAAATGTGGCTCAAAAACACGCGCATTAGATTGATTAATATTCCTGCATTTGATTTATGATGATTCTAAGCTGATTTGGTAGGAATGGAAATTAAGAAAACATCGATTGGTATTCTGATAGTGAGTTTGAATGGCGGAGGAGGTGGATGGTCACGTCCAGACGAGCATTGGTCGCGAGGTCTGCGGCACGGGTTTTGAACGTGCCAAAAGACTCGCTAGACGATTTTCAATACATTGGCTAATGCATATATTAATATTTTCTGAATAATTCAATTTTTAAAACAACCTGATCAAACTTTGCAAAAGATTGTTTTGCATCAGAGTACCAAGCATGAAAGTAAATCGGTTAATGTTCTTTAGCTGCTTAAAACCGCGAACACTAAGTTAATTATGTTATTATATTATGTATTAAAAAATACAGTAATTATTGTCTACATTACATTACTTCACTCGAATGGCTTGGTCAGTGAAAGTATATTATGTTCTTGGGTACGACAAGAAACATATAGTGACTAAAATAGTAAAATTCGTAGCAGAAGTCGGTCCAAGCTCTCGTGTAAGTTTGTATGGTACTTAGGGTCAACAAATTGATTCCGTTATGACTAACAAAACCAAAACCGCATTCATATTGACCAATTACGCAAAAACGGCATGTGAATATCATCTCATGCAAAACGACCAAAGGTGTATACACTGCGTCAAATGTAGACCGTTTTAAAAATTTAACCGCAAAAAATCGCATTGAAATAACGCAACTTGCGCACGCAATGGCAGGTTGTTTACTTAGTTAGGGTAAAAAGACAAGAGAGCAGGTGATTTCAGTTTCGGTTAAGTACTAAAGCGTAAATATACGTTACGAACTGCATTTGTTGGTTAATTGGTCATATTTTAACGTATCTACCTATCGAGAGATTGTAGTTACTTTTGATCATTGTTAATCTCGCTTTCAAAATAATTGTTGAATTTTGGAAAAAAGTGAATATGTGGACGAAATGAGTTAACAGTTATAGATATTTTATTGAAGAGAGATGAATAAGACGAATTCAATTTGCTAGTTCAATAAACCAATCAAAATTAAAAAAAACTCTCAGATCTTTTTTCAATTATAAAGCTGTCTCCCACAAGTGGCAACTGATGAAGAGGCTGATCTTAAAGTAAATCAGAGGCGATATTATTAAAAGTTGTTCAATGCAAACAGGCCCCTATATAACGTCATTGTGTTCCACAAAGGACATACTTCAATCAATTGATCCAAACAACAGAAACTAAAGAGCTTCGAAAGGTTGGCTCTAAGAAAAGTACGTGCGCGCGTTGGCGAGCTCTATTATCTCTTAATTTATCGAATTATGTCAATTAGTCGAGAGGGCTTTGTTGCATTTTTTTTTGTTCTATTCATGTTGTATTAATAAAGCACTTTTATATTAAACAACTAGAATACGTGGACTATTGTCATGAACCCGTGCGGGGTTGCTAGTCCCCCATCGGGCGCCTCCCCAGGTGGCGGATAGGGGAATGCCTCCCAGATATGGGTGGTACCGAGGAAATCAAATACTCGGGGCGGACCAAAACTAGCACCTAGGATACGACGGCCTCCATGTTAGGAGCGGTAATCCGACAGCGTCTGTTCTCCACGTAGGAGCGGCTGAAAAATATAGTCAGGAAAGCAACGGGAAACTACCTGTCTTATATATATTCCCCAAGACATCACAATGGATACACAAAATCAAGAAACGGCCCTCAGTCCCGGGCACCCCTTAAATGGGGAGAGGGTGCTAAGAATCCCCCGGTCTTCCAAAGATGTCTTTAAAATGAACCAGGAAAGGAGAATTGGCACGTGGAATGTGCAAAGTATGTACCAGGCCGGAAAGGCGGCAAACATAGTGAAAGAGATGAAACGACTCCAGATAGACATATTAGGATGCAGCGAAACAAGATGGCCAAATTCCGGTCACTGCGTCATAAACGAATATCACATGTATTTCTCTGGAGACAATACCACTAGAAACAAAAACGGAGTAGCAATAATTCTTAATAGTCAAACCAACATGACCGTAAAAGGATTTATCCCTGTTTCGAATAGGGTCGCGCTAGTCAAGATCAAGGCTAAACCATTTGACCTCAACATCATACAATCATATGCTCCAACATCCCAAAGCAATGAACAAGAAATAGAGGAGTTCTATGAACAGCTTAGAACTGCTTTCAAACACACAAAGAAGGAAGAAGTTAATATAATGCTGGGCGACATGAACGCTAAGATCGGACAGGGAAAGGTTGAGGATGTGGTTGGTGGTTTCGGGCTGGGAGTGAGAAATGAGAGAGGGGAACGTTTAATAGAATTCTGCCAAGAAATGGACATCACAGTTATGAACACTTTTTTTAAACTACCGCCCAGAAGACTATACACATGGAGATCCCCGGTTGATAACAACAATAGAACAGTGAGAAATCAGATCGACTATATAATGATAAATAGAAGATATCGCAACGCGGTTGTCTCTTGTAAGACATACCCAGGCGCGGACATACCGTCAGATCACAACCTGCTACTAGCTCGTACTAAACTTCGATTGAAGAAGATAGACAAAAGGAAACCCTCAAAGGTTGCTGACATGCGAAAACTCAAACAGGATGACGTACTCCAACAAACAAAGGAGAGGCTAAACAAGGAAATCAAAACTATACTTGAAGACAGCAACCAAGAAACAGAAATAGAAGACCTATGGAACAAAATAAAAGTATCAATAACCTCCGTCACAAAAGAAGAGCTAGGACCGGATAGGACGGTAAAAAGACAACAATGGATGACAGATTCTATCTTGGAACTTATGGAAGAGAGAAGACAACACAGAAACAGAGACAATGTAAAATACAAGGAACTACACAGAAGAGTCCTCAGAGCAATTAAGGACGCCAAGGAATGCTGGCTAAAAGAAAAATGTGTCGAAATCGAGATCTTACTACAAAAACACGACAGCTTCAACCTCCATAAGAAAATAAAGGAAACAACAGGAAGACACCAAAGACGGGGTCAAGGAATAATCTTGGACTCGAATGACAACATCATTACCGAGACTGACAAAAAGCTTACAAGATGGAAGCAATACATGGAGGAACTTTTCGGAGACGAAAACATCGATAATATGCCCGTCAGAGTCGGCGAAGAAGGACCTACCATCACACAGGAGGAAGTAGAATCAGCTATTAAACGACTAAAAAACAACAAAGCTCCTGGGCCAGACCAGATTCATGGAGAAGTACTCAAACTGCTAGACCCAGAACAGATGAAACTGCTGACCAACCTCTTCAACAAGATTTACACAGGCGGACAAATACCAAATGACTGGCTGTTGTCAACATTCATTCCACTTCCCAAAAAGGCAAATGCAACTAAATGCTCTGACCACAGAATAATCAGCTTGATGAGTCATATCCTAAAAGCGTTCCTTAATATCATCCAAGCACGTGTATATAGAAGACTCGACGAGAGAATAAGCGATACACAATTTGGTTTCAGGAAAGGACTCGGCACTCGAGAGGCCTTGTTCTCCATACAGGTCCTGATCCAACGAGCACGAGACGTCAACGCAGACGTCTTTGCATGCTTCATAGATTTCGAAAAGGCCTTTGATAAAGTCCAACATGGTAAACTTATCTCAATCCTACGTGAATCAGGAATCGACGACAGAGACACAGATATAATATCAAAGCTATACCTACAACAAAGAGCCATTGTACAGGTCGAAAACGAAACATCTGAAGAGTTTAATATAAGGAGAGGAGTGCGCCAAGGTTGTATACTGTCGCCTCTTCTATTCAACGTATACTCGGAACATCTATTTAAAGAGGCATTGGAGAACATGGAGGATGGAGTTGTGATAAACGGGGAAATAATAAACAACATAAGATATGCTGATGATACCGTCCTTATAGCAGACACGGCTGAAGGACTTCAGAGACTCATAGACCGTGTAGAGACCGCATGCAACAGATATGGTATGAACATAAACTGTAAGAAGACACACATACTGATTGTCAGTAAAAACACCATTGGAAACTTACAGTTTACCGCCAACAATGTAGCTCTCACAGTAGCCGAGACAGTTACATACCTGGGCTGTACCTTGAATAAGGATTGGGATCACTCTCGAGAAATAAGATGCCGAATCGAGAGAGCAAGAGGTACATTCAACAAGATGCGTAACGTACTGTGCAGTCTATCTCTCAACATCCATACCAGAATAAGAGTTTTAAAATGCTATGTACTCTCAACCCTCCTATACGGGGCAGAAGCGTGGACCCTTACTGATGCCTCATCTAAACGCATAGATGCATTTGAGATGTGGTGCTATCGCCGCATGCTAAGAATCCCATGGATACACCATGTATCAAACGACACAGTACTGCAACGCATCGGTGGACAACTAGAATTCCTACCAAACGTCAAACGCAGAAAACTGGAATACTTTGGGCATATCATGCGAGGTGAAAAATACCACCTTCTTCAACTCATACTACAGGGAAAAATAGAGGGCCGAAGGTCAGCAGGACGCAGACGAATATCATGGCTGCGAAATCTGCGAACATGGACCGGAATGACGTCAACAGCACTATTCAGAGCGGCGGTGAATAGAGTGATTTGGACCAATGTGATAGCCAACATCCACAGAGGATAGGCACTTCAAGAAGAAGATTGTCATGAAAGCAATTACCACTGCCCACGTGGGATATTTGTTTTCTAAACTGGATACTGTCCAACTAAAACGTCATCGTGAAAACACGCATATTTTATAAAACAAAAATACTGTCAAAACAAGTTGTAATCTATACTTTTCACCCATCAACACATTCTTGCGTAAATCTTTTAAATTAACAAGTGTGTTTTGACTTTTCCAAGCCTTTTACTTTATACTATTAATCATCAATCTTATACATTGAACAATCTGAAAGTAATTAGTAAACAATGTAATTATATTAATCTCGAGCAACTCAATTCAATGAAAGCATCTCAAAACAATAACTCTAAGTCAGATTGCCGCCAATTAACCAATTAGAAGCGCCTAGAGAGATGAACTGATGACATATCAAACTACTTTACACATAATTGAAGTTAGAGCGCAATTAACTAATCAAGTTGAACCGTAATTATTACGAGCTTTCGGGAAATGTTACGCGTTTGTTATTGGATTAGAATGTCTTTTGGTAACCGGAATTTTTGTTGTTTGTTGTTGCCTATCAAAATTGGTCCTAATTGACATTTTATTTGAATTTTGTTGCCAAAATGTATTTCCAAAACTAGTTGATGTAGGGTTTTGGTTTCTTTATATTAGACTAATTGAGCTTGTTTTCAGATGACGGATTGCAGTAACGAGCACAAAAACATTTAAAACTCAGTTGTGTTTTGACTGTGACAATTTCCATTTTGTCGGTCACATTTAAAACTAAACTCAGCCTCATCCAAATTTCTCTAGTTTCTGATTGGTCAAAAAAAAGCAGCAGGCTGAAAGCTGCTTTTTTTGACCAATCACAATCTATACCCATTGTGATGGGATTTACGCGTAAATATCAAACATTCTGCATTGTTGACTACTTTGACATTGGTGGTCTACTCTTGCGCAGTCAATTAGACCAATTCACTCTTCAAACCTTAAAAAACGTAAATAATTGTGACATTTTATAGTAATACATGTATTCATAATACAATACTCATCAAACATGACTAATAAAATAACAAATAATTCAAGTTAATAGCTTGACATAAACCAGACAAAATTGGCAACCCTAAAACAACAATCTACAAACTGTAAGACACTTTTTAATGACTAACAAAATAACAATCTTCATATACCAATTAACAGAATTTTGTGAACTAAAATTCTAGTCTCGCTTAATTATGACTAACAGTATCAATCCTAAACAATACCGAGGTTTAATAAGACAAAGTGTCTATTTCCTTGTAATCTCCGTTCCCGTGTGTACGTATGCGGTGTACAGAAATAATCGTTCATTAAACGTGGAGAAAGAAACAAAATGACGAAAACGAAGAAAATGAGATGAAGTGTCCACATCCGGCAATCAGCTAATCCCCAGCGCCTACGTGTGTTATACCACTAGATAGAACAACTAACAATACAGGGGACCACAGATTCGTACAGAAAAGTCTGAAACTTTACAATAATTAAAAAAAAAAAGTGTAATGGAGTGGCCTGTTAGCAAGAATTACTTTCTTCTTAGTATTAAAGAAATCTTGAAAACAGATGGTTAATTTTTTAGCGCCGTCCCTCAAACAATGTCAAATCAAGTCTGACATTGCATAAATCACCGACAACCAAATCGCATTAAGTCAGTAACCCTCGGAACCTTTTTAAAAAGCATTAACCCAAAAATTCATCCCACGCTTTCGAGGTCGTTCTCGCTCGATTCCCCACAAAACCTACCACATTAAAACGAGAACGAGATAGACCCTACCAACACAACATGTGTTCACCACGTTCGAATACAAAATCGGTTTTTAGCAGTGTGCCTCTCCTGTTAAATTAAGAATCGCTTAACTGTATCGCTCAGGCATTTCACTGCACACTGATATTACGTACAAATTTCTCGTTTTTGTTTACCAGAATTGGTCTGAGTGGGCGATAGGTTGTGATTATGGCACTGTCTGTGAACGTTTACGAACCGCTCGTGAAGATTACTGCCTCATTATGTGTGTTCAAAAGAAAATATTCTAAAGTTGTACTACCACAAAATGAAAAATCAAATACATACAATCAGCGAAAGCTTGATTTTTTACTATTGTAATTGTATACTTTAACCATATTCATGACTGGCAGTTCTGGGATCTAATTTTTTTAGTAAAAACTATAAAGTTGATGTATTTAGTATTTAAGAGTGACTGGCTTTTAACATGGCGAAATTGACTGTTCAGAAGCAACTTTGACCTTTCATCCAGATTCTTTTGATAAAGTTTGGTGAAATCACCCATTAGAACCAAAAACAGTGCAATCAAATTGACACTAAAAACAACTAGGAAACAGCCTTATTTACTACTTTGTTCAGTTTTTGAGACATTTGGATTAATAGTTTTTGTGACAGTTTTTCTAACTAAACTAATTGCCACTTAAAACTAACTGGCGTTTAAATTGGACTAAAATAGAAATTAGACAATTTTAATTTAAAGTTAAATACAGAGTATCTGAAAAAAGTTTAAAAATTAAAAATTATTCATGCTAACTAGTCGAATTTTTAAACAATACATCAATAATTATCAAAAATGTACTAACAAACTGAGCTTTTGATACTCTGTATTACTGAAAGCTTCAAAATTTTTTGATTTTTTTTAATAAGGAGAAGTTTGTACTTTGAAACTTTTTGTGTATTCGTATTATTCATTGAGATATCGAAAAAGATATTTGGTACTTTTTTTAAGAATTCGGTGGCTTAGTGAGTTTTTCCCACATTTCATGGTTTTTGATATATAAATCAAAGTTGTTTGTTTAATAGGTCATCCTATATATTTTTCCAAATCGATTACGACTGTGCCCTATTTTTAACACATCAAGAAAGCTGATTATGTTGTTGGACAGGACGCATTAAGCTTGCTCAAAATATGGTAAAAATATACAGGATGTTTTATTTAAAAAATCCAACTATGCTTTACAGTTAGTTTAGTTAGTTAGTTAAACTTTTTTTTTGGTATCGGATAAAAACTGATTTGTTTGTCTTATTTTTAATTTTTAATTAATAATAACCATTTAAAGAACCTAAACTATTTATTGGCATAGGCAATATTTAATTTAAAAAATAAATTTAAAAAACAGAGTTAAACGCATGTTTAAATAAAATGTCATAAATCACTGAATTCGGTATTAAAGGGGTTTCAGAATATGATGCTGAAAAATTTGGACCGGATTTAAAAAAAATGAGGTTGATGATGGTTTTGCAAAGACAAAACGTCGGAATGAAAGACTGATAATGCCATTTTAAAAGTTGCTGTGGAGAAGTGTAATTAGTTTTGGTCTAGGTCCAATATTAACGTCACAAAAAAAATAAAACGTAAAATTCACTTTTTTCAAAATATCTCTAAAATCATCATTACGCAACTTTTCTCTTATTTAACCAAATCTGTATATCTAACTGTTTTTTAAGAATACCATAGTAGCCCTTCTTATCTCTCTTATGTTGACAAAAACTACGCCACTGGATTATACAGTCAAACTGTATAAAGATCAGTTTTTATATTTTCGAACAGAAACATTGAGCCTCTAAATGATCAAATTCAGTAAAGGGTACATTAAGCAAGTAGTACTTTACAATTATTTAAGTACCAACTAGAGCAAATCTCAACATCTTAAGTTGACTTAACCAAACCCTAACAAATCCAATTTGAGTTAGGTAATTTAGATTTTCAAAAAATATAATAAGTTAGCTTTTTTGAGATTAAATATAAAATTATTTATTAAGTCACAAAATGAAACGTTTAATAAGGTACAATTGAAAATTTAAAATTAATATAGAGTTATAATACTGACACGTATTTCCTATCTAACAAATAATATAAAACCTGAGACGTTATTTAGAATCCCAAATTTTGACACCAAGGTTTAAGTTCCTATCTATGGGCAGTTAAAATTTATCGTCATCAACCCATTCGTTCAATGAATACGAAAGAGGGTTTTCAGTTTCAAGAAGGCTATCTAATCTATGCAAAAACACTAAAATCCTTACCTTTCTGCCTACTAACTGGCTTCATTGTTTTTATTCCCATCACGCAGTAGGGCCTCAAAATGTCTATATACATTGACTAGACCTCGACCTTTCGATACACCCTTAAACAAACACACATACACAACATACGGTCACCGAATCGAACGACAATGTTTTTAGTTGGGTTAACTAACTGGAAAACTTAGGAATAGTTGAAAAGACGATCACAGTTATTATAAAATAGTTTCGAAGTCTCAATAATAATAGACATTTTGGCAAAAAGATGATTTTTTGCCGATCCGAAATATGTCCATTCGTTTATGTTGTCACTGTGCGCGCTATTTCTGGAGTAGCTTAAAATAAGTTTCACCATTCATGATGTTTTCGATTCATACGAGTCAGTGCATCCACAGATCGGTCCCGAGGCAACTAAAACTAAAATTTTCTCAACGTTTGCCCTTTGTCAACACTGCGAAAAGGTCACACCGCACAACTTATATGTCAAACGTCACAACACTGGAGCAATTCACTGTTTTTTAGTCGTTGTTCGTGTGGTACCGAGCAGCAGAGTGCCGGCAATTGCACAAAAAGGGTTCAACGGGCACCGGTACTAAGTTCCTTTCGTCCTACTACAAGGTAGTACTACTTAACCTTCGGATAATACAAAAGATGCTGGTACCGAGAATAGATACAAAAGAGCGAGCACCTGCAGAACCGCCGCACTCGGTGTTATGAATTGGTGTATGTTTAGCTTAGGAAACGCGTTCGCTCCCTTCCACTAGGTTTCCAACTTATGAATGAACGGCTAGTCTCGAGACGAGGGGCCATATGACGTCGTAGTACGACTCTTCGAGCGGATTTTGTGCCGTTGCCCAAAGTACCACCTATACGTCTTGATACTGAACCTGACAAGTGGCTTTCTAGAGTCTTTATAATTTTAATAACATGTAAATGCGTCGAGTGGCTTTTTCGATTAGTACCTTAGTACCATATTAAAACCGTTCAAATCACATGGCAAAAGTGTGTGACATGACAATCAGTAATTATAGTGTGGTAGTCATTCAATCAAGAGAAGGTGCTATAATCAATAATTAGCAGAAAAATACAGTCATAAAAAATCAAAATTTGAGATAATTCACTAATCACTAGTTACAACTAAAGTTGGGCTTAAAGTACGACGTGCAAATAAGCTGTAAGTGGACAAATGACTGAGCTGTCAAATTAACCAAATTGTAGCTGTCAAAATTTTGGGTTTTGTTTTTAGCATTTTGCTATGTCCACTACAGGTAATACCATTCATAGGCAAAAAAATAGTATGAAATGGCTAGCTGTGAAAAGAAGCTATTTGTCTGTATTTATTATTGGATAATTTTACTACATCCAGGTACAAGGATGTCCAAATAAAGATGAATAAGTAAAATTGTGTATATCATAAAACCTTTTCTATTGATTAAACAATATAAACTAAAAACCGTTTTTGATGAAAATCTTTACGAATAGTGTGTTCCAAATTGGTTCCTCCCGGTAATGGCTACCGAGTCGGTTAAATAGGGAAGGTTTTGGAGAATTTTGATTTGAAACTATTTTTCGTTTTCCGAAAAATTGGGAAGACGTCAGAGTTTGTACCTTAAACTATTGCTTACAGAAATTTTGGCACCCTTTTACTTAAACCACGATAAAGTATAGTTAGAAAAAATCTTTTGTCATTGGTTTTCCAGATATGGATGATAATTTTGTAACTTCTTATAGACGCCATCTTGGATTTTCGCATTTTTGGAAAACGGTTAAAACATGCCTTTCGATAATGATGGGCGTAAATTCACCGTGACCGGTTATTTACCGATAAGGTAAAGTAAAATTCAGTGTGACAGGAAAATTTACAATTTTACCAGTAAATATACCTATAGGTCTAATTGAAATTTGCTTGAAAGATATCATTTTCCTGTCATTAATTTCATTAAAGTCATATAAAAACTATAAGTAAAATGTTTTTGAGATAAAAAAAATTACGCAAATCTGAAAATATTATTATTTAAACAATTTGTAATTTACATTTAAAAACCAACAATTATTAGTGTCAAAACAACTGCTAAATATATTTATCTCGGAAAACTCCTTTTTCGAAAACTATGTTAAACTGTAATTCTTGCAGATTCTAAGCCAATTTTGATATTTTTTACCTTAGTGACAGTTATTACGGGGTTTTTGAAACATAATTTAGCTAGGTAGTCACGTGACCACTGTCAAAACAACTGTTATAAATCTCGGAAAACTCCTTTTTCGAAAACTGTGTTAAACTGTAATTCTTGCAGATTCTAGGCCAATTTTGATATTTTTTACCTTAGTGACAGTTATTACGGGGTTTTTGAAACATAATTTAGCTAGGTAGTCACGTGACCACTGTCAAAACAACTGTTATAAATCTCGGAAAACTCCTTTTTCGAAAACTGTGTTAAACTGTAATTCTTGCAGATTATAGGCAAATTTTGACAGTTTTTACCATAGTGACAGTTATCACGGGGTTTTTGAAAGATAATTTAGCTAGGTAGTCACGTGACCACTGTCATAAATCTCCGAAACACGTTTTGTATCCAATACTGCAAGAAAACTTTTCTAAATCCTGATTTTTGCAAATTTTGAGCATAGTTTGACAGTCACAGACAAAATTCCATTTCCATTCCAGTTGATCTTTTCCATTTCAATATTTCGACGTTCTTTTCATATCTTGGAAAGCTTATTTTAATTTTCTTATTTTAATTGTCATATTTACATAAAAACAAACAATTTATTTCATTGGTGATCTGAAATTTATATTGGTTTCATGGAAACCAAATTAATGAAAATTTTGCTCTTTTAGGTATACTTTTTATACTCAGGACGGTTCTTCCGTAACAACTCTCTTCGTAACAAACCTACTAGATCATTTTCAATTTATTATTATTCACATTTTTACTTTACTCTTCATGTTTCTGTTATAATTCAATTCCTTTTACTAATATACTATTGTGATACAAAGTTTTGCTTATTTTTTCATTTTAATTTTGAAAGTCTTAATAGACATTATCTGTCCTACCCTAAAATATTATCTAGAAAATTTTCAAAAGAATTTCTTCAGCAGAAAATATTCCTCCTATTAAGCGATGACGGTTTAAGATTAAATTTGTACAACACCAGATTAAGGCTAAAACAGGACCCTTCTGTACTATAGATAGGCGAAGAATTTGCAAAAGTAGCAGCTTAATTTGACTTAATGAGTCCCTTCATTAAGACCTGACGTTTGCAAAATGTAATCGCTTCTGATGGGTTACCCTAAGAAATTTGGTGGGATACTTGAATGAATAAATTTATTATATTTAAAATTGATTGGGAAATGCGGCGGATGTTTTGAAAATGTTGCAAATGTATTAATTACCACGTTTTTAATCAGTCCAGTTTTTACTAAGCGGATATCCATATCCTTCAGAAATGCAACAGTCAATTAAATTGCATTTATTCGAAAAATATTATTTTTTTACTGTGTAGCCAAATGATTAGGGTTGTAAAGACCTTTTTACTATGGTTGTTTGAAGTAATAAAGCAACTTAACCATCTCGGAATTCTTCCGACCATATCAGGTAATATTTACCATATTGCCTCCTACCTTCGAACCTTCGGTATATACAGTAATGTGGTTGTGTCGTCACTTAGCGTTTACATTAGGGGGTGCAAGACAACCGGCCGGAAGTGGAACAGCAGCCACCCTCGCTGGTTCTTCGCCGGAAGTTGTCCGGGACCTCGATCGAGACTACCTCAGGGTTTTTTTGTTAGGATTCAGGTCAACGAATCTTTGTTTAGTCCAAAAAATAGCAATCATGAATTGTATTTTTTTGATGTTTTACACTGTATAATTACGTTCCAGACTAAATAGCAGTACAATAAGCACGATTATGCTAAACTGCCAGTTGCTCAAAAATTGTTATAATTGTCTAATTAACCACACCGGATGTTTTGCAAGATTCAAGGTTATGTTGAAATATTGGAACAACTACCATAAAGGTTTTAATCACAATTTGAAAATCCCTAACGTCATCGTGTGTGGCAAATCATTTGACGTTATTTTACCTAAATTATTGTAAAGTCTCAGTTTTGTTACAACACTTTTAAATTAAATACCTGACCGTAATAGGCCTTGCTTCGTCTAATATTAGCAAAGTAAATATGAAGTTGCCTCTGCAAACAGGATGTTGGTCTATTAAATCTCGTCGCCCATCAAAATGACGATCATGAATTAGTTTTTTTTTCAGTTCGTTCGTTATACACGGTCTTCCTTATAGACAAAAGCCACAACACGAATTATAATAATCTAAATTCAGTGCGTGAAAATACATCTCATTCTAATTTAAATGTTTCTGTATAATACGTTTAGTCCATGACAACTCGAAGCTGAATTAGTTGGCAACACTGTACAGAAAAATATTTTTGTATTTTACTCTTTATTTGATGAACAAGCAGTATTTGCACCTCGATGATTATTAAACACTAATTATCACTATGACTTGTAATCTTCAATACAACGTTTCTTGTAGTATTTTCCTCTTTGTTGCTTTAATTGAATTTGTTATCAAACAGAGTCTTAATTTTCCTTGACAACAACTGACTATTGACAACGATTGAAATTTTTACCGTTCCAACTATTTTTAAAGGTCACGTGGTAGTTTTGACAGCTGTCCATTAGCCTTTACAGTCTTGCAAACTCACAAATGACAACTTGAAGAAGAACGAAGAACGATATTAAGTGAAACACGTAAAATGAATAAATCATGGCAAGAAGTCAAAATGCTTGCCAGAAATAGAGTGCGATAAAGAAACTTTGTTGAGGCCCTATGTTCCGCCATGGAATGATAGGAATATTGATTGATTGAAGCTCAGAATTGCCTTCTCAACATCACGTGACGTGTAGTTTACAATTTCAGCTTTTACTACTGCTTAAATTTAATTTAGCAAATTTTCACAGTTTAAACTATTTTTTATGGTCACGTTACTGATTTTGACAGATGTCAGGCGCCTTTACAGTGTTGCAAGCTCAAAAATTTGATTATCAAAGTCACGTGACATGTCTCTTACAATTTCAACTGTTTAAATTTAGTTGACCAAATTTTCAAGAATTGAACAATATTTCAATTTTTCAAAAGTCACGTGTTTGATTTTGATAGGTGTCAACTGGCCTTTACAGTGTTGCAAGCTCAGAATGTTTTTTTTACAACAATCGAAATTACATTCAGCGTGTGGCTCGTCAGGAATATAGACAATAAAACTAAAACCCTATATTTGTCGAATAGTAAGTATATAAAAATAACTAAATACAACCGCAAAAAAAAAGTATAATACGGAATAGTATAATAGGAGTATAATTGAAATCAGATAATACGGATTTTTCGATTGAGCAAATACCGGGTGTTTAATTTAAAATAATCAAAACATGTATCAAAACTTTGACAATGTTGACAAAGATATCAGATTCAAGAAAAACCTGCCAGATCAAATTTAACAGAGTTAGGTATTGAGTAAAATATAAACAATCATCCTGTACATTAAAAATAATTCTCGGAGTTATTCTACTTATTAGTATATCAACACTTCCTCGCAAACTCGGTTTTTTGATCTGCATAAACTTTTGATTTTAAATATCCCCAAAAAAAAAATTCAATGGGGGTTAGGTCGGGGCATTCTATTTGAAAAAGTCAAGTTTGACATTATAACTATTACGTTGATTTCCCTGTATATGCCAATTCTACGTCAAAAATGACCAAAGAAAAATAATAAATTATTGGAAAAAATATTCCTTGATTTTTAAACAAATTTATTCCATAGTATAATTTGATTCACTGTTTTGGTAATTAATCTGGTTTCTACTACACTTTCCCATTTAAATATTTTTTGGGTTTGTCTGTTCTTTCTGATAATTCCTCCTCAGAATTTTCAACTATGCCATCTGTCAACTTTTCATAAATTACTAACAATCTTGGAGTTTTGAGATTATAATAAAACTACTACCTACCCTTAATTTACGAGCCGGTTAAACCTTGATTGAATAACATGAAAGAAGTCATTAGCTCCATTACTAAATATTACACAGAAATCTTGCAGGAGCTAAGAAGAAACAACAAGACCGGATGCGGGATCCGTGCATTGAAAAGGAAGCTGCGTTGCCGTTAATATGGCCCAATTAGCTCTTTCGTTCATGGTTCTGCATGGGTCAATGGATGTCGACCGTATACATACACTAACCGAAATCAACACCCATTGATATCGTATGATACATCATTTTAGATTTGAAAATAAAAATGTGAGTTTTAATTGTCGGTATCAATTCCTATTTGCTCGTTTTCCTTATTAATCTTCCTAGAGTCTATAAAAAGTGTTTAGCTAATTTGTGATTAGTAGTTGCGGTTTAAAAGCCTTATTTTTAATCGCAAAAATTGCAGCAGTGTGTTTTAATAAATTAACATTTTAATGAGATCAAAAATTATTAGTATCCTTCCTCAATCTGCATACTAACCGGATGTAATTCTGATAGGGCAAAAACTTACCAATTATAGGAAAAACGGACTTGCTTTTATTGGCAAAAATATTTGTATTAAAATATACTGTTAAAAGCCACTAAAATTAGTCGTTTGTGGGTATTGTCTGTCTCTAATATCTTCTTTCTTGCACAAGTGTAAAATAAGGAAAATAGTTCAATAGTTTTAGTGATCAGTGTCATTTTCAATTACACAATTTTCCTACTATTACAAGTCTGAATGAACACTACCAAAAAGCTGTTCGAAAACCACAAAAAACAACATTTGCAAACTTCATACAGTTTTCATGAAAACTACACAAATTTAGCGATAAAATTATGAACAATCTGCAGCAGGAAAGCTCAAATTTTTTGAATGATTAGATTCTCAGACTATTCATCTCCTCTTCTTTGATTAAATCAGTTGAATTAATTCACTCTTAAGTCCTTATGAACATAAGAAACCTGTCGGTAACAATAAAACCACGACTTATCCACATCGAGCAAAAACGACCGAGATCGATCGGAAGTGAATCGTCAACGAAGGAAATCAGAAGGAAGTTTTTGTACGAATTAATTGTGTTTTTATGTTAAAGTACTGTTAGGCGGAGTAATATTCATTTATCAATCGATGGACTCAACTTATTAAAACTAGATAAACCTGTTGCTTTATATAAGATGGTCAGGATGTTGTTCATTAAAATTACGCCGGCTCGAGCTTTATTACCTTCGTTTCCTTTTTGTCCGTCTTTTGAAAGATTTGCTATGCTGCCGGTCAGTCAATGAATTTCTGTTTTGTCTGGACGTCTGGGTAAAATGTCATGTTAACATGCATTTATGTCGATAATTTACCGTCTAGAAGTTTGATTAAAGAAGTCATCCACATTCCTAAACGAAAAATTCTTTCCTCTTTCCGCTGAATCGTAAATTACCTTGCGTGATCTTATTTAAACCATTCCAGTTACCATTTTAAGGACTCTTTCGATGCAATTCAAGCTCGCATTAAACTCCGAATGGAAACCACCGATCAATCATCCTCAAACAATAACCTAAACCAACACCGAGTTAAATATAATTAATGAATATTATTTTAATTATCCTCACAAAGCGTACAAATCAAAGGTGACAAATTGATGAGACCGGGAGCTCCACGGTCAGACCTGGGGCACCGTTTCACGGTGCGATGAGCACGCTGGTTGGCAGGATTAACGATCGTCTTATGTTAATTTTCGCCAGTGAAACAATGGAACAGAAAATGGGAGTAATCGTCATCTTTTTTTTATATATTATGTTTAGATCGTCTATTGTCTTTTCTTTGCAAAACACTGAAATGGTACCGGTGTGGAAAATCATCACAAATTTAATTACAGGAGACATTTACAAAAACCCACATGTTTGCACGTACAGACATTTTAAATTAAATTGGCTATCGTATTTAAAAAAAATGGATTGTTACCCTAAATTGGGACAGACGCAATATTAGCGAACCCAAACCCAACCTAAAAATTACACACACAAAATATACTACAAGATTCGTCTTATGTAATTTTTTGTTTTTGACCTACGACCCACCGTTGATAAAGTGTATTTTTTGCTAATTGTCCTTATGTAATCCAGAAAGTCATTAGAACGAAAATAAGAACCGCTAAGAATGAGTGGCTGAAACAACAGTGTGAAGAACTAGAACAACTACAAAGAATACACGATGACTTCAACCTATACAGAAAGATAAAAGAGACGGCAGGAGTAGAAGGAGAAGAAGGAGTCTATTCTCTAATGTAGAAAACGATCAGGGAGAATTAGCGCAAGATGATCAACAGCGTAAAATCATATGGGAAAACTATCTTAGCAACCTTTGTTGAAAATGTAGACGACAAAGACCTCTCGGGACCTCACATCACAAAAGAGGAAATTATAAGAGCGATCAATACATCTAAAGATAGAAAAGCTATTGGCCCAGACCGCAATGACCCCATAGCTGTAGAGTTGCTCAAACTATTGGACGACAAAAGCATCACAGATCAGAGGACCACAGACTAATCAGCCTCATGAGTCACACACTGAAGATATTCCTTAAGATTATCCACGACAGAATATCACTAAAGTGCGAAAGAAACATCGGGTCCACACAATTTGGATTCAGACGAGGTTTAGGCACAAGAGAAGTCAGCTTTGGTAACGAAGAAGAAGTTGGTCTGAAGTCAGAGTTGGTAACAATCTCACAGCAGCAAGACCATTTTGTAGAGAGGTCAGACAAGGGTGTGTTCTCTCCCGACTTCTCTTCAATTTATATTCTGAAGCCATCTTTCAGGAAGCCCTACAAGAAAGCAACGTGGGCGTTAAGGTGAATGGTGTATGGGTCAACAATATTCGTTATGCGGACGACACAGTTCTAATTGCAGATAACATGCAGAATTTGCGGGATATGCTTGGGACTGTCGGGGAATGCAGTAAGAACATGGGCCTCAATATCAACACCAAGAAGACTAAATTCATGATAATTACTCGAAAGCCACAAGAGTTTCAAAACTTAAGCCTAGCATATGAAAATCAACCAATAGAGCGAGTAAATAAATTGAAATATCTAGAAACGTGGCTGTGTGAAAACTGGAAATCAGACACAGAAATCAGATGCCGGATTGAAAATGCCCGTAGTGCGTTCATTCGAAATTCAAAAAAGTGCTCACCAATACCGATTTCGATTTTGGCTTGAGAATTAGATTTGTCAAATGCTATGTCTGGACAGTGTTGCTTTATGGCATGGACGGATGGACACTGAAGGTGAGCACTATGAACAAGCTGTAAGCATTTGATATGTGGATCTATAGGCGTATACTGAAGATTCCATTGACCAACTAGGAGGTCTTGAGAATAATCAATAAAGACCGCGAACTGTTAGACACCATTAAACGTGGAAAAACAGCATACCTGGGCCACGTAATATGCAACGAGAGGTACCAACCAATTCCTGCAATTGATAATTGAGGGAAAGAGAGGAATCGGCAGGAAAAAGATGTCATGGCTCCACAACGTTAGGCAGTGGATACGACTGAGGACAATGCAAGAACTAATGCATACCATACGTAATAAGGAAGAATGGACAAATGTGATCCCACACATCACACAATGGGCACGCAGCAGAAGAAGAAGAAGTCCTTATGTAATGTAGTCGTAGGTAAACCACTTTTTCTTCTAAATATAGTACATAAACATAACTAGAAAAATCGACGTTTAAAAAACACTCAATTTAGGATTCAAATACGTCCCTGTATTGTTTTCTCAAATTACTATCAGACGCGGTACATCCAAAAGCCCATTGTTAAATTGTTCGATGCCGACTGAATCGTAATACACGTTAGTGGGTTCCAGGAACCTTAAATTATTTAAATGATCATTTTACGTACGGCACAACCAAGTAGACAACCCAAAATTCACTGAAACACTTTTTTTTAAACTGTTTGATGACTCATTTTACATGTGGTCGAAACGATAATTGAGCGAGAAATGACTAATTTTTTGTCAAAATTACATTCGTTTGCATAAATCGTGCGAAGAGTGTAACAGAAGGACAGTGGGTCCGGTTCTGGGCTTATTAAACCATCAGAAACGGCGAAAACAATTATTCGTCGTTAATAATGTTGTCCATTCCAAGGTGGAAGGGACCTCTCCACGAAACGGAACCACGCTCGGCTGCTCCTGGTCTGTTCTGGGTGCGCCTTTGACCCCGACGGGGCTCACTGGGAACCGTTTTAGTGGCTATTTGTCTGAACTCAAAATAAACCATGTTGATAACGAACTTTTGTTTTTAAATAGGTTGGACAATGTTTTATTGAATGTAAAAGCGGAATCTGATAAACATTTTACATCAAATATGCCTAGAATTTGAAAAAATTTATTCCCTTATTTAAAAAATTATAAGAATGGTTTCATGTATGGATGGATCACTTCAAACAAAATGGTGAACAAGCATGCCAAATTTCATATGAGTTTTCTTTGTTTAGGAATTAAAATAAAAAGCCTGTTTTTTTGGAGCACATATTTAGGGTTTGTTAGCAGCACTTTTCAACCATAGTTTATATGACACTGACGTAAGGTATTCTACAATCAATTTAGACCACCCTGTATGGCTTTCCTCGGTCTATTTCACTTGGCTTTATCTCATTTCTTACAGATTGTAGTGAATACAGTCGAAACCGCAGAAAACGGTTCCGCAACACATTAGAGCCGCTAATAAACTCACCGCGTATAAATAATGCGTTCAGCTAGCGAACTAAAGAGCGCTTTTCTCCAAAGAAAAATAGCAACCAACGCAGGTGCGATATTTGCAATGCAAATACGGCTACTGGCTACGATGCTGCCGACTTCTTTTGCCCCGACTGCTTGTTGTTGACTTTCCACCGGGGCTTTAAATACTCGCTTTTTTCCCTCTTTAATGAATCGCTTAAATTCTAGCGTAATCATTGCGTCAGATGAAATTACCTTAAGAAAAATACAGCTGACAGGAAAATTATTGACAACGATGGTACTGCGCTTGGTCGATTTGGTTTACGGCCCAATTACGGCTACCTAATGGGAAATTATAGTAATGGTAGTGTAATTCTTCTGGACTACGTAGGATTAAGATTTCATAAGAATTTTAATGTCGGCCGCATGACATTGTTCATTTCAGTTGTCAAGTCAGTGAACTTTGCCTTTTTTTTGTTTGACTGAATAACGTGTCATTTTCTGTTACTGTCCCAAACAATATCAAAACCTTGACTGTTGTATTTATAAAGAGTTGAAAACAATAGAAAAAACACACTTTCAAGTTGTCAATAATTTTCAATAAACATCCTGTGAGTGAAGCAGTTACGCAATATGAAATTATTAGCTAAAAGCGTTATTGCAATTCTCAATTTGGAAAGAAAACTTAAATTATATATGATGGTCGAACAAAAATCCGATGGTGTCAATAAGCTTATATGGATGTGACAAAGCTGGAAACACGAATTTTTTTAGATGTATTCTTTGTGGTCGCAACTGAATAAAATTATTGTTTCAGACTTCATCAATCATTAGATGCAACTATCATCTGTATTTGGCCACCCAGTGCAATATACAGTTTTAAATATTGTCAGAAAACCTTCACAGAAAATTTTTAAATTTGTAGATTTATTAAACATAGTGTTTTGTAGCACTTTTAGTATTCAACATACAGGATGAAATTGCAAAACCACTTTTAACCAAACATTTTTTCGGTAGAATCCACCAGTCGAGAGAACCTTCTAAAAAATGCCAGACGCCTCTACAAAAGTCGTAATCCAAACCAAGTGCTTTACTATCTGCTTTGACAGTCCCTAACTTAATTCCATGACAGCTACAGGGTGGACTTTTTTTTACTAAAATATATCTAAAACAATTGTTTATTTAAGCGCCCTGTATAGCTCTGCCGGAAAAATGTGTGGTGGTAGCGCCAGGCGGAGAAACGTCAAAGTGAAACCAAGTGCAAGCTTTTAAAAAGTCACTATCTGCTTTGACGCCCCTAATTTTAGTTCCATGACAGCTACAGGGTGGATTTTTTTACTAAAATGCAGCAAAAACCATTGTTTATTTAACCGCCCTGTATAGTTTTACCGCAAAAATGTGTCGTGGCAGCGCCAGGCGGAGAAGCGTCAAAGTGAAATCAAGCCAAAGTTCATAAAAGCATTACCTGCTTTGACAGTTCGTAATTTTGGTTCCATGACAGCTATGGGGTGGCTTTTTTTACTAAAATGTAGCTAAAATAGTTGTTTATTTAATCACCTTGTACAGTTTTACTAGAAAAATTTGTGATGGCAACGCCAGGCGGAGAAACGTCAAAGTGAAACCAAGTGCAAGCTTAAAAAGTCACTGTCTGTTTTGACAGCCCCTAACTTTAGTTCCATGACAGCTACAGGGTGGATTTTTTTACTAAAATGTAGCTACAATTTAAAACTAGACTTGTTTTAAATTGTCAGAGACCTATAGAATCATTTTGAAGGTGCCAGAGATCTTTAAATAATACTGCAAGCCTTTCCAGAAATTGTCAAAGACTTCTACAACTGTCTTAAACCTTCCAAGAATTGTTTAAAATTACTAGAAGCTCCTAAATACGACTGAAAAGCTTCTAAAAATTGCCAGAAGCCACTACAAGTGTTATACACCTTCTAAAATGTGTTTAATTTTTTATATAATTTATATATTTTCTAATTATTTGTCAAAAAAATATCAATTATTTGGCAACAGCGCTCAGTGTTACCAACGAAAACTTTTGACATTCATGACATCATCTTCATTTAATTTGACTTTCCGTATATAAACTTGAAAACCAATTTATACATTCTTGATCGAACTGATAAAGGGTCAGGGTAGTTCTATGATCCTTCACAATAATAATAATAATAAACCAGCCAATGAATGAATATTCATTAGTCTCTTTTGCATTATATGTAGATTTGATGATTAGCATAAAGCCATTATACGCCACTTGTGGACAGTATTTTATTCCGATATGGCCAACAGACAGTACGCACTTAACCATTTATTTCGTCTTTTCTTTTTATTATTACCGGATTATTTTGGGGGTATTGAATCGAACAGGTGGTCCGCAAGCCTGAGGTGAAAACAAAAAATGACGCACAGAAGGTATAATTTGCCAGAGCAATAAATAAACAAAAAAAAGTTACACACGCAAACGTAATTATAAGTAGAGAAATAAATAAAACTACACAAGTCGTAAACGCACTTGCTCTTACATATTTTATTATTATTATAGGTCTTGTCTTTGCGAAAAATTACGATTACAAGTCGTCTCGGTTTAGAATTAAGTAGTTATCAACGATTCGAATGCAAAAAGACGGCAAATCCTAATAAGAAAAAGACCGACTGTGAGTTTATCGCGTTTTATGTTAGCTATAATTATTGTTATGGAAAATAGTTACATGAAAGTCTTTAACTACTTAGCCGGAGCAGCAAGAGACCTTCTCGACTTACGTCGTCACGATATACTAACTCATTTTTACTGAATTCCTGCAAGTCTCATGTAGGATTCCATTTCAGTTAACGAGTTCTTTGGAAATTACAATTGGCGTTAACTGCATTAGACGTTTACTGAAAACGATAATTAGTAAATTTCTGTGAAAAACTTGATTATACAGTGTTGAACAGATTTTTTTCATTTTTCAATGTTGGCACAAGAAGTACATGTTTATTGGCTTAACAGAACTGGGGATTTTTCTTTACGCGCAAATAAAGTGAAAATTACCTACGACCTCAGTGTAAATAGCTAATTACGTAATAAATCTCTTTACGCACAGTTGTAAATAAATTTTGTTTCAATATCTTGCTTTATCAGAGTATATTAAATGAAGATCTTCTAGAATATTATCTGCAATAGCAATTAATACAGAATGAAATTTGAGTGGTTTATGTTATGATATGACAGTGACATTAATTGTCAAATAGGTAATTTGATTAATGCTACCAACTTAATAATAATAACAAACTCTAGTAAAACGCTTATGTTTTGTTTCTGATAAATCTCTTAAAGTATATCATTTGTGCGTAAAACGTTGTACGAAACCACGGGCCGAAAGAGAAAGATTACACGTCGTGCTTCTAAATTCGGCCGCGGCGTAATCTTCTTCTTTCAGCCCTCTACGCGTAAATAACTATTAAGAGGAAAATGCTTAAAAGACTTATTTTTTGTTAAACATCTAATTACTAAAGTTTCCCATGTAACGAATCTCCACGTTAACAAGGGTGTTTATTAACATGTTTCCTGGTTTAGATTAAAACTAATAAAACCCTTCTGGCCATGTAACAAGTTTAAATTGGGAATATGATGTTATCGTGCGCTTAAAACCGTTCAAAACTCATCAATTCATTATCATTCCTTAAATAACTCTGCCACTTAATTTAAGGGGGAGCCGCGTCAAAAAATAGGGGTAGGTCGTATCTTTGATGTTTTCACATAGAGTAATTGCGAGGGAGAGACTTCAACCGGAACAAACAGGTGGACAACAAAGTGTGGGAAAAAAAGTTTTGCAGGTGGGGAAGGTTGGAGGAAGTTGGCGTTTTTGGGAAAAATATTGCGTTTAGTCGGGACGGTTGAAAATTACTAACTTGTGGTTGGTTGTTGTGTATATGAAACTTGATACTCGGTGAACACAATCTACAATATCTTCGGTAATATTTCAGCTGATTATTGTGGTTACCATGCGATCAGCATCGAAATTAAAGTGTTTTCGTTTGACATAAAAACCGACTTAACGGGAATGTATGCCCCAAGAATGGCATAAAACAGCCCAAGCATTTAGTTGTTCATGACAGTGTAATTATTATTTCCATTATTAAGCAACATTATATAATTTTAACACTTCTCAGATTCTTCGATATCTTCGTGGCGGTCATCATCATACACACGTCCCGTGACATTTGAAACATAATTAGAAAACTAATAACTGTTAAGTGGCTTTTTTCAGCTTTAAAAATGCATTGCATAACGGTTTCGGTGTGGTTGTAATGTGTACGCCTCGGGACAATGTAAACTGGCAAATTCCTAAAGTTACTTTTTAATCTGAAAATACTTAAGTTTAATTAGCAGTTTAATGTTCGGTAAAGTGCAAAAAAGTTGCTTTAATAACTGAAAACATATGTGCAATCATTAGTTAAGTTACAGACAACAAAATTGTTCTGACAATGGTCTATTAGGGAGCCAGCTTCAAAAACTCAGGAAAAAGTCGGCTTTAAAGAAGGAATTATTTATGATGCTGCTACCAGAAGAAAAAGTCAACAAAACATGTTGTACGCTCATCCCTACAGGATCTGTACTCTTCCTGTTTTTCTCAGCTTAAGGTGACAGTGTTTTGAGAGGAAACCTGTGAGTAAATGTGGGTTTCTTTTGCTCAATGCTACAAATTGTTATCGCTTTTCCTCGTTGTAACTTCCAAGCAGTTGGAGTACTCCAAATTGCTACGATTCTCCCAAAGCTTGACTCTTATTCTTCTTCTATGTGAGCTAGTATTTCTAGGTGTAACCCCCAAATCATAGAATGGTTCTGTAAAAGGAGTTCTGGCACCCTTTTTACATCTGAATCCTGAAACCCATCCATGCAAGGTGATGACATTTCTATAAGTGTATGAATTGAGTCCATTTTTCAATAGCAGAGTATTTGGTTAGACCTGTTTTTTCCAGGTCTGTAAATGATGATGATGGTCCTCTCTTCTTTGTCGCCTAACTTAGTGAGGAACGTGCTCTCAAAGTTATATTTCTTGATGAGTTAATGTATCGGATACGTCAGTTTGTTTGTGTTTTTCAGTACTTGCTTTGCTTTTATTCCACCAAGCAACTGCCTCGTATGTGATATGGTCAAGTCATGACGGTATACACCCATCTCAAAATGCTTGAGTTTGTCCCGTTAGACTTCTACATACCATGAAGACTTTTGCTGCTTTAAATGCTTACTAACATTCTTTGAAGGTTTGAAACTTGTCACCCATCACTGTTACATTTTTTAAAATAATTTTCGGCTCAACAGAATAGCTACTATTTTATTTCTTAGAAGAAAACGTTTTTCATTCACTCTTTATCTGATTTACCTCATTTCAAACCATTATAATTGTTTTTAAAAAATATATTTGCATAGTGACTAATAATTTATTGAAATAAACTGCCTCGATAAATACAGCTCAACATATAAAATTAAAATTTATTTGGATTCCACTGCACAAAATAATGAATATGCAAACAGCTTTCCGAAACAATGCCAAGTTTATCGATGGGAACGATCTATAAAACACTTTAACTCTTCAAGAAAGTCTGACGGGGAGGCCACCTTTACCACATTCGCTAAATAAATGGAGTTTTGTTTCCAGTCGGACAAACTGATTTCTGAATACTTTACAGAATCGCATAAAGTCAACAGAATGCACACTAAAGTTTAATAAAATTTTAATGAGTTATATGTTGGAAAGTTTTCGAATAACTCTAATTTATGGACGTCCTGGACACTCGAACGTAATTGAAGTTTCACGCATCATTTAACTACGATATTATGACGATGATGCTCCCTGGACGCACGTGTGTGTTTCTAATTTTCTGTATTTTTCAAGTGTGTGGGAAATAACGAATAATGCCGCGAACAAAGGCAGGTGCAAATCGGTTTGTCCGTTAATCGTAAGGCATTTCCCCAGTTAATGGGTTCGTTAATTTCTGAGAAAAAATTAGGTTTGCATGGTTCACTGCTGAAAATTTAATAAACATATTAATTGTTTTACTGTCTTTGTATACGATTAACTAAAGTCTAATCTCATAATGTAGGGTTAGGTTAGTCCCAAAAAAAGTAAACTTTAGAAAAAAATTAAAAAAATGTAGGTTTAGTTAAATTTTTAACAAAACTGCCCATAACACAAAAAAAATTAAAATTTTTACCACTTTAGAAAAGTGTCTAAAATATTATAGGTTAGGTTAGTGCCCAAAAAAAAAAAATGTTGGAAAAATGTAAAAAAAATTGGGTTAGGTCAGTGTCCTAAAATGTTAAAATTTTGAACAAAAATGTTCAAAACCCCTAAATATTAAAGTTTTTACCACTCTAGAACAGTGTCTAAAAAATTATAGGTTAGGTAATTGTCCAAAAAAATAAATTTGTGGAAAATGTTCGAAAAATTTAGGTTTAGGTTAAATGTTCAAATTTTGAAAAAAATGTCTAGGACACTAAACAAAATGACATTTTTTTAACACTTTAGATACTGTAGAAAAGTGTCTAAAAATTATAGGTTAGGTTAGGTTAGTGTCAAAAAAAAGTAAATTTTTAGAAAAAATTCAAAAAATGTAGGGTTACGTCAGTATTAGTTAAAAAAAAATTTTGAACAAACTGCCCATAACACAAGAAAAATAAAATTTTCACCACTTTAGAAAAGTGTCTAAAATATTTATAGGTTAGGTTAGTGCCCAAAAAAAAAAAAAGTTTAAGAAAATTTAAAAAAAAAATAGGGTTAAGTCAGTGTCCTAAAATGCTAAAATTTTAGTACAAAAATTTGTGGAAAATGTTCGAAAAATTTAGGTTTAGGTTAAATGTTCAAATTTTGAAAAAAAATGTCTAGGACACTAGACAAAATGACATTTTTTTAACACTTTAGATACTGTAGAAAAGTGTCTAAAAATTATAGGTTAGGTTAGGTTAGGTTAGTGTCCAAAAAAAGTAAATTTTTAGAAAAAAATCAAAAAATGTAGGGTTACGTCAGTATTAGTTAAAAACAAATTTTGAACAAACTGCCCATAACAAAAAAAAATAAAATTTCACCACTTTAGAAAAGTGTCTAAAATATTTATAGGTTAGGTTAGTGCCCAAAAAAAAAGAAGTTTGGAAAAATTAAAAAAAAAAAATTAGGTTTAAGTCAGTGTCCTAAAATGCTAAAATTTTAGTACAAAAATGTTCAGAACCCTAAAAAATTCAAATTGTTCCACTCTAGAACAGTGTCTAAAAAATTATAGGTTAGGTTATTGTGCAAAAAAATGAATTTGTAGAAAATGTTTGAACATTTTAGGGTTAGGTGAAACGTTCAAATTTTGTACAAAACTGTCTAGGACACTAAACAAAATGATATTTTTTAACACTTTAGATACTCTAGAAAAGTGTCTAAAAATTATAGGTTAGGTTAGTGTCCAAAAAAAGTAAATTATCAGAAAAAATTCAAAAAATGTAGTGTTACGTCAGTGTTAGTTACAAACAAATTATGAACAAACTGCCCATAACACAAATAAAAATGAAAATTTTTCCCACTAGAAAAGTATCTAAAATATTATAGGTTAGGTTGGTGCCCAGAAAAAAAAAATTTTGGCAAAACGTAAAAAAAAAAATAGGGTTAGGTCAGTGTCAAAATTTCAGGACAAAAATTCTTCCATTCTAAAATTTCAGGACAAAATTTTTACCATTCTAGAACCGTGTCTAAAAAATTATAGGTTAGGTTATTGTCCAAAAAAATTAATTGGTAGAAAATGCTCAAATTTTGAACAAAACTGTCTAGGACACTAAACAAACTGACATTTTTTAACACTTTACATACTCTAGAAAAGTGTCTAAAAATTATAGGTTAGGTTAGTGTCCACAAAAATGTTGGTAAAAAGGGAGTGAGGGTCACATCCCAATATTTTTATGGTTAGGTCAGTGTCCTAAAATGTTTCCAAATTTTTGGACAAAAGTATTCAGGACACTCAAAAAAATGTATTCCATAAAAAGTGAGACAATTTCTTGAGATTATAGTGACGCTAAAATGGTACAGGTCAAGTGGAAGGTGGAGCAATCTGACAAAACCGCTTAACAAAATACATAAATACGAACCGATAAATAGCATCAGGTAAACTTTTTCTCCCTCTTCCTCGTATGCGTCTAAATTTGATTTTTTTTTCCGCAGTGGGTGAATTTCCGTTTATTGGGTTACCACCCCATAATATGTACTTTTAAAGTAAATATTTTGGTTTCTAAAGAAAGATTCCCAAATACCCACTTCCGACAATTAAGATGGTTTTTCCAATATTCCAACACTAAATCAGAAAAGTGAGAATAGAAATTCCAAGCAGCTAATCATCCCGGAGGCAATTTTAATAATCCTTGGATGATACTCGGAGCGTGCAATTCAAACAAGCATCGGTGCGAGAGGGTTGAAAGCAATAAAACACCCGGGGATAGTTACCCTCGACGCAGATCTTAACACGTGGAACGTCGACAAAAAGTGTCGTTGAGGACCCGGCGCCAAAATTAATTAACATCTCTCCATCTCCTCAGAGAATAATCGACTTTGTGCAACCACCAAAGGAGCATCCGGGCAAGGATTTAATCGACTCAATAGAAACTTTAATTATTTTCAATCTCCCTTAATCCTCGATGTCAATCAAATCGTATCGAATAGGTCGGTAAAAACCATTGAAACGTTACAGGTATTTGTCACAAAAATTTTCGAAGAATATTATACTACGGCTCTCAAATATTGACCGTGTGTCAACATTTATACGTTAAATATGAAGTGTTAACTCGTACAAGATTGCTCGAAAACTTAAGAGTATTTATCTGTGTACATATATATTATGTGTTCGTCATTATGTGAAATGTTTAGCCTTCGGTCGTTTGGACAAATAGTATATTGGTATCTTACGAATGCACACTTCAAATAGGTACCGGCCTTATTTTTGTTTGTTGAAAGCACGAGACATTTTAAGACTTTTTAATACTTAAACACACAAATTTGTGTCATATTGTGTGATGTAAATTTGAGTAAAAAAAATGTGATATTAACTTCCGTTTTACATACCAAATTTATTTTACTAGTTTTTACCAAACTTTAAAAGATTATTTTAGTAGTTTTAGCATCTGTTCATTGAACCTAAGTGTCACAGTCATCATACCAAGAATTTGAAAAAGTACCAAACTTTCCAATCGAACTAAGCAACCATACGTGCATCGATCTGGCAACGCGAGTTTACCTAACATTAGTTTATAACAATGCAAAAATCCACCTCGATACCTAGTGTACCTTGAAATGACGCATTGTGTCATTTCTTATTTCTTTAGCATAACAGCGGCGCTTCCTTCGATTGTCGATTCGTTTTGCATCGGGCCGCGCCAATCAGATTTTCTAACTCTTTATTCGGACAAAAAATGCCCGGTTTCTTGTTTTTTTTTATGGTGTAGCAGACTCGGATTTTTTAGATTAACTTATATTGTTCTGTTTTCGAGTTGGAAGTCAACGAATTCCAGGTTAATACGCTTTCTAATTCTCAAAGGTAAAAAGCAAGAATAAAGTTAAAAACTTTATAAATCTAGGTAAAATAATCAAATTAGGGATATTTAAAAAAAACTCATGAATAGTACCTACCCATGAAAATTACTAAACCTAGTAAACCTAATATTCTTTTTGTTATACCTTCATTATTTCTATCTCCAAAACTTCCCAATCTTAAAAATTTAGCTTCAAAAAACATAATAAGAAAGTCGAATTGAGTAAGCTGCTGTTAGCCCAATAGAAACGTAAAAAATAAAATAAACTAGAGTTCTTGAATACTGTATAGACAAAGCTTCTGCAATTAAGTCCTTGGAATAAAAGCCTGATATAAAAGGCAACCCACAAAGAGCAAAATTTCTAATATTTATACAAGCCCTAGTTAATGGAAGATTTTCTGTTAAACCTCCTATATTTCGAATATCCTGATTATCCCCAAAATTATGAATAATCGCCCCTGCACACATGAATTATAAAAGCTTTAAATAAAACATGATGGATTAATAAATGAAAATTGTTATTATTAACCCTAATTGACTTAAAGTTGAAAGAGCAATAATTTTCTTTAAATCATATTAAAAATTCGCAGCCAACCCCGCTATAAACATTGTTAATAAAGAAATAATTAACAAAAACTCTATTATTGCCACTGATAATGCTTCTCTAACCCGCATTAAAAAATAAACTGCTCATAGATCCGCTCATTCTCAAGGCAAAAGCATTGAGAAGAGTGTTTCCTAAAAATTGCATGAATTTATATTAGTATTTTCAGCGAACGAGCCCAACACCAAGGGTGGTTCAGACATTTTTTGGTCATTTTGATGCACGAGTGTCCTTTAATGGAATATTTCCCAACTAAAAAAGTAAGAACCTAACCCAACAATAAATAATTAAGTAAAGTAACATAAAACATTACTTAAATCAATTAAAATTGTAAGAATTATAATTAACATGTTTTCTTTTTTGGTTGTCTATAGTGATATCTAGATATTATATTATTTGCCTTGAAGGTGGATGGAGGTTCCAATATCATCATATTCATAGTTATCTTCAAAGTGAAAGAGCTCTCTTCCTTAAAAAGTTATCAAGCAACTTGTCTTCTCCTCCGTTCTAAGCAAATTCAAAGCATAACACAAAAACACCGTTTTATGGAGATAGTCGGAATCACCTTCACTCACCATCATCTCTCACATCATCACTGCATGTGAAAACCATTTTCTTGAATTCTTCATAACTTAAACAACAGCTTTTCTTTCTTTTTTTCAGGAATTTGTTGTAACTGAGTTAAAAGTAATGTTAAAATTTTGATGGCACATTTTTGTATTCCTTTTATTGAAAGCCACATCCCCTAACACATACCAGTGGTTTCTTTTCATAGGTGCTTTTTCTCGTTAGTGAAATACATAAATTGACGTACTGTTTACTATTTATTGTGTTTTTGAATTTACTGTTTTATGCAACTTTGGTTTAAAGAGAAAAATACCGAAAGTGCGATATTTAAAGCATAATAAATTATTTCGGAATGTAAAATGTATGCTGCTTGGACAGTTGCTATAGTTACAATTTTCTTAACAATATTAAATTGATCTGACCAAAAAAAAATCAATCAATTTTCGTTCGGTTGAGAAATTGTATTTACTCTGAATCACCCTAACAATCACGTGATGTTTCTTTTGCGAAAAGTGTTCAAACATTCTGTTTTTTGTATTTGGTTTTTAACCTAACCTAACCTAGAACTTACTAAATACCTACTTTACCTCGTTGTGCACTAAACTCAAACTTACCTATAAAAACAGCAATAAATTAATTAACAATCCTCTGAACATGGAATAACCAGTTATTCTGTTAAATTTTGTTTTTTGACCTTCAAATAAATCTGAGGTTGGTGAACATTTCATCAACCAATAGACACGATAAAACATAGATAAATTACCAATCCGCGAGGACTGTGCTAATTATTAGTGTTATTAGTAATAACAGTCCAAGCTCATTACTATACTAGTTGTGAATCTGATGTGTTATCTAAGATTCTTCAAAAAAAAACTCGTTTGCTAATTCCGCTCCGGTTCATAACTTAATTACTTCCCGGTATTGATAGATTTGACGTTCTTTTAATAATTATTAATAATTTTAAATCCCTTAATCCTGCTTTAATAAATTAGTATCGACAGCCACTTTTTCTGTGAAAGACGTGCTTAGAAAACTGAATATTAAAACTGGCATAATATAGATATTTCAGACTAATTTTTGTCTAATCAATTTCTCTACCAATTGAGTCCTGCAGAATATTCTTGAGAATTATCGAAGCAAACAGAAAACTCTTATAATATAACTATTAATAATAAACCAAATCGCCATCCAGACGTTTTAAAACAGTATTGATACCTCATTATCTCTTAATTTTCAGACACTTGTACAGGATATCCGTTCAACGATAAGAAAGTCAGGTTTGTTACGAACAAAGCTGGACCATTTAACGGACTGTTTCGTTCGACAAATCCGAAAACACACCCAACTTTTGTGTGAAATACTACAGCAAACAAACTCGGTCATTATTTACCATTTATTACCATGAAACCCACTGACCAATACCAATTCGTCGATGGTTTATAGCGTAATTAAATTCATAGGCGTTAAGTTACTAATAACTTATTCCAAATAAGTATGTAGAGGTATTGAATATTACACAGATGTTTTTGGTTATACAGGGTGTCTATACCATTTTCAATAAATGTAAATAGTAAAGTTTAAGATTTATATACCAATATCATCTTTATAGTTCAGATGAAGTAAATTTCATTTTATATAAGTTTACAGGAATGGCCATCTCAGGGCCATTACTAAAATGTGCGTAGAAACACACAAAAAATAAAATCATAAAACTAGAACTAAGCTAAAAAAGCAAAAATAGGAACCCATAACTTTCTTAAGTGATACTTTTCAACTGTTAATCTGCTACAAAATATAAATAACTTAAGATTAAAGTGAACTAACTTAAAAACTAGTTTAACCTAGAAACTAAGCAAATTGTATCAAACAAGAGACCATTTATGCAGTCGTTTAAATGAATATTAATAACTACAGAAATGAAACCGCAAATGCGACTGCAAAACAACAAATTTCATTGATAATTTCATACGCGATACCCGTTATTGTACCTATAAAATAAGTAGTTGAAAGCAACTTGTAATTTCCCTTCCTCGATTTTCGCTACGGATCACTTGCTCACATCCACAGAATTACATGCAGTAGAGCAATGGTAAAACTACTAATTACGTTGCAATAATAATGATATGAAAATTGTTTAAAAAAGTCTATGTATAGAGTGAGTCAGCTTTTTTTAGTTCCATTCATAAATACAGGCAGTAGCAAGAAACTGGTCTCTTTCGAAGATGATGATGAGTATCTAAATTGTTAGTGGCAGATACAGTTATGCTATAATAAGCTTGAGGCTAGAATGTAAATATTAAGGTAGTAAGATGATGATTTTGAGCCTTGTTTGACGGTTACTATAAGTGGTTTTAAAATGTAATGGTGTAAAACTAACAAAATTGAGCGAAAAGAACTGCATCACTTATAAGTAACTTAATAGCTTTTCTACTGTTTTTCCTATCATCAATCTTGACGATTTAGCACGCCTCCTTTTCAGAAAGTAAATAGCTGGTAATAAATGTGGCACCTTGGACTGTTCTCCTCGTCTATTCGAACCGAGAGCAACAGGTTTTGCCCCTGCCACGCGACTTCATTCAAGTCTTTGCCCCTCTACGTGCTTTGCAGGATCTTGAATGATGTTCACGTCAATGCTCTTCACTTGTTTGTGTCTTTGTCGATGGATGAGGATATAGATTCAGCAGATTATTGTTGGTATGATGATGTTCGAAACGAAACATGTAACCAACAAATATTTGATCGGAATTTATCGAACTAACCAAGATGGAGAACAAACTCGTTCAACTCTACTAAGAACAAAGTAATTTGTTATATAATCTGACATAAAGATTGTATCATTTAATAACTTTCTATGTTGCGGCGAGGTGTTATATTGCTACTGCATTGATCTTAGGTGTTAGCTGAAGATATCTCTTCCCTATTGAACGCCTCCCAATTTAATTATATTCATAAAAATTGTTCGTCTCGCGCTAAAGAAATACGGCAAACCAGCGCGATAATATCTCCTTTAGAAAATTATAGTTCCAGTTCTAGAGGTGTTATAAGGCGCTACTGAATAAATTGCCCTTTGCTGTAACTATTCAATAAATGAATGGGCTATTGCTACGGACAGTGTACATGTACCTCGTACAGATGGGGATTTTTCAGAAAAGATGATGCACGACGTGTTTTTGCGACCATTTGAAATTCTTCAGTTATGCTCCGAAGAATTCTTATTAGTTTTAATTGGCGATAAGGAATTCTCTTTACGATTTTGTGATTTAGTCTTATTGAGCGGATTGATAATAATCAATATCGTTTGCATTATGGGAATGGGATTCCGATGGCGTTTAGTGGTGATTCATTATTTCTTTCCTGGCACTATTTGGAAAAGCTTCTATAATTGCTTTTGTAAAATTGATATCGTTCTTCAATGTTTCACAATTAGATTGGTTATTATAGTTGGTTAATTGTGGGTATTTAAGGGCAAAATAGTGTGATTTTGAATTAATTTCAATAAAGTACTACCCAAATGTTTCTACAATGTACATTTGGATCATTTTTAGTTTTTGTTTCTAGGTAAAGATGTATACGCAGAATAGGATGTCCAGTTTTTCATGGTGCATGCAGATCACTCTTATGCCAATAAACTAAAATGTAGAATATGGAAAAGTACATATAAAATATTAGAAGAAAGTTTCATAATTTGGTTGTATCTGACACGCTGTTTACTTTGTTATTTATGAAGACTATTTTATGAGTTTCCTTTTTCCTTTTTTCTTTCTGTTGCCTTAACTGCCTTGTCAAGACTGATTAGGACGCTGAGTTACCTCAGATTCCCGTATGAAGGAAACATTAAAAGGAAAAAAATTGGTATTACACAGCTTACACACCAGAGTAGAACAAAGATACGAACTAACTTAGGGCTAACAATTCTTGACTTGTGGCGAACGCAATTAAATGTATCAGGCTAAGTTAGGTTATTTTCGCAAGATAGAAAAGGTAGTCACAATGGTCAAATACAAATTCATAGATCTATCAAACTATAAAATATTGCTTAAAGACAATCAGTACAAATCATATTATTTCAAATGCTTGTTTATAGGTCCATGGGTAGAAATTGAATATATCTGTTTATTTTGAGGATATTTTAATCTGTCATAAACATGGGAATTATATTAAATACCACTCTATGAAGCTATAAAAGTTATAAAAAACATGCTCACAGGCAGAACGACTCTAAATCATTTTAAGTAAATTTGAATTGATTGAAATTTGAGTTGAATTTTGCTGGTTGTGACTTGTTGTCAAGGACACAATTCTGTTCGTTTTGAAATCAACAAATCCATGTTGCAAAATATTAGAAACTAGAGTTAAAACATAACTTCAAAAAAAAAATCTGGGAAATTTAAGTGAAATCTGACAAAAGATTTTTGAGAAAATTACCATCTAAAATCATCTTGGCATCTCTGAAATAGATTTCACTGTTTATGCTTTTTAACAGATTAGATTTAGCTGATTTCCACTTTCCATCAGTCTTCTGGTTAGTTTAATGAAATTGTATCTGCACTTACTCACACTTACACTCTACTTTAAACATTACTTTTAAGCTCCAAGATAACAAACTTGATTAACAAGTTTGCAAAACTAATCATTGTATAAATATGAATATTTGCAGACCACCTATTATGGGTACTTAAATAGTTTTATGGACTAATTTTATTATCAGAACCAACCTGCTTCGCCATTAATTTGCCAAAAATGTCAAACATCCCACCTTTACAGTTAGTGCTGAATTAAAACCGAGTAAATCACATAAATTAGAAACTTACAGACGGGAGCAGATTTTGCAAATTTACATAACTAAGTATATCTCCACAGGAAATTGTGTGACGACGAAAAGCAGTTAACGCTCCGAATTCGAATTCCCATAGTGATACGAAAAAGTGGGAAGAACCACTTCTACGCATATCATTAGCAAAATTATTTCGCTAAACCAAATTGTCATGTTTTGTGTCGTTGTTGAGAAACACCTTCTCTTCAGTTAACTGTGTCATTAATCTATTAATCGATATCGGAAGCTTTGGCAACGCAGTGAATAAAATATCAGTTCACCTCGTATATTTCCTGCAGTTTAATTTCGATGTCCCCGCAGGGCTTGTAGTAGGTATACTGACCCCATAATATACCTGTTCATTCATACATCGTGGGAAACTGTTCTGCGGCGGATGGGCAGCAGGCCGGCTGTGCCTTTCTCTTTTCAGCGGACGTAAACGGCATTCATTTCGTCTTTGTCGTTTTGTCAGATTCTGGCCATCGATATACTGACTTGGCCGATTGCCCGCAGGTGACGCTTATATCCTTTCAGTGGTGGACGAAAAGTCCTTTTCGTTCATATCTCAAATCTTTATCATCAACTTACGCAATGATTACTACTATAGCTCACTCTTCAAAGTATCCCTTATTTTCAAAGACTATGAAAAATGTTAGAATAATTTCTGACTACGTCACTGTATTTGCAAGGAAGTGATCATTTACATTGTAAGAACCGGGGGCACTAGTGATTTTTACGGTAGGCAAATGTTCCAATACTGCTGCTCGTATAGTAAAGATGAATGGCGGTTTCACAATGGTATCTGAATGGTTGTGCCTACCTTGGCTACTTGATTAGTTAATGGGCATTTCACCTGATACCCTTAAGGTTGGTATAGCAGGAATTGTTTTCTCTATTTTTTTTTTCAATAATGGTGCAGTAGAAACTTGCAACACGCTTAAATGGTTTCTTGTGGTACTTGTTTGCTAATTGGGTGTGTATAGTTTATAATATATTAAAAACACATTCATGTTTTCACTTTGACGGTATTGCTAAATATGCACAGGTAATATTAGTTCCCACGGTAGGGTCGGTAAATTGGTTATAAAATAAACCCGAAAAAGTTTTATGTCTGTGTTGAAATGTTTTACGACCGATATAGAGTTATGGAGTCAGGCTGCTGCTGCTGGAATTTGAAAGTTCACTTTTTATGTCTAAGATTTAACAGCGGTTTTTAGTAGCCAATTTTTAAGAAAAGTTGTGGCATTTAATGTGCTGACTGCAAATTTTCTGCAAAAACTATTAACAACCTCCAACGTTTTCATCAATAATGAAATCACTCAAAATATACTAAATGTGTGAGTTTGATCATCAGTTTAACTTTCCTTTTTATTTGTGCTCAAAATGACATGATTTTTCTTCTATTTAGTTCTTAAAAAACCCACAACCGAATTAAACAAAAAACACTAACCTAAGCAGAAAAAATGGCACCAAAAATATAAACCAGTGTTTTGACACCATATTTTTTTCCTTTTTATTAATGAAAAAATGGCGTCTAACCTAACCTAAAAGCCAGATTAGTGGGATTTTTCCCAAAAAAAGTACATTTTTAATTTTGAGGTATATATTTTTCGGAGGATTTCTCCTGGGGAAAAAATATTTCACCAGGAAAATAAATGGTAATTTTAGGTTTGTCACTTACTACTAACCCCTGTCAGGACAGTTTGAGTTTATGAAGAACGCACTATACAACCCTCAAATCTGTGGAAGTACACTAAAGTTTGGTCTACATTTTGACGTTGGAATGAACCTCCTAACTGTCATAGGAACCAAGTTAGAATATGTCAAACAGTTACTACGTTTCCATACAAATTAAAAATGTTCTCTTAAAAATCGGTATTCTGATACCAAGAAGTATAAAAATGGAGAAATTTACCAATTGGCTTATGAGGAATTAGTAAAGAAAGGTGTAACTACTAAGAACGTTTTGCAAATTAAAAATTAATGGAAAGCTTTGAAATGCATGTATTATAAAGTGAAGCGTAAAAATGGGACAAGTGGAGAAGTCCGTTCAGAGTGTAACTATTTTACCATGCTTGATGAAATATTGAGTGCCAGACCATCATCCAGTTTGTGGGGTGGACACTCTTGACCAATATGAAGAAAGAAGTGCATCGGAACTCAAATGACACATCTCAATCCTTTCTGCGTTTTGTCAAAAGCTCAATCTAGTTGCAAAACGGAATTGAAAACGATTTGAAAATTAGCATGGAAACTCTAACAAATTTCAATTTTCAGGTCGTTTTAAAAACGCCTTCAATTGCATGGAAACGTACTAATTGACATCTTTGAAAAGCTTGTACACTTGCACTGCTCTATTTCCCGGTCAATATCTCTGTTATTTGTGATTTTTTAAAGAAAATTGTATTCAGATAGAGAAGAAGAAGCTACTAGAAGCTACATTTTGACGTTTGAACGAAATTGTGATACCTTCAAATAGTTACACTGTTGTATTTCATGTCAAATATCTCGGTTATGTGTAATTTTTTTAAAGAAAACTATGTTGGGATAAAATAAAGCTGAAATTACGGGCTATATTTTGACGTTTGCACAACGCTTCTAGCTATCATAGTAACCAAGTTAGCAGGTGTCAAATAAGGATAGCTGTCATATTTAAAAAAAGTGACAGTTTAAAGGAATCGACGTATCTGGCAACACTGCAACGTAAGAAACAAAAAAAACACAAGAAAAAATGGCGTAAAAAAAATATATTTCTTGAATCTGTCAAGTCTTTTCTTAAGTGACCATTAAGAAATCTCAGATCATATCAAGTAAGTACGAGTTAAAAATCATATAAAAAAATTAAAACGTCAAATCAAATCCAACGAGATTTCTGTTAAAAACAATGCAGTTAAGCAACAAATTTGCTTTCAAAATGATATTCACACATTATGGACCTTATAATAATTTCAGCATTTACTCTACTAAGCAAAATTATTTCACGTACATCATAAAGGTTACGTTGTATACTGAAAGTGTATGAATATGAAATCTCCATTTCTCTTACCTCATCGGTTTCACCCTGCAACCATTTTTACATAACGCAATCAATCCCAAGTTGCACCTGCTCACAACTTGCACTCTACAAAAGTTCAAGGAAAAAACGTGTTTTCAATGGCCACTCTCGTTTTTTTAATGATATTAATGGGCATAGATCGTTTTCATTCCGTCATTACATTAAAATACGCATAATAAAGTGGGTTTACTTTTATTTTAATCATCGTGATAATATGTAATTTACTCAATGCACTGTCTATTTTCATTTATCTTATTGCTTTTCCAAGGTCCATATTTGGTTTGTTGCTTTGCAAAGAAATACAGTGAAACTCTAGTAATGACTATAATTTAGTAATAGTAAATACAAGATGTCTTTTTGACTCCATAGAAAAATCACAAAAAAAAACTGATTTCAGTTTCCTCAATACTCAAAAGTACACAGTCTAGTACTAACTCTACTTAAACTAATATAACATTATTAATACTGATAAGAAAATTCTGTCTAATCTGGATATAAATGAAAAAATCTGGAATTGATTTAACTGGCAATGTCCAAAATTAGATCATCACTTTAGTGATTGAAACAAAAGTAGATAATTGCTTAATACATACCCATTACGCACAGACATCCAAATCAATTATAAACAAGTTTGCAGATAATTTTCCGAAAAATTTCCGGTGGAAACAATAACAAAACGTCCAAAATAAAAATTGAAAAAGTAAAGTTATGGTTCCGGTACTCGTTTTATTCTTTTTGTATTTGTTTTCGTTTTGAAATGCTCACATAAATTATGTTATTAAAATCGTTAATCGTCAAATAAAAAATTTAGATTTTCCCATTAAATAACTACTTTTTGTTCATAGTAATAGCACAGTGTAATAGACATGTACCAGAAACTATTAATTTTGTGACCAAAACCATCTTTACCCCCTGTACAGTTAACATACAGGACAAGTATGCTCTTTGTTAAACTTCTACACAGATGGTGAATGCGCCATATTGAAGAGACTATACTGCAACCCATTTCAATAAAGTTAAATAGCCTCATGATCATACATCGTGCGTTCACCAAACTGTCGTAACTTATAATAGTGATTATCTTGAAGAAGAGTAGAGCTCGAATCAGATGAGAAAAGGCCACCGCATCATCAATGACGCAGTTTTTAAAACTATTTCTTTCTCCTTCTACAGTTGCCGTCGCATTAGATATAATCAGAGGCGTCCTATTAAAATATTCCCGAAAATATATTGTTAAGCGGTCAAAAAGCCACTTGGCAACGTAGTACGGTTTTTACTTGGACACAATTAAAACAGATGCGGCAGCGGCCAGGGACATTTGGACCTTTTTATATGCTTTTACTAGCCGGCACTCTAAACGGTGTTGCCAAGTTTAAAAAAATGTAGTGGCGGACAGGGAGACTTAGGGGGTTAGGTTAGGTTCCGTTTTAGTCTGGTGTTTTGGTTGTATTGTTGATGGTCGCAGTTGAAGTTCACATAGTGTTATGAATAAAAAACGTTATTTTGTCAAAATGTCTTTCAAAAAGGTTGGAAAGAAAGGTGTTATCATATACAGCCAAGGCCGTGAAATCGTCAGTAACGTCTTACAATTTATGAAGAAAGAAGCAGAAGGAGTTTCCATTCCTTTGAAAAACTTGTTGTCTTTTATTTCCTTTATTAAAAACGACGAAAATGTTTCATTTTACTGATAAAATAATAGCACGCCACTGACTGGCTGCAACAACTTGGAAAGTAACGAGAGCAGCAATATTTAAAGCGAGACGTACAGAGATCGTGACATCATCGTTTGATGACGCCTGTGGCCTTTTCTTAGCTGATTCGAGCTCTAAACGTTTTAAACGTAAAGTTGGTTTGTTGTTTTTTGTCGATTAATTTAAACATGCCCATAATTATTTACTGCTGTGTATACTGAAATATGGCTTTAATGAATAACACCTAAACCACAAAATGTTTTAGATAAAGAAACACTTATCTACTTTGAAAGATATTTTTAGATATATAAAATATATTTAGATATTTTTTATTTGGATCAAGTTGCTGTTGGAAAATGTTTTTTGCTTGGCATCATACAAAATAAGCTAAAAATCAAAACACACTAAAACCTTAAGCAATGGAAATAATGAAAAACAAATAATTCTTGGTTCAATTGGCTTGTCAAGCAAGCGCATCCACCACCTTGTGGAGAAACGTTTCAAATAAGAGCCATTAAATGGATGGCTTTGTATAAGTAAATTACTATTCCAAAGTCCGGTTTGTTTAGTGCCTTATTGTTAAGTTTAGTTAACGTTTTAAATTCCGCTTAAAATCCAGGAAAGCATGCATTTACTATTATATTAAATACATGCATAACTAAGTAAATTTAGTAAATAATTTAATGCGTTTAAGTGAATTTATCAACAAAATGAATATGTATTGTTTAACTAAATTGTCACAATACGCAAAACTAGGTCTAATTTTCTATTAATATAAGGATTATCCAGTTTAATCACAAGAAGGCCAGTGCAACTGAACATTACTACAATACAAACATGCAAATCTCCTATCACACATATGGATTACTTATATGATAATAACAAAGGAAATTTGTGCACTTTTAAATATGACGAATGATGATTTTATTATCATTTTCATATTGTCAACCTACACGTGAGTCATAAAAAAATGCATGTGAGTATATCTTCATATTTTATTATACAGATATGATAATTTCAGAATCCAAGATTAGAATAGAGAAAATAAGCTAGACAAAGCTAGTGACAAACTTCATAAGTGACTGGTCATGTAACAACCAACATGTCACGTACAAAGTGTGTTGCCATCTTTGTCTAGTTCATTTAATTTCAAAAGTTTTGTCTTCCTATCATAGGTTTCATATCTATAGTTTTGGGATTTTCATAACTGTATACGAAACGAATAAATTTTTTATAGATAAAATTTCTGTGTATTTCCCATAAATAAAAAAAAAATTCTTACCAAGAGAGGCCTCAGGATCAGACAAGTCACTGATAGACGGAACCTTCTGAATTGAGTTCCATGACTGCAACTGGTTCTGATCTTCATCGCTGCTGTCATCCAGGATTTCTTGCTTAAAGCCCGAGTCATCATCCTAACAACAAAAATTTTATTACATAACATTACCACCGTTCAGTTATGACAAAATAAACCCGATCGCCAACAATATCAAATTGCGATGCGCCGATGACACCGCATTTTTTTTGGCTGATCCTGTAAGTTCTTCGGTAAAGTGCGACATCGTTGCCTGCATATTAAAGGTCACTTTACGCTTATGAATGAAAGACTAAGTGCGATGTTGGTGGGAAAACAATCGTAGGAAAGAATCGTCGACCAGACGATTCTAGTGGGTGTGTGTGACTGCGATAATTGAATGCAACGAGCAACGTTGGAATAAATTAGCTGATGTATTATTGTTGTATGCTGATTGAGAATATTGTCAAGTTTGAGTTGAAAAGATGGAAAGGAAAAAATATCACAAACTTGCAAATCGATTTGCAAGGCTGAGATATCACACCACTTTAAATGAAACTAGAATAAGGTTCAATTTGTAGGGTATTTCCGGCACAAAATTACCTTCCGTAACAAATATCGCAAAGTACTCAACACATTTCAAATTAACTAAAATACTTTAAAAAATACTATAAAAACGTCTTCGAGCACGCGTTCGACGACAACATAAACGCACATCTTCCGGATATTGACAATGACACGTTTTCGGTGGTCCTAGACCGGATGTTACCAGTACAAATAGATTTATTTAGTGAGAAATTGGTTCACCTATAGCCCGTTCAAAGGCAACCAATTTTATATACCCGCCTTTGATGTTACAGCCTATAAGATTGGATGCCAAGAAACTAAATTATTTGAAAATAAGACTTTCATTAATCACTTGGGCAAAGCGAAATGCTGTAAAAATAGAGTCGTTTTGTCCTGTTTATTATTTATATGCAGGTGCATTTGTTTTAATTGGAAAGTTAAAACTCATGATAAGAAGTACGCTATAATAGCAGATGATCAGACAGACTAAAAAAAGTATTAGTTACTAATCCAAATATTAGGTTAAACAACCCAGTGTGTAGTACTTCCTGGGTTCCTGTTTACTATTTTCTATAATAGTGACGGCTTTATCACTATGTGCTCTATCTCTAAATTTATTACGCATTCAGTTGATATCGCTATTTGATTATGGCACAATAAACCAGGGCCACAAAAATGCAACCAGCTTAAAACCATTAAAATACTTAAAATAGTTTAAATAGTCTAGTAGGATAATTAATGCAATAAAATACTATAGCTCATTAAATTGTAGGTAACATTGGTTATCGTAAATTGTAGTTTTTGAGTGCAGTTTTTACAGAAACAATTTTAATGAAGCACATTTATTGAATGTAAATTGCACGATGCAAATAACGTAAGGAAGAAAATATTCCATAGACCAGAAAAACTCTGGATGTTGTTAAAAATTATAAAAAAGTTTTGAAAACAAATTTGAATAGTACAATAAGTGAAGACAATTCGACAAAAAATAACTTCTGGTAGGTACAAAATGATGATGAAGAAAGCAAGAAGAGTTTCTGCAAGTTGTTTGTTAACATTTAGGAAAAACTATCAGTATACAGGGTGTCCCACGACGAAAGACACCGATCGTTTTGAAAATTTGGTAACTTAAAGTCAGTATGCCCAATGCAACTAAAATATTTCTGTGAATGCTGCTGAGAACCTCCTTAAAAATGCCAGAGGATTTTACAAACCTTCCTAGAATTGTTTTAAATTGCCAGAAGCCTCTATGACCATTTTGAAAGGGTCAAGGTCCTCTAAATGCTACTGAGAACCTTGTAAAAAGTGCTAGAGTGTTTTAAACCTTCTAAAAATTGTTTAATTGTTGGAATATAAACATTGATTACTATATAATTTGTTGTAGCCCCTGCCTTAAGTTATAACCTTAAACTTTAATCATTTTGACAATCTATTCATATAACATTTAATCACCGACATACGTTTTGAGCTGGTGATTGTGACGCAACAGTTAGAAGTCACTGAACATACTATACCAACTTTGAGCCATTCTACGTCTGTTCGATTCTGATGTTGTTCTAGTCTTCATATTTGTTACTTTTGAGCCATTCTACGTCTGTTGGAACTACATTGGACGCTGAATTTGGCTCGTTCGTGATCAATCCGTGCCAAAATGTATTCTTGGACTGTCAGAGCCTTTAACCAGTATGAGATAGAGCAAAACGACTTGCATGTTTCTATTTGAACTTTTCGAGATGTATTGTGTGGCCATATTGGAAAATTCGACAGGTGTCAATTTTTTATTATTATAAAATTTTCGGCACCTGTCAAAATTTAAAATTCAATAATATACAACTTCCGGTATAAGCGGATGTGTCATAACATAAATTGGATTTGGTTTGCTGACTTAACTTTCAAAACTTTCCTATTGGTAGTATTTTCTTTGGACATCCTGTACAGACCAAGTTTTGAAGGATTGATGCAACAAAGAAAAACTCGAAGAGACTCGAACATATTAATGATCGAACCTACAGATATACATTGTTGCTCTAAATGGTAAAACAATTTACCGAAATTTTCCACAGACATCTGTAAATATCTAAATCATCTAAACCAGAAAGTCAACAGTCCGAATTCAAATTAATTCTAGCAATAGCGGTCACCAAATGAGACATAATAAATACGAACAGTGAATGTTAAAATGAATTAACGCGGATCCAAACAAAAAATTAATCATGTTTACGACTGGCCCTGTTATAAAAAGTACATAAAGACCGTAATGATGATAGAAGCGTCGTCAGTCTGAGAGCTACTGGCACCGTTTGGTGTGAACAGTGTAACGACTTTACCATCTTATAACAGAAAAAAGAGTATTAGTAACTTTAGGAGAGTCTGTGGTCGTCATTATCTTTTGTTCTTCTGGCTGATGTTTTCACAACTTAAAGATGACAAAAATCACTGCAAATCAACTTAAGGGTGTGTTACACCTAACTCGAGGTCTACGTTCGACTAATTGCACCGAATCAACCTATAAATACAAATAAGGCATCAACACAACGTTTCAGGTTTTCGTTCTGCTACTGCCAAGAATCGAGACACCTTTGCTATTTCTGGAACTTCAAAGTCAAGTTTAAAGAGCAGTTATTATGATCTTTAACAGCGCTAAAACATTCAGGTTCATCATCATTGGCGTAGGGTACAAGAAAGACTTATTTCTACCAAAATTGAGTAAAAAGAGTGATTTGGACAAGGATGGAGAAGTGTGTCCGTCTGTCGTAATTTGACAGATGGTTCCCTAACTGAACCAACAGAAAATCCAATTCTAAAATGGTTAAACGTGACTGACTTCTGGTAATGGCTGTACAAATTTCTCTGATTATTTACAGATTCTCCCCGCGGACACTTATATATCATATGACTCATGTGACTAACTGTCAGATGGCGACCAATCTTTTGGGCAGATTGACACATGTCACTTACAACGTTTTTCTCAATAATTCCTTTTGGTAGTAAAATAATTTGAAGATCCACGAAAATGATAACAAAATAGATGATTTATTTAATTTTTCTGCATAAATACAGATATCCTTTAATTGCAGACCAACTTATTTTGATGTTTTCTTCTTAACCTTGACTGCTATTAATCTTATACCCCTTTACACGTGTAGTTAACAAAACAAATTTATGTGTATTTCGACCGATTACTAGTTTTCAAAATTGCAATCTAACGTTATAAGATCCCATCGATTATTGCACCAACAATCAAAATACTTTGACGAGTTTTGGAATTTCCTTACCTATTGTTTTATCTCTATAAACAATTACGACGACGTATTGGTGTTAATTGTCATATCACTATCTCCGCACGTTAACAAAACGATGATTAATGAATTGTTTGCCTTACTAAACCGTGTTGTATGAAATTAAATGAAATTCAAACGAAGTGGCAACGCTGCTCGATTATCTTTCGACGTAAAAAGGAAGTTACTCGTAGGTGAAAAGGGGGAAAGAGGGACTAATTTGTATGATCAACGGTTTACCAAGCTTAATAAGTAAATAAGTGGCATTGTTTATGTTAATTTGTTAGAACGAAGCGTGTATGAATGATATGAATTTGAATTATTAAACCAAACTGATAAGTCATAAAATAAATTAAAAACAATAATTATAATGGGAAACTTTTAACCCATATCACGCCAATAATATGTGTACCTTCAGTTACGAAATTGGAAGTTGCTTAATATGTAATATTCTTTACTCAAGTCCTGATCATATAGAAAATGTACTGCAGAATGTCAAGAAGAAAGAAAATAAATAATCTTTTTAGCACAATTGGTTGTAAGAATTTTTAGTAGTTAATTTTTTTACAAAAATATTGAACAAAATTGCTTCCAACCATCACTTTTGCCACTAGAAACCACCAAATTACCTGAGGATGTCGAAAAGACGTATTTGTCTTAGAAAACTTGACAAAACTCTCTAAAATATTATATTAGAGACTTAAAAAAGAATTTTAGGGTAAAATTATGTGAGGGTTTATGTTTTACTCAACAAAACTATAAAGTGTCATACATCATTGAATTCGGAATAATAAGAGCTTTCAAAATCTAATATTATAAACTATGGATGGGATTTAAAAAATGATTGATGATTGATGATGGTTCCGCAAAACCAAAACGTCGAAAAATTCGAAATTTTCTAAATGTTATTTTATTGAATACGGAGATGATTTACGATTAGAATATTCTGTTAAAAATTATAATTATCTTCAGAACTTCTTTGTTCCATCTGAAAACAATTTTTGCACAACTTCAAAATAGATCCAAACCTCTGAAATCCACTAAAGAGGTCAAGAAGACCACAGTTAGTTAGTATTAATGGTTCACTATTTTTACAAAAAATATGAATGACACCTGTAGTAAGCAAAACTTGGCAACACTGTTCTTACTATACCAAGTTTTGTATTACCGGTTTCCGGCGTTAAATTAGTACGACCGAGTATACACTGATTGTCCTTTAATTACACGTCTGACAAGGTCTGGTTTGGAAAAAAGGGTGAGTACAAGAAATCAGTGGCATGTATCGTCGACATATGCCCCACACCGGAAAGATACGCTATTATTATTGTAGGTCGTGGAATAGAATCAAAAATAAACGGTCCTCGAGTGTAAGAATATGGTAGCGGTACGGAGATATACACCGGAAACTTAAATTGTAACATTTTTGATACGAAATTGTGTTTTCTTTGAAGCGTGAATGAGTCCGAAGTCAAAATATCCCCCGACGTGTAAAGTGAAACGGAAAAAAAAGGCAATTCATTCCGATTTTATTATCGCTTTATCAAAACCAATTTATTCTCACAAGACTTACACACACACACCCGTGTGAAACGGGAGTACCTTTAAACCAGCTTTTAAAACATGGGGGTGCCCCTGTTGTTTGAAACCACTAAAGGTATTCAATTACTTACCATCGAGCAGATTTTAGCGTCGAAAGTGACTTTCTTGATATTTTCCTTTTTGATTGGTGGATTGTCGTAAAAATTCTGATCGTCTATGCCATAGTCGAACGATGTGTCGTAAGGGTCTAGCTCCATCTGCAAAAAAACAACTTAGAAAAAAACGAGCAGTTTGCAATGCAAAACTCAAGGATAAACCACAAGTCCAAATGTATAATAAATATAACCACTTTGGAATCAATTGCATATAAATCTACAAAGGATCTAGGTTAAAGTCGTATATTTTTCGTTTGCAAATTGAGTGTTTTGTTGCCAGGCAGGTTTGCCTACAATTTCGTAAAAATAAAATGGATTGCGGATTGGTGAAAACTTGTTTCAGTGCAAAATGCAGGTTGTTTCCTTAATCGCAGGGTGACAGGAATGACACTTAACTATTACTAAATACTAATTTATCGTAATTTTATTCAAGTTTAGAAGAGCAGCATAATAACAGAGAACTAGTTGCCACCCACCAGTGCATTTTGCATTTTACCCACACATCATGTATGTCAGCAATGCTTGGTGGTAAATTATTAGTTTTGATACCAAATCCATCCAAGTTTTGTAATCATCATGAGGAGCTACAAAAAAGTTGTTTCTCCGTTGTTTGAGAACCTACAAAAATGTAGTAAAAAGTTTTTTTGCCCGTAAGGGTTTTCCAGAGGGTTTTCGTGACAGGGTACAATAAACCAAAGTTTGGAAATTGACTAAAACTTTGTTTTACAAAAGGATTCTAATTCTAATGAGTTACGCAATATTGAGACTCAAAAACGCACTATACCAGCACAAAGATAATACAGTGTATTTTTTTAAGTTAGCTCCTTACTCTTAGAAACACAACAGAACGTAGTTTTAGGTAAATTTACTATATTCAAAAGTGTTTTTACTACTTGCACAAAGTTTCTTGGAAAACTGGTGTTTTTTTAATCAAACAAAATCAATACACAACACAAAATTTACCTTTTTTAAAGTGAAATTTTTACTCAATTCTACAACAAATTAATTTCAAACAGGTTGAGCACATAATAAATTCTGAGACAAAACATCTGCTCGTGCATATACCGTGAAAAACATTGACGTACGCCTCTGCTTTTCCACCGTAGGAGTAAAGTTAGCACGCATACATTTTTATTTACCCACTATGTCTGCAGACCACCTGTTAGCAAGCTGTAAGATTTCGTATCGGATTTCCATCACAGGGGCATCTTGTTCATGGACCTACTATGTGAAAAAGTCCCATTTATGGGCCATAAACCGTAAATAATGGGTTCAAATCGAAAAGAATGTATTAATGTACCGGTGTACACAACAATCGATTTGTACAGTTCAGTATAACACAATTATCTGGTATTATTATAATCGTATCATGAGTGTGTCATATCAGAAAAATCGTATAAATATTATGAAGCAAAAATTCCAACGTATTATTATTACTGGTTATCTTTATCAGTAACACTACTCCATTTTTAAAACTTAATGTTTTTACTAATTTTGTAAGGGGAGTCCGTTTATTGGGGTTCTTAACTTGATCTTATTGGTGGTTAGGTTAGGTTAGGAAGAAATACGAAAAAAAGATTCCTGAAAATACTCTTTTTTGTCCGGAAAAATGTAATTTTTTGTCAAAATTGTAATTTTGTATTTTGCTCCAGAAGGATTCCAATACACAGCCAAGAGCATATTCATACCAAAGGACCTTGAATTAGGTAAAATAAGCACTGTACCCTTTAAAAAATTGAAAAAATGCTATTTCATGCCAAAATTTAAATTTTTTTATTTTGCCACAGAAGGATTCCAATGCACAGCAAAAGGCATATTTAAACGAAGAGACCTTAAATTAGTTGAATTAAGCACAAAAAAAGCAATATTTTTCAAAAAAATTGATGAAATGAGAAGATTTGGCATTTAAGCAATTATACTGTCTTCTACGACGTTTTTTGGGAACAACGAGATTTAAAAACCCAGAAAATAGTGTTATTATTCTGTAAGGGGGAAATAACCTTTGTCACAAAAAAGTGTCAAAAGTGGTGCAAGAGTTAAAAAACAAATTTTTTGGTAGAGTATACCAGGTGTCCAAGAGCACCCTGGACATAGGAAATTAACATGGGAAAACGGTTTTGATTTTTTTGTGCCTGTACGGTTGATTTGATTGAAAAATCGTAATAATGAAAGTTGTAGTACCTATCACGGACTAGTTTTCTGTATTTTTTTCGTATCTCTAACTTGAGCCCATTCGTCGTAAAACACGAACAATAATGAGAAAATTTAAACTTTTGGCCTGCACTGTATAGGCGGTTGTCGGGCAACGGGTAAACAGATCATTGTTGCGGGTACGGTTGCTCGACAACCGCTTATACAGTGCAGGTAAAAAGTTAAAATTTTCGCATTTTTGTTCGTGTTTTACGACGAAAGGGCTCAAGTTAGAAATCCGAAAAAAATACAGAAAACTAGTCCGTGATAGGTACTACAACTTTTATTAATACGATTTTTCAATCAAATCAGCCGTACAGGCGCAAAAAAATCAAAACCGTTTTCCCATGTTAATCTCCTATGTCCAGGGTGCTCTTGGACACCTGGTATAGTCCTTTTTCCCAACGTTTCTGTTTGCCTCTTGTGGCTGTGTACTTTTGCTAATAATGTGTGTACTGATGACCTGTATTTACCACAAGCTTTTCTCCACATGAAGATTTCAGACATATTACGCCTTTCAACCCCCTACTGCACTTTCAAAACTGTGTTTTTGATAAAAGTGGAAAATAATATGTGGTGGTTTTGACCAGTTTTCCCCCTTACGAGTCATTTTTTGGGGTTTTCTACATCATTTTTTCTTTAAAAAGGTTACCTTTAATAGATTTGCTGTCCTTTTGTTAAGTAAAAATAATATAGAAGAGATAATCAAAGAAGAAAACTTTGTTGACAGAACTTGACAAATAACACAACAAATTAGTGTAATACGAAAAACGTAGTAATTCAAACATAAAACTTGGCAAACCAATCTAAACTTGATCCACTATGCAGTGTCATACGATAAATAAACAAAATCGTATGTGAAACACATGAAACGCTGATTTATCACATATTTTCAAAGAATTTTGCAACATGCACTAACGATAAAAGAAGTAAACGGATCCATCCCAGCTTCAAATTAATTGCGACGATGATCATTCGAATGAACCGCACAGAGCAATAAACATGGATAAACTTGTTTGAATTGTTATTTTTGGGATTTTAGCGTGAAACTAAATTTCCTACCGGTAAATTGGGTTTTTTGGTGAGTTAAGACCAACGGATCGTTAGCGCAGAGCCAAAACAAAACCGTAGATCTTCGGGAGTCTATAAATATATTAGTGTATTGGAAAAATACTAAAAGCGAACAGGTACCAAGTGTAAAAATTGACTCGGAAAGCTTACCTAGCAACTGAAACGTTATTTATATTCCATAAAAGCTTTCAAAATGTTATGTATTCATGGCGCCGTACTGCCGATCTTTTTAGGAGGAAGCCAGGTACGTTCGCATGGGGCATGATTTAAAAGCTCAATATAATGTCTACAATGTCTTTGGAAAAAAAATACAACTCTTTGAAAACCTGTAAAAAATATAGCCAAAAGTACCTTAAACATTAATTTAAGTCGTAAAAATGCTTAATTTAGCCATAGGAAAGTTGTAGATACAAGTGTGTACTATATTTGTAGACAAATTTTAATTATACAAGGTGTCTCAAATAATCAAAGCTTTGTTAGTGTATTTGATTTCAAACGGTTAAAAATAATTTGCAAAAACTTTGCAAATTTAAAGTTTATTTAATCTAAAATTTTTTCAAGAAGACCTCTGGGTAGAGCTCGAATCAGCTAAGAAAAGGCCACAGGCGTCATCAAACGATGATGTCACGATCTCTGTACGTCTCGCTTTAAATATTGCTGCTCTCGTTACTTTCCAAGTTGTTGCAGCCAGTCAGTGGCGTGCTATTATTTTATCAGTAAAATGAAACATTTTCGTCGTTTTTAATAAAGAAAATAAAAGACAACAAGTTTTTCAAAGGAATGGAAACTCCTTCTGCTTCTTTCTTCATAAATTGTAAGACGTTACTGACGATTTCACGGCCTTGGCTGTATATGATAACACCTTTCTTTCCAACCTTTTTGAAAGACATTTTGACAAAATAACGTTTTTTATTCATAACACTATGTGAACTTCAACTGCGACCATCAACAATACAACCAAAACACCAGACCTCCCTGTCCGCCACTACATTTTTTTAAACTTGGCAACACCGTTTAGAGTGCCGGCTAGTAAAAGCATATAAAAAGGTCCAAATGTCCCTGGCCGCTGCCGCATCTGTTTTAATTGTGTCCAAGTAAAAACCGTACTACGTTGCCAAGTGGCTTTTTGACCGCTTAACAATATATTTTCGGGAATATTTTAATAGGACGCCTCTGATTATATCTAATGCGACGGCAACTGTAGAAGGAGAAAGAAATAGTTTTAAAAACTGCGTCATTGATGATGCGGTGGCCTTTTCTCATCTGATTCCAACTCTATACCTATAGTACCTATGTGCCAAAGCTTATTTCAAGTGTAACTCTGTATATTATTACATTTTTTAATTCTACGACAAATTAGACATATTTCATGTATAATGTCGTATATTATATAAAATAAGGTATCCATTTTATGTGAAATATGACATTTTTGCAATACCTACAACAATTATAATTTTCACATATCAGAAAATGTTTTTTTCTTGGGTGTTTTGTTTTGTCGTGTTAAACAAGGTTGGTTCTAAGAATAATGATACGGAGTAGTAAAAATTTGGCATCAAAAAAGAATTTTAAAAAGTGCGAAAATTCAATTTTTTTAAATGGAACACCCCAAATTTTATCATTTTATTTGGTTCTGCGTTTGAAACTACTTTGTATTATATCATTTATTTCAAAAATTGGTACTTTTTGAAATATGCAATTAGAAATAAGTGATTTTTCATCCCAAAAACGTCTAAACGTCATAGAGCGTACCGAAAAAACTTGACGTCACGATGACGAAATTTGACAGTTGGTCAATGATATCAACGTGATATCAACTTTTTAAAACAAAATGTCAAACACATGCACCACCTCGAGTCCATCCCAGGCAGTGACGTAATACATAATTGTCGCTCCTTTTCTATTACATGTGAACTGGGCGAGATGGAAATTTGACGTCATGTCATTTACGAATTTTTAAATTGTTCGGGGCTGGCGCAGGGCCTTATTCAGAAATAACTCCATGTCCATAATCTGACAATGGATCGACATATTTAAAAAATGAACCGCTGTCACGTGACAAACTGTAAAATGACTTCACGGGGTGTGAATTATTTATTTTAATTTTTTGACGTTTGTTGGCATTTTTTTCAAATTTTTTCCAGCTGTAATTTGATTTAATTTTTATTTTGCTATTATACTATAATCTTCAAATATCTTGAGAGACTTCAAAAAGAGAAAAGTACGTTAAAATATCATTATTAAAAGTATCATATTATTTTGCTACATGTTAGTTTAAGATAATATAACCCACCATAAAGATATTTTTTAAAGACATCGTCCTTTAGTTGCCTTTAGCGCTCTTAGTACCGGTATATATTTATGGAACACCCTGTATATATCTAAATATTATATTTATCCCATAGTCTGGCAATTATATTACGACCTTGATTTTCAACTTGGAGAATTGAAATTATTAATCGTTATCTCAATTTCAGATAACTGATATAGCAATTATAGTTATTTGGTTAATGTATTGAACCAATATGATTTTTTTAACAATATTGCAACATCAACAATCATTCAATCCTATTATTTTGAATGTAATAGATGTAAATTTGAATAAAAGCACAAAACACCAGATAATAAGTTAGAAATTTTAAAAACTAAGATTTTTAGTAAAAATAAACGACTAAATTTTCAAGCTAATACTTTATGTATATTTATAAATCTTTTATTTTCCCCAGAAGAAAAACTAAAAAAAAAAACACAAAACAAAAATCACATTAAATCGCAAAAACACAGCATCTGCAACCAATTTAAACGCAGCATCACACTGATAGATCTCGTAAACACAGCCATCACAGGCTGACAAGCGGTACCATCGATCGAGAACGTAACCTCACCTTTCAGTACTCCCAATATAATAATCCTTATCCAAATTTGTATCCACAGGGCCAGAACATGTATACTTAAAGTCACTGTATGTAAACGGGCACAACAATTCGAAGGAAAAAAAAAAACCGAACCGAAAACGGACGCGGTACTACGAAAAAAATACGAAAAATCAGATGGCTTTAGATCTGGGTTCTGAGATGGCCAAGACCGAGCAACACAGACAAGCACACTGTTGTTTAATGAATGAACGTGAACTCTATAGGGAAGGGGAAACGGCGATTGACTTTTCGAATTTGATTGGTCGTCAGGTTCTGGTTAAGTTTATCCGACAGTTAGATCGACAAAGCGTAACGTGACGAGCGGTACCGCTCATCGTAGTATAATAGAATAATAGTAAATTAAAAAACAAAAAAAATATATCAGGTTACTTAAAATAACAACATTTATTATTAATGGAACTTACGTGAGATATGAAAAATTTTGAATTAATCTTGATAATGATATTGACCCTAGCATAAGCCTATCTTTATTACGAATGCAAACTTATTTATAGAAGATGTGGGGGGAGAGGTGTGTGTATAGAATTTATGAATGAGCTGTGTCTAAACTCGTCGTATAAACTATTAAAACGCGTTGTTAATGCGAACTTGCAGTGCTATTTGTTTTGACTTTTTTGCTTAAAGAATGTTAATTGGAAATTTAAATTGGAAAATGCTTTATAGTTGAAGTGTACGTCTATAAAGGTTCGATTTCATACGTAAAATGTTATTAGTAGAGTGAACTGTTTTTAGCTTTAGCCTGAAGTTCGATTAAGTTAAACATAAACATATAATAAGAAGCAGTTTTTGACGCGAATTATTGCTTTAAAGTGGCTTTACTCTTTAAAAGCTAACAGAGTAGTAAAAATGGCTTTATAAGACTTATTTTCATTATAATAACAGCTCACTACATAAAAAACATATTACTGTTAGAAAAGTGCAGTTTAACACCCTGTATATTAGAAGATAAAATTAAAACAGTGATCACTAATGTAGTGTCTCTATAGCTGGTACATTTTTTTTACAATTTAATCTTTCACATCTTCAAAACACCCATTATAAGAAGAACAAGATATTTAAAAACGGTAATTTTTAAAAATATAGCAACTTACTTAGGTTAATTACTTACATCACACTTGTATAAGTACGAAAAAGCGGATTACATGTGCAAAATTATGAAAAATCTCTCACCAAAAAATATGCACTTTTTTTTTAAATATCAACAAAAACCGCAAAAATGAGCCGAAACTGTATGATCCTTTGTGAATGTTTTGTTTTCAAAGACATTTTAATTTTGTTGTTAAACTACATTCGTTTCAGTTTTTTATTTCTCAGTTTGGAAGGAAACTCAATTTTAATTTTCTGTGTTGCCTTTGCCTGTTTTCTAGTAAAGGTAATTATTTTTATCATAAATAATATAAACTGTTCCAATCTGTCGAATTTCTAGATGGATTATGGTATTGTAACTCCGGATGTATTTATAAATTTATAATACATCCGTTATTTTATTTAATTACTACCGTAATAATTAAAACAAACAAGTTTAATCAATTAATGCATACTATATTACTATCAAAGCGCCCAAAATGATCAATCACATTCTGAAAATAAAATAGAAAACTCTATACAAGGTGGTCTATAAGAGAATCACCATCTTGAAAAGAGATCCTCATCAAGTTTGGTGATATGTAAGTTTGTCATACCTAAAAAAGCTTTTGATGGACCACTCTCTGTATGTATGTAGCCCATAAAAATAATACACATTTTCAGTAATAACAAACAGTTTTCCTAAATAGGGTACGTAAATTATGAAACTCTAAATTATGTCTCTAAAGTGGTTTCCTTGCAGACATATTATTACAATTTATACAACCAGATATTACTTTTTTTTTAGTTAAATTTCTCTCTAAAACATTCTAGAATTTCTCACTCACACCCTATAGAACCTTTCTTCCCTGACAAAATATTTCCCAAAATTACATAGCATATATTTATCAACCCTTTACCAAATCCATTTGGGACACAAAAATATAATCTACAAGCAGGGCAGTATAAACAATGTATCATTAAAGCTATACAAATAAATAAATAAAAAGTAGTTCTTTTACAAGATAACGTTCGAATCAAAACGCTTTTAAAAACCTAACCTCGTAGACACTTCATGAGCGTTTTCTTTGGGATTTGCTATTCTAGAACCGAACTGAAGAGCCCGTTTCTTTAAGGTAGCCGCTTTCTTCAGACCCAAATCGTACGCCAGTGAACGCAAAAGTACTTTTTCTCCCACTCCTTGAGGAAGTTTATCTGACGGGTAGGTTCTACAATGGATTGTAAAGAGTTGAAGATAATTTAACAGTTAGGTTAGTCTTACTTTTCCCAACATTCCAGATTTTTGAGAAATTCAACCACATCTTCATCAAGGTAGGGAGTACGCAGTTGTCTTCCATGGTCTGACACTACGCGATCGTCTCTTCCTAAATTTCTGTATGGCAGATTCATCCAGTCATCATCTAATACTTCTTGCAAACCCTGAAATATTACTAAATTCTAATAAATGGACATAAAACATAAAAAAGTTGTGCATTCTATGTAAGAAAATAATTACAATACACTGTTTTTGTTAAAGATACCTACTTTCCAAGAATATCTTTTGAATGCTGTGCGGTGTCGACTGTATCCTCCAAACAGTTCATCTGCGCCCATTCCAACAATCAAGATCTAAAAAATCAATAATATTATCCTGGATTTGCCTAAACAGCACCACTGTTTGTGATTGGTAAAAAAACCTGCTTTTTCTTGTTCAATCACATACTCTCTGTCCCAGGAGAAGTGGCAGTGTCAATATTGTGTCTTACCCTATTTAAAAACTAGGAAGACTGATTGAAGAACCCTGTCTTACACAAGCAAAAGTTACCAAAAAATTTTCCCAGAACAAAACAAACACATTTTATTGAAAGTTTAACTAACATAAACATAGAAAGTTGAATTTCCTTCTCACTCAGTTTACATCTAATATAAAAGGAAGGATAATTATTAGGTCACTGTCACTAGCCCTGGGATGGACTACTTATACTACCCACTGCGCTGAGATTTACATTATTTAGGTACAAAAAAGGGCAACTTACTCTTACTGGAGAAACATAATTTGCTGTTTCTGCTCTGCTTGCAAACCACAAAGCACATCCCAAACTGTCATCTAAAATTGTATTAAGAGGATATATTAAATCAGCAATATGTTCACTTCTTTGCTTATCCAGTTCCTCATTTGGCACATTAACCTCAACAAAATTCCATTGCCGGTTTGGGTAAAGAGTCTGCAGCTCCTCCAATGTTTGCAGCCCTTAAAATGACCACTAAAATTACAATACAAACTTAAATGCATGTGGAAATATAATATGATAACTGGAACAAAAAATAATAATAATGTTGACCTTATTACTTGCCAGTAACTCTGTCAGGTGACTGATAGTTGTTGGCTTCATCAAAGGAGACATTAATCAAATCAATAGGTCTGGATGGGTCTACGTGTTGGTGACAAATTGCTGCCAAAACTGCACAATCAACACCTCCTGCAAAACATTTTGTAGAACCAGATTTAGTTGAAAATAATCAGTCTTGCCTGAAAACAATATTCCTGTAGTAGCATGAGTACAGTCCTTTCTTTCCTTAAGACAGTGCTTGCAATAATTTGGTTGTGAGGATATCCGTAAGGATATAGAACTACTAATCAAAGTTTTCAACTTATCCACATTACTCTTCCAAGAATTACAATTTAGCAGAAGCTCAAAAGTATTGCTTGAAGTCTGATTGTCACTATTGATATTATTCAGTAAAGCTAAATTGTCATTATCCACAAATCCATGACTGACTAATGGTGACTCAATTATGGGTTTTTGTGGAGCAATTTCTGTGTTCAGAAAGACTTCCAGTGCCTTCAAGTGGCCATAAAAATTCTTATTTTTGTGTGGCCAAAACTCAACCTCAAACTTTTGCTTCACAGTGTCATAGCAAAATATTCCAACTGATGGTACTTCAATGAATTTAAACTCTGAATGGATCTTTGCAACACTGGTCACTACTAAAGTGTCACCTTCATCATCTTGACCTAGCAGCAGACTGCGTCTGCCAAACACATCTCTACCAAAATAGAGCCTTTTGGTGATTTTATCAAAGAAAACAAAGGCATAAGGCCCATGTAATTGACTTAAAGAACTGACAAGAGTGTTGGATGATAAATGATCCTTGACAAACTGGTGGAAAAGCTTTGTGTCTCCTTTAGTTTTCTGTGACTCATCATTAAACCCAGAAAAGACATCTCCATTGTAGCAAAAAACTGAATTTTCATCTTGAATGGGTTGTGCAGTTGGTTTGGACCCCTGAAGCCATAATACACTGACCGCAAAATCCAAGCTGAACTCATCTGTTGAGAGGACTTGGAAGTTGAAGCTGTCGGGGCCTCGTCGTTTAATATTTGGTTCAAACCTTAGCTAAAAACATTATTAGTATTCAACTTATAATGTCTGTCTACAAAAGGTGTAAACTTGAGTCATACATACCTGGCTAACCAAGTTTTCACAGTTGTTGCAAGAACTGTTAAGAACGCAAAAAATCCCACACATTTTTGCACCCTTAAAGCTTAATTTAATGAGAATTTACTGACAAACTATGAAGAAGTTTTTTTTAAACGATTTTAAACTTGAAAGCTGGAAGAGGAAGACAACTGAGAATACCCAAACAAATCAAATATTAAACGTCAAAAACAGCTGTCCTGTCACTGTTCGTATTCAGTTGAGATTTAGATCACGTTCAGATGCAATAGACAAACCATAAATTGGTTTATTTGACAGAAATCACGTGCACCAACGTATTATAATTAAATAGGATAGTCACGTGAACAGTAACATTCTGGCGATCTTTAGAGTGCTATTTTGAACTTTAACGGTTGTTTGATTTGATACTCAGCTGGTTTAGAAATTTGTCAGTTTCACAGATGATACAAATCATTATCGATCTGTTTGCTAAACATTTGTAAATTTGAGAATTTACAATGCCAGATTGTAGTTCTAACTATGATGCCGAGATTGAAGATGGTCAAAACAAAAGGACCGTAAAGTGCAAGTTTTGTTCTTCAGTAATATTAACGCCTTCCACAGCTTCTTTCTCCAGTTTTCAGGTTAGATTTTTTAGTTTTTTTTTTAACAACTTTATTATAAATACAAATTTCAGTATGAATTACCATTAATGAAACAAAACAAAGACAACGAAAGTAATCCAGTGACTGAAAGCACCTCATCATTTTGGGCAGTTAAAGACATGTACACTTTTTACAATATCGGTTTCTCCAACACAGTGGGTGATACCAAATATTTGACTTGTGCAGACTGTGAGGCAGGTCCTATTGGATACCATGACATTCCTAGCAAAATGAGTTATGTGGCTTTATCCAGGGTAATACATGCTTAAGGAAGGGTAGGAAAACTTTTAAATACTGTATTTTTTTTAAGTATAGGCATGTGTAATTTATCAATTTTTAAGTTTCATTTAATGAAAATATTTTTATTTATTCCTAATTATTACTTAAAGTAGTCAGTTGTCTACTGAGTTTATGTCAGAGTTGATAACTTGCATCATTTAAAATTACTATAACGAATGTAAAATTTTTTTACTTGGCACCATACACTTGTTCACCATTTTTCTATTATCTATTGACATTCTAATAAAACTCAGAGGTTTTTTTACAATGGTATTGATATTTGCATTCTTTTAGTCCTTTTCAAGTGTTTATTTAAATTAAAATTCCTTTAGGGGTACTTAGTGACTGGTAAATTTGTGTTTTTGCATAGAATGTATACAAAAGATTTCTGTGGTAAAAACATAATTAATTTATTCTAATTTGTAAGTCTGGAGAGATTTCAAAAGACCAACTTGATTCAGTTTCCAATGTTTCCATGACCTGGACTTTTTTTAGTCATATTTCTCATTTTTTGTATATGAGTAAAGAAAAAGCATTAGATATTTAAATTACATATAATATATTTAATATATCTACAAACTGATTTAGAAAAGTTATATTCTGTAAATACAATTTTATGTAGGTACTTAATTATCATAAGCTATAACAGAAGGCTTAGTTCTATTAAAAAAAAGTTGTTTCAGAATGTTGCAAAAAAGTGTTGATATCAAAAATGCAACAAATTAAATTTTAAGTCTCCTAATTAACAATTATATTCTATGTACAGTAGTGATTATATGACTAACAGTTTGAAATGGTTGGCACTATTAGTTTAAAAGGTAATCTGTACATACCTAGATTCTTACTAATGTATACAAAGATATTACCATTTTTATAAACTGAAATATAAAATTAAATTTTAAATTATACAGATAATGTAACTGGCTAATTACAGTAATAAATAACAATGGTAACATTGGTAACTACAATATAGGTATTGGCAGTTTAAAGTTTGAAAATGACTATACAAGTTACAACCAAAACAGAACATCCTTGAATGATTGAAGAGTATTCTCAATACTTATAGACTATATCACTATTCAATATTTTAAATACATTTTTTCTCTTCTCTTCATATAGAAACATAAACTAATGAAACTGGTGATTATCAAAAGTGTAACTAAGACAGCTGTAGAGAAGACAAAACTGTGAATTGTCATACAAATATGATCTTTAGTGCTCAACTCTAAAGCAGCCTTTTTATTGAGATCTTCTGGTAAAATTACTCTAACCAGTTTACCCATAGTCACCCAATCACCAGTGATTGTGTCATTATTAGATACGTCTCTCCTACGCCGTTTAGCTGGTATCACTTGCTGTCCATCTTTCGGGCATATATCACAATCAGTTTTGCATAGTTCTATGTTGCATTCAATCATCAAGTCCATTTCGTCAGGAAATTTGAAAGCGTTAAAGTAAGCGTATGCGATTATAGAAGCGCCGCTACTGCCAGTGTCTCTAGTTTTTTGGAAAGCTCCAAACAGTTTGGGTTTTAAGATGCAGCCCTGTTCGTCTGTGAGTGCCACTGAATTTTTTCCTTCAGCATCAACTGCTTTGCAGTCTTTGACTTGCAAATCAAAACCTGGATCACCACTCACAGAAACCGCTAAAGTCATTTCTTCTCCAATTTTAACTAGACCGTTAGCAGGTTGACCTAAAGGTCCCCGACCCAACAATACATCCAATTTAGCCATGGCAGTATCACCACTGAAAGTAATTATCTCTTGGCTGAGCATTCCAATGCTGAAAGCCACACTTAGAGTATCTTTAATATTGCCCTCCCAAAGACACCGCACTGATCTGACAGTGTCCCACACTTCCTGGATTCCAGGCTCGTTTTGTAGCACCAAAACATTCTCCAAGTAAGACTGGTTTTGTGTATCGAAAGCATTAACAAACTCCGTACCACACTTGTCTAAGCTCACTGTGAATGTGTACTTAGTTTGTGCGGATTTCTCTTGAACGTACCTACACTCCGGGTTGCTGTAATGACCCTTGGAGTAGATAACTCCATCAAATACTTTGTTAAACTCCAAGTTAATTGTCATCATTTCTTTGCTGCATTGCACGTCGATTGCGTGGATATGCGGAGGATGTTTCAAATCTTCGTCACTGGGGACTGCTCTTCCTGGGCCGGGTATTGTGTTAGTTTCAGGACTGATGGTGGTGCTGGTGATGATCTCAGCATTTTCGGTAGTTGAGGGGGTTTCAACGGGAGCTGAGGTCGTTGAAAATCCGCTCGGCGGTAAAGTACTAGCTGGAGGATTTGTTGATGGGGATGTTGGTGTTTCGGTTGTGCTGCTGCTTGGTTCTGTCGGTTGTTGGGTGGTGGTAGTAGCTTCAGTTGTGGGTGTTGCAGGTGGAAGTGTTGTACCTAATTTCGGTTAGAATCTACGTTTTTTTCTGAATCTATAATTAGACACTTACTTGGTCTTGTAGGAGTTGGAGTTGTTGCTTCAGTCTGTTGGGTGGTGGTGGTTTCTTCTTGGCGTACTGTGGTGGTTGGTGTCCCTAAATTAAAAAAATACATTACTCTATTAATTTTATAGGGTTTCTTGTCGCCTAACCTTCTGTTGGAGAAGTGTACGGTGGATAACCTGTTTGAGTTTCAGTTCCCGGCTGGCTAGGGAAAGGTACGCGTGGTGTATTGTCAGGATATCCGGTTACCAGGGTGCTTCCACTTTGTGGTAGACCTGAGGTTGTTACGGTTGGTATTCCCGCGGGTACGGTCGGTTGACTAGTAGATCCCGATTGCTCTGTCGAAACAGTAGTTTCACTTGGTTGTTGCGGTCCTAGAGTGGTAGGATTAGTTGATTGTACTGTAGAACCTCCTATAATTGAACATGAAGATTGAGTATTTTGATTGTATGATATTATTATTTATGTAAACGGTGGATGTTAAAAATTATTGAAACATATTACTCAGTTGAGAAAAAAGAAATTCTAACCTGTTGTTGTGGTAGGTAGAGTGAAACCAGGTTCAACCTTCGGCCTTTGGTATCCATCAACTAAACCCAAGTCTGGAGGCAGTAAAATATCGTTATCTCCACCTGGCTGGTATCCTTCAGGAGCAGTTACTCCACCCGTTGCTGGATTGGTTGGGATGGGAAACGGTGGTTCCGGAGAATACCCCGCTGGTGGGTAACCAGGTTGAAAGGGGCGCGGCTTCTCGGTATTGGACGGCGGAAGGTATTCTCGTAGAGTACCTTGACGAACTAAAATCGAAAATGATTGATTATCCGATTTGGTAATGAATGCAGTGCGACCTTCCGCTCCGCCACTGGCATTAATTTCACCGACCAAGGAGGCACAATAATGATCGTTAATGGCTCGTTATCTAACCATCTTCAAGTTTTTAACTATACCCATTGCTTAAATCTCAAAATTACCATTGTCTTGTTTTCATTCCTTCCACATATTATAATGTGTTAAATTCACATGCTTGGCCCACGTACATTGTTATCCGAAAGTGGCAAAGAGGGTAATTAAACAAACTCGGTGAAAACTTTTAGGTGTATGAGAAATTTACGTTTAGAATGTTAAATACATGATTAGATATTAGATTATCAGTAGCGGCTGGTGTACCAATACTTTTGTGACTAAAGACTGCTTAGCATACTCTGTAAGAGAATAATGTGGTTTCTATTATGGTTTATTAACCAAAATCAAATCTAGGAAATCGGTCACTGCATGAACCTATTGAAAAGCGTGTATGTCACAATATAAATCGATAACCGCACCAATGAGCACCACATCATCAGCTATTGGCCATGTCATTAATAGCGATATCCTCTTGTTTTAATTTAAATGGCTAAACAGTAATTAGTGAATAATATCCAAATAAGTTAGGAGTCCTTGATTTTATTGAGCAGTTACGTACGGTGCCATGGTCCTGTTTGGAACATTTAAAATGATAAACTGAGGACAAATTCAAATTTGTTGAAAACCTTAAGAAGAATTTGTGTCAGAAACTTTTGTTTTTGTATTTTTTTATCCAAACTTTTAAATAGATTTATAGTAAAACTAAAGTCAAATAATACTTACTACTTCGACTATTTTGAACGTAAACATCCTGTAACCAGTTGAGGATGTTTTGCACCATTTGGTCTGCATTATTGGCCTGTCGCTTTTCTATAAAACATTTTTTTTATGCGTGGTCAATTGAAGTTTTGATGTATATTTACCAATAGAGGACACTCGCCTATCCGTTCTCGTGTAGCATTGTGTTTGTATGGCACTTGCCACCAAAATGGTGGTCAAAATAATGGGAAATTTCATACCTACAAGAGGAAAATTTGGTTAATATTTGAACTAAACTATAAGCTATCATTGGCCGGAATTTGAATCTTAAAATCCTCATTTTTACTCTCGTTATTTTTCAAAATTAATAGCAATTAAGTTGTAAGTCAGGTAACTGTAATTTCTTCACTACTAGATTAAAACTAGTGATAGATAAAACGTTAAATTTTCGATCACTTTAAAAAAATTGTCAAGGTGAATGTGCAGAAACTAATAACGGCACGAAATTACAAAATTGCAAGTATTTTGCTTTGAAGCATTAGCAACTTAACCTCATTTAAGTTGCAACTAATTTAACGGTGATGGATGACTGCTCAAAGTTAAAAGGTTGCAATTTGTAGTGTATATGTATATACATTCTTTCATTCTTGGTACATTGCGGAGATGTGTGTCAAAGATCTGTTTAGTTTTTATTACAGTTGTTATTTTTGTATATAAAAAACTAGAGAATGCATTAATGAACCAAAATGTCAAACTTTCAAACATATTGATGGGTGATCGTGAAATCAACATTACATAACAATCTATACAAACGACAATAATGGCTACCAATATACCATTTGATGGTACCTGCGAAAGTACTGCGCGCATCTTTAAAAAAAAGGAAAGTAGTAAAGGTACTTAATTTTAAATTTGTTATTTGTTCGCGCAGGTTAAATATAAATTTTTCTCTGCGATATAAGTACTACCACTCAAAAGGTGCTAATCAATTTGTTGACTTTATGCAATTACACAACAGTTTCAAGACTATTAGTCTTACCTAGAATCAACACAAGTTGTAATTCAATTAATACCTTTTGGTTCTGGAAAAAAAACTGGCTGTATATTGCTGCATCTATGCGAACGTGCAAAGACGTGTTAAACGTGTAAACTGTCTTAAAAAGGCGTTAAGCTCATCACCGAGTGCATTTCTTTTAAGAAGGAGCGAGAACCATAATTTTTCTTGCAGCAGAACCTATTATAGGACAGGAGTACCACACCTATTTTAGAAACTAATCGCCAGTGTAACTTTTTTCATTGTAAAAATGTGTTTGGAACTCGTCAATTACTTTTTATGTCTTATTCACTTACAACAAGTTAAGTTCAGTTAATTAAATTGATATAAACATGTTAAACAAATTGTTCTACTAGTTCCATAATATGACACTTATTGTATATTAGGTCAAGCAATACTCAAAGTCCATTACATCATATGGCAGTCATAGACCAGTCAATCACAAGATATTTTGGGTAATGCTACTAAAACGACAATTAATTATAATCAAACAGATTTACTCCCACAATATCATTACCATCCCAAACAGAAAAAAAATGTTATACAATAGAAAGTCGTCAATTACATGACGTAGTCTTGAATACGGTTACAATACCAAATATATATGATTCAAAAATAGATGTTTTTTTTTATTAAAAGAAAGTCGAAATTTCTCTCATAAATTAAACGTACACACAATGATGTGAAAACAGAGACTCTTGTTATATGCACACATCAGTTCATTGCTTAAAGATGGGCTTTTGTGTGGGAGTTTCAGGATTAATAAAAATTTCATGTTGCAGTAAAATTGCCAGATTATTGAAAAAATCTTGTAATCACATATACTAAACATTTTCAAAAACTAAATAAAATCCAAGATACTACACGTACGAATGGTGGTTCCCACACTATTTACTTTTGAACATCTGATTGCGATCAAGAGCAAACAGAAGGTATTAAAGAAATAATAAAAGTAGTGAGTTTTGTAATGTGAAATGTTTTTAAAGGATCCTCTAAGTGATTATTGTTCGATTGCAACAATCTTTGTATCCGTGTATCTCACGGATTAACTTGTTTTCACAATACTGCCTAAATTTATAATTGGCATCAAATTGTTTTGATACAACACGTAGAAATATAGTTTTATGCTATTGCGTTTTAATATGTTGTGATTGCGTTATAGGCTAGCTAAAATCTGCGGAATTGGATTTCCTGATGGTGAATTGGTCCATCATTTCATTCCGCAAATCTATAATAATGTTACGTTATTTTATTGGACGTGCTTGTGAATTTATTAGTATTGATTTATTACAGTTATTTATTTCTTTTTCCAGAGGTGAAATCTAAAAATATGACTATCAATCAACCTGTCAAACGACTAGTAAAAAAGTAATTAAAATCAGTATAAGAGAAGTTAAGCCAAAAGTCCGAATAGACACAGAAGACTGGATGTTCAAAGATGGTTTCTACAGAATACTCAAGCTGAACATTTTCAAAACATGATTATGACATCTATCTTTCTTTGTTGGGTCAATTCAATTAAGTTAGTGATTATATCACTTTCGACCATATAATTTTATAGGTAAATATAGGTGTGATGTGAAAAATTGACCCCCAGTTGTCTGCACGAGATCCTAGTAAGTTTCTTGTTAATTTTGTTTGACACTTTGACAGACATCAAATTTGGTATAAGCAAATAAAGACAACACGAGTTTGTGACACCCTGTATACTCTAAAAGAGGAAATGAATGTCATTAAAACAAATCACTGCTTTTCCAAAAGGCAATACTAAACCGCAACCAAATCATTTACAAGCAAAATGTGTCTCACGATTTTGCTTCGCAAAACTCTCTGATTTATATCGAATTTCGATTAAATTTTATGCATATAACATAACCATTGACAATGGTTAAGAAGGCTTTTTGTCAAAACTTATAAGACAAAATAATCTAAAATGGACAATAAAAATTGCCTAAAATAGTCTACTTTTTGATGTCTTCCTCATTTCCAAATCTGTTATTACAATAGATTGTAAATCGGTACTTTACGAGTCACGAACCAATTATTTATCTTCTCGCTTAGATGAACTAGAGATCCGAGATCTTTAGGTCACCAACGAAGAAAAAATTTTTGTCGTAAGTATATTTATCACCATGTAATATACTCTAATCGAAATTGTTACTTTCTCCACATTTAATTACGCTATTGTTTTTGTTATTAGCTACAACTCGTATTGTTATATCAATTACAAATGTTTAGTATGCAATAGAATAGGACCGATTTGTGTTCAAGTTTTTGACATCCAGTTGATATTTTATAATCTAAATAGTCATCACTGACTTTCTTCCTAGAATTGTTTTAAACTGTCAGAGGCCTCGAGGAACGTTTTGAAAATTCCATAGACCTCTAAATGCTATTGAACCTCCTAACAAGTGCCAGAGGCCTCTACAAGTGATCTAAACTTTCTAAGAAAGAATTGATTGAAATTGCCAGAGGTTCGTAAATACCTGAAGAAGCTTCTGCAAGTGTTGTACACCTTCCAAGAATTGTTTAATTGTTGGTGTACATAAGACAATATATACATTTAATCACCGATATATTTGCTGGTGATTGTGACGCAACAGTCAAAAGTCATTGAACAGACTATACTTATGAAATATAGCTTTTTAATGTAGTCGAAGGAAGAGTCCAATAAAGGTTACTAAACCATATTATAAACAATTAAAGGAAAGTCACTAAACTTATTAAAATAAAATGTTGGTTTCATCTCACTTGTTGACGGCCTTTAAATATGTCTAAAGAACATATTACTTGCACTGTCATAGTCCATTAATTTAAGTTTTGATTAATAAAATCAAGATTGTGTAGTAATAGACACTTTGTTGTATAATACACTAGGATTGAGAATAAGTTCGTAAAATTAATTAAGTTGTGAGAAAAAAGTGTTTTATAACCAAAAATAGGAAGAAACTCAAAGGGTATCACTATTTTTCAACTAACGAACGTTACTGAATCACTTATGACGTAATTTAAAACAAAAACAGGAGCAACCAAAAACCAAACTTATGAATAATTAATTTACATTTAAACTACTGCACTTAAACAATAAAACATCTATTGTTCTGTATTTGAAGATGGTAATGAATTAATTACCTTTACATGTCATGATCATCGAGATACACTGATTAGAGTACCTTGGCCATTCTTAAATTGCAAACAAAATCTAATTCTGGTAACCTTTCTAGCTCGCAGAAGATCGATTCTCTGATAGTAATGTTTCGTACATGTAAATTACAATTGTAATAAATCTCTGTCTAATCTGCGTCTTGGATCGAATGTTATGACATTTTCATTAACACTCGGCGGATTTGTTTAATTCATGGGGAGCAATTGCCACACACGTAATTTTGTGTAAAATCCGCCAAATCTGGTAGATTAGATATTGATCAGTATTGTATGTTAACTAGTTTTTTTTGTTACACGCCCAGAGGCTTTTAGAGGTGTCAATAAGTAATTTATGTATTGCTGGTAATGAAATTATTGTGACTGGAGAAAATGAAAGTGTAAATATTACTTCAGACACTTACACCATAATCAGGAAGAAACCTAAACGAATAGTCTTCGGTAATTCTCATTAGAGGAAAAACTACTTATACTCGATTACTTTAAATTAATTGCACAAAAAATTGATGCTGTAATCGAGTGCTCAAAAAAATATTTTAATATCAAATAAATTTCAAATAAAAACCTTCAAGTTGCGTGCTAGAAGACATTTATTGGTCAAGTTAGCTTCTAACGAAGAATAAAAGCGTTTTCAAGTAGCCTTAAGGATTTTACTAAATATCCATGGTGGAAATAATTGGGTTGCTTCACCGCCACCAATTTTCGATTCGTTACAATGAATTTTAAATTCAATTATTAGTTATTATATTCAATCTTTAAAAGCATTAAAATTGTTATTATTCATGATCATGAAGATGTAATTTTAGTTAAAAAGCATAAATAAAAATCTACCAATTTTCAATATTGGCAACATTTGTTTTGACTCACTGAGGATGTTGCACCGAGTATTTTTGTATTTTTAGATATGTAGTTCATTAGTAGTATACCGGGTGTCCCAAATTTGAGCAACAAACCAAACTTACGGTTTTTTAAATGGAATGACCAATTTTTTCCGGGTCACGTGACTGTTGTTGACAAATTTCAAGTTTACTTTACAGTGTTGCCAACTGCAAGTTTAAATTATCACGATCATATGATGGGATTTTCCAATTTTATCTTTCCTAACTTTTTAAATGTAATTCACACACTTTTCAAGCTTAAAGGTGACATTTTCCGGATCACGTGACTGTTGTTGATAAGTTTTAAGTTTACTTTACAGTGTTGCCAGCTGCTAATTTAAATAGTCACGATCACGTGATGTTGTTTGACAATTTTAGCTTTTCCAACTGTTTAAATGTAATTTACAGACTTTTCAAGTTTGAAATTAATATTTTTCGGGTCACGTGACTGTTGTTGACAAATTTCAATGTTACTTTACAGTGTTGCCAACTGCAAATTTAAATTATCACGTTCCTATGATGGGATTTTCTAATTTAACTTTCCTAACTTTTTAAATGTAATTCACAGACTTTTCAAGCTTAAAGGTGACATTTTCCGGGTCACGTGACTGTTGTTGACAAGTTTCAAGTGAACTTTACAGTGTTGCCAGCTGCGAATTTAAATAGTCACGATCACGTGATGTGGTTTTATAATTTTAGCTTTTCCTACTGTTTAAATGTAATTTACAGGCTTTTCAAGTTTGAAGTAAATATTTCTCGGATCACGTGACTGTTGTTGACAACTTTCAAGTTTACAGTGTTGCCAGCTGCGAATTTAAATAGTCACCCTTTATGATTTTTTAAATAAAACGATTAATTTTTTATTTGATATTTAAGTAGAAAGAGTACACCTCAAATAGGAATCCTAATAACGAGCACAAAATTGGTTATTTAAAAAATATACGTATGGTTTATAACTCAATTTTGGGACACTCTGTATACTAACAAACTACCTAAAAATAAAGTAGACACAATAGAAGATTCGTATTATGCAACTTTCCACTGATAGATCGTGGAATTCTACTTATTATCTGATAGTTGCATTTTTTTATTAATATTAACATTTTTTTTATAATTTTTTATTTTGGTTGTAGATTACGTCATTTTTTTTAAATAAAATTTCTTTTTGAATCGATAAATTTGATATCGACTCCACAAGAAAAATAGTTTTTTTAGTTTTCATTTCTCGATTGTTTATTGATTCGGCTTTTGATTTTTAACTCTATTTGGAGCTTATTAAATAAACATAGGGCACTATAGATTTGAAAAAAATAAAATAAAAATCTTCATTTTTATCAATAAAAAAGTCAATTCAGTGAGCTTAAAGTCACTTTTCTTGTGACACCCGATATAACGTTTATAAAAATGACTTTTTTCCTAAACCATATATTATTTTACATTTGTGAAAATTAAATTACTAAACAAAATTATGTGTTTAATATGTCACATGTAAGTACAGTACTAATTATATTTTGTAATTCTGTAATTAGCTTACAATCTTTCTGATAATTTTGTACAAAAACAAGGTAAATTATCTGTCCGATTACTAAACACGTTGGCAATTAATCATATTTCACACAATCAAGCAGTTATCGTCCACTTAAATAACCTCTAAAACAATTCGATAATTAAAAAAAATATAATATATTCCGAAAACGTACGACTTTGGGTGCTTTGTATTCAATTTGTTTAAGCGCTTTCATGCCCAGCTATGGTAATTAAGAGTTAATTCTTATTGTCGGTTGCGTTGATTTTCCCAAGCCATTTGTGTTACATTGTTTCGCATCAAAAGTTGAAAAAATATTAATTTTTTTTTAAATCTTTTGACGATTATATAATTTCGTTGTTTTTCTCGACCCAATAAACTGCGTGAGTTGCTCAATTAGATGATAATTTAATAACACAGTACAACAAATTTTCAAAACAAAAATCCAACAGTGGTACAGGCAGATACTCACAATTGGACAAAAATTCCTATTTACAAAATATCTGTACTTACAGTACATCTGAAGAAAAAAATTGTATCAAACACTCACTTGGATAATCCCAACAAAAAGATTGGCACTATATCGAATTAACACTGCACGTTACCAATATAAATCCTGGTACCTACCTAAAATTTGTATTTGACCACTCGGGATGGATTTTATTAATGGTAAATCTAAAAGCTAACTAAAAGAAGTGAATAGTAAATTCCCTTTTATATTCGGATGCATCATATGGTATTGTCGCTTCCCCGAATTCATCGAGCGACGCTCGGTTCTTCATTTAGGTACCGCCATCCGCGTCGGTACCATGGACCACCTACTATCGTGTAGTACCGTTGTTGCTCTTTACATTTTTTTTGCATTTTCGTTGTTGTGTTCTGTTTGATAAAGTGATATATGAATGGTCAAATGGAATTAATAACGTATTAAAAAATTCGCTTTCTATTGAACTTTCAGTTTCATTTCTTCAGGTCATTTAATAATAATTGCTTAGAGGAGCTATATTCGATCATACCTAGTGAACTTGCGTTTGCATCATAGCAGGAAATATCATTAAGCAATGCTTATTCTCGTAAAATTTCCAAACAAAACGTTTTTACTGGTGATTACTGTTATACATGATATTTTAGATTGATTGAGAAAACTACATTAACCTAACCTAACATTTTGAATGTAATTTTCAAGCTTTTCCACGTGGAAATGGTGTTTTGTGGCATTTTTTTGGTTTGTGACGGTTTTATCACTCGTCAATAATATATGACAAGAAAGAGACACGAATACACGAATACATGAAAGTATTTTCGTTCCTAGGGAGTAAAAGTGAATAACGATGGGTAAATTATCGGTAAAGTAAATATTTTCCTTTACCAGTAAATTACAAATACTGTGTTTCTGGCAGTTCAAACTTTGGCACCGCTTTTCTCCCAGACAGTTGCAAAATTTTGTAGTTTTTCTTAGGTTATTGGATAGGAAATTAAATGACGATTCCAAAAATATGCTTAAAACTGTCATTTTATTACTCCAAGTGGGTTTTACAGACAATTTTGCCTGTGACTGTCTTTTCAAACTGTGTTTCTGTTAGTTCCAACTTTGATATCGCTTTTCTCCCTGACAGTTGCAAAATTTTGTAGTTTTTCTCAGGTTATTGGATAGGAAATTTAATAACGATTCCAAAAATGTGCTTAAAACAGTCATTTTATTAATCCAAATCGGTTTTACGGGGGATTTTGTCCCTGACTGTCATTTTAAACTGTGTTTCTGGCAGTTCAAACTTTGACACCGCTTTTCTCCCTCACTGTTGCAAGATTTTGTAGTTTTTCTCAGGTTATTGGATAGGAAATTTAATGACGATTCCAAAAATGTCCTTAAAACAATCAATTTATTACTACAAGTGGATTTTATAAGCAATTTTGCATGTGACTGTCCTTTCAAACTGCTTTCTGTCAGTTCAAATTTTGATATCGCTTTTCTCCCTGACTGCTGCAAAATTTTGTAGTTTTTCTACGGTTATTGGATAAGAAATTTAATGACGATTCCAAAAATGTGCTTAAAACGGTCATTTTATTATTCCAAGTGGGTTTTACAGACAATTTTGCCTGTGACTGTCCTTTCAAACTGTATTTCTGTCAGTTCAAACTTTGACACCGCTTTTCTCCCTCACTGTTGCAAAGTTTTGTAGTTTTTCTCAGGTTATTGGATAGGAAATTTAATAACAATTCCAAAAATGTGTTTAAAACAGTCAATTTATTACTACAAGTGGGTTTTACAGACAATTTTTCCTGTGACTGTCTTTTCAAACTGTGTTTCTGTCAGTTCCAACTTTGATATCGCTTTTCTCCCTGACAGTTGCAAAATTTTGTAGTTTTTCTCAGGTTATTGGATAGGAAATTTAATGACGATTCCAAAAATGTCCTTAAAACAATCAATTTATTACTACAAGTGGGTTTTACAAGCAATTTTGCATGTGACTGTCCTTTCAAACTGCTTTCTGTCAGTTCAAATTTTGATATCGCTTTTCTCCCTGACTGCTGCAAAATTTTGTAGTTTTTCTACGGTTATTGGATAAGAAATTTAATGACGATTCCAAAAATGTGCTTAAAACGGTCATTTTATTATTCCAAGTGGGTTTTACAGACAATTTTGCCTGTGACTGTCCTTTCAAACTGCTTTCTGTCAGTTCAAACTTTGACACCGCTTGTCTCCCTCAATGTTGCAAAATTTTGTAGTTTTTCTTAGGTTATTGGATAGGAAATTTAATAACGATTCCAAAAATGTGCTTAAAACAGTCGTTTTATCACTCCAAGTTGGTTTGACCAACAAATTTGGGTCTGACTGTGAAACTGTACTTAAAAGTTGCAAAAATTAGGGTTTAGACGTGTAAACGTAAACGTGTTTCTAAAATTACTAACAGTTATTTTGATAGTGGTCATGTGACTGCCTAGCTAAAATATCCTCCAGAAACCAGGTGATATCTGGCACTAATGTCAAAACTGTCAAAATTTACCTAGAATTTACACGAATTTCAGGTTTAACAGTTTCCTTACAGTTTTTGTTTTTTTTTGAGATTTATGACAGTTATTTTGACAATTGTCAGTTTGTAAATGTAAATTACAAATTGTTTAAATAATATTTTCAGATTTGCGTCATTTTTCTCATCTAAAAAATATATTATAAATGTGACAAAAATCTGAAAAATTTTTTTTTTTAGAAATTGCAACTTGAGAAGAACTCATTTGGTACAAGAATCACTTTGTTAGAAAAGTTTTACTTCATTTATTTTATTATTGATAAACCAAAATCATTAAAACAATAAATAACAATCTAAATCAGCATTTTATTCACTTTTCAGGATTTTTATTTTGAAAATATTTACCGAAAGTTACTAATGAAATTATAAGAACAGCCATGACAGGAAAATTACATCTTTCAAGCAAATTTCAGTTAGATCCATAAATTTACCGGTAAAAATGGAAAATTTTTCTGTCAAACTGACTTTTACTTTTCTAATTTTAGTATACCTTACCGGTAAATTCACGACCATCATTAAAAGTGGTATTTTCTATAGGGGTAGTAGGAAATAACTATTTGTTTAAGGGCCAATACTTTCATTTTAAAATATAACATAACAAAGAACATGTCAAAATTCCAGATTATACAATTCTTTAACCGTTTAACAATGAGCTTTATTTAAACCAAAAAATACCAATCAACTTTAATTAATTATTATGCAAACTACTGCTATGTGCTGGTTCGGGCAGATTGCGTTTACATTTCTTTTATTTACCCAACTATTCGTATTGATGAAAGGTCAATAAGGTGAAATTAAAGATATATCGATGATATTTACAAGGAACAATATATTGTACACTCCAATTTTTTTTGGTTATTGTGCTGTTAACAATATTTAAACTATCAGCACGAACCTATTTGTCATGGATAGGAATTGCCTTTAAGATACTAAAATAATGAGCTAGAAGTATGGTTAGCATAATGATTTTCTCTATTAGATTAGAAAAAATCAGAATGTACTACAATTTCTTATGCACGATTTTGCAAAACAATCACTCTCTCCTCCTCTATTGCAATCGATAATTTGTTATATTTTAAGTTCAACTCGAACTTAATTTTTTTATCATTTTACCTAGGAATTTACTGGTTTTTTGGTTATTTATGTATTGTTCCAATCTTACACATTATTTGATAGTTTTGAATATTAAGATATACTGTGTTTAAAACAATAATTAAAATCACATAAACATTTTTTTTTTTAAATAAAACACACGACACTATCTTGATTGTTTAATTTGAATGCTAAATATCACATATTCGTCCAACTGAGGACGGTAAAAAGGCCATTCTATTGTCCATTTAAAAGTAATTACTAATTCGTAAAACTTTAAATGTCAATAGCCACTCTAGATATAGATATGAAATTGCTCAAGGTGATGAACAATAATTATTATTGATCAAGCGAGTAATTATTCCCCAATTCAAATTTGTATACGTGAACACAGTATAGGAAGGTAAAATATCTCCGTAAGTCCAAATTTCATTCAAACATATATCTCGGCAAGGTTAATTGGAGTGTGGTAATATTTATTATTAATTAGTCGCTGCGAGTTTACAAAATTCTCGTGCGAATTAGGCCCGACAACTTTTTTGGTAAATTGAAGAGATTTCTTGAAATATGTGCAATCTGAATGGTCTGTAAATATTAAGTCAACACTCCATCTGTATGTTATCTAAATGGTTTCATCCTGGAAACTAAAAATCGATGAGCTTTCTTAATCAAATCGAAAATCATAAGAGCATTACTACATAAACTAAAACACTCTCCGCCTTAATACACTTTTTCTCTGTAATTTCATTGTAATCAGTTAATTCGTCCTTAACAACAATGTCCCCATAAATATAGCTGTAACAATTGTGTTGTAAATTCTCTTATGCCGCCGGTACCTTTTAAGATTAACCAACAAGGTAAAAATGGTTCATCATCTGCACTATAGTCTCTTTGACCTCAATCATTCTGGTGCTTACCTTTAACATGGATTCCCCTTGAATCAAGGTTGATTTTTGGTAACAAATTTGTTGAAATTAAAAAAAACCAAATGCTCCCCTACATTTGCACTTCCAAAATGAATAGCTTTTCAGAAAATTCGACTAAGAAAATAATACGTTTGATGGGAAGGTTTTTACCGTGAATGACTTTCCTTCTACGGTGTGAATTGAAATGTTTTCCTGTTTACACTCGGGGTGATAAAACTAAATGGATTAAGTGTCTCGTTAAGTACAATTTTCTGAATTACATTGAATTAGCTAGTCTTTAATAGGCTTTGAGATATGTTGACAGTCATTAATACAACTAATCACTTCTAAATAAAGTTATTTAGATCAATTATCTGTATTTAATTGGTAACTGTTTAATAAAGTGTTTAGTTTGTGATATTTTTTACAGATTCTACCTAATTCGTACACAGATATACAAGTGTGTAGATCTAATTAAAAAGGTAAAGAGTGAAAAACCCTTAATTTCACTATTTTGTGGGAAATTACTCATTGTAAATTTCGATTTTTACATCTATCCTCCTTGGGTTTTTCTGAAAAAAAAAATGTCCGCAAATATTGACTGATATCACTCACGTTATTGTCATTTACCCTGAAAACGTAACACACGTTAATTGCATCTGCAAAGCCTTTACAGTAACATATAGTTCAAAATTTCCTTGAAACTGTTCAAATGTTAGCTTGAAATTGAGAGAAATTCATAAATTTTTTGCAAAATTCCTCTGCAATAAATCTCAAATTGTAGAAATAATATGATATTAGAAATTTTGCTCACGTATTTTAGGTAAATATTTCCTTATAGATTTTAAAATTGGTACTAACCGAAATGATTAACGCATAACCTCTGACATAATAGCTAATATTTAATTAAGATTGCTTAATTTGAACGAAACACTTTTTCAATTTGAAAAGTGCAAATAATAGTACAGCTTCTACCAATCTACAATTGTTAGAAAAAAAAACACTTAACAGGAACTCAAAACTGAATTTAATGAAAACATTGAATTAACATTTATACATAATTAATTCTATTCATTGAAATGTTTACCGGTAGCATTAATTGAATCAGGAACAACAGTCAAAAAAAGAAAAACATTTGTGTTTCCAATAATACGAAAACACGACCTTCCTAACAAATTGATATTTAAATCATCACTGAGGTGCAAATTGGTTTTTATAAAGAACTGTTGATGTAACCGGCAAATTTATTGAATGATATTATAAAGTTATTGCGATTGAGTATGTATAGTACTACTCAATTAATTAGCATCGCGTGTCTCATTTATTAGTCACTCTCTGAGATATATGAATACGACAATTAATTAAAAATTATCTTGATTAGTGGAATAATTCTACCGAAATTGCTAATTATTATGATATGATTAGATTTGTTCCTGGATTATTAGTATATTATTTTTATTGATGACTGTTTTGTGAGATTTTAAAATAGTTAATTTATTAACTACATTAAATGTTTATATTGTTAAACTGACTATTTTTTACGAATTTGATAGAGTTATTCAAATTAGCTACGCAGTTTAATTAAGAATACGCACTTAAAATTTCACTATGACCACAGACTCTTCAGTACGATACATGTCAATGATTTCAAATTGAGTCGAAAAGACTGTCATGATTCTTATTATCATGAAGATGAAAATGAGATTCACCCAATTCCATTTCTTTTTCAACTTGCATGATAATACCATCATAAATGTCATCAGATTCACCCTAAAAAAAATATACAGGGTGAGTCTGGGAAGCGACACCGCTTTGTTACTTCCTAAACAAGAAAAGAATTTGAAAAAAAATCAAATAATTTTAGGTGTGCATATGTTCTATATGTTGCAACACCAAACTGTTATACAGGGTGACTCATAATTGAGGTAACCACGTAATATAACGTTTTTTTAACTGTATATTTTATTGCATATTTAAAAAGAACATTAAATTTGCAATATTTTAATATAATTTTTCGAATTATTCCACATTTTACAAAACTTGATTTTTAAATAATAGGAAGTTTCTATTACCCGGTACTAGGTATCTGATGTGTCCAATGTTAGTCCTTTCGACTACTGTCAGTCACAATTAGAAATTTGAATTAAGCAAACTTCATAGCAGATAATCAAATCAAATTATATGACGCACCTTGATTGGGTTTAATACAATTTCCAAACAAACTTTATTAGATATTATAGAAAACTATAAAAGACGATTACAATACAATTTAATTAATTTGAAATTTTGACTAAGTAGCACTGACAATAGTGGTAGGGACTATCATTAGACCCAACACATACCTAGTACCACGTAATAACAACTAGATACCTCTAGATTATTTAAATATCAAGTTTTATAAAATGTTGAATATTTCGAAAAATAATTAATATTTGACAATGACATGTAATATAAAAATATTGTAAATTTAATGTACTTTTTAAAAGAAAACATTGTTTTAACTGTGATTTCCCTTATGAGTCACCCTGAACAATAGTTTGGTGTTGCAAAATATAGTACATATGAACACCTACAATTTTCATTCAAACTTTGTTTTTTAAATTCTTTTTTTTTAAGAAATAACAAGGGGGTGTCGCTTTCCAGACTCACCCTGTATATAGACTTCAATAAAAATCTATTTTAGGGATGCCGTTATTTTTCCAGTAAATAACTAAACCTATCTAACTTACTATCTATTCAAAATTTTTCAAAGTTCAATTCAAAATGATACAACTACTTACTACTAATATATGGGTTCTTTTCGGACTCAGTCCCAAAAACCCCATTATTCGACCAGTCTTTACCCTTTTCCGGGTAAAGTTGATTTGGAAACCAAACTTCTACTCGGAAGATTTTCTCTGACTATTCTCTGGTGAAACTACCTTCTGTCCTCAGTCTTTTTGAGATCCACTGAGTCTCAATAATGTGTTTAATAATATTTAGCATACTTCCAACAAAAATTGACTTTTTCGGCTTTTTCGACAGTCTTTCTTGACATTCAACAACTCAAAAACACAACTTTTTCCCACCATGTACCCCCTTTTTTCACCTCGTTTAAAGTTCAACAAGTTATACTATTAATACAACCCTACTAGAACTATAATAGAAAACTCTTGGCATCCCTTCACAACTTTATCTTTCCTATTGAACAAAAAAAATCTTTATTTTTCTTGAAAATTAGTTATTTTCAAGACAACTTTAATAGACGGTTATACTAACTGTTGCATTTGTGTCAATCTCAATACAATGAGTAGTTTGTTTGTTGTGTGTATGTGTTGCATTGTGATTGGTCAAAAAAAAGCAGCTTTCAGCTTGCTGCTTTTTCTTGACCAATCACAATGCTGCGATTCCTATTTAGAATTTACAGATCTTTACCCTGTAGACAAAATTTATACTCACATTGTATTGATTAAACATATGTGTCAAATTTTCCATAATTTCAGTAGAAAAATATAGATCTCCCTAATACAGATTTGATCTTATTTCACCTAGATCTTTTCGATTGCGGTCATAGTTACATACATTCTGAAATAAACGACTCTAGTTGAAACACCTTACCGAAATGTTCTTCAATTATGAAATACGGTCACTTAAACCACACGTGAAATACGACGAATCGACCTTGTCTTGGAATCGAGAACTTTGCATTCTAATAACATAGCTACAGAACGGCGTTATTATTTTGATACATCAATAAACATCTTACAAGCAGCTCCTTTCTATTTTGCTTCATAAATAAGGTCTAATTGCTAATTACTGTGTGCCGCTCTTCAACGATTTCGGGGTTTACTTTACCTACCTTGAGTAAACAAATTAATTTTAATAATTGTTTTGTATGTAAATTGTTCATGGTCATGAGGAATTGATTTAAGTTACTGTTTTTGCATCAAATAATGTTACATCAATTTTGTAAACTTTGCCTGAGTGAAAGCAATCTAATAACAAAACAAATATTTAGAAAACTAGTTTACTGTCTAATTCACATTACCTTTAGCTTTCCACTTTTGCAAAAGACGTTATACGTAACAACCTAAAGTGATAAAACAAAAATTGTTCCGGAATAGGAAATTCAAACTTAATCAATGTTTATATTGCATAGTAATATGGATTTCCAGAAGGACGAAAAAACTTAAAACGTACATTACTTTTCTTGGTAAATCCTATAACTGCCAATAAACTGAACAAATCGTATTTGTTTAAAGTCTATAAAGGATTGCACGTTATGTGACAAGAATAGTAATGGATGGTTTGTCACTGTTAAAAATATTATGAATGACATAGAAAAAGGTAATTGAATTCAACACATGTTAAGAAATTTAAAATACTAAAAAATACAGGTTTCTTACAAAACATATGATCTATATTATTAATTGTTTGCCATTTACGCTTAATTCAACGTCAGATCATTATGACACGCACCCATATAAGACCAACTATAGAGAGGCGCTGGTGTTACATTTCTGGGACTCTTTGACTTGCAACATTCAATGTAAACAAAGAATTTCACTTTTAATGCCAGTCACTTATTAGTATTTCAGTTGTTTAGTTATGCCTTTCGATGTTTATTTTATCGATAAGTGTAATGAGATTACGGCAATTCATCCGACATATGGTAGGAATTAGTTTTAATGGTAATGAAGGTAATTTATCATTCTGGCAGTAAAAAAAATCAGTCAATTATAGGTTTATTAACGAACACCTTTGAAATAGTATATTATTTTAGCATTTTTATTTCTCACCCTATACAACGTAATAATTAGAGATGGCCGAAGACTACTTAAAAATAACCAACTTTGAAATTTCGTTGTGATGAATTTCGTATGTTACAAGCATTATTGCTTACGGTAAACCACGTTACCCCGCTGTTTAGTGTCAAAGAAATTTCGCCTTTAATATTATGACGTGTTTTGAAGTGAAGAAGCATTAAGTAATGATAATCTCAAAATAAAGTTGAATAACAATTCGATTCAACAATTTTTTTCGTAACAATACATTTTAACTGCGTATTTTTTGCCATAATGAAGCGTGCCATTTAATATACCTCCAATAAACTCCACTTGGTTAAACAGTAATTATTCTTTAAAAGTTGTAAAATTAAAGTTAAGAAGAAACAAATATTAACACTTGCACACACGCTTAACAATTTAGCTATTGTCTTTTATATACATGGTATTTAGTACGGTAAAATATAAGATTTTGTTTACTTAAACCTGGAGGAGTGAGATAAAAAGACGCAAGGTGACAACAATTCTCCTGGCAACTTACCGAATGTGATTTTAATTTGATGTGTGGGTGAATTAGGTGTAGATCTAAGCTCCACACACCCTTCTACTAATTTAAAGATGCCTGAACAATTCTCAGGGAGCAGTTTTTACGTATATTTTTCAGTTATTTCAGGTAAGTAGATTTAATTTGGTTGTGTTTTGGCTTAATTATTGTAGTAACTTTACTGCAGTCAACCTTATAACCTTCACATCCACCGCAAGTTGGTCGTGGACTTCTCCAATACTACCAAAACTAACCAGTCCAGATGCGTCGATCAACCCTCTACCACGACCAGTAACTACTTTGGAGGAGTCATGGATTGCCTCGGCTATGAACGTGGGTGCTATCATTGGTGGTTTGGTTGGTGGGATTGCTTCGGGGAAATTTGGCAAAAAGATCACCATTTTGGTATTTGGTATACCAGTGATCCTGGGTCACATTCTGTGTGCTGTAGCTTTGAACGTGGAATTCTTCATTGTAGCCCGACTGCTGATGGGTATTTCATTGGGTATGGTATTCGGTGTTATACCCGGTTATGTCACTGATATTGCTGAAGTCGAAAATCGTGGTAGTTTGGCTAGTGTGTTGGGTGTGTCTAATTGTTGCGGAATATTGTCCATGTATGTTGTCGGGCCTTTCCTTTCAGTTCGAGTATTCAGCTTGGTTAATCTTATAGTCCCGATAGTATTTTGTATAGTGTTTGGAATATTCGGACCTAACAGTCCTTATGATTTGGTAAAAGAAGGTAAAAATAATGAAGCTGAAGCTACGTTAGTTAAGTTAAGGAATAAATGTCCTGCAGATGTTCAAAAGGAGTTAATCTACATTAAACAAAATGTCCAGAACACTTCAACAATCCTACAAGGATTTCGAATGTTGTTTAGAAGCAAAACTGGAATGAAAGCCTTGATAATCAGTAATAGTTTGTTGTTATTTCAACAGTTATCAGGTACTGTAGCAATTGTAGGGTATATGCAAACTATCTTTGAAAGTACTGGTACTTCTATATCTCCCATCTATTCTTCTATGATAATCGGGTCAGTTCAGTTACTAGCTAATTTAATCAGCGCTCAGTTAATAGAAAGACTTGGTCGCAAACTTCTTTTAACTGTATCTTACATATTTTGTATTGTGTCATTGGGTGCTTTAGGAACATACTTTCTCATACCCCATCCAAGTCTCAGCTGGCTTCCTATTGGTAGTTTGATTCTCTATATGTTGGCGTTTAACCTGGGGTTAGCTAACATACCTTGGGTGATAACGGCAGAGTTGTTTCCATCTAATTTGAAAACGGCTGCACTAGCTATTTCAGCATTTTTCAGTTTCCTTTTAACGTTTACCGTTAATATTACTTTTCCTATCGCCGCTGCGGCTTTTGGTATGACCGCAGTGTTTTGGACGTTTGCTGGTGGTTGTCTTGTGGGACTTGTGATGTGTGTTACCACCCTATTCGAAACTAAAGGAAGGAGCGTTGATGAAATTCAGAAACTTTTAGAAGGAATCAAAAAATAATAGTGACAAAAGGTCTCTCTGATATTATAGTCACTATAATTAGTTTTAAATATTTACACTGTGTTGGTGTTTGAAACGATTGGACACAAAAGTGAGATATGAATTGTAGAGCATAAGTTAAAATGCGACATGAAATCGGACATGATTTTTCTGATTATTGATGACCAAAATTTGTGATTATGTTCTTATCTTATAAGATTTTTTATGATAGTAAAAATGACACTATGTAAGATACAAATAATTTGTGAACCACCTACTTGTGACAATATAAAAGTAAACAAAATACACAGTAGGTAATTTGTTTGTGTGGATGTAAGCTTTGTAACCTTTATGCAGATTTGTCAAGCAGTCTCAATACGCCTTCCTAATACAAATAAATAGGTAGCCATAATTTATACACCCGTTTTATGCTATTATTATATAATCTCATGGTAGTTTAAATTAGCGTTTGTAGGTATACTTCAAATTTCCCAGTATAATCTTGAAAGGTCACCACTATGTGGATGATATTCATGACTGGTTGAATTTGTAGTTTTGTTTGTTTTGTCAAAGTTGACCAAATTATGCATGGTTAATATAATGTGATCTTATTTAAACATCCGTATTTTTGGAATGACTAGTCGATATTAAGCTGAATCTATTGTGCTAAATGGAATACCTAACATTTGTTTGTAATATCATTAAGTTCAGTTTATTGTTCAGCATATTAATTGACAAAAAGATATTAACTTGTATTTGTTTTCACATTCAAAAATTCTAAATTACCGATGTGAAATAGATGGGAGCGAGATAGAATGTTTAATTTGTTAACAGAATTTTACAGAAGATTTAGCTTTCGCTGAGGAAAGGTTTCATGTTCATAAATGAAGTTAATGTGAATATAATCTTAAAAGAGTGTATCTCAATATATCTGACGAAACTATTGACGTTTTATGCAATATTTTAAATTTCCATATTGTTTTGACTTGATGATTAAATCTTAACTTATCAAATGTATTTGAATTATTAACAAAGTGAATTGAATGTCGTCTTAAATATTCAAGTCATACTCGTAAATTCCGCTGTGATCACAGTAATTATTGCACTATGGCTTCGTCACTGTTTTATTCGTTATTAATACAGGGTGTCCCGAAATTAGAAAAAAAGGTGGTGAATAATGTGAGCCAAAAGTGCAGATAGTAATGTATCTTTTTTGCTTTATGTACTTCAAAACATCTAAAAATGTTGTTAGGCAGTGATTCCAACCCTTAAATAATTTCCCCAAATTTTTTTAAAATTTACTTTATTTGATTAGAAGAAATGTACTCCTTTCTGAGCATATTTTTTTAAACTTTTATAGCTTCATGGAGTAGTATTTGACAGGTTGTCGCATTTTGACAGAACTAGTTCCAAAGCGGCCATCTGTCAAAAATCCTGCTCATAGAGCTCTAAAAACGTTTAATGTGAATTTTAACTGTACTAATTTTAAAAGTTTTGTCATTTTATAGCTTCACGGAAAAGTTTGTGATAGTTTCAGATATTAGATTACAGTGAGGCGGCCAAAAAAAGTACACGTCAAATTTCAGAAAGAAAAACAATAAGGAAATTTACTTTATTTGATTAGAAGAAATGTACTCCTTTCTGAGCATATTTTTTTAAACTTTTATAGCTTCATGGAGTAGTATTTGACAGGTTGTCGCATTTTGACAGAACTAGTTCCAAAGCGGCCATCTGTCAAAAATCCTGCTCATAGAGCTCTAAAAACGTTTAATGTGAATTTTAACTGTACTAGTTTTAAAAGTTTTGTCATTTTATAGCTTCATGGAAAAGATTTTGATAGTTTCAGATATTAGATTACAGTGAGGCGGCCAAAAAAAGTACACGTCAAATTTCAGAAAGAAAAACAATGAGGAAATAAGAAATTTTATACCAAAGTCAATGCAAAGAACCGATAGCAAAAAGTTTTACAAATTTAGGTTTATATGTATTTATTGCAGAATAAAAAAGTAGAACATCTCAAAACTATATTTTCTTTCAATTCTTTTAAAAATGTATACTTTTCCCAAAATATCCAAATGTGGTTCAAATTTATGGAAACAATTCACATTTGGCGATTTGTTAGTAGTTTCATTTGAGGATTTTTTGTAAGGTAAATTAGTGAAACATAAAAGACTGTATGAAAGAAACACTTTACTAAAATTTATGTATAGGTACAATTTATAGGTATAACATGTCTATAAAATATATATTCGATAAGTTTTCCTAACGAAATAATATTGGAATGAAAGAACATTATTTGGAAATTGACCACAAAAATATAAAAACAGCTTTTTAATACAGTCCGCGTACTAATAACAACTTCCTAAATAAGTGGAATGAAATATAATTACTTGGAAATAAACGGTCTGTTAAAATCAATAAACTAGGCAATTCGCTCAACATAAGCTTGCCACAATTTTTCCCTGTAATTTTTGGCTGCAAACACAGGATCGCTGGCTTCGATTATCCCTCTTCCTACCACAGCAACATCAGCCCCATTTTCACCCACCACAATTTTAGGGGTTCGATACTGTTGACCCAAATCGTCAGCAGTTTCCCCAATTTTAACACCGGGAGTTAATTGAATCAATCCGGGATTCTCCAAAAACAACGGATTCTGACAAACAATTCCTGCCACTAAATCTTCATATTCTTCAGCCAATTTTACGGTAGCTTTGGAGTAAGAATCGTTTATCAAACTTCCAGAAGCACTAGCTTCAGCTAATAAGAAAACTCCTCGATCCTGGATTCCAGGCGCTTTTTTAATAGCATCCAATGCGCCTTTTCCCATCAGCGAATGAACTGTTACTAAATTAGCCCAGGAGGAAATATTGTACACACCTTTGCTGTACTGCAATTCAACGGTGTGTCCAATATCAGCAAATTTCCTGTCTTCAAACAAAATAAAATTATGTCTTTGTGCAATGTCTTTGAGCGCGCCAACAAGGCTTTCATTGAAATTGTCTACAATGTCTATGTGAGTTTTTAGCGCGCAGATATATGGTCCTACTTGTTCAGCTAAATTGAGGAGTTTTGTAGAGTCAGACAAATCAGCTGCCAAACATAGAGTGGTTTGTTTTGTGGCTATTATTTCGAATAATTTGGCCGCTGCTGGGTTTTTGGCTTGTTTAGCACGATCGAGGAAAGGAATTTTTAACCGGTCTGCAAAAACAAGATACAGATATTATAAGTTAGAAAAGTCACTGCTTAGGCAAATTATGGTTAGTAAAGAGGAATTGCTTAAACACAGCACAAACTAGACACAATAACTCCACTCTTGATGTGTTAAACTAACTATTTCTAGGTTAATTAGTATGAACTTACTTTGTTTAGGACTTTTGTCCAGTACAGATTTAGTCACTTGATTGGCCTGAATATACTGTCGCACCTTGTTTTGAGTATCCTGGTCAATGCACTTTGCTTCAACCAAAAATTCTATAAGTTCACTCAGTGTTAGCACTGCATGCATTCGAATTCCATTCTCCTCTAATATTTTTGCTCCACCTTGTTCACGATTCAGAAAGACAATAGCATCTTTACACTTTAACCCTAGAAATACATAAAATTTGGCATTGAAATCCCTGCCATGATCTTACTAAAATCTAGTGATGGGAAAATTACCGGTAAAATAGATATTTTACTTTAGTAGAAAATTTTGACCGGTAAATTACAAACACTGTGTTACTGGCAGTTTAATTCAAATTTTGACACCAATTTTTTTCTTTACGGTACCAAATTTTGTCCTGTTTTTTCATGTTATTGGATAGGAAATTGAATAAGGATTCCAAAAATGTGCTTAAAACAGTAATTTCCTTGCTCCTAGTGGGTTTTACAGTCGATTTTGTCCCTGACTGTTCTTTCAAACCGGGTTTCTGGCAGTTCAATGTTTTTGTAGTGTTTTCTTAGGTTATAGGATAGGAAATTTAATGTGGATTCCAAACATGTGCTTAAAACAGTAATTTACTTACTCCAATTGGGTTTTACAGGCGTTTTTGGTCCTGACTGTTCTTTAAACCGAGTTCAAATTTCAGTCAGACCACAATTTCTACTGATTTAAATATTTGTTGCACCTAACCAGTTTTTCCTAAATAACTTGAAAACTGTGAAATTTTAAAAAAAATTGCAAGAGACCAAAAATGTTGGAAATCAACTCCTTGACTAAGGTAGTATACAGGGTGTGCATGAAAAGTATGGTTATTGACTGTTTTTGTTCACTCTGTAAGCAATTTTTGCTTTCCACCACTGGAGCTCAAGACGGTTAATTTAAGTGGTTCAACTTTCCTGAACTCCCAAAAATAACTGAGTTACAGAGTGCTCAAATTTCAAAGTTTTTGCTTAATAACTCAGAAAAGGTGAAAGTTGGAATTTACAGGTAAAATTGGTAAATTTTCCTGTCACACTGAATTTTACTTTACCTTACTGGTAAATGACCGGTCAGGGTAAATTTACGTCCATCATTACTAAAATCCATATTAGATTATTGTCAATGCAAAGAAACTGTTCTTAGTTTTCATTCTTACTCAATTTAGAGTTATTAATGGTTTTGCCATATATGATAGTTGTCATGTGAACCTACAATGGTAAGTCTAGCATTTGTGTAAATTGCAACACTGTTTGTGGTATATGATTGGTCAAAAAAACAGCTCACAAATTATGTCAGATTCATTAAAAGATTTACCATTAAGCTCTAAAATTCATACTGTACTGTCACTGCTAGGAGTATTAAGAGTCTTTTTTAACTACTTTTTGAAATTTAATATAATGCTGATAATCTAGAGCTAGAGAGGATCAAATAAAGGAGCTACAACCTTTCAAAAATTGAAAAAAGCAATTTTTGTAAAAACTGCAATTTTGGCAATTTTTCAATTTGCTCCTGAAGGGTTCCAACAAAGACACTGTTCTTAACTTCTATTCTCATACATATTGAAAGGACAAAGTGTCATAGTTAATGACATTATTTACCATGTAACTAATTCCCAAGTAACTGGACCATATAAGTTAATAAGTTGTCTCAGTCACTGAAGTAGTTTTGAGTTGATATTGTATATGACATATGACAAGTAATATGATGTACATAAGGACAAGGCAACAGAAGACTTAACTCCTACATCTATTTTCTTCCTTTATTACAATGAAATTTAGATAATAGAAATACCTACTTACTTCAATGATTCCTAAGCAAACAACATTTGATTTAAATCATTTAAGTCCAAAATTCATTATTTGAGTCTTTAGGAACATGTTGGCTATATACACAGCATACAACTTATGACAATCATATATTAGCACAACCATTTGAAGAACATAAGCTGAAACTCTTACCTTCATTCCTTAGATCAATAACAGTCTCCAAAATACTACTTCCAGAAGTAACAACATCTTCTACAACCAGACACCTATCTCCAGCCTTAAAAGCCCCTTCAACCTTCTTCTTAGTTCCATGAGACTTAGCTTCTTGCCTGCGCATCACCATTGGAAGTCCAGTTTTCAGTGAGACAGCTGTAGCTATTGGTAAAGCTGTGTAAGGCACGCCACATAATATATCAACATCTTTGTTGTCATTCAAGTGGTGAACTAGCAAGTCAGTTAATGATTTCTGGAAAATTATGCAGTGTACTCAACAGTGAGTGAAGAGCTAATAAATCTTACCATAACATGAGGGTAGCTGATAATGACCCTTAAATCGCAATAAACGGGGGTCATAAGTCCTACTTTGGTCTTAAATTCGCCGAATTTTACAGCGTTGATTTGGAAAAGCTGCACGGCAAAGGCTTTTAGGTCTTCTTTGCTCATGGTTGATTTTATGATTTTGCGATTTTGTATTATTTTTACTGGAACTTAGGTTATGATTTGTTGATGGATTTCTTCTTTTTGTGCTTAATGGCGTCCGATCAGATTCGATATTCGTTAGGTAAAAAAAAGAACAGTTTAAAGAGAAGAAAAAAATTAGGTTAGGTTTTTGAGGAACTTTGAGGTTATGACATCCATACTTTTTCAAAAATTAAAATACTACTTGAAATGACTTTAAATTTCCAATGTTTTAAGGGCAATAGCTTGAACAAAGAATTAAACGTTGAAACTCCTAAGTTAGAAGATTTCAGTGGGTATCGACAGTCTTTAAAAGAGCTGAAAACTAGCGTAAATCAGTACCTTACTACTTTGGTCACTGCAGAAGCAGGTAAGAAAAATCACAACAGTAATTAATTATAATAAAATTTATTAACTAAAACATTCTACTGATGCTTTTCAAATCGTTACAGCAACTATTGGAGAGCCAGAAAAAAATCCAGACTTGGAGGATTTGGATTCAGATTCTGAGGAAGAGAAAAGTCCTAAACGAACTTTGAGTAACGATCGAACACCATTAAAAAACAAATTGGCCAAAAATTGAAATATTTTTAACTAAAACTTTCCAAGAAAATACTGAATTTGTAAATTTGGGACCAAAAAAATTGATAGGCTAATTTGGCAACACTGCAAGACAACTGTCAAAAATTCAAAACAAATTTCTAACCTTAATTGGGAATAAAAATAAAAAATATACATTTTTGCAATTTGCTTAGATTTGTGCATGTATCACAGTTTTATCACTGGAAATGGCTACTTCAGTCTTCTTTGTGAATGCGTAAGTACAACACTAGTTTTTAAATTTAATAGTTAGATTGCTAGTTCAGTAAAATAATCTAAAGGGCTTCTAAAGACTTTACAAAAGCCTTTTGTGGCGCTTTTACAGGTATACTTGAGTTGTTGCTTTTTGATGTTGTTATCAATCTTTCAATAACATTTAAGCTGATCTATCAGAATAACACAATATGTACTATCATTAAAATTTGAGGGGCCTTGTTAAAACCTTTTTTTTTAAATTAACATTGTAGTGATGGTACTGATCCAGAAACCAAAAGTGAAGGTCAGCCTGATGAACAAAATCAGGGATCCACTGAAGCACAGCTAGCCTTGGCTAACTTTTGGCCTCAAGTAATGGAGGATGTTAGGGCCATTCGAAATGTAAGTTATCAATACATTCAAAGCAGAAAAGAAATTAGTGTGAGTTACAAATTGTAGTTGGACTTGAAACAACAAGTTTTGCCATTGGCAAGAATCAAAAAAATTATGAAACTTGATGATGAGGTGAAAATGATTAGTGCTGAAGCACCTTTGCTTTTTGCCAAGGCAGCAGAAATATTTATACATGAGCTCACTTTGAGAGCTTGGATACACACTGAAGATAATAAAAGGAGAACCTTACAGGTATTTGATTTAGATATCTGACTGTAATTTTGTTAAGTTTGATGAATATTTTTTTTAGAGAAATGACATAGCTATGGCCATTGCTAAGTATGATCAGTTTGATTTTTTAATTGACATTGTACCTAGAGAAGATATTAAGCCAGTAAAAAGAGAAGAAGGCCAAAGAGGAAACAGTGACCAGGTAATTTTTTTTAATTTGTTTTTTCTTTTAATGTGATGTTTGGGATTTTAGGTACACTACTATTTCCATTTAGCACAGCAGCATCATGCCAATCTTCAACAGAACAGTTCCAGTCCTACTACCACTACAACTAGTACAGCAACAGTGGCCCAAACTCCAGGAACAATCCAAATTGTACAGCCTCAAGTACAGACAGTACAAGTTAGTACTGTGGAACAGGTTAGTAGAAATTTGCTCTTGTTTAATTGAACTACTAATTGGTTTGGATACTTGCAGAATAATTCAACTGCAGGCACAGCTGAAACAGCTCAAACTCCGATAATTTTACAATCAGGGGCACAAACTATTTCCCAAAACCCCACAGGAAATGTGCAAATTATTCAACAGATTGTCACACCTAGTGGGGAGATTCAACAAATACCTGTAAGCTTTTTTTACTGTAAAAAACTGTCTTAACAACTGTCATTTTATAATTTTAGATTCAATTAACACCCCAACAACTGCAAATGATTAAACTGCAACTGCAAGGAGGTACTTCTCAACCTGTTATAATTCAGGCACCTCTCACAGCTACAAATACACAACAAGTAGTACAGGTAAGTTTAGTTCAGTCTGTGTCTAAACTTGTATAAAAAGCTCAAAGTTGTATTGTCATCACCAAAAATACCAAAGTCAGTTGTTGACAGAAGCTATTTGAATAAAACACACATTCTAAAACTTTATTCTGTTGCAGGTAGCACAGCAAAATGGTACCACCCAACAAGTGTTTTTAACTCAGACTAGCAATGCGGGAGATAATGAATAAATGTGTGTATTTATATTTAAGTATTTATGTTCTAATTACATAAATTAGTGAAAGAATGACCAGCTATGATTTTTACTGTGTTTTGTAAGTCTTGTCGGAAGAATAATTAGTGTCCTAGTTTAGGTTCGGTTATTGTAATAAATAAAACAAATGCAGTATTTAAACTCTAGTTTTCTTTTGCAAAAATCAACATTTTCTATAAAATATAAAACATTAAACGTCATTCGTAAACATCTGACAAATTTAAACAAAAGTCTCAGACAAAGATTGACGTGAATTTTACAGGTGCTACAACAATATAACTTAAAATAGTAGGAACTAAACCATCTAGATGCAATTTAACAGGTGACGTAAAATGGACGTTTCTTATAAAATAATTGTGATAATTTAATTGGGTTCTTTACAATTATAAAAGTTAAATTTTTCATTGAAATTTATTGTCTAACTTTTGTAGGTTCTCTGATTTAATTGAAAAAATACGGTAATACACGCTGTGATTAAAACTTAAGTAATAATTACTTTTAAAGCTCCAAGTAGACATGTTTATTTAAGTATTTTGTGCAGACTACCCAACACTTAATTACTATTACTTACAGTAATACAAAAAACAACGTTATATGAAAGTTTTATTTTACAAAAAACACACCCTGTTTTGCTTTTGGTCGAGATGCGCTTAAACATATACAGGGTTATTCGACACGGAAGATTGTGACTAAACTATTGACTTTCAAAAAAGTTTTGGTTCTGCGATGGATATAGACCTATTAGAGGTATCTTTTAAAAATATTTTCAAGATGTACCGGTTGTCCCAAATGCAGAAGAGTCATGTTTTTTTCAAATGGAACACCTAGTACTTTATTTTCAGAATGTTGAAAATAAAAGGTAATTTCATTGATGTTTGATAGGTCTAAACTTTTCTCAAACAGTTTCTCAGATATTCCTTAATTTGTAAAAATGTAGAACAAATATTAACATTTAAACATTCAACCTTCCTTTGAGATTTAATGACCAAAATTGGTTTGGGCGCTGATAACAGATTAAGTTTCATGTTCCAAAAGTGATATAAATTGTCTAGCTCATATAGGAAGTATCAAAAAATTTACGCAAAAACTTACATTTTTAAGTAGAAAAAACTTGTCAAAATCAAATGGAACCCCACCTATTTTATGGTTACAGGTTACAGTATATGCAAAATTTAATTACCTATCGAAAATTATTAAGGTTTCATACCGCTAATTGTTAACGTTTTCCTGGAAAATCGACATTTCTTAAACTAGAGCTGACTTTGACCACAGACAAACAAACTATATTAGTTTATCTGTGCTTTGACTGATTTTTGATATTGTTCAAAGATCACTTGGTATCTTTTCCAATTACATATCTATCGTTCTAATCTAAGTAAAGCTTAGAATAAAATAGTAGCTTAATACTTTGTAAATTTGCTATACAAGTTACAAAAATAATTCATAAAAATGTTTAAACCAGTGACCATTCGACTACAAACACAAACATATACATAACATACTCCGTTTTTGAATCCTTCAGCAACATTATTAAGTATCTTAATGGATATACTCCTAAAAATTTCTCTAATTCGCTATTTAAGCTGTCATTTAGTTTGAATCTGTGATAACTTCTCAAGGGAATCAAAAATTACTCAAATTCGGTGCGAGTTAATGTTGACTTTCCAAGAAAACGCGAACAGTTGGAGGCCTCAATAATTTTCGATAGATAATACAATTTTGCATCTACTTTAACCATAAAATAGGTGGTGTTCAATTTGATTTTGACAAGTTATTTTATTATAGTTTAAAGGTTGCAATTATTGGGAAAAAAATTTGAGACATCCTGTATGAGCTAGACAATTTCTCACCCATGGATCCTAAAACTTGATCATTTAGCAGTTCCCAAGCCAATTTTGATTAATCAAAATCAAACAGAGGTTGAGTGATTAAACCTTAAAATTTGTTCTAAATTTTTACAAAATAACGAATATCTGAGAAACTGTAAAGTTGAGACGTACCAAACCACAATGTAATTACCTTTTATTTTCAACATAGTCTTGAAAATAAAATAAAATACTAGGTATTCCATTTAAAAAAATATAACTTTAATACTCTTCCTGCATGGAAAATATTTTTAAAAGATATCTCGAATAGGTCTATATCTCAGAATCAAAACTTTGTTGAAAGTGAATACTTTAGTCACAATTTTCTGTGTCGAATAACGTGAATAACCCTGTATAAATAATGGCACTAATCAGAACGTTATGAGACGTCTCATAAATTTCTGTCAAGTGTCTTCAAGAACTGGCTGCTTATATCACATACAAATAGGGTAAAAACAATCATAGAAAAGGTTTAAATTTTTATGAAATATTTTTAAAAATATAATATCAAATTTTATAGAATAGTGTCATTTTGAAAATGTTATGTAAATTTAAGTCTGTTAAAGTCAATTATTATTTTTTTTAGGAAAATTCAAATCTAAAATATTGGAATTTTGTTAGTTATTTTCTTTCAGGTTTAATGGTATTGCAAATTACAACCCAAGATAGGTTCACACTTCTCAAATGATAATGTAGAACATATTTTAATTGCTATATCAATTCAATTAACTATTTTTGTTTTGTCTTTCATGACAGACACCATTTTGGCAGTTTGGCTGTGAAATCATGTAAATGGAATGTAGAGAAAAAATTACAGAATAAAAAAGCAGCCTTTTACCTTTAGTCTTACAGTTAACAGTACATTATAGTGTAATACTAATCATTTTGTCAGCTCTTGTACCTGAACTGCTAGCATTTTATAAATTTGACTATAATTTTAACTTGTTCAAATAGACATGTAGCAGAAGCATTGCTTTGAATATTATAAACCCAATGAAGGGGATTTAGCACCACTTAAAGGCAATTTTGTTTATAACAGATCAACGGTTATACTATGTCGTATCGTTCACGCCATTGATTTTCAATGGGAAAAGCCAAGCAATTTAAGTGTACTGCACTTTCGTAAAGTGACCAGCAACAGTACATCTTTATTCAAATATTGTAGAGCTCGAATCAGCTAAGAAAAGGCCACAGGCGTCATCAAACGATGATGTCACGATCTCTGTACGTCTCGCTTTAAATATTGCTGCTCTCGTTACTTTCCAAGTTGTTGCAGCCAGTCAGTGGCGTGCTATTATTTTATCAGTAAAATGAAACATTTTCGTCGTTTTTAATAAAGAAAATAAAAGACAACAAGTTTTTCAAAGGAATGGAAACTCCTTCTGCTTCTTTCTTCATAAATTGTAAGACGTTACTGACGATTTCACGGCCTTGGCTGTATATGATAACACCTTTCTTTCCAACCTTTTTGAAAGACATTTTGACAAAATAACGTTTTTTATTCATAACACTATGTGAACTTCAACTGCGACCATCAACAATACAACCAAAACACCAGACTAAAACGGAACCTAACCTAACCCCCTAAGTCTCCCTGTCCGCCACTACATTTTTTTAAACTTGGCAACACCGTTTAGAGTGCCGGCTAGTAAAAGCATATAAAAAGGTCCAAATGTCCCTGGCCGCTGCCGCATCTGTTTTAATTGTGTCCAAGTAAAAACCGTACTACGTTGCCAAGTGGCTTTTTGACCGCTTAACAATATATTTTCGGGAATATTTTAATAGGACGCCTCTGATTATATCTAATGCGACGGCAACTGTAGAAGGAGAAAGAAATAGTTTTAAAAACTGCGTCATTGATGATGCGGTGGCCTTTTCTCATCTGATTCGAGCTCTACCATGTATTCTGCTATACTTATACAGTGTATTCTGTGGATAGTTTTACGCTGCATTTCTGTAGGCTAGCCATGTTTCAAATTCAACAACTTGTACTTATATCGTTACATCTCAGTGGTCACAAGAACTGGCCACGTGTAAAAAAATAAATATATCAATATGAAGTTCAACAATAAAATTTTGTCACACTATATCACCCAAAAAATACTGTTAACAGGCGAAAATACTTATACAATTATATTATGTCAGTGTACTTGTAAAATAGAGGTATACATTTATATTTTATAATATAATATTTACTATCTTTGTACAAAAGTGTTTTCGTCTAATTTTGAAACTTCACTGACTATTAAGCTTCCACACACCCGGCGATCCACTCTGACAGTCAAGCTGAATTCGGATTCAAAATTAGACGAAAACGATGGATCAAGAACTGGTTCGGAAATTATAGGAAGTCTTGCTGTAACAAGGCTTGTCGTTTTCAATGTAAGACGCGTTGACCCCACTGGGGTACTCTGAACGTTTCGATAATGAAGGATGACAGTATTTGTAATAAATAATCAAAAAAACTATGGCTAATACAAAACTTATCACCTGGCTGCCCGCCGCTCCGTAGTAGAGAAATGGGTTGCTGGATGAGTTGTTGGTTACACACCTAAAATAAATGTTCTTATTAACAATCATCAAAACGTATTAATGAAAACAACTCTAAATATAGAAAAACAAATCTTAATCCATTATTACTTAGACAGATTAACACTTAAATGTCAATTGCGTGCCTGGGTAATTGCTTAGTGTTTAATTAGAGCTTAGTCATTGCTAAAAAAGTTATAAAAATAATGTTTTAAAGTACCTCTTCTTGTTTATTCTTACCTATACTTGTAGCTTTTTTTAAATATTGCACATTTTCTAATTAAGAAATGCATGACATAAAAGTATATCAAAAATCTACACGACGCCAGACAATACTAAAAAGCAACAAAACCGGTGGACGCCAGATGATGCAGTGAATAGGCCAATGCCAATAATTTATCAAAGAAATCATTAAGTAAAATGGTTGTTGGATCTATGGTAAGCACAACACACAAAATGTTTTTTTCCTTACCAAACTACTAAGGCCCCTGTGTTTTCCATAAAGCACACCAAATAGTAAGCCAGATACACGTATCTGGTTGGTCCGTCTCTAGGCGAGATAAAGGCTAAAACGTACGCCAATCCCAAAGCGACCGACAGGAGTAGTTCCTCGCACCTATTTCCGCAGGATGCCGTTTGGTGTTGGCCTATTGCCAACCAAATCGACATTACGCCCCAATGAAGAGCGCAGACCACTCCCATCCACGTCGGTAAGATCGCCGCCAAAAGGCTTAAGGCAAGAATCCTAGACACTACAAACACCACAGATATAGAATACAACAAGTTATTAAGATATGTAAAAAAAACTCACGTGCGCTCATAAGCTGCCAGCAGAAAGCAACAAGTAATCCTATCCATTTGATTTTATCTTTGTCGTCCCGAGCAAATCTGACTGATCTGTGGTACGACGTCAAAGACCAAGCTATGGATATAATGGAGGTAAATACTGTCCAAGCTTGCACTATGGAAACGTCTGAAAAGTCTGTCCATTAAATAACAAAAATTGTGTGCTAAAATTGCGACCAACCTACCTAATCTAGTAGAAAAACTGTTTCTTTCAGGATAAATTACAAAACTTAAAAGGAATACTAGCTGCATGACGGCCTGGGGGGCACAATGCAGAAAGCAGTGAAACAGCCTTAGCAGGGAACTGTTTGTGTCTTCATCTAACATTCGCCTAAAAACAAATTCTCAATGTATACTTTTTAATTTAGTTTAAATTCTCAATTGACATTATGCATGCAATTCATTTAAGTGGTTCGATTAAATTTAAATCAAGTCAACATTTCGTTTATTATCAGCCAACAGTTATTAGCTAATAGTTTCTGGGAAAAACCATAAGTTTTCTTGTTTGACGACAACGACACGTCAGCGCATTTACTCTAACCCAAATTAAGATCTTCCGCAATCGCCTAGCAAACTATCAGAACGTTAATTTTCCACTTCACGGTTGGGTACTGATGTACCAATCAATTAAGGTTGTGAATACACCAAATTATATAACAATAGTTTTTGTTTAGAAAAACGACCTTCACTATTTATGTAGTTGGGAATCGATTTGATATCCTCCTAATTGGAGCAGACAGGAAACTCCCTGGAAAAAACTAGCTCTGTAGTTAATATTTAATTTGGTTAAAAGAAAAAAAAAGAGAATTGGTTTATACTGATTATCAAGTTTGTTTTTTCGTCTCACTGTACTAAAAAATCGTAACAGAACGTTCACAGAAAAATTGTTTTCATTTTGCCAATGGTTTTCAAATAATTACTGTGCTTGACAGTTATATTAGAGTATTCATTTAATTAAATCTTCAAACGTCAAGAACAAATTCCAGCAAAAATCCTTCAGAAATTTGAGTCGAAACGAAAACAATGGTAAAGTGAAACCGAATCGATGCAGAAAAGGAGCTAATTAGCCACTTAATCGAATTGTTTACTGACTGATGTTAATAATCCCTGTATATATAAAGTGCTTTACCTGTACAAAAGAGTTTGCTGGCTGTCGCTTTCGCTTTTCCCGGCCACCTTACTGCGTATTCCATATACTAAGGTTTCTATGTACCTCAACAAGGGAGAGATTTGAAGAAGTAGGAAAATGATCCTGATTACCCAATGTCCTAGTGAGGCTCTTCCCACGGAAGGGTCATCATGGTCAATTATATACCTGCAAAAAAATCATTCAATTAACTGTGCAATTAAAGTAATACTCCAGTTATTATTAAACTTCAAAACTTAATACAAAAAGCTCATTAGTGCACTGCAAAACTTCAGTGGGAACTTTCATGGGGTTCTTTAACTCCGCCAATAACCTGTCTCTGACAGTTGCCAGCAACACGATTATCTATCTCGTTTGCGGCAGGAAATTTAATTGGGACTTCAGATAATTGGCCATATTCTCAAGGGTGTACTGGCAGTAAAGTGTAAGCCGACATTTTTATTCCCGTACCATGAATATGACGGCTGCAGCATTTAATAAAACATTAGCAATTAGTGGTATGGGATTATTTTTGTTTGTCTTAGGTAATTTGTATCACTCACTAAATTTGTAAGGTCAACTTTCAATTAAACCTGCAATTCATCATAATAATATATTTACCAAGATAACAAAGATTTATAGTACGTCACGCAGTGTTATTGAAATTCCTGAGAAAATACTCTGCTTTCTGGCGGATGAACTTGAACTTGCCGCTCCATTCCCACATAATTTTTCTCACTTTTAAACCATATTCAAATATACAATTTTGTAATAGCTTATAATCTTTTGATTAACTATTGTTATTAAAATGTTCTAATACCCTTTAATGTCCTGAATATTTGACTTTCAGGCAATTCGTATTTTAATCACTTATTCAATTCAGAAATATTTGTTGCTAATTAATAATCGAATAATCCAGTCTTTTTAAGCATTGCTTGGACAAATAAAAAATATGTGTTTTAAGATTGTCATACTGTCATACTTATAGTTAGCAATTTCCGATAAGGATGCCAGGCAACAATATACATTCTAGCAACCGGATGTGGGTACCAAACTCGATAATATACGGAGCAAAATACACAAATGAGTGAATTACAGTTGTTGATTCCATAAGCGGCCTTGAAATAACTAAACAAATCCTATGGGTCCTAGTTTATTAGGTATATCCAATTTTATTACTTTTTTTATGGCTGGCCTTGAAGACAAAGACAAAACTAATCAAATCTATAAATCCTAATTTAAAAAACTAGAAGGTTTTTTAAATTAGACTTTCTGATTGAAATTGGCAACCAAATAAAGTATCTTGTATTATACAGATTGACAAGTAACTATTTCAAATGTTACTGGATTATCCTGTATACACTCTAGACAAATGCTGATAACACACCCTGACATAACCAGATTAGTGGCATTTTATGACTCCACATTTTTTAATCTAATTTTATAGCTTTTTTTGTTGTATGGGTATTATCCAGTAATGTTGGCAACCACGTTTTGGATACAAAAAAGTCTCTGTACTAAAGATACAGAAAAATATCAAATCTTTTAAAATTGATTGGACTTCAATCCATAAATTATTATCAAAGCTGTTTTTTTTTATTTTCTATAGTACTCTTTGGGTCACTCTGTAGAACTGAGTGTGCGCATTCTACTCTACTGACCTAAAAATACACAAGGTGTCCCATTTGAATTTTCTGATCTAATACAAACACATTTTTATACTTTTTATTTAATGTACATTGGAAGCCTTGTTTCCGAAATATTAAGGTGGTCTCGGACCTTTTGCACCCAATGTATAATAGAACAGACTTCAGACTATCAAAGAAAATGATTCGGCTGATTAAAGCTTGCATAGAGGGAGGAATATCAAAGTTTCAAGTAAATAACAGCCTATTTAGTAGCTTTGAAATGCACAGTTGATTAAAAGGAAGCAACACCCTATATCGCCACTTCTTTTCAATCCACGTCTTAAAGAAAATTGTGAGAACCACATAAGGACTAAATTGCCCCCCTTAAGATGAATATTTCTATGGACATTGGATTAATGGAAGACCATGACAAATCAAGGAAAGTCAGCCAAGCTTGCAGGCCTGGATGATGACGACTATTGATATCCAACACATAATAAGCAATTTGCTAGGATATTTAAAACACTTTAAATTGTTAGTGAGTCGTGACATGAATTTTAATAACAACTTAACAACATTGTTCCAGTTATCAACCAGACAAGAAAACTATTTTTAAACAGATGACCAATTCAACCAATATTAACAGTTAATAATAAGCTTATTGTAAAAGTCAATCACCGGGAATTTTTCGTGAAGAGTCCTTGACCATTTTTGCATTATTAAAGCCATTGCCTACAAGCAAAATCAGCAGCAATTACTTATGCTCATGGTTGACTATTAATACCATCAGGGCTAGCAAAGAAACGTGCGACAAATTGACATTCCAAAACGTCTCAAAGAAATTAATCTAAAAGCTCAGTAAAAAAGTTTTCAAGCATTATAAATTATTAAAATGCATCCAAAAGTTAAAAATAGACCAAGTTAAGTAATAAATGTACTGAATGGGAAAACAATGAAGCACAACCTTGGAAAAAGTACTGGTAAATGTGAATCGCTAAAAGCGGAATTTCAAGACAAGATAAACAACGTTAACCTCCAGTTAACCTACAAAAGTGTTATTAACATTTTTTTATAACCAGTTTAATTGAAAATCGACGCAAGTGGAGCGTGCACATATGTGTGTCTGAACAGATGATAATAGGCATATAATGTCTAGGCTAATACCCGCTCATCAAAATTGTCATTAATCTGACCTACAGTATGGACTTTCTTAGTTTTCATACAGTCAACTCTGTCATAGTCAGTTACTGTAAGAGGCAATAAAACGGTTCCAAATTACACTTCACTTGAAAAAAACTGTGATCTCATAAAAGCAATTAGGTATTCAAAAATTTATATAATTTACAGACACAGCTTCCACTTTTTCCTCATAAATCATGAGGCTTTTCTGATAAAGTTAATTCCCTTTTAATAGTTTTAATCCCTATAATTTATCTATATGGAATCATTTTTTTAAATAAAAAAATTGGCCATTGGATCTGTTTTTTTAGTAGAATCTTATGATTCTGAAATTTCAAGCAAGACATTTACTTGTCTAGATGTACTAATTAAAAAAAAAAACCAAAAGCAGTTATCAGGATTGCACTAATTAATAACTCCCAAAACCTGATTTCCTTCTTTAAAATTAATTACCCTGTTAAATGGAGATAACCCAGCTTCAAAGGCTGCAAATCTCATTAATCAACTATGAAATTTCTGCCACATGGAAAAATTGAGTGGTCTAGCCACAACCAAATAGTCAAGTCAAAACAGATGGTTTCAATTCCTAAAAATACTCCCAAACAACATAATCCCACATAGAGTAGGAAGAGTAGTCATAAAACAAACTATTTCAGATGTCAAAACAGTCTTAAACTTGTGAGTCTATTTTTCTCTTGTGTTTTGAGTTGTTTTTGAACTTAAATACCTCTGTTTATTACAGTTAAGCTAGTGAACTAAATGAATGTATAAATGTAGTGCTACACACAGAAAATCATTGTTCACACTGTTTTAAGTCAAGATTTTAAATGGATTTATTCTTGAAGCCTTCCTGGAAAAATCAAGAAACAAAATGTTTAGTGATTTCAGACTTCCTAAGTCCAATAATAATTTGCAATCAAGGCCCATGAATTATTTAAACTTCTGAACAAGGCATTTCACTACTAGTTAGATCATCAGACCCAATGATGTCATTGGATATTTTTGTTAAGGAAGAAATGTTATGAATTGATTTATAATTCTGCCTATTATTATAAAGTTTTGAGAAAATATTTAGTAAGATTCAACAAATTTTGTACTTTGAGTACTTCTGACTTGACACAAACACATAAACATCCATTACCTAAGTGTTAGTTAGCTCAACAATTGATTAAATTAGGTTTCAAGAAAATTACTTAAAATACCAAATTTAAAGCCATCAAATATTCTTAAAATGCAAAGTAGGTAGGTACTGAAGTTCTAGGAAATTGACTTGCCTTTTCTTATCTAAGTTTATAACTTCTTATCTAAAAAGTTATAAAAGTAGGTTTTCTTTACATTGCAAATTTATGAATGTCAAAAACATTACTAGGAAATAGAAAACACTTTTTTTAACAATAACCTGCTTGATAAAGTGGTACTACCCTCATTAAATCATCCCCAATAAGCAGACATTATTCCAAATGGGAAAAACAGACAGCAAATAAAAATACAAACATTAACAAAATAACTAAACTTACCATCGCAGGCTTACAGTGGTCATACAAATGGCTGGCATCAATACAAAACTCAAAGTAAGGGCAAAATAAAGTCCATATCCCTGACTTGAGTAAAAATATAGTAGTGTAACAGCTAAAGCCAAATCAGCCAAATAAGTTAGAATCGACAGCACTATGCAGCAAACGTAAAATGAGCCAAAGTTGTGACTGTTCTCTGATATTTTGCCAGGTGCCTCATTGGGTTTGATAGTGTCTATTCTGGTTAATGAAGACTCTCGAGAAAAATGCACCACGGTACAAATCTCAGACATTTTGACGGTTTTCATTAGACTTGTTTATTCGAAATCATGGCCCGTACAACGTTCTGATGAATTGAATCGCCACTTTTAGTTCTTTAATTCTCTCAATTTGGTCTAAGAACACAAACATAATGCTGCCAACAAAAGTGTATATTTTCAAGTTGTTTTTATCACATTTCAGCTCGTCTGAGGGCCCATATCAACTAAAATATGTTAAGTAAACCGAACTTTGAAGAAACCAGACCGTCAACGGAACCATTTCGAAACGTAAACTTACAACACTCACAACACAACAAAACTCACAGGTGGTAGACTGAAAAATGACAAAAATGTGGGTGCTTATTTGCTTTTGACCTTGGTTTGACGTATGTCAATGATGTCAAGTCAAATTTTTGACGTACGACAGATTACCCACAAGGAGGATTCGTTATTCGTTTAAACGTTTTCCGGATTCGAGTAGTTCGGTGCAAGCGGTGCAGTATGCCCGTGCCAATTTACCCTCGCCGAACGTAAAATACTCTGTTCTCGAACAAAAAAAAAATTACATACTCTATTCGCTTAACTGTTAAAAAATAACAATTATTCTTTAAAATCCAATGTACTACATGGATTTAAAAACGTATATCTCATTGGCCTACAATACAATAGAATTATTTATGTATGAATTCAAAAAACAATTTTGAATTCACGTAATTTATTACACGCTTAAAACACACGGGTCAAAGGTAAACGACAATACATTTACCGGCAAATTAATGATTATTAAATGACGTCACGCACGATCTGCACTCTCGTTTCGTCAAGTGTTGAATTGAAATAGCGCAAAAACCGATGTAATAAGACGTAGCTGATTGATAACGTATAATAAAAGTTATTGTTTTCCGCACAATTATCGCAATTTATTTTATTTGCTCATTCTACACTCTGCTGTTGAGTGTCTCGGAAAAGTTTACGTGTGTGACTGTGGAGTGCTCGCAAATTGTTTTGCGTCTTTATTTTTCAAATTCGTGACAAAAGCGTTTTAAATAGTTGTGGTTCAGTGTGCTATAGTGTTTTACTATTTTTTATTACTTTCTTAGTGATTTTTATGTATTTGATTCGGTATGCGGGAAACTGAGGAAAGTCAAATCCTGCACAGGGAAAAATCAAAGTAAGGGATTTTTTCTTCTTTATTTAAATTTATCAGGGCCAACTTCAGGGTGTACTCCGTGTCAACTTCAAACTATCAACCTATCAAAGTTCACTTCACTTTAGTTCCTTCTCCATTCATTCATTGTTTTTGTTTATTTTGATTTAGGTTGACAAATTTAGGTTGATTTGTTTGTTATCGTTTTGTTGTTCTCGCTTTTTTTGTCCTGCAATAGATAACACAGTGATCAGCTGAGACCTGGATGTGCACATAAAAGAATAACAACAATGTTTCAGTTTTTTACTAATTTTGTTAATACTAAGTTTTTGCCCTTTTTGACACTATTAGCTTATGCTTATTATACTGCTTTCCTTAATTTATTCTGGTAAGTCAATTCATTGTTGTTTAATAATAAAATGTTAATAATTATTATCAGAAGTAGAACAAAAATGTGAAAACCACTATGTACTTTCCAGTTGACATAACCTCAAATTGACTTTACCTAATGACCTAATTTAGCTTAACCTGTTGTTGTAATCACCATAAATGTTAAATTATATTCAAGAAAAGTTATTTTTGTAATACCTACATATTGTTTCAGGTAACTGAAACTTAGTTTTTGTTTGTGGCATAATTTGTAGTTGCATGCTTTGGTGTAAATCCCAACCCTCCCTAACTTTAGGCCTGTTCAGTACAGACAATTCCTATTCCTGACTAGAAGTCAGAAAATGGCATAGTCACATGAACAGCCAACCAAGGAAAACCAACATTTTCCTGACTACTTATTGGAAACCAGTTAGAAATTATCCAGGAGATTGTAGGTCTGTTCGCAGAAATAATCTCCAATTAATAATTAATCAGAGAAATATGTCCAGCTATTGGCCATTAGCCAGAAAATGTCAATCTCACTTGAGCATTCAACCAATAACAGCCAAAATGTTTCAATTTATAGGTAGTTGGAAACCAGTTTGAAATTGCCTCTGGGAACAGATCTAGTCTCTGAGAACTGAATAAAAATACAGGGTCAGAGAAGTTTTGAGAAAATTTAATAACAGTGACAAGTCACAATCTTGTCAATAATTTTTTTTTGTGTGGTGGTTATAGCTTTTTCATATCTAAAATTTTGTTAAAAATGGTCAACTTACCCCTATTAATGGTTAATTATACTATTATATTTAGTTAAAAAATTAAATTATTATTAGTTTCCTTGGATTAAATCTTTTTGACTGATATGTTTTTGTTTGTTATCCTTTGTCATTGCTGATTTTATTATTTGCAGGTGGTTAAGTCCAGCATGGTTCTCATGGAATAAATATTCAGAAGTTATGTTAAGGACACTAGAAAAGAAAATTCTACAAAGTAAGTATGATGTTAGATACATCATCTATTATCTTCTTGTTTTCTACTTTGTGTGTTTATAATCACTTTTATTATAGTATGTTTTATTACATATTGAAATATTGCTACTACTGCTAAACATTATTTATGACAATGTAATTTTTTATAAGAAAAAATAATGCTTGGTGTCCAATGTATGTATCATCCTAAATAATTTGGACTTTAGAATCATTATGTTAACTCTTACTGATTAGTTTAGTAAGTATGTTATTTGTAGCATACCTATTATGTATCAAGATGACAAACTATTTCGTTTTTTATCATGAATTTTTGTGAGTAGTAACTGCTACTTGACAAATTAATGAGAATACTCTAAAATTTGGATCATACTGTGTCCACATTGTTTTTATTTAACTTTTTACTTAATTCCTAAAGAATCTGATGTCAATAATAAATCTTGTTCCTGATAAATGCTGATATATTATACAAAAAAAAATAGTGATAAGAATTTTTTAATTGCAAAACAATGAAAAAAAAAACACAAGTTGAACAAACTCTAAAGCTAAAAAATTGCTTTTTCTTGTCCTAAAAGTGTCTCCACCAAGCAAATAAAATATTGCTTTTACAGTAATTAAAACTTCCTATCGTGGGTTCTATGTGGATATAGGGCCAGTTGTTGGTCCTGCAGACAAAATATGGACACTTTCATTCAATACAGAGGCCCCAAAAACTCCTTTGGTACTCCTTCATGGCCTTGGGGCTGGAGTGGCCTTGTGGTGTTTGAATATTGACAGTTTAGCTGCTGCAAGGCCAGTTTACGCATTTGACCTATTAGGTAAGTTGATTTTCTTTTAAAATTAGATGCACAAGCAAATAAACAAAATTGTGAACTATTATATCTTTATCCTCTCTTCTATTATGTATTCAGTTATTTGAGGAACCGCAATAATTGAATTTTTCAGGATTTGGAAGATCCTCACGTCCAGACTTTTCCAGCGATGCCATGGAAGCGGAACGACAGATGGTTCGTGCAATTGAAGAGTGGCGAAAAGAAATGAAGTTGAAAGAATTTATTCTTTGTGGGCATAGGTTTGTCATCTTTATAGACAATTAATAAATAATTAACTGTGTGTTTCAAACAGCATGGGAGGTTTCTTAGCAACGTCGTATTCTCTATCTTACCCCGATAAGGTAAAACATCTAATCTTAACGGACCCGTGGGGATTTCCAGAACGGCCTGCAGATACTCCGTCTCTACCGTTGTGGATCAAAACCGTTAGTTATGTTATGCAACCTTTCAATCCCTTAACCAGTGTAAGAATGGCAGGACCTTTAGGTAATTTAACTCTATTTTGTTCTCAATTTTTTCGAAATAACTCGTTTGTTAACAGGTCCTTGGTTTATTAATACTCTAAGGCCGGATATTTCTAAAAAATATTTAATGGTTCTTCACGACCCGGATTTAATTCCCCAGTACATTTACCAATGTAACTCTCAACATCCCAGGTAAGTTTTGAGACTCCCCCCCCTAGTGGCTTGTCCCTTGATTCCTTGTGTTTTAGCGGTGAGAGTGGATTCCACGCAATGATGTCAGGCTTTGGATGGGCGAAAAACCCAATGGTTAGGCGGATTGACAATTTGGATAGTAGAATTCCTATTACACTTTTATGGGGATCGAAAACGTGGATCGATCATTCAGCAGAAGAAATTATAAGAACAAAAAGATACAACTCGTACGTTAATTTAAAGGTACTTTGTTTGTAATAAATTAATTGGACTTTTGAACTTGTTATCGTTGTTAAAACACTTATGATTCATCATTATTTTTGAAACAAACATTGCTTTATGAAATGATGCCATTGATAGAAAAATATTATTATTGTGTGTATTTCAGGTTATAACAGGAGCAGGTCATCATGTCTACGCCGACAGACCGGAACAGTTCAATCAAATAGTGTTAGAGGCATGCGAGTACACTGATAGCTTGACTCTGGGTAAAAATTTGGCTATTATGCCTTCCGAGTCTGATGATGACTCTAAAATGTCCTGAAATCAGTTTCTGTGTGTATGTAAACTCCATGGCATTCTAAACCGACTCTCTAACATGATTTTTTTTTAAATTTAATTGAATATTATCGTCAGTAGAATCGTTTTCTGAAAGTAATACATACCAGCACAGATTGAACTCAACCTTATTATTTTCACAAGTCCTTACACTCTATGACAAGAAAATAGATAATATGATTTTCTGCGTTATTTTATACTAATTAGTAGCTATTTGAGATTTGTATTATCCATACATCACCATTTTGGAGCATCACGTTTCTTTATTTGAACTCCTCTTACCAGAACAAGTGTAATAATTCCACTTTTGTTAAGAACTCCTTCATATTACTATGACCAAAGTGAACGAAAAGATGTTTCCAAAAAATTCATTTAGATTCATAAAACAGTTTAATAACAACATAACTAAGTATACATCCAAAAGTCTTGTTTTTTGCTCTCATTTACAATAATATGTCAATATTATACCGACACATTTTTTGTTGAACATGTTTTGGTTATAATTATTTTGTGGATATTTATAGAAAATAGTTCCAAAGATGATATTGTGATAAATAATATTGTAAGAATATTTTGTATTTTAATAAAATTGTATTACAAATAGGTAATGTTTTTTACTTAATTTAATTTAATGTTGGGGGGGTTTTGTTATCCATGCATGCACTTACCTGAAAAGTGGTATTCAATGGGCTTTTCTAAACTAAAACATTAAACTTTGATTTGTTTTTTGTACTAAAACATTCGTTCAGCAGGACCCTTTTAAATAAAAAAAACAAATTCCTTGTTTTGGTTTTAGTTTTGGCCGCATTCGTTTTCAAGCTCCATGGAGCGAGCAGAGCGTTTTTGACGTCACAATGACGTAATTTGACAGTTGGTCAAATTTTGGTTTTCCCAAACTACGTCATCGTGACATCAAAAAAGCTCTGACTCGCTCCACGGAGCGTGAAAACTAATACGGCCATGGTGTTTGATGATGTCATGTGACTCATGTTGTAACGAAAAAAAAATATGGCAACGTCGGAGATGCACAACTATATCCATCCTTTTCTATTTTACTAAAAGAACATAGTGTCTTCTTTCTTATCTGTAATAAAATAACAGGTGACATATAATTATTTTTGAAAAGCAAGCTATGAATCCTTGGTTGCTAGGGTAACCACTAACCAGTAAACAAGCGCTGCTATTTTGTTTTGCTAGTTAAATTGAAATGTTCACAATTATTTTATTTCACTAATCACTTCTTTGTTGTTTAGTTTGCCGGTTTGGTGATTAGTGATTAAGCGAATGCCAGTAAAGTGATGCGGTTGTGTTTATATGTTTTATTTTTGGAGTTTAGTGATATCTCTAAAATTTATGGAACAATATGTGAGAATCGCTAACAGAAAGCGGTGTATTTGAAGGCGTTTGTCGAAACAAGGTAAAAAACTGCAATTATATAGCATATATGGCAACAGAGAACAGAATAAAGGGGCCTCATACATTTGGTTTTTGTTGTTTTCTCAATATGGCGACTGTTGTTATTTATAAAGAAAAACCCCTTGTCACCACTGTCAAAAGGCGTAAACGCCTCCTATACTAGAAAGCCTGGAAGCACCGCCTTCTTTACAAGAAAGCCTAGAATGTCATTTTAATGGCGGCGTTATCGGATTTTTTTTTGTACACAAACCTATGGAGATGCAGTAGAAAATATGTTTTTTTTTATTTTTTCGTGTAGTTGATTAGAAGTTGTGAGTGAAAAATCAAAGAACGCTTCATTCCTGATCCAGATATGTATAGATATGGCTTTTTATATCCAATAAAGTCCAGCCAAAGCAAGTTTGGTTAGAACCCTTTGTCTTGGAAAGTACAACAAACTAATGTAAAAACTGCTCAAAGAAAATTTGGAAATCCTTGAATCTAGGTAAGCAAAAGTGGTAAATGGGTTTTATATTATTACCAAGACCTTTCTTTTAAAATGTAAATGTGCCAATGAAACTTCTAAAAGCTGTCCTGTTTCTTCAGAGTAAACCTTTGTTGCTCTCAAAATGCAGGCGGCCTCAAAATTTAACTCACTTATGTATGTAAGAGGCAATAAGTTTACTGAATGAGAAAGCATATTGTACTTACCACTGAGTATTGTGTTGGAGTAAAATCATTCCAGTTCAAAGCTTTCAACCACTGTTGGGTTCGAGCAGGGTCTTTTGGAAAGGAAAGGACACTTTTGGGCCTTTCTCCAAATTGCTTTTACAATTTGGCAAACAACAAGTGTGACGGCATATTGTAGAGGCAATAGAATTTAAGTTAAAAAACCAACAACAAATTATAGAACAATGAAGGAACAATAACAATAGTGATAACACAATAAAATGAACACAAACTACACTTTCACTAGAACAACAAACATATAAACAACAATATATAATAGCAAACAAAAATTACTTTGGCAAGTAATCCCAAGTCTTGACTTTAAACTTTAAAAATTAATTTAATCATCCGAAAACTCAATTTCCACAATACAAACAAATGCAAACTGTCAATCCCATATTTCGGCCATATTGGAATTTTTGGCATGCACCTTCTTGGCTTTCTTGTACAGAGGGCGGTGCTGGAAGGTGTCTGTAAAAAATTCCAATATGGCCGGTTTTTAGTCGGTGCTGTTAATGTCAAAACAGTATTTGTTTGAATTGAATTCGTAGAGTTTTGAGTAGTTGTTACTGTCTTGAACAAAGTTTTGAGTAGCTCGAGCGTAGAATAATTTAAGAGTCTATACAGGGTGTTCTAAATTAAGTGCGCACCATTGCCAACTTTTTTATTATTGAAAATAGTAAATTGTTTAAATTAGCAAACTTGTGGCATTTTTTGCGCTCACTAAAATAGCAAAAAAGCATAAACAGAACATCGCGTTTTCAACTAATTTCAGAAAATGTAATTTTTTAAATGGAATGGCCTATAAATTTTTAGAAAATTTAATATCGTTTTTATGCCGTTATGGGCGTTATGTCTAGTTTTACGACTTATGCTCATAAGATCTTTTTTATTGAGAAAATTATGGTCTACCGATGTGCCTTAAAAATTTTTTGGCTATTCCATTTAAAAAAATTACATTTTCTGAAATGTCGAAAACGCGATGTTCAATTGTTTATGCGTCTTTAGTGAGCGCAAATAATGCCACAAGTTTGCTAATTTAAACACGTTTCTATTTTCAATAATAAAAAAGTTGGCAATGGTGCGCACTTAATTTAGAACACCTTGTATATGTGATAATGTACTTTAAATTTCATAACTGATTCTAAAATCTTAAAGCTAAAATCGTTTGACTTTGACGCTGAAAAACTTTTGTGTTGTCAGTGTCAGTCTGTTGGACCAAATGTGACGTCAATCGACAGTTGGTCACATGACTCCTATATTAGAAACTCTGACATTTTTTTACCAATTCTCAATTAACGTCACATCCACTTTGGCAGAGTGAGTTCACTCTTCTTACCATTGATTTCTTATGAATAATTTTTGAATTTTCCTTACAAGTATGGTCGGGACTTTTTATGAATGAAACCACGTGATCAATTCTTTTCAAATGTCAAATTATCTCAGGTATACAAAATGAAACCATTGTTTATTGTTGGTACAAAAGCTGCAATTTAACGCAACAACAGTATTTTTTTGAAACTTATTTTAACTGATTTTTTTTTCGTGAAAAGTGTGAAATGACTTGTACAAAGTGGCAGTCACAACAAACTGAATAAGTTCCGTGTTTTCACTCATAAAATAGCCCCAACTATACAGTGATCAGTTAATAATATTAATGCGATTTTCTTTAAGTTATGGTGGCGATTGTATGTCAGAAAAATGAAGTGTTTGGCTAGTAGATATTTTTATTTACCATTGGCGTTGATTTTTCGGAAAAAAGATTATATTTAGGCTAATTTTAGTTAACCTGTTCTACCAGATTTAGAATCAGCATCCCCAAAAACCCCTTTGTCCATGTTTTAAAGTCTACCAATTGAGTGAAAATTAACTTATTATACTCAATTGGGATAATACGCCTATTTAAGGCCATAAGGGTTACTAAGGGGTTTTTGGGGATGCTGATAAATCTAAGTTAACTAAAATTGGCCCTAATATTTTTTTTCTCGAAAAATCAAACCCTTTTTACCCCTCCAACACCACACGCCAATGGTAAATAAAAAGGTTTACTATACCAATTTCATTTTTCTGACATACAATCACCACCATAATTTAGAAAAAATTCGCATTATTTTTAACTGGGATATCAAGGCGTACTCATAAAAAGTGGGACACACTGAAGATAATTATTTTTGAGAACGAAAATAAACCTTAAAACCCATTGAATACTATATATTTTGTCCATCCACTTCCTGAAAACATATTACATTGATTAAAACAACGTTTTAAAACTAGTAACAAACCTACATTGATGCATTTAGTATTAATAAACTTATGAGTAAAAATTTTGCTGTTATTACAATTAAAAATGCATGTAGTTAGTTTACAAACCGTTGTAAAACTGAAATGAGATCTGTCATACGCATTTTGATCATATACTTGCTATATTATGCTGATTGTTACGATCGGGTACCACGACAAAACATAGAAAGTATTCGATTTTGTTTGTGCTGGTTTTATATAAACAAAATTTTTCATTGCAATTACCTTAATATAATATATTTCTGTATACATTTATACCTAATCTAAAAAGTTACGCTAAGCACATAAAATATACTTACACTTTAGTACTTTCCAATGAAATAAATGCTAAAAAGAATTATTTCTAACTTCTTTCGCTTATTGTAATATATGGCAGTAACCTAAATTTAAGAGCGAATAGATAATATAATAATTGATCAAAACATTCACATTAATAAAATGGCGATTAATTTGGAACATGTTGGAAAACAAATTTGAGAACAATTATTTTGCATAAAACTGTTGAAATATTTTGCAGTGAAAGAGAGCTTGAAATAAATATAATGAGACTCCATTCAAAAACACGTCTTTTGCTGCTGCAGCAAGTTTCCATTTTAAAAAAACTTCAGCTTGCTAACTATTAGTGGGTTTGGAAAAGAGAAGAAATTTAAAGAGCAAATAAACAATAAAAAGCACCTGCCCTAAAAAATTAATTTCTTATGTCAAAACATGGAAAACCCTATCAAATAATATAGACAAATAAAATAGTTAAAACTCTTTGTCTTATTGCTAAGTAAATAAAAACGTAAACTTAATATTTGAGATAGAGATGAGACTGGAGACTAAAACGCGAAAAAGTACTAAAATGGTTTAAAATATCACTGTTTTTTTTTGTAGTTTGTGGTGTAGTACAACTAGTTTATGTAGCTTAATTTCTTTGGTTCTGTGAATATTTCTGCACTATTTCCTGCCTGAAGCCTGTACTGTAAAAGAATGTGTGTCTGAATGCCTGTCTGCAATACAGACTAATCATTGTAAATCAATAAAATTGATTTAATTGTTGTAATGATAATTGTCACTCAGATTTCAATCTTGCTTAAACCACTACCCTACTAAAACCCACTTTATAAGACACCTGCTGCAGTTTGTTAAAAAAATATATTTCTCTCAACTTTATAAATATATGGGGACGTTGCAATTGAAATGATGTGAAAAGATGCCAGTTTTAAATCCTACACTGTCTAACATAGTAGGTCAATTAGTTGTTGGAATTTTGCAACTTTGTACAGTGACAACGTCCCCCTTGATGACGATTAAAGGGATTTCAAACTCTCGAGGTGCTGCTATTATACAATCTAAACTATCGTCGGTGTCAGCGATAGTTTCCTCCTCTAGCTAAATGTTCTGAGCAATTTCGAGTGCTATCAACAGCTCTTCACCTTGTAGAAGGGAACTGTTAACTGGCGCATTCACCTAAGAAAAAAATTATTAGCAAAAGTTTTATTCAAAAATTGAGCTTCTAGGTCACATAGAAATTAAAAATATAAACATAAAACTTATGACAGAATACCTCGCAATCCTGTTGTGTCAAATCCAACAAGGAGGGCACGCCAGTCTCCGGGTCCAAGAGCGACAACGAATTTTTGCGTATCATCATCTTCCTGGCCTGTTCCTCTCTTTTATACTTCTCTTCGTGTTGTTGTTGGAGAATTTTCTTTCTCCCTGCCAAACTTAAACTTTGTAAATCAACTTTGATTACGTTTTTTGTGGCCGTTACAATTCTTGCAGGAGGCGCCTGTAAATGTGTTTCCTTTTCCTAAAAAACATACCATTAGATTTATATGGTTCCGGAGATGTAAATCCATTGTAAATGCTGGTTACGTATGCCTTTTGCTCCTAGAATGTTCGAACTGATTTATTTTAAAGTTCGTAACGTTGTACAAACTAGACAATAACAAGTAATTACATAACTAAGAAACAGAAGGACAGTGTTATTAAGCCAATTAATTAATGTTGTATTGAATAAATAAGAACAAATCAAAATAGGAAGAACTTGACTATCATGTTTATAACCTTGGAATATTTTTCAAACTTCGATTGCCAAGTGATAACACAGGCAATTATAATTTGTTTAATTATTATCAAGTACACGAAATGTTATACAAATTTATTAAAATATAAACTTTCTTTGAACTTCAATGACGTTAACCAACATATAATAACATTTGTGTAATTAATTTGAGCTCCGATCATTTACTGTAATTTGACTTATTTTTCTGGGGGTTTTTATAAAAAAATTCTGTACGATTTACGTGGAGAAAACTATTTTATAGTCATGTCGTTAAATGTAACCACTGCAATTTCAATGTAAACTTATTGCTGTACTAATTGTTATCAATTTCCAAGTTTATGTCATATCAGTTTAATTGCAGCCAATCCCAAAGTACTAAACCCAATAGACTTTTATAAATTACTTTATTTCCCGTAAACTTTAAGAGAAGATGATTGAAAGTTGCTCATATGTACTGTATACGAAATCTTTACTTCATATTATTTGTCTGTGCATCCTAATTTATTGGCGACGTTGACAGATTTTTTATTCTCAGGGTAACTGCCAAAATGTCGATTAGGAAAACCAAAAGAAAGAACACAATAAGAGATCAAATGTAAATCAAAATGTATGAATAAGAATTATTATGTAAGAATGGAAATTTTGCAAAATAATTATTGGACCAAATTGGAGAGCCTATTTAAATGAATAAGAAACTTCTCAAATGCCGTTTATGCTTTGCAAATATTATGCAAAATATTGGTCTTAAATGGAAATAGACCAATCACTGTAAATAGGCACCATCATATGGAGATATGAACTGAAAAATCAGTTAGAAAATGTTGTAAAATGTCAATTACCATTATGTAATTTATGTTGGTAGGTACGTACTTTTTAAAGTACAAAACTAGAGGCAGAGACAAACGACCTTTGAGTGTGAATAAACATACTTTCTGATCAATGATATTCAAGATTAGTTATTTCGGAATGCGCTATTTTTCCAAAACATTTGTAAGTTACAAGTGATCTAATTTAAGACATACCTGTTATTTCACGTGTTTGATGTCATTTAAAATGGTAAAATTTTGACTATATAAAACCATCCAACAAAGGTGGCTAAAAACTAAATTGATGGAAAAATTCCTTCTAAACAATAACATGTAGTTGAATTATTATTAGCAGGAATAGGGTAATAACACTGTCCTATCTTCCTAAACTAGCAGTAGTCTAAGAAAAAACACAAAACGTTATTTTCAATTCGCTTTATTGACAACAACCGACATATTGAAAAAACACGTCGTCAAAATAAATTATACACACACTAAATCTAAAAATATAATCTTTATGAAAGATTACAAAATATCACTAATATTTTTGTTACTCTTTATTGCTGCAGTAAAATAACAATAACTATTTACAAAACAACATAGTACAAATTTTGGGATAATATAGTCACATACTTCCCTGATCATTTTACCATACTGCCTTTTTTTAATTGATTTAATTTCATTGAAAAGTTTTTTAAAAATATGATCAACTTTTGGCACCATGTTTGAGTTTATTTTGCTGGTACATGAAAGAGAAAAAAATCAATATTTTTTTAGTGTAATTCCTAATAATAACGATAACGCTTCTAAAGTTGATTTTTTATGTCTAATAAGCACCACAATAGTAACTGTTACAATGAAAGATGAAAACATTGTAAATATAGACACTCAGAGTCATTGCGAAAAATGGACGCTAAAACCACTATTTACACTAGCATGACAACACGGATTAGAATTTGAACAATGTAACGTTCATAATTGGATTAACCTAATTTTTTAAATATAATTCGAGTGAAAACTGTTGGACATTACAAAGGTGTGATCAAATAACGTGGAATGTGTGAAACGAATAGAGAGCACAAAACAAAGTTTAGTAAGTTCGATCACAGTCATTTTATTTATGTAATTTTTTAATATATTATAACATTTCCGCGTGTTCAACTTTTTGAGGTTAACATACTAATTAACAGTATCCTAAAATTGCATCTATCTACGCTGTTGGTTAGTAACATTCATAAATTTTCTACTGGATATGTTGGAAGTTTACTTTTCAATTACTGCATTGCAAACACAGATAATGGCAATGTGTTAGTGTTAGCACCATATTGATAATTTAGACTCAGACTTTTAAAACTTGAAAATGTATGTTGTTAGTGGACATGTAGTCAAAAGCGTTCCTATTTAATTTAATACTTTTTAAAATAGTTTATTTTAGTTTCACTTTTTATTTAATAAGCCTCATTTGAACCAAAATTATACATAATAGGCTTTTCTGTCCCAACATATCCATTGATTTCTATATCTAATAATACGCAATATCAGTAAACTATTCCTTTTATAACACAAGCGTACCTTTAACAATCACTCACTTTTATTACCGTTCTTTTAATCGATGGCAGTTAACCGAGTTTCTCCCTGATTTCTATTGTACTCTAATATTTCAGTAAGGGAGTAATCTAGAATAATAATTAGTAGGACTAGAATTCACCGAGTTTCAATGAAACTAATAGGCCAATGCTGATATTCATTGATTAACCAGGACATAGCAAACACAATTTCCAAAAATAATGCGTGCCGAAGCTATGTTAATAAAAAATAACATGTAATTCCACGATATGTTATCCAAACATGATATAGTTGGATGCTAGTTGCAGCTTATTCATGCAGTTTGTAGCTTATTGAGGTAGCAAACAATGGCAGGGAAAACCATCATAAAAAGCACCATATATTCTCCAAATTCTCACAACAAAAATGTCGTTGCACAGCACAAGAGAAATAGCGCGTCAATATCACAAGTCAAGATTCCGCATGTACAGTAACACGGTTTGTGGAGCGCTTTAATAGTCCTCTTAATCAAAATATAAAAAAAAAACAAGATCATAGTAACAGTCAAATTATCGTTTTGTTTTCCTCAAAACAATACAACTAGTCGATTCATCGTTTCGTTTTAGTAGGTGCGAGGCATATGTAACCAGCACGGATATCGAATCCGCTTACCAGTAAATTCATTAAGACACTATCACTTGGTTGCGAGACACAGGCGGCTTTTCCACCAGTGTCCAGTAACCAATTATTTGATTTGCTCTTGGGTCGACCTCTTTGATGGTTGTTCGACATAAGTTGGTGGAGCAACTCCGATGAGAGTTTTTCCTTTGGCTCGCTTTTTACTCGTTTTGTTTGATGTTCAAAAGTTGAATTGTTTGATCGTTTTAGGCTCGGCGATCTGTCTATTTGGCCTATACTATCCACTTCCATTTTTGGACTTAGTTTTGTACTCCAACTCCTGTTTGAAGCTAAAAGAGAATCAACAATTAATAAAGTTATATATGCAGTTTAGGATGCTTAGTGTTTTTCCACGTGCAAGATTTGCGAGTGAGATTAGTATAATTAGCACTAATGCGTAAAATACTACGTCTATTCCATTACCACAATGAAGGTCATGCCTGTATAGGGTTATATAAGTAAAACATTTATTGCCGTTTGCACCGTTCGTCTTAAGGTGTCTTGAAGTTGGCAATACAGAATATATAAAGAAAAACAAATTTTTCTCATACATCATAAAGGAAATGAGCATTGCAGAGTTAGTTTTACTAAACCAACTTTTATTGGCCGGTGCACAACAGGCAGAAATTGTGAGTAATGGTTTCTGTACGGACAATATGTTCAAAAGTTTTAATTTTGGTACCATTTCAACAAAACTTCAGAAATGTAAATATTGTTTAAACAATTTCAAGGTCGGTTTCATAACAGCTATAGTACAACTCAATTGATAAGTATAACAATAATTAATAGCCAGTTTCAATATTGCTTGAATACTTAATAATCATAAAAATTGTTATACTGATAATATTATTTATGATTATTTGAAATATGCATTAGTGCCCCTTTATCAATGCAGATACAGCCAAAAAACAATTTTGCACAAACTTAACTTTAACACACTTATTTTACATAACTGTCCAGGTTCTTATAAAAATTATTACATTATAATAATTAACCGAGTAACCTATATTTAGTAATTTTAATAGAATTGAGCCTCTCCAACCAAACAATTTACGAAAATATGACGTTATTTCACTCAGATCTGTTTTGTATGAGAATGTACAGAATTCAAATAGGAAATGGCAAAGTCATCTGTTTTCAACGATACATACATTTCATTGTACACGTCAATGATAATTATTAGTCTGCTATTATAGTAACATTAGTTCAAGGTTTAAAAGCAAAACGTATTCGTTTTATAAGAATAAAAAGGTACAAAAAAAAATCTAAAAACTATGAAGATAAAGTGTGCTTTTTTTTTGAAATCAATTAATGATAATGAATTGAAATTTGATCCCTAATGGAACATTCTGTACTAATGTACTATCTACCTTTTGAAAACCATATTAATCGCAATTCCGATAATTTAGACTACAAAACCAACATTACACTCAGTTTTGTTCCACACCCTCACCTTTTCTGCTGAATTAAGTTAAGTACTAAAGTAACGACTAAATGCTGGCAATAAATACATAATTTTCAAATACAAACTGAATTATTTTCCAATAATTCAAATAAATTGATCAAAACAAACACATTCTAGCGCAAATAAATGACTGACTCTTTTTGATAAACGTAAGCACTTAACCTTGCAAATCATATTAACTGGTAGTACGTTTACGGTTTTTTTTATAGTTTTTAGCTTTCAACATACTCATCTAGAGTGTTTTTTCTTTTTCATAGTGGCAAATTTGTATGAGTAACGTACTTGACGTAAAAAACATTGGTAGGAAGTCCTACTATCATAATAATTACTAAAAACGGAACAATAACAATCTTTTACAGTGATTATAAACGACACATTTAAAGTACGACCATGCTTAATGCGATTGAAATTTAGAAACAAAAATTGAAATTGATTTCACCTTTACACAGTTAACCGTAATAACTAAAAACCATATTGTTATTGTTCAGCATATTGTCCCAGTGTTTTTATTTGATATTAATTTTACGGCTCATTGCTTTCGAAATGCATAGAAAATCCGACTCATGCAGCATAGTATTTACAGCATCAGTGCAACAATTTTAACCAATATATAGAGAAAGTGTGCCCCCTTACTTTTCTCATTTGTATAAACCTCCGGGTTAGTTTCCTCCACCGTTCCGCCACCCCTGTCAGTACCTTTGAGTGTGCGTTTATTCACAGATGATCCGAGCATCTGTGCCAACGTCGAATTACTTTCAGGTATCCGACTCTGACTCTTGTTCTTCTCGTTGTTGTTCCACATCAGGTCATTGGACATGAACAACGTCAAATCTTCGGAAAAATTCATGGGTATGTAGGGCGCCTTCATGATTAAATCAGTATCGTCGTCCATTTGGAGATTCATGAAGGTTGACATCTGATCTTCGTCCAGAAGCGAACTGTTCGGACTGGACAAAGACGGTAGACTACAATCTGAGTTCTGAAAATTGAATAGTGTCACATGTTGGCAATTTGAAATCGCAAGCGTTTATGTAAAATTGCAAAACTTTCTATTTTTTGAAGGTCGAAACGAGGTGTGCGTACTAGTCGATCTATTTTTGCATGCGGTACAAGTAATTATTAATGCACGACGACAATACTTTATGCAAGTTAATTCATTGAATGGAAGCAACGCCCACTTATTTTATACTTGCGGCTTACCTTTGATAAGTTAGGTGACAACAGCTGAGGGGAAGAGTCTCTGTAATCTCTGTATGATATAAACGGGTCCGAAGGTTCGTCAGTAAGAAGAGGACCGAAACTGTTGTCCTTTAGTAAAAAATCGTCAAACATATCTGTTAAGAAAGGGTGGTCGTCTAATGGAACACAAACGTCACCCGCTACAGGAGCCAAGTGAGTCAAATCATCTGGTTCGTCTTTTAGCACTGCAATAATAGAGAAAAAACTAAGTTTCACATTTTTCTCAAATTTAAAACAAAAATTACCCTGTAAGGGCAAGATCATCATGGTTGACACTACACAAAATTAATTTCAAAGGTGCAACAAAGTTTGAGGTTTTTCAAAACGAATCAAAACGTTAGTCCCACATTCAACAACCACTAATCACCGTCAACTGATAAGCCAAAATAGCTGCCTGATGCTTATAACATAACCACTTATCAAAGTGCCGCGGCCTTCTTAACTAAACTTAACGCAATTATCACGATAACCCCGTCGAACTTTTTCCATACTCGAGTCCTGCCACCCGAATTGACATTAAAGGAAGACGCGCCTTGTGCTGCAAGCGTGTTTCTTCTTCCTATCGCAGCATCACTATGCCGTCATAGTTCGTGCAGAGCGATAAGTTTGTTGTGGTGGTCGTTTTTGATTGCTGATCGAAGCGTGTTTTAATTTGAAAATTGATGTTTACAGGAAAGTGTGGTGTGATTCAAATATTTATCACGCCCAGTTTTAAAACGTGGTAGAATCGTAGAATTAATCGTAACTGAAGAGATCTTTAATAGGTTTTATTTAATTGTCCGGTAAATTAACTTCAGAACCAAGTGGGTTTTAAGTCAATTTTGAAACGTGCAAGACGATTTTTTGAATGTTTTCTAAGTTCACAAATATAATTTTGTCCTGAGTGAATTAGCAAAGTTGCAATATTTCTCCTGAATCACCAAAATCTGATTTCAGAATTGACATATGTCAATCGCTTGTCATACTTTTGATTAAGTTAAATAAAACATCCTGTATTTTATTTGCTCAATTGGAAAACCTTGTTTTGTAATTTCTGCGGTTATATTGGTTACTTTTCAAAAAATATAGTTTTACTTTTTTTTTGTTTATGCCGCTGGATGAAATTTAGACAGCTGCAAAAGTTGAAATTGTAAGAAACATGTCACGTGACTTTTAAAATGTAATTTAAACGTTGAAAATTTGGTAAATTAAATTTAGACAGTTGCAAAAGTTGATATTGTAAAAGGCTGTCACAATCCAATTTTTTGACACCTGTCAAATCCGTCACGTGACCATAAAAAATAGTTTCAACTGTGAAAATTTGCTAAATCAAATTTAGACAGTTGTAAAAGCTGAAATTGTCAAATACACTACGATTACATACAATACGATTATAATTAATATTTTATTTAACGAAATTGTCAAAATTGGTAAATTAATTTTTAGAAAGAAAAAAGTTGTAAAAACCTAAATTGTAAGAAGCACAACACGTGACTTTGATAATGCAACTTTTTTAGATATATTTGAAATGAGAAACAAAAAAGATCTTTCAATTGAGCAAATAAAATACAGAGTGATTTAAAATCAGCAAAACATGTGTCAAAAAACAAAGTTTATATTGTCAATATAACATTATCTTATAGCTTTATAGTCCAGTTAGCATGACAGATGACAACCTTTTGCAGCGTTCATTAAAATTGTATTTACGTTTCTATAGTGTTATAATTTTTCAGATATAGGTCTGTGAACCAAACATCCTTCATTTCCTATTATTAAGTGTTATTTTTAAGCGTGTGATTGCAAATGTGGCATCTAAAAATAAATCCAGCAGCCACCTAACAGCGAAAGTGAGTTAGAAAAAAATACCTACACCACGAAAAAACTTACATAAGCAAACACAGAGTTAGCGAAGATTTTCATCGATCAAGTGTTAACGACCCACATGAATGTGGTGCTAAGTTTATGAAGAGAGGAAACTTTTTGCTAATGGCTTTTAGAGTTCTCTTCAGAGTAGCCAGCAGTTATGTAAATACGTATATCAGTTTTGGGACGTAAATTTATGGTAGAGTGGCTATATAGATGCAACAAATGACATAAATATAAACACACCCACACTAAACAACAACAACGTGACTGCATAATAACAAAACAATACAAATGCATTTCCTACATCACTCGGAAGTTGCTGCTGCTGCTGCTAATGATAGGCCTTGATGTAGTACATGGACAAATCGCCTGTTAAACCTATTAGATTGTTTGATAATGATAGAAAAATACTTCTACACCGCAGTCGTAAACACAAAAGGGTTATATCATCGTACTATTTGGCGGTATTGGTGTTTTTCACATTCTTAGCGTAAATCGAACGGCTTGGCACATTTTTCTATACGGCAACCAGCACAGCTAATTATAGATAGTTCGTTTGATATTCGTCTTGCGTGACGTAATTTGTCAGCTGATTGCCGGCCTTGACATTGCTATAAATAATACGATGGGTCGTTCTTTAGATTTTAGAAAGTTTACGTTTCGATCAATTAACCTTTTTGACATTGCATACAGTTGCTTTTATTGTTAAAACTGATGTGAAATATTGTTTCTGCGACTAGAGTAATTCAGATCACGCTATTTTGGCTGAGAGAGATATTTACAAGAGCTCAATTTGGCGTAACATATTGTTTTGAGAGTTTAAAAATCGATCTTGTCCCTAGTTTTGACTAAAAACTAACAAAATTTATAAAAATTAGTATTAAAAAATGGATGAAGAATTTTACAAAGAGTTTTCTCTGCTTTTCCGTCTTATCAAATTTTCGCATCCCATTAAAAAAAAGATGGCTCAATAAACTAAACCCCGCATTTCAGGGATCTATTTACGACGAAACTGAATGCTAATATTGGGGTGCTAGAGGCTCTAGAAAGCAGCGACCGGGCTATACATAATGTTTCGTACATTTTATAAACGTCACAGTAAATTCTAATAAAAAAAAACACAAATTTTATGACACAGAACGTTTTCTTTGTGCGACCTTTACCAAGTTTCATTATGCGATCGTAAAAAGGCTAACGCTCCTTTAAGCAACTCTATAGGTACATAATTGTGGATAAACAATTGTAGCTTAATGAACCGAAAAATAGGCTGCCAGCACATTAGAAAACACTTAACTTAATTAAACAAATCAGGAATTATGTAAAGGGGTTATTAATTAAAACCACTTTTAGCCTACTTAACAGACACACTTATTAGTAAACTCGAAGATCAAGGTGGACGTAGTTCAATTAGTTGGTACTTATATCATGTTGAATAAATCCATTAGATGTGATCTATGAGTGACAGACTGTAACGTATTAAAAATTGAATAATTACATTTACTGCAAATACAGAAAAGAAAAAAATAGTTTTTCCTATATTAACAGTCGTTAAAGTGTTTTTGGTAGTGATAATGACAAAACCAATCACATCATTGTCACACATTGACAAGCTCTACAATAACGGTCAATAAAACCGCTGTATGAAAGGAAATAATTTTTTTATAACTACAAAAATCAAAGTTTACTTTGAAATAACCGTACATTGTCGAATCAATGTTATTTGGCAGCGCGCTAGAAAAAGCGGTAAACATCTGTCATGCAGGTTTCTGTTACATAATTTAATGACACTGTTGCAAACCCAAAAATATCTTCAAAAATTAACCACATTTATGTTAGTTTTAATAGAAATTAATGTCACCGCAATCGTAAATCTCTGTTGTTTTCGCCATTAAAATTGTCAATGAGCCATGTGAATAGAGCTGTTTAAATCTTGATTAGCACAGGGATTTTTCGGATTGACCTGAGTTACATTCAAATTGCATAAATATCTTCCATGGAAAAATAGTCCATTCACCTGCTCGTTGCAATGTTTTCTAGTTCTGTGTGTTAAAAACAACTAGTCACTCGATTTTGAGGTGAACAGCCTCAGCTAAATATAGTAGAGTGGAGAATGTATGTGCTGTCCGAAACTGGGGACACAGTGCCTGAAATTGTATAAAATGATTCAAATGGTATAATTTTCTGATAACCCTGTATTTCATGTGTTTTTGTCTAAACTAACCTGTTAATTAAGGTTGATTTTCAAATTTATTAAAGGTCAAGTGGGCAAAAATTGGTACGTGTGATAACAATTATAAACTTAAGTTTAATAAATCAATTAATATACCTACAACTAAATAGGTACTTAATGGGGTGATTATCAACAGTTTCAACTAATTTAGGACACTAGGGTCTTTGAAGACAGCTTTGAATTAATAAAAATATTCTCAGTTTTCTTTTAAAATAGTTTGAAAATGTGACTTTTCAAGTAATACCGGCATGTAAGCAATTACACAAACTGCTAATAACTTAACCTGAGTTCAAGGCAACTTAATTTTTCTACAAGATATTACAAACAACAATAAACCATGTCATTCATTTTAATAGCACATTCTCGTGGTTGTCAATAACGTTTCAATTTCGTCAACCTTCACTTTAGCTGTAATTGAACGCTTCGTGTCAGCTTATATGGGTGCCAGGATGACCCTTTTTTACAATTCATTCGTTAGTACATAATGTATAAGATATAAGGGACAGTTAATTACTTTCAATTGTGTTTGGTCCAGTGGCATGTGATTTACGACTCCCAACTGTACAAATATTGGCACTTCGAGCAATGCCAAGCCTGTCTGAAGTTTATTTAGGTGGGATACTGTAAATATTTCAACTTTTTAATATCGTCTTTAGACAAGCAATGCAAGTAATTTACTTAAAGAATCACCCCATAAGCCTATCAAAATCGTTTATTAATCGTAATTTAAACCGATTACTACTGGAGCATTCACGATGTTATGAAAGCACTGACACTGTTCTGTCGAGTTAAATAATTGTTGATTGCACGTTATTATCACTCTTGTAAACAACCGTATCACGTTTCTCTTCACCTGTTGTCTTGATATCAATGTTTTCCTTTCTACAGCCTATCACACTAATAGAAAAGGTAATTTTTGATTAAGTTTGTGCAATTTCACACACACTTAAACGTGGTTTGCAGTTGCAAATGTCAAAAGTGGGGTTTACCCAGTAAATACTTTTTAATTACTAACTATAAATATTAGTTCCTGTAGAAATAACAAAGTGCATTCAGTGATCATAAATCAAAATACCTTGAGACTTGACCTTGAGATGTAGATTAAAATAATAACACCTGAAATTTTTAATAAGTGTAAATTGTTTGTTTTTTTTTTAGTTAAATTGATGATTTAGGTCTTTCATTGAAACTATTATTTTTTTATTAAATTCTACTTTTTGCTCTTACATTTAGCCTTGATACCTAGCGCATCAATTTTTAAACTGTAAATTTAATAAAACATCAACGAAATCAAAGTAAATTTGCGTAATAAACTATTAATTTAAAACAGGTAAAAATAAAACTCGATCAAGGTAAACTCAAATCAATACTATTTCCTGTTGTATGACCCACTCAAATATGAATCACCTATTAAAACAAACGACTAAAAATACCAACATTTTCAAAATGGTATAGGAAACTCCCGTTGAGGTTACGTAACACTAAAAAATATTCCTATAATCACGGATAGCAACGGGCGTCTATTTTTTTATCGCAACCTCGAAATTATCAAATTTGTTTTTGCGAGCTTAACAGCACCTCAGTAATTTGATAAGATTATAAAAGCGTGTTGTTTAAATTTTGTGAAGCTGCTTTATGCATTTTTTTTTAATGAGATTTCTTCTGTTTACTTTTTATTACATAATTGTTTAATTTAATAGTGTTGAAAGGGAAAATCCTATTCTTGTTTTTTCCAAATGATTTTGGAATTTAATCAGATTTAACGTCAAAAATGCAGTTTCTTCCAAGTTTGAGTCAGAAAAATGTTGTCAAATGGCTTAAGAAACTTATCTTATATATCTAAAGACTACGAAAATTAACAGTATAACAAGATGTTGTGGCACATTCCAAACCATCTATTGCTAAACTTTCTAATATTATCGTCACAAATAAAAACAACTAATTTTTGTTTTGAAGCCAACAACCACTAAAAAACAGCAGGTACTCAGCCAAAAAAAAACTATTAATACAAGGCTATTATTTGCGTTAGCTTGCAAACTTAAGTTTGCTTCTTTTAACACCTTTTCCTGGCTGATGTTGACTTTTATGCTATTAATTTTCACACCAAATAACCAAGTGGCTCGATTATACAGAGAAGCATTTCGACCTCAAACTTTGTTGTCGTACTCATTGAACAATTAAACAAAAATGTACTCACTTGTTAGGCCAGGTTCCTCCTCTGAAAACGTCAAGAACCCTTTACTCATATCCTCTGTTCTGGGAGCAAAAATAGTCTTGGTGGCGGTATGAGGTCGGACAATCTCCGGTTGTGGTTGAACCTCCTTGGGAGGTTCGTATGGTGCAAATAATTTGGCCGTAACCGAAATGGGTCCTGTTCTAGACGGAGGTGCACATTTAACTGGAGTAATCGGGTTCGAGCGAGTAATCACTGATTTCTGAATAACGTTATCCTCTTCCACTTTTTCTACCACAATTTTGGGAGGACTCAACTCTTTGGGCAAAACAGTTTGCGGTTCCGGCGTTGTTGATATTTCCGATTTTACACAGGCCAATTGATGTGCCGCGTATATTTCATGTTTGCATTCCACACCACTGAAATGATTCGATTTGTTGGATTTCACTGACCGGGTTTTCGGTAAAAATTTTTGACCGAAAACTTTTGGACTTTACGCGTTTGGCACCCTTACTTTGGGGGAAAAAAAAAATATTGCAAATTAGGAAAATGACACTCGAACGTAGAAATCTAAACTCAAAAGGAACGTAGTAAATTTGCCGGCAAAAAAAAAACCGATATCACAAGTGTATAGTAGAGTTTCTCACTGATAGGGACAGGCTGACGAGGAATCTTTGCGTATTGTCGCGTGTTTTCTCCCACTACGCGAGGTTGGGGAGAATGTATAAATGTGAATGCGATGTTGCCACACTGACACACCTACATTTCCTTAGCGTTACTCTAAAAAGTCTAAAAGTTATAAAGATAAATATTAGCTTAGGTAACCAAATAGGTTTTACTTATTGCTAGTTTGGCCCAACTCAAAATTTTGCCCCCAAAAAATCTCAAAGGAAATTCCAGCCGATTAATTAGTAGAATTTTAGATGTTAGTATTGGTGACGTGAGACGGAAATAACGTTGATGAGCTTTACCAGAAATGAGATAAACTCCAAAAATGATTTCATTGAATAAAGTTACTCACATTGGTGCGTTCATGGTGCAAAGCACGTAACTTTCAACGTACGTCCAACTAAATTGCTCGATAGAACTAGAACGTTTCAAAACTGGACTTTTACTGTAAAATGAATCAGTGGCAATAACCACACACCATCCTGTGAAAATCCAATTCAACCTAGCAGGAAAACCGCGTTAAACTCAACCAAACAAATTAACTTGTGCGTTAAACCTCCCTCCGAGAAACAGGAAAGAGTAGCGTGTCGTTTCCAAACTACTAACTCTTGATGATTAGAGAGGAGGTCATTAGTTCTGGATTTGGGTGTTATCGAGCGTGCTGCTAAATGCTTCGAATTCTGGATTAGTCCATTGGCCATTCTCGTTAAAATGGAGTGGATCTGATGCGATTCTTGTCAAACATGATGATTGTCTAAACTCTGAATGTATTTTTGTCGATCTGACAACATGGTAATACACTAAAATTAACTGGACAGTTATTTTCAACGTGGCTTGATTGACACAGCGGGACGAGAGAAAAAAAGTGAACGCACGTGACTGCGTTATTATGATTACGAATAATCTCCGCAGCAGTTATGACTGCACGTGATTAAATAATCACACTCTAGCCATTGTGCATAGAAGAGTTTCGTCCAAGGTACTTCATATTCCATATCCCAATGCTTCGTTTAAAGTCAAGTAGAGCGTGCGACAAGTGAAAATTATCATTTAGACATAATTCGATAGCACGATAAGAGACTTGTCTGAAAAAAATAGTAAGTGGTGTATCTGGTTACTTTAAAACGTGTTCTGTTAAGTACACATGAATTCCGTTTGTAACAGTCAGTTGCATTGTACTAGAGTCCAATTTAAATTTCAGTTTGTATTGAAAATGACTGCGTCATAACTTCGTCAGGTTGTATTTACATACATGTTGGATATAGACAATTAATGGTAAAAAATGTAGACAGAAAAGTTTGTTCTTGAATATTTCAAAAGAACAAACAACAAATTCAAATTTAAAAAAAGTTATTAAAAGAACATTACATTAAGTAACTTTAAGACTAAAAAAATTGAAAAAGTGAATTTCGTGTAATACTGCTGACAGCCAGTAATAAGACCGTCTATTAAGTCTCGTGGGACTTTTCAATTACATTAACTTTCGTTTGCCTTGGCAATAATATTTTATTCCCGCCTATTTAAAGTACTTTAGTAGGCCCCTAATCTACTCCAGATTATTGATCTACCAGCAGTCTTAAATTAAGCTGTTTTGAAAATTAGTAAATCACTGTGAAACTGAAATTGAAAACACAGACAGACATTTTATTTATTTCCAGTGGTTTTAATGATCGTCATCCATCCCGGTCAATATTTCAATAATACGTTACCCGTCTAAGGAAAGTGCTTATTTTTAGAAATACTTTGTATTGAACTCGACGTGAATAATTTAATGTCGTGAACGGTTTGGAGAAATAGAAAGTAATTAAAAACCACGTGGCAAATAATTACTTCATGCCAATGTTGATATCGTATTACTACAGTAATTGAATTGGGCAAGGAGAGTGGGAACATTTGCGAAATTGCAATTAGGTCAATATGCGAAAACACCAGTCAACGACCAATTCATAACTCGTAAATTAAACAATATAGGCTACTTAAATTTAAGCATGTTAAGACAGTTTTAGTTACACCGATGAAATTGACATTTTATGTGTTGAACTCAAGATGTTAACAAGAAAAATAATTTAAACAAATTAGGCGCTACAGGACATTTCTGCAAAACTGATAATAATTCCAGGTTTTTAGCGCAGTTGTGTTCCTATCGTGTAGCCCAAACTCGACCTTTGACATTTAGAAGCAACTGGAGCACAGCTCGCAGGAATAATAGGACTTAACGTCAACGATTTCCTCAGAAACGTTACCGCTGCACTGATTAAGTGTTATCCTGCCTGATCTAGTTTGAATTACCACATGAAATTTTCACTGAACCATTTAGAAATCCTCTATCACATTAAAGCTACTAGCAACAAAACCTCTTTAGGGATAATTAAATAACGACTATGCTTTTATCTGTCCGCAATTTCATACAGTCCACTAAAACCCAATTTGCTAGCATTCAACTCTTTATTTTTCGGTACTTGCCAAACTTAAAATAAACTCTTTTAAAGTCCTAACTCATCCAACGAAATTGGTTGGATTTACACGAGAAAGTTTTACAGCCAGGTCTACTTCATCCGGAAATTATAAGAGAAAACGTGGGGATTTTCATGCAAACAAAAAAGGGTTTAAAATGTAGGAAATCTTAAAACCCCAAGTGGCTAGAATCTGTGTTTTTGAAGGTTCATTTCCTTGGTGATTGATTGCTACTTGTTCTAGCTAAGAAGAATTAATTATTTTTTGTTTATGAAATGCAATTTAAACCAGTATTAGATCTGAAAGTTTCAATTTATCGTTAAAATAACTTCATTGTCAAGGGACATTTGTAGCTTTTTGTTGGAAAGGTAACGGTGACAGTAATAAATCTTTTCCGGATGGATTTGAATTCAACAGGTTATGTGGTTATACTGGTAGAGTTTTTTGTTATTTATCTCTCAAAAAAATGAATAATTTGTCAGGTTCTCTAAGAGACAATACTATATTGAATGTCTAAGACAAGTCAAAAATTCTGGAACAGAATGTAGTTTTATGCTAGTTAATAAATTGCATAATACTTTTTGAATTGTTCTTCCAGTAAATGTATCACTTTTGCTTTTCTGGCATCTTTCAGTTAACAAACAAGTTTCGATCTTTTCGATCGCCATCAGCAAAATCCAATTTTAAGTCAACCCAAAACTATTTCTTCGGCAGTGCCAAAACATTTACAGCTGTTCCCTCCCACGCTATAATAAAACCGCGTGTCGAAGGGGGTGGATGAGGGTGCACCGCCTGTTTTGGCGCTTAGACTGTTCCTTCGGTTACAGATTAGCCAACGTCAAGGTCAAGGCACGTGCGCGCTCAATAATGGCGTCTTCAGATATGCCAGTTTGCCAGAGTTCGCAAAATTTTTTGAACATCAATGAAAATGATATAGAAATCGAAGTATGATGATACTAGAATCGATAAGTTCTCACATATTTCCGGCATCCTAAATACGCTTTAATGAACAAAATATTGCGTAAATTTATGAAAACCATTATAAAATTAGTTCAAGGTTTCCATCACCGTCACAGTCATACACACAAAACTAATTTTCAGTTATAGGGCACATCAAAGCATACGAACGGCAAAGGCTCTTGGTGTTGCAGTAATGAAGTTATATGACCAAATAAAAGAACGAGAACTTTCACATATTCCCTAGGGAAGCCAGTGCTTTTTCTGCGCAAAAAAAAAAAGCAACATCTGACTCATCCCCATCTCTAAGTCACGTGTTTCACACAGTTTAATTAAAGTTCGGTTTCAATAGTAACTAGTTTCCATTGTGAACTTTAGATTGTAGTATTAACGAGGCAAATGTCAAGGGTCGAATCGAAAAGCCTGGAAGGAAAATTCCTTTTGCCTTCTTTTGGCTTGCCAAAATTTCATGCGAGGCACTTCATTTTTCACGAAGCGAGAAGTTTAATCCCTTCTTAATAAGAAGTGATAAGAAAGTTTAATTTGCAAACTGCGAAAAAAGTTAAAGGAGAAGCTTGCTCATTAAGTAGAGAAATCTAAATATTTTTTGTTCAGCAAATTAAATTTATGATTTACAAACTTAAAAAATTAGTTATGTCTTTTCAACCACAACTCTGTAAAGTTCATATTTTTCCAAATTCAAATTTTCAAACCATGATTTCTTCTCATCCTACCAGAACGAGACGAAGTAGATAATTTAGGCTAAAAATCAGTAAAACAAATTTGTGAAAGCTATTTCTGAAATTCATTCATTCAAGTTTGCTTTGATCCTTTGTACAACCGTTGAATTTATAAAAGACTGCACAAACTAAAGCGGTTGGAGTAACTTTAATCAGTCCTCCTAGTTCTTATTAGTATTTGAATTGTACCAATGCAAATAATGAGCTTAAATCTAAAAAAGTAAATGAAATCGAAAGCTGCTGTAAACTATAGCGATATGCAGTTTTAATCCTTTTAAACGAGCAATTCAATGTCGTCGAAACGATCATTATCAAACGCGTACAACAATTTAAAGGTAATGAAGCTAGTTGAAAACAAAGCAAAGCAAATAGATGCCATGTGACGCAGGAGCTCAGCCCACAAACAACTCATCGTACTTATATAATGCTTATAAAATTGACGCAAAATTTAATACAGTCTGTTCCAATCGAGATAATAATAATTTCAGTAAGCAATGCTCGAAGCTTACAAATGTACTGTATTAAAAAGGATCGCGAGAATGTTGGAAGTTTTTGAGTCACAACTTACTAAACGTAAATTAATTGCAATGTAGGAAAACACGTCTGACTTGTAATGAACTATATCACCAGCTACATTTTGTTGTGTTGATAGTTAAGGCTTTGAAAATAAAAAAAAAAACAGGAAACTATTTTCAATAATGTACGATCGCGTATAAAAATAAAAGTGAATATCCAGATGGAGTTTGTTAGTAGAATTCACTTTCGTACACTAAGCCAAGTTCGCAAATTAATGCATAAAAATAGCGTAAACACTCTTACTATAACAAATATTTAATAATTATTTTATTTACCTTTCTACGGCACAGTAAACCTTCACCTTAGACCTTCGTGTTTGCAATTTAATTAAGTTTCTAATTCAGATATGAATAAAATAGTAATAGGTAGGTAATTACTTATGGGTACCTAACTAATAATACTAAAAGCTATGAGTTATGACTCTCAGAGAAAATGTAGTAGTAGACTGATTTAAGGCTACCCTCCAATCTATAATAATATTAAGTTCACTTTGTAACTGGATAAGCACTGTAACATCAAACTATTAAATAGCCCAATTAGCAATTCAGTTTAGATAAGAAGCCTCGTTTGCATAACTAGCTATCCCTAAGGAACGAATAATTGCTCGATAGCTGGGAAAATAAATGGATTCGCGATATGACATAAAGGCCGACTAAACATCCATTAGTAAAATCGACTGGATGATTGCCAGACACAACAAGTTGTACGTGCTGCTGAAGTTAAGAAGTTTTTAAAGTATAAATAGTACGAAGGTTCTGGCAAGCATTCACCCTCTTAAAACTCAAGTAATCACATTGAGATACTTCTGATTATAACAAAAAAAAAAACAAAAAAACATAGCGTAACGTTACCTGACTCTAACAAATAAAAATAGAAAAAAGTTAACCTCAAACAATCAGCCCCTCTCTACCAAAGAAACTCTACTAACTTTCACGTTCGAGCGACACTTTCCATTAAAATCACTGACTAAAAAGACAAGCAAACATTAGGTTAGTCACATCCGGATGACTGTCAGCTGATGAAGACTTCCTCACATCACCATTTCGGTGTGTCTGGCAAACTGGAGGGGTTGTGCTCATGACTAACGGAAACTCGCGAACTGGAACGTTTGAAAGTGAAACTGGCGGGCTGATTCCCAGTGGCGGTTTGAGCGATGAAACTTCCACGCATCGTAAAAGGGTGATACAGGGGGATGATTGAAAGTTGATATTTTGTTTAAACGATGTCCGAGTGAGTGTTTAATACAATACGAGAAAAAGCTTCCTTAAAAACATTATTCTACAGTCAAATGTATTCTTTCTTATGCGAGTTCTTATCTAACAAAAAATATCAGAAGAATATAAGTCTGGTCATCCTGTAGGTGAAGTAAACGTATTATTACAAAATTTCTTACAGTTCCATCATCTATCAGACTTTGATCATCATTCAGATGGTCTTGCAAACAGATTAATAACAACCAATCTCATTTTAAGTAGATCCTGACGTTTCATCTTAGCTTAGTAAACTGAAAGGCTAACAAAGCTATTTTTCCACCACTTGAAACACCCTAATTCTGAACCACCCTCGTAAATGCAAATACATATTCCCTCCCTTTTGGCCGACCTTGGGGAGGGATAAACCCAACGTTGCCGGAACAAAACCTACAGGAAACCGGATAAAAAGCCGGCAAGTTATTTATGAATGAAACGCGTATTCCCCAATATACATAAACATTCAATGGAAAGTCGTTTTTTTCAAACCAAATCAAACGTTGGAAAATTGCTTTACACTCCAGATTCTGGTTTTGGATCAATTTGTACGACTGAACAAAAATATATTTTTATTAGATTAAACAAAGGACCAGTTCATCGACTCGGGACCCGAAAGAAAACAGATACGTGGCAGACTTAAAGGGACCTCTCTGTTTTATGGTCCTCCTTTCTGGAACTATAAAGAAAACGTATCATCTTTTATCGGATTACCCCAGCTAGAGGTCAAAATACTGGGAATGGTCTACGAAGACAGATGAAACAAAGGAGATAATTTGAAATGTTGATAAGTTGTGTCCAGAAGTCTTTATTGAAGTCATTAAATAATGTTTAACAAAAGATGATTTGTGGTTGGAAAAAAAACTGCAAACATTTTAACACGGTTCATTGTACCTACCGACTTTCTAACTATGCCACCTGAATATCTAATTACTATGGGAAAAGTTCCTTAACTGCTACACAACCCTCACAGTTAAATTTACATTTTCTTTCAGTTTAATTTGCTTCCATCAGTGGCTTTAAGTAGTCAAATTAAGCTTTGTGATCAAACTGTATAATAAGATATGCCAAGGGTTTTTCAGCAAATTTTATTAATGCACACATTATCAAGAATAATCATCACATAAGTCATTAACCACGGCTATGCGCTACCGAAAACGTTACCGGCATGCTAATTTGCACGCTACTTTATGCAAATCCAATTACGAAACGCGCAAACATTTAAATCACATTCACACAACATTAAAGAATTGGAGGGTGTTAATTTTTTTATTTATTGTACGCAGACGCGCTTGGAAATTCCTTTGGCGAGTCGAATTAGTCTTGAAAGGAATTTTCAATTTTGCTTGTCAACGCGAGCAAAAGCAAAAATATAGGGGACCTTACAGGCGAATGTCGTGTGTCATTCAGAAAGAATGACTGACATAAATAAAAAAATCTCCAGTTTTTACAACTAGTTTGGACACAAGCGCTCTTTGTGAATATAGGATTTAAAATCACAGCAGTGAAGAATTTTAATACCGACGAATCGAAAATAGATTATACTGTCGATCCAAATAATCCACTTAGGTCAGGGTTTTGGCGCAAAAGGATTTGTTGCTCTGAACTTTAACATCCACACACATATTGAGGTGGACAAAACATTCAAAAGATCATCGATCTATAAACGAGATGTTATCTCCCAAACAAATCGTTAACTTTATTATAATATATCTCATACGCTCTAATTTGCAGGATAAACCACATTTAAGGAAAACATCCCCTTTGTTCTAGAACAATATAACGACCGGGCTATTACAAACTCTAAATCTAAGTCATGTGGAAAATTGTTATTTACGATAAGAAAGAAAATTGCGGCAACAGGCTTCCTATTTTTTTTGCCACAAATAGTGACAGCGTGTTTTTATCTTTTGCTGTTAGGGAATTACAACAGACACACTACATACCCAAGACTACTGAATGTAAATTAGTCAAAGTCATTTCTGCATTATAATCTAGACAAGTTTGTTCCCATTTGGTTATTGAAAAAAAAATGACTTTGTTATCTTGTGTGGAGGAATAGTGGTAATTTATGGCTTCTCTATTAGAAAAACTCTCTATTCTAAAACCCATTGGTAAATATGTTCTTCAGTTCAAACTGGTTTGAAGATGTAATCTAGCACTGAAATTATTTATTTAATTTTAAAAAATAATCTTTAGAACACAATACAAAAGTTGCTTATTTTTAATAAAGTGTTTCTTGATGTGCAAAGTTTTTGAAGTGAGTTTCTAAAATATCAAATTAGATTTTCATAACACACAACTTTCGTGTGTGCTATTATCGTCAAAAGTTTCGTATTTACGACGGCCCAGTTGGGTAAAACGACCACTAAACTATTGCGAAAGTAATACATTCGACAGCGAGAAAATCCCAATCAATACTGGGGCGCTCAATTGCATACTGTTACAACACGTTCAGAAATATTGCATAACTGAAATAATCTTACAGTTTCATGAATGACCTCACGTAGCCACACCGTGGTTGACTCGTTTTTCGAGTGAAATGGGAATGTGTTCACGGTCACGGACTCTAGACATACGAGGCGAGACACACCCACGAAACGTTTTGTAATAGTTTGTAATGCTATACCTACCTGCGGAAGCTAGTGGAACCACATCTTTTAACGATCGACTTGCGATATCTTGCAGACATGTTATGAAATGTTAGGTCAGTAACTCCTTAAGACTTTGCAGCTACATGATTTTGCTGTATGTAGTTGTTTGACACAATGTTCAGACATTAACACTCAGGAGTTGTACCTAACTAGATTAAGTCAAGCTTGTAAATTATCAGTGGTTCAACCTGAACCACTCCCTTTTTAATGTCCAACCCTAAGGTGAACGATTTATGCTAGTCAGCTAAATATGTTGGATACCAGGTAGACAGGTAGAAAGTCAATTCAAATAATTGTAAAGCAAAGAATGAATGATGAAGAGATTGGCTACTTAGGTCGATGAACTTCCATCATTTTAAAGTGGCCAGTAAAGTTTACATGCCATACATTCAATGTCAAGATTTGATGAGACAAAATCATCAAATCCTTCACATCTCGTTTATTTAATATGATTAATGTCATCCTTTATTAAAAATTCTATTTACTTCTACTCGAAACTGTCGTGTTGGATAAAACTTTCATTATTTTATAGCGTATTTACTACTGGAAAAAACTTCCTATGTTTAGAAAGTTGGTATCATGCCACGCGATATTTATTGAGGGCTCTACGTGAACTCAATATTGATAGTGTTCGTGACATGCTACATAAAGTTCAAACTTAAAGATCCATTTTTTATATTCCTACAAACATACAACCTTTTCAAAATTCTCATCTGCTTTGTGTTGTTGAATATGTCCGCAAACTTTCGATTTCATTTAGATCATTGACTTGATAAATTGGTAAACTTTTTATTTGCGCCGATTGCCTCGACCGAAATAGGAAGAAGCAAGAATTTCCATTCCCTGACAATTTGATTCAATGAAAAAACGTTTAAATTTGAATTAAATTCCTTTAAGAGGGACAAAAAAAGCAGTTTTTATTTGCAGTCTAAAAATACAGTCAACGCTGTTTCTGGAATTAATTATTTTTGCGAGTGTGATTGGTTTATAGTGTTTATACCAAGTCTGGCCTTACCAGGTGTCACATTCTTATGGTGTTAATTGAATATTTATGAATTTGTTTGTTTTGAAATAATCTAAAATGCATTCAGAATAGTTATTTGGTATTCTTCATGGTGGGAATTGTCAAAATGATGCCCTACCCTGATAAAAGGTGTAAATACCTTTTTGTTAATAGCACGTGTCTTAACGCGCCCAAGAACTTAAACAACAAAGAACGCCAGCAACGTTTTGAAAAAGCTAGGAGAAACTAGAACAACATGAAAAATATAACAATAGTTGTTGCAAAATATTGTTGCTGGGACGTTTAAGTCAACTGAATATATCAAGCCAAGCAAAAATATTATCGAGGTTAAATGTCATGTGTGGGTAATACCATAAATAAAGTGTTCATAGGCCGAATCTTGGCCCTTAATCTTACGTTGCGTGTTTCCCAATCCTTAAGGGCATAGATGGAATGAGTTTGGCTTTATAGGCTTTTTATCAACAGCGCCGTATAAAATTGTACCGCTCACAGTCAGCAAAGGGAAAAAAGTTTACCAGAAAAACAATTATGTCAGGAATGTCAGTGACTGAAATTTGATAACATAACTACAAAGAAGCTAGAAAGGAAACTCTACTAACACTGTTCGTATCAAACTAAATATGAACCTACCCTAGCTCGTTTAAATCAATTAACCCCTATCGGCACGTACAAGCCCTGCTAAATTGGAGGCTTGAACGGTTATTTTAACGTGTTGTAACAGGTGAATTACCATATTATCACAACAAAATGAACTCGGTTAAAGCTAGAGCTAATTATCATTTAATGTATTAAGGAGCTCTAGATAGGATAAATCATTTACGGTCCCTATTAACTGGAGAAGTTACAACAGACAGCCAAAGTCACTCTACATTAAAGAAAAACCCTTTCAAGCATAAAGCAGTAAGAAAATAAAACCTTCTTCAAACGACACCGTTAAAAAAGAATATATTGGGAAGAGGGATGGAAGCTACCAAGACAAAATTACAATTTCATGCCCGCGTTTGTGGTTAATGACCTGCGAATCTTGGAGAAACGTTCCGAAACCTGCTTTAATCCGAATATTTTTAAACTGATATAAAAGCTTAATATTTATAGCTGAACTGAGTTGACTTGTTTATATTTTTCGTTGCCCGAAATAAAAGAAATTAACAATAAAATTGAAACATTATTACCAAAACAATGGCCACGTGTCTTTGGAAAGCTTTTATTGTTTTGGTCAACCACCTATTGGAGAAGACCACCTATTTAACAACTAACGTTTACATCTATAAGGAGTTAATATTGTAATTTTACTATTTTCAAACAAGAACATGTAAGTTTAGTAAAACAATTTAAACAGTTCCACCACAGGCAATTAATGAAAATATAATGTCGCTCCAATTCAGAGCAACCAAATTAGAGCATATTTATTAAAGCCCACGTTCATTCAGATTGCCAATTTATTAATTGCATGCAACAACCAACTGGTATCGTATACATGACGTCTGTGTTAAATACTTCACTTAATCATAATCACGTGTTCAACGTCAAAAGTTTTGCACGTCAATGTTTAGTAAAATATTCCCATCCTTCACATGACAATTTGCCACGTGCAATAGCGAAGAACTACCCACGGAAGTAAGAGTGCCAAGATAAGCCGTAAATTCACTTTCAAACTTGTTTTGCGTGTGTCGCTGTTGGCAACGACCGAGTACAATAACAAAATACGAACGTAAACACTAGAAAATTTGTTGTTTTTAACATATTGGCGTAACCCTAATTAATTCAGTGATAACCCGTAATATTGATTTTCAAACGCTTTGAGTGCTTTCAGTAACCATTTCAATATACAGGAAAAAAGCTGAAAGCAGAAATTGGCGAACCATAAAAGCTAGACAGACCAATTTGACTTTTCAACCAAACAGAAATTTTACGAGAAATAAACTATAAAAATGATGAATAGGTTCGCCAATATAAAGCTAAAGAGAACCACAATCGACGTCAAACAACTCAACCAAGTTTTACAGCTTTCCAAGCATAGAAATTTCACGAATCACGTTTGCAGAAGAACCCAACCACACAGCCAGAATCCCGTATTATGCAAATTCATTTAATAACGAAAAGTGGTTACAAAAACTTCCATTTATAAAATTAAATTCGTTCAAAACCAAATAGCAGTTGCTCAACGTCGGTTAAAGTTTCTTTTGTCAAAAAAAATCACTTACCTTATGACGTAATTCACGCAAACGACGCTTTGGGGTTTTTGCATTTTGTCCATGATCAGGGTGGCCTGAGTGACCACCCACACGTAACCACCAGTTTTGGCCAGAAATCTGTAACGGTTGGTTTCGCACTGTCCTTTTGAGAATACTAGAAAAATAAATAAGGTAATAATCATAAATTCTTAATTCAAATACGTTATATTCATTAGAGCAATCAAGTACAGTTATGATCAAGACAAAAATTACTTTCTCGTACATGTTAAGTTCAGACAGTGCTACATACAGTTTGTTTTCTTTCTAAGAAACGCGCTTTTACTTGATATTTCACAATTTTCATTGAAACAAGCTCTTACTACCACTTTACCATCTTTTAGCCAAATTGAAAAGCTTCCAACCATGTGATGCGACAAACTCTGGATTAAAATGTCTTAACCAATTAAGTTCTAAAATTGCGGTAACAACTTCTAGTTGCAGACAAATGAATTGCGGTGCGGTTCAGCTTCGAACTGCCTAAGAGCAGAACGAACACATTTAAAAGGACTGTCGTAAATCTGACAATTGCTTTTTGCTCCCCTTTTCCCTTGGGATAAAATGGCAAAACTGATGACAAACCGGAGCCGAGAGATTCCATTTTCCAAATTTGATATCTCGATTCAGTAAAATTTTATGCCTTATACGGAGCACGGACCGGTGACAATGATTTTTTTTTCACTCAATTTAAAAGGAACGTGAAGATGATATGAACCAGGCAGACATAGTCTTCTGAAAACTATTCTATATTTATATTTTGCTTTCGGATATAACATAAATCACTTTAATAGGAAAAGTTTAGCGTGCTTTTATATGATTTTTATGTTAGACGCCCAGTTTTATAACCGTTTTATTTCATGTCACCAACATATTTACGGCTTACAAAATTCCCACAACGTTGCTTTAATACACTTTCGTTCAATCCCTACGTTAATATTTTTCAGAAATTCTGCTAAGGTATGCGTATTACTGTATTAACAACTTGACTGATTTAATTGTTAGGATAAAACACACTCGAGTGGAGCCTGAAAAGACAAAGCCCCATTTTCCGGATATTCGCCCAGATCGAGTGCAATTTTCTCGATAGCGCCGGTTTTATTACCGTCCGCTCTACGCTGGGGAAGCTTTGTTCCTAACTTCACGTTGTTGCCGTTCCTTCGCAACTTTAACAGTCAAATATTTGGAAAACTTTGTGGTTTGCTAAAAAATATTCCAGAGGAAAGACCAATAAAAAACACATTTCAAGAAGAACTTCTCAATAATCAATCAAAAAGCATTCGAGCAATCATAGAAGCATTCGTCATGCGAGATCAAATTTATCTGTTACCTAGCCAGTCGAGTTGCAATCTACTGGCAGTAAAACTGAAAAATTGTTTGCCTTCAGAAGAAAATAAAATGTGAGGGACAGTCGGTCCTTAACCGGATAAAATGCGATCGGAATTATGATTAATTTCTTTCGAAGGGAAACGCAGCAAAAATAGAAATTGCGAAAGCAGAGCCGGCATTCATCTGTCAATATTAATTCAAAACTTTGACTGGACAGAAATATATAAAGTTGCTCAAAAAGTAGAAACATTTCATGTCCAATAAAAGAGTAAAGACGCATCTATCAAACTTAATACACTCAATAAAAAGAAAATTGATAACTATCCAAGTTAGTAAATTTGAATTTGCTGGTAAATGAAATTAGTACTGGTTCTTTCGTCTTATCGTCGATTTCATAGAGAAAATTTTAAAATGTTGTTTGCTATCGAACATCTTGTGTTGCAAAAACATATTTGATAATCTCCAAAACAGAGCCATAACTTCAGTCACTCTATTGTGTGTTTCCTGAGTTTATTTACAATCAATAACTTTTAACACAAATTAATCTAGTCTAATCAAGCACGTGCTAGTAAACATTATTCAGATTAATCTTTGTGCCATCAATATATCATCTCTTCAATAGATGACAAGTCAGATAAAATTTACTGGAAAAGCAACAAAAAACATCATATCGCTATACTCTGTTGATTCCATGAGCGTACGAAGCTTAATAAAAACAACAAAAAATTACATTTTGTTAAACCTGTATAAATGTGCTAAAAACCAAACCAGTTTCCATTAAAACAATAAAAGCTTTTATTCAATCAGGGGATTTAGGGCGATAATGCTGAAACGTAAATACAATAATAAATACGGACATATCGGCACTTTGCTAGTACCTAGTCTTATCAGGAACGCAAACACGGATCGAGTTTGAGATATCCAGAAGCTTTGATTAATAAATCACAACTGCAAGGTGTGACGAGTGTTTCGCGGCGAAATGGATTTGGTTTATTTTTTAACGGTGTCGATTCTAGTAAAGTTTACGATTTTGATCGATGTAAATGGGGATTGTTTGTTGTCAACGGAAGTTCTGCAACCACAACTAAGCACCACATTTGTAAGTAGTTTTTGAGCTGATCAAATTAGGAAAATTTAGAATAATAATAGAGAGTAGAATTCTAACGGTGTCTCTGTTTGTTTTTTAGTTGCAAGGATACTGGTTTGAACAACTATACATAAATAAAGCGATACAAAACGAATTATGTTCTCACATCCAAGTGAAATGTAACTCAAGCGCAGCGACTTGCAACATTCAGAACCAGAAATGGCAGTCGTACTATCTCATCATATTATGGAACGGAACAATATCCCAAATGACTGATGAAGTTCAGCTAAACGTTACCTCTAAAGCAATTACCTCGTATACTGTGAATTTAAAGTTTCACAATGATGCTTTGCTGATTTGGTCGTGTAACGACACGGAAAGTAAGTGACCATAATATCCACGAGCTAGTATTTTCAATGCTTTGCAGTACTGTTTGCCTCAACTTTGTTCCGGATGGAAAATAATAATGATATGACGAACATATGGGCCCAAGCCAACGCGAATATGGATTTTCCAGAAATAATTGAAAAAACTCCTGCTGGAGTGTGGAAGAAAGCCGATCCCACGTCATGTAGCCGAGGTAATCGTTACTCGGACAACACTATCTTATTTTATCTACTTTTGATACTGAATTTAAGTAAAATCGGGGTAAAATTTCTTTTTTACTGAATGACCTTTTGAAAATGGTTAATGTTCTGATAATAAGTATAACATTATAGTTTTATTGCAGTTAGGAGGTAAACTACATAATATCGTAATTGGTTTTAGATTTTTTACTAGTCAAGTCTTTTGGTTTGTAAACTTTTCCTGGAAATGTAACAAAAACTGTGCATAATAAAATCCTCTTCTACAAGTTGTGTTTAACATTGGAATTGTATCATAAATTACTTACAACACTTGTACGCCGATCCCATCGATTCCGTGTCCATGGCGTGATAGTATTCATACACCGACTTGCCAATTAAATCTTCTGAAGTGTAGCCCAAAGTATCCATCATACTGAAAAAAAATACTTTGAGCCAGTTGATTTAAAACGTACACATAAAGGAAGCAAGAAAAAATAGTGACTTAATTTTAAAAAAAATGGGAAAAAACTGGCTATTTTCTACATAAAACTGCCACTGCTACAATGGGGAAAAACTTGAGGGTAGGGAAGTTACTATCCGCATGTTTTAAGCATTATTTTTTTTATAGGTACTTGGGCAGAGCTGAGAATGTAGTGAAAGAGACACTATTAAAATAAACTATTGCGGTTAGGCCTCTCTATCAAACCTCTGAGTAATGATATATTATAAAAGTGGTGAAAAAACACGCAACATTCTCCACAATATATCTAATAGACCCTCAAACTGAGGTAAAAGCCAAAACGCCTGACATGTTTCGAGCATATAGATACTCATCTTCTTGTCTTTCGTCTTTCTAGACGGGGGAGACAGTGAGACCCAGGTTAAATTTAAAATTACAGTTAAAGCGCCAAACAAACCTATTTTGGAGAAAAATAAATTAAAACACTACACTATTGTTAAAATTAAAGGGCTACATTTGCCCTGGGTCGGGGTGACCCCCAAAGGAAAAACTACAGCCCTTGAACACAATCCCACTTATCGTATTTTGTCCTCTCTCTCACTGTCTTCCCCCTCTAGAAAGGCAGTCGGTGGTAGATTACCAAACTTTAAGCCTCTGAAGATGAACATCTATATGCTCGAAAATATCAGGCGTTTTGACTTTTACCTCAGTTTGAGGGTCTAAAGAATATATTGTGGAGAAGGTTGCGTGTTTTTTCATCACTTTTATGATTTCACCTCCACTGTGAGTAACATGGACTACTACTTCACCCCAATAATATATTAATCTAGCTTATTTTTTGTATATTATATGTATAATATAATATATTTAAAAAATGTGGGTTAGGTTGGTCTAATTTTCGATACCTCATCAAAACAAGCTTTTGCTTTTTTCTTCAAAAATTAGGGTCCATCCTACTACTATTATTGATGTTCCTCTCTTTATAGATTACAAAATTGAAGCTGAATTATCTTTGGTGAAATGATTAAAATACAGACTAACACTTAAATCAGAATATCTCGTAAACCTCGGCTCAAATCAACTTTTACCAGGTATTTTTTAGGTAAGATACGTTAGAGAATAAGAATTTTCAAAAGAAAGTACTTTTGACACTCTGTATCTGCGACACTTTTTAGACTAATAAGTTGTGGTTAGATTAGATCGTCATATTTCAGCATCAAGAACGTTGTGGGAGCATTTTCCGCACATTTTAGGGACACTCTGTACATATAGACGTCAATAATTTCTTATCGGTTATTATCATTAACTGAACTACTAAATAATGAAACTAAATAACGTTCTTGTACTTGTTCTAAAATTGGACACTTAAACCACAAAAACTACTTAGACTGAGTTACACAATTACGAAAACATTTTTTCCAACATACTTACAACTGATCGTCAGCATGCGTAAATTTCATATCCATGCTGTGTTTAGTCAAAAAAGTTTGACGTGGCAGTGGGGTGTCTATATTTGAAGGGTGTGGTATTGGCTGGCCCACTGCGACCAAACAACTATTCACTTTGCTCTTGTCTTCATCGTCCGAGTTGTCTTTTATTATATGTCCGGTGCAGTGAATCACCTAAAAACTGTTATTTAGAGAGTTTTAAAAACAGACTCAAAAAGTACCTTAAAAGTGGCTGATTTTAGATTTACTGAACGCCCTTTGCTAGTCAATGTGCACTTTAATCTGATAAAAATTGATTTGGGAGAGTCGCTGTCTTCCTGTGTTTTTGAACTGAGAACTTCCCGAATTTCTTCGTGGTCGCATGGATGACTGTACTCGTAAACATTCTGACCCAACAAGTCAATCTGAAAATGGTTTTTTAATGAAAATTTACAAGTTTCTTAATAATTAAACACCAACTAAGTAATTGTTTGCTTTTCTCATATGTATAATACAATAATTACTACTGCTGACGGTAATGGATTAAGTGAATGTTTACCTGTGTGATTCCTAAATAATCGCTGACATTTTCTGAGAGATAAACAAAATCACCTTCGGACGAGACAACGAGAATGAATCCGTCCAGGGATTTTAAAAACACCGATTCCTCTTTAAGAGTTTTGTTGATTTTTTCTTTTACTGGCATCATGGGAACTGAAAACAATTTTTGCACACGATTAGGACTCAACTACATTTGCAAAAACAAAATAATAAGTCACATACCTAGTTTGATCATTTCTCTAACTCGCAAGTAAGATATAGCCAGACGCATAATTGAGGCTTTGTCCAGCTGAGATATTTGCTCGGAAGTGACCGGCAGGGCATTTCCCAAATCTGTAAAAATTTCTGTTTCTCTGGATCGTCTGGAACGAGCAGCATCGCGAGACTTTTCTTTACGTTTTTCATTGTTCCTGAAACAATACACAAATTACTATAATATGTTTTAAAAAACACTAATAAATAAAAAAAATGTGTTACTAAGTCGAAAAATCTTAACATCCACTTCACAAACATGGTAGATGCGATAGAGAACTTAATTCTAAATTTGACGTATTTTTATCACAAAATAAACACATTGCACATCGATAAAACAAAAAAAAAATAGGAAAATTAAGTTGCCTGATTTAGAAGCATTCACTATATTGATTGGCAGACGAATCTAAAGTAGTTGACGGTTCAAGGCTGAATTTATAAGTGTTAGAGATTAGACTGTCCGGAAAAAAAAGTGACTATACATGGTGGATCGAAATTAGTTAATTATACTAGTGTCTCAAAACAGTACTTTTTTATGCTAAACAATGACTTTTTTACTTTTCCGAAATGGCCACAATGTCATTATTTGACGTAGAATCAAAGACTGACTCAGATGTATTTGTTGAAGGTAACATTGAAGATTTTGTGCAGCGGATAACTCTGATGATAGCTTTCTAAACTTTTCAAACTAACTAACTAGAATATGTATAATAATCAGACGCTAAACACTTTTTCGCCAAATCTCAGTAAAGTCAATGAGTTCCTTAAAAGATAATCGTGTTATTTAGTAGGATTAGCACACAATAACATCCATGAGCTAATCATCCACCAAAGAATCCCCCTAATTGAGAATCCATCATCGTATCACCAATCTCGACTTATCCTAGGTCGGTACTACTTACATAAAATCCTCAATATCCCCCATTTCCACAAATTGGCACGTGTTATAACAGCCGTTCGCGTAAAAACTATAGCAATGATTATAGTCATAGTCACTTTGAGTCTGACAGGGCAACGCTAGTTTTGCCAGTAGCCCTTGAGGACGGATTTTACCAGCATTTGCCGCGTCTTCGACAGCAACAGTTTCATCAGGAATTTGCCCGAAGTCTTGCCGACCGATTGGTACAGGGTGGTCAATAGTACCGCCGCACGGATACGACATTCGACAGGAAGCATTTTGAGAATCGACAAACTGACCGAGAAGTACGTAATCCGCCGTTGGGTACGAATCTTCAAGATCGGCACACATGGTTCGACTCCAGATGAAGCATAAGGATGATCTTGGAAAACGACTTAGCTAATTCTCAAAAGCTACTGTATGATTCCGAGTATCTGCTTTGAAGACTACGACATTTTTACTTGTTATCTTATCTTGTACATTTGTTTTTAAGTGTATTTCGTCTGATTTATGTGCACGATAGTGTAATAACTTCTATACTCTTGTTACATACATAGCAGAACAATTCAATAATTTTTGAATCTTCTATGTACAGAGTGAGCTTCTTACATATTGATAATGTAATTAGTTAGCGTAAAAGCGGTACTGTTGAAAAATTATAAGTTCAATTTGGAACATCTTTGGTTATTTAAAACAGTACCAGATCAAATCTATTCCGCTGCTCTAAAATCCTGAGACCATAATTTTTCAACGTGTCAACATTGACATTTAACACTAATTTTCAGTTTTCAGTCCTTTTTAGGGTTTTGAAATTCTTGTAGCAATGAAAAACGAAATTATGATGCCAATTTCGTAGCACAACATCAGGCAATTTTGTTGTAAAACTCAACTTTAACTCTTGCATGTTCATGAGATTAACATCTTCCGAAAATTTTCAGCAATTTGAACTTCTCTAGTTTGGTGTTGATGCTAGTTAACCAACAGTTTTAACTAATTAAGATTTTTCAAATCACTACAAATATTATCTTTAAGAAGGTTTATCATCTGGTGCTGCCAGCTAAAGAAGCTTGTGAAGCAACTTCTTTTACACGATTTAAAAAGGTAATTTTAGGTTAGGTTAGGGTACCTCATCACTTTAGATCTTTCTTTCCACTTTAGAATCCTACCAACTGATTCAAACTGTTTAATAATAATATTTCATTCAGATACGTTTTGGGTTTGACAGCTTCTTTAAGCTTGATTTTATTGCTTCTTTAGATTTGAAAAAAAAGCGTTATTAATCAATTTCATAAATAGTCCAATTTTTCAATCATTTTAAGCTTTGTCATTTAGTTGGTGTTCAAGTTTATAACTGTTCAATATTTCAAGAGTAAAACCAGGTTCTAGTACAAGTACATCTAAACAAAAACGCCATTTCAAAACTTTTCTAAATATCTTCTCAGCTAGTTATAGCTGAAAAATTTAATTAACACTAAAGCTCCTTAAACTCATTTAAGTTTAATATTGCCCATAGAAACGTTAAAAAAAATTAATTTTAAGCTCTTTCCAGCCTTTTTTAAGAATTTTCAGCCAATATTTTCTTCTCCTCTTCTTCTCTGGGTCTCCATTCCAGGATTCGTTTCTTTCATCGGTTGTCTTTAGTACGAACCACTTATCCAGCCCATCTCCACTTGGATTTTGTGATAAGTTTGAGAATATTGGCCACTGTTGTTCTGTTTAGAGTTCCACTGTGTATAAAAAAATTACCACCTGATAAGTTGAAATAAACATAGCTTTTTCACTGAGAGGACCTGATAGGGGGGAATGACGTGGATGCTAATCTCAATTCAAGTTGGTGGAAAGTACTTGACAAAATCTTCTAGACATAGTGCCAACATCTATGACATCTCAACAGTAAAAAATTTAATGTAGCTAAAAAAAACAGATAAAAAAGCCTGATATCAAAATATTATCTCTGGGTGAGACTAATTGAAAAATTACTTTAGACTTCTCGTTATTCTGAGAATTTCGTGAGTGGAGTAATTCCGTGACAGCTGACGATCAAAGTCTAAGGTGAAACAGGCAGGGTTATCTACAATCTTCAATTAAATTGATTGTTAGTTAGTATAGATTAAATGGCATGGGAAAATTTATTAGATTATTAGTTACTAGGTTGAACAAGTGCCAATATATTGAAACAGCTTTAAGAATATTAGCATAATGATATTAGTAAAGGACAATCAACATAAACACAAGTTTATCAGAGAATTTAAAACTGAATCCGAACCACTAACTGCTCTATCAAAGTTCAGTGGATCACGGCTAAAATCGAATTAAAAAATATTTAAACAATGTTATACACAAAGCATCATTAGCGTATTATCGTCTTCTGCTTTAATTGTAATGGCGCAAATTAGCAAATTTTATAAAACGAACACAATCATAATAATGATTACTAGATTTTTTTGCTAGCTTTTGACCTTGACTATCCAATTAAAATTTATAATATAGGGAGGCATACGTGACAGCACAAGAACCACAACAGTCCCTTTCAAAACTAAAAACGTATCGACATACGTCAATACAAGCATTGTAATAATGAGTAATTTGCGATAACCGATCCACCTCACGTTAATTTGCAAGTAATGTCGAACATAGTAATGAATACAACTCGGCATAATCGAAAATTGAATTGATTTACATTATCACTAATCCAGTTATCGTGACCACTTATTTCCGTTTACCGATTCAGACTCACGGAACTAATATGAACTAAACATTTGAAAGCATGAAAAATTTGAACAATAGTAAGTTACAGAAAAATTATTTTTTCAAAAACAGGTGTCTAATCTAACCTGACACCAAGGGCAAAGTCTGTTACTACAATGAACAAGACCTTGCAGTAGAACTTAAAGCAAAAAAAAAGATTATTGAGTATGATACATGAAATATAAAATACAAAATCAATAACAAATAAATAAAATTCCAATAACCTTTTGAAGTACTCGATAAAGGCCTGCGTCAAGTCGTACCATCATAATATTCAAACTAATAAACGCCCCATTAACTGATTAATTGATCAATTTAGCAAAATGTTAAACATTTTCCTTATTAGTAATCAAATTAAGTAGGCTCTCTATTGAGCTATTTAATAGTGTTTGCTTTCATTAAATAAACATTCCGATTGCTATACCACTAAAATCAAGGCGTAGACTACTAAACTTGTAACGGAATTTCACTGTTGACGTAATAAGGTTAAGGTTTTGAATATAGTATATACAGAGTGTTGTATGACACTTCACCTAATGGTCGTACTAGGTCAAACTATACTAAACACTTCCGTTATCAGACATTATTGCAAAACTTGGTTTTCATTTATAAAACCGCAGACTATCAAGGTCGGAAATACGCACACCACAATAACAATAAAAATAAAAAAAATTGTAAAAAATTTGCATTGTTCATAATGGAGACCGTTTCCTCAATTTGCTAGTCAATTTGCTACCGCACCTCCTGGACCAAACTGCATTTAAACCTTGAAAACCTAAGATTTTTCTAAAACTTTTCAATATGTTCCGCATGGTCTATTTAAACAGCGCGAAAGCAATCACGCAAATTTGGGTTAATCTGTAGCTGAGATCTGAATTGAAAACAGTTTGAAATCAAGGTAGTTAGCCACCATTCAACTAATTATGCGATTGTGGAGTTCAATGTTTTAGTCGCGAATTTTACGGTTAAACTAAATTCAAGGTATTGGGTGCAGTTTTTTTGTTGTAATTATCTAATTGATTTGAATAAAATTGCATTGACAATTTTTTTTACCTTCTGTGTGGGCTATTAATTCAATACTGCAAGTGGTGGATTAATAGGTTTGATGACAAGTTTATTTTTTATTATATTTTTTTATATTTTTCAGTCTTTTTGCAAAATTTTCAAAACACTTATGGGCTTTCATACCTACCTACCTCTAGAATTTCTGAATGAAAACTGATACCTGCAGCAAAACTATATTCTTAAATTAATCAGAATGTACACTTTCTCTTAGATCTTAAATACACTTCTCTCACATCAAACCATGATTCTTAAATCCCTCTATAATATTTATAAGGAAAGAAGTTAAATTCCTTGTAGGTAACTAATCCTAAGATTTGTCAAGATTGACTCCATTAACGGTTGTAAAGTTGAATTTGATGGCAGGTTATGCTCAGCATCTGCCTTTTATGGTTGTTTCCAATATTTTCTGAAGATTGGGTTAGTTAAGTACCTAATCAAGTAAGATAAATAAAGGATGAGTTTTGACTCCATCAAAAAGGTAGGTTCTTAACTCACTTCACTTATTTTAGTAGAAATATAGTATTCTCAAATTACCCATAAAATAAATACATGCTAAAAGGGTACAACCATAATCAGCTAGTTAAAATCAAGCTTTTAACCAGCTGAATACAATTAATCATCGAACATTCCTGTGATACAAAATACATTTCCTAAATGAATGATTGTAGTGAAATAGTTGATAATGGTTGTATAACGGACAATGCCTTCATATCGTACTGACGTAAATCACTAAAGAATCGAGTAGTTAACTGATGAATGACGTTACACCAGACGAAATCAATGTAAACCAATAAGAAGTAGGCAAATATAAGTGTAATCCTGTTAACTTTCAGGATTTAGGACAGCCCTCGGAATAGATTAGTCAATCCCAGGCTTACAAAACGAATTGAAAACAGGTGAAAGTGTTGAAAGTGTTCTCTGAGCCAAATTACATATAGGAAAATTCTAGAACAACATAGCTAATACTTTAAGATGCACATTTAAAACCACCAGTCAAAACATTGACATTGTTTACAAAAGACTGCTTTCTGTTTGAACTAGTGTAGTCCATGTTCCTGTGACATGACATTCATTCATGAAAATTGGGCAATTTATCTACAGATTGCATAATGCAAAAAAATCCAACTTATTTATTGACCAGTCTGGTAGTATCTTTCCTCTAATAAACCACCTAATTTTCGTTGGGAATACCTTGGGGCAGCGCATTCTATGGCATCAATTAACCGAAATCGAAACGATAAAGTCTGATAATTCGATGCAAAGCAACAACAAACACTCGTCAGACCTATTTAACAAATTAATATAACACTAATTTTAGAGAGTCGGATTGCATCTCACTCTGACACTATAATTAGTGTGCGTTGGTTAGACAAGGACGATAAGACGAAAAAAATCTGCTTTGTAAGTGGCCTCCAGAAATGATACGCAGTCGTTGAACTTGGTTTCGTAACGACTGGGACAGCGTGAATAATTTTTAAACGATGTTTGGGTGTTACTTTTTTTCGGTCATCTATGCACGTATTAAATCACTTTGATAGTTTATGTCCTCATTATGTCCCTGTTGAGTTTAGGTGTAGACTGGACATCCAAGACAAGGATGGTCAATTCATTATCCACGAATATTTGGAACGTTCTTTTAATGAAGGACCAAATGATGTTAAAACTGCTTAAAAAAATGCCTGAATATAAGATAAGGATTCGCTGAATACGCATTAGAAATAGTTTCAACACGACGGAGATCCTGCCCATTTTGGTTTGACTGTGCGCCAACAACTAGGTCAGAAATTTCTTCACTGAATGACCTGCGCCTTATCCTGAATTGAATTTTTCTATGAAGTATGATTATGGAAAAAGTCAAATCACTAAAACCTCCAGATTTAAATCCTTTTCCTAAATTCTCCAGGATAATTTTGATCTGATGCCTTGATTGGCAGTTCACTATAGGTAGGCACTTCTAGAAACATCATGTTGAAGTTTTCAGCAAAGTGAAAAATTGTGAATGTTTATTTATATCCTGGATGAAATATCAAAAAACATGTTTGCAAAAATCATTTCAGGATTTGTTTGTTGTTGATCCCACTAACTTTTTCACAAATGACATTGCTTGGTTGTATTTACTTCAGTCATCCTTGACCCAAATTTTGTTATTTGCTATACACAACAATGATTTTTTCCCCATTTGTTATTTAATGGAAAACACTTCTGTTGAAATTTATTGTAGGTAGTATCCAATGTTTTTGCATAAAATAGTCATTTTGTAGTTTAGAAGGTAACATAAAATATTTACAGATGTGGTAATTTTAATAAATTTTTCCACAAAAGAGATGTACCTAAGTCTAAAACTAACCAAGCAATAATAGGTACCTATAAAGTAAAGTCAATGTCAACGTAAATCCCTTAAATTTACGTCAGTACAAACATTTTAAGGTGGATGTAAACAAAACCTTCAATACCCACAAGTTTAATAGGGATTGTTAATGTAACCTCGATATTACAAATCCAGGAATAACATATGCAAACATTGTTAAAAGTGTAGTTTTGATTGTAGTTTAAATTCAGTGTCATATAAAATAAAAATACTTTGTAGGAATAAGAATCAGGATAGCTCAAACCACAAGAAGGGCAATGGGGCATTTTTAGACTTTTCTGTTATCTTTGGACTAAAATTTAAAAAACCACACCTGCCAACATATTTTGAGACCTAATATTTGCGAAGAGAGACCTACTCACTAATCACTGACAAAAACAACAAAGTCAAATTGGCATCCTCAACCAAATCAGCTTAACCTCAATTAGCAAGTTAAATTGCTAAATTCAAAACTGAAATAAAAACCTATTTACTGGTGCATTCAATGCCATTCTGATTATCCCTGACATCCTTACAGTTGACTTTAAAATTACTGCACATCCAGACTTAATATCATCTAAGCAAAATATTCAGCTGATTGTTATATTTTAAGCTGACCAACTTGACCTTGCAATTGTTCTGTTAATGCAAACCTGCACTAAACTAACTTAAACTAAAACATACCACTTTTTAACTTCAAAATGTGATAAGCGGTTTAACTCATTCAGAAGAAAGCTTTCTCTGGTGCTGGCAAAACTATTGAAAACACTCACATCAAACTGAACTTCATTTAAATGGGCAAAGTTATATGGAAAGTCCATTGTGTAAATTAAACCCTAAAAAATGTAGTTATTTGAAATACCACACCAGACTGTAGGACCGATTGACACCATAGATACTTAGAACGGAGCTTAGAACACTAATGAGTGGAGCTGATAGCAAGAATTGAAGCTCTTTTAAAAGCGATTCTAAATCAATTTTCGGCCACATAGATTAAATTCTGATAAAGAAGTCAGGCAAGTTACCACTACCAGCTTATAAAATCCTTACTTCAGTCAAAGTAGGTAATATAATGACTTTCATATTGGTTGGTTTTAGTGTTTTAGTAAGAATGTATAGATTTACAGTTAGCTGGTGACCTAGTTATTTAAGTAGGCAATTTAAGTGCCTATTTTCTGGATATTTTACATTGGTTCAATTATTAACATTATTATTCAGTTTAATTCTTGGAATAATCAGATGTGGGTTTCACTAGTTGTTTGAGATTGTGCACTCCTCAGTTAAGAAGATATTTAATAATCTATTAAAACTCCAAAGAACTGTATTCACCCCTTGACTGACCCTCAAACAAAGGGAAGTCAAAGTGCATTTTATGTTTTTCTTATTGTTCTTATCAAAATTATTATGTATTTGCTCTGTGAAATGTCTATGAGGAGGCCTATGGTACACACTTTTGAGTAGTAAGTGAAATGTAGTTAAAAGATGTCTTGATTGCAAGAAAATTATTTTGATGTTTCAAAATTAACTTTAGATGACTTTGTCTCAATTTTGCCACTTAACAGTAAGAAACCATACCATCAAATAATTCTAATAGGAAAGCTGAAGCAGGGTTGGGTTGTTTTAAAACAACTGTTTTAACACAGTTGTTTAAAACACGTTTAAAACACTGCAAATAAAACAGGTGGTGTTTAAATCAGTGTTTTAAAACTTATGTTTAAAACACTGTTTTTTTTTCAACTAATTAAAAGCTGATTATTATGTGCCTATATTTAATTTATTTAGTGTTTTCAATTCTTTGAGCCTGTGGTTTGCTGTATTGTAATTTTTAAATTAGAGTTTTTCTTGTTTTTTTTTAAATTTTTTTCAGTATGAAAGAACCAAAACTAAAAAAAAATCAATTTGAAACATACATTTTAATGCTACTTTTTTAAAAGGAATATTTATGCACTAGGCAGCTACCAGCTCTACAAAACTTTATTGAAAATATAGTTAACTACATAGGAACAGAGGTATAACACCTGTAAAGTGTAAACTGTAAAAAAATCTGAACTTAACATGTCACATGGGTAATAAGTTATAAAAGTTAAAAGTCAAGACCTGAAAAAAAAACATAAAAGCTAATCTTCAGCATTACTAGTAGTATACTATACTAGTAAGGTAGTGCCCACGTTCCCAAGCTAAAAACTATGAAAACTTTTACGTACATTATTTAACATTTTTATTTAGATGTTGAAACATGGTCAAGGTTGCCTGTATACTGTATTAGATAGCAAGATAAATATTGTTTTAAAACACTTTTTTGATTTTAAAACAATGTTTTATTTCACACGCAAGAAAAGACTGTTTTAAAACAAAAAACATGTTTTTTTGGTTAAAAAACAAGTTTTTTGTTTTTTTTAGAAAAAAACAATTTTCACCCAACCCTGGCTGAAAGCAGTTAAGAATGAAGAAATTGATGTTTAAGATTAAGTAAATCATAGTTTAACAAAATGCTCAAGCTTTAATCTGTTCAAGTTACTCAAGTCTTCTTATTAGTAGTCATAATAAGAAATAAAAATTGAATTGATTATCCTGTTTAGATTATTGTGGTGAGCCTGAAATTAATCAGTTAAGACCAGTTATTATGTGTTAATAAATATACATGGAACACTTGATGGTTTATCATTTAAATTTTAAATACCAGTATATTATGTATTAGTGTGATCTGATATGGTCTATCTCAAAACTATAATTATTCATTTGAAAGACATTGCAAAAGACTTTTTTCATTTTCCTGTTTCTTTGGTGGAAAAGCAAGAGAGAGAAAATCTCAGTTTCCAAACTTCCAAAGTTGAAATATAAACAATTATTTTTAAAATAGCTCCTACTAGATGAGAAAGTAGCTATATTATAGGTAGGTAGGTATTCAAAATTTCTAAATCTGTGTAAAATCAAAAAATAAAATTAATATAGTTGCTAGGCAGATTGTTCAAATGTTGAAATATCAAAAATTGGGGAAAGTAGGTTACATGAGCCCAGAAGCTACAAATAGGTGGCCACCCAAAATAAAAACAATGATGACAGCAGCTGATTATGCACTTTGAGAGTTTCACATTCAAAAATAAAACTTAGGACAAATGATATTTAATGTCGAGTGTTTTCCAGATAATAACACTGGTCAGTTTAATAATAATAAAATGCATCAAAAGCAAAACAAGACTTTTTTACATCTGTACTGGGACATCTATGTGTTGCTTCATCAGCTTTCTCCTATCTACAAAACTAACCTTCGTTTAACTTTTGGCGTCTTGGGTTTCGTATCCATTTTTACAATTGCACTTCTCAGTCCCTGCCAAGGAAGTGCAAACCAAAATCACAGCAAACCACAAAAATCACTTCAAACCAGAAGAAACAATTCACTCCGAATAAATTTTAAGTAATTTTTCACTTTGATCAGTTTCAATGACGTTTGAGTGTCGAACAAGGGGAATGAAAAGCTTTCAATTGGCTGTAACTGCGTTCCGATTTACGGTGTAGTTGCGGCGCTGACTACACCGAATGTTCTCAAAGCCCCGCTCTGTGTACGAAACTTTGTTCTTAGTTTTATCATTGGTTTTATAGTTCATTTTTAATATTATAAATTAATTTATGTCGTTTTCATTTAAAAAAAGAAACCACCATGTTTCCAGTTAAAATAAAAATACATGCAAGGCAAACAGAGGACTTTACTGATTGTCAAAAGTCATTTATCCGTCACTGCCAGATCGACTGTCACACTGTCAGACAAAATTAACCGGAACCCTAACCTTACTTTCCTACTTGATCTGAATTTTGGTATTTTGGAAAACTAAAAGAAAAACTCATATTCCACTCCTTTTAATAAATAACTTAACTCGTTTTACCATGAAATGAGCAACTATTATTATCTGGACATTCAGCTGTGAGTTCGTTCTACTCTCATACTTAATTATCTCCACTGACTTATCTTTTCCTTAACCTCAACCCATTAGCATTCTTCAAAATCCTGAAGAAGTAACGGCGGCGTTCTTCAAGAAGAACATTGTGGAAGCTGTTAAACAACTTTTTGGAGAAATTGGAGCGGCCATTCCTATTGACGTGCTTAAATTCAATCCTCAAACTCTTGAAGGGATAATTCGTGTGCCAAGCAGCCACTACATAAAAGTTCGTGGTAGTCTCACCCTTTGTGGATGGTACGAAGGTCAGAACTGCATTTACCGTGTGCGAAAAAGTACGCCTTTTTTGTTGGGTCTTTTGGGAGATAGTCGTGATTATTCTCACTAAGGTGGTTTGAGTTATTGTTTGCAGCAAAGTGTGTGGTAATAACAATTTGCAGCCATTATAATGTCACACTGTCGGCGATTGGGGCAAAATGGAAAAGATGTGGTGATTTTTGCCACCAAAGAAGACCATTCAATACCTAGCAAAATAGCTTTACCACCACCTGATCCTCAACCTGGGCTGATACTTGCCAATGGAGAGATTAACTGGAATTGTCCCTGTTTAGGTGGCATGGCCACTGGACCCTGTGGTGTCCAATTTAGGGATGCATTCAGTTGTTTCCATCATTCAAAAGCTGACCCCAAAGGTATAGTATCAAAATACCTGAATAAACTACTAATAATAAATGACATGTTGCAGGTAGTGACTGTTTAGATAAATTTAAAACGATGCAAAATTGCATGCAAAAATATCCAACTTTGTACAACAAAGAGTTGTCAGAAGAGGAGGAAATGAGTAGCATGGCTGAAGCTGAACAAACTGCTGATGAACTGATAACAGCAGCTGAAGCAACTGGTGCTGATGCTTCTAATTCTGCCAGCAAATAATTTAAAATCTGGATTTTTTGTATCTTGATTTAGTTTCAGCAAGTGTAGCCACAAATAGTGCTAAAATGTTAGACTTAAGTATAATGTGTTAATAAACAATTTGATCTTTAGAAGTCTTCTAGTAAAACTACTTTGCTGATATTAGTCTACATTGGTGTTCAATTTTATATGGATTTAAACTGTAGGAAGCTAATAGTTTTGATATATATTTGGTTTAAACATTTCTTCAATTTTGTAGTCAATCATATACCATTTTAAAAAATTCATACTTGAGAGAACCAATGAATTTTTAAAAATGTTCTATTAACAGCGCCATCTCAATAACTTTTGTTAACTTACAGCTTCAGTCAGTGAAAGTTTCCTTTAGATCCTGGTTGGAATGTCTGATAGTAGGTGGCGATACTCATTTTGTTTTATCTTTAAATTATGGATTACCGGAATATATCAGATGGTCTAATATTGTTCTTTTCTGTAATCAAAGTTGGATCAGGCCAACTAAATAGAATGATGCGATAAACCCACAAATGTAGTCAATTTATTTTCGTTTTGGGTGAATGGGTCATCCTTACAACCCATGAAGCATTCAGATTAGAACTAAAGGATTATTATACAAGGGAACTTTATAATTAGTGCAATATTTCAAACGGCAAACAAAGAGTAAAAAAAACCGGCTTTACCAAAAGTATTGTTTAGCGCGAAGCTCATATATTTCAATTTAAAACGCTAAAGCCGATTCTAGTTCCCATCTTTTGAATTAAATATTAACATTAATCACCGTCGGTCGCGACGTAAATAGCATTTAATTTCGTAGTTTTACGAAAATCCCTTTAAAGTTGTAGCTGTCGCGCTATCTGAATTATCAATAAGCGGATTAACATATACGAAACAGTGGAACTACATTTATAACATACCAGTTTCTTTGATCGGTTGCTCTCTCTTGGCGCCAGCCGAATGTATTCACTGAAAAGACCACACAAAAAAAATATTTCGGTTGGCTCTAATTGGCTGATTCATCCTTGTTTGGTTCGGTTTTTCGGTATTTCTACAAAACCATTTACAGATTCTAGGAAAGAATGTCTCACTACAATAGTCCATAAGACAGATCATTGACATTTTGAGCAATTTTAGTGAAGTTCTTATGTTGAAAACTTTTTTTATTAAACTTTCACACTTACTTATGGATCATTATTGATGAAAGAAGAGATTTACTGAACATAGATTTTCTGATGTTGATCCGAATTTTATATACATACCACTGTTTTTCTCAATAACCGTGACGATTTTTTTCCAATTTATTATACAGGTGTGGTAAAACTAAGTGGCCTGATAACTGTTAATTAAGAAGAAGAACTTAATGATACAAAAAAGTTCCTAAATCGAATAAGATTTTAAACATTTTTTAGAAAAAAACATCATTGGCGCACTAGAGAAAAATATTGATGGGGAGCGGGGAAAGGGGCTAAAACTAAAAGAAAATTAAAATCTCTAAAAATTAAACATTTCTTTAACGAAGCATGTTTTGAGTAAGTATAGTTAATATAGCAAACTATAGTTATTTTTACATCTGAAACACGTTTACGACTTCAAAGTATCTTGGTTAAAGGTGGCGCTAGATATTATTTATACCGTTAGGTTCAGAGGTAAGGTATATAAAGGCAAAATTGTCGGAGTCTCTCATAAAAATGGTCAACATTTCAATAAAAGCCATTAACACAAATAAAAAAATACGACGAAAAAATATAACGATTACCATGTTTTTCTCCAACTACAGTTGAACGATGCTCAACCCTCTTAACGGCGGCGCAGTAAACGAAAAAGGCACCTTTTTTGTGTGTCACAAAAGATCTCCTAAAAATTATATTTAGAGCTCGAATCAGCTAAGAAAAGGCCACGGCCGTCATCAAACGATGATGTCACGATCTCTGTACGTCTCGCTTTAAATATTGCTGCCTTCGTTACTTTCCAAGTTGATGCAGCGAGTCAATGGCGTGCTATTCTCTGCTCAGTGAAATGAAATTTAATTAACGTAAATAGGTGTAGTTTTTGCTTTTTCATTTCATAAATTGTATTAAAACAGGATAGGTAAGTAGGTTTTATAAAACAAACCAAATACATATACATACATAATATTGACACTTTGAGAACAAAATTGGCCTAGGTCTCTGGTCCCATTTCTTTAAATATTAATTTAAAAAATAAACAAGAAAACAAGCAAAGGGTAAATTAAAAAAACATACAGTGTGTTTCGGTTAAAAAGATCTGTGCAAATTATTTTTCTGCTGTAGCTGCAGGGTGATGATTGATGAAGAATATTAAATACCAATTAGTTTAAATCCAAATTATATAACTTAACTTAGGGCAATGTTAACCACAAAAAAACATTGTCTTGGGGCAATTAATCAATTATTGGAAGATAAAAATAGGCAGCTGGTTTCTTTTTTCAATTATTCTTAATTTGAAGGTCCTACAGTGCAGCTAGACCTTGAAAATGAAGTCTCAAAGTAACTTTCAGCTTGCCTTTGCATCGTTTTTGATATACAGGGTTTCATGAAGAAGAGGTAATATTTAAAATTTGTTATCTTTGTTAAATTTAATAATCATATATTTTTATAAATTTGATAATTTTGTTTATTTATAAATACATATACATATACAAATTACGAATTCATAACATAAAACAAAAATCCAAAACTTAGTCTAGGAGTGAGCATCCTAATTCTTCTTCGGATAAACTGGCATCACATTCATCATCATCATCACCAAAATCTTCATCGCTATCGTCAGATGAACCAGTGTTAACAGTAAAAATAAGCTGGTCCACTGTATCATCAAAAATATGCTCTTTTTTTATGAGCTCCTCTTCATACTTTTTTACATGCTGGCAAATGTCAAACCACTCTTTTTCAGACACCTCTTGAAATTTTTGTTTTGTTAAAGCTTCGGTATCAGACAATTTAAAAGTGGTATTATGAGCTGCTACCCAATTTTTAACCAAAGCCCAAATTTTTTCTATTGGGTTTAATTCTGGATGGTAGGGTGGTAAACGCAACACAAGATGCCCATGTTGTTCTAACAGCCTATCTAAGTTATATTGTGGAGGAAATCTAAATTTATTTTCTTGTATGATTTGATACAGCTCTGGCTTTGTTAAATGAGGATCTGCTGGGATTCCTTTTTCCACTAGCCAACTTAACATATCTCCTTTTTTAGTAGCCGTTGTAATATTTTTGTTAACAGTAACATTGTGGTAGGCTGCATTGTCTATAATAAGGACTGAGCGGTCAGGTAAATTAGGAAGCAATTGCTTTTTTACCCAAGTCATGAAATTTATTCGTTTTAAGCGAATGTCATATGATTCACACAAGAATTTTCTTTTGTCTGGTGTCTTCTGCCACCTACAAAAGATAAAGTTATTTTGATGTACATGATTGCCAAGATGTAAAACATACTTAAATCCAATGTTCTTAAGCAATCGCCCTAAGCTGCTTACACTAATGGATTCAGTCAAGATTTGCTGGTCAATAATTTTTTGCAAAATACCTGTAAAGATAAAAAATAATCCCATTTTAGTCTAAATTTTGTTGTTTTAAATTTTCAATTAACACATTATCAAGGTTTATACATATAGCAAACTAGGCTTACATTTAATTGTAAAAAACATGGTAAGTTCTGCTAGAAAAACTCTGAAGACTCTGTAGGTATACCTAATGTATTATAAACTTACCTTTTAATGTTGGAAGTTTTTTCTCAAGAATATAGAAATCATAAATAATTTCTCTGATTCTTTTGATTTCATCAGGTTTGATGTTATCCAATTTTAATTTTTTAATCTGTCCCTTCTTTGTAGGAGTGTGAAATGATGAGCTTGGCCCTCCCCATTCAACATGTAGTGCTTCTCTAGATATCTTCTGCACAGTAGATCTAGACACCCCTGTAGCTGCTATAGTTCTCTCTCTAAAATGATATTTATTATATTATTCAACGTTTTCGTCGTTTTTAATCAAAGACAATACCTGTAGTTATTCAAAGGGATGGAAACTCCTTCTGCCTCCTTCTTCATAAATTCTAAGACGTTACTTACAATTTCACGCCCTTGGCTGTGTATCACAACACCTTTCTTCCCAATCTTTTTTGGAGACATTATGACAAATTAACGATTTTTACTTATAACACGTGAACTCAAACTGCGACCATCAACAATACAACCAAAACACCAGACTAAAACGGAAACTAACCTAACCTAATTTTTAAACTCAACCTGTCCGCCACTACATTTTTTTAAACTTGGCAACATCGTTTAGAGTGCCGGCTAGTAAAAGCATGTAAAAGGGTCCATCTGTCCCTGGCCGCACCCGCATTTGTTTTAATTGTGCCCAAGTAAAAAATCGTACTACGTTGCCAAGTGGCTTTTTGACCGCTTAAGAATTTATTTTCGGGAATATTTTAATAGGACGCCTCTGATTATATCTAATGCGACGGCAACTGTAGAAGGAGAAAGAAATAGTTTTAAAAACTGCGTCATTGATGATGCGGTGGCCTTTTCTCATCTGAATCGAGCTCTACAACAGGCGGTGGTGTACAAAAGTACCTATACCTACATAGAAAAAATACAGTTGTCTTTGTTGCGGGTATAATTACTTTATTTGATTAAGGTTTTATTACAAGTTGTAACATGAACCCAAAGATTAGACTAGTTATAGTTAAAAAACTGAAAAAAATAAGGTGTGGATTTAATGTTTATGAAACTTGTTGTTTTTACGATTTAAGTAACTATATTTTAAATATACTACATATAATAGGAAATACAGTTTGATTTTTGATTCTCGAAATAGAAAAATGGAATGGATAGAATAAAGAATCAAGTGACAAAGCAATTTAACAAGTGAAATTCAGAATAGGCAAACTGTAAGTTAGAAATCATCAAGTGTAATTCAGAAATGGTCACAATCACAATATTAGTTAATAAGGATTGATATCTTCCAATGATTAAGAGGCGAGGTTAAAACACTTGAAGTAAACAATAATTATAAGAAAATAGTTTATATTTGACTCTGAAAATTGGATGCAATTCTTATTTCAAAATAAAATAAGATAATAACAGACAACCGGCAACCTGTTTCCTACCAAGGCAACGAGGTCAGCCAAAAACATCACCCCAATATCAAAAGAATTATGTCTGCTGTCCCTTGTTGTTAAATAGCAATTATGGTGTGACACCATAATTACAAAATTGTATTAAAATCACGTGACCTTTGGATCACAACGCGTTTGGATTCAAATCACAAAACAAAACTACTACTTTACTTATTTCACGAGTGTACTATCAATTCCAGATTTCTATATTCCAAAACGTTGCGTCACAACTAAGTTGCCCAGAAACTTTCATTTATGCAAAAAAAAAGCTTTATCGTCAAAGTTTATCTTTTAATTGGACTGTCAATTTCAGTCTCTCCGGAGTGCGGATGCACATAAAGGGAAACCGATTCTCTTCCCCCCTTTTGGCCCCTGGTCTATTTATTACCAGAACCGGATTTCCACTTGCATGGCATGGTTATGATCGAGTTTCCCTCGAGGTTTTGTCGATGTGTGGTTAATTGAGTTCCGAAATGAAATATTGTTTAAATGAGAATTATTGGCAGTATTTTTCAATTGATTTTTCTGGATAGTTGTACTGAGCTCTCTTTGGTGTAATATAATAGAGTAGTTAATGTTGTATTATAATAGAGTTATAAACGTTATAATATAAGATAAACGGAAATGATATAGGACATGCAAGATCATCTATTTGATCTTATTGTAGATATTTTGGTATATTAGGAGATTTTCTAACAAAGAGCTATTTTACCTATTTTCAAGTTTAGGGTATGCAAAACCAAGGACGGTAAACAGTACTACTAACTGTTTATCGTCCTTTATGCAAAACAGCAGTCGTTAAACTGACAAATTTTTCTATAGGCGTCGTTTACCTAGAAAGTAAAATATTTACTAAAATTGTCGAAATTGGTTTTCGAAAACTTCGAAAACAAAAAGTCTACGACAATAAATCAAAATTGATAGCTACTTTTGCTATTTATGCGATACTTTTATTATTATATTATACAGGGGGTCCCAGGGGTAAGGGACAAAATTTTACTACGTATTTTTTAGGTAAATTGGAGTCAAATCTGTTATGCACGTGGGTCTAGAAATGCTTCCTTACCAAGATATGATTTTTTAAATTTAATAGTGATATTGTGCCGAAAACCAGCAATGGCCACATCATTAAAAGTGCTAGACTATGCTTGCAATGTGAAGGTGAACACATTGAACAATTATTATAAATAGTTATTTGCACGGTAGTATTAATTTTTTTTTGAAAAGCAAAAATTTTTGCACTATTGTAGTTTTCGGTACAATAACACTATTAAATTTAAAAAAATCATCATCTTGGTAAGGAAGCATTGGCTACAAATTGTCATATACCCTATGAAGCCATAAAGCTTAAAAGTAAAGAAAAACATGCTCTAAAGCAATATGGTTCTAAATCATCAAGTCCATGAGTTGTTTCTCTATCTCTGTTCGAGATCATCAACTCCATGTTGAGTAGACGTAATAATAACTTTAAGTGGACTAAAGACTTGCAAAGTATAAATAAACTACTAAAAGTAGAATTAAAGCAAATTTTAAAAAAACCTAAAAATAATTTGGGGAAGTTTAGTAAAATCTGGAAACTTTTTTAAAACACTTTTGGGAAAATTGTATATTTAAAGGTTGGCGACACTTTGTCCACTGTCTAGTGATGTTAGAAACCTACTAGAAACTTACTAGAGTATTTTGTATTTACGTTTTGTTTAACTTTATCTTCAGATTAAGTCAAGTGATATTATTTTAATAGAATGCAAAACAAGACAAAACGATTGAGGATACGTCCATGAATATGTCGCTTTTAAACGCATTTTGTGTGACAAAAAGTGCCATTGAACTAGATGCATTCAATTCGTTCTGGTTAACTGACCAAAGCCCCCATATTGAATTGATTCGGGGAGTTCGTAATTTTATTTAAAGCTCGATAGAGCCGAAAGATATCTGAGTCATTGTGTTCTGAGCTAAATGCTAAATTGTATCTATTCTTCCTATCAAACAATGGCGGCTCATCTATTATGTCGAAAATGCAATTACTTTCTACTCGAGGCTCTCTAATTCTAATAACTTCGCCCATATTTCCACGTTAGACGCACTAATAAATCTAAAAGTAGTTTACCCGCCCTGTAGTACGGAGCTTAGTGAATAAAATAATTGTTAAAAAGGCCTTCAAGGCCGTTGGTTACAATGGTAAATTATACGGATATGTGAATAGGCCCCGCAGGAAGCCGGGTTTGGTCGTATCGAAAAGCAAAAGAAAAGAATTTAACGATCGCCTCTAAAATACGCCTGTCTATGGCCGACACAATGAACGTGAATTATAGTGCTTTCCTGGCACTCCTATAGGAAACCTCTATGGCATTTTGTAACATCACGGTCTGTTTGTGAAAAAAGAAATTTCCTATATTTATTATTCTAAAATACAGCCATTTGATTCTCTTTGTTCCCTACCCAATTTTACATTTTTTTGTTTTGCCAATTGTTCAAATAAATATCCTTTCGCTTTGTATGTCCTATTTGACTTCAAGCTGTTTGGAAAGTTGTGATTAATACCATTTAACTTATGCTACACTAGCAAAAAGTATATATTTATATAATAATCACAATCAATATTACTTATTGGTTCTGTTTGTGTAAGCTGGCGATTTCCGTTTGGATACTACTGAATTTGTATTTGGATAACCTAGAAATGTGTTTGATGACCTGAATGGAGTGAGAGGGAGGAAGGGCTTACTTTAATAATTCTACCATAAAATGGCCGGCCGTCACTTAGGTTTTAAGAATCCTCCCATTTCTCTTTCAAGTCTTCTTGCACAACATTTTATGATGTGTGTCTTAACAAAAAGCGTAGCGTGGCTTTAAAAAAAGCCACGCTACTTGCTTAATTTATAATTTTGTATAATTCCACTGTGTTGTCAAAATACTGCCAGAAGCCTTCACTAGTGTCAAAAACTTTCTTATAACTTGCCAAAGTTCTTTAGAATCTTTCTCAAAACGTCAGAGGCCTCTAAGTATTACTGAAAACCTCCTAAAAATTGCCAGAACCTTCTTTAAATATTCTAAACTTTTCAAAAATGTTCCAAAATTGCTAAAAGGCTCTAGAACCATTTTGAAAATAATGTCAGAGGCCTCTTAATATTACTGAATACTTTTCAAAAACTGTCAAAAGCGTCCACTGGTGTTCTAAACCTTCTGAAAGCTTTTTCAAATTTTCCTGGTCTCTAGAATTCTTCTCAAGACGTCAGAGACCTCTAATTCAATATTTTTTAAAATTGTCATAACACTCTACAAATATCTTTTTTTTTTTAAATTACCAAAGGCGTCTAGAATCCATTTGAACTTGTCAGAAGGCTCTAAATACTCCTCCCTGGCTTTGGCAGAAGCCTTCTATAAATATCCTGAACCCTCTAATAATTTTTAAAATTTTCCAAAAGCCCCCAGAAACTTTTTGAGTTGCTATAGGTCTCTAAATAGTACTAAAAACCTCCAAAAAAAATGCCAGCCGCCTTTGCAATTGTCCAAGCTCTTTTTGAAATTGCCAGAGGTCTCTAACAAATCCTAAACTTTCCAGTTTGACAGAAACACAGCAATGGCACCAAAACATCAAAAATTTCAGTTATATCCTGGCAAAATTGCTTATTTTTACTTACACAATTTTGCTAGTTATTTTAAAATAAATGTCGACAGTAAAACTTTATCTACATGATATAAACTTTACACCGGACATTTGAATAACCCCGATAATTAATACAAACATGTAAAAAACTGAATAAGTTTTAAATAAAAAAAGTAGTTTACGCATTATATGACCAAATTTACAATTCAAATATGCGTTTTAAAGCGACAGCTGCAAACTCCGCCCCTGTATCAAACTTCAATGATTAAACGACAGGAGAATGTAATATTTATCGAAAGGATAAATCTTCGAATGTGCTTTACCACGTTTTCCAGAAAATATGGGCCTCTTTGTTCCGATGTATACCCTCAAGTTTTCAATTTTGTATAACGGTTGATTTGCTGAGATAAAAGGGTTCTTTATCTGAATAGTTTTGTCATTGCGGCCGCTGTGTAGTTGACAATAACAGTTTGGGAATGTAACTGGAGCATGGCGCAGATTTCGTGAGCCGATCCTTTATTGTGAACTTTTGATTAGGAACTTTTCGATCCACTTTTTTTTTTGATACGACGCAACATCTGCAGTAACAGTCACAGCTGCAAAATGGATGCTTTTTTAAGTAATCAGTTACAGCTTGTGTAAATTATGGCGTCGATTTGTTTACTCCGCAAACTTAGGATCGTAAAAAAAGTAAAAGAACATAAAACTCCACCACAAAGATGCTTTCAACCACTTTAATTACTTTCCTGCATAGAACATTAATTGAAATTTGAAGAGACTGCATCCTAGTTGCCCGAAGCGGTACGTGTAATAATTATAATTTAAGCAAAAAAACATTCTCGAGACCTCGGAAAGTACCTATTACACCAAAGCGTGCTGTTTTTAAGTATTGTATGCAGTTATCTTCGAAACTATTTATCTGATGTTGCGTCCTGCTTTAATAATAGTGGTTCGGAGGCAGTTGGGAAAGCCGTTCTTCGCCGAAACAGCCCATTTAAAAGAAGAAACGATTTTAACAATGAAGAACCGCATTTAACTGCATGTAATTGTACCGGATGTATGCGATGTTTACTACGTATATGGGGACTACAGATGGTCGATAAAATGTTAAGTGTACCTGATTGAATATCAATGCGCCAGCCGTTTTTTTACTGTTTGATCTAACATCGAAACGCAAGTTTAAACATTTGCTAGCCTTATCAAGGTTTTATTATTAGTATATGCATTAAAGATGGTCTTTTGTTTTATACTATTCTCAGAATGACTACCTTGAACTGCCTATTAGATTTAAGAATCTTTATTTGTACAGCCTGAATGTTATTTACTTTCCCTATAAGGATTTTATGCACTTTAGGAATTAAAAGTGCATATTTAATGACCTTAAAAATCATAATTTTAATCCATGGGATGTGCATATTTGTTTTGTGCCATAGCAACACTTCCAGACACAATAATTTTTGAGTTAATTATGCCAACAGTAGTTCAAATTTTGACACCGATTTTCTCCCTGACTGTACCAATTTTTTTTGTATTTTCTTAGGTTGATGAATAGGAAATTTAATGATGATTCCAAAAATATGCTTAAAACAGTCATTTTCTTTCTCCTAGTGGGTTTTACAGGCAATTTTGTCACTAACGTTGAAATGTTGTTCAGTTTTTGCTAAATAACTCGAAAACGGTGAAAGTTACAAGGAAATTGGAAGACACCAAAAATGTTCCAATCAACCACTTAACCCAACACCATAAGTTTGCAGGACATACTTTTGCTCCAGTATACAGGGTGTGCAAGAAAGGTATTATAGTTCACTATTTTCACTCTGTACGCAATTTTTAAGATACAATTTTTTACTCTACATCACTGCAAAGAGGAGCAAAAATAACCGAGTTACTGTTGTTCAAATTTCAAACCACAATTTCAGCTGTTGTTTAATTAACTCAGAAACTGTGAACATTACGAAAAATTTGAAAGAGAACAAAAGTTTTCGTAAAGAACTGCTAAACTCATTCCTGAAAGTTTTGCAGTCCCTCAATGTCGCTACTATACAGGGGGTGCATGAAAATTGTAGTGATTCAGATTTATGACTTGTCAAATTAAACTTTTGACTAACTAACTAGCTAGCCATTACCTATTGCTTCATTTGAGAGAACTACTACTACTTTTGCAGGCACTTTAATCCCTAGGTTTATAATATACTATTCTTGTGGTCTTTTCCGAACTTGGCCTATATTGTTGTTTATTGTATTCAAAAGTACGTGTGACTGCTAAGGTTGTAATTCAATAAAGTAATAATGCAAAGTCTTGTAATAAAAAGATAATGTTTGCTGTTTGAAGATAATTACGAATTTATAGCTATAATGGACGCACCTGCTTCTATTATACGTCATTTGAACGATCTATAAATGGTCTTTAGAGATATATGGGGGTTGTCTATTCCACCTGCGTCCTTTTTGGTTTAGTGGGGGTAAACTATAAATTTAATAGGGTAATAATGACTGTCATAAAAAAAGATAACAATAATATCTACATGTTGACTCTCTTAGTACCTACCTAATCGGTCACCTTATTATTTCAGATACCACAGCCTCTGTATTGAACAGTTTATTATATTTTAAAGTCACAATTTATTACCAGCTTTTAACAGCGTTGCCAAACTGACAGTTTTTTAGTTAATAATTCTAGCACTGTTGCTAAATTGACTGACATGACTGATGAATTTTGTTTTTTTTTTCAAAGTTGAATAACTTATTATTATTGTTACAAAATACGGTACTTTTTATTACTCTTTTCCATTTGAAAAACTTTTTTTTTCACCGTTACCAAGAGCTTAAAAAAGAGTTAATATGACGTTAGTTGTCAAGATTTTTTTATAATTTAAAGGAAAACATTCTTTTACTGCCGATGATATCACTGATACTGTATTTGCATATCAAATCTTCTAAATTTGTTCACATGAATTTTATTATTCTATAGTTACCTTCGCTTTACAGTTGGCTATTTTTCTTTCCGGCAAAAAAATGTCAGTAAAAGATCTGTCATATCAAAACAGTTCCTAACAGGGCTAAAGCAAAGCAAAGTGAGGATGACGCTGTTTTTTTGGGTTACTCAAATAGAAGAAAAGACTCTTAAAACAAATTGGTTAAAGCTGGTGCAACAGAGAAGCAAATAAGCAAGAGATGAAGAAGTAGATAGATATAAATGCTAAAATCAAAAAACAAAGAGAAAAAGACTAAACTCCATAAAAAAGCATAACAACCATGCATTTGGCTTTTTAGGAAATCAATTCATATGAATGTCCTGGTGTGAAGGACAGCAAAAAATTTAGATGTGAATAGCATTAAGACGACGTAAAATAGTCGAAACTATGTTTTAACACAGAACCTCATACATTTTCCTTTAATCTTTTGTCCAAATAACTTGGAAGTATCCACTGACCATTCCCTTCCAAACCTATTAATTTTATTTATCTCAATCCCAAAGGTGCAAGACATGTTTCAGTTTAATGTCTGCTACTTAAAAGCGCCTGTCCAGAATGATGGACAGCGATTAATCTCCAAAGGTCATGAGAAGGGGCAAGCAACGTAAAATTTTACAAAAAATCGAAACGGATCTACCTCTGGCCCTTTCGGGCGGTATCGCATATCGCACCAGCCAGCCAAACCAAAACAATATATCGGAGATTTCGCCCTTCGTTCCCTGTTTCAAAGGGTCCCGAAACCCCCTACCGAAATTTTGTAAAGACTAAAGTGGCTTGTCGTGATTAGGTCTCGGGTAAGACTATTATGAAGGTTCTCATTGTCGAATTTAAATTTGTTAGAGCCGATGGGGTGTCGGACAATAAGACCACGAAGTTTCGAGGAACTCCTGTATTTATAATACGTCATGCGAGTTTTTTTGTGTAGGAAGTTTTAATCTGGACTGATGGATGAATTTTGATAAGGAGTCTTTTCAAGAATTCGTTGCGTTGGAAATGGAATTAGGTTTATGTTCGGTTTGAATGGCGCTGTATTCAGACGCGGCCAAAATGGGTTTGTCCCTTCTGGCTCCGTGTTAGGTGTCGTTAGACGGGTAGTTTTATTTCTTTCATGTTCCATTAGTGAAGCTTCATAAATTATGTTCATTTAGCTGAACATAAGATATGCTTTTAATCTTTTTTTTACGTCAATGTTATAATTGATTCCAAAAGTAGATTGCGTTGCGAAACGTAAGCTTGTTAAAACAAAATAACTAATAACCTCTGCTAACTTTATTTTCGAGGGATAAACTTTATAAAAGAGTAAAAAAGTATTTCAAGAAGTCTGGTACAGTATTTAAAATATTTTACTTATGTTTTTGTTTTAGGTATATATTTTTATTTCTTTTATACTTCCTTGCGATGGGTTTACTTTTAGAAAGTTAAACGTTACCTTGAAGTGTACCTGGAAGGTACCAACTTGCTTGTTTTAAATGTAACACCCAAAAACTCTGTATATTATTACATTTTTTAATACTCCTTACAATTCTCAGTATGTTTCATGTATATGTTTCGAAGGTTGGCAATCATCAGGGCGATTCTTATTTTTGAGACCGCAGCTCTAAATAGTTCGTTGTTATTGCAACCAAACCATTCTCTAAGGTTCTTCAGCCATGAATTACGTCTTCTCCCCACAGATCTCTTTCCTTCGATTTTTCCTTGCATAATAAGTTACAATATTCGATACTTTTCCCCCCTCATGACATGTCCCATATATTGCAATTTTCTGGCCTTAATTGTCGTAATAACTTCTCTCTCCTTATTCATACGTCTCATCACTTCCACGTTGGTTATTCTGTCTACTCATGAAATCCTCACTATTCTTCGGTATACCCACATCTCAAACGCTTCCAGTCTCCTCATTTCGGTTACCTTCAGCGTCCAGGCTTCCATCCCATAATACAGTACGGACAGCACATAGCATCTCATTAGTCGTATTTTCAGTTCCAGGTTTAGATCCCGACAGCAGAAAAGCCTTTTCATTTTTATAAATGTGCTTCTGGCCTGTTCGATTCTGATTCGTATTTCTTGTGAGCTGTCGTTGTTTTCATTAATGGTCGTGCCTAGGTATTTGTATTCTCTTACTCTCTCAATAGGTTGATTGTTTACGTATATCCTACGAATGTCCTGAGTTGTTTTTGTCATCAACATATATTTTGTTTTGTTTATGTTCAGTGATAGTCCATATTCTTCGCTTACCGTGGCCATTCTATTAATTAGCGTCTGCAGATCTTCGTAAGTTGCAGCCAGAATAACTGTATCGTCAGCATACCTCAGATTATTTATTGTCATGCCGTTGATCTTAATGCCTATGTTCTGATCATCAAGTGCCCTATTTATTATGTCCTCCGAGTACAGATTAAAGAGGATTGGTGATACTATACACCCTTGACGAACACCTCTCTGTATTTCTATTTCTTCTGATACTACTGCTTTTTGACCATAGTATAACTTTGATATTATTCTTATGTCTCTGAGGTCTATTCTTCTCTTTATTAATGTTTCTATGAGCAAGTCATGCCTCACTTTATCGAAAGCTTTATTGTAGTCTATAAAGCATGTATATATGTCTTGATTTATATCTAGGCATCTTTGTGACAGGACATTGAGTGAAACTAGCGCTTCCCTTGTTCCTAGGCCTTTACGGAATCCAAATTGTGTATCGCCGATGTCTATGTCTATTTTCCTGAATACTCTACCATGGACTACCTTCAGCAGGACTTTCAATATGTGAGCCATCAAGCTAATGGTACGGTAGTCAGAGCACTGCTTGGCATTTTTCTTTTTTGGAAGAGTTATAAAAGTTGATAGCAACCAGTCATTTGGTATTATTCCTGTTCTATATATGGTATTAATTAATTCTACCAAAATATGAATCCGGTCTTCCTCTATCAGCTTAAGAATCTCCACTGGCAGTTGGTCCGGACCTGCAGCTTTTCCGTTCTATATCTATTTTCTCTGATTCGATATCTATATTCAATTGTTTTCTCTTCTTAAGGTTAAAACAGCTATTTTGCAGTCACTTAACAATATGTACGATTAAAATGAATTTTTGTAGCTCACTTCTTACGATTACTCACTTACGATTAAAAGGGGGCTCAAAAAAGTCACCTGATTGTTTTCAATATATTACTATAGTGCATAAACACACGTCAAAAGAAAAATACAGTGGATGAGAAAAAGAAATTCCAATGCAGTTAAATATTTATGAATAACAGAAAAAAAACTTTTTTAAGAAGTCCTAATGAACGTTCGTGTACATCACAAATGGGCAAAGCAATTTACGCAAGCGACAAGCGATTTCGTTCCATCTACATGCAAAAACCTCTCCCCGACATTTCCATTTCGGATAAGTGATCGAATTAACGGAGCATTTATGGAAAGTTTTCCCAGTTTGCTTGCACTGGAAACTCCGGAATGGCGCAATAAAAAGTAGTGCTCAACAATAAAATCGAGTATTTCCCCGATGGCAATATCGTACAACGGTATATCGTTCTTTAGTCCGGTCGTAAACATGGCAACTCAAGCAAACGAGAAAACGGAGGAAAAGAACTGGGGATTATATAAAATTATTAGAGTTATAACAGCATAAAGCGCGATAAATAGAGGAATATTGCTCTTTGTTTATGGCGCTACGTCCATGGACTTTGTTACAATCTGGAATGATGTAAACCTTACAGTTAATCCAAGTTGGTGAAGCCACGAACTCAAAACTGGTTAATAATTCATGAAACATGTTGTCGGCACCCTACAAAGCAACATATGTATTCCGCTTCGGTGTAAGGTGTAATAAAAAAAAAAGTTTCTTCCCCTCATCGGTATTATTATACATCTTCCATACAACAACACGATATAATTACAAACCCTGTACTGTGCAATTTAATTTCAATTTATGACCCTTACGTCTACTGGACTATTATCAGGCATTCCACTTCCCCCAGTGTTCCCCCGTAAGCATGTTATTAGTTTTCCAACTAATACACTTTTAGCGGCTCGGTTATCAAGTTGACAGTTATGTAGCAGCAACTTTGGAAGCTTTTTCGCATTTTATAAAACGGTATTATTATTAAAGCCGGCTAATAAAAATACATTTGAAATTTTAAATAGTGAACATGTTCAGTTCTCATAAGCTGTTTCATCCAGATTATGTTTCATATAATTATCATTGTTGTTTGTTGATATACTGGAAGGAAAGTTATGTTTATTGGTCATCTCTATAGTCATTTTACTGAGTAGTAATGAGATCGTTAAAACAATCGGCCCATATTAGACCTGTTCGCAGAGGCAATCTCTAAATTCCAACGGAAAATCAATGAAATGTGGGCTGTAATTGGTTGAATGATCACGTGACAGTGACATTTCTTGATTTAAGTTTCTTAAGAAAATTAAAGACATTTGTTTGAACAGGGTGTTTTGTCACTCCGGTGTTTTTGCATCCTTACTGATGAGCCACAATCATAGAAAACATTATAAGTATAGATGCATATATGAACTGTTGAAAGTCGCGTTTTGACAGGTTAAGCAGAGCTATTACGATAATTTATCTGCGAGATGGCGCTTGGGAGGCCTGATATGATTTTATCAATTGGTCTTTTCAATTTTTGACTATATTCAAGCAAAATGGGGGTAGTTGATATAATTTCAAACCGGATATCCAACTATAGCTATTTTTCTGTTGATGTAGTTTCTTAAACTGCTTCTTAAAAGTACGGTTTTACAGCAGGAAAATTTACAATTTTCCTTTCCTTCTTTCTCATTACGGCGTCCAATTTTGATGTTTGTTCTTAGATAGAATTATTCAAGACCCCTACTGTTTCGTCTTCTTCTCGGTGTAAGTCGTCTTTGTCGTTTCCAATTCTTAGGTATTTTGTTTTTGATCGGTTTTCAGAGTCCCCATTCCTCATACTCTAAATTGTCATGAAGTATAAGTCTTCTTTGTCTTGGGCGGAGTCTATATGGTTGTATTTTCATGTGTATGCCCTTCTCCATTGCATGCCCTCTCCATTTCCGTAGGACTTTATTGAGGTATATCAAAGAGGTTGATTGTTCGTAAAGTTTACTTATGACAGTTATTAGGGTATTACTTGCTGGAAATTTTTCCAATTTCTTTTTCGATTATATTAACTTTGTACGAGGCCTGGACAACGCAAAATGGACTCAAACTTATAAAATTCTCAGAGTTAAAAGTCAAAATACTGTCACATTTGACAACAATGGCAACTAGTGTTTCGCCCACTGGCGTCAATTTTGGAGATGTCAAATATCATGTTTTCAGGGCTGCCTATTTGACATATAATATTTTTATTTGCACATTATGGCAAAACGCATCAGTAAATTGAGATTGATTTTTAATAAAAATTTAGTATTATTACTGTTATTTTAATCAAAATTAAAAGGTTTTTCAATTAATTCGTTCCTATAGTACACGTTTTTTTATTTTAATTTCCAAACTTCCATATACCGTATCTCTCCTTTTAAAAATAAAAAAAGAATTCCTGAAACTACAAAAGGCATAATGATGCCTTGCGGACATGCATGTTGTAACCTAGCTTATTGTGTAAACATTCTTCTTGTTCTATTTAGCACATTCTTCTTGGTAAACGTTTCCTGTCCGACCAACAGCCTAGTTAGAACAAAAACAGCACTAAAAAAGGGGCGTGCTTTTTTTCGGTAAGGTTCTTGACCTGGGGGAATTAATGGTTTTATAATATATGACGAACCCCTTGTGTGGCAGATAACAGATTGAGGGGGAAAAATGATGAATGTACGTGTCGCTACGACGCGTACCGCATTCATTAAATAACAAGTTTCCCTCTGGGCTCGGATCATCAATAGAAACCAGAATTGCATACTCACCGGAACAGATTATTACATATTCAGAGTTTTGCTACAAGGTGATTGCATTTTGAGGGGGCCATTGCTAGTACAGGCAGGTGAAACAATGATGATGCATTTTCTTTACATTTGCATGTTAACCTAATTACAGACAAATTTTGTATGTACTTCAAAACAGTTAAATTATTAGTAGGATAGGTTTATATAAAAAAGAATAACTTACAGTCTAGTATCAAAAAATTGATACTGTCACGATTATTATCATTCTGAAGATGAGATTTACTCAAATCTCCCTCACCTCCTAGTTGCATGATAATATCATCATAACTGGCATCAGATTCACCCTGACCATTCATTCTAATATTCTAGTAAATAAAGAAAATTTAAATAAATAGGATTGAATAAAAATTCTATTATAGGGATGCCAAGTTATTTTTAAGGTAAATAACTAAACCTATCTAACTTACTTTCTACCTAAAAATCCTGCTTCTAAATATATCATTGAAACTACAAATATCTTTAATCCAAAAAATTACAAACTACTTACAACTAATACTCTTCGTCAAAGAGTCCAAAGTGTCTAAAATAAACCGTCAGTTGACCAATCTTCTTCTTTTCCGTTGAGGTGGATTTTTAACTGCAAAGGCTGTATCTCGGTAACAGCCGGGAGGCCTCCTCGGTTATCGATTTAACCACTTCTGGAATAGGTCCTCTATCACAATCTGCTCCATGTCATAACGTGGACTAGACGGTACAATTGCTGGTAGCACTCGGTATTACACTCAGTAACTTCCGTTGCGGAAGAAAACAGCTTTCTAAGATCCCCTGATCTTCAATAGGCTGATTTTTGCTCAAATTTTTTAGAAAACTGACTTTCCAGCTCTCATTAAAAGTCTCTCTTGACAATCAACCACCAAAAACAAAAAAACCTTTTTTCCCACCTTCTACCTCCACGTACCACCTTTTTCACCTCCTTTGAAGTTCATCAAGTAATACTGTTAATTTTCTTAATAACTACATACAATCCTACTAAAACTAACTATAATGATAAACACTTGACATCCCTACAAAAATGTATCTTTTCTATAAATTAAATAAATAAATTTTCTTTATTTTCTTGAAAAAAAAATCGTTATTTTCAAGACAATACGTATCATCAGCTGCATATTTGAACTTTTGACATTTATGGAATTTTGAATTCGACATTAACTTATTTCCTCTTTGCAGAAATAATCACATAAACATCTGCTCATCGTAAATTAACAATTCGTTTCGATTTGCTACCATAAAAATCAATTACCCATCACAGCTGTCCATATTTCGTACCCGTTTCGAGTTATAATAAATCCAACTTTCTATTGTAATCGAAAACTTCTTTCCAAACTATACCTCTAGCAATGACTTTAATCCATCTCCCCCAAAAACTGCAAACTTTCTGAATAAACTATAATTCCATAGAAAACTTTTAATGTACTTTCTGCACGTCGCATATTTCACGACCCTTCTCAAAACCATTTTCGATCCCTTTTCCATTTCCAACCCTTTGACTCGGAATTCGAGTCCGATATACATAAAAAAAATAGAGGACGTCATCTGCCGATTTCTTGTCGTCCCTTTTTCCGAAACGGGCCTCGTTCAAGGGCCCAAGATTAAGCCATTGAATATTTATCATGCATAGCTTACTCCCAACTGACAAGAATAGAATAGAAACGGAATATGTGACATAAAGAGAATGTAAACCAGTCCTTCTTGTATATATGGAAACTTAACGTTTTGACAGTGGTTTTGAAACTGGTTTCAGTCAGACAAAGATTAAAAAAAATGTTATTCACAGTATGGCCTGAATGCTAATTTCAGTTGCAATTTTGCGTTTCTGATTTTAATAAAGCAATAAACAATGAAATTTTGTTTTTTTCTGTGTCGTTACTACTTGGGTCCACTGTAATTCTTGGTTGCGGTCCCCAGTGGCGTTGCTTTATTCAGCCGCGAAAATAATACGAAATAATTTATGTTCCTTCTATAGGGGTATTTAATAACAGTCAGGTACAGACTGACCATAAAACGTTTATGATCGCCATTTTCAGTAGCGTAGGTTGCAAAAAAATCAGGTTAATCGCATTGAGACTATGGAGTGTGTATTTGCCGACAGGTGAGTACTGTTTTTTTTTCTCTCAAAGAGGCTTCGCAGAATGTAATTATACGCTTGAGTTACCTATCGCCTCGGATTTACCTTATTCGCTTTACGGAATTTTCTTGTTTGGCTTTATTATCGGATAAGTCCCCGATGTAGTCAAAAAAAACTTATAATGTGTTCGTCGCTTATCTGGCGCTTCTTTAATGTTTTAAGGAAGTTGAGAAAGGCGTTTTTCTTGACCAAAAAAAAAAGAGAATTGAGGTTAGGGACATATACATAGTAAAATGCTCCATGCAGCTCAAACACCATGCAGCTATAAAACTATTGGCGTTTCAAGATAAGAGATACTCCCTCTGGTGATCAGTTTTAAAAACTGATGAACTGAGTTTTAAAAACTGATCACCAGAGGGAGGGAAAAAAGTTTTGGACATTCCAGCTGTCATTTCTCCGTTTGTTTACGTTGATTTTAGATAATTTTTTGGAAAAATAAAAAATTTTAAAGTGCTTGTTTTGTACTTATTTCACCTAATGTAAGATCCTTTGGTATAAATATGTCGTTTGCTGTGCATTGGAACCCTCACTCAACCCTTGCACTTCTTGCAAAACTAGCATTTTTTCAATTTTTGAATGATTTTGAACTCTTATAGATTTCACTAAAACGCCATTAGAAAGAGGATAAAAAATACTACAAAATGAGACAAAACTGGCCTCTCTAGCTCTTCATATTACCGAGATATTTACATTCAAAAAGTAGTAAAAAAAACTCCTAATACTATTCTTTAAATTTTTTTGAAAAATTAAAAAGTTTAAAGTGCTTCTTTTGTACTTATTTTACCTAATTTAAGATTCTTTGGTACAAATATGCCCTTTGCTGTGCATTGGAACCCTTATGGAGCAAAATAAAAATTTGCTAAAACTGCACTTTTCACAAAAATTGCATTCTTTCAATTTTTTTGAAAATGTGCATTCGAATTTCTTCAAATAAGGTTAGAAATAAATAAAAACAGAAAATGAAATTTTTTGTACTCGAAAAATCAAGATTTTTAAAACCGCAGAAAAATTGACAGTGTCATATTATTTATAATGTTAGGTCAGGAATGGATTTCCCGATTTTAGTTCAACTGGCGCTGCAATCTTAACTTTGAAATGTCAATAACACATTGCTTAAAGACAGTACAATCAGTATAAATCATATTTAATGCTTGTTTATAGGTATATGAATACAATTTTGACAGTTCTGACATACAAATGTAAGTTTTGGATCGAATTTAATCTGTTACAAACGTGTAAACTGGTAAAATTAGATCCATAGCGCTCTTTAATAAACTAAAACAATCACTTGAAAAGCGTTTAAATTAGTGTTAAAAACTATGTTGTATGTACTTTAGAGCCTCAGAAGTTAAATTTTGACAGGTAACACGTCCATTTTGAACATAATTAAATCTGTCACAATGGTGGTAACTGTCAAATACCACTTTGTTTAAGAAACTCCTCTAAACAGCCTTGACGTGTATCAGTTTCTATGAAGGTATAAAATGACAAAACTTTCTTAAAACTAGTACAATTCACATAAATTGTTTCTCAGAGTTCCATGAGCAGAATTTTTGACAGATTGAATTTGATTGAGACAGATTTGATTTGAAGAGTTGAATTTTGCCCATTGTGACTTACTCTAAAAATGTTTTAAAAAACCAAAGACAATATTATGTTCGTTTTGTGCAAATCCATGTTGAATAGACGTAATAAGAGGAAGGAATCAAAGCAAAACTCAAAAAATCTGGGGGATTTTAGTGAAATCTGGAAACTTTTTTATGACTACATTAAATAAAGAAACAAGTCTCTTAATAACTAAGCTTATACCCTGTTAAAGGTTTCATTTTCGATTATCACAGGTTTTGTATATTATGATAAAAGTTGTTAAATTGTAACTTGTTTCAATCAAAAATCAATCTTAACCACCTGAATAAAGTGCAAAAACAAAATTTGTCTGACCCAACTGTCACCAGTCACTTTAATACAGATAAATTATTCTATAAAGACAAACTAATATCATGATATTACAATTTTCTATTGTGTTCCTTATTTGGAAATGAGTTCTTTTGAATTATTATCATTCTAGCTTCTCTTTACTACAACAACACAAACACTGATTTGATCTAACCTAGTGTAATTGTTGCGGTCTTGTCGGACGTTGTAATACAATACTAATAGTACTTACTAACATACCGCATGCACGTGTATACTTTCGTTTCAAAATTACAAAAATTCTGGGCGCATTGTTCCCATGCATTTGCGCCCGAACGAAACTTCTTCGACTGAAAAATACATTTCGTGCGGATTCCATGTTGAGGTTTGTCGGAATGGTTGCGGTCGCCGATATAAACACGAAACGAAAAACATTTTAAATAACTGTTATTTGGAACCAGCCAGAAGATAACACGAAATTACTGAAATGCGTTCCTCACGGTACACGAAAAGGTTATTTTCCCCTGTCGACGGCTTAAACTTGTTTTGTACAGAAGTTTTTTTTGGTTTTTAAAAAATTTTAAAACATAAAACCGCCTAGTTGCAGGAATCACCCAGTCATATTTTTAATCTTTGCAAATGTCAAAAATTTAAACGAGTAAAAAAATTGATACCTATCAAATTTTGCAATATAACCCTGACATAATAGATCAGGAAAAGATTAGTAGCTATGACACTCCAAAATGTAAAAATGTAATTTTTTAAACGTCAATAGCTCGAAAACAGTTGAGTATAGATATAGGTTAAGGTTAATTAAACATACTTGAAATCGTTAGGAGAATCGAAAAATATAATAATACACTGGGTGGTTCATTTATTAGTGAAGTTACTTGAACAGTGAAAATACTTTAGTTATGATGGTCTTAACCCTTGAAATTTCCAAAAGGTTTTCTTTTATACTTTTCGAAATATTGACTGGGATTGTTTTTAGTAACGACCGTACTAATAGACCGTTACTGATCAGAGTAAGAAACTAGAAATGTTAAACCATCAAGCGGCCTGTTTAAATTACTAGCTACTAAATAGACGGTTTTACAATATAACTTTATTCTACAAGAATCTAATTTTAGTAAATGACACCTAACTGGCCTAGTAGCGTCTTTTAAAGTCAACAAATTCATTTTATGTTAATTTTCCGGTGTATTTTTAAAAAGGACCGAGATACCAAACAAAACTGTCGAAAATGACACACCATGTATATTATTATCAAAACAGATATAACTCAAATAAAGTACGTTTGTTCATATTATTAGAAACAGAATAGAATTTACTATATTACTACAAATTGCGTCTAATTTCTATATTCTGAAAATCACTTTCAAACGACTATACAAATTTTGGTTTAAAAGTACTTGGTTTTTTAATTTTCAGATTTATTCATTTTGTTATCAAATTAAAACCAGGCTAGTGGCAGTAACGTAATAATAATTGTTATTTTTTTTCTATTTCTTGCGAACTGAGCGATGTATGTTACATACGAATCTTTCCACTCATAATTCTAAATTATTAATTAAGTTTTAATTTTATGTATTTGTATTCGTTATTTTCAAATTGCTGACGTCACAATTAATGTCGTTACTGTCACTTCCTCTGAGAGAGAGAATAGTTACACCACTAAACAATACCACATACAAGAGTTAGTTGTCATTTAAAACTTTAAAGGAAATGAGGGTAGTGTTTAAGCACTAAACTACATTTCACTTCCTGCTTAATTAAATTTTACTCCAAAAGTAAATTTGTCTAATCGCCATTCTGCTTGCCAAACTCGACTTTTCTATCAGTTAAGGGGATCAAAAGGCGACCGGAAACAATTTGTTACGTAATATATGGAACGTTTTCAACAAACACCTGGCATTTTGGAATTTGCGCACTTCTCGGCCCCAACAATTTATCTTCTCCACCCTTAGGTAAACTCTATGTAGCAGGCATGCAATATCGCAAATTTAATGTGGATGCACACAGACCGTGCCGTAAATAAATACTGGCCGGATGAATAGGGACATTCAAAATCAAAATTATTCCGACCAAAGACCGACTGCCGTACAATTTCCTATTCCAAGCCGGAAGCCGACGATTGTCAGCACTTAAATCTCTATCGGGGCCACTTATTTCTTCAAATGGGTTGTGCGATATGAATATATCAGGTCCTGCACACTCGATATTTTTTCAGTCATTGCCCTCAGAAAATTTCGATTTGATTTTTCCATCAAAATCTGATAATAACTCAGTAAAAGGTTTTCCTAAGTGAAGAGCCAGGAAAAATAACGATAAGAGTCCATTTTTCTTCGAAAAAATTTACCAGACAGAAAGATTCTTGCTAGACTAAAACAACAAAGTAATCAAGTAGTGTTTAATCGTGTTGAGACAAATATTTTGAGTTTTTTTTTGCGGTCCTTAAAACCCAAAAAATAACCGAAAATTTTGGATACGATTTTCAAAAAATTTAAGTCGAATATCTCAATAACTTTTGTAAGAGACCAAAAATGTTTAGAAGGACTTTTTGCCCCCAGGGGACTAAGTTTACACCCACTTAAAACCGGGTAAACGCGCTCACAACTGGCAGTATATGCTCACTCGTGTTACGGTTAGTACGAGGTAAAAAAGCAGTTCCAGACAAAAATTGCGAAGATTAAAAAATATTTATTTCGGAAACTGTTAGAGTTACGAAAACTGTCTAAATTTTGTAGTCAAGAGACGCAAGTGTATTAATAGCAGCCTATCACATAAATAATACTTTGTTGTTTCACGTAGTATTTCAAACTTTATTAACAAATACATGGAACTATAACATAACTAGGAATTAATACAAGACAAAAAGGGACATAATGAATTTGGAGGCTGAGGTGCGTTTTAGTTTCCAGAAAAGAGATTTGACATAATGACATTATTAACGTTGGCAAAGCAACAGAAGTACCAAAGAGTCCGGATTAAAAACCACAAAAATCGTGAAAAAAGGCACTTAAAAAGCAAAATTATTTTCTTTAAAAAAACATAAAAAGCTGTAAAAAAGCACAAAACTCTTTCAGAGATGCAAATTTTTTTTTTCAAAATGTTTTAGAAGCACTGAAGATTTTAGACTGTTTTGAAAACTTTAAATTTTTTTTTGAACTACTTGAGAGCATTTGGAAGGTATTTGGACTGTTTAAACGGCATATTGAAGGTTCTGAAATGCTTTAGAGGCATTTGGAATCTCTTACAGGGTTCACATAATTTTTTGAAAGCTTCTAAACTGCTTTAATATCTTCTGGGAGCTTCTAGACTAGTTGAAAACCATTTGGAATCTTTTAAACTGTTCTAAATGATTTTGGAAGCTTCTAGACTATTTTAAAAGACATGCAGTAGCATTTCGTAGTTTCTGTAGTGTTTTGAAATCTTATTAGACTACTTTAGGAGCATTGAAGTTTCTGGACTGCTTTTAAGGCATTTGAAACCTTAAAGACGGTTTTAGAAACTTTTGGAACTAAACTGCTTTAGAAGCATACGGAAGCTTCTAAATAAATTGAAAAGCATTTGGAAGCTTATAGACTGTTTTGGAAGGCTTTAGACTGCTTGAGGAACATTTTGGAGTTTCTGTAGTGTTTTAAAACCTTTTTAGACTACTTTAGGAGCATTTGGAAGGTGTTTGGACAGTTTAAAGAACCTTGAAGTTTCTGGACTGTCTTTAAGGCATTTGAAACCTTGAAGATGGTTTTAGAAACTTTTGGAAGCTGCTAAACTGCTTTAAAAGCATACGGAAGCTTCTAAATCAATTGAAAAGCATTTGGAAGCTTATAGACTGTTTTGGAAGGCTTTAGACTGTTTGAGAAGCATTTTGCAGTTTCTGTAGTGTTTTAAAACTTTTTTAGACTACTTTAGGAGCATTTGGAAGGTGTTTGGACAGTTTAAAGAGCCTTGAAGTTTCTGGACTGCCTTTAAGGCATTTGAAACCTTGAAGACGGTTTTAGAAACTTTTGGAAGCTGCTAAACTGTTCTAGAAGCAAACGGAAGCTTTTGAGAGCTTCTAAACAAATTGAAAAGCATTTGGAAGCTTCTAGACTGTTTTGGAAGGCCTTAGATTATTTGAGAAGCATTTTGGAGTTTCTGTAGTGTTTTAAAAGCTTTTTAGACTAGTTTAGGAGCATTTGGAAGGTGTTTGGACGGTTTAAAGAGCCTTGAAGGTTCTGGACTGCCTTACAGGCATTTGAAACCTTGTAGACGGCTTTTGAAACTTTTGAAAGCTGCTAAACTGCTTTAGAAGCAAACGGAAGCTTTTGAGAGCTTCTAAATAAATTGAAAAGCATTTGGAAGCTTCTGAACTGATTGGGAAGCCTTTGGACTGTTTGAGAAGCATTTTGGAGTTTCTGTAGTGTTTTAAAACCTTTTTAGACTACTTTAAGGCATTTGAAACCTTGTAGACGGTTTTAGAAACTTTTGGAAGCTGCTAAACTACTTTATAAGCATACGGAAGCTCTTGAGAGCTTCTAAATAAATTGAAAAGCATTTGAAAGCTTCTAGACTGTTTTGGAAGGCTTTAGACTGCTTGAGAAGCATTTAGACTACTTTAGGAGCATTTGGAAGGTGTGTGGACAGTTTAAGGAGCTTTGAAGTTTCTGGAGTGCCTTAAAGGCATTTGAAACCTTGAAGACGGTTTTAGAAACTTTAGGAAGCTGTTAAACTGCTTTAGAAGCATACAGAAGCTTCTAAATATATTGAAAAGCATTTGGAAGCTTCTAGACTGTTTTGGAAGACTTTAGACTGTTTGAGAAGCATTTTGGAGTTTCTGTAGTGTTTTTAAACCTTTTTAGACTACTTTAGGAGCATTTGGAAGGAGTTTGGACAGTTTAAAGAGCCTTGAAGGTTCTGGACTCCCTTAAACGCATTTGAAACGTTGTAGACGGCTTTAGAAACTCTTGGAAGCTGGTAAACTGCTTTAGAAGCAAACGGGAGCTTTTGAGAGCTTCTAAATAAATTGAAAAGCATTTGGAAGCTTCTAGACTGTTTTGGAAGGCTTTAGACTACTTGAGAAGCATTTTGGAGGTTCTGTAGTGTTTTAAAACCTTTTTAGGCTACTAATACATTTTGCCTTTTCTTGGAAATCTTTCAATCTGCAATTCCTAATGTAGAAAATATGAAATTCAATTTCAGTTATACAATTTGGCGTTTGCTTATAGTTGTTTATTCATTAGTAATAATAGAACTCGTTATTATAAAAATAAGTGTAAAGAGATTTATGATTAGTGTCTTCCCTGTCTTGAGGAGTAATATCATTAATTTTGCAAACAATTTCAATTAATAAAATTTTTCAATTACAGTTCCACTTATACTTGTAAAACCAGTCAAAACGGAGGTTGAATATTAAAATAAAAAGGCTGAATTGAAAAATTACGAAACCATAATTCAATACTCGTAAATCGTGTAGCATGACCGACACAAGAGAAAAAAAACTGACTCAATAGCGTCCTGTCGATGTCGTACCATAAATCCAGAGAATATAGAATCGGTCCATTTAACGTAACCCAATAAAAAATTCCACTTCTCCTTCTCTGTCCCTCTTCGATTGTCCATTAATCAAAGCCTTATCGAACGGTGCATCTGCGATCGAGTTCGAAGATTGAATTACTGCAAGAAACTCACTGCGGGCCTTAAGTAATCATGTAAATTACGGAGTTGTTCGCAGGCGACTCTGGGTGTGTTGCTTAATTAGGTTTGTGATCGTAAATTAGCCACAGTGCCGTATGTTTATAATCTGTACGGTATGGTAAGTCACGGCTTTTATTGTCACTCCAAATACACGATATTCAGACCGTATAAGAAGCTTTTATTACTTATGGTTATTACCACTTAAGTTACTGGTTTTAGTTTGTAATTTATAACTTTAACTCTCCATGTATGCCCATTAAAGTGTCTAATAGAATTGTAAAGTGTTTTCTTTTGTGACGTTGGGGCGTATGGTAAAAAAGTTGAAAAATTGTTGTAATACACTAAGGTCCAGTTGTACAATCACAGTTCAAAAACTAGTTCAGTTAGACTGCGACTGGTACTTGAACTTTGCCATATGAAATGCATTTCTGTCAAAGTGATGTCACTGTTGTACAACTGGGCCTTAAAGTCAAACAGATTTAAGTTGACGTCGTTGAAGAGTGAAAATTGTCAAGGAGAGCTGTTGCTGGTGTCTCTAGTTCAATTTAACAAAAAATCAAGATTAAAAGTAACTGTAACATAAACGTTATTAGATTTGTTATCTGTATTTTCTTCCGTTTTAAGTTTTATGATGGAACGACCATTAATATCCATTCAGCAAGTCTTAAACAATTCAATCCTTCTTAAAATCCTTCTTAAAACATCTTCAATCCTTCAGGGTGTATCCGCCGAATATACATCCGTGAACTGGAAACTTAAATCACGTATGTAACTAATTGGCCGGTATACACAACATATCGCATCCTACGGACCACCCAAAGTTGTTTTAATTAACTTTCTAAAGCGACCAAATGTAACATTTTTGTTGTTATTATACGGCATTTTTTATAACCACAATGAATACTAACGTACCTACAACGTGCATAATATGGGCAATGTTATTTTTTTCCAAAAGTCTAGTCGGTTATATCGTTATCTGGTGCCGTATGGCGTTCCAAACAACGCTAATGTCCCACTATTATCTTGTTTAATGTTTAATTACCAGCACAGTAGTATTTTTGTTCGCAGTATGACATCCGGTCTCTAATTACAGAGCTAGTTAGGCCGGTGCGCCGTGTCAAATGCAAACCGTAATTTTCCCACTTGAAACAGTTTGAAATTTTCTATGACGAGCCGCCCCGTTTTGGCGGCTCGTATATAATTATTGCCGACCTAAAACCCACATTTTTTTTCAGATAATGTGTTCAGTTACGTGTGTCCGCCACTGTGATGACGCCCAAACCGCTGGCAAATTCCTGCTTTGACAAAGCGTTTTCGACAAATGGGTTTTTGATTTGCTCCAACACTCAAGAGTGCGAGAATCCGGTCATTTTTAAAATATGTCACTAATGTACTAAATTTTGTTAATTACTGTTAGAAATTTTTTTAAGTGGTATACACGTTGTCATAGGAAAAATCCAGCAAGAGATTTTTTTAGTTCCAAGTGATTGGATAGATTATCAAGGTTTTATAAAATACATCAAATAAACAAATTAATTAATTTGACTGCACTGTATATGTATAAAAAAGTTGTAAGGTAAAGTAGCTCTAAGGCAAATAAGGTAACGCGTAAGTGGAACTATAGTCTATCCGGCAAACCTACGGAGTAATAAAAGCGAAAATTAGGAGGGGTTGACCCGTCCCCGTCCATTAGTATTATTCTATATCCGGTCCGTTTTACAATATAATATCTTTTTCTCTCTCTAATATAAGGACTTCTCGGGTCTCATGTCTCGATTCACTTTTACCTACCTGTTTTACAGTGTAATGCGGGTCGACCAAAGTTGCCGGCCATCGAATTTTATTACTCCGTAAGTTCGCCTGATAGACTATAGTTATTGTAATGGTGGATTTATATTCATTTAAGATGTATCATTTAAGATTTATCACCTAAGATTTATCATTTATGATTTTTAAGTGCGTTTATACTCATTTAAGAAGTAAAGAAACACATGTAAGATGTAACCCATAAGAGAACGTTTCAAACACAGGTGATTACCATAGTTGACATTTGATAGCTTTGAACACATGCGCAATACGATTTTCACGTAAGAATCCTTACTTCTTAAATCTTAATTAAAATATAACCAATTTTCAAGGCCACTTCTTACATGATACATGTTAAATGATAAAAATGATACGTGAGTATAAACGGGAGCGCCATATCTTATGGGTTAACCTCACTTTTAATTTCTTACTTCTTAGATGATACGTCTTAAATGTTACATCTTAAATGAATATAAACCCACCATAAAACTAAGCATTAATTCTGATTTTGGATTGTCTAAAATTACTATAGTCTATCCGGCGAACCTACGGAGTAATAAAAGCGAAAATTAGGAGGGGTTGACCCGCCCCGTCCATTAGTATTGGTCTATATCCGGTCCGTTTTACAATATAATATCTTCTTCTCTCTCTAATATAAGGACTTCTTGGGTCTCATGTCTCGATTCACTTTTTCCTACCTGTTTTACAGTGTAATGCGGGTCGACCAAAGTTGCCGCCCATCGAATTTTATTACTCCGTAGGTTCGCCGGATAGACTATAGTATCGAATTTGAGTTCATTTTCAATAACTAGTTGTTGAATAATCAAATTATTACACGTTTCGTACAATACTCATAATTTAGCATCGTCTGTGTATATTATCATGTTTGGACTATCATAAATCGTGTTAAAATTACGCAAGTACAATTCGGGACACCCTATACAGGGTGTCCAAATAAGAGCAGGCACTAATGAAAAGAGCAGGTCTTTTCCTATCAGATGCATTATTGTTGAAAGTTGTTTTCTTTCGTCGACAGCTGGCGCTTTTTGCAAAGAATTACTATTTTACCGCCTAACTCAAAAAAATCAAATCCAACCCATAGCGATGATTAATGTCAAAATGAAGAGAACTAAATACTACTTCAGACAGCAAAAACTGAAATTTTCTAGCTTTTTCTATTTGAAGTTATGTACAAGAAAGCAATTTTAATGATTAATCTCCGTCTTTCACGTGCCCAGAGCATAAAAATCGTAAAGACAATAATTATTGTGAATATTTCCCTCATGTGTTAAATGTCCCATATGAGCAGTGCATTTTCACCAGAATGACAGCGATAATTGCATTCTAAAGTGATAATTGCATTTCGATAATTGCACTGTACGTATCTATAACGACTGCATTGTTGTAGAGCCTATTGCTAGTACACTATTTGTTGTCCTCGCGCAGTTTTTTGACTTTTTATAACCAAACAATGTCAAACGCGATGTCAATGAAAATTAATATACGGTTTGGAACTTGCTCATTGAGCTCCATTGAGCAATCTATAGTTGCAGCAAAACCAAAACATTTTCTTTATTCGGGAAATATTCGGGGGTAATTGCACAAGTGCATAAAAATTACCGATAATTTTGCGTGAAAACTTGTTATCTCTTAACTGCATGAGTTTATTTCCATATTTTTAAGGCGAAAGAGCCCGACACCGAAGGTGGAGGGCTGTTTTAGAAAAAAATATGAAAATGACCGAATGCAGTTTGCAAAGATAACAAGTTTGAACGCAGAATTATCAGGTCATTTTTAAGGCACGAATGTAATTTTGGGGAATATTTCCCGAATAAAGAAAATGTTTTGGTTTTGCTGCAACTATAGATTGCTCAATGGAGCTCAATGAGCAAGTTCCAAACCGTTCATTAATTTTTGTTGACATCGCGTTTGACATTGTTTGGTTATAAAAAGTCAAAAAACTGCGCAAGGACAACAATACTACAGTACTAGCAATAGGCTCTACAACAATGCAGTCGTTATAGATACGTACAGTGCAATTATCGAAATGCAATTATCACTTTAGAATGCATTTATCGCTGTCATTCTGGTGAAAATGCACTGCTCATATGGGACATTTAACACATGAGGGAAATATTCCCCAAAATTACATTCGTGCCTTAAAAATGACCTGATAATTCTTCGTTCAAACTTGTTATCTTTGCAAACTGCATTCGGTCATTTTCATATTTTTTTCTAAAAAAGCCCTCCACCTTCGGTGTCGGGCTCTTTCGCCAAGAAATTATGAAAATAAACTCATGCAGTTAAGAGATAACAAGTTTTCATGCAAAATTATCGGTAATTTTTATGCACTCGTGCAATTACCCCCGAATATTTCCCTCATGTGTTAAATGTCCCATATGAGCAGTGCATTTTCACCAGAATGACAGCGATAATTGCATTCTAAAGTGATAATTGCATTTCGATAATTGCACTGTACGTATCTATAACGACTGCATTGTTGTAGAGCCTATTGCTAGTATACTAATTGCTGTCTTTGCGCAGTTTTTTGACTTTTTATAACCAAACAATGTCAAACGCGATGTCAACAATAAATTAATGAACGGTTTGGAACTTGTTCATTGAGCTCCATTGAGCAATCTATAGTTGCAGCAAAACCAAAACATTTTCTTTATTCGGGAAATATTCCCCAAAATTACATTCGTGCCTTAAAAATGACCTGATAATTCTGCGTTCAAACTTGTTATCTTTGCAAACTGCATTCGGTCATTTTCATATTTTTTTCTAAAAAAGCCCTCCACCTTCGGTGTCGGGCTCTTTCGCCAAAAAAATATGAAAATAAACTCATGCAGTTAAGAGATAACAAGTTTTCATGCAAAATTATCGGTAATTTTTATGCACTTGTGCAATTACCCCCGAAAATTTGGTATCGAAGTCGTTGGTTGTGCAGTGCAAATGTCGAATATCTCAAAAACGAATACAGATAGGTATTTGAAAATCTACATAAAATATGTTTAGAATTCATTGTAAAGTCCAAAAATGAAACAATGTACAGGGTGTTTCATTTAAAATAACCGTAAATGTCATCAATTTGAAAATTATTTTAAATTAACCCTACCGACTTTAGTAGCTATACAAATATTCAAATTTCTCTTATTTGTACTTTTTACATAATCGATCGATGCAATTCCCGAAGGACCACCCTGTATAACAAAAAACTAACAAAACTCTAGATTCTTTCGCTGAACCGCACATTTTCTTTATGAAACTCGATGTGGTACGAGTAATAAAAATAACGACCGCCAACATATACAGTCATTTACTTTGATAACGGCACTTTGAGTTTATGGGCGCGAGTTTTCGGAAAGAAGAAATAAACTAGAAGTTTATACGGTGGTAGGGCTGGTAAATGTCACTGCGAGCACCCGAAACGACGCAAAAAAACCTAAACATTTACTTTTCATCCGTAAAACGTCAAACAAATATATTCCACGCAAATACAAATAAAATATTATCCAGAGTGTTTATACGGTTAAGCCAATTTCTAAATGTTGTTTCTGTATTGCTTTTCCTTGTAACTCCAAACCCTACAATTCGTAGTTATTTAATAGATTGAATTACGAAGGCACGCAAATTACTGCGTTAAAGTTTATGGACTGTGCGAACGAGAAGATAAATTTGAATACCTTGTAGATTAACGTAGGAGCGAGATTGAGCTAAAAGTTAACCGTTTAAATCGGTGATGCATCGTTGTGATTTAATAACCCTTAACGATGGTATTAAACTATGATCGATAAATTAGTGGAAGCCGACTACATGACTAACGACTTTTAAATTTTCAATTTTATAGTCCTTATCAAGGATATTACAACCATAAATTTTAACTACGTTAACTAAAGAAGATATGTAAGAGCAATACAATTTTAGGATACTAAATATCTGCCTGTCCCATTTTTTGTTTTGATTTCAGGAGACATGGTTGACAGCTTTAGACTGATTGGCTCCTGGTTTTACTTTTAATACGTTAATTTTTTCTACGAATGACCCCAAAAAATCTACTTTTCCAAAAATTAATTCCCACAGGAATATTAGTAAATTCGTTAACCTATACTTCCTGCAATCATTCGATATGACATAGACCAATTTTCTAATTGAATAGTAGGTACTGTTGTTTACTCAACTAACACTTTTGATTTCAACCAGCCTTATTTGCTGTACATTAACTAAAACTATCTGTTTTCTTAGATTATTTCCCTCATTGTACTAGCAGCCAATAAAATTCAATGAACCTTTCTAGTTCGACCAATGAGAGCCGTTATATACTGAATAAATCCCTAGTTGCTAAAATTTTACACTGACAATTCCACTCATGTACAAAAAATGCCATATATACGTCATCAAAACACGGTTTGCTATCGGCTAATAAGGAAGGAAGAGAGTTTGCTAGCGGATAAAAAAATCGGATAAATTTTGCTGTTGATTTCATCGTTTCCACGGATTTTCACTACACTTCTATTGTTGCAATGTCTCACCTTGAGATTTTTGCTGGCACTGTCAATTTTGACTTTGTTCGTATTGTTTTGGTTATGGCTCGCTTCGGCTAGAGTTCTACTGCAGAAAATCAAAAGAACCACAAAAATGTATTTCTGCCAGTACAAGGCAGTCGCAGTCTTACTATATTATTGATTATATTCATGGAATTGTCTTATCAAATACCATTCGAGCTCAGATTTTGAACAGGATAATTTTTCCGCTTGTCTTCTCATACTTTCTTTATGGTACAAAACTCGACCTGTTTGCCAAAATCACTCGAGCTACGCTCTCGTGATTTAGTTACAACAGGTCTCGTGCAGTTACACCACAAAGAAAGTGTTCTAAGACAAGCACAAAAATTATCCGGCTAAATCTGAGCTCTTGTGGTATTGCCCCCGAATAAACACCTCCTACCTTTTTCGAATACGTTTTTTTGAAGAACATTTGATATTAAACGAAACGGGATTTAGACACATATAAAATTTAAGCTATTTTCTTCAATATTAACAATTAATAAATCACTATAACGTAGTTTTCATTAAAAAATTACATAAATCAAAATATGACGTCTGATTGTCAATCTGAAATGTAAACAAAAATATACATGGCTGAACGAAAATCTGTCGTCTGCTGGGGTGAGTTCAATATTATCATTAATTTCATCACGTTTAGTTTAGTATTTGTGTTCTAACTAAGGTGTTTTCTTGTTAATAAACTAAAATGTGAGTTTTCAGGAAATAATCTTGACATATACCCCTCGGCGTTCACGTTTTATCACGTAAAATGTGCATTGGTAGGTTTTTTGCAAAATTTTTCTTTTAGGCAAATGGTATCGACTAAATAATTCTTTGGAAAAAGTCCTTCGACCTGCGGTCTCAGGATTTTATCGTCGAATTATTTAGTCTCAATCATTTTCCAAGCAAAATTTTGCAAAAAATCACCTATGCACAGTTTAATCCGATAAAACTTGAACGTCTCGGGATATAACCTATGATTAATTTGGTTTAAAAGTTTTAAAACGCAAGTTATTTCGATCTGGGACATTTTGCATACTTAAAAATTAGGAAAATATTGGAGTGTGTTGATAAAAAATATACAGATTTTCTTATTTACATACACAATTTACTTGAAACTAAATCACATTTTATTTTACAAATACTATAAGAAGGGCATTATTGCAGATCTGAAAGCGTTAGGAATAGAATACGATCCTGAATTTATTGATTCAACAAAAAGATGGAGAATGATCGTGCATCAGTCAGCCAAGAAAAAAATACTTAATTAACTACTTTGTTAAATCAAGACTGAGAGTAATTGGTTTGCTGTATTTTCTATACTGGCATAAAGCTAGTTAAAAAACAGACTTTTGGAGCCTTTAATACCACAGAAACTCTATACATCATAAAAATAATGAAATAACACGTTTATCCTCGATGATTTATAATCTTATTTATTCTAGTTGTTTTGCTTTTATATCCGCCTATATAAAAATACTGACAGTTTACGGTTCATCGCAAAAACTTTCCAACCATTTTATTGTCAATTGCTAAAAATACATTATTTACAAATATCGGTATAATTTTTAACGTTCAGAAAATGGTAAACAACACACCCAACGGTACTTAAAATTAAAGACAATATTTGTTTAAAAAAATTTTCAATTGATCGAATATAAATATTTATGAAATGTTTGCTTAGAACAGAAGAGAAAATTGCTTTAGGACTTTGACGAATAACGGCTCGGAGATAAGCTCATGTTTGGTAATGATAACGTAAACATGAATTAGAATTTGATGAGCGTGTAAATGGAATTTTAAGCGGTCGAAAAACTCATCACCATTAAAATGAGACTTAAAATGTAATTGTTATTTTTTTGGGGTAATATTCCAACAAATTCGTTTCAATTTTTTACAGTCACGAAACACAATCTCGGCTTAATTCCTTTTTTCATCGTTGGAATTTTATTTTGGGATGGAAATTACCGCCGACATTCAAAAGGAAGAAATATTTGCCATTTTGATAAGCCTTCGTCAACAAAAAGGGGCATAAAAATAGGTCCATTCCAAATTCCCATAAAAGAAAATAAATATGATTTGAATTTTGTGTTCAACGTCTAAAATATTTACGATCTCTATCCGAACATGTCATTTAACAGTTATTGCGGCTATATGACCTACAATTTTTCATGCTTAATACATTTAAATTATACCTACACACATGTGCTTTTTACTGTCCTAGTTATAATTAACGTTCAACAATAGCCCCTCAAAAACTCGTTGTAATAACTATTGTATGTTGAAATTTTTCATATGCATACCCACTTATTGCTGTGTTGTTAACAAGGTTAACGTTTCTTAGGTTATTTAATATTCCAAATTTAATGGTAGTTTATAAAGAAAATCTTGCGTTAAATTTACTCTATTAATTGTAGCCTTACAAGGTTTTCGACTGCTTATTACCGCTTTTTATGCTGAGTAGCTAGAACACGTATACAAAATTTAATTTGATTATAACGTATTAGTTTAACTGACATTGAGGATTTTTTTATTTGTAGTCTGTACTTTCAATTTGTAATGGTTCTTTTGGTTTTTTTTTTGAGTTACGTAAATATAGGTTAACATTTAAGCTTGTTCTAAAAAATTAAACGTTAATAACTAAGCATGGGACATACAAGTTCCAGATCCAATTTTTTTGTTTTAATTACAATTTATATGTTTTATTATTACTTTTATTGTTAAAAGACCTGCTATACGATCAACGATAAAGATATTAATTTAGTTATGGGCATCAATTGTCCGTAACTGATTATTTACCGGTAAGGTAAAGTAAAATTCAGTGTGAGGAATATTTATCAATTTTACCAGTAAATTCTGGTTGAGTCTGATTGAAATTTGCTTCAAAGATATCATTTTCCTGCAATCGCTATCATTAAATTCATTAAAATCATTTTCGGTCAATATTGGCAAATATAATATTGAAAAATAAAAACTGAATAAAGGGCTGTTTTGATTTGTTATTTATTGTTTTAGAGATTTTAGTTTATCAATAATTAAAAAAATAAAAAAATTGCATTTTCAGCTTTTCGTCACTTTTCTTTTTTATCTCTGTTCTTTTAAATCTCAGAAACACGTTTTGCTTCGAAAACTGTATTAAACTGTAATTCTTGCAAATGGACCTATCCCACATATCATAAATTTTGGTTTTAATGACTGGAATCGAAAGAATAGGATCAAAAAACTAATTTTTCATATTCTTGAAGAAAAAATTATGGTCGTAAATGTTCCTACATTAGTTTGAATTTGTCCATTAAATTTAAAAGATTGTTTTGGCGCGCATGTGACGTACGTAATTCTGGGCGATTTTATTGGCTGTTGCACGCCAACTGTTTCACTTCTTGTCGCTGATTGGTTGATAGTGTAGTACGTCACCGGCGGCGGGCGTTTAAAACATGAGATTAATGTAGTTTTTATCATAATTTTTTTTCTATTTAGACTTAATATTTTTGAAAACCAAAAAATACGGGTATAATATTTTCAATCCGTCTTTGTAGTTATGAAATAAAAAAAAATTGTGGGACAGGCCCATTCTAAACAAATTTTGACAGTTTTCACATTAGTCACCGATATCACGTGGTTTACGTGGTTTTTAGATTATAATTTATCTAGGCAGTCACGTGATCACTGTCAAAATGACATAAATCTCAGAAACATGTTTTGTATGGAATACTGCAAGAAAACTTATCTAAACCCTGATTTTTGCTACTTTTAAGCACAATTTGACAGGAAAAAACCTACTTGGAGTGAGAAAATGACAGTTTTAACCACATTTTTGAAATCCTCATTAAATTTCCTATCCAATAGCCTGAAAAAACACTACAAAATTTGGTACAGTCAGGGAGGAAAGCGGTGTCAAAGTTTGAACTGCCAGAAATACAGTTTGAAAGGACAGTCAGGGTCAAAATCGCCTGTAAAACCCATTTGGAGTGAGAAAATAACAGTTTTAACCACATTTTTGAAGTCCTAATTAAATTTCCTATCCAACAGCTTGAAAAAACACTACAAAATTTGGTACAGTCAGGGAGGAAAGCGGTGTCAAAGTTTGAACTGCCAGAAACACAGTTTGAAAGGACAGTCAGGGTCAAAATCGCCTGTAAAACCCATTTGGAGTGAGAAAATAACAGTTTTAACCACATTTTTGAAATCCTCATTAAATTTCCTATCCAATATCTTGAAAAAACACTACAAAATTTGGTACAGTCAGGGAGGAAAGCGGTGTCAAAGTTCGAACTGCCAGAAACACAGTTTGAAAGGACAGTCAGGGTCAAAATCGTCTGTAAAACCCATTTGGAGTGAGAAAATAACAGTTTTAACCACATTTTTGAAATCCTCATTAAATTTCCTATCCAATAGCCTGAAAAAACACTAAAAAATTTGGTACAGTCAGTGAGGAAAGCGGTGTCCAAGTTTGAACTGCCAGAAACACAGTTTGAAAAGACAGTCAGGGTCAAAATCGCCTGTAAAACCCATTTGGAGTGAGAAAATGACAGTTTTAACCACATTTTTGAAATCCTCATTAAATTTCCTATCCAACAGCTTGAAAAAACACTACAAAATTTGGTACAGTCAGGGAGGAAAGCGGTGTCAAAGTTTGAACTGCCAGAAACACAGTTTGAAAGGACAGTCAGGGTCAAAATCGCCTGTAAAACCCATTTGGAGTGAGAAAATAACAGTTTTAACCACATTTTTGAAATCCTCATTAAATTTCCTATCCAATAGCCTGAAAAAACACTAAAAAATTTGGTACAGTCAGTGAGGAAAGCGGTGTCCAAGTTTGAACTGCCAGAAACACAGTTTGAAAAAACAGTCAGGGTCAAAATCGCCTGTAAAACCCATTTGGAGTGAGAAAATAACAGTTTTAACCACATTTTTGAAATCCTCATTAAATTTCCTATCCAATAGCCTGAAAAAACACTACAAAATTTGGTACAGTCAGGGAGGAAAGCGGTGTCAAAGTTTGAACTGCCAGAAATACAGTTTGAAAGGACAATCAGGGTCTAAATCGCCTGTAAAACCCATTTGGAGTGAGAAAATAACAGTTTTAACCACATTTTTAAAATCCTCATTAAATTTCTTATCCAATAGCCTGAAAAAACACTACAAAATTTGGTACAGTCAGGGAGGAAAGCGGTGTCAAAGTTTGAACTGCCAGAAATACAGTTTGAAAGGACAGTCAGGGTCAAAATCGCCTGTAAAACCCATTTGGAGTGAGAAAATAACAGTTTTAACCACATTTTTGAAATCCTCATTAAATTTCCTATCCAATAGCCTGAAAAAACACTAAAAAATTTGGTACAGTCAGTGAGGAAAGCGGTGTCAAAGTTTGAACTGCCAGAAACACAGTTTGAAAAGACAGTCAGGGTCAAAATCGCCTGTAAAACCCATTTGGAGTGAGAAAATAACAGTTTTAACCACATTTTTGAAATCCTCATTAAATTTCCTATCCAATAGCCTGAAAAAACACTAAAAAATTTGGTACAGTCAGTGAGGAAAGCGGTGTCAAAGTTTGAACTGCCAGAAACACAGTTTGAAAAGACAGTCAGGGTCAAAATCGCCTGTAAAACCCATTTGGAGTGAGAAAATAACAGTTTTAACCACATTTTTGAAATCCTCATTAAATTTCCTATCCAATAGCCTGAAAAAACACTAAAAAATTTGGTACAGTCAGTGAGGAAAGCGGTGTCAAAGTTTGAACTGCCAGAAACACAGTTTGAAAAGACAGTCAGGGTCAAAATCGCCTGTAAAACCCATTTGGAGTGAGAAAATAACAGTTTTAACCACATTTTTGAAATCCTCATTAAATTTCCTATTCAATAGCCTGAAAAAACACTAAAAAATTTGGTACAGTCAGTGAGGAAAGCGGTGTCAAAGTTTGAACTGCCAGAAACACAGTTTGAAAAGACAGTCAGGGTCAAAATCGCCTGTAAAACCCATTTGGAGTGAGAAAATAACAGTTTTAACCACATTTTTGAAATCCTCATTAAATTTCCTATTCGATAGCCTGAAAAAACACTAAAAAATTTGGTACAGTCAGTGAGGAAAGCGGTGTCAAAGTTTGAACTGCCAGAAACACAGTTTGAAAAGACAGTCAGGGTCAAAATCGCCTGTAAAACCCATTTGGAGTGAGAAAATAACAGTTTTAACCACATTTTTGAAATCCTCATTAAATTTCCTATTCTATAGCCTGAAAAAACACTACAAAATTTGGTACAGTCAGGGAGGAAAGCGGTGTCAAAGTTTGAACTGCCAGAAACACAATATTTGTAATTTTCTTGTCAAATTTAAGTAAATTTTACCGGTAATTTTCACTATTATAATAATACACACATCACTAAATTAAATTCTTGACATTTTGAGCAGCCATCTTAAATTTCCTCCCAATCAGTAACAGTTAAGGTCAAATTAACCGTCGTAATGAATTCTCTGACACTAAACTAATCGAAAAAGAGTATAAATTCAATTTTTGAGAAATAAAAGTTGGTTTTGACGTAAATTTCGCTATTTTCCCCAAACTCTAATAATAACAAGGTCTTCAAGTCAAGAACTTGTCCAAAATATTAAAAATTGAAAACTTGCGAATAACAATAAAATAAAAAGATGATAGTGAAATTCTGCTTGCGACATCAAACTATCAAACTCCTTGACAACGCCTTTTTGATGCTTAATTTTCTTAATGGTTCTTGGAGTTTCTACCTAAAAACAGGCAAATTAGGCTAGCCTGTTGGACCTAGCCTAACTATTTATTTATAAATGGTTCCACACTAAGCTATTTTGGTCAGTTTATGTTGGGTTGTAAACGTTCAAGATCTTATTTCTATTCAAAACGGGTAACGTTTGCTATAGCCAAAATTAAACCATATTTACTTTCTTTTAAAATCCCTAACATAAATCTCTATTTGTTTAAAATTAACGTTTAAGTGGAAGTTTTCAGGTGTCATTTTATGATGGATCTTTGCAATAGTTAATAAAGAAAACGTGTTTACTTTTCGAACCTTATTACACTTGTCAGGTAAGAGTTATTTATGGTACTACGTAAATTGCAGCTACAATAAAACGAATAATAAACTAACGTCAATAAACGCTTCCTTTTGCGATACAGCTAAAATTAGTAGTAGTTTTCTGGGGAAATCTGTGGTTAGGAACAATACTTTTTCTACGAAGAACCCCAGACTTAATTTATTTTTCAACATAAATACAAATTCAGCTTTGTCACATGCACAGCATCTCTCTATACTGTGGTTGCAATAAAGCTCTTCCCCAGAAGGTCTCTCTGATTGGCCAGTAGAGAAGAAAAGGTTTTATTGCCCAAAGCGGATAGGATAGGACATTTTTTATAGTGAAGTTTAGAATAAAATGGAATACTGTGTATAAGTAAAATAAATGTTTTGAATGCACGTTTTTAACCATTTGGTTTTAAAGGTTAGGTTAGATTAAGCAGACAATTGTACTAATTTGTAATTATTGTTTGATGCTACCCAATAAAAAGTTTTAAACTTCTATTAAAATTTTAAGGTGGCTGTAGGATTCACTTTCTTTTAAACCGCATAAATGACGTTTATTATTAATAAGTTTCCGGAAAAGCGTTTCAGACGGGAGCGACGATGAAGCGCAAGTAATTTCCCCAAGCTATTCCCCCATTTCCTTCCTTGTCGCTGTAATAAATCTCATTAAAATAAATATCACATCGGAAGTACCGTATTAACCGAACTAATAGATAATTAACGCACATGATAATCGCCTTCACCTACAAAGCGATGTCGGTCTTCCCCTCCTCTCCTCCACCCCTCTCCATTCGGAATTTCCCCCCCACTCGGCGCCGGCGATTTAAATGTTAAACACCCGGTGGTGCCGGTTGTGTCGTCATAAACGCATCGTAAATAATTAGAACGCCGCCGAGATTCGAGCTTACGCATACGATCAACAACGTTGCCGCGTTTTCTCGAATCAGTTAAACTTGGGGAAAACCCGGTCAGCTGTCCTATCGAATCGATTCCGTCGGATGGGTGAGGATGATTTACGAGCTTCCGAGTTTCCGACTTTCTCTCTTTTTCGACCTTCGTCAGCCGGATGTCGTCGCCTTAATTATATGATCTTACGTAATCTCTTAATAAAATAGCCAAGTCGCAGCTTACTTGCTTTTCAATGATTTTGAAGACGAAAGCTGTTATAATTTTGTTTGATACTTTACAAATCAATAGAAATAAAGGTTATTTTTTCAAATACTCAGTGGATTTAAAAAAATATATTTTTTCTTGTCTTTTAATTAAAAAACGTGACTATCATACCCTTACAAATTATGCAAATAATTCTTGGACTTTAGTAATAACTAACTTTTGCATAAATACAGTTACATATTATTATGTAATTGCATCAATTCAAAAGAATGTAGTAAAAGTGAAAAAAAGTGATAAATTAATATTTTTTTATTTAATGTCACGTTTAAATTGTAAAGCCCTTTTGGCCCAACAAGTTAAACGAGACATGCGTTTATTACTTTAATAAACGCCTTTACCGAGATCTTGTTTCAGAGGTAGAATCAAACCACTTGGTAGAAACATATAATTTAATCACTAAATAACAGTTAAAACTAATTGACAAAATGGTTGGTTTATCAACTTAGCGAATCGGAATAAAACCTTCAACATAATTCCTAGAAGTAGCACTTTAAACAATACCTTTTACAAGCACAAGTTTGGCACTCGCGATTTACTATAGTTTAAGAGATGGTTTACTATTTAATTAATTTGTAAACCCGGTGCGGGTTGCAGAATTCAGGACGACTACATTCTGTGGCGTGAGCGGAGACTTCTGGCTAGGTACTGCCTTCTCCGACGTGATGCACAGCAAAACTGGACTGACTAGAATGAACTGAACCCCTCTCTAGGGTACAACTTCCTTTTTATAGCATTCCAGACACTGGTTCCACCAATCAAAAACTCCCAGACCTGGTCTCGTCTAGCCGACAACTCGTGACGACCTTTCGACCCTCGGTACTCGGAAACATTCCACATATTTCGCAACTCAGCAATTGCATCATAAGTGCAGTTGCACTCTGACCGAATTCCACAATTTTAATGTTTCCGCTCAAGTGAAATAAATTTGATTTATTTCCTTCGTGACAATATTTTAGAATGATTTTTTTTGGCACTATTTAAAAACACTGACTATCATATACTTACAAATTATGGAAATACTTTATATACTTGTAGTGTGAACCTACAGGTATATAAAGTAAAATCAAAAAATGTATATCTTAAAACTATAGTAAATTTAGCTAACAACATGGACTTTTAAGATTTTGGAATTTTTGCTATAACAAAATTTGATGTTGCCTTTACATCAAGAAAAGGAGAAATTAGAAGTAAAAAATAGAGAAATTGCCCTACAGAACCACAAATATTACATTTATAGGTAAGATATTGTTGCTGTTGTTAAAAATATTGCCAATAGTCCGTTTTTGGACTTGAATCAAAACTTAGTAAGTTCCTTGTAGATTTTATGTTTGCTGAGTATTATTTATTAACCTGTATTGTTAAATTTCTACGTCTCCTTAGGTGAGAATAAAAATTAAATCGGATTTTGATAATTTACGCTACAAGATTTCCTCAAGCACAATGTTAAAGCAAGATGCTGATTATAAAAAAAAATATTTAAGAAAAACTAAAACAAAAACTGTATTTCCGACATTATCCACTTTCGTACTAAGGAAAAGTTGGGTTAGATCGTCATGTTTAAGCTTCAAGAACAATGCGGTAGCATTTTTTCCGCACACTTTATGGACACCCGGTATTCTACTATAAATGACGTAAATTTACCTGGCACCGGAAATGCCAAAAAATGTTTATTTAAATAAGTAACTGTGAACTGTACCTACATATTTCAATTGTTAAAATTTTGTTGAAAGGTACCTTCAATAAATGGTTGTAGACTTATCGTTCAAATTAAGGCTAATGGACTTGGATAAAAACACGTTCCGTCCTAACTGAGCTTTATTGTGTGACGATGTGGCAACACGGCTTCGAGTTGCCCCGACGATAAGAAACTCCAAGCAGGCCAGTCACAGTCTTTCCGTGACGTAGTCGACATATAGAACGGTCCGTACTAGCGATGTCAGGAAAATCGATTTCCTACCCCCACCAATCCACTCGAACTGCTGAGTCCGCGACCGATCGTCAGCCGTTCCAGTCGAGATTGGGCGCTAGGTTAATAAACAACGCGATGGCGACGTGTTACCCAGTGTCCTACGAGCTGGGACCACCAGCTCAAAGAACAGTGTCTAATGTTCAAAAAGACTACTCCAGACCGTTACATGTAGACTGTAGTGTTGAATACGAGCTGCCTAACGCGGCTAAACCACCCCAAGGAGTTAGAAACGAACCACTGTTAATGATACATCCTTGCTACTTTAGGAAAATTGAGAGTCAGCGACGAAGTCCCTTCATCAACAATTTACCAGCACGACCAGCAACCGCCTTAAAACGACGGGGAATGCCCCGTGGACAACAGCTGCCTCAGCAAGTGCCAGTCCAGTCGGCTCTCTATCCAGTACAATACCAAACCGCCCAAGAGCGGTCCCTGTGGGATCATCAAACGCCTATGCCAGCCAGTCAGTCCTATTGTAAGCGGGATGTACTGGCATCTGCTTGTGCCGCCTATACGGCGGTAACGAGTAGAGATCCCACAGACCTTTGGACCGATCCGGATTCCCCGGAAAGACCAGAGGACAAGCATATATTGTCTGGAAAGTACCGCCAGTATCTGAGAGCCCACAGACTGCATCCCTATGTTAGTTCGGCCATACCGCTAGCCTCGACTTTCCCCCATCAAATTCAGCAAGTGTGCTATAATGTGTGATCGCTGTGATATTGTGGTTCTTCATGTGATAATAGTGTGTAATTTGTGCCGACCCTGGTTAGCGACGCAGCGCAAGCGTCCCGACGTCTCGGGCGTGGTATACCTAGTAGTGATCCAGATGATACATACATCAGCTGTTGTATGTGTTTATCTCCGGACTAATAGCCTTAACACATGTGGATTAGTGATCTTTCTATGGTAATTTTAATTTATTTAATATACATATTAGTTAGAAGGCCACATCAAAATATACTTAACCTCAACACTGTTAAGTACATTTTGAGGTAGGCCAATTTTAGTTGCGCCAATAGGACGAAACTTCTCATCGTATGTAGTATCTGCCTTCTTAAAAACCATCATTTTACTTCTGGTAGAGATTAAAAGACTGTACTAAGTACATGAACTTGAAATCCCCAATTAGCTTTTTAACATTAATGAATTCCAACAAACTTAATTAGTACACACTGCCACTCATAATTGGCTGATAGTTCACAAAGTCCTAAAAAAGTACTTATTACATAAACATGTTTAGTTGGACCATAGACCGGTTTGAAAGGTTTCTTGCTTTAAACACTTTAAAATGTCACATACTTTAGTTATTAGGATTGGAATGAAATTCTGGGTATAGTTGCCAAAAATTCTTGAATGAATCAAATATCAATATGGTTTAATCAGTCTAACTTTTTGTTGACTAAGTTTTCTAAAGTTTAGTAAATTTTTGCATATTTTCCAACGGACGCAGATAGACTCAAATATGTCAAAACAACTTTTAGTTGGAGGGAGTCGTTTTGAAAAAGAAAATAATTAAGCAGAGATTGACCACAAATTGCCATTGAAATGGACTCCAGGGATGGTTTTTCACTGATAAGCAGACTATTTTACAGTCACTCCCTCTTACATTTTTGCTTTCTTTCAGTTTCTTTTAGTAGGCAGGTCTACTGGGCTAGTATAGGTCAGCCCCACCTAAGGTTTCCATTTTGACCATTTTACGAGCCAATTTTATTGCTTCCTGTGTTGAGCAAATGAGAGTATTCTTCAGTCTTGAACCCAACATGGCCTTTCTGTAAGGTAACCAGTACTTTTCCTGGTACTATTCTTGTTTTTGTCTCTTCCGGAAAAAAGTCTCTGCTTAATTCCACAATCCAGATATAAACAATAGTTCAACATGTGTTCTTTTTATAGGTTTGCATCTTTTCCTCCAGACAGAGTTTTCAGACATAAAAATCCATCTCAGTCAGGTTAATCAGAAGTTGTAAATTCATTGTTTCCGTCATACAAATTTTGGTGTAGATACCTAATTAATCTTTGATTATTAAATTGCAAATTGAGTAATTAACCTAACTTATAATTAGCATCACTGCCAATGAGATGGATTTATTTTATGTTTCCTTTAATATTTACTAAATTAGGTACAACTTACTACGCGAATTGAATTGAATTGAACCTTCTATATAATAAGTAACCCATTCAAACTTTTTTAATAATTCAAATATCTATCATTAATATTAAGCTTATCACAAATATCATTATCATATTATAACTAAGTACCTAAACTGTGGACGCTATCTGTGTGTTTTCAATGAGGAATTCTCAAATTCAAATTTAATGTTACGCTGGGACCACATGTTTCATAATATAACACGTAGCAGTAAGTAAACTATCTTCCAACAAAATGTGACTCAACTTGTCAGACTGTTTTGCGTGACTAATTTGGACTGTAATTTTTTAGCCCTGATGAAGGAATCAAATAAAATTCCGAAAGCTTGGTAGCTTCAAAGTTTAATTATACGAGCCCTCCTCAAGACCGATACCCTAAGAACTCCACCTCTCCTAAGTACCTAAAGGTGGACAGACCATATTGGTATTACATCTAGGTCATACATACATGTGATAATCTGAAACATGATAAACAAACATACCTGTAATAAATAAGCTAATAGCTCATTTCACTAAGAACTAAAGTTACTTTCCACGCTCTTTCAGAAATCTAAATAAAAGTCAACTCAATTTTAACACCTATTAAATATGAATTGGTTCCAATCAATACACTTTCACCTTAAACTGAAAGATAATTTATGACCCATTAGACAGAAGAAGTCCTTTAGGTCCCAGAGCTTTTGGGAAAGTCAAACCGCATCATAAAAACTATTGTAGTAAAGGACAATGGGTGTACCAATAGGTACTTAAGAATGCTTTACTATACCATAAACTAAAGATCCTTCAAGTTTCTTTTACCACATGGTACCTCCCGTGGTACTAGCCGAAGGTTACTCTTCCCTACTAGCAAATACTAAATTCATCATCATTTATTATTTTAAAACTGATTAAACTGTATAGACTCATCAAATCTAATAACAGATCACATGCACACAGCTTTGCAGGTACTTTTTAAAAGTATTAATTAATTAAATAAAAAGCAATTAACTTAAAGTCTTAATTAACATTTCAATAAATGTTACTTGATTGAAATTTTTTTGTGTTATATGAGAAAAAAAAGATTTTATTTAGTACTCTTAAGTCTATAACAATTTTAGTTGATTTTTTTCATTGTCACTATGTGTGTGATCAGTGTCATTTCATTAAATGCCAACTATTCTTATAATCAGAAAATTATGCAGGTCATATCTCTGAATGTTGGTGTTGGTAGGTTTTCAACTTTATATTGACTTTTATAGGTATAATTTGTGAAATTTTTATTTACATGATTTTAAATATGTTTTCTATTTTTACTCTATAAGGTTTATTATGTTTTTTACAAACTTAAATCTTTCAGACAATGTTGTTAATTGATATTATTGTTGCAGTTTTCTATTACAAAAATCGAGTAGTACCTTGAGTATTAACTTAATGTCATCTAAAACTAACCTAACTTTCAAAAAAAAAAAAATCACCTGATTGTTCGCACTTTACATTAACATATACATTAAACTTCACTTGGATATAAATGATTAATCGAGTGTAAACATTGCATTCCGGGTAACACGCGAAGGTCATAAATTTGCAATTTAATTGGAACGGTTTCTTGGAACGGGCGTTATTAAAATTGGTAAAAACCACATTGTCAGCAATCATCATTTTTGAATCAATCGATCGAAATGAGACCAAAAGTGATACGGTAAAACTTTCTATCAATCAATGAACCAACTGGCTAATTTTGCAACCGGATTTTTTAATTACCCTACAAGACATGATTATCATATTTATGGCTATTACGTCCAATTAGGAAAGTGGAATAACATATGATAATTACGCCGGAACATTAATTTGGCTGATTATTACGCTAGCAAATTTAATAACGTGTATGTGTGTGTGTTTGATATCGTGTTAATTTAAATAAGTTTCTCAACGATTAATTGCTAAAACTTTTGATACTGTAACAACTCAGATTTTACAGCATCCACATCCCGAAAAGTATGGGTTTTTTAAAGCCCCTACGCTTTTATGGCCGCGTATTAAAAGATATATTCACCGGAATGGCTTACTATAAAATCACTTTTATGGCTACCATAAGGAGGAATTGGCCCTCCAGTTGGATGAACGTATTGAAAAAAATATCTTGATGGCAGGTTTTAATTTCGAACATAAACCAGATGTTATGGGGAGGGTTTGTTGTATAAAAGGAGCAGCTTTGAAGTTGTTTTGCAGTTTAACTGAATCAACTTTCAGAAGACTTTTGTTAAAATTGCTTTTTTGGAAATTTCAAGTAGTTCAACTAGCTATTTTGTGAGTACTAGTAGTGCTAGATTAACATTTTTAGCCAAAAATTTACAGAACGTTTTGATTTAAAGAAATATTTATTTATTCTTGTTCTGATTTTTTTCTGTGTATGTTGTAATATGTATTTTTAACGTAAAAAGTACTCTATTTAGAGTTTTTTAAAGATCATTTGGTTTCACCTTGGGTTTCACTAACCAGTGAAACTGTAAGAATTATCCTTTTTATACAGGGTGTCCAGGTTTTGAACCAGTCTTTCAAGTCTCAAAATAAGCTTAATTTACTGTACATATAAGTTTTTGAGATAGCCTGCACACCCTGTATGTTTACAAATGCAAAATGCTGGGAAACAGAGGAATTTATGTGGTTTATCTGTTTTAAATCAATTTAAAATTTCTATGTTGCTAATCACAGAAATTAAGAAATTCGGAGTTATTTACCTTCAGAATTTTTATTGGCATAAGTTTAATTACCAGATTGATTTTTTTTTTGTTCATAAGAGGGCAAGGCAAATTTTGTGAATCAATTGGAGAGAGAGTGAATACAAATAAGCTGACAAAATTTGGGTTATATCATAAATTATTGATTTGCTTAACAGTTCAATGCATAAAATGCTTAGTTTTGTATGTAGATAGTTACAAAGCCCACAATTTTGTGTTATTAATGATTAATTTTTAATCATTAATTACACAAAATAAGATTTTTTATAATGTCTACTAAAAATAGTGAATTTTGCCTAAAAGTAAGATTTCTGTGGTTTTTCTAGAATAACAGTTTAAATTACCTAATGAGTTTAGAACACATGTTCCAAATGACAGAAATTAACTTTTAGTTTCTTATTTTCCACGATCAGAAGGTTGAAATGGCAAGAGTTTAATTACCAGATATATCACAAATTGTTGATTTTTCCAAAGTCAACAGTTTCAATGCATAAAATGCTTAGTTATGTCTGTAATCAGTTAGAAAACATACAATTTTGTGCATTTTTTTTAATTTCTACTAAAACTAGTGAAAAAATGAACTCATTATTGCGTTACCAAAAATGTTCTTTTTCTAACTGGTTAGGTCAATGCCAACAACTTTGAAAATTCAGTTCTTTTCAAAATTAGAAACAATTTTTGTTAAAACAGTGGATAACTGCGGAATTCTGTTCAAGATTTTAGACTTAAAACAGTTCATCCTGTTAATGTAGATTGTTTTAAAAATTATTTATTTTCTAAATTGAAAGGGTGAAAAAACCCTCCAGAAAAACTACTATTGATGACTAGATTTGGTTTACTGTAAATGTGATACATCTCTAAATTTGGTTCTAATGATTCAAAATTTACGTTGGAAAATCAAAAAATAGTAAAAATCAAATATTGTCAAAAATAGCTATTTATGTAACCAGTTACGAAAAGTACGATTTTGTGTAACGAATGAATGTTTGTAGGGCGAGCGCAGCGAGGTCCTACAATTTGAATGAGAGATTTGAATGAGACATTTTCGACACGTGTTGCATACATAATTTTTTCTAATTTTGACCAAAAAGCTGTGAAAACCATCTTTTAAAGTGATTTAACACAAATATTCACTTTCATAGCACCTTGTATAAACTGTGACAACGAAATGTTATGATGGATGTCGCCCCATATGTTCTACGGAAATGCATAAAAACAGGGAGTGATAAAATGAACTTTTCATAACTAGTTACATAAAGTGATACTTTTCGTAACTAGTTACGAAAAGTAAATCGTTTTGTCACTCTAATCAGTTTTGAAAAGTGTCACTTTATATGCCAAAATTAGAAAAATATCATTTTATACGTTAAAACAATCGAATGTTTGTAGAAAAAAAAACATTTTAAATAGAATTTTTGCTTTTCGTTTTCTAATCCAATTCGCTTTGGCACTACTTTTGCCGCTTGTATTGTGAATAACCATTATTGGATTTTCATCTGTCTATATGCAAAACTTTCGTTCTGCACTGCTGGTTAGTCAAATTACACAAAATTACTCATAATTTTCCATGTGAGCACTTTTTCAATTCAACTGCTTGTAACGCCCCTAGCAATAAATCCTCGCTGCCTTAAAATTGCTCGGAATATAAGCCACATGTTAGCTTACGACTAGACGATTTCCGCTAATAAATTTCCATTTACACAAGCTTCCAGCTACGTATATGCACAAGTTTCAATTTAGATTACTCGGTATAAAGTCATTATTTCACTAACAACGCTGAGCATTTCCTACTTAAAACGCTTCACCACTTGTTGTGTCACCTTGTTTTTTTTTTCCTTTGAAGTTGGCATTGTTATTTTAAAGTCACAAAGGTTACTACTCTTTCAATGATAATAATTAAACAATGCGATAAAGCTACTTTGCATCTGAAACAAAAACCGTGGTGGAATGTTTCATGGGTTTATCACCTCAATGTATACAGAACGTAAATCAATAACCCCGTTTAAAAGGAAGCTTGAATTTTTCACACAAAATCATAAAGAATTTAGGTCATGGATTATTAACTACACATAAAATCTTTAGGTCGTTTAAATGCAAATCTACCTGAAATGCTAATTTCTTGTGGCTGATGGCGTTTAATATTCCCTATCATATTTGGAAAAGATTTAATAGGCTTGTCAGGTATGCGAGTAAAAGGTTGGCTGTTGATAAATAAATTAACGTAACTTGTCACGGTTTAACTTTTCATTATTTTCAGGCTTAATAAGAAGGCAACCAATTAAAAATTTAACCGGAAATTGAAAAAGTGCTGTTCAAATAATCTCTCAAAAACTCCCTTATCATGTTTTTCTTAGTGGGAAGCAACCTTATTAGTATAACTTGGAAAGGTTACCTGAGCTTCTTACTAAAAGAATCTCAGGACTACAGTTTGTTTTTTTAAGAATTCCCAAGCAAAACAATTTTAATATGAGCATTTGATTTTGAAAGCTAATAATTAGATCACTTCTTACCTATATGTCCTGAGATTCTGATAGATCTTCTATTTGCTTAATTTTAATAAATAAAGGAATCATAATAATGTCTGAAACTGCTGGAAGAATATAACACTTAATTTTCCTCTTTTAATAGGATCAGTTGGGTTCAGTACTAAGTCAACCATTTCTAATCTTAAAAGTGTGAATATTCATGACTTATGATCTTATTGAATTACAAAGACCCTGTCGGACTTGAACATCCCAATAAAACCAAAAACGGCTTCAAAATATGCAAAATTTATATAACATTGTATATCAAGTCACTTTTACATTTTTTCTTAATATTTGATCCATTGAGAATTTTTGGAGATTTAAATCTCTAATACATTTTTTAGGACTTTGTGTCACTATTTTTGAGTGGTTTTAGGTCAAAGCACTACACAATTTAATTGATTAAATCTTGACCTTGGCCTTACGACATCAGATAAACCGGAAAAATTTCGCCTCTATAAATAAATGTCGATAGTAGATAATAGGTTTAAAAATTCCTCTGATTGTTTACCATGTGATGTAAACAGTGCTTAAATGAGCTGTGCAGGTCACTGCTGCAACTCTCTGGAAACGGATATCCAAAGTCTTTCACTAGATTTAGGTTTAGTAAACTATAATGGGGAAGTATATTTAAAAAACAAACTGAACTTATGGCAGAACATTACGGGTCTTTTATAGTAGTAATAATACACGTTTGTAGACAATATAATATTATGTGTGTCGGAATTTTTGTATGTAGACGAAATGTAAAAAATGTACATTTTTATGGGTGTTTTAAGGCAGTTACTACAGTTTTGAGAAGTTTGTCTGATTACGGAAGTCCTGTTATTATTATCATCAAAAAGATCTATTGTTATCTATTTTCCTGTGTAATATTAACTTTAAAAAAAAATGGGTAAATTATTGTTAGTTCATTAAAAATCGACTGAAAACCTAGTTGTATGAGAAGCTCCGACTATGTGTAGATACTTTTTGTTACCGTCATATCATATAATTGTACACAATTTTTTAGTTATTATTAATTTTAGTAGCATTCCAGTTTATAGATTAGGATCGACAAAAGTGAACCCGCAGAACCATAAACTCGATGTTAACAACACTGATATTTATCGCTATAATAGTTTCTGAGGTATTTTCTGTAATAATAGGCAAACAAGTGTCAAATTTAGGTCATATAATTCTCGAAACTGTAACCAGGATTAGTTTGTATATCGATCTGAAATCCGGTCGTGCTGACACTCAAACATTTTCACAAAACAAACAATTTGACTTAATTTGAGTTTCAGCCCGACCGAACCTAGGGAACTGATAATAAGAATTAATTAATTAATTACTAAATGGATGCTTTCTAAATAATATTGATGGGTACGTTCTATACACCAAAGAAAATATCTATACTTATCACCTTTGTATATATAAAATGAAAAAAAAAAAAACTGTGAAAATAAGTTGGTTTTTGGGGTAGGTGGTGTCCAAGCCAATGTCGAAAAAAATTTGTGAATATGTATAAAATATGGCTCTATAAATATATATAATGTACAGCTAGTCATAGTCAAGATACGCTTATAAAGTATAATAAAACGTGTTACTGTTTTTATAGAATGAAAATGTGTTTTCTTACCTTTTTCCTTCCATATACCAATTTTCAGATTAAGTAGCTGGAAAAGCCAGAATTATGTTGGAATAAACAGGTAAGTAAATAGTTACTTAATCCTAAAACTGTAGGACAAGTGTGTATCATCAATTTTGCGTTGACAAGAATGGTTCCCATCGAGCTATTAACTTTGATCAAATGTCAAACAAACAAAAAGAAGAGTAGATGGGTTTTATATCTTCATATCTAGTTGAGCAATCAATACAGCACCAATTGAATTATGGTTATGGTAAGTTTTATAGTTTCATAGAAAGTGAAAGAAAAATCAAATAAGAAGATTGTAGGCATGCATGACAGTTTAGACAGTTGTAAAAGCTAAAATTGTAAAGTTTGTAAAATATACGCCACGTGACATTGATAATGCAATTTTGAGCTTGCAAAACTGTGAAGACCAGTTGACATCTGGCTAAATCAGTCACGTGATCATAAAAAATAGTTTAAACTAAAAAAATTTGCTAAATCAAATTTAGACAGTTGTGAAAGCTAAAATTATAAAAGACTCATCACGTGACTTTGGTAATTCAATTTTTCCTGTCAAAATCAGTCACGTTTAAATGTTGAAAATTTAGTAAATTAATTTTAGACAGTTGTTAAAGCTAAAATTGTATGAAACACGACACGTGACTTTGATTATCTAGTTTTCAATTTCAAATTCAATTTTTGAGCTTGCAACACTGTGAAGACCAGTTGACACCTGGCAAAATCAGTCACGTGATCATAAAAAATAGTTCGAACTTATCAAATTTGCTAAATCAAATTTAGACAGTTGTGAAAGCTAAAAACTATAAAAAACTCATCACGTGACTTTGGTAATTCAATTTTTCCTGTCCAAATCAGTCACGCTTAAATGTTGAAAATTTAGGAAATTAATTTTAGACAGTTGTTAAAGCTAAAATTGTGTGAAACACGACACGTGACTTTGATTATCTAGTTTTCAATTTCAAATTCAATTTTTGAGCTTGCAACACTGTGAAGACCAGTTGACATCTGGCTAAATCAGTCACGTGACCATAAAAAAATAGTTGAAATTAAAAAAATTTGCTAAATCAAATTTAGACAGTTGTGAAAGCTAAAATTATAAAAAACTCATCACGTGACTTTGGTAATTCAATTTTTCCTGTCAAAATCAGTCACGTTTAAATGTTGAAAATTTAGTAAATTAATTTTAGACAGTTGTTAAAGCTAAAATTGTGTGAAACACGACACGTGACTTTGATTATCTAGTTTTCAATTTCAAATTCAATGTTTGAGCTTGCAACACTGTGAATACTAGTTGGTACCTGTCAAAATCAGTCACGTGACTTTTAAAATATAGTTTAAACGTCGAAAGTTTAGTATATTAAATTTAGATAGTTGTAAAAGCTAAAATTGTAAGTGACTGTCACGTTACTTTTGTAGTAGATTTCTTGCATTTAGCTGAGATAGTTTTCCAAGTTGTGACAGCTGTCAAGCTAAATTGGACGAAAATCTGCTAAACTCTTGTCCATGGAAATATAAAGTACCTAACCTATAAACATTTTTGCCACATATATGTGTGATTTTGGTTCTGTACATGCTTTAACAAGAGATTTTATTATTTGTTGCCCATTGTAACTGTATTATACATGGTATTGTATTTTGATTGATTATCATATCTAAACTGGGAGACAAAGTTAATTTTCTAGCTATAACGGAAATTACCATGAATAACCACATTCAATTTATGATTATTAAATATTATGACTCACCCTATTTTATCTAACATTAAAAAAACGTAGGTTAATAGTGATATTACGTGCCTGATAAACTAACTGTAAGATAACTATCGTTAAAAAATTCTAACAGTAACATATACCCGATTGCTGGGCACACAATACATTTCCGGTAAATCACATTCTGCCAATTGATTTACGTTACTATAACTCACAATAAAACTATTAGTTCTAGTTAGTTGGTATAACGAGAAACAATAAAATATTTAGGGCAAAACGACAATGGTATTTTTTTTGCAATAAAAGCGTTATTTTTGCAACGCTATTGTTCTCTAAAGCCGCGATTGTTTTATGTTATTTGAGTTTTATATTATTACTTCGTAATGAAAACGTAATTCCAACAAAAATGGCTTGTTTTCCTTGTTTTATTAGTAAGCAGTAATAATTATTGCCAACTTTTATCGTTGTGTACGTGACGAAAAAGCGTTTTGCCTTGAAAGGCACATCAATCAAAATTCCCGATGAATTTATTCGTTCTCCAATAAGGAGAAATTACATACATATTTCAATTGCTTACCTGGAATTTTCTCTTGTCCGAGATAGTAATGACATTAATAGATTAACGTGTTTTCATTATTTTTGCTGTTCACTACGACATAATAACGACTGTTTGTCTAATCGAAAGTAATTTAAACTTTATGCTTCCAAAAGATAAATTATTGTCGTTTCCATGAAAGTCAATCGGTCAGAAAGATAAAAATCCGTTATTTATTGTTGACAGAACGACATTAAATTAGCATTTTACAAACTATGTTATAATATAATTAGTTTGTTTATTATAAGTTATTCTTAGGGAACTTCAAGTTTATCGATATCTAAATTATTAACCGGATTACGTATTCTCGAGATACATAATAATATAATGTAGTTTATTACCTTAAGAACAAATCAACATTTTAATTGGGATGTCATTTTTAATGGTATCATTATCTGATTTATTTTATGTCGTTCAATCGGATCGCCGTCATTAACGAAGAAATTTCTAAGCGAGAGACTAAAATCGTAGTGTTGTAAATAAATGGTTTTGTCTGTTTCTGTTATATTGTATACAGGGCATTTTTACTGAATGTAAAACTTGTTTTAAATCATGATTATTTTCTGCACAAAAATATTTTCGAGACATTTATAGTAAATAACACAGTTTCGATTAATAATACTTTTTACCTTGTACAACATATAATATATAAGATTTTTTGTTTTGTTTCTTTGCCAGAAAATGTTAAACTGTAACATAAAAATATAACAACAAAAGAGACTTTTTAGTCATTTTGAACATCCTGTATCTCTGAATTGACTTTTCAAGGTAATATAACAAGTGAAATGGAGTATTTTCAGTTTTCAGGTTCCTTTACCCAACAATGGGCACTTATAGACCATAGACCATCAAATAATGCAGTGCAGAACTAGTACATTTACACATAAATATCGATACAAACATTGACGATCCACTAAATTTAATTTTTTTCTGGTTTGTTAACAACAAATCTAAAATTCCTAAAATCAGCTAATCATCTTACATTTAAAAGCAGGTAATTTAACTTTCCCACCGTATATTAGAAATATATATACAATCTTTATTTCGTTTACAACGAAACAGGCTATCGACCAGTTTGGTCTTTCTGCCTATGTGATAAGAAATGCATACTGTAATATGATTACAAAATAAAGTATAACTTAACTAGGTAAAGTATTTACAATAGTTATTTACATTACTAGTGGGGTATGAGCATTTTTATAGTCACGAGTGGGAGTGTTGCCACGACGAGGTCGTAGACCGAGTTGTGGTGATCACACGAGTACGTTAATTTGCCATACCCCACGGGTGATGTACAACATTTTATCTACGACCATCAGAAGCAGCGTAAAGTAAGAAAAAAATTCATATTTTGTGCAATGTGAACTATTTAGGAACGTCTCGTATATGCGTGCTACGGGTAGTTATTTGTTACCCTTAAATCTTGTCATCTACGCTGTACTGTTTTGGTGTTGTTGCTATGGTGGCCATTTGTTTCCACATATCACTTAAGCGACAATTTAACAGTGTCAGTCACAAATTTTTAAAAGTGCATTTTGTTATGAACATGTCTGAAGAACTTCCGTCAGATATTGAAGAAGCTGCCGCAAACGTGGTATCTGGCTTGTTGCCTGCCAAGTCAAAGGAGAAATATGAAAAAATGTATCAAAGTTATGTTTAAATTCAATAAACAATTACAGCAGAAATTTTCATTTAAAGTTGTTTTATCGCACTAGTGCGATAAAATCGAATATTATCGCACTAGTGCGGTAAAATCGCTCATTACGTAACTCAAAATGAGCTATGTAATGAATGATTACCATGCTAGGAGTAGATAAAATAACATATTAAAAAAAAAAAAAGTTAGTCTAACGTAGTTTTGAGGATTATGCTATGTGTAAGTGTTCTAGTAGGGTAGTTGTAGGAAATAGGAAGCGAGATTGTCTTGTCTGTCTTGTGAGACACAGAGGATTTAGTATGGTCCAGTTATGTGGGTTGTTTTTCCATTTTGTTTGAATTTGTTGTAGTCTTTCTGTTATTTTTGGTAAGTTTGTGCGTTGGTATAGTAACTCATTTGAGGGGTTATGAAGTGGGTTTTGGGGATGTCTTATTCGTGTTATTATTCTTAGTGCGATTTGTTCTGTTGTTTGTAAGTGCCGTTTATTTCGTTCAGTTGTGTTTGTCATAGTTATATGTCCGTAGTCTAACAAAGGTCTGCAGATGGCTTGGTATATTTTTGTGGCGGTTCTTATGCTTATTCCTTTATCTTTGTATGTTAGTGAGCGAAAATGTTTTGCTCTTTTAGTTATTTCTGTCCGGATGTTTTGTACGTGTTTTGTATATTTAAGTTTTTGGTCTATTGTGAGTCCTAGATATTTTACGTAATTTTTTGGTTCAGTTATGTGACCGTCTGTTGTTATTGCAGGGGATTTTCTGTTAATTCTATGGTTGGAAAGCAGGAGTTGATTTTTCGTCGCGTTGGGTGTGAGTCTCCAAGTATAAAACCAAGTCATTGTCATGTCTGTTAGAGATTGAAGTTTGTTTACCGCTTTTTCAGTGGTTTTGTCATGGACGATAAGTGCGGTGTCGTCAGCGTATTGCAATATGTAGGCTGTTTTGACTATTTGCATTTTGTCCTGTAGGTTGTGATTGTATATGTCGTGGCAGTATATATTATAGAGGAATGGGGAGAGTGGTGAACCTTGAGGTAGTCCTTGTTCTGGAGAGAATATTAGAAATAATAATTCAACAAAAACATAAAATACTGAGACTATTCTTGAGTGATTGAAATTTGAAGTACTTTTAAATTAAAAAGGTAATTATTATCGATACTTTACTTCAAAATACTTTTGCATCGCATTTTGTAAATTCGCTCCTAAATTTAGTAATCGAGCCTGACTAACTCTTAAAATAACATTTACCCACTTAAAGATATTCAGCGAGTGACGTTGATAAATGATATTTTTCGGCGCTGTAAAATGTTCAGCTCAACCTTCAACTCAACTACAATAAAGTTAAATTACCAGACTTTTTTTGTTATTTTGTTTACCGCCAAAAAGTCGTTACTGATGCGATTATGACGCAAATACTTTGCCGATGACTGAATGTTTTTCAGTCTCATTGTTTCTACGTTCTGGTGCTTATAATAATAAGTATACAGCGAGTTTTTGTTTGAAGTTGAACCTCTTCTCGTGATAACCGCTGATTGATGTACTTATTCATACTCGAACCCGTCGACGTACAAAACCTACTTTCCCACTGCGAGGATAATTTGTATTCCAAAATAGAAACATGTAACATTTACATATCCACCAGTCATACTAGGTATAACTACAATAGAAAAGAGACGTCATGTTTATAAATCATTACGACAGTCGTTAGCACTCCACATGGAATAATGGCTGCCGCAAAAAAGGAACTGACATTTGCTTAACCTCCTTTGTTTATGGTCGAAACGAGAAGAAGAAACGTCGCAGAAAAAAAAAATGGCACGACAAACACCGAATGTAAACAAGAATTTTGCGCTTTAAGCGGGTAAAGTAATAATTACATTCAGATCATTATCGGCCATAGACAATGCGAACCAATTAAGCCTGGTCTACTTTTATAATGAGCCTTTAAATAAGTACCGGGGCGTCTCAATGAAGCAAATGTTTACACAAGCAAGATGGAAATTATCGTTGTTAACCTCGACGCTGTTTAGAGACATGTTATCTTGTCACACATGTCACCGAAAACGAATTTGCCGTTCGTAATTACAACCTTCACTTGGAATGAAAGTGTCTACTCAAGTTTAAAAAGACATATCCAAAGTCGAGAGGCGGAGACAAATGACGTCAATGATTAAGAACAGACTTAATAAGAGATTGCTAAGTTATTTTCAATGAAAAAAATAATTCGTGCTTTATGCAAAGTATAATTAAACGCATTGTAATAATACAACAAATTATTATCTTAATGCTGATCAAAAGTTTTAATTTAAATGCGTCCTTTCAAACTTGTTTTCATTGACATGTCAGATAAGCAATTATGCAAAAACTTTCTAGTGTTCACAGAATTTTACGTTTATGGTACGTAAGTGCCAAAATGCTAATTTATTGGTGTGATACTCTTTTAGGATATTATCGGGAAGCAATTTAAATATCCTGTACAGGGTGCTGCATTTTCGATGGTTTTACGGGGTACAGAGAAAACGGTAATTGATAGAAAAAAAGTAGCATACGTGTTCTGATCTCTTTTTCTGAGCTGAGATGACTGGCGAAAAGTGGGCGGCGCAAACTTCTTTTGTTTCAAAGATACGGGGGGTTTTTGAAAAATGGTCATTTTGAAACCTCCTCTGTATTTCATTTGCTATTAGAGTTATCAAAAAAGGAAAAACGTTTCCCGGTAGAAGTTTTCATGTAGAATCCAATGGCGTAGTCAGTTTTTTTCTATTCCGTTTAGTTTCTGACATATGACAGTAAGTTACATTTTTTTAAATGGAACATCCTATATATTTTTACGTCATTTAATTCTGTTGATTTTTACCTTTTCAACGGTGTATTACAACATATAAGTTTGTAGAGGTTAATCCTGTTATTTTAAAAAAGACCTTTGCTAAGCTAAAAAAAAGCCAAATATCTAAAATACCAAACAAAATCGGAAATCATATAAACACATCAGAAAATTAAATATTTTTAATAAATCTTATTAAAAATCTAAGTTACAAACAGTTCTACCGTCACTTTAATAAGGAAAATGGCCATTTCTATTTTCTACTATTTTTAAGGTGGAAGTTGAAAAAATTGTTTATAAACGAGATGTAACATGTTAATATGAACATAGCCAAATTTTGTTTCGACTGTGGGTATTTTTATACATATTATTTAGCACTTTTTTGTTAAGGAAACGCTCTTTTTCTAATTACCAAGAATAACGTTTACAAACTTATATGTTTTAATACACCGTTGAAAAAGTGAAAATCAACAGAATTAAATGAACTAAAAATATATAGGGTGTTACATTTAAAAAAATATAACTTACTGTCATATGTCAGAAACTAAACGTAATAGAAAAAAACTGATGACGCCATTGGATTCTACGTCAAAACTTCTACCGGAAACCGGTTTTCCTTTTTTAATAACTTTAATAGCAAATGAAATACAGAGGAGGTTCTAAAATGACCAATTTTCAAAAACCCCCCGTATCTTTGAAACAAAAGAAGTTTGCGCCGCCCACTTTTCGCCAGTTATCTCAGCTCAGAAAAAGAGATCAGAACACGTATGCTACTTTTTTTCTATCTATTACCGTTTTCTCTGTACCCCGTAAAACCATCGAAAATGCAGCACCCTGTACATACAGTCAGCCACTGGTTTTACCTCAAAGTGTGTTGTAAGTCAGTGGTTGTCCATTATCATAAAAAGAACCATACTGGAAATTGTATCACGCTGTGCTGTGTTTTTAAGTAATCTAGACAAGTGCTAGATCAATGCAGTAGTAACAAAATAAAGTAATTTTCTGTATGTGTGATTAATTTGAACACTCAGTATAGCACAGATCTCTTAATATGGCTAGAAGTGCATTGAAAAGTCCTGAATCTCCAAAATTACCCAAATAACAGGTCCAAAATGGCATGAAATTTACTATATTACAAAGTAATTTGAACACTCACTATAGCAAAATTATTTAATTTGGCTAGAAGTCCATAAATCTTCCGAAAAGTATTTTTAACATAAATAATCGATAATTTTTTTATTGCGTTAAAAAAAAGAAACAAATTAACTATATGGGGCACAATTTGAACACTCAGCTACTTTCTAGTGCAAAAATGTACTAGAAAATGTGCCAAAACACTTTTAATTTACTGACATTCTTCAGTCTTTGAAAAATGTAAGGATGAAAGGTCTATTTTGACTCCTAAATGAGCTGTAAAACTTCAAAAAGAATTTCTATACGCTTTTTAGTTAGGATTCCTACTTTATGACCATTGTAAAGCTTGAAAATAAACTACTTTTCGGTAGTTTTGTATTTCTTCAAACTTAAAAAAAGCAGTTTCAAGTACAGTTTTTTCAGATTATTTTTTATTGCAGTACCGAAATCCCTTTTTCGAATGGTAGTGTCAAAAGCGGCGTTTTCAACACAATTAAAGGGTTGTAAGGCTAGGGATATTTATTTTTTTTTTTACGACTCCAAACTTTATTGTCCCCCCTGTAAATATAACCGACACATTGAAGCAGAGAGAGAAGAAAAAACATTTTAGCGTCGCGGTATAAACTTTTATTGTAAATACGACCCGAGTCAACAAAATAAAGTTTATGCGGCCTTTGTTCCTAGAATAAATAAGCACTAGAAGGAGCAGCCAAGTATTAAAACTTTTCGTATAGGTATAGAAAGTCATGTGCTAAAAGTAAATGTTTGAGCTTTTTATAAAGCCGGATTCTTACCTACCTGGTGTAGTATCACGAGACCAACAAAGATTTCGTGACTGGTAATATTTAATTTTCGTCGAGGAACCACTTTTTGAAACGTTCACTAATGAAGGGGTTTCGTGTTATGAAACAGGAATTTCTGTAGAAGCAACTTGATTGGACCATTCAGGTTTATTCTGTAGAAATTTCATGAATTTGTTGGTTGATTGGTCTTGAATTACTAACCAACTGCTAAATTATAAACTATAAATAATAAACACTAAAATTAAATTAAATAATGTAAAGTAGGTAATTGAAATCGTATCAATCAAAAGCATTTAACTAAACTTAGTAATTTAAATAATGCTTATTTTATAGAATGAGGATTTACGTAAAATCCTCCTAATGAACGTTTTACAAGGAAGTGAATTATGGACAATTATAGCTATTTATGTACCAAGGGCGTTAGGGAGAACAAGGCCCGAGGGATAGGTTTCGGCCTGATCCTGATGGACATTATACTCTCTCTAACGCATAAGTGCATATAATGATAACAAATCTTTTTTAGTATTAGCAATGTCATCTTTTACCTCCCATGCCATAAAAACTACGTATTTCCTATCCTAGGATGCTCTTGACTTTTAGGTAATACATTTTCGTTACCTTTTGCTGCATTTTCCTTTATATTTTCTAAAATTTCGTCCAGCTTTTGCTATTTTCACTGACTGACAGGACTATCAAAGTCACATCATTCTAGTAATTAAGATACCAAGGGCATTATAAGGACAATAATGTATGAGGTCGATAGGGTACTTCAACCGTGGGCAAACGCACTCAGACTGTGGAAAAACGCCCTAGGGCCTTATTTTCTAGATAGTTGACCTTAAGGTGTCATTATTGATGAAATAATAGCCCTGTCGGACATTAGTCGGACAAAGATCTTGAAAAAGACGTTCGGGTACAAGACAATAATTGAAAATATACAAAGAAACCAATATATTCTCTTAAGGGCATCATTATCTAGTAATGGACAATTCCTTTACTCATTGACATTTTTAAAATTTTACATTATTTCAATGAATTCATAAATCTACAAGTTAGATGTTAAACTTTTAACGTAAAAGCGTTTCAATCACTCACAAAAAAGAGTAATGGATTGGATATTCGATATTTAGTATTTCAAGATTTCCAACAAACCATATTTGAATAGCGAGGGCATTTCAACCATATTCGGGCAGAACGACGAACATCTGATTAAGATAAGAAAAGCACACCACAAATTTCAGCTCGATACGAAAAAATGTAAATACTGCGTTACAACCGAAAATAAAAAAAAATTAAACAGACAGCAACATTTCATGGCGTACACACGTTCTTATGTTTATGGGAGGTCATATGTCTTTGCGTTCGCTAGAATAGTTGACACACGAAATTATTCTCGTTTGTTTTTTTAAAAATACATACGACACAGGAATTTTAAACGACGTGTGTGTATGCGACGTTAAAAAAGATTACCATCAGTCCAACAAATTTTGCTTATACATTTTCTGGTCGGTTATTAAAATTCCTTTGAAATTACTATTTTAAAGCCTGCAAAGATATGCTAGTGGCGATGTTATTAAAGTATGCCAACTATTGAGGAATGACGTTAGAAAAATTTAATATTGCTGCGTTCGAACCTTTGCGGTGGATACACATACTAATATAAATTCACTGGGATTCTCTAATGGAATATAAATTTGATGTCACTACTCCCAATCGCTTTTTTATGGATTTATACTTTGCTACATCAAGTAAACGATGATATTCAGTTTGTATTAATACTAATGACTAAATGTATTAACTAGAATAAAATCAACAGTTTAGGAGATTATTCGAGATGTCCTCGAAGTTTTTTACTACTTATTTAGTAGTAAAGTTTTTTATTTAGAAAATACTTAAAATGTGTTAGTTCTTACTGTTATCTGTCACAAACTGTGCAAATTAGTAAAATAAAGATTAAATTTCTAGTAAATGAATAATTTACATTGGACTATGCTAATATAACAGACAATTTGAGCAAAAGTGGGTCTAAACTTGTTTACTTATTCACCTTAGAACTGGTTAATCAGTTCCCAAAGTGTTTAACAACATAATCATTTTTAATATACATGGCAGCACAGCAATATGAACTTGCATTTAATTTAAAAGATATAACTGACTGAATCGATTCAACGTTAACAATAAATCAATGAAGTAAATCGGTATTGAATTTTAATATAGGCTTCAATATTCCTCTCCATAAAAATTTGAGATATGAGATTAGAAATGCTTGGATTAAACCTTTCAAAAATGGAAAAACTGGAATTTTTGCAAGGTTTCAATGCACAACAATAAGCATATTTGTATTAAAGCACTTTATATTAGGTGAAATAAGCACAAAAAAGCACTTTAAACCTTACAAAAATTGGAAAAATGCTTTTTTTTTTTTAAATACTAGAGTTTTGATAATTTTTTTGTGTGTTTCAACAAGTCGAACAGTTAGGTCATCAAATTTTTTTCAAGTCAAAACAAAACTATTATTAAAGTGAATACTTACCTAATTACCACAGACAAATAAAACAGTAACTCAAAGGTTAGATTTAACCATTACTTAACTGTTAACAGCAAAACATAATTTTAATGTAAAAGAGTTTTAGACCTTTAATTTAAGTTACTAAAACTGTTTTACGTCATAGAGGTAAAACTACGTCTATTACAAGTGTATTTTTTTATTTATAAAGTCAATTTAGCAACTATAAAAACCACACTGCCATTTACGATATAATTACATATACGTTCTACTTTTGCATCCTTTGCTAAATATTCAACATTTGATAGTGTATTCGCTACATAAATATTTGCCCATTGTAAACAACCGTGTTTTTTAATTGTTATATTCATTAACGGGACAAACATATCCGTTGAATTGAAAAACATCATAATATACATTTTGTTTTGCTGAATGTTATTTATAGCGAAATACATTGCAAAACTTTGGTTTTAAAGTACAATTTAAAAAAGCGATCACGTCTATAAATGTGCAGATAAAGCAACCCACTTGGCTGATCCCAATTAAAACAGTAATTACCGTATAATATGCATATATTAAGATCCGTAAGTCAATATTTGAGTCACGTATAGAGTTTTTTTCGTATCCAAGCTCATGTCCGCATAATAGATTAGATAGGACATATCCTGTATACGAGTTTCTTGTTGGCATGTCGCAAGCATGTTTCCACGACAAAGAAATACCAAGATGTTAACGAATTCTGACAGTGTTATGTAAAATGCCTTTCATAAAAGGCCGCTACAACAACGAAACCCTTTTTGTGATGTTGGAAGGCAATTAACTGTGTTTATCTTTGTCGTCTTTTGCTGCTTTCGAAATATGTGACTGCAAATAATGTGGAAACGGGGTACGTGGAGTCCTGGTCCCTGAATATTGCCGTTTGTTTGATTAGCAATTAGGAAAAATTACGTTGAACTGCGGTTTTAGTGAAGGGCTCAGTAATGGGCCTGAAATTTTCAGTCTTAAATTTTAGTAATTTATGTGTCACATAGAATTTTAAAAAATTTAACGTTATTTATATTAATATTTGACAAACCTAAATACGTTGCTTAAGAAAAAATATCCTAAATGGTAATTTCAGTAACTGCGTGGCTCACGACTCTCACGTTACATAATAATTTACAAATCATTCTCATTTCCAGGAATCAAAAAGGCGAAAAAGGCACGTTTAAGCTCTTTTGTCACCTATTGCGTGTCACGGAAGCTAACATGTATTATTTTTCCCGTTTGGTGTCGAGCCTTTTTAACGTTCGCAACGTTTGCGAACGCAAACAGCAATTTCCGCTCGCCATTGAATGTTTAATGCACTTTTAAAAAAGCGCTCGAATTAGCATTGTTTATTCACGTGCTCGAAAACCTAACTTGAAAACTGTTCGTTACGAATTATCGCCCCGAACATTCAAAGTTTGTGGGAATAATTACCGTGCTTTTCTATTTATCGATATTTAGGAAGGTTTAAGTACAAGCTTTTTTGCTATACTGTATGTAAAACATGTTTGAGTTTTTTTTTATAAGGTTCATGCTAAGTGCTGACGTACTTAAATGACCAAAAAAAAACAATACATTGTGTCTGTTCAGTTATTCAGTTGCCAAACTTTAGTTAGGTATTAACATTAGCTGGAGAACACCACAATGAGGGTTTTTACAATAATAATAATTTATCAAATAACCAATATTATAAATGGTTCAACTATTTTTGGAAAAGTTGCTCCAGAAAAACAGTTGCGTGAGTACAGAAAAAAATTAATGTTTTAAAAGCCACCGCTTTTTCTTTAAGTTTGTTTATAAATTAAATCAATTTTAGTGATTCGGTATCTATGATTATTGAATAATTGCTGGTGAATAGACAAAATACATTACATTGCTTCAGCAGCATAAAAATAATTTATTCTCACAATAGATCAAGTAAAACATCAAGTAGACGTCAATTTAATTTGGTGTTTTTGCAGCGAATTCAATAATTTTTCGTGTTTATTTTGAAATCCGTAAAATTTAGGTCTAGAAACATTTGCATCAATATAATGCAATTTTAATGATCTTTAATTTTCAATATACCTAAATATACAGGGGGTTTCATTTAAAAAAACACAACGGTGAATGTCGAATTATCAAAAAATGAATAGAAACAGATTGCAATTATAAATTTATAAGAATCTACAGAATGTTCTCTGATTAGTGTCATTTAAATAGCTTTCAGTTTGCTGATTTTTCTTGGCCAATCACAAACTACGAACAGTTATGCTGTGATTTACCCAAATACAGGTCATCAGATTGATTTAATACAATAATCAATTTTAAATTTGACTGTTGAAATTGATCGTTGGAAATAAGTGAATATACTTTGCGCTGACTCTTCCATTGAAACTATTGAAATGAACTAGAAAGTAGACACAAACTTGTGCTTGTAAACTGCTAATATAGTTCTGTAGCGACTTTTTTAATTTTTAATGTCAAATAATCAAATATGTAGCCTTTTCATTTGGAACAAAGTATAGTATTATACTACCTAAGGGAAATTTGACAGAACTAGGCAAACATCTCTCCTACCATAACTAATTTATTACTAAGTTTCTAGTTTATTCATCTTAACAAAAACTGTTTCTAGCAAATTTTTCAGCATCGTATAGCAATACGTTTCAAAACTTTTCGGTTAACACACACACATACCCAGTTTGCAAACAGTTTCCATACCGCGCGTCGCTTTCAATTCGAGTTTGAAAAATATGAAGTCTGAAATATTAATGGCGCATGTTTATTTAAGTCGGTGTAAATGGAAATTTCGATTCTGCTGTCGAAACGTTCGTAATATTTATTTTATGCAAAAAACTGTTTAAAATTCAATTACCCTTTTTCATTTCACGGAACGTGGAAATTCTATTGAATATAGATGGATTTTGTTGGCTTTGTGTATTCATTTTTACGCTTTCGAACTTGAATTAGTTAGTAGGTGGACATTGTGAAAACAATTTGATTTAAACAAATATTAAGCTACTTCAGTCGCAAAACGATAAACTTATAAATAATGAAACAATCCTCGACAATTTATGACAATTCCCGGGTATTTAAATTACAACAAAACACAATGTTAATTTCGTTTCGATCGGTGTTTTAATGTGGCCGCCATCCAATCTCGATTCAAATATAATTTTCAGGGTTTTAGCATGTTTACCAAATTCATATATGCGACTTTATGAATATTTATTAATGCCCCTCTAATTCCTACATAACTTCATAACCATAAAACATGCGGAAACCTATAGAGCAGCTGTGTGGGTACGGTTCAAATACGTTCGTAATTTAATATTAGGTTCCTACTCAAGAGTTTGATTCGAAACTTTATTCTATTTCAGTTCGAGAAAGTTTATATTTTGCCCTCTTCGGAGTTGCGGAGAATTTGAGTTTATTTGCACTTCACAAACTATAATAAACTCCAACCAACGTTGAAGTCGTAATTTAGTTTACTTTGTTTTCGGTTATAATTTAGTTCCAGTAACGACTTTAACTGTATTAACAACCATTTTAAATTGTTCTCGAAACACTCACAAGTTCAATATGATCGTTAATTGTTGTTTGTTCATGGCAGCCTTTTACAGAAAACCATCAAACGAAAAAAATAATAAAAAATTTATGGTTACATCGGCTATAATTAAACTTTATTTTTCTTCATAAGGCCGTAAAGGGAGGCACTTGAAAGCACATAACTCTCAGTCCATTAAGGTTTAATGGTCATAGGCGCTCGATGCAATTTTAATGTTTTCACTTTGCGTTTTCTATGGCATATTTGGTCGTTTTTCAGCGGATAAGGCAACGTTGCTGCTGCCGATCAATGACTACGTTTATAGCGTAGGCTGTTAATCCGATCGAAAAAGCAGATTGAATCAAAGATTATTCAATCGTGTTTTACTTACATTTGATAATTGTGGATTACTTATTGAATGCGTTCGAAAAATCCATAAGGATCGAAAAAAGATCACTATTGTTACGATTTTCCCGTGGGTTCACACAAAGTCAGTTTAACTCAACAATTAATAAATTTATTTACACTCCAAAACACTCCGTACAATAATTAACTCTGCTACTAAAAACACTATTACAATTCCACAATTATTCCACTACTTAAACTTTACCGCGTTCCCAAATTCACTACTACCCTACTACGCCGTCGTCGACACCGCTTCTTTTATATTCGCAAACCACGTTCTAGAATGACCGCAAAACGCTTCGCGATTTGCCTCGAATATCAAAGATGCTTCCAGGTGTCGCTTCCTAACTGTGGCCTACTTTAACACGCGCCCGGCCAGATATTGCGGCGCATTGGTTTCATCGAGTATCGAGCATAGTAGGCCCAAACCGTAACACTGCCCCCCTCTTAAAGCTGATCGTCCCGATCCGCTTCATCTAATCCCTGGTATTTCTTGAGTCTGTCCAGATGGACAATTTTCATCTTGCCTTTGGGGCTGCGTTGGACTCTGTATGCGACGTCGTTTAACCTTTTTACCACATTGTAAGGTCCCTCCAGTGTCGTTGCCATCTTTGACTTAATCCTTTGCTCCTCCTGTGTTGAAACATCCACACAGCATCACCTTCCTTATAATTGCCACCAGTTGGTCTGTGGTCCAGTGTCATCTTCATACGGTCGTTGTTTGGTTTCATCTTTTCTCTCTTAAGTTCCCGAATTGTGATGGATCTCTTCTGTAACGAACACTGGTCACACCGTTTACACCATTCCTCAACGTCCTTTCTGAAGTTAATCCAATAAAATCGATTTCTTATTCTAGCCAAAGTCTGGTTTACTCCAAAATGTCCTCCTCCGCGACTGTCATGTAGTTCTCGCAGCACATTCTCTTTGCAGGAATTTGGCACTATTGTTTGGTAAACAAAGCGTTTTCCGTCTGGACTTTCCCATTTGCGAGTAATTAAGTCATCTCGCAGTCGAATCGAATTCCACTGCAACCAGTAACCCCTTACTGTTAATCCATATCTGGAAAGCTGTTGCCAATCCGGTTTCAAATCCTTCTCCAACCATCTTCTGATTACTTTCAAATCAGAGTCTTAGCACTGTCCTTTTATTATGTCTTCCTTAGAAACGCTGCTCTTCATTCTTTTTGTAGCCTCTTTATCTGTCACCTTCGCAATTTGACCAATCCTCCAACTATTATGAATTTGTCCTTTCCGGTACCTTAAGTCACTATCAAAAGCTTGACGATCCTCTACATATCGCGGTAAATGTCCTTCCGGGTTCTTCATTTCCTCCTCCTGGTTACGCCAGTTCTGCGGGGTCGGTAAACGAGACTGCTGTCTGCAATTCCAGCGGTAATGTCCTCTACGTCCACAATTATAACACGTAATGTTTCTTTTGGCGTAATGGCCTAAAAGAGTACTTCATTGGCAACCAACAGGCAGAAGAAAACGAGGAAGGCCAAAACAGGAGTGGCAGAAAACCATGCATAAATGCATGAGTGAGAGAAATCTAACACCTGAAGATTGTGAAGACCGAAGAGGCTGGAAATTAGGTGTCGGACAACGTCGAAAGACGTTCTAAACCGGCCTATATATATATATGTTTCTTTTAACAGAGGAGTTCCGGTGATTTGTTCCAATGTCCTGATTTCGTCGGCACTGTGGCTTTGGAGAACAAGACCGCTGTCTGCAATTCCTTCTATAGTGTCCTTTGCGTCCACATCGATATCATTCCACTCTAGTGATCGGACGTGATCGTTCTAACTGTGTGGACTGACCATTTCCTAATGCTGCCATTTGTTGCACTAATTGGCCGAACATTGATTTAATTTCATCTATTAATGTAGCAACATAATCGGCTGGCGGTACTCTTTCCTCTTGAATAGTCTCTGGCTTTAAGTCATTGCACGCAGCTTCAACTTCCAGCGCTCGAACCAGTAATTCGCTGTTGTTGCTCCCTTTGAACATCTTCAGCCATTTCTTTACCTCCGGATCTCGAATCCCATCTACAAAATACTGTGCCACAAGTTCTTCTTGGATTTCATCCGGGACGGCTGGGTAAGCCAGATGCACAAGGCGACGAATTTCGGCCTCAAACTCTTCTAGATATTCACCAGTTTTCTGCTGTCTTGCCCTTAATTGCGTTCGATACACTCCTTTTTTATGTTGATCTCCATAACGACGTTCTAATGCAGCTACTAATGCTTCATAGTTGCTTCGTTGGGCGATAGGCAGAGTCTGTAACAGCTCCAATGCAGGTCCTCGTAATGCCACTATTAGTGCTAAAGCCATTTCCTCGTTACTCCATCTATTTGCATTTGCAGCGGCCTCCAATTGGAGCTGGTACGTTGCCCATGAAGTTTGACCGTCGTATGTGGGAGGCTTGATCTTGAGCCCGTTTCCGGTGATCACTGTAGAGCTGGCTCCTCTGCCTGTCAATTTTCCGCTCTAAGTCGCGTAACTTTATCTCGACATCATTCTGAATTTTATTAATGTCCTCCCGAACATCATTTAATTTTACCTGAACGTCATACTCCATCTTTTTGAGACAATGGGTTACATACTCTTGGATGTCTGTCTTGGTCCCCGCTAGAACGTCCAATATTTCTACGTTACGCTTTTCTTGCCGCTCTCTGTCTTCTTGTCGAATTCTTTCTTCTTGTTGTCGAATCCTTTCTTGTTCTTCCTTGTTTTGTTTTCGAATCCTTTCTTGTTCTTCTTTGTCTCGTTGTCGAATCCTTTCTTGTTCTTCCTTGTTTTGTTTTCGAATCCTTTCTTGTTCTTCAAGCATTGCCATAATAGCTGCAAGTTGGGCCTCCATGTTTGCACTTTGACGTCTTGTTATTGGCATAAAATAAATTTAACACACCACTGTTCCGAAAATCTCTAGTCCGGTTCTGAACACAAGTCTCTAACCCGAAGTTTAGTTCCAATTCACGTCGCACTAAAATCTGATCGCACTTCTGACACCACTTGTTACGATTTTCCCGTGGGTTCACACAAAGTCAGTTTAACTCAAAAATTAATAAATTTATTTACACTCTAAAACACTCCGTACAATAATTAACTCAGCTACTAAAAACAGTACTACAATTCCACAATAAAATTATTCCACTATTCAAACTTTACCGCGTTTCCAAATTCACTACTACACTACTACGCCGTCGTCGACACCGCTTCTTTTATATTCGCAAACCACGTTCTAGAATGACCGCAAAACGCTTCGCGATTTGCCTCGAATATCAAAGATGCTTCCAGGTGTCGCTTCCTAACTGTGGCCTACTTAACCACGCGCCCGGCCAAATATTGCGGCGCATCGGTTTCATCGAGTATCGAGCATAGTAGGCCCAAACCGTAACACTATTCAAGCAGAAAGAGATGACAATTGGACATTTGGTAGACGACCCTATTGATAGTTGCGTCAAATTTGGGAGCAGCAATGCGTTCTTAGTATCAAAAGTAATAAATTTGAAATCTCAACAAAATGACGTTCTGATTTACGATGATGGTATATTAGAAGTATCTAGAAAAGGCTCAGCAGCACTTTTTTTTTCTTTCTACACACTAAACACTTGTTTAGTTCAATGGACACTCTTTTAGATAAAACATCCTTCTTTATTGCTATACTTTTTTCTGACATCTTATAGAAACATAAACGGAAAGTTATGAAAAGCAATTTTGCAGTTAATGGCAATAACGACGTTTCGTAAAAACGTCATAAAACGCGGCATTGTCTGATAATACGTTTTAATTTCCCTCTATGTCATTCACAGAACCTATTACATGGATAAAATACAATCCGAACCGGTCGTAGATATATAAAAAAAGGGTCGACATTTTTCGTGTCGACCATAAAATAAGCTTGAAAGCTCGCCGTGGTGCACGTAACTCTTGTCCATTTGCGTTGCAGCAGTCATGAACATGTTAAATGAGCGTAGTTTGGAGGATTCGTATGTGCTCAGTTGTTTTTTTATGTAAATTAGTTTATTAATCAGCTTTCTTCATAACACGCCACTGGATTGTAATTATTACAATTTATGTGGTTAAAATATCAATTCAGGAAATCCTTCTCACATAAATGTGATAACCAATTTTACCAACCATTTTCGTGGTTTAAATGCTAGCAAAAAATTATTATTAGAGTTATTTAGCTCTCAATCCTGAACTAAAAATCGAAGCCGGAAAACAAAGCAAAACCATCACAAAGATTAATGGCAATTATTACCGAAGCAATGTAATCGTCAGTATATTAATGATGGTCATATAAAGATTGTTCGCCGAAGAATACTCAATTCATTTTCAAGAGATCATTATGCGTTTCGAACCGGTTTCGGAACTCCTACTGGGATTGGTGGTCGTTTTATTTTGCTGTCATTAATTCCACCAGGTGATATTTTAATTTAATACGATCCTAATTAAGGTTTATTAATTTTACGTGCGGTGTCACTTTTAAATCAATACGTGAATTCTGAACATTGTTTAATTTACATAATGGAATGCGTTTTTACTTTTATGTTAACGAGTAATTAGCCCGTATAAATTCTTAAAAACTAATTATGAAATTGGAAAACCTTTACGTATCATAATAGTAATTATGAATAATTGTATGTGTTGTTGGGAAATTCCGTTACAACATTAGTCAATATACTAAATTTCACTACAAGAACAGGATATTTTTTTTACTTAATGGGCTCATCACACTTAACGAAAACTGAGTTTTTATCGTTCTGCGTAATTATCTTTTCCTGTTTTCTAAAAAAAATAGAAAATGTGGAACTCTGCATTTTAAAGATTGTGAAATGAAGACATTTTTGAAAAGTTTCTTAATAGAAAACAAAGGACATACAGGGTGGTCCAGTTTTAAGTGTCAATAATTCACCATTCGATAACCAATCAAAAAATAAGTTGACTTGCATTATGTTATTTTTTCTGAAAAACGTTTTCTAAGGAAGATACAGTCCTCCAAATTTCAATTTTAAAAACCGTTTTGTAGTGTAAAACTGAACATTCAAGACTTGGGAGAGTCCAAATTTGTACTGAATAGTCTAAAAACTTGCTATTAACTACTAGGAATAGTCTTATAATTCGTTTTCTCAGGCTGCCTTCCTGGTAAAAACTAAAAACAGTCCGGAAATCAAGACAAAGATTGTATTGTACATGAAACTCATTTTTTGCTACTAAAAATAATCTAAAAGTTGATAAAAAAAAGAAGGCTAGAACTGACTTTACTAGGACTAAAGAGAATCCAAAAGTCCATTTTCAAGACTTTAATTGGTGTACAACTCAATTTTCTGAAACAAGACTAGAAGTAAATTAAATTTTCGGACTATTTTATTTCTCAAGACTAATTTCGTAGCATTTGGTACCAACATTTTTTACTTTTATTACTGAAGAAACTTGACTTTTGGAAATAGTCTTAAACTCGATTTTTCAGTCTTAAAAAGCACTAAAAACAGTCTGAATTTCTTAGAGATACAACAATTTATTGCTCCTATGAGTGTAGAAATTTAATAGTAAAAAGCTAAGCTTGAAATGACATTTTCAAGACTATAGACAGTGTACAAACTGGCTTTTAGGCCTGATAAGTCAAAAGATAGTATTGAAGCATCTTAAAACACTAAAAAAAGTCGAAGATTTTTAAGAAATACTTGAATTTTTAGCACTGAGGTGTCTAGAAGTCGATTTAATAGTAAAAAAGCTTAGAATGATATTTTAAGTCTAAGGAGAAAGTAAAAATTGTTTTTTTAAGTTTGCTATGTCAATAACTTCGATTTTCCAAGCTGAAAGCAGTTTTGAATCACTAAAAATAGTCCAGAATTCTAAAAAAAATGAAAAGCAAAGTAAAAGGTACGATAAGTTAGTTTTCAAGAAAATTTTCATGAATCTAATGTCAATGTCCTGTATTTAAGACTATTTTCAAGATTAAAATATTGAAATTTGTCTTCAAATTATGAAAACAGTTCAAATGCAAATTTTAAGCTTCTGATGTCACTTTTCATTAGTTGAAAGTCACTTTTTGGTGTTCAAGTCAATTTTTAAGGTTTAAATGTATGAATTTGTACTCAAAAATTCTATAAAAATCAATTTTTAATACTAAAGTCTGTCGACAAACAATTTTTAAGCTTCTGAAATAAATTTTTATTTTTTCTAAATCAATTTTCACAACTAAAGAATTTCAGTTTATTTGACTGAACTGAACTATGAAAACTGGCTATAATGAAATTTTTTAAGCTTCTTAAGTCAATTTTTAGTTTCCAAGACAATTTTTAAGTTGGGTTGGGTTAGTTTTGGGTCTTTGAACGCAATAACTGAATTATCTCGTAAACGAAGTTTCAAATTAGAATTGTAGAAGAGATAATTAATTTTTTATCGTGAACAATAAATTTAAAAGAAACTGTAATTTTTGAAAAATATCTAAAGAGCTAGAAAATAAGTCAAAAACATGAAAACCATCTTCCTGTATCTACGCTTCTGGAGAATTTTGGCAAACGTCATTCATAATGAGTACTGATTTCATGAGTGCTTGTTCCAAATCAGATTCAACGGTCTGACAGTTATGACAAAAAAACGATTTTTTGAACTGAAATTTGAAGAACTGTATTTTCCTTAGGAAGCCTTATTCAGAAAAATGACATAATGTATGTTAACTTATTTTTTGATGGGCTATCGAATGGTGAATTATTGACATTTAAAACTGGACCACCCTGTATAATTTGCTGACTACCAAAGTTAAAAGTTTTTCTTAAACAAAACACTATTATTAAATTAGTACAAAAATTATTACTAAGTTCCTTAGATACTTCTATTATACCATCACTGTGAATCATCCAGTATGAGTGTGTAATTTATAATCGTACTAAAACCAATCAATGGTTAAATCAATATGTGCTTCATCATTGTTTTTTTAAAAATGACTGCTTACTTATGGTAATTTAAAAGAATATTAAATAAATTGCAAACGTCACTGCCCTTTACCTTTGTATATGAATATGCATGTAATTAGTGATGTAATTCTTCCTTTATTATTGCTGACCTTTCCTTTTACAATACGAATGCACATGTGCATATTAAGTTTCATTTATTAATATGGCAAATCTAATCAATTCGATGAATTCATGCAATGGGAAAACCGTTTTAGTTGGCGGAAATAAAACGTGATATCTGTTTAATTATCTTTCTGGCCGGTTTGAAATTCAGCAAGTCTGAAGACAGACGTAAACTGTGCAGCCTAAACACATCAATCGCAAGCTATAAATCATCCATCTAAACATTCTCTCTATCTGCAGTAAATATTTTGATAATGTCCAGCGAAACAAAGGGTGCTAATGAAGTATAAAGCCAGTTTTGGCAAAATCTTCACCGTCAATTAGTTTCCGACGATGGTTTGAAAATGAGGCGATACTAAGTGCATTTAAATCACTAGTTTTAACAGGCAACATTAAAACACAATTTCTTGAATTGTTATTAATCATTGTAAAGTAAAGAACAATGTGCTTCGAATCATAAAATAAGGAAGTCGGCAATTAGAAAGTGGGGTAATTAAGCTAGTATACCCAACTAAAAAAATTCTGAGCATTTTCCTAAAAGTGTGTATTGTCTGAAGTAATTAAGATATTATTGACTAATAACAAATATCACGACGCTTTCGTGTGTTAAAATGGCGAAACGTTGGATTTGCTATATAATTTAAAGCACTCAATTATTCTCGTTAAAAATCTAACTGCAGAAAGTATCGAAAGCCTTCATAAGTTAAGGAAAGAGTGGTTGAGCGGCTGAATCAAGCATAATTATTTTGTCTTGATCTTACTTCTCAAATTTCATTTACTCTTCAAATTTGAAAAGTGCAAATATGTCAAGTTTTATTTTGCTTCAGAAGAGTTCCAATGCACATCAATGGGCAATTGATTCCAAAGAACCTGAAATTATGTGAAATGAGCACCCATAAACCTACCAAGATTTTATGTCAAGTTTTTATGTTGCTTCAGAAAGGTTCCAATGCACAGCTAAGGACATATTTATCACAGAATTTTAAATTAGGTAAAATAAGCGCAAAAAGGGCACTTTAAAATTTCTAAAGTAAAATTGAAAATAGTAACACCAAAACAAATAAAAGAATAAGATTTGTTAGAAATTCTTCAAGCCAATTTTACCAGAAACGACTAATTAAGCCCATGTCCTTTTCCAACAAATACTAGGGACCGCTCTCTTTGCTCTGAATGCGTTATAAATGTCACTAAAGTAATACAAGTCGTCTGAAAATGAAATAGGGGACGGCATTTACAAATCTGTCACAAACTTTCATTTGGGAACTTTGATGAGCGTGCGTAATCCAGGGGTCGTGCAAAATAAGAGTAGAATAGTTCGTTTTTATGGTGTTTCGAACCTATTCAGAATGCAGTTTCCCTAAGTCATGCTTAAAATTCATTAAAAAACTGTTCTTTAGGTAAATCTAATGTCTGTGTAAACTTTTGTCTGTCATATGGTAAAATATTTTCGGGAGAAATTACTCTTTTTCTGTAAATTTTCACTTTTTCTGTCAATTCGTAAAATTGCATGAGAAAATTGCCAACCACAATAAATCACGGTATTGAAGTGGGTGAGCGAGTAAGTCTGGTTATATTCAGGTTAAGTTGCCACTGTTGAGTATCTACATTAAAAAATTATCAGATACTTTGAACGAATATATTTTATTTTTTTCAAAATGTTTGTATCTGCCCTTAGCAACCAACCAATACTGCAAAGTTATTTTCCTTATCGATAAGGGTTTCCCAAAGCTAAAATTATGTGTTACTTTAGTTAAGTTAGTTCTTTTTTCTTTCTTAGCCGTATCTTGATGAACCGATGTGGCCAGTATTGTAGAAATTTACAGAAAAAGTGTAATTTTTCCCGAAAATAATTTTCAGTGCTGCCATCGCAACTCTATAAGTTTTCGTATAATTGAAACAGAAATTTACAATATCACCGCGTGATTCCTCATCATCCATCTCACTCGGATTCCAATTGATTATTTGTGCAGATTACGAATGGCGCTTTCCGAGAATAATAACCCGTATTTAGAGAACGGTCCAGGGGGCCCCCTCTGGCGTAAATAATTTGCTTCGGGGCACGAAAGCCTGAATTTTAAAAGTTATTTGTATGGAGAGTGTGCCACTTTCATAAAAAAGCAACATCACACACTGGGGCCGACGTATCTGCACTATGCGGGACTGAATAGGGCGTCATTATATTTTTTTCCTTCAAAAGGGGGACAACGTGGTGCGCTTAATTTCTGATTTATTGTTTCCAGACTGAAAGGAACGACCGAAAGTTTGAAAAAAGCCCGTTTTCGCTTCTGGTTCGAAACGTTCCCATCATAGTCAATCGAGCGTCATTCAGCCGACTTAATTCGACGATACTTTGTTATTCGTTTTATGCCTGACGAAAATTAAAGATGGGTATTGTTGTGGGAAAATTTATGCGCCGGATGGAACCAGTGAGGAAAGCTGTTCAGTTTCAAACTGTTTGAAGCGGAAATAATTGGATTTTGCTTTCATTGAAATTCAGGAAAATTTTATGTTCTTTTTACATTATTTTAAATGTTATAAGTTAGTAATGTATTTTATGAAGTAGTACAATTAGAAGTAAAAACATCAGGAGTCAAACAAGCATGTTTTGTGGATGTTCAATTTCATGATCCTTAGTTTAGCCAATTTAGTAGACAAGGTTTATAAATGGAAACATTGTTATTCATGTTTTTGAAGCCATTTGTACAGTTTACAATACAACTGTCAACATTCCTACGTTTTCATATTTACTTTTAGGGTTTTATTTTTGCTTTCCACTGTCAAGAACTTTGAATTCATTGATTTCTCAATGATGGGTACTGAGGCCAAGTTTTTAGTTGTTTTTGTGGCTGATGCATTGCAAAACCAACATAACGTCAGTTATTTTTATAAAAATCTTTCAATTTTTTTATTAAATAAGAGATTTTTTAATCTATGTATGAAATTTGCATTGCCAACTATGAATTTATACAGTACTGGCATTTTTCGGTAGAGATTACTTTTCCTTTGTGAATTTGCCTTTAGGATTCCACATTATCAATGTCCAGTCCAGTCAACGAGACTTTTTGGCCTCTTCCACTGGGCAAAAACATCTAACGTCATAAGGAAAATTTAGTTAATTAAGAAGAAAATGTTTAGTAATAATACAATAATCCTGCTAAAAGTTTATTTTTTTAGTATTTTAATTTAAAAAAAAAAAGAATCAAAACCGTGTCATAAAAAAATGTAACTTATATTATTGTAATATTGGCAAAATAAAAAATCCAAGTTGTTTATACCAGAAACCCATTTTTGAAAATTTACTGAAAAATAACTTTATGCTTGGAAGAAAATGTTCCTGAATAGGGAGAATTACTGTCAAACTTGTCATTAACATTGTCAAATTTGTTATTGTTACAATTGTTTTTGAGTTATTTAGCAAAAACTGGTTTGATGCAACAAATTTTCATATCAGTTGAAATTGTGGTATGAAATTTGAACACCCTGTAACTCGGTTATTTTTGGGAATTTAGGGTGGTTCAACCACTTAAAAGAACCGTTTTGGGCCCCTCTTTCCAGTGGTGTAAAGTAAAAAATTATATTCTAAAAATTGCGTACAAGGTGACAAAAATAGTGAACCACCACACTTTACTTGCACACCCTGTATACTGGAAGCAAAACCGGTCCTGCAAACTTACGGTGTTGAGTTAAGCAGTTGATTAAAAACATTTTTGGCATTTTTTTTTGCAAATTTATCGTTTTGGAGTTATTTAGCAATAACTGGTCTGGTGTAACCAATATTTAAATCAGTTGAAATTGTGGTCTGAAATTTGAACACGGTTTAAAGGACAGTGAGGCACAAAATTGCCTGTAAAACCCACTTGGAGTGAGAAACTGACTGTTTTAAGCACATTTTTGGAATCCTCATTAAATTTCCTATTCAATAACCTGAAAAAACACTACAAGATTTGGTACAGTCAAGGAGAAAAGCGGTGTCAAAGTTTAAACTGCCAGAAACACAATTTGAAAGAACAGTCAGGGACAAAATCGCCTGTAAAACCTACTTGGACTGAGAAACTGACTATTTTAAGCACATTTTTGGAATCCTCATTAAATGTCCTATTCAATAACCTGAAAAAACACTACAAAATTTGGTACAGTCAGGGAGAAAAGCGGTGTCAAAGTTTAAACTGCCAAAAACACAATTTGAAAGAACAGTCAGGGACAAAATCGCCTGTAAAACCTACTTGGACTGAGAAACTGACTATTTTAAGCACATTTTTGGAATCCTCATTAAATTTCCTATTCAACAACCTGAAAAACACTACAAAATTTGGTACAGTCAGGGAGAAAAACGGTGTCAAAGTTTGAATTTGCCAAAAATACAATTTGATAGAAGAGTCAAGACAAAATCACTTGTAATACCTACATTGTTAAACTTATCATGCATTCTAATGAGATAAAAGACATCTAAATTTAATGATTAGAAGTGCATTAAACCTTAATTTGGATTGATATTAGATGTTTGGTACAACTACTTAAAAACGAATTATGTTTGAATTTTCAGATTTTTCAATTTTCCGGAAATTTTACATCCCTCTGGTTTATAGCATTTTTCGACAATTTTAGGGTCGAAAAATTCATTATAACTGACATTTTGACGTCAACCGTCTTTGACCTCTACAAAATTTAGAGCCACGAAATTTATTCTAACTGTCAATTTACTTTTAGGTTATTTAGATGGTTATTATTTATTGAAATTTCAAAATAACACAACAATTTCAGTTTTTCCCCAATACCAAAAAAAAAAAAATGAAAATTTGATGATGGTTTCGCATTGACAAAACCTTTTGATAAAGCTATTATTACGCAATTTTTCTCTCATTTAACCAAGTGTGTATCTCTAACTGTTTTCCCCATAATGGCCCTTCTCTCCTCGTCACACTGTATACCTACATGGTGACCCGAATACGATTCTCTCTTCCTCAAGTCTTTAAAAAAATTAAATGTCATTATAGTTCAAATTGGCATCAAATATTTTGCTTGTACAATTGAATTTTTAATAGACATTATAAAAGTGAGTGCAAGCAAAAATAAACCGTAATAATTGATTTATTAGATGATTTAGAAAACAAGTTTTTTTACATTTCCTTAAAAGGTTTTGACGTTTAGGTTTATAGAAAGATTTTCACGTTTTTAGTTTGTAGTATTTTTGCAGATTGCTGATAAAGTTTATTTTCTGGATTTTCGTCCACAGATGCCATTGTAGTTTAAATTCGCCTGAAGTTCTAGTGGGTTTTGGTCATCAGAACTAAAAGTGGTACAAAGCAAACATCAACAATGATCAGTGATCACAATTTTCAGAAGGTTCACAGATTTAACTTACTTATCTTCATATTATTGGAGTATTTCTTTGTTTTTTCTCATGTTGTTACTAGAGTGTGATCAACTAACTGATCACAATGGTTTGACAAAAAAAAGTCGATATAAATTGAAAGTTGTGTTCTTTCGGCTAGATAAAGACACTGAGTGAACAAATTCGGGGATAATTTAGTGGCAATTTTTCAAGCTAGATAAGCGAAAACAATGAAGAAAATCGCGAAAAAGATAATGCCGCCCGACCTTAATGCGTTATCCCGGAGCCAGACAAAAGTTAAAAATAATGCACCATTTTTCATTCTTTACGTCTGACCGAACAAACGCAGCATACAAATTGTACGAGGATAAAACCCAATGCCAAAAACTTTCAGTTAATAATAATTGATGAGGCTAGGCCCCCATTGTATTTTTTTTTTGAAATATCCGTTCCGCATCAATATTAAATGTATTATTTGCCTGAAAGGGATTGGCGTTTTAGATAAGATATAAAACAGGCTAGAAAGGCTTCCAGCCAATTCGAGTGGTTTTATCGATTGTCTTGTTAAAAACCCCTCGTTAAAGCATTCTCGAAAAACCCTAGATTCCCCAATGAATCTAAATATTTACAATAAAGGCATTTGAATAAAAGCCAGGTTTTTAGAGAATAGTACAAACGAAACTAAAGTGTATGTGACCCCTTTTACAATTTTAAATAGCCAAGATATTTGCATATCATTACCCAGCATTTACATGACAATTGTGCGCAGTTTAAGCTACTTCAAGTCACTTAAAAGCAAAGTCAATAGCACGTAAAGTCACTTCAAGGCCCGCTCATACCCATACTTTAATGTTTCCTTAGTCATTCCGACTGATTTGAAAGACAAATATTGTAGGTAGGTTTTTTTGAGTGGGTCCTTCTCTGAACTCCATTTCTACCACAAGAATAAAATGTGTACACTTTAAGCCAAAAAGACTTTATTTGGAGCGGTTTATTTACGTTCTTACCGCCGACAATAGACTACTTAATACCAACCAAAACTAAACAGTTGTAGTCTGAACTATCGGATATACTGTAGGTTTCTGCAATTAGGATTGTCGAGCTAATACCTGGTAGTAAATTAATAATTGCAAGCTACTTAGCTGGAGTACTTCCCCACGGGACGTAGGATGAAACTAATTAAATTCTTGGTTGAATATTTTATAACATCCGGGAACTTAATGCTTATCGACCAAACAAAAGGGAACGTATCATTATTCTGTATTGTAATATCGAAAATAGTTATTGGCGGAACATGTGCGGAAAGTAATAATTTGGAGGTTTTTCCGCAAGTGGTGGTATGATTTTTTTTGAGAATAATGCTCCAGTGTTAAGCTCATTTTATATGCACAATACCTCTCTGGTAGATTGAGAGCTGAAGTATACAGGTTGCAAAAGGCCATAAGGCCTCTAAATGGTACTGGAAACCTCCCAAAAGTTGTTAGACACTTCTCCAACTATGTGAAACCTTATAAGATTGCTTTTAAATTTTCCTCTAGAGTCGTTTTGGAAATGCTTAGGACGTTTTTTGCCTGAAAACTTTCCAAAAAATGTACCAGAAGCTTCTACAACTGATAAATTTTCCCAGAGTTTTTAAAGGCTGTCAGAGGGATCTAGATACTACTTAAAACATCCTAAAAATTCTCAGACGCCTTTAGAAGTGTCTTAAACATTTCTAGGTTTGTTTTAAATTTCCAGAGATCTCTGATTAATATTTAACACCTCCCAAAAGTTGTTAGACACTTCTCCAAGTGAGTGAAACTATAAAAATTGTCTGAAACCTTTTCAAAAATTGCCAGATGCCTCTACAAGTGTCATTAACCTTCCAATAATTTTTCAGTATTAAATATAAATGACAGAGGTGTTTAGAAGTGTCTTAAACCTTTCAAGTTTTTTTTTAATTGCCTCCCAAAAGTTGATAGAGGCTTCCCCAAGTGTGTAAAACCTTCCAAAACTTTTTAAATTTCCAAAGTCTTCTAGAATTATGTTGGAAATACTAGAAAACTCTAAAAATTGCTAGAAGCCTCTACAAGTGTCATAAACCTCTCACCAATTTTGCAATATTGTCTGATGATTCTAAATACTACTGAAAACCTCTTAAAAAACCTCACAACAGTTGTTTGAGGCTTCTTCAAGTATCTGAAACCTTCCAAGACTATTTTTTAAATTTTCAGTCTTGTAGGTTGAAAACTTGTGTGTAAATATAGGAATCTCGCAGACGGTAAGAGATACACTAAGTGACGTGTTTCTGAGATAATGTCATACATCTCAGAAAGACGTCTTTGAGTTAAAATGTAATTCTTTCAAATTCTAGGCAAATTTGGACAGTTTTGACGTTAGTCGCAGATATCACGTAGTTTTTGGAGGATAATTTAGCTAATCAGTCACGTGACCATTGTCAAAATAACTGTCATAAGTCTCAGAAACATGCCTTATTTCGAAAACTGAGTTAAAATGTAATTCTTCCAAATTCCAGGCAAATTTGGACAGTTTTGACGTTAGTCGCAGATTTCACGTGGTTTTTGGAAGATAATTTAGCTGCGTAGTCACGTGACCAATGTCAAAATAACTGTCATAAGTCTCAGAAACACGCCTTTTTTCGAAAACTGAGTTAAAATGTAATTCTTTCAAATTCTAGGCAAATTTGGACAGTTTTGACGTTAGTCGCAGATATCACGTGGTTTTTGTAAGATAATTTAGCTAGGCAGTCACGTGACCAATGTCAAAATGACTGTCATAAGTCTCAGAAACACGCCTTGTTTCGAAAACTGAGTTAAAATGTAATTCTTTCAAATTCTAGGCAAATTTGGACAATTTTGACGTTAGTCGCAGATATCACGTGGTTTTTGGAAGATAATTTAGCTAGGCAGTCACGTGACCAATGTCAAAATAACTGTCATAAGTCTCAGAAACACGCCTTGTTTCGAAAACTGAGTTAAAATGTAATTCTTTCAAATCCTAGGCAAATTTGGACAGTTTTGACGTTAGTCGCAGATATCATGTGGTTTTTGGAAGATAATTTAGCTAGGCAGTCACGTGACCAATGTCAAAATAACTGTCATAAGTCTCAGAAACACGCCTTATTTCGAAAACTGAGTTAAAATGTAATTCTTTCAAATTCTAGGCAAATTTGGACAGTTTTGACGTTAGTCGCAGGTATCACGTGGTTTTTGGAAGATAATATTTAGCTAGGCAGTCACGTGACCAATGTCAAAATAACTGTCATAAGTCTCAGAAACACGCCTTATTTCGAAAACTGAGTTAAAATGTAATTCTTTCAAATTCTAGGCAAATTTGGACAGTTTTGACGTTAGTCGCAGGTATCACGTGGTTTTTGGAAGATAATATTTAGCTAGGCAGTCACGTGACCAATGTCAAAATAACTGTCATAAGTCTCAGAAACACGCCTTATTTCGAAAACTGAGTTAAAATGTAATTCTTTCAAATTCTAGGCAAATTTGGACAGTTTTGACGTTAGTCGCAGGTATCACGTGGTTTTTGGAAGATAATATTTAGCTAGGCAGTGACGTGACCAATGTCAAAATAACTGTCATAAGTCTCAGAAACACGCCTTGTTTCGAAAACTGAGTTAAAATGTAATTCTTTCAAATTCTAGGCAAATTTGGACAGTTTTGACGTTAGTAGCAGATATCACGTGGTTTTTGGAAGATAATTTAGCTAGGCAGTCACGTGACCAATGTGAAAATAACTGTCATAAGTCTCAGAAACACGCCTTGTTTCGAAAAATGAGTTAAAATGTAATTCTTTCAAATTCTAGGAAAATTTGGACAGTTTTGACGTTAGTCGCAGATATCACGTAGTTTTTGGAGGATAATTTAGCTAGACAGTCACGTGACCAATGTCAAAATAACTGTCATAAGTCTCAGAAACACGCCTTGTTTCGAAAACTGAGTTAAAATGTAATTCTTTCAAATTCTAGGCAAATTTGGACAATTTTGACGTTAGTCGCAGATATCACGTGGTTTTTGGAAGATAATTTAGCTAGGCAGTTTGTCAATGTCAAAATAACTGTCATAAATCTCAGAAACACGTTTTTGCATCGAATACTGCAAGAAAACTTCATGATTTTTGCGATTTGAGCACAGTTTGACAGTCAGGAACAAAATTGCTTGTCAAACCCACTTGGAGCAAGAAAATAAAAGTTTTAAGCACATTTTTGGAATCCTCATTAAATTTCCTATCCAATAACCTGAAAAAAACCCTACAAAATTTGATCCAATCAGGGAGAAAAGCGGTAAAACCCTAACTACTACAAAAATTTTGAAAATAACCAATTCAAATAAAATACAATAGTATATTCTATATTAAGAGCGGAAAGTATATATTTGCCGCTTGCACATGAAATTTGCAGCTTGAGGCGAAGCCGAACGCTGCAATCATGTAAAAGCGGCAAAAGTACTTTTGGCTCGAAATATAGACGATATTTTTTCGACGACTGCTGTGGGGTGGATTAGAAGGACAACTCACATCATTTTCGTCGCTCGAACTCATTGTCACCGATAAATCACTTTGACGGAATGTGGTTATTTCAAACAGGTATGTCAAGCGTTGTTATGGAAACGGCGAAAAAAGTTGGTGAGTAGATTGTTAGTAGAAAGCGAAAACGCTCTAGAGCAGAAAATCTCTCTTTCTGCTCGCGCGCGGCAAATAACCCCTTTCTGCTTCTAAATGGAAGCGTACATGAGGTACTTTCAAAGTAAGTCGTCGAAAAAATCAATATTTTTTTCTTTTACTTACGTTCAATTCAACGAAAACGATTATGTTTCAGCATATTTAACAAATCGATTACTCATTACAACATTAAGTAATAAATAAAGCTCAAGTGCAGGTACGCATTTAGTACCATTAAAACTTAAATAGTCGGGTAATTAATTTTTTGAAAGCAGCTAGTTAATTCCTTAATTTATTACAAGCATGGCATAAACGATGTTATGCAATTATTCAAGAAATAATAATTGCCTTTTATAATGTTTCTAATTGCCGACGACGAGTGTAATACCAGCAGGAATTAAGCAATTCATATGAAGACGCCTACGTGTTAGCAGAATTGACTTAATGTACGTGAATAGTTTATTTTTGGTAATGTCAACAAGCTTTAACAACATACAACCACATTAAAAAAAAATAGTAAAAGGGGGAAATAACCGATTAAAGTACCACAATACGTAATTATCCGTCTTTGGCCCAAAGCTGAACCATTAATTTTCCGTTATAATTTCACTCGAACAACAACCGCATGAATCAACCCACCTACCGCAATCAATAAAATATATAACACAACAAGCATGGGTTGCTAAATGGGATTCTCTAGTACCGAACATAAATTATATTGATTTTTTTGTTATTTTTGCAGACTACGATACCTAATAACCGAGACGATAAATTGAGCTTTTCTTGTTTATTATGTGGAAAATTTATAGTACATATGATGTAAGAAAGTATTAATAAAAATGCTAGTTTATTTTAGTTATTGTTGCTTCATTTAATTCTTGTAAGAACTTTCTGTCTTGATTGTAACTAAATTTGTATCAATTTTATTATAAAATACACAAAAACCGATGTTATCTTCTAATTTATAGAATCTCAACCAAGATAAGCTGTCTAATTTGTCACAATTAGCATCTGCCCCTGTCCAATTCATCATAATACTGTTGTGATTGATTAATAACAGTCACCGCAGTTTCACCTAATTAAAAAATACCTTCCCGTAATTAAGAGAGTTTGTTTACGGTATTTTCTTTACCAATAATACATAATGCGACACGACACGATTAAAAGTTGGCCCGGCAAAAAAAATCGAGATTTTAGGAACGGTTCAGATTGCCTTGGCAGATAATTTATGTAAAATAATAATAAAGATAAGGCCAGAAAATTTCACATTAAGTTACGTCTTATGGGCAAAGCAGAAAAAAATCATTTTATCTCAGAAACGAATCTGGTTTTTAATCCTTGTCTAGAAAAAATCGTAAGAGCGTGAACGTATAATCAAGAAGAAATTTAATACATCGTAAAATCCATGGGGGCCTTTTGCTGCACGGGGCCCCTCCCATATCTCTTTCAACGTTAATGATCAATAGTTGGGTTCCCGAAAACCGTTTGAAACTTAATATAATGCTTTTAGTTTCGCTTCTCTATCTCGGTCATTAATTTTTAGCTCGGTCATTTTTCTTTCGAATAAACACGGTAATTAACAAAAATATTTTTTCTTAATTGTTATTACTAAAACTTCAACGAAAATAGCCGACAATAACAACTGGTGTTATTAGTGGGAAGCGGATTAAATAAATATTAACTTATGAATGTCGATAGGAAGCCAGATAAACAATTACGGGCTACTAACGTCGATTAATCATCATTTATCATAACTCAAACAGTACAAATGTTATTCACATTGACACAAAATTTAGCATAAATATATTCAATTTACTAGTTTGTGAATAATAAACTTAAAAAACAGTTTTTTATCATACATATATGGTAACCCATTTACTTGGGCAATAAAGTTTCTAATAAATTTACAACGTTTTATGACGTTGATATTGTACAGTGTCATTACTCCATTATCCTTTACGTCTTTTGTACATAATTGCATGTTTGTTTAGTTCGTCAATTTCTTAATCACACGCATTATGGAGTAATTGCCCTCTAGAGTTTCCACACATTCATCAATAAATTAACTTCTTAAATTAAGATATATTGTTTTTTTGTTTGAAAAATTTACAACTTTGCAATGTACACATACAGTGTAAATGATGTAAGATGATGATTTGATAATCATTTGAAATAACCTAGAAAAAAATAAGGTAAGAGAAGATGAAAAGCACCTAAAAAATAACTCTTTGGATGAACGTGGTTGATAGACTCCTACGAACAGTTTGTTCTTGCTCTAATATTGGAATCAGCTCAAAAAGTGTTTCATCCAGACGAAAAAATTTCCCAAACGACGTCATTAATATCCCCAATATTATTACCCCTCAGGAATGACTAATGCTAGTTATAGGTTATAACGAACGCCATAAACTATATCTTAGCAACGAAAATTGCTGGCCGCACCATGGAGGGGCAAATTCCTGGGGCCTCGGGACTCCCGCCGTTAATTAACGACACCGAACGGTTTATGGAAGTCGTAGAGAAAACGTGGTCGAGATGGAATCGCACGGTTCCGATCTTGTCCGGTACGTATTTTGCTTGTACGCCCTCAGAAACTGTAATTAGGACCGTATTGAATGGGATCTTTGTTGCCTTAAAGAAACCAACGTCAAGAATGGCTTGTTTGATGACGATAAAACAATCCTGTTTGATCACATGGTTAATCAAACTTTTTTCTCTAAGTGCAAGAAAAATAAAATTTTTAGTTTTTGCACGATATTTCGTCTGTTTTGAAATCTTTTAGGAGCTTCAAAACTAGTTGAAAAACATTTGGAGCATTCTAAACTGTTTTGGAAAGTTTTCAACTTTTCTAGACGCATACGGAAACTTTAAGACTGTTTTGAAATATTTTGAGAACCTCTAGACGGTTCTAAAACGTTTTGAAAGGTTTTTGAACAGTTTCAACAGCATATTGAAGGTTCTGGACTTCTGAGGTATTTGATTAAGCTTAGACGGTTCTAGAAACTGTTGGAGTTTTCAAACTGCTCCAGAATCATACGGATGTTTTTAGACTGTTTTGAAAGCCTCTAGACTAGCTGAAAAGCATTTGGAAGCTTTTAAAATTTTTGACTGCTTAAGGAGTATTTGAAAGAATTTTGGACAGTTAGAAAAGAGCATATTGAAGGTTCTGGATTGCTTTACAAGCATTTGGAAACTCTTAGACGTTCTAGAAAAGTTCTAGAAATTATTGCTAGTTTAAAACTGCTCTAGAAACATATAAAAGCTTTTAAACAGTTTTGAAATATTTTGAAAGCTTCTAGACTAGTTGAATAGCATTATTTGGAAGCTTTTAGACTAATCCAAAATCATTTGGAATCTTCTATGCTGGTTCAGGAGCATTTGGAATCTTTTAGACACTGTTTTGGAAGCTTTTGATATCTTTTTAGACTATTTCATGAATATTTGAAAGCTTTTGGACAGTTAGAGAGCATATTGAAGGTTCTGGACTGCTTTAGACGGATTTGGAAACTTTCAGTCGCTTCTAGAAGTTGTTGAAAACTATTTTTAAAGCATTTAGACTAGTTTAAAGGCATTAGAGAGCTTTTAGACTAATCCAAACTTCTTTGGAAGCTTCTAGAAAATGTTTTAGAAGTTTTTGAAACCTTTTTAGACTACCTCAGGAGCATTTTGACGGTTTTTGGACAGTTTAAAGAGCATATTGCAGGTTCTGGACTGCTGAGGTATTTGATTAAGCTTAGACAGTTCTAGAAAGTTTTCAAACTGCTCTAAAATCATACGGATGTTTTTAGACTGTTTTGAAAGCCTGTAGACTAGTTGAAAAGCATTTGGAAGCTTTTAGATTGTTCTAAAAGCTTTTGGAAGCTTCTGACCTGTTTCAGGAGCATTTGAAAGATTCTACACACTGTTTTGGTAGCTTTTGGAATTTCTAAAATGTTTTGGAAGCTTTTAAAATTTTTGACTGCTTAAGGAGTATTTGAAAGAATTTTGGACAGTTAGAAAAGAGCATATTGAAGGTTCTGGATTGCTTTACAAGCATTTGGAAACTCTTAGACGGTTCTAGAAATTATTGGTAGTTTAAAACTGATCTAGAAACATACAAAAGATTTTTTAAACAGTTTTGAAATATTTTGAAAGCTTCTAGACTAGTTGAAGAGCATTATTTGGAAGCTTTTAGACTAATCCAAAATTCTTTGGAATCTTCTATGCTGGTTCAGGAGCATTTGGAATCTTCTAGACACTGTTTTGGAAGCTTTTGATATCTTTTTAGACTATTTCATGAATATTTGAAAGCTTTTGGACAGTTAGAGAGCATATTGAAGGTTCTGGACTGCTTTAGACGCATTTGGAAACTTTCAGTCGCTTCTAGAAGTTGTTGAAAACTATTTTTAAAGCATTTAGACTAGTTTAAAGGCATTAGAGAGCTTTTAGACTAATCCAAACTTCTTTGGAAGCTTCTAGAAAATGTTTTAGAAGTTTTTGAAACCTTTTTAGACTACCTCAGGAGCATTTTGACGGTTTTTGGACAGTTTAAAGAGCATATTGCAGGTTCTGGACTGCTGAGGTATTTGATTAAGCTTAGACAGTTCTAGAAAGTTTTCAAACTGCTCTAAAATCATACGGATGTTTTTAGACTGTTTTGAAAGCCTCTAGACTAGTTGAAAAGCATTTGGAAGCTTTTAAATTGTTCTAAAAGCTTTTGGAAGCTTCTGACCTGTTTCAGGAGCATTTGAAAGATTCTACACACTGTTTTGGTGGCTTTTGGAATTTCTAAAATGTTTTGGAAGCTTTTAAAATCTTTGACTGCTTAAGGAGTATTTGAAAGGATTTTGAACAGTTAGAATAGAGCATATTGAAGGTTCTGGACTGCTTTACAAGCATTTGGAAACTCTTAGACGGTTCTAGAAATTATTGCTAGTTTAAAACTGCTCTAGAAACATATAAAAGCTTTTAAACAGTTTTGAAATATTTTGAAAGCTTCTAGACTAGTTGAAGAGCATTATTTGGAAGCTTTTAGACTAATCTAAAATCCTTTGGAATCTTCTATGCTGGTTCAGGAGCATTTGGAATCTTTTAGACACTGTTTTGGAAGCTTTTGGACAGTTAGAGAGCATATTGAAGGTTCTGGACTGCTTTAGACGCATTTGGAAACTTTCAGTCGCTTCTAGAAGTTGTTGGAAACTGTTTTTAAAGCATTTAGACTAGTTTAAAGCATTAGAGAGCTTTCAGACTAATCCAAACTTCTTTGGAAGCTTCTAGACACTGTTTTAGAAGCTTTAGAAACCTTTTTAGACTACCTCAGGAGCAGTTTGAAGGTTTTTGGACAGTTTAAAGAGCATATTGCAGGTCCTGGACTGTTTTACAGGCATTTGGAAACTCTTAGACGGTTGTATTTGAAAGCTTTATTTAGACTGATCCAAAATTCTTTGGAAGCTTCTATGTTACTTTAGGAGCATTTGGTTGCTTCTAGACATTGTTTTGGAAGCTTTTGAAATCTTTTTAGACTAGTTCAAGAGCATTTGGAAGGTTTTTAGATAGTATAAAGAGCATATTGGAGGTTTTGGTTTGCTTTGGTGACATTTAGGAAGTCTGAGATGGTTCTAGAAATGTTTGCAAGATTTTAAACAACTCTAAAAGCATACGGAAGTCTTGAATTCTTTTGAAAGCTTCAAGGATAGTTGAAGAAGATTTGGAAGCTTTTAGACTTATCTAAAATTCTTTTGAAGCTTCCATGCTGCTTTAGGAGCATTTGGAATGTTTTATAGTATTTATAATATAATTAATAATGAAATGTTGTTTGAAAGATTTCCTTACTCATCCTGCAAGCGTTTTAGTATTTAAATTACCTCATGTTTATTATTTTATTAATTAAAATTAACTCCACATCAGCTTTCTGCTTTACACTTTTTTTGGTTTGAATCAAAAAGAATTAACTAGAATGTTTGCGATTAACAGTACATACATAATAGTTTTTATTCTAGTCCAAAAACCGACAGCTGTTCGTTAAGTAAGGGAAGAGACCTAATTTCCAGTCAAAGCCGCTTAATGCATTATTACTGCAGCTTATTATAATCACGATCTATTGTAAGCCTCTAAGCCGAGTCGTGCCTAAGCTGACACGGTCGTAAAACACAAAATTGAACACGTCAAAAATGGCTTTATAATTGATTGCGAACGTTATTTCGTGTCAAAACATTCTTGTACTATCAAGACACTTAAAACATTTCTAGTGATGACCTCAATGATCTTGATTATACTCACCTAAGCATTGCCTTTAAAGGATTTAGCGCAATCCATCATAAAAATCTATAGCTCTTTAAAGTTCAATTACATATTGAAAAACAGCATTATCTAAGCAATTATCTCCGCATTGAGTTGCCGGGGGATAATCAAAAACCTCATTGATATTTATCAGTTATTGTTATTAACGTGTCAGTAATTACTGACTATTCAAATACGAAATGTCGACTGTTTCAAGTTCAGGTTCAGGTGAATGTCTTGCGTGGCAAGCCTTCGAAATATTACTCTGAATATGATTAAGTGCCGCTTTCATGACTGGCGGTTTTAAGTCTTCATTATTTTTTTTTGTAATTGTTTCAATAACTCGCTTTAAAAACGATTTGAACACATTGTAGCTTAAGTGCTGATGAGGTATTTAAGTGAAATATAATATATATTTCCGGTGAATCAAGATATTTTTTGTATACATAAGACAGCTGTTTGCAACTTTGTAATTTGATATTTTGTAAGGGTGCTTCCACTTGCTAACAATGACGTTTATGTACAGGTTTAAAGTTAATGTTAGCGAATGCTATTCATTTTCAAGTGATGCATTTAGTTGAAAAAATTTCAGGAAAAATGTGCTTTCAGTTTTCGCTTGTTGTAAAATCTTTTTCAAAAGGACAAAATAACAGTCGACCCTACATTCTCTTTCAAGTATCAAATCAACCAGTTTCGGATATAGAAATACTCATTTTTAGGATCTCAAATGGCAACTTAGGGCACATTTTGTCCCCAAAACAGTTAATATTTCCAGCCGCAATAAAAGTGTGATCTCAACTTGTAAATAACATTTTAGTAATTTTAAGTAGGATACCATTTACCAGATCTTTTCCTTTATAGAGAAACCACCCAGCGCACTCAGTGGGTATCCTGAAGATGGACATTTCTGTACACGAAACTGGGTAATCCTTTTACGCTTGAAGGCTGAAATAAAAGTATTGTGGAGAACACTGTGTCCTTTCTATTGGTATTCACACAACATGACTGAGAGATCATCTAATCTTTTTCAGTTTCGCAGATTTTGGTAAAAAGGTTCTTTTTAAATGTATTTTTTCATAGCAAACGAATGCAATTCCATTTACCAAGATAGCAATCCATGTGATTGTTCGTGTCATCTGTTTCATCCATCAAATCGAGCCCTTATCTTTGGTTCATGTCATTTGAATAATGGACAGGTGTAGCATTTCAGGTACCTAAACAAATAAAAGTTAAAGAGCCTTAAATCTGAAGATGGACAGGCAAAGATTATATATTTTTTTTGGAATAAATGAAAGAACTAACATCAGTACCTGTAAACAAAATTATAAAAGAGTGTGTAATTTGTGATTTATTGTTATTTAGTCCAAAATTGTTTGGAAAACTATTTGGAATTGGATACTTGTTTTACTGCTTTATTGTACCGTGTTTTTGCTTTTTAGCCCTGAAGAAGTCTTCAATAAAGATTGAAACGACGGCACATAATTAAAAAGTAGTGATGAGTAAATTACCGGTAAAGCAAATATTTTATTTTACCAGAAAATTTTGACCAGTAAATTACAAATACTGTCTGTCAGTTCAAATTTTGACACCGCTTTTCTTACTGACTGTACTCAATTTAGCATTGTGTTATCATGTTATTGGATGGGAAATTTCATGTAGATTCTAAAAATGTGCTTAAAACAATCATTTTCTCACTCCAACTGGGTTTTACAGGCAATTTTGTCTCTGACTGTCTTTTCAAACTGTATTTCTGGCAGTTCAAATTTTGACACCGTTTTTATCCCTGTTTGTACCAAATTTTGTTGTGCTTTTTTATGTTATTAGATAGGAAATTTAATGAAGATTCCAGAAATGTGCTTAAAACAGTCATTTTCGCACTCCAAGTGTGTTTGACAAGCAATTTTGTCCCTGACTGTCCAAACCACGCTCAAAAGTTGCAAAAATCTAAGTGTAGACGTTTTCTTGCAATATTCGATACAAAACGTGTTTCTGAGATTTATGACAATTATTTTGACAGTGGTCAAGTGACTACGTAGTTAAATTATCTTCCAAAAATCACATGATATATGTCCCTAATCTCAGAGCTGTCAAAATATGCCTAGAACTATTTTTGCAAGAATTACAAACATAGTTTTCTCACTGGTTTCGAAACAACTATAATAGACAGTTAATTGTTGTTTTATCAATATTAAAAAGTGACTTGCAACTTTGTCTTTAACCAATACTTTAGTTAATCAACAGAAATTTATAACAATAACGTAATTATTAAACTGAACACAAACGTAAACCTGTAAGCTTCTTAAGTATCAAATTATTTTCATGCATGATAAACTTAAACGTAATTAGATACAAATCTAACCGCGGCGCCGCAACTTCCGTAGTTGAAACTCAGTTTCTACCGCCTAAGTTTCACCAAGTTGACTTTTCTTGTTCCGAAACTGCAAATCCACCTGAATAACGCATTAATTATATTTTAGTCGGAGAGGAGTTGTATATGAATTACGTTATTACGTTTCCGCTTCCCGATACGGAAGGAAGATTAAATAATTTACATTCCTTTCTAATGATTTGTTGCAAAAACTTTGAATTATTCTCAAAACGGTGATTATAAAAACATAACGAGAATGCATAATTGTTAAAATGATTAGAAACCTCCTCGTTCAGCTTAAAACTTTAATCTCCTTAAAGAACACCGAACTATTCCTTAAGTTTAACCCTACGTTTCCCTGGGGAGTTGCCAACTAGTCTAATTTATTGCCTGCCTACGTCTGCGAAAATGATAAGTTTGGGAGATGAGGGAGTTATCGTTTGTTAGAATCGATTATTGTACTATATTTTGGTTTTTCCGAAAGTTTTTTTTGTCCGGAATGATTTACGTTCTTTATAGACATTAGACAATACACTATTCTTATACCATCATCAATAAAAATGACTTTCAGCCTTAATACTACGACTAGAATCAAAACTTTAATCTAAATAAGTTATCTATAGCCCGTTTAATACCCCCATATTAATTTTATGATAAGCTTTCGGGCCGTTACTTTCAGATTTTCTAGCGTAATGATCTGAAATTCCGTAGCGCCGCCCAACTAAAATCCTATTATTAGAAACCGGCTTCACCCTCCCTAATTTAAATTACAAAGATTTCAGATGTGATTTTATGGGGTTTACTGGCTTTATTACGAGCTACGAATTATAGTGGCCGAGGGATACTGTTTTTACTACTGCAATTAAACTTACAATAGCGACCGGCCAGTTTACCATTTACAATGGGGTATTGTTTTTTTTTAATGAGGTGACTTTATACATATGAAACTGAAACGAAATTGAATCGTATCAGATCTCAAACACAATTTGAATTTGTTTTCCCATTTGTACGGTGATTTATCAAAAGGTGCAATGGAAAACAGCTTTGAAGGAGGTCGACAGTGAATAATTTTCATATTTTCACACCTCGAAACTAATCCATCACTTTTTTAAACCGCATTTTTGCGAGGGTTTGCTAATTCGCGTTTTAGAACCCTTTTTTTTTTAATTATTAGTCCGCCAAAGTAATAAACGAGAGTAGCTAATTATTATGTATTACAACTGATTTGAACTGAGTTTTGTTTGGTAAAAACTTTGCGGTGTACTATTAGATATACTATTAGAATACTGGAAGATTAAGACACTTTAGTTGAATTTCTCATGTATTGGACAACTTGGGGAAATATTAAGTCCTTAGAATATATTACTAGTTGATCCGGAAGATTCTAGTGCCTACATTGAATAAATTCGACACAAGCGTATTCAAATTTGTGCCGGAAAGTTTCGCTGCAGCCGAGCTCTTAACCCGGGGAGCTCCGAATAAATAAAATTTAAACATGCATTAAGCGAAATTGCTTTGAAGTTGGTTTTGAGACGGCCCCGAAATAAAGTGAATAAATTGACAGTTTTTTCTCCAACGCCAGACAGTCGAAAGTCGCTATTCTCTAATGAGAAACGGAACGTAAATTATGTATGCGATTTTGCGTTATGTTTATGAAACACCGTCGACGACGGGTCTTAACTTTTAAATTACGAACATGCAACGCCTGGTTTGAATAAATTGGATTGAGACACACACTCAAATTGGATCATTGTGTTTGTGTTTGAAATGTGTTTATATCGTATACAGTTGATTACTGGAGTTTTATTGCGGATGTCTGTAATAATCCTAAAACAACAAGGCCATTTGTAATGGGACGTCAAAACTTGAATATTTGTACAACAAAAGTGTTTGGAGATATCACATTCGTGTGAAAGCAAAGTCTGGACTACCGACCATCTTTATCCACGTTTTTGGTACGGAATAACTTACAATTTAGGTTTGTCAAGTTTACTTAGTACGGTCAAATTCATTGAGTAAAATGAACAAGTATTTTTGTACATGTGTGTAATTAATTGTCTATTAAACGACGAGCGAGGGGTAGACCGCCGATATTTTTTTGTATGTACACCAAAATGCCTTTTTGCATACAAAATACCTTGAAATGCTTCTATTATTGCTCAAAATGCCTTATATGTAGTTATAATGCCTTAAAACTGCCTAAAATGCCTCAAACTGCCTTAAAATACATCAAAATGCCTTTAAATTATTTAAACTGCCTCAGGATACCTTCAAATGTTTCCACATTTGTGACATTCTTAAATTTAGTTATAAATTTAGTCCCCTGGAATTGAGATAATGATAAATCTTGATGAAATACAAGAAATAATTTTTTTTATGGTCACGTGACAGTTTTTAGGTTAGATTTGTACATGACTTTTGACTATTGTCAAAATGTCGATAAGGATTATTGATTCAATAAAAATAACTTCCTCAGGTTACGTGACTGTTTTTCCAAATTTTAAAGATCCTAAAGCTTAAAATTGATTTTTTTTTAAAAGGTCCTGTGACAGTTTTTAGGTTAAGTTAGGTGAAACGTAAAGGTTTTACCAAATTTTTGACAGTTGATTTGACCTTGTGCCGAAAGCTTCAAATTGATTTTCTAAGCTCAGGTGACTGTTTTTCCAAATTCTGACAAACAAAAAATATTTTTTGACGATTGCAAGAATCTTCTAACTGTCATAGTAACCAAATTAGCACGTGTCAAATAAAGACATCAGACATTATTATTTAAAAGAAAAATTGGTAATTTAAATTTATACAGTAGTAAAATTGTAAGAACTAGGTCACGTGACTTGATAATTCAATTATTGAGCTTGCAACATTGTAAAAGCCAGTTGACATTGTCAAAAACTGTCACCTGAACTTCAAAACGCAGTTTAAAATTTGAAAAATGGTAAATTAAATTTAGACAGTTGTAAAAACTTGAAATGCAAAATACACACGTTACTTGACGTTAAAAATACAATTCTTCATGTTCTTGCAACACTGTAAAGGCCAGTTGACATCTGTCAAAATTAATCACGTGACCGTTAAAATGTGGTTTAAAGTTTAAAAATTTGGTAAATTAAACTTCGACTATTTTAGACAGTTGTAAAAGCTGAAATTGCAAGAGACACATCACGTGACTTTGGTTATGCCATTTTAGAGCTTGCAACACTGTCCAAGCCAACTGACACCGGTAAAAACAGTCACGTGATTTTAAAATGTAATTTAAATGTTGATCATTTGGTAAATTACATTAAGACAGTTGTAAAAGCTGAAAGTGTAAAATACACTTTACGTGACGTTCAAAATACAATTTTGAGCTTGCAACACTGTAAAAGCCAGTTGACACCTGTCAAAAACAGTCACGTGACCTTAAAAATGTAGTTTAAATGTTAAAAAATTGGTAAATTATTATAATAATTTGTAATGAATATTGTTTCAACTCAATACCATGTAACAAAGATTTTACCATAATAATTACATGTGCCTATGCGGTTCTGTTCAATTTTCAGTCAATTTTGTTATATTAATACACTACATTTTGAAATATACAGACAATGCCTCAAAATACTCTCAAATGGCTTGTAAATATCTCAAAATGCCTCGTAATACCTCACAATGCTTCAATGATAGAAGTCACCATATTGGTCCACCACGTTTGGGTGCGCAGTTGACAAAATTCGTAACAACTTCATTAACCATCTCTGAGCTTCTGAGTAAAACAAAAATTCTTCAAATTTTTTATGTTTTTCCTGTCATCTCGCTTTTTCTTCTAATTTGATTGGTCTGAACTCTGTTAATCTCGTCTAGGTTTCGGTTTTTCCACTTTTTTTCTTCCTCTTACTTTTCTATCTATCCGCTTTTTCCGTGACTTTCAGATCTTTCTTGCTCTGTTCTTATTAAAGGGCTAATTAAGGCCAAAAGCTGAAAATACCGTTTAAATGGGAGAACAACGGAAAACCCAAAATTCCAAAGCCAAAAAGTGTATAATATGAAGTTTTCAGTGTTAGGTTTAGTCATTAGAGTAAAATAAGCAATATTGCGAAGTTTATTAGATTTAGTTTATTGTTTGGAGGCATTACTTAAAAGTTAAAAGCTTCTATAATCTTAGTCCCTAGAATGTTCTAAAAGCTTCTACGGCGTTATAACAAATTTCAAATGCTTTAAAAAGTGTCAGAAAAGTTCTACAAGTTTATATGACCTTTTAGACGCTTTCAAGATCCTCTCTAAGTTGTTATAGAAACTTTCAAATGCATCTAAGACGTTCTAACAAATTCCAAACGACTCTATGATATTTTATTAACTTCTAAAAGCCTCTAAATACATCTGAAGTGGTTTTAAAGCTTTTAAAATATCTCACTAGAAAATCCAAATAATTTGCGAAAGCTTCCAAATGTCTTTAGAATGCTCTAAAAAGTTGTAAAGACTTCCAGAACATAATAGGAGCTTCCTCGACGTTTTAAACCTTCCAAATGCTTCTACGACGTTCTATAGTCTATCCGGCAAACCTACGGAGTAATAAAAGCGAAAATTAGGAGGGGTTGACCCCCCCGTCCATTAGTATTGGTCTATATCGGGTCCGTTTTACAATATAATATCTTCTTCTCTCTCTAATATAAGGACTTCTCGGGTCTCATGTCTGGATTCACTTTTACGTACCTGTTTTACAGTGTAATGCGGACCGACCAAAGTTGCCGCCCATCGAATTTTATTACTCCGTAGGTTCGCCGGATAGACTATAGAAACTGTCTCTTAACTTTTCCCTCCTTGAGGTGTTTGACAATGGAAATGAACAGTGAATCAGATGACAATCAACACAAGTAGTTTTTTGTATCAATTTAAACAATTTTTATCGTTTCAATACACATCGATGAGTTACGTTATCCCTATTTGTATGCTTTTAATTACGACGAAACGTCTTTGTGGTGGATTTTATCACGTCACCGGCTGAATGGAAAAACGTAAATTAAGCCCATTGTATTCGACGTGTACATCGTGCGTCCTACTGACGTGTTTCCAATACGCCATTCATTATATTCACGGTGTGTTCCGTACATCAGTACCAAGTCGGACGTTAATTTTAATGTGCACCGGGGGCGTTTATGATAAATCATTGTTGTGTAATTTATTCAAATTTGGCCGAAAAGATTGGAAAGTAAATTGGTATTCAGTGTGGCGAAGCATGGACGCATACTTTACCTAGCAAACAAATGAATAATGGATCGTCCTTAGAAATTGCATTTTTTGATTTGTTATATGAAGGGTTTTCTTCCGAAGCAGTTTATCAAATTTCTTACCATAATAATCCTCTCAGCACGCCTCACAAAAAAATCTCGTTAATTAAAAACTAATAATAAATCGAATCATGTCATTAGACAAACTTTAGCTACAAGAGAAGGATGTAATTTTGCCTAATGAACAGCAGATGGATTAGTCATTAGCTGTAATGAACGGCTGCAGACGATGATGGATAAAACTTGATGATGATATTTTGTTTCGTGTGCTATTATTTTGTTACGCCAGTCATGGCACAGTTATTTATTTTTAATTTTTTCTGTACTGCTGGCTCTTATATTAAGACACGGAACGTATCATTACCGAACCCCCCATAGAAATTCTTAATAATAAGTAAACCCTCGCCAAAGGAAACCGCTCAAAAACTTTATGGAACATTTTAAGGTAGATAAAAACTGAATTATGAGCGGCTCTTACGACATTCTATTCAACAAAACTGGACGCCCCCAAATATGTTGGGCTTTTAATCACACAAAGTCTCCATTTATTTTCGACGGCCAGACAGTTTGAATTTAAATTTCGTATTATTTTGCCTAGCTTTTGGCAGTTAACTCTTATTTCAGTTAAAGATGTAGCTGCTGTATAAAATTAAACTACACATTAAATCAAAATTTAAAATTTATTGTATAGTATCGTGAAAATACGTACAAATATAAAATAGTACATTACATACTCAGATCTCTGTCGGAAAGAAGACTAATCAAAGTCAATCATCTCAAGAAAGGTAAAGTACACATTTTCCACTCGGGTGGAAAGTGAGAGTAGGTACTTTTAATCTTTCATCTTCATCTGATTTATACATAATGAGTAACGTTATTACATACATGGTTGAAAATAAAGTACTTCATCTATGACTAGCATGGTAATGATTCACAACCTAACCCACTTTGAGTTACGCAATGAGAGATTTTACCCCACTAGTGTGGTAAAGCATTGTAAGGTTGTTTACTCAATAGTTAACTCTCGTAACTTTGATTTGGCAGCTTGGTTTAAATTAGCAAAGTGCAGGTATTTTTCCTGAATAGCCAGAATCTGATCACTTGTCAAATTCTCGACATGTATTGAATACTTTAAGTAGAACACCCTGTATATTACTATATTTTTGCATACTCCTATCTATTTCAAATAGTTTTTCTGAAACAAAAGCTATGTCGGTCTGTAACGGTTTTTGAGATATTGACGTTTGAGAAATGAGATGAGAAAGAGAGGGATACATAGAAAGATGATTTAAATAATCAATTAATCAAATTAATAATCGAGTTCAGCTAGTGTCGCATCTTCGTGTTATTATTACATGCTCGTTGAATAGGTAATATACTAATTCCACACCCAAGTAATCGCTGTAAAATCCACTTTACCATACGTGAGTAGGAAAATGTTATTTTTCTAAGAGCGTGCGCAAATGATTTCATTCCCGTACTATTTTTGTTCTCGCAATATAGACTTTCCTACACTAGTGGGTAAAGAAATCATTTTTCCGCACTAGGGTGGAGCATCTTCGTGTTATTATTACATGCTCGTTGAATAATATACTAATTCCACACCCAAGTAATCGCTGTAAAATCCACTTTACCATACGTGAGTAGGAAAATGTTATTTTTCTACGAGCGTGCGCAAATGATTTCATTCCCGTACTATTTTTGTTCTCGCAATATAGACTTTCCCACACTAGTGCGTAAAGAAATCATTTTTCCGCACAAGGGTGGAAAAATTTAATTATGTTGTTAATGTATGTATCATATTCAAAATTATTATTTCATATAATAATTGTTCTTTTATTATTAATATTTGTAACAAGTAGATTGGAGATGATTCATTACATTAATAACCCATTTATGATAATAAAGTTTGTAGGTTTTAATCAAGTTTAATTTTTGTACTTAATATTTTTAATGTGTTCGACTGACCTTCAGTCAGCGTGCGGGAAAGTATCACATTTCGCACTTGTTAGGAAAATAACTATATATCATTACTTACCGAGCAAAAAAAGCTGTACTTTCCACTTTTAATACATAAATAACTGTGATAATAAACGTAATAATTAGCTTATTTTCCTTTTACGTTTTAACACTGAAAACTAGAAATTAATATTGCATAATAAAAAAAATTAATTTCAAAACCACTTAATGCAAATATCATGTGTTCATCATTCCGTTGATTATAGACATGCGGTTTTAATACATCCAGATTGTTTTCGAACGAGTTAACGTAGGTACGAAGTGATTTAATTTTGATTAATTGAAACTCGGTATATTGAAGACTCTCTGTTCAAACAAATCGATTTATTTAAGTTTGTCCTAGACGTGGCAATTTCATTTTGTGCATACATTTCGGGTGCACAAACAACATAATTCGTTCGGACTAAAATCAGATTAGTGCATAATCCATTATTCACTATAGTCGACGTTAAACTTGTCGATAATAATTACGCTATACATGTTCTCTCTGTCCTTTAATATCAAACAACGCTCTACAATAAATACGGGAGATCGTGAAAATGTGTATTTTAAATAAACATTAACATTTTCATTATATTTATTGCTGCCATTAAAAAAGATAGATGGCCGCGAATACAAATACACGAGCACCCTACATCAAAACGGTATAAACGTATGCACGGAATTGATATATCGAAATATTTGCGACGTAGCGTTTTTCAGGGACGTTATTTATATTGCCGACCCAGTTTTCCTTTATTAAGAAAAATATGATCGTAAAAGCTCTGGGAAATTTATTGGAAACTCCTTTTGCCCTTGAGGCCTAGTTTTCTAACTGTAGAGCCGTTTCCAGCATAACCACTCAAAAGTTGAATCCAAACTGCATCATTTTAATAATGAATGCAAACGTCATTGCTGGGAAGTAGTATTTTTAATGTGCTTAGTCTAGCAACTTAAACTCAAGTAAGCTTCAAAGCAATTAAACTTAATTTCTGAACCGATGTGATTTCACCTATATAAATTTAATTGGAAAATAAATTACTGCCGTAAACTAAAACCGATTACTTTAAGGGTTTTGAACTCAAGTCGTGCAATTTAGGTTAAACGATGTTAAAAACTTGGATTTTGATTTTATCAAAGCATATTTTAATAATCTGCAACTGGTAACAGAGAAAAAAAGGTTAATCAATGAAACAAGGAAACCGTTTTTGTTCTAGTTATTCGCCATTCATTATTATATGTTTATTGGTACTTCCTTTCCCACAATTATTAATAAGAAAAACTAGTTACGCATTACTATAGCATTTCCTCTATGAATGAAGGAAAAGCGAAAGTGCTTATTCATGGAGCGTATAATTGATACTCCATAGGATTTCTGATTTTTTTAAGATATGTATTAATAAAGTATTTTCTACTGAAACACCTTGAAGAAGTATAAAAAAAGTCTAGCAAACTAACAATTATCTTGGAATTATGCGAGTTTATCAAAATATGTAACACATTATATAGGGTGTCCCACGACGAAAGACATCGATGTATATTGAAAAAAGTATAAATAGGAGAGCTTTGAAAATTTGGCAGGATACTGACGTGGGCATGCCCAATCTAACTAAAATATTTTCAAGATGGTTGCACTTCCGTTTATACCGGAAGTCCATCACAACTTTCTTATTTTAAATAGAACACCCTATATATTATTATATATTTGGAGTCCTCACAAAATTCTGACCAACTTTTGTGTACAATGCCTATCTCTAGCCGTTTTTGAAATATTTGATGTTTTTCCAAAAAAGTGACAGTTGCAACGCTCAACATATTTTTGTCCCTCTTTGGGTTATTCTAAATAAAGGATCGTTTTATTAAACTGAGACTGCGTAATGACTCATTTGTATACAGGGTCGTCAAAAAAAAATCATAAAGCTGCCACTAAAAAAAAAAAAAAATTTCAAGTTTTTTAAATAGAAACCCACATTTTTTATAACGGAATCATTTTGAGCATTAAAAATTACTACACGTTTCAATTTACTTGCCTATACCTAAATCCAACCCATTTCGTTTTATTTGAGAATAAACATTTTTTATTATTAAAACTCCAGATTTCTTGAAAATTTCTCTCTCTAATTACGTGTGGATTTATGTCACACCAGTAGTTTGAATTATGTCTAATGAACATTCCATTTTTAGTGAATTTGGCATCGTCGCTCTAAATAATATTATTCAAAAACAATTTTTCTCCATAGTGACTAGTCAGCAAAAACTCACTAAAAACCACTCTCTTCGGAAATTCAACCTCTTTTAAGTGTTGCACTAATTTAAATGAAAAAGGGTGAAATTTATGTTTCTTCAGGATCCTTTGAATTGAGCTTTTGGATATGCCTGATTCTACAGAAACTTGTCTTATTGACGAAGTTGGATTTGCAACAAAATAGCCCAAAATTGCAATTTCTACATTTGTATTATTAAGGATTGGTTTTGTTTTAATAGCTTTTATCTTCACAGATCCCGTATTTTTAAAATTTTCAATTATTTACTTGACAGTTTTTAGTGCAACCATGCAGCCTAATAAAAAATTGTTTATTCTCAAATAAAACGAAATGGGTTGGATTTAGGTATAGGCAAGTAAATTGAAACGTATAGTAATTTTTAATGCTCAAAAGAAATGATTCTGTCATAAAAAATGTGGGTTTCTATTTAAAAAACTTGAAATTTTTAATTTTTTTTAGTGGCAGGTTTATGATTTTTTTGACGACCCTGTATACAAATGAGTCATTACGCACCCTCAGTTTAATAAAACGATCCTTTATTTACAATAACCCAAAGTTTCATTGCAAAATGAAATACGGTTTTGACAGAGTACAAAAATATGTTGAGCGTTGCAACTGTCACTTTTTTGGAAAAACATCAAATATTTCAAAAACGGATAGAGATAGGCATAGGGCATTGTACACAAAAGTTGGTCAGAATTTTGTGAGGACTCCAAATATGTAATAATATATAGAGTGTTCTATTTAAAATAAGAAAGTTGTGATCGACTTCCGGTATAAACGGAAGTGCAACAATCTTGAAAATATTTTAGTTAGATTGGGCATGCCGACATCAGTATCCTGCCAAATTTTCAAAACTCTCCTATTTATACTTTTTCCAATATCAATCGATGTCTTTCGTCGTGGGACACCTTGTATTATTTGGACATTGGTATGGACACTGTGCATGTTGTTCGTAGTTTGTGATTGGCCAAAAAATTATTTGTACTGAGGGCTACGCAAATCCTGCACATGTAGTGCCTGACAAGATACACGTGACACAAAATAATTTTCATTCTACAGGGTGTTGCAATCATTGAGCGTTCTCTGTATTAAATACTCATACATTTATCATGAGTTTATGATCCAGACTAAATGTTAACGTTGTGAAGACAGTCTTTTCTCACCAAACTCATTAAAAGACGAGCTCTTCCAAAAAAAAAAGTAAAAATAATATTTTAATTATAACGGGTGAATGGCTCGTTAATTCCAAACCTTGGCTTGTCAACATCGTTTTATCTATGAAGCTTGTCAGGCTACCAATCATACACCAAACACTGATTAGTTTTTTGCTCCCGATAATTTTAGCTGACACTGCTGGAGATTTTGCCTGCACCAAATAACATCCAGCTCAAAACACGTTACGTCGTTCACTATTTGAATTTCAAAACGAAATTAAACAGCGTTAATAGGGAATCCGAGTGAAGGTTACAATTGGAAACGACAGGGGTTGAATTAAAAGTGAAACGCTGATGCAGAAATGCACGTGTCCGCCCATCTTTCTCGTTTCTCCCTTCGCAAACACGTCAGAAACCTTTTGAAGTATACAGGCTAAACCCATTAGGCGAGCCCCACACAGGCTTGTACTATCAAACGGGCCGTTGGCAACCATGAAAAATACTCTCGGCACATAAATTTCAGGCTAAACGCAATTTCCCGGAAACTATTCACCAGTCGGCTCGTGTTTTTTAAAGTGCTTTATCATAGTCGTAAACGTGGCATCGAAGCTTTCCTCCGTTTTCACGCATATTTTTGTCAATTTGTTTAGATTATTTTGATTTATTTCTTCGATATGCTTCTGTTTAGAAACGTAATAATCTGATTTACATGACAATTTATTCATAGGTTATATCTGGAGACGTTCAAGTTTTAGATATCGGAAAAATTGTGTGTGTAGGTGGTTTTTTTGTAAAAGTTTGCTTGGAAAATGATTGAGGGGTCTGGTGCAATATAGGTGCCAGCGTGTTTTTGGTTTTTTTTTGATGAAATTGATGTCAGATGGTTTATTTAATTTAGTTCTACCCAAAAAAGAGCGGATAAAGGTGTTTTTTAGGAAAAGAATCGTAAAAAAACACTTTGGACTACTGGAAACACTACTGAAAATGTGCAACGTTGCCAAACCGAAGGTTCAAGAAAACGATATAAGACGTTTAACATGAAGGGTTTAATCGTTAAACAGCTTAAAAATTAGTAAATTAAATAAGTATTTTTAGTTTTTACATGCAAAATGACACTTTACTATCTATAATTACTATTGACAATGCTAAGTGTCTGATTAGTACAAGTGGCAATATTTATTTTTTGTAAATGCATTGAAAAAGATGCATGACTAACCTAGTGTTAACCATATTGGCCGATTCACATATGTAGAAATAATTATTAAGATCTCAAAAAGAGAAAAAATATGGAAAACTTCCATTTTAAGAAATTGAAAAACAATTTTTAGAATGACTTTTGAACAGAAAAGCAGTTCTGTTTGACAACGTTGCTAGGGTTGTTAGGCACCACAACAAGTCATTTATGTTTAGTATGGAGAATGCCATAAGAGAGGAAATAACGTGAAAATATGAGTTTTTCCTGCGCGAAAGTGATTCATCCACTCTTATTTTGGTAAAAGTTAAATTAACAATCTGACATCGATTTTACCTAAATCGCACTATAGTCTATCCGGCGAACCTACGGAGTAATAAAAGCGAAAATTAGGAGGGGTTGACCCGCCCCGTTCATTAGTATTGGTCTATATCCGGTCCGTTTTACAATATAATATCTTCTTCTCTCTCTAATATAAGACCTTCTCGGGTCTCATGTCTCGATTCACTTTTACGTACCTGTTTTACAGTATAATGCGGACCGACCAAAGTTGCCGCCCATCGAATTTTATTACTCCGTAGGTTCGCCGGATAGACTATAGAACCAGTGGAAATTATAGATTTCTAGACGAGGGGCGGCCGGACAAAAATTTCACTTTTTCAGACTCTAAAACACCTTTTCCACGTAAAAAAGTTTGAAAACTAGCTAAGCCAAAACTTTTGATTTCATTTTGGCAACGTCGACAAAGTCAAGAAGCTCGTGTCGTTGGAACAACGTGTGCTACTTTGACAAACTGAACTAGCTTTGACGTTTAATGGCAGGTTTTGTTCTTCGTAACAGCTGTCACGTGATGATGTGATATTACTTCAAATAGTTCAAATTGCTTATGATGTGCATTTATCAGTCGTTCCTTCGTCATTTTCTCCAAAAATTAATTTCTCACAATTCTTCATCTCCAAGTATGATGTGTAATAAATAATAATGTAATCTAAGATATATCTTAGATTGTTTTACCCCTCACTATTACCAACATAATTTACCTCCTTTCTTCCAGTTTTTGGTGTAGATCATATGACTTGACACTAAAAATGATGATTACAAGAAGTCGTATTCATTCGCTGTCAATATCGTCCCAGGCCCGCAGAATTACATGGTCGAGCAGAGCCGAAATATAAATAACAGAATAGAAAGTAGGCGTACTTATATGGTTCGCGATGCCGGCGCTCATCAATAAATGCAGGTATATACATCAAGATAACAAGTAAATAAGCATTCCGACCGTGTAATCACCTACACAAACGGGCATAAAGCCCTACCCTCATTCAAGTCGGGTACAAGACCCTAATCAATTTGATTTAGGGTTCAGGTGTCACCGGGGCCTATATAACTGTAAACAAACGTCGAATATAGACACAGAAGGGGTGAGGTTTTCATGTCGCACCTTGTATATTAATCTGCATTATTGTTATATTTTTTTCGAAGTGTGAGAATTCATTTACCGAGAGAAAAGGGATTACCAAACCCTACAACCATCCAGAAACTATAGTTGTAAAACAGAGTTAGTATTACTATAGTCTATCCGGCGAACCTACGGAGTAATAAAAGCGAAAATTAGGAGGGGTTGACCCGCCCGGTCCATTAGTATTGGTCTATATCCGGTCCGTTTTACAATATAATATCTTCTGCTCTCTCTAATATAAGGACTTCTCGGGTCTCATGTCTCGATTTACTTTTACGTACCTGTTTTACAGTGTAATGCGGACCGACCAAAGTTGCCGCCCATCGAATTTTATTACTCCGTAGGTTCGCCGGATAGACATAATAATAATTTATTAACTGTGTAAATTCAGACTCGCTTTTAAGCGTTTTTTTATTGTAACTAGAGTGTGATATATAAATTATGTCAATAACGAAATAGCTGTTACAAAACCGTGTTAAGTGTGTTAGTTAAGTGATTGTTCGTGCATTAAAATTAATACCACAATAATTTAATGGGTTTTATTAGAAATTCGAAATTCGAAATTAACCTGAGGTTAGATTTAAATTTATTTGTTCATGGCAAAGGCTTAAATGTGCTTATTAAATGAGTGAAAATAGCATAATTAACAGAGTTTCAGTTGTAACCAACCAGAGTAAATTTAATATTCAAAATTATGAATATTTTCAATTTAACATTTCAAAATCCTTAGAAGGGGCTTAGTAAGGTTGGAAACCAAATTAAATAAGATGACAGAGAAAATGTTTCAGATTGCCTTTAAAAGAAAAAAATGTTCAAGCAATAAATGATTTACATTCACCCAAACCAATATTGAAGACATATTTAAGTACTAAAACCAAGTCTTGACGTTAAATATGAAATAATTCCGCAATTGAATACAAAATAAATTAGCATACAATTATTGTCCCTACTTACTAAAATCTACATTCTTCTATTGATCAAGCCAAAAATAGATTTTACTAATCATTATGACTGTACAATCATAGAATTAAATTTACATAAATTATAATTAGAGTCCCAGGTGGCACATTCAAATTTTGTTCACTTAATTATTATTATTATTTTCAGTTATGTCCCACTTTAAGCGTTCAGATTAAATGAAAATTAGGTTGGCTATGTATTGTAGAAAAAACTGTTCCTAATCGTAATTGGTTTAAAATTTCGTCATTTTACGCTTAGCAAATAAACGATTAGCTGGGTAAATGGTTAATTTGGGTCTTGCGTATTCCAAGCCTGAAAAAAGTTTACGAAATTATTAATCTACGTGCACTAACTGAAAGTTTAATCGTGCGTTAAAGTTTATAGTTCTTGTTATTGATCGAATTAATAATGTTGATTACTTTATCGTGATTTTACAGGAAATACGTGTCGATCGAGAAAAATGAAGCGAGAATATTTAATTAAATATTGCAATTGCAATTCCCACATTTTTTAAATCACACACTCAACGAACAATAACCCAATTACATCGGCAAGCTTCATTACATTCGATTGTTATACGATCGACAATATAACAACTAATTGATTTACGGTACTGGACAAATGCCATACGGAATGAAAAATTAAATCCCATATAAACCCTTCGACATGTACGCAATGGACAGTTGATTTTTCCGATATTTGAAGAGCACCAAGTCGGATATAATTTAATATTAAAATCGGGCGAGCCCTGTTACGCTCCTGAAAATAATAATGCGGCCTTTGGGCACTAAAAGCCCCAGAGCTTAATATTTGTTGGGTTTTATTTACATGAAAGGGGGACCACCAAACTTATTAGCGAACGGGATTAATTTACCCATTGGCTGAATAAATTTAAATGTTTACTTTTATAACTCTGCAAGTTTTTTTGTTGGAATTTCCACTGCAATACGTCTGGTTGTTTATGTATTTTAAACAATCAAATTAATTGTTCCCTAAAGGGTTTTACGATGATATGTAAAAATAATGAATTTCTCACTAAAACGTTCGGACGATTAAATTTGCTAGAAATGAACTAAATACCGCGTTGGTAATCCCATTACACATACACTAATTGCTCTTTATTGCCGGAGCCAAATCAATAAAACCGTTTAACGTGCTTAGCGAACCTGACGTGGCCGTGATGTAATATTTAAAGCATACCTTCTGTGCTCTTTTCAGTCTCGGACTTTAGAATTATTCAGATTCATTGTTGGATAATTGGTCTTGAAATAATTATAAGATTTTAAGGTGTAGGTCAAGAAATTAAGGACAAATTGGCTTCTACGTTGGCAATTTGTCTGGAATACATTACAACCGCCTTGCGTAATTACGGCTTATACATGATAAGTAGTAGAGAAATTGTACAGGGTGTCTCAAATTTGATGGTTCTACGGACCAGATTTGGAATAAAAAATTACCATTTCAAAAAATCTATAACACTATAAAGATAAATCAAAAACTAACGTAGAAATAAGAAGAAGAATGTATTTTTTCAAAACTGTGTCAAAGCACAAAAAAAGACCCTAAACAAATTCAACCAAGCGTAACTCTGTTATTTGGAAAAATATCAAAAAAGTGTAAAAGGGGAAAAGTTGTAGGAAATTTTAGTCTCTGCAACTACTCAGCTCAACAACCGTCCAATCAACATGCAAACCAACTATTAGTATAGTCACAATAGAGACGCAATGGAGATATACAGGGTGTCCCACGACGAAAGACATTGATTGATATTGGAAAAAGTATAAATAGGAGAGTTTTGGGCATGCCCAATCTAACTAAAATATTTTCAAGATGGTTGCATTTTCGTTTATACCGGAAGTCGATCACAACTTTCTTATTTTAAATAGAACACCCTATATATTATTACATATTTGGATTCCTCACCAAATTCTGACCAACTTTTGTGTACAATGCCCTATGCCTATTTCTAGCCGTTTTCGAAATATTTGATGTTTTTCCAAAAAAGTGACAGTTGCAACGCTCAACATATTTTTTTCAAATTTTTCATTTTATTTAGTGGCAGGTTTATGATTTTTTTTTGACTACCCTGTATACAAATCAGTCATTACGCACACTCAGTTTAATAAAACGATTCTTTATTTACAATAACCCAATGTTTCTTTGCAAAATGAAATATGGTTTTGACAGAGTACAAAAATATGTTGAGCGTTGCAACTGTCACTTTTTTGGAAAAACATCAAATGTTTCGAAAACGGCTAGAGATAGACATAAGGCATTATACACAAAAGTTGGTCAGAATTTTGTGAGAAATCCAAATATGTAATAATATATAGGGTGTTCTATTTAAAATAAGAAACTTGTGATCGACTTCCGGTATAAACGGAAGTGCAACCATCTTGAAAATATTTTAGTTAGATTGGGCATGCCCACATCAGTATCCTGCCAATTTTACGAAACTCTACTATTTATACTTTTTCCAATATCAATCGATGTCTTTCGTCGTGGGACACCCTGTATTACATTTATGTTAAACATAACAATTATTCTTGTATTATATTGACAAAATTGATGTTTGTGGTAACCAGGATTGTTGCAGGATTTTATAATCAAAACAATAAGACACATTAAAACCCTTCGTCTTTGAAATTAAAAGGTTATGTATAATTATCAACCAAGGCTAGAAATGTCTTGGCATACAAAGTATTTTTTTCTATGTCTCCCTCATGGAAAACACTATATTATTATTGTAGAACCAGACATTAAACCACTTAATTACTTCAATTACTAAAGATATAATAATTAATAATCTACTGAATGTTAAGAATGCTATTAAAACGAATTACTTCATTTGTCATTTCAAGTATTTATATTCCACCATTAATTACATTTCGCAGTCGCGATAAAAACATACACATTGTTTCACAAATCAGAAATCGATAAAACCAATTAACAGCATAGCTTAGTCTAAAAATATGCTCGTTTCCGAACATTGTCATTACTCGTCGAGGAAAACACATTAACGGTTCGGAAATTTTTCCCTGCTGCGCAGAAAAAAAAAACAAACCGAGTAAATTAATACCTTCATTAACTGATAAACCCAGAGCGGCACGGCAGAAGGACGTAAACAACCCATGAAATTGAAGAGTTTTCTGTTAACAACAAAGAATACTAAAGCACAAACAACAGAAAGACATTCTAATGGAGGACGAAAAAGATGAAAGGAGGGTAATTTCCCTGCCCCCGTTCGGTACAAGGCACTTGTTATTTGGCTTCTTTCTCCGAATGGAATAACAGCAATTAAGAGCCGTTCATAAAAGAAAAAAACGCGTCTCCCGTGTTATTCAAATTTCATGTGAAGCTTCCTTCGAATAATAAATGTTTTCCTTTTTATGAGGTTTTTTGTATTAATAATAATGTTGAAGTTCCCATTAGAAATCTTGTTACAATATGAATAAGAGATTTACTTACATAAAGCTGGCTAATTGCCAAGAAATTTTGAAAAAAATTTGGCTGATAAAGTTTAAAAACCCAACAATTAAAGAAAAATCAAATTGTGTCCACATGAGAAAAGAAGAGTGGAAGAAAGTGTTGAACTGAGTATGCTGGCTAATTGCCAAGAAATTAAAAAAAACTGACTGTGTGTCCAAAATAAGGAGGGCCACTATGGGGATTCTGAAAATGGATAGAGATACAAATTTGGTTAAGTGGGAGAAAAGTTGCGTTATCATGTTGCCTTAATTAAATAACATTTAACAAACATCTTTTCGGTTTTTGAAATATTTTGACAAAAGTGAATGTTTTATTTTACGTTTTAAATTTATCTGATGTTAATTTCAAATGCAAAAATATATTTAACAATAATTCTAAACCAACTAACAGTAATAATTTATTAATAGATAATCCTAACGCAAATTCCAGTGATAAGTCTAATTATAATATGACTGTCTGTTACAGCTACAAACTATTTCTAATTAATCAATTTGCCATGTCAGAATCACCATCTCAAGTTACTTGATCGACATTATTCTCACATTTTTTAATTTCACTTGTCATTCACAAAACATAACCTTCAAATAAATTGCCTGGTCGTTTATTTCCATCTTGTTTAATGGCATAAATCTCAAATATTTTGTTAATACTCAAGTGCACGTTGAAGTATCGTAATAAACGTGGAGGGTCATGATGATTAAAGACTTAGTCCTCGAAGGTCATTAAACACGATTCAGCACGAAAAATTCAATTTAACCTTTTGATCAGTAGAGCGTCGAAAGAACTGAACAGGGTCCAATAAAGCGTAGGAAATTTCCGACTGTCAGCTTTCATCGTCAGAATTTATTTCCAGATATCACCCCTGGCGTTATTATGCTACACATAAAATACGTGAGCTCGTCTGATCCCCAACGTAAAAAATAAATCTCTTTCTGTTTAGCTTTAAATTTAAATCTTTCCTAATATCAAACTTTCGCTACGTTCCCGAAAAGAAGAAAAATAAATACACGAGTAAACTAAGTTTTACCTTTCTAAATCTTACAATTTCCTACTGCAACTTCAAAGTAGATAAATCATTTTGGCCGGGATCGAGTTTTATGCCTTCTGGCAAAGAGCCAGCAAGACCGAATGAAGTTTCCCCCGTTTTATTTATCGTTTGTCTGGATCAGCTGTTTATATACATGTGTTTCTAGTGAAACGATTAATTGCATTCACGATTTGAAGACTTGTTAAATGAATTCTTTTCCCGCTTCCGTGAGCTGGTAAATTACTTTTGCGCATTAAAAGCAACCTTATTTCTTAACCCACCGCAGGACCTCCATAGAGTTCAATTAGGAAAAAATCCATTAATAAACCTTTACAAATTTAAATTCGTTTTTCTTACAATCCCTTAATCATTTCGAAGGAATTACAAGACTAGAAAAAAAACTTTTTAAATTACCTATTTCGACCACAATTTTACGGAAATCCTTTTTATTCAGGCGGAACACACCAAAGCTTTGTAATTATTTGTAACAATATTAGCGGAAAATTAGGTTGTATTTTGTCGTCCGATTTTTAGATAGGTTTCCACCTTTTTACGTAAGACTATTTTGATGTAAATTATCGCCGGTATTGACCTACAAAGCGTTGCAAGTTGCGGTTTTTGGCTAAACATTTCGATTTCAATCTCGTCAGTGTACAATGTCCCTTTGTCGATTCGGAAGGTTGTTTTTTTAGCCTTTATTTAATTTAAAGCTTTATGGCGGTTTGTGGGACTTTGAATAATGTTACAATTTTTGAGGAAACCTTCCTATTTCTCAACGTTTTACTAAATTGATTCGTTTTCTATTTCTGTGACTAATTTATTGTTGTTTGGCAGTTGTAGGGGTTTTCTTTGTCGTTTAATACAAAACAAGCTGGTAGATTCAGTTACGTCATGAAAACTTTATGGGCCGTGCTGAAATTGTTTCAAAACGCTATAAAAACAGGAAAATTAAAATTAGATAAAATGTCGCACATTTCCTAAACATGCCAAGAACGTGCATAATTTATGTTGCACGTGTTCACCTCAATTTTTCTTGTTAACTATTTCTTTCCACCTAACTAACAAAACTATACTTATTAGGAATGATTTATGGTTCAACACACAAAATTAACGTAAATTACCCGTTTAAGCATTTATACTATAATTAATTTTTATATAGAAAACATTCAAATTACACTTAAAAAAATAGGATGGTAAGGTTTCAACCATCAATACTGAAATCGTTAAAGTTAATGATTTATTTTATTTTCAAAGCGTGCAAAGGTTTTTAAACTCAAAATGTATACAACACAGCGCGAAATACATTCTCTAAAGAAAACTCGACAATAAAAATTCCCTTGATGAGTTCTATAGAAGCTATTCTTCCTTCTCTGAGGGTGTTTCCTACCGTTTTTTGACTGCTTTTATTACTAAGTCGAACTATTGGGACAGCCATAAATAATGGAAGCTCATTGCTAGAATAAAAATGCGATAATTTGAAGTAAGAGTGTTAATTTGTGTAAACTGCTGATCAATTGAGAAAAATCGCTCAAATTTTTAATTAAAAAATTTTTCAAACAAAACGTGATACAAATTTGTGGTTTGAAGTATCGATTAGAGTCATTTTCAGTTTTCAAAACACTTGTTAAGCTAGCATATACAGGATGATGTAGGAATGAAACCAATGACAAGTTTTAAAATAGTTGGCAGTTTTCAAATATGGCAACTATTTTTCGAGAAATACCAACGAAAAATCGGGCGGTTTGTTTAAACTGTCCAGCAATTTAGTTAAAAAAAACAACATACAAACGAGCAAGGTTTTATTGTAAATCTCAGATCTAATGCGAGATCATATTAGTTTGAAAACACTGTATTTTAGGTCCTATACAGGGTATTTAAACGGCAGAGTAAAGTGCATTATCTTATCAACATTGAGACAAAACGAATGGTAATCTGCATTGTTTGGATCCACTATTATAATAATATAATATTAATTATCCACTATTATTTTATCTGCCACGCTTTTATGAACCACCATACCCAAAAGTAATTTTAAACCATGATTCTCAATATTCTCTAAAACCTTATATTTTTCGAAACTAATGAGATAATAACGTTATTCTATCGTTGACTCATCCTGTACAGAGGGTTTAAGTCACCCAAATTTATCTAGTGGTTTCTTTTATAGGAACGACCATAGGCAATTATTACCTTTTCTTGTATTCTTACCAGTTTATTGCTTTATTGTCCCTTTTTCCATTTATTCAAGTTACGCCTTAGTTACCACAAGCCGGTAATCCGAAGGGTCGTCCGGCCGTAAAATTTAAAAAAATAAAAGCGACACCACTTTTATGGACTTTACAGTCAAGGAACAAGCCCAGTAGTCCTGTACAGGGTGACCATTAAGAAATTTAAAAATCAAAAAGACGTTGCCGAGGTCTTTTGTAATATCAATTTTACAAATTTATTATTTTTTGAGTTTTGAACTCATCGGAAAGATTATTTTTTTCTCTTTAAAATGACATTTTCCCACCAGGATCACCGGATTAAACATCTATGGATTTTTTTATGGGGCCACATAAAATAATATATAAAAATACAAGAAATAGTTAGGACGAGTTACTTAACAACTTTTTGAGTTACTTAAATTCAATTTGAAATATTCATATAAATAAAGCAATTCGAACTTCGAAGTGTTTCCAAAAGATGTCACTTATACATTAATAATAATGGAGGAACGTTTAAACACTTGTTATAATACATTTCTAACTCTTTTCTTTTATTAAATCTTGATAAGCGAATATTATTATTTCATTGTTATGACATATTTACCAAAAAAAAAAGTTTTTATAAAAATTACTACGCAAAATTTATAGTCATACTTGTGTTATTTTAAAGGGAAAATATAATCTGATGGGGTAAAAATAAAATATGACTCGTATTTAAAAAGTAGAAGTTTAGTTCAGAACTCAAAAAATGGTGAATCTACAAAAGTAATATTAATATAATCGTAATCTACGTAAAAAAGTGCTTTAATAATATAAAAGCTATTTCACCAAACTCTCATAATAACTAAGTTACATGGAGTTGTTCAAAATGTCGAAAATTCAAAATTTGACAATTACAAGAAAAGACGATAACGAAATTCATATAGAAACAAGCAAATTAGTACAGACATAAAAAGAAGGAAAACAGTGAGTCATTAAGAATTTTTTTTTTGAGTTACATTATGTCAAGAATTTTTTAATAACGATTTTTTCTTAGTATTTTCAACAATTTTTCGGATCATTTAATCAAATTTTAATTATGTATATCTGCAATGAGCTGACTTCCGCCGAGAACCACCTTGGAAATATGTTAGATTTTGTTTTGTTAGATTTTTAGAAGACATTTTTAGTTTGTTGTCTTTTTGGAACAGACTGATGTGGTATAAAATTGAGAAAGACAATTATTAGGATTTGTTGTCCCACTAACATGGACAAGCAAAGAAAATCTGCCTGGTCTTACTATCTGGTTTGCTTTTTGGTGAAAACAAAGTCACATTTAGAGAAATACGATACACATCTTCATTAAGTAGAGAATTATCACACTTTTCAACAAAAATACCACTCATATTTGATATCACAAGGTCAAACCTTCATTTCATGTAGTTTTCCATAAAAATACTTGTGAATCACTATGAAAACAAAAGCACAATTCCAAGTTGAGTCAGCTAAAAGTTATAGTAATTGATTTTTAACAAAAAATGTAGTGGTTTTAGTGTATTTTGTTTGGACTTTTCCAACCATTGCAATATCTATTAAACATGAGAATTTAACGTTGGCACTTAGAGCAAAACCGAGATTTATACAAAGCACATAAATAACCATTGTATTCCGGAGGGTTATCTGTTCCAGCCATATACGAGGAAAATCCCTGCTGACTATGAGGAACGCGTTGCGTATCCCCAGGACCGCAACATGTACAGCATAATTTTTGTGAGTTGAACCCCCTGAGCTGACGTCATTAATCAAAATTTATATAAACGCTCAAATTCGCCCGTTTATTTATGGCCTTGACGTATTAATTAATATACCGTCACGAAAGGAAGTTGTGATTGAACGATTAATACCTACCATAGGGGCATCAGATGCCGTACGGTGGTTAATCACGTGGATCCTATGTTCCCGGAATATTAGAGAAACGTGATTAAGCACATGTATTCATATTGGCTTATTTAAATAAATTATCAGTCTTCGTGGCCGGGTGTGCGCCTATATTTTATATGGGCTTAAAATGTGAAAAGTGTTTTAAGGTTTCGTAATAAATTAATCCCTCTCCCCTACGTCGCGAATGCCTATTCAAACTTTGGGTCGTTCTCCCCAAAGTCGGAAAGCCCAACAAAAAGGAAACTAATAAATTGCCTTCTTAAATCTTATTAAAAGTTACCAGCGAACTAACGTAATATTTCTTTCCATCCCATGTTATTCAAGGGTCTCAATAAAGACGACATAATACAGTAATACAATCTTATCCTGGCACTACAGCGCAAGAATAATTTTGGTTTATCACCGCTGTCTTTTTTATTGCCACGATATTTAGTTTCTCCGCCTTCGTTTGCTTTTTATGGCTGGACATTGGATGCCAATTTTGTATTATATCGTTATTTATGCGTCAATTTAAAGATGGCGCATGAAATATTTCGTTTATTGGCAACTTTTATTAAATCGCAGTCATTCCAGACATGGATTTCGTTTCACTTAACTGCCATGCAAATCATGCTGATGGTTAAGACCAATTTATTAGCAAAAAAATATTTAGCAGAACTTTTTTAGGTGATAATTAATTAATTTTATTTAAACGTGTAATTTTGGGCAGTATTACATTGGAAACATCACTAATATGCATCAGGATAACCGCAAGTTACTAGTGTGTGTTAATGTGTTAAGGAGAAAGTAAATGTGACACAATTTGACAGGTAGTCACAAGAATTAATTCAGTGTTGAGTTTAAAATGTTTAGATTCTTGTTAACCCTTTGTTAAACAGAATCGACAAACAGGGTGTACCATTTAAAATAGTCATAATTTAGGGTTTTAAAGAAATGACAGCTATCAAGTGACAAATAATATCTTTCACCCGTCAAATATCAGAAAATTTAACAGTGAAATGTACAAATTTAATGTCAGCTATCAAGAGACCAATGAAAGCTGTCAAATGACAAATGACAGCTATCACGCGTCAAATGTAAAAATTTACTGACAGCTGTCTAGTGGCAACTGACAGTTGTGGACAGCTAGCTGTTACGCGCATTGATTATTCATGATAAAATATAATTTTTTTTTCATGTAACTGAAAAAAAATTTAAAAAAATTTGTCCCTAAAATTTTTGAAATTTAGTTATTTTGTATAAAAGTGTAAGATTTTGAAAATTACTAAATTTACTTATTTTTTGATGTTATTTTGACAGTTGCGTCGTTATTTTGACGTAGCATGCTTTCATGTATCTCTAGACAACTGTCACAAACGTCAAAACTCTCAAAATAGCATTAGAAAATCTTCCTTTTACGAAACAAACTATTGCAATAGCTGTTAACGTGGTAAAAACTGCATTTTATAGCCTTAAGGTCAGGAATTTGATAGTCGCGTCGTTATTTTGACGTAGCATGCTTTCAAACATCTCTAGTCAACTGTCACATACGTCAAAACTGTCAAAATTTCATTAGAAAACCTTCTGTTTACGACAGAAACAATTGCAAGAGTTTTTATCGTAGAGGCTGCACTTTAGAGCTCCGCCGTCGTTATTTTGACATAACATACTGTAAAGTGTCTCTAGTCAACTGCCACATACGTCAAAAATGTCAAAATGTCATTGGAAATCCTTCTTTTTACGACAGAAACTATTGCAGAAGCTGTTAACGTTGTAGAAACTGCACTTTGGAGCTCCGCGGTCAGGATTTTGACAGTTGCGTCGTTATTTTAACATAACATGCTTTAAAGTGTCTCTAGTCAACTGTCACATACGTCAAAACTGTCAAAATGTCATTAGAAAACCTGCCTTTTACGACACAAATTATTGCAACAGCTGTTAACGTGGTAAAAACTGCATTTTATAGCCTTAGGCTCAGGATTTTGACAGTTGCGTCGTTATTTTGACGTAGCATGCTTTCAAATATCTCTAGTCAACTGTCACATACGTCAAAACTTTCAAAATATCATCAGAAAACTTTCTGTTTACGACAGAAACTATTGCAAGAGCTGTTATCGCAGAAGCTGCACTTTAGAGCTCCGCCGTCGTTATTTTGACATAACATACTGTAAAGTGTCTCTAGTCAACTGTCACATACGTCGAAACTGTCAAAACGTCATTAGAAATCCTTCTTTTTACGACCGAAACTATTGCAGAAGCTGTTAACGTTGTAGAAACTGCACTTTGGAGCTCCGCGGTCAGGATTTTGACAGTTGCGTCGTTATTTTAACATAACATGCTTTAAAGTGTCTCTAGTCAACTGTCACATACGTCGCAACTGTCAAAAAGTCATTAGAAATCCTATTTTTTACAACAGAAACTATTCCAAGAGCTGTTAACGTTGTAGAAACTCAATTTTTATACTAAATTCGGTACCTTCCTAATTTTGTGAGCTGATTAAAGGCTATGACAGTTGAAATTGTAAATATTTCATTTTTCAAACGTCAATATCTCAAAAACAGTGGGGACTTTTTCCAAAAATGTTATAATTTAACATTGTGTTTATAAGAATTTTTAAAGTTATCGTCCATATTTCAGAAAGAAATGATGATAACATTTCTTTGTAACAATGTTTTATTTTCACAACTGGCTTCGTTAGAGCAAATGTTTAAAATACAGTGTTTGATGTTTTTCCAATTTTTCTGAAGATAATTTGGCAACAGGGAATAACTTTCATATGAAATTTTCATGTAAGCAACTCTGTAGCTTTTATGGTTGTGTAACATTGACAACAAATTTGGGACACTTTGTATAGAGTGTATTTCTTATAAAACTGCGCAACAATGCGTTCTTAGTCCACTGACTATATTAGTCGTAGATAAATAAAATTTACAGTTTTGCTAATTAAACAATGGTAATATTAAAAAAAATAATACGTTTTAACATTCCCCTTCCATATCTTGTACAAACACAGACTGTGTGGTCGCACTGATCCATGAAAAAGAAAATAGTGAAGGGTCCATTTAGGGAGACAGGTAATCCAACATCCGGAGGGTTGTACCGTCAAAATAACCTGAAGGGCGAAGGGCGCTCCCATATGCAGGTTGTTACATATCGAAACAACTCAACCGAAGAGGGTTTGACAAGTATAATTCGTTTGTGTTTTTTTTTGTAGGGTGATGCAGCATCATCAAAAAGGGGGTGGAACTATTCACTGTTAAGTGTACTTTTAGCATAACGGTGGTAATCGGTTTGATTTTATTGCTTTGTTTCGTTCGTAAAACGTAAAACGGTGACGTTGTATTTGCGTCAAGTCCAGAAACTGTCGATTCATTTGTGCGTCCGTTCTTTCCACCCTCTTTGGCTGAAAAGCAATTTGAGCGGAAACAAACTGAGTTGGCAGGAGAACGAAAGTTTCTAATACAAACTTTTTGTTTTAATGTTATTCTAAGAAACTAGTCAAACAGTCAATCTCATCATCAAATCAATCGATCAGCAGGAAATAATTACTGCATTAATATTAATCGTGTTTCAAGGATATGCTTTTAATGTTTGCTGTCAATGAGTGTGGGAAACTTTATTATTCAAACACTCGACGGCTTAATGAAGTCAACTATTGTCAAACGCAACGAAGGAAATGAATGCTTTATAACTTCCCAAGTCGTACAGCTGTTTGTATTTGCCAAACCCAAATTTCTTATTAACTCTTAAAAAAAGTTTATAACAAATGTTATTTTTCTGTAAACTAGTGATGCAATATGCAATTAGGCTACCACATTTTTGTCCACATTATTAAACTTTTTTCTACACAATTTCACGTCTCATGGTGGTTTTGTTCGGTTTCGAATAACAACCGAAATTTGAGGAAACCTTAGAAATTTCTCAATAGTTTGACCTGACGGTAATTGATTTACGTTTTACTGGTATTGGTTATGTGACTAATTTATTGTAAAAATAGTAATAGAAAAATTTGGCAGTAACCCAAAAACAGACTCTTAATTACTCAACTGTGGCCACAGTATAGAATGGTGCAATCAATATGATATTCCTTAATTTCGCTTAAAAACCAAGTTAAATTTATATTATTGTTTCGTTATTTAATGTTAGCATGACAAGGTGACACGACTCAATTAAAGAATTTTGATTAAGAATTCCTAAAACAGCATCTGTCGGCATATTTTATATTCTTAGCAGCCTGGGAAATGAAACAGGGGAGCACAACAGAAAAATGTAGAATTAAGGGTTATTGTTAAAATTAAGCTTCAAATTTCTTGTCAGCCCTAATCCTACAGACTTGACATTTTTAGATTTTGACAGCTGAAGTTTAGAATTTCGTCGTTTTATCTAAATACCCAGTTGTTAATGTTTATTGTAATCTTTTGCATTCTTTTACCTGTTTTTGTATCACTTTCTTTTGATTGGACTGATACCTCACTATAGTAATGTAAATAAGTATTATTAAATTATTTTATGTTACACTACTGAAGAAAACATTGTTAAGAAATAAACTACATTTTTGAATAGACGCGTCCTATCATTACACAACATTCTGTATAAATAACTAATAAAAACATTAGTAAATTTGCCATCCATAATTCTCCTCCATAAAAGCAGATGCACGCATTTAGTTCAATTTTATTAAACTCACAAATTGCACCATATAACAATAGCAGGACGTTCGAGCCCATCCCCATTTAAAACCCTGCCCATGTTTATTTTTAATAACAGAAATGGGTTATAGCCCAAATACAAATATTTGCTTTCGATTTTATCATAACCTATCAGCATTTTATTGTTCTTTGCCTGGATAGTTTATGATGGATCTACCCCGGGAGGCTTATTCTCTGTTATTTTAGTCGGGGTCGTATATTGTTCCCGGAACGACGCTATATAAGGTTTGGTAAGACCTCGCTCATTAATTTTACCCGAGATTATCTTTAATCTAGTTTTTTACTGGGAAACAAGCTGAAATTTTCTCCGAAATGACACTAAAACTTGTCCCTCGTTAATAATCGTAATTTGATTGTAAATAAAGCTCGAATTTAAATCCACCATATCGGGAGTGTATCAAAGGATTTGGAATTCAAATCCTCGAATTGCTTGCCATAAGGCATGGTTCATTTGCATGCTTAAGGAGGCACACATGTTTCGTATTTAAAATGGCACTGCCGACGTCACGATTTAAGACTGGAATTTATGTATAACCGGCCGTTCATTCACTGCGCCCATTTATTAAATTTACGGGTGATTCAAATTCGAATGTGAACGCTCCACAATTCTGGCGGATGCTGAGGAATTCATTTGCATTGACGTAAAATAGATTACAAAAAAAATGTAAGTTTTACATACAATACGCATTATACGAAACCTACTTTTACTGAAGTAATAACCATGTTTAAGTAAAACCTATTATCAGAGTGAAACACATATTATTAATGCAAAAATTATGCCAAAACTATGAATAATGGGATGTTAGCCAACAATGGAAATTGAATAATTTAAGCTGTTTAGCACGTATAATGGTAACTTTTTATAACTCACTAATGGTAATCTTTAATGAGGGTTTGTTGTATGTAACTTTTAATTAAAACAATTTTAGTTTTAATTGAATAAATTCAGTTTCGGTTTAAATTTATATTTTATAGTACGTGAAATTTATTTTGAAACGGGTCTATTCATTTTAAATTAATGTGGTCGGATTTTACCCATTATGTAAATGCGAGGAATAACTGGAAAGTTTTTACATACCAATGTGTATCGTTATTTTATTGTTTTATGTATATTTTATCAAAATTTCAGTAATGTATCACAGAATTTCCAAAGCTTGGTTAGAGAACTTTATCAGCAGGATTTGATTATGTAAATTTTTTACATAATCAAATCAAAGTTGTGTGATTTAGTTTCCTCATACATGATTGTAGGTTTTTTCTTTAGAACACATTTTACTTTAACCTAACTTAATTTGCCTCAAAAATTTGTTACCTCATAAACCAATGTTTGAGGCGGATAAAATTAAAGAATTGCAACTGATGATGGTAGAATTATATTAAAAAAGCAGTTTTAAGTCTTTTTAAAAATGCTGGAGGTTTAATATTAAAAAGCAAGAACTAATAGCACATTTTAAGGCATAAACAGTATTAAATTTGTATTTTGAACTCTAAATCCCACTATGGTAGACGAACCAACAACCGCGCAACTTCAACCCTACAGATCTCAAAAACTGCACTACTTTTCTACAGTACTTGTTACGTCTATGTAATAATATTCAGGGTGGTCCAGTTTTAAATGTCAATAATTCACCAATCCATAGCCAATTAAAAAATAAGTTGACATGCATTATGTAATTTTCCTGAAAAATGATTCCTAAGGAAAATACAGTCCTTCAAATTTCTGTTTAAAAAATCGGTTTTTTGTCATAACTGTCAAACCGTTGGAACAATTTTGATCAAATTTGGAACACGCATTATGAAATTAATACTCATTATGAATGACGTTTGCCAAAATTCTCTAGTAGCCTAGATACAGGAAGATGGTTTTAATGTTTTTGCCTTATCTTCTACGTCTCTAGATATTTTTCAAAAATTACGTGTTTTTTTTTAATTTCATTGTTTACGAGGAAAAGGAAATTATCTGTTATAAAATTCTGATTTGAAACTTTTAATTTAATTGTAGCTAGTTTTCATAGTTTCCAGACAAACTGAAAGACTTTAGTTTTGAAAATTGACTGAGAAAAGATAGAAATTGATTTCAGAAGCTTAAAAATTGTGTTTGTTAAACTAGTTTTCATGCAAATTGAGAGACTTTAATATTGAAAATTGATTTGTACTTGTAGACATAAAAAACTACTTTTTCTAGAATTTTTTACTACAAATTCATACATTTAAACCTTAAAAATTGACTTCAACACCAAAAAGTGACTATGAACTAATGAAAAGTAACATCAGAAGCTTAAAATTTGCATTTGAAGTAAGTTTTCATAATTTTAAGACAAATTTCAATATTTTAGTTTTTGAGAATAGTCTTAGATAGACAACATTTACATTAGATTCATGAAAATTGTCTTGAAAACTAACTTTTCTTGCTTTGCTTTTAATTTTCTCAGAATTCTGGACTATTTTTAGTGTTTCAAAACTGCTTTCAGCTTGGAAAATCGAGTTTCAAGACTATCTTTACCAAGTTATTGACACAGCAAACTTAAAAACAATTTTCACATTCTTCATAGACTTAAAATTGCATTCCAAGCTTTGTCACTATTCAATCGACTTCTAGACACCTCAGTGCTAAAAATTCGAGTATTTCTTAAAAATCTAGATTGTTTTTAGTGCTTTAAGGCTGTTTTCAGTACCTCAAATCGAGTTTCAAGACAATCTTTACAAAGTTTTTGACTTATCAGGTCTAAAAGCCAATTTGTACACTGTCCACAGTCTTGAAAATTTTATTTCAAGCTTCTTCAGTATTAAATTGACTTCTACACTCATCATAGGTGCAACAAATTGTAGCATCTTTAAGAAATTCAGACTGTTTTTAGTGCTTTTAAAGACTGAAAAGTCGAGTTTAAGACTATTTCGAAAAGTCAAGTTTCTTCAGTAATAAAAGTAAAAAATTTTGGTATCAAATGCTACGATATTAGTCTTGAGAACTAATTTTTAGAAATGAAATAGTTCGAAAATTTAATTTACTTCTAGACTTGTTCCAGTCCAGAAAATTGAGTTGTACACCAATTGAAGTCCTGAAAATAGACTTTTGGACTCTTTAGTCCTAGTAAAGTCAGTTCTAGCTTTAAAAGTTAACTTTTAGATTATCTTTAGATTATCTTTAGAAGTAAAAAATGAGTTTCATGCACAATACAATCTTTGTCTTGATTTCCGGACTGTTTTTAGTTCTTGAAATCCAGTTTCAGACACTCGACCAGGATGGCAGTTTGAGAAAACAAATTATAAGACTATTCCTAGTAGTAAATAGCAAGTTTTTAGACTATTCGGTACAAATTTGGACTCTCACAAGTTTTGAATGTTCAGTTTTACACTATTAAACGATTTTTTAAATTGAAATTTGAAGGACTGTAAGTTCCTTAGGAAACGTTTTTTAGAAAAATAACATAATGCAAGTCAACTTATTTTTTGATTGTCTATTGAATGGTGAATTATTGACACTTAAAACTGGACCACCCTGTATAAAATGCCCCATTTAAACTAGTTGAGTTACAAGACTGAATGCAATCACTCCATTAAAAAAAGATGCAACTGTGACGATAAATATCTCAAAAACTGTACTGATATTTTACGGAACATTTTACGTTATTTTGTATATCAATGCTTACGCATAAATTTTTGTAAAAAAAAAAACCTCTAGCTAACTTTACCTATAACCTGATTTAATGAATTCAACTTGTATTTCAGGAGCTTAGCACCAAAAAAATTTTATAAATTTGTATTATCTCTCACAATAATTTTAACGAATAGAAATCCTCTATTTACTGTCATCATTCTATCAACGTTCCCTCGTATATTGTAATTTCACAATGACACGAACAAAAGCAGTTAACTTACTGTTTTGTCCTTAACAGGATACACGGCAAACTACTTATCCTAACAACAGTTAAAGGCATGCTGGCTATTTAAAAAGGAAATTTAAACTTCCCATTTAAGTTTATAAATACGGGCAAAGTAGTAATGTAAGTGTTCTAACACGATACCAAACCCATGAGTGTGTGTTATCAGTTATGTGTGTGGTCGTTTTCAAAAAACCATGCGGGTTTTAACTATTTAGTCTTAGGACGGATTGCTAGAACAATTTCCTAAAATCTACGCCGGCAAAATTACAGAATTGTAAATTTAAAGTTAGTTTCAGCCATATAGGGAAACTCAAGCTCCGCATACACCTTAATATTCTATGCAAACTGACGTGTGCTTTCGTATCGAGACGTTCTCTAACTTCTACATAATTTCTAAGCAAGTTTACAATTCACAGAAAGCTGTCCGAGAACAAAGGCTTCATTAATCTTTTATTGTTTCTCCTATTCTAGCTACGATTCTTTGTCACGTTTAATTATAGAGAAGAAATAAATAATAGCACTACGTGATATTAAATAAATAATCACTACAATATTCTGTAAGTATTAGTTTTTTTTATTACATTTTGTCCTAAAATATTGTATGAATAGTTTTCTTCACGTGTCCCACCCAAACGTGGGCGGGAACAACTTTCAAATCAGCACAAATCGAGGATGTCCACAAGGAGGGGTCTTATCACAATGTGGAGTCTGGTAGAGAGAAATTCTTATCGGGAACGGAGTAACTTGTCTTGGCTATGCTGACGACATAGTCATTATGGCCAAAGGCAAGTTTGAAGGAACCCTCAGTGATCTCATAGAAAGGGAGCTAGAGACCACCAAAAAATGGTGTTTATCAGTGGGATTGAGAATCAACTCATCAAAAACCACAGTGGTACCTTTCACCAGGAGAACAAGACTTCAGCACTTGAGTAATATCCGCCTCAACGACGAAAACTTAGAATGGCGGCAAGAGGTTAAGTATCTAAGACTTACCCTAGACTCAAAACTTATCTTGAACTGCCACGTAGAAAAGGTCATCACTGATGGTGTGCAGGAACATTGCGGGAAATCAAATACATCAATACTGCGTTGGATGTATACCATGATAGTGAGACCTACGGCGCAGCAGTGTGGCATAGAAAAACCGAACTTGCCACAACAAGAAAAATATTAGAGGAGGTGCAGTAACTTGCATGTCTTTGTAAAAGGGGAGCATTGAGATCGACCCCCACGGCAGCACTAGAGGTAATTCTTGACCTCACACCGCTCCACATCATGGTGAGGAACTGCTTGGGGAGCACATCTCAGGTTGGATAAGGCCGGATTTAAAAGGAGAGCACACAGTGCAAGGGCCTCACTATCCACTGGCAGTGCACACCTCGCCGATCTCCCAACCGACGAAATCATCAGGAAGTTTAGTTTCGAAAAACAATTACGAACGGAACTGAGCACCAAGAGAGATTGGAGCAGAGAATCCACTCAAACATTGGGAAAAAATACCATAATATGGTATACGGACGGATCTAGAACTTCCGAGGGGACTGGAGCAGGAATCTACGGGCCACGCACCAAATACTCGGAACCCATGGGCCGAGATGGTGTTGAGTTCATCTAACATGAACTCGATGATGGTACTGGAGTGCCTAGGAACGCTTGTCGGAGTAGAGGGTAACGAACAAGCAGATACTCTGGCACGAAAAGGAGCATCAGCACCACTGATCGGGCCAGAACCATTCTGCGGCCTTAGAAAAGCAGGAACTCAGAGCAACGCACTGGCAAAGACTTCCAGGACTGAGGCAGGCCAAAGATCTCCTCGGCAATTTTAACCGAGCAAGATCGAAGATACTGATTAACCTCAGCAAAATTAGTCTCAAGACATTAATGGGTCATTGTCGACTCAGAGAACACCTAAGGAAGCTAGGTATAGAAGAGGACAGTACCTGCAGGTTCTGCGGAGAAGAACCAGAAACACCCCACCACATCTTGCTGGAGTGTTATGCTGTACGCCACAGAAGATTAAACACACTGGGATTATACCAGCTGGCTGTGGAAGAAATACCTCGAACAGACCCGCTCAAGATCCTGAAATTCCTAAAGTAAGTAAATCTTGAGGGGCTGCTATGAACAAGGAAACCTTGAGATAGCAGAAGAAGATGGGGTACAATAGATCTAATCAGGTCGCAGTACATCTGTCACCCATCCACACCTACTTTTCTTCAAATCAGAAATGTGGCACTGTAAAATGGTTAACTCTTGATGGTCCACCAAAAAGTATTGTTTTTACAATATTTATTTTACATATTTCTGAAGAAAGCAAACAACTACGTAACTTTCGATATTCCCCAGGCTTCTACAATTGTTTGTCTCCCTAACTATAACTCGAAACGACCCCCTAATACAAAAATCCAATAAAAACTACCATTATTTCGCCCTGTTGTCGCATATATTCTCATTAAGGCTTTTTATAGCAATTGACTGCTCCAAATTGAAACACCAAGTGCTAAAAGTTGGCCCTACGCGCTTATAATTGGAACTCAACATAACCTAAATAACTGAATTAAACTAAAAATAGCCTGTCGATAATTTGACTAACACTGAAAAGACAAAGACTTTGTCTACGAAGAATGACCTTAAGGGATCGTGTCACCCGACCGTTATAAGGAATTATAGGGTCGATCAGAAATCCAGAGCGCGTGCATTGTACGGCCCTTAAGGTTTTAGATAACATTTTTATGGGTCATCACTCTTAAGGGAGGAAATGTCGTTCCTATTAAGTTTATATGGAGAGTTTTGTCTTATCTCCATTATGAAGATATATCAAGTTAAAGCAGGACTCGTTCCCGAAAAGGAGTTATTTTGTTCGTTGACGTTTCTATATATTTTCGGAGAGGGCTAATCTAATCAGCCAAGAAGTTTAAACGGGGAAAAATAATTTATCGAAATCCGGGGAAAAATGCTGCGAATCGTCTCTTAATATTGCTGTCCTTCCGAGATGGGGTCGTAAACATTTTATGGCAACTCAAATTGAGGCTCTGACTTTAATTAGTTTTGCTCTTCTGTCTATTGATGAACGAGGGTCCAATAATCTTCAGATGATAATTATATTTTTATATCCAGTTTAGGGCTTATGTCTCATCTACTCCGCTTAATAATAAGAATTTATGTTTTTTACTGAATCTGCATTCACAATTAGGTTCTTTATTAAACGTTTTACATGTTCAAAACTTAAAAAAAAAACTAGTTAAATGATCAAAGACAATTTATCAATTTATTGTAGAAAATACCAAGAGAATTTAACGAATTTTAGAAGAATTTAAGAGAATGATAAAGAACAATTCAGCGCAAAGAGCAACAATTTAGACAAAATTATAAAATGCCAAGTAGATGGGTTCCTTGGAGGAACCACACTATAAGTAGTCTTTAGAGCTCCATGTTATACTTCTCTTCCACTTTTATACTTTTCTTAAGTCACGTGACAGCTGTCATAGCTGTCGAAACCCGTTCACCAGTTACCTGAAATTGTAAAATTAGAAATAGTTGCTAATTTGGGGAATTATACTGGAAGTTGTGTCTGAGTAATACGCGTCATAACTGTCAAAACCCACCCACCAGCGACCTCAAAGTATAAACTGCCAAATAGAAACTGTCAGTTAGTCTCACAAATGTCAAATTTGGAATTTTACTGAAGTGTTAATACAAAGTACAACTGTTATGCATTTGATAGTTTCATTTCACTGCTGAATGAGTTTTAATAGAAATAACAAGTGTCACTTGACTGTTGGCCACGCTGTGAAGTGTCATAACTGTAAAATGTAACGTCCTAAACTGTCATTTAACGTCACAACTGCCAAATTTAACTCCACAGAATTACGAATAACAATTTTCATAGTGATCCATCAAAGAGACGCAATTATCTGACATTTTGGAATTTATGGCACTGTTTAATGAGTTTTGGCAGGTGACTCTAAACGTCATAGCTAATTTAATTCGTCAAAGTGGTCTACGTTTTCCCAACCACACAATTAAAAGCTTCTTGAACTTTTCGACGTTTTCAGAAAGAAGTAGTAGTCCATATTCTTTCAGTGGAGTCGCAAGAGTACGAAAGGAAGGAAATGACAAACAGTCTTCTCCACAATACTTTATTATGACCTTAGATGGTAAGGTCTGCTCAACAAGTTTCGGTCACATAACCCATAAATGACCATCTTCAGGAGCTACAAGAATAACCTACTTTACTTGGTGTACCAGAAGTTAAATGTTAAAAAACGTTTTTCGACGTTTGTCAAAATGACTGAATCCAGAGTTTTGCCAACTCAAACTTTTTTGACTACTTAATATTTGGAAATTGAATGAAAATATTAAAACGTGAATCTCAGCTAGTTAGACAAAAAGCTACCAACCAATGTTATTTTATCATTTCCGCAGTCAAAAAGTACCAGCTTAACTAAAATACTACGTTAGAATTCTAATTATTATTACTAAAAATTCCGGATAATTATGCTACTTAGCTGAATTGGGTTTTGTGCAAATAAACACTGATCAATTAATTTAAGTAAGCCTGTCGGCTGTAAGCTAAGTTAGGGTTTTCCTAAAACTGGTGACTGTTCCTTTAACAATTTCACTGTTTACTCTGATGAAATATATCACTGTCAGTATTTTGATGAGGCCCTTACCAATTCAAATTCTAATTCCCTTTTTTCATGACTGAACGATATTATTACGGTCGCGTATCTGCCTAATACCCCTATCATCCATCAATGTGAACAGCACAAAAAGCCACACGATAAGCCCATTTCGTTATGAATGGCCTAAAAGTTTTAGTTTACATAAAACGTAGATACGCCGGCGAATAAACTTTTATCTATACAATATATTGCGCATTCTATGCTCCGAATATACAGGAAGTTTAACATAAATTTTACTTTGATAAATATACCTACGTATCAGCCCGCACGAACGTTTCTGTATATTTACAGACATTATGACTTGTCGTACTGCGGGGTTTGATAAATTTTTGTTTGGACAGTCGGTACTGAGACTTGTTTGGTTTTGACAGACAATATTGAGTATATTTGTTCTTAATAAAATGTGCAAACAACCAGCCTCGTTCGTTTCGTGGCCTCTAATCGCGTAAGAGCAATTACGTAAAGTCCCTTTTATGATCATGCGATGATTGGACTTATCAGCTTCAGTAAACTGTGAAAATATGACAGTTTTTGTCACCCTTACTCGGAACAAAATACCTTTTAAGTTATGTAGAAAATGCATGCATATTGGACGAGCAATTTAATATACATGCAACCGACATCTGCTGCAAGGGGACCAAGAACAATTCAGCATATTCCATATACACTCACAGGATGGCTCCTACGATTGGCTACAATCGGTGCACTATGTCATGTCGTCACGAAATGCGATGCACTCCTAATGGGAAACGTTCTCATAACTCAAATTCTCTGACAACAAGATTATTCGGATATTGTAATATGGCTATGCCGGGATGGCATGCATTATGTTGCGTTTCTTTCAATCGTTTTTTGAAGCCCCAGGTCGACGGAGCAAAATGTCGTTCAAGTGCTTTGCCAAAGAATAGTTGCTCTGGTTGCACGAGGGACATTCACGGTGTTCATTCATGCGATTCATTATTGCTGTTCTATGCAAATTAAAAATATTATTCAGGGTGTCCCTAAATTGATGACAAAAACTGTAAGGAAAGATTCGTATGAAAAAAAGTTTTAAAAACAAAATTTTTTTCTTTGTGATGTCTTGGGTATATCAAAAACACTGTACGAAGCCTTTTTCTGTCTGTTTACTGTCTCCAAGTTGTCTTGAAAGTCTTCTAGATGGTCGGAGGTGTTAAATTACTGCCAGAATTCTTTTCGATGTCCGCTGGTTCTTATTATAACTGATGCTTATTATAATTCTTATTCAAATTGTCAAACTGCCGCCAAAATTATTCGCAATGTCAAAGCAATGCTGAAGAACGTTTTTAACTGTCTTTAAGTTGTCAAATTTCCATCAGACGGCTTCATCCTGTCTGTATAAATAGGTAAAAATGTTGTCCCAAAGCCTTCCTATGATTTTGAATTGTGAAATCATCACTGGAAGCAATATAATGTGTAGAAATTGTTAAATTTCTAAGCCTAAAGCTTCTTACTGTCTTCCGGTTGTCAAAATTGTGATTTGGAAGTAGTTTACTGTCTCCAAACTGTCAAAAGCCTTCTCGATGTCCGCTGGTTGTCAAAATAATGCTATGGAGCATTATACTTCAGACAGAAAGCTTCTTACTGTCTTCAAGTTGTCAAATCACCACGAGATGGCTTTCAGATATCTCGAAATTGTCAAATTGCCGCCAAAATTATTCGCAATGTCAAAGCAATGCTGGAGAACGTTTTTAACTGTCTTTAAGTTGTCAAATTTCCATCAGACGGCTTCATCCTGTCTGTATAAATAGGTAAAAATGTTGTCCCTAAGCCTTCCTATGATTTTGAATTGTGAAATCAGCATTGGAAGCAATATAATGTGTAGAAATTGTTAAATTTCTAAGCATAAAGCTTCTTACTGTCTTCCGGTTGTCAAAATTGTGATTTGAAAGTAGTTTACTGTCTCGAAGGCTGTCAAAAGGCTTCTCGATGTCCCCTGGTTGTCAAAATAATGTTCTGGAGCATTATACTACAGACAGAAAGCTTCTTACTGTCTTCAAGTTGTCAAATCACCACAAGATGGCTTTCAGATATCTCGAAATTGTCAAATTGCCGCCAAAATTATTCGCAATGTCAAAGCAATGCTGGAGAACGTTTTTAACTGTCTTTAAGTTGTCAAATTTCCATCAGACGGCTTCATCCTGTCTGTATAAATAGGTAAAAATGTTGTCCCTAAGCCTTCCTATGATTTTGAATTGTGAAATCAGCATTGGAAGCAATATAATGTGTAGAAATTGTTAAATTTCTAAGCATAAAGCTTCTTACTGTCTTCCGGTTGTCAAAATTGTGATTTGAAAGTAGTTTACTGTCTCGAAGGCTGTCAAAAGGCTTCTCGATGTCCCCTGGTTGTCAAAATAATGTTCTGGAGCATTATACTACAGACAGAAAGCTTCTTACTGTCTTCAAGTTGTCAAATCACCACAAGATGGCTTTCAGATATCTCGAAATTGTCAAATTGCCGCCAAAATTATTCGCAATGTCAAAGCAATGCTGGAGAACGTTTTTAACTGTCTTTAAGTTGTCAAATTTCCATCAAACGGCTTCATTCTGACTGTATAAATAGGTAAAAATGTTGCCTCAAAGCCTTCCTATGATTTTGAATTGTGAAATCATCACTGGAAGCAATATAATGTGTAGAAATTATTAAATTTCTAAGCCTAAAGCTTCTTACTGTCTTCCGGTTGTCAAAATTGTGATTTGGAAGTAGTTTACTGTCTCCAAACTGTCAAAAGCCTTCTCGATGTCCGCTGGTTGTCAAAATAATGCTATGGAGCATTATACTTCAGACAGAAAGCTTCTTACTGTCTTCAAGTTGTCAAATCACCACGAGATGGCTTTCAGATATCTCGAAATTGTCAAATTGCCGCCAAAATTATTCGCAATGTCAAAGCAATGCTGGAGAACGTTTTTAACTGTCTTTAAGTTGTCAAATTTCCATCAGACGGCTTCATTCTGTCTGTATAAATAGGTAAAAATGGTGTCCCAAAGCCTTCCTATGATTTTGAATTGTGAAATCATCACTGGAAGCAATATAATGTGTAGAAATTGTTAAATTTCTAAGCCTAAAGCTTCTTACTGTCTTCCGGTTGTCAAAATTGTGATTTGAAAGTAGATTACTGTCTCGAAGGCTGTCAAAAGGCTTCTCGATGTTCCCTGGTTGTCAAAATAATGTTCTGGAGCATTATACTACAGACAGAAAGCTTCTTACTGTCTTCAAGTTGTCAAATCACCACAAGATGGCTTTCAGATATCTCGAAATTGTCAAATTGCCGCCAAAATTATTCGCAATGTCAAAGCAATGCTGGAGAACGTTTTTAACTGTCTTTAAGTTGTCAAATTTCCATCAAACGGCTTCATTCTGACTGTATAAATAGGTAAAAATGTTGCCTCAAAGCCTTCCTATGATTTTGAATTGTGAAATCATCACTGGAAGCAATATAATGTGTAGAAATTATTAAATTTCTAAGCCTAAAGCTTCTTACTGTCTTCCGGTTGTCAAAATTGTGATTTGGAAGTAGTTTACTGTCTCCAAACTGTCAAAAGCCTTCTCGATGTCCGCTGGTTGTCAAAATAATGCTATGGAGCATTATACTTCAGACAGAAAGCTTCTTACTGTCTTCAAGTTGTCAAATCACCACGAGATGGCTTTCAGATATCTCGAAATTGTCAAATTGCCGCCAAAATTATTCGCAATGTCAAAGCAATGCTGGAGAACGTTTTTAACTGTCTTTAAGTTGTCAAATTTCCATCAGACGGCTTCATTCTGTCTGTATAAATAGGTAAAAATGGTGTCCCAAAGCCTTCCTATGATTTTGAATTGTGAAATCATCACTGGAAGCAATATAATGTGTAGAAATTGTTAAATTTCTAAGCCTAAAGCTTCTTACTGTCTTCCGGTTGTCAAAATTGTGATTTGAAAGTAGATTACTGTCTCGAAGGCTGTCAAAAGGCTTCTCGATGTTCCCTGGTTGTCAAAATAATGTTCTGGAGCATTATACTGCAGACAGAAAGCTTCTTACTGTCTCCAAGTAATCAAATTGACTCCAGATTTCTGGAAATTGTCAAATTGCCGTCCAAAAGGCAATGTTTGGAACGATTTATTCAACAACCACACTTAACTCAGCTTCAAGTACGATGGTACAAATGGTAAAAATTTCACTAAATAACTTGACAACAAATGAATTTTTAGTTTTGCATTGCAAATTTCTAAATGTATTTAAGAAATTCTTGATCACGTAGATATAAGCAATAGTGCAGTATTTCCAACTGTAATAAAAAGTGTGTTAGTGGCGAAACAACACAATTTGAAAACAAAAGTTCAACCGTTTAAAGGTACTTAATCAAAAATGCATAAAATACAGGGCAAAAAAATTAAGCTTGTCTTTTTATGCTGCGTAACCACCTTAATAAATCCGGGCATACGGCGGACATAAAAATCTAATGAAACGTGAAGCGGAAAAAATATAATAACGGAAATACGCCAGCCAGTTAATGCATATTTCATGTATTGCAAAGCTTTGTAACTACACACAACACCTGCTGCCTTTGTACGAAAATATATGGGATAGAGTCATTTATCTTTCCGGGTGAGGGATCAATCCAAACTGTCAAAATTGTAAGAATAGTCAGGGTGGAAATATGAATTTTGAGAGAGAACTCTGAGAAAAAGAAACTGGAATAACACTACAACATGTAAAAAATTTTTGGAAAAACCACGAGCAATAATGGTTCAAAAAAAGCAATTTAACAGGTGTTTACAGGCTGTAATATTGACGTGAAGTAAAAAATAGATTAAGCCATACAATATGGTAATTCATGGACGTTTATAAGCACATATTGGTAATGGGTTCAGGTGGGCTTATAACTTGTCAGCTGTTTAATAATCTGGTGTGTTATATGAATATGTTCACCACTATATTAATGAAATATTCAATTGTTAATAATAGCTAAAGAATTGGAATAAATTTATACAAGTTTATAGCCTAGGGTGTGGTTCAAAGTAGTCAAGAACGAATGAAGATAATTAAGTCAAATTTTGTTTTTAGCATAACTGCATTAACAACACCGCTTGAAAAGATATAGTTTGATTGAAGATTGTGACTGGATCATTGTTTTGTACTTTCTGAATGGAACGACAGCATACAAATCCTCAATCAACGACGAATAAAAACTCAGGTTCGAAAAAAAAGAAAAGTCATTGCAATCGAGTGGAGAACTGTTAAGGAAAAAACTGCCCACCCAGTCATTCTCCCCTTTTAAAACCGTATCTCTGAATGGCTCTCGACAATATGTTGAAAATCGCTTTGGGAGGCCACAAAAGAACTTTTCTCGAAAGTCATTCTTATCACGCCGCTCGCAGAGACTTTTAATAATTCACAGAATTTATGGTTGCTATTAAATAAAAAGACAGTCTAGGCCTGTCCGGAATGCTAAATCGAAACAAAAGAAATGTGCGACTTTATGCATTTTTGCTTTTACCGATCGCCAGAAGGATAGTATTGTTTCCCAAATGTCGATTCTGCAAACACGATTAGGGACGGCCGCTTTTGTTGGAAAAGGAGTGTCTCTAAAAACTACTCAACCCAAGTTTTTTTTGGTACTGAAATAGGCAAACGACCTGAATCAGAAAATTCAATAAAATCATATTTATCGTGAGTTTTAATAAGAACGATTAACTGAGTAATAAACGTTGATCAACATTTAGTTAAATTTAAAATCTGGTAAATCTGGCACAACTAAACCAGGCTAAAATCTTCTCTGCAATATGGTTTCGTTTGGGGTAAATAGAGGACTAAGTCACTTACCTGCCATATCTAAACCAAAATTCAAAATAATCCATGATAATAATTAATGAAATAAAAAAACTTATTTTTCAAACAGTCAGAAAGTTAAAATACAGAACAAAATGCTTTATGAGTTAATCTAGAGCATTCAATTTAAATTATTTTACCCGTCAAAACAAACGTTTAATAACATTTGTTTTAATCAATTATAGCATATTTAAAATATTTAGTGCAAATTCACTATGCATTCATTTGCAAGCACTTTAATCTGACACAAAAATTTAAAATCATAAAATTAAAATTAATCAATATGAATGTCTGGTCAATTTACGTCTTTTTTGCTTACTTTCAAAGTCCCATATTTTAAGCGGGATTACCAAGAACCTTCAGTGTACTGTTTTTTTTAAAACTTATTTAACAAGATAAATTGGACTTAAAATTAACTTTAGAGCGAAAGACACGTTTCCTCAACTACCCAAGAAAATGTCTCTTTGCAGTTCATTCGATCGCCGCGATGAAAACGTGCCAGGGAAAATTAGGGTCAAGTGTCGGCGAAGTTACCCCGAAGTCGTTCGAGCTTGAGCCAAAATGGAAATCGTCCAGACTTGGCGAAACGATTTTGGATCGAGTTCCAAATGTTGTTTTTTTGTAGAAACATAGATCAGTTGTATACTTAGAAAACTAGACTCAAAAGAATTTATTTGAAGTGCTGTTCTATTTAAAAACTCAATTTTTAACAACCCAGTATCATTAATTGAAAGAGTTTTCCACCGCTATCCTTCCAATAAACTCTACTCTTCACTCTAGCTATATGTATGGTGCCAAATTTGACAGTTCCTGACGTTAAAGAATACATTTGGACCAAATTTCGTGATTTTGATAATTTTGCTATTTTTTAGTTTTTGGACCAAATTTCGTGATTTTGATCAATTTTCATAATTTTGCTATTTTTTAGTTTTTGGACCAAATTTCGTGATTTTGATCAATTTTCATAATTTTGCTATTTTTTAGTTTTTGGACCGAATTTCGTGATTTTGATCAATTTTCATAATTTTGCTATTTTTTAGTTTTTAACCCAAATTTCGTGATTTTGATCAATTTTATGACAGCTTTTATAACTGTCAAAACCCACTCACCAGTGACCTGAAAGTATAAAATGCCAAATAAATGTATTTCCTTGAGGAATTGCACTGTGATAAGTATTAACACATCCATGGAGCCAAATTTATCAGTTCTGAAATTAAAGAACACTTTAATACTTGCGTCGCTTAACATCACAACTGTCAAATTTTGCTCCATAGAGCTATAAATACAATGTGCAGAGTGATTTATCCAAACGATAATTTAACGTCACAGCTCCGTGATTTTTGACAGCTGTCTGGTGACGTCAAAAACATATCAGTGTCTGTTAATGTAACAAATGTATAATTTTATGAAACTCTAATATAAATGCAACTTGTAATATGATTTATCAATGAAATACAACTAATTAATGTCAAATGTAAATAATAAGTGTCACTCTTTAGAAGTTAGCAGTTAGAACTGTTTTACATTTGATAGTTTCATGTCACTGCTGAAGGGACACAAGTTTAACACAAAATAAGATACAAATAGATAACAACATTACACCAGAGAATGGAAGATAGAATGAGAATAAATATATACACGGTGAAATTTTATGCTTACTTTAGTATGCAATTACAACTTCAGAACTCTTATTTTTGAGAAGAAGAAGAGAACTCTTAACTTGATTTTTTATCTTGTGTAGAATATGATAACATGAGATTGACAAGGCAAAAAATGTTGGAACAAACATCATAAAACGTCAGTCGGATTGAATAAACAACCATATTTAAACAACCAGATTGTTGGGTTTAACGTTCTGACTAGTTGTAGGTCTGCAACAAATTAAGGCGAGCCATTTTGCAGGTGCATATTTAATCAACGTATTAACATATTTGTCATGACTTATTGAATATAAATTGAGTTATTGTGTTCTTATTCATGAAGTTAACTAAGCAGAACTTTTGATTAAATTTGCCAAAAGAACTACCTACTATACTTTGAATATAAAGTAACAACGAGCGAAGCCTTAATCATTATGCTCCATTAGTTTATGGATGGTATTCTGTCAGCTATTCCATTAAAGAGCGTCTTCGTTGTTGGTAGATAATTTTAATTTCAATGGGTTGATCCACTTAGGGATTGAAGTCGGCTCACGTATTAAGAGCAGTCGACATTCCAGCAAGTAAATACGCACTGAGAATTACATTAGGTTGAGTTGACTTAAGCGAGTTTTCACGTGTCTGAGTTAAAGCCAGTAATTCCGGGAAGACGAGTCGTTTGTAAGTGAAAAATGTCTCGAGGAAAGTACACACGCTCGATTTCGTTCTTTGTCATAACTAATCTCGTTTTTGTTCACGTTTCCCAGAAATGTCCCATGTATCGCATGTCACCGACATGTCCAACTCCCATTATACGGTTTCCAAGCTTAGAAAATATTAGAAGGTCGCAAAAAGTAAATATTGCATCATTGGATTAGTCCTTTATAAGGACTCCGCACATGTCTCTCCAGTTGCCAAGCTTACGTGAATAGCTAAATGTAATCTATACAGACCCGGACTGTAACTTTCAAGCATCAACCCCTCAACTAATTCAACTCGCACATGCACCAAACCCCACGTATTCACCAAGAATTTTATACAGAAAATTCTGATTGAATAAACTTTTTCGCTTCTCCGTAAACATGACTAATAAAATATCTCCCGGGACCAACCCTGTAAATATAATACAAAAGCAAAAGGAGCATGAATAGAAAGAGCCCTGGGCCAACTCTGAGCTCCGAATTTATTATTGAGATTTGAGAAATAGTGTAAGATAACAATTGCTTATTTTGCTTGAATGATTACCGTATAAAATGGCCGCTTCGGAAGAAAGGAAAAATAAAAAGCTGCCTTGAATTTCAGGTTTAAGGCGTTAAGGGTGTTGCGGTAAATAATACATTAGGCTTTAGGTGTGACGCATTATTTACTGTAGGTAGAGCTCGAATCAGATGAGAAAAGGCCACCGCATCATCAATGACGCAGTTTTTAAAACTATTTCTTTCTCCTTCTACAGTTGCCGTCGCATTAGATATAATCAGAGGCGTCCTATTAAAATACTCCCGAAAATATATTGTTAAGCGGTCAAAAAGCCACTTGGCAACGTAGTACGGTTTTTACTTGGACACAATTAAAACAGATGCGGCAGCGGCCAGGGACATTTGGACCTTTTTATATGCTTTTACTAGCCGGCACTCTAAACGGTGTTGCCAAGTTTAAAAAAATGTAGTGGCGGACAGGGAGACTTAGGGGGTTAGGTTAGGTTCCGTTTTAGTCTGGTGTTTTGGTTGTATTGTTGATGGTCGCAGTTGAAGTTCACATAGTGTTATGAATAAAAAACGTTATTTTGTCAAAATGTCTTTCAAAAAGGTTGGAAAGAAAGGTGTTATCATATACAGCCAAGGCCGTGAAATCGTCAGTAACGTCTTACAATTTATGAAGAAAGAAGCAGAAGGAGTTTCCATTCCTTTGAAAAACTTGTTGTCTTTTATTTTCTTTATTAAAAACGACGAAAATGTTTCATTTTACTGATAAAATAATAGCACGCCACTGACTGGCTGCAACAACTTGGAAAGTAACGAGAGCAGCAATATTTAAAGCGAGACGTACAGAGATCGTGACATCATCGTTTGATGACGCCTGTGGCCTTTTCTTAGCTGATTCGAGCTCTAGATGGGAAGTAAAAAAAAAGTATGAAGGCTTTGTATATCACCTTTTGGAAACGCCTTTTGAGTTCCCTGATAATGTTTTCTGGGAAAATTTAGGGATATAACTTTCAAAGAAATACCTACTTTTAAAACTGTAATTCCACAAATTACAGTAAGTTGATTTTAATGATAAATTACATACATGCAGTAAATACAGTGAAGTTTATGAACTTCATACATAGAGTGACATTTTTTAAACATGTATCCCAATTTCAAACAGAAGCAACTTTAAGCAGCTTCTAAAAGGTCTTCTGAACGGTAAATATATATAGCAATTTGGAACGTAGCAGGAACTCAAAAAATCTGCTGATCAGCAGAACTGAGTGAAATGTACTCTGAGCTGTAAAAAGCACGCAAAAGATGTCCTGACATAGAAACTAACCTTCTTAACTCTACACAGCCTGAAAAAGGTTTTCTGAACGGTAAACAGTAATTCTAAAGGTAGAAGAATCTCAAAAAACCTTCTGAGCAGCAGAAAGAACTAAAAAAACACTCTGAGCTGTAGAATGCACTCAAAAGACCTTCTGAATTGTACAAAGCATATAAAAGATCTTCTGAACGGTAAACAGTAATTTGAAATGTAGAATACACTCAGAGAACCATCAGAACAGTGGAAATAACTGATTAAGTATTTGGAGCTGTAAAAAGAGCTCAAAATTTTGAGTAATAAAAAGTACTGTAAAAGTACTCTGAGCTGGAGGAAGCACTCAAAAAACCTTCTAACTTATAGAAACAAATCAGAAAACCTTTGGAATAAAAAAAAACGTATTTAAAAAACTACTGAGGTCTTCTAAAGTTTTCAAAACATCTGAGCAGCAAATGAATTGAAAAACTATTCTGAGCTGCAAAAAGCATTCAAAATTGTATTTTTAGCTGTAAAAAACACTTGAAAGCTATTAAGGCTATTAAGCTAAAGGGTCTTATAAAAGTTCTTCTGAACCCAACGTGTAGAAACTAACTTCTGAACTGTACATACTGCTCAGAAGACAAGTTTTGACAGTGAACCAGTTAGTTGGATTGGGCTATATTTTCAAAACTTTGCTATCAGCCTTTCTGATGTATGCCTATAAGCTTAGGATACTTTGTGAGACATTTTTTATATTAAATGTGACATTTTTATCAATTATTGATGACTAAATTATTCAAGACGTAAACCACAATTTGTACAAAATTTTGTTTAAGACAATTTCACGTAATTAAAAGCCTTTTCAATCAATTTCAATCCGTAACGATTAACATAAGCAAGGTTTTGATAAAGTACACCGACTTACATCAAAAATCGACAGGCATCTTCCTAGACACAACTGCATAAATTCGTAGTGGCACGTTTGATTAAAGGTTTTGTAACGGCAAAGGCATAAAAATAACATAAACAGCAGCGGCAGCCGTTATTAATCACGTTGAAAGCCGAAACTTCCATCTAACGAGCGTTAGGAAAAATATTCTCCTAATGTGTTTATAATTTCAAGTCGACGAATTGTAAACACCCCAAACTTAAGTGCTCAATCCATTTCCTTCGCAAGTTTAATCAACTACGAAAAAAATGCTCTAAAGAGGGTGGTTGAAGGCAAATAGTTGAAATATGAGATAAACAAAAACCCCCGGTTTTTTACGTTAAGTAATCTGATTTAACGCCGAAAATGGGGTTTTTGACTGTATCCGGGGGTTTAAGTGGTGCAATCCAAGCCTGGTTAAAGGATAAAGTTATATTCAAACACTTGTGGTGTTCTGTAACATGTATTTTATATGAAATGGCTTCAGGTTTTGATGTCTGGTTTATGTTTCAGGGTTGTAGACTCTTATTTAGAGTATATTTCAGCATATTCATATAACACAATAATTAACCGTAATTTATCACCTAATTTACTTTGTTTAACTCTTTATACAAACTGAAATTTGGAAATATTTAGCAAAACATCGTAAATGACAAAATTTTCTGTCTGACACATATTTACACATCCATAAGCCTTCTATACAAAAGCCTGAGACCATCACAGACATTAATCTTCTGCACTTTCGGTAATTAATATTTAGGCACACAAAGCCCTATTTTAGACAATCAGCCATTGTTGTAGTTAAAAAGCCGCGCACAATGGCAAGCATTAAATTTAATAAACTTATTAAAATGTATTTTCGGTGTAACAAAGCATTGTTCGAACGAAAAGACCACGTCTTTCCGAAATGATTTTGCACTTATATTGTGAATTGTGCCCGTCGACCTTTTATATGGCGTCCGTCGAGAACAATCGGAATTCAATATTATTTTTGTTCATTGAAGGAAAACAATACGGCCCCAGTTTTTATTGTCGGCAATTTTGATTGTCAACATTGAAAAAAAAAAGGTTCGCCCACAACCAATTTTGATTTTATCGCATTAATAATTGAAGAATTTAATTTACCTCTGCGTTGAAGTGGTTCTGGAAATTATCATTTCTGTTTGGGCCCCATAAGCGGAAATAATGGCACGTTAATAGCCCTCGCCATTGCCCGAGCCGAATCAGTTAATTGCAATTGATTGTTATAGATAGAGCCGGCACGCAATTTCTATCCTGTTTGGAAATTAAAAACCAGCTGATTATTATTAAGGAGCAGCTAAGAACGTGACATCCGGTATTATGACACCGCGGGGAGAATTTTTAAAATTAAAAACCGCCCAGAAATGCTAAATTCAAATTAAACTTGCTTGCTTCATAAATTAAGCTTACACTTTGGAATGAATTATTAGGCTTTAGTTTTGTGTGTCTGAAGATTTCCTCGGCAATAAATAATACTCTTAAGAACACGCCTGTTTTAAGTTAATGGCAGTACCAGCCAACTAGACACTTTGAATAATCGACTGAGAAAAGTATGTTTTGGCAAACTGGCGTATATTATAAACACTTTTTATGCTCCTTTGAACTATCTAAACTAAATAGCACTAAAGCATAAATATCAATATTGTGTTTCATCTTAGACCAGCAGCTTTTCCGTAGAAAATATTGTTGTAGTAAAATCCGATTTTATACTAAAACTGACACATATTAGATGTTTATTTATAAACCAGACTTGGTAATTAAAAGTAGATTTTCGGTTGAAACCCATCTGCGTAGTAACTGATTTTCTCTACGACTATTAAATAACATACGCATTCCTAGATTCCAGGTGGTTTTCAACCCATCTCAGTGAATTCTAAAATGGAAATCACTGCTGTTGGCCAATCAAATCATTCTATTTAATTATTCACTCCAGACAATCGGGAAATACTACCAACCACCAGAGAATCATAAAAAATTGTAGATTCTTTAAGTATAATGGTGATTGTTTATAAGTTAATTAACTCTGTTAAAAGTTTGATCTGAGAGCATAATTTAAATTAACAAAGTTGAAAACTGACATAATGTTTTCTCAAGTAGGTACTTGATACATAATTATTTTAAATGGAACATCTTGTATTTGATTTGCCCAATTGGAAAAATCTCTTTTTTCTGATTTTAAAAATGTTTTTTTAAGGTAAGTATCTTTTCAAAAAATTACGATTTAATATTTTTCCCTCTACAGGATGGTCCAGTTTTAAGTGTCAATAATTCATCATTCGATAGCCAATCAAAAAATAAGTTGACTTGCATTATGTCATTTTTTTAGAAAACGTTTCCTAAGGAACATACAGTCCTCCAAATTTCAATTTCAAAAATCGTTTTATAGTGTAAAACTGAACATTCAAGAGTTGTGAGAGTCCAAATTTGTACCAAGTAGTCTAAAAACTTGCTATTTACTACTAGGAATAGTCTCATAATTCGTTTTCTCAGACTGCCATCCTGGTCGAGTGTCTGAAACTGGATTTCAAGAACTAAAAACAGTCCGGAAATCCAGACAAAAATTGTATTGTGCATGAAACCCATTTTTTACTTCTAAAGATAATCTTAAAGTTGACTTAAGCTAGAACTGACTTTACTAGGACTAAAAAGAGTCCGAAAGTCTATTTTCAGGACTTTAATTGGTGTACAACTCAATTTTCTGGACCGGAACAAGTCTAGAAGTAAATACAATTTTGGACTATTTCATTTCTAAAAATTGGTTCTTAAGACTAATATCGTAGCATTTGGTGCCAAAATTTTTTACTTTTATTTCTTTACTTTTTAACTTGAAGAAACTTGGAAATAGACTTAAAAAGCACTAAAAACAGTCTGGATTTCTTGAAGGTGCTACAATTTACTGCACCTATGAGTTTAGAAGTCAATTTAATAGTGAAGAAGCTTGAAATAACATTTTCAAGACTATACACAGTGTACAAACTGGTTTTTAGGCCTGATAAGTCAAAAAATTCGTAAAGATAAGTCGTAAAACAATCTAGATTTTTAAGAAATAATTTTTAACTCGAATTTTTAGCACTGAGGTGTCTAGAAGTCGATTTAATAGTGACAAAGCTTGGAATGCCATTAATAAGTCTATGAAGAATGTGAAAATTGTTTTTTAAGTTTGCTGTGTCAATAACTTGGTGAAGATAGTCTTGAAATTCGATTTTCCAAGTTGAAAGCAGTTTTGAAGCACTAATAATAGTCCAGAATCCTGAGAAAATGAAAAGCAAAGTAAAAAGCAAGAAAAGTTAGTTTTCAAGATAATTTTCATGATTTCAAATTTTAAGATTCTGATGTTACTTTTCATTAGTTCATAGTAAGTTTTTGTTGTTTAAGTCAATTTTTAAGGTTTAAATGTATGAATTTGTAACTGGTTACAAACACAATTTTTAAGCTTCTGAAATCAATTTTTATTTTTTCAATTTTCAAAACTAAAGTCTTTCAGTTTGTCTAGAAACTATGAAAACTGGCTAAAATGAAATTTTTTAAGCTACTTAAGTGAATTTTCCGTTTTCGATCTTTGAACGTAATAATTTTAAATCAGAATTTTATAAGAGGTAATTTCTTTTTTATCGTGAACAGTGAAATTTAAAAAAGCTGTAATTTTTGAAAAATGAGAGACGTAGAAGATAAGGCAAACACATTAAAACCATCTTCCTGTATCTACGGTACTGGAGAATTTTGGCAAACGTCATTCATAATGAGTATTAATTTCATAAGTGCTTGTTCCAAATTTGATCAAAATTGCTCCGACGGTTTGACAGTTATGACAAAAAAAAACGATTTTTTTAAACAGAAATTTGAAGGAATGTATTTTACTTGGAAAGAATTTTTCAGGAAAATGACATAATGCATGTCAACTTATTTTTTAATTGGCTATGGATTGGTGAATTATTGACATTTAAAACTGGACCACCCTGTATATTCCTGACTGCGCCAATCCTTATCGCTTTATCGATTTCAAGTTACATTTTTAATTGAAATATTAAAAATGACAATTTCAATGTTAAAATTGCCGGTTAAAATTTTAGTCAAAACATCATTTTTTTTATTTTGAAATTTCACGACGTTTTGACGTTCTCAATCATTTAAATATATCTTGTGTTTTCTGACAATGCATCTGAACAACCAAGATATTTACTGGTAGTATTGCTATTTCCTAATAAATTTATTTGTCTAATAATTTTTTGATTTGGAATATCTCTAGAACAAGAAGTCTAATTGTGAAAAATCAGGGAAATGTGCCGGTCAGCTCAATGAAGCTTCTCTTCTAATCCTTGACGAGAACATCTAGAAATTTATCACTAACGTCAATAGAGTGTACAAAGTTAAATATACGATTTTAAGCCCATTTTCTCAAGTTAGAGATAGGTAAAGGACGTTACATGGAAAATGTTTTAAAATTCAAGGACAACCGTAAAAAATATAAAAAATAGCTTGGCATTGATGTCATAACTTTTGACCCAGTGAACCACCAATAATCGACAGGATTCTTAAAAACTTCTCTGATCTCGTTTTAGATGAGCCACCCTGTATAATCCAATCCAACCAACAACTAAGCTGAGTATACTAACTTTATAGCATCTCTTGAACTTTTGATGTTACTTGTTCTTATTAAAATGCTTGATTTAATTCATTTGGTTAAGACGATCATTCCTTTTAAACCTTTTAAGGGTAAACTCTACAGTATAGTTCACGCTACCTATACACTGGCATTTACATAAATTGGGGCGGTATTAAAGGCAAATTCGGTCATTTAAATTCCGAGTTCCATTTTCCTTTTAAAACCGCGCGTCCGTCGTGAATATTACCGGAATATTATTACAAATGCGGCAGATCCCTAATTAGGAATTCAGCGTGAAGCGCGAAGTGCAAGAATAATGCTATTAAAGATCCATTTGTTCTTCTGTATGCTTCGCCGAATGCATAAAGGCGAATATAAAAGGCGCTTCAAGAAACGGCTGACGGGTGATATGCTAATAACAGTCCTGACAGATAAATTAGATTGTAAACGATATTGTTGTAATGGTTCTGACACGGTGTTTAATTCAAGCTCTTTCAACTGACTTAAGATGTCTGAGGATGAGAGTGCAATCATACTCGAGGATCGCCCGTTCCGATGATTCACCCACGGTTCCTTTCAAAGCTGAAATAGATGCAGAGAGGGAGAAGAGCGAATAATCTGGCTTATCATATCCATAAATTCCGACTCATCCTCGTTAGGTTAATTACAATTTTTACGTTCGCTTAATTAATACACTAAAAGCTAAAGATCGGGCGCCGCGAACCGTAAAACGTTGTTAGCAAGAGTCCAACTTTAGTCGGGCGTCGTCATTTCCAGAAGTCATTAGCAGTTCCTTAATTTGAAAGCTGCTGGCATTTCGCCCTCATTACGCCTTAACGGTATATGTCGCTATCAATAGGGCGCTTACGGGAATTTGGCTCGACGGTTAATATTTCATTGACCCCATCTGAATGTTCTATAATTTTTTGGGATCAATCTTTTACTTTAAGTTAACGACAAAGCTCCCACAGAAATCATTTGGTTGATATAACAGACAAATAGGAGAAAAGCAGGTGTTTCTCAAAAACTATACTAAAAATTTAAATGGATGATTTCAGCAGTATTTAGAAACAGTATTTTAAAAATGCATTTTAAAGGCAAATTCTTCCTATTTACTCTTCTCGCGGAGTGAGTTTACCCGTGCGTCACGAAGTCTACGTCATTTATAATCATATGAATCAAATCAAGTTTTTCGACTACTGACTTTGAAAGTACCTCATGTGCGCTTCCATTTCAAAGCAGAAAGTGGTTATTTGCCGTACGTGTACAGAAAGTGAATCATTTTCTGTCCTAAAGCGTTTTCGCTTCCAACTAACAATCTACCCACCAACTTTTTCGGAGATTTCATAACAACGCTTGACATACCTGTTTGAAATAAAGCCATTCCGTCAAAGTGATTTATCGGTGACAATGAGTTCGAGCTACGAAAATGATGTGAATTGTCCTTCTACTCCACCCCACAGCAGTCGTCGAAAAAATATCGTCTATATTTCGAGCCGAAAGTACTTTTCCCGCTTTTACATGAATTTTCATATGCAAGCGGCAAATAACTACTTTCCGCTCTTAATATAGAATATACTATTTCGTCAACAAACCTGTTGTGTTCATATTATAGAAAAGGGAGTGTCTAAAGCTTCGTCACGTTTAAAATTTTGCGTGTATTGTCAGTCAGAAAGAAGAGATCTTTGGCTGCAAATTTGCACTAAAACAACCTTATACCAAAGCAAATCAAAAATATCTTGAATGAAATAACATTTTTTATTTATGAGAAGTCCCCGTTTGGAGCATAGAATTCCGTCTAAATTTGAAACCTAATTTATTTACCAAAATTCGCAGAGATTTATCACCAATATGTAGTATTTTTTAACTTTAATCTCTTGATTTAGATTCTGGATGGTTACATGTTTCTCTAAAATAAATACAACAACTTAAAAATTCAATAAGACATTCTGAGTGATGCTGTAGTATCTCATATCTCATTTTCAGGTTGCAATTCACTTATTTTATTTTAAACCCGCTGGAAAACCTTTTAGACGCTTATTTTATTTTTCCTATGAGTTTATTATTAATATGTTTGAAGAAATTTTTATGAAAAATCTATAATGCAACCCAAAAATCTCAGTCTCTGGAAACAATGAAATGTTAATAGATGTTTCTTACAAAAGTAGATATATTTTACTATTATTAACATACTATCGTTGTACATATTATATAATGTATTTCGAACATCCATTTTAATGCTTTCAGATAAATCAGTGGTCTTGGCCCGTCGATAACGTCTCGATTTACGTTTTCTAGGTGAGGAAATCATAAGATTACTTGCTTGCTTTTTCCGAAACGAATAAACAGTTTTGCGGGAAATTTTCAAAGCAGCTGCAACCTTCTAGTATCAAAAAAAATACATCAGTAAGAATATGTAAGGTCTTAAAATTTCTTATTTTCTTCCTGAACAGATGATAAAGCTTCTAAAGGTCCTTCATTGGTTTTTTCCAATTCAAAATATTCACACAAGGTGAAGAATTAACTGCTGGACTTGTCTGTGGAGAATTTTTCCAGGCATTTTCTAAAAAAATACTGTAATAGTAAGAAATTCCGAATTTACGAAAAACCAAATGGCTAAATAAAAACCATAATAGACACTCCCAGTTTTTTTTCAAAACAGGTTAGTAATTGTGCCAATTTTGGTTAGATCGTGACAGCCGACATAAAAATAATAATAATAATATTATGAAAGTACTTACAGAATGTTAAAAGCGTAGAAGCAATTGCTCTTAAAAGAACTATGGTGTGGTAAATAGAAAACTTTATAAATGATCAACAACACAAAGAAACGGAAAAGAATTAATAGTAAACAAATCAAATAAATTTCAATGGTTTTCAAACTGACAATGACTGAAATAGAAGCGCTAATCAGTAAATGTTTTTCTTTGGAAGACATTCACTTAGATATTACCCTTTCTTAAAGTGAACAATAGACAAGGATGAAGTCAATAATGCATGTCTACTTCTAAATCACAGGGGGATGACGCACGGGTAACCTCAGTCCGCGAGAACAGTACTATGTATCTTTTTATCGTATTCACCATAAAACACATACACTTATTGAATAGATTCTCATCCTATGTACAAAGTTCAGTGAAGCATTATTTATTAAGGTTTGAAAGCAATCGAAGTAAACGGTGCGTGGACATGCTTATTTGCGACAATGAATATTGTCTGTCTAACGCATTCAACTGTAAGACCCTAAAACGTGAACACGTAAACCCACAACCAAAATTAATTCTATGGCAGTGACGTCCGTTTTAAATTGATGAGTTACTACTCACAGATCTTTTTCATACAAATAATTACACATAGTTTACACGACGGGTATTTACTTTTGTTAGAGATTTGCTTCGTAATCTTTGTTTTCTTCCAGCTTGAAGCATAGTAAATAAAAAAAAAGGTGGCAGAAAGACCAAATGTTATCGATAGTCTTTTTTTTTATGAAAATAAAGATTCAAATTCTCAATAATTCAATTCAAAACAAAGATTGTATATAAAAAAAGGTTTTTTTGTCAACGTTCTCACTAGAAAGAAAGCCCTTATCAAAACGTCCAATCTTCTCCTGAACCAATCGAGCACAATGAGATTATTGCTGAAATTTACTTTGTGGAAAGTAATGTAATGCAGTCGTATAGCCGTAATACATTTTCGGCGCAGTGGGATATCAGGGTACATAAGCCATTGGGCACGGCCCTTAAGGGTATTATAAACTCGTAGATCGCCCGCCGTCATAGACAATGTACCGGAATAAATCAATCTTCACACCCTTGGAGTCCCTGCAAGCTGCAGCACGCTACAGTAATTAACTAAAGCCCTTAGGAAGGGCATTTGTTTAGTTTTTTTCGTAAATTGCAATTTACACTTTTAGATGAATAGCGGGTATTTAGTTTTGCCACTCATTTCCAAGTTAAATTATAATAGTAATCAGTCTTTGTTTTTGATGATGGTAAAACACAAAGAAAATTTGAATAGATTCGATAGATTGAGTTTATAAGTCACAAACATAAATGTGATTGTTATGAAGTTGGAAATGAGATTCTTTTCCTACTTGCATAATAATATCATCATAAGTGATCAGATTCACCCTAACAACTTCAGTTCCTGTTCCTTGGGAAAAACATCCTCTGCCACGAACTACTACTTTCTGGAACTGATCTTCTTCCAGAGTTTCACTGGATAACTCTTGGTGATACTGGTTATCAATCTGAGTAACTCCGGCCCCAGAAGGAAAATGGTTTTCTGAAATATCTTGATCTCAATAGACTATAAAGTACTGAAACAGATAGACACCCACAGAGGGACACTTTACCACGTTACACCCGTATGCTTCACCATGTATATGTCAGTTGGTTTTTGAATCTCCTTTCATACAGATGGAGTTTCATGCCTGAAGAAGCCAACAAGCAGAAACACGAGTAGCTGAGTTATCATCCATTTTCATCATTTTTGCAGAATTACCTAATAAACACTATCCTGTTCAACCTAGGCAGGATGTCAAAGGGTTTTAGGGCCCAATAATTAAGTCCCATAAAAATATCCATCTCTTTGGCTGCATATTTATAAACAAATTGAATTTACAGTCAAATTTTCAAAACTTTCTTACAAAGTATTGTATAATGTTTGAACTAAAATTATCAAAACCATCTCAAATCGTTACGCAAACTATTAAACAATGCTGCATTTTCCACCGAATTACCATCACCATACTATTATCAACGTTCAAATTGTCGTTTTTGTATTTACGACCGTGAACTGTTACGACCACAGACCGTTAAAAATTTCCCATTCAGATCCGTCCACATGAAAAAAAAAACGAAAATTAGTAACATTACGACTCATTAAAAGCCACTGGCGTAATCTATGCATGCAGCTGAGCCCCGAACTTTGCCGCGATAGCGTGACTAACGTTAGCCTGCTAGAGAACTCAAAGCTAAATAAGTTAAGAAAGAAAAAAACCGCCGGGATGTAATTACACGATCCAAACCGCAAACCAACTGCCACAATGTCTCTCTCTTTTAAAAATAAATTACAATTTTCTATTGACGTTCTGTATATTTTCGGGATGCTTTCAGCCGAAACTTCCACCTGTTTTAACTTTTCTCTGATAATGATTATAACTACGAAAAGCGTTACCCTCAGCTGGAAAAGGGTTTGGCTGAAACTAATGAGCTAGTTACATTCTATCAGTGAGTTAAGTTAATCTCATTTTCCCAGTAGATAGGGGCAATACCGAAATAGGTCATATTCCTGAGGGATACGTTCGCTGTGAAAACAAGTCCGTCGAGGGTTATAATTTTATATGTCAAGGGCTTCGAGTGGGCTTTAAATTAAAATGGAACGGAACAGACTGCTGTACATATTGAGTGTCAGTTCGGAAACTTAGTCTCCCATTTCCGTTTTGTCGATTTTAATATTTGTGAAGTGAATGCAGTGAAAAGCCAATCAAAATCAAGTGAATAACCATTCTTAGTTATAAAACTCGTATATGAATGTCTGACTTTAATTTGGAATGAAATTAAGAAATTAATAACGTATATAAGAAGAAATACAAAGAGTTTTTCTAACAACAGAATGGTTTAGATAAAAATTTTAATTACTTTGCTGTAAATTATTCCCCACAAAATTGTAGAAACCAAAATGACATTCAATAACAACCATCAGTTCATCAGCAACGGTAAGAGATCTAGGGTTTTGAGCCAAAATTGAGCAACTTGTAGTTTAGTTTGTATATCGTTTTTGTAGATATTACAAAATGTAAGAAACTTTAGAAAACGTCCGCATTTTGTTCAAATCCTCTATTTTACCTTAAAATAATAACAAGGTATGAGCATGACTTGAAATGTCTACATTTATGTCTTATGTAACAAATAATAGATAACCACTTGTAGCTTGTATTTTTGATATGATTTAATCCATTTTAAAAATGTACCACAAATTTTCCAATTTCTCTAACTTTGTTAGCTTAGCTCTTTGCTTTGGTAGTTAGAACTTTTTTCTTCGTATTTAGATCTTTCAAATGGTGCCTTATATATGACACTTCCTTTAGATTCTGCATTGCAAGGTAGAGTTAAGAAATATGTGTCAAAAATTAAGATTTTTAACTAAGTACATGCAAATACAGGAACGCTGGCTAGAATATGATTTGTCTTCCTTGAACTATTTTCTGCGAGAGACAATAACAAGTAAAATTTACAAGACATTTGAAAAAAACGTGTTAAAAGCCAGCCATACTGTACATATACAGGAATATACTGGTTTCACGATTATTATACGTTAACTAACTATCCCAAGAAGATAATTGACAGCTTCTAAAGTTAATTTTATTCTCTTTTTCTAAGATAACGTTGAAATACATTAGCCACTTCTTGTGGCGCCAACTTTAGTATATTCATTCTCCAACGTCGCTAAAGATAAAAACAACATTCACAATGGCCAGAGGTGCCACTTAACCGACCCCCGTATCGGCCAATCAAAATTTATTATTGCATTCATTACGCTCGGGGGTGTAATGCCCCGCCCCTCCCCTGAGAACGGAGATGGAGCCCTTCGGTCGGTTCTTCACATAGGGTTTCCCGGAAATTAGACTCTCTCGAATTAGGTGCATGCGAAAGCGAAGTTGATCTATTTTTTATGGGACGCCCTCGGGCGTCGACGTCATATCGTCTTTTGAAAGATGGATTCGTGTATACGGCTTCCCTGTAATTTCAAAATCGATACAGGATATTCCCATGTTTTCGTGAAATATTTACTCCGCTTCGAGGGGGTGCGAATGTTTGACTTTGATGTTTCGGAACTTTTTTTTGGTTTAATGATCGAGTACGTTATACAGTTACAAGTCGCTCGTTAATTCTCCGCAATCCTTTTTTGGAACATCTAATTCATTATTCTGGCCCGGACCCCCTAACACGCTGACGCCAGAAATACTGCCCGGTTAATGTAAAGCGTGTCATCTGCATTTTACAGCGCCCGGATCAGCTGATCAGTAAAACTGTCAGATAAATTGGAGACGGATCATGTGTGAAATAATTAATGAGCGAGATACAAAGCAGAATTGAATGAGGTTGCCATCGTATTTATTAAGGTTTATAGCAACTGTGCTATTCAAATTGCGTTTGAGCTATTTTTGGTTCGACTCGGATGGTTTCAGAAAATATTTTGCATTTTTTTGTTCACATTTTAACTGTCCAATTAAATGAAAAATGGGTTCTGCAAATGGTACGTTGGCACACTTCAGGTGTCTGTTGGCTTCCTTAAAGATAATCTCAGTTGTGTAACTCTTTACTAAGGGTTTTCAGAATGGGTTGCCAGAACCAGATAGATTAGAATCAGCTGGAAACCAGATCACTGCAGCTAATCGATCAGCTGTTGTTTGTTTCCGAACGATTTGAATTAATTTTTAATCAACCTTTAAAATGTCTAGTTTTGTTCTTTCAGTCATTTAGAGTTCCAGTAGTTTTTAACACAGATTTTTAGTTTTCAAAACCAATTTTTTCAGGGAAATTATTGTCTTCATCTTTCTTTCTAATATGGGTGTCTATATAGGTAGGTTAATGCCTGTTTTGTCCTATTATGCCTCTTCGGATGTTGATGTCCAGCACTTTTTCCAGCGTTTTGGAGGTCTGCTTTGGGTTCCTTTTTCGACAGGAATTTTACAAGTCTGTTGTCTTCCATTCTGTTTACGTGTTTATTTCAGTATTTTTTTCTCTGTCATGGTCTTCGCTTCTAATTCTGTCGTGTAGTGTTTTTCCGTGTATACTTCTTATTATTTTCATTCCAACCGTTTGCATTATTTGTAATGTTTTCTATGTGTCTGGTCTTGTTTCGGCTGCATACGTACGTTAGGACAGGTCTGATTGTTGATTTATATACACTTATTTTACTGCTTATGTTGAGGTATTTGTTTTTCCACATAATGTCTCTTAGACATCCTGATATTCCAGACGCCTTCATAGTTTGTTCTTCATTCTGTAGATTTCCATAACTTGTTATCTCAGTTCCTAAGTATATGAACTGATTTACTTGTTCTACAATTTTCTGGTCAATCTCCAGTTTGCATCTTGTTGGCTCTTTTGACGATACGTTTGGTTTTGTCTGTGTTACTGACCATATTTAATTGTTTTGCTGATTGATTAAAGGAGTGAAGTAATCTCTGAAGGTCGTCTTCAGAATCCGCAATGAGCACCGCATCATCTGCGTAGCAGACATCATTGATGTAAGTGTTCCCCATTTTGTATCCTGCTTTTCTAGGTAGATCTTCGACAATTTGGTCTCGAACAGCTTATTGGATAAGTGATCTTAATGATTAGATTGATTGGATCACGTATTTCGAAAAAACTTTGTGTTGTTTGTTAATTATACATATCACACTAATTTTTAATCCTTTATACATTTAGCAAGATTTTAACTAGCCATTTAGAAAACATTCAGAGGTAATCCTCATCATTAACACAATACCGCTCGGTTTGTAAGAGGAGAACCCTAAACTTGTGAGACAAAAAGTTTAATACCAAAATGTACTTAGGATTACTGAGCGCTGGCTAACGAGGCGCGTTTTCAACTTAGGTCATTGTGAGGTTTAAAATGATTCCTTTTGTTCCTAAAAAGCACACAAACAATCGTCGGTCATTATAAGAAATGTTCTGTTTGGTCGGGTGCACGAGAAAGCAAATGTCTGAGGCAATAAATTGAAGAAGTAATTTAAGAAGTTTAAAGTTGAAACTATCAATTTTTGCTATGGCTTTGAAAAGCAAAATTATCGTGGGACGTATTGGAAAATTTATCTTCGCCCAGTTGCTTCGGGTGCTGCAATTTATTAAAGGTATTAGAGAAATTTTATATCGGAAGAGCCAATCGATATTCTGACGGCGGAACTTAATTACTGGATTTTAATACCCACCTTTGATTCCACTTAACCTTTCATTAAAAAGCTCTCTGCTGATGGGTAAATTATAGAACACGTCTAAGTTATTAGAAGGTTTAACGCTAAACTAAATTGAACAAATGTTAATTACTTGCTTTCTAACCAAGTATAACCAACTTGTAGACTAGACTAACACTTCCTGCCGTCGCTAGTTCGCACAATAACTTTACATGAGACAAATTTCCATTCATATGCAGATCGCATTTACGCCATGTTTCCGACCAGTTCTCGTTAAACATTGTCCCCGGCTAAAAAGTTTGAAAAGCCCTAGCGCATACATGGTATACACTGTAACCGTGTCTTCCATATGTCGTTTTTATGTGCCTCGCCCTTATATCGTTCTCTTTAAATATAATGCCGCCATCCATTAGAGATGAAACGACCGCAAGTAATATTATCTTTACATAAAATCTAAAGTTTGTTCTCTCTCAAAGTATTAAGTTGTCCGAGGTTAAGGTACGACCGATCGAACGTTTGTATAGAGTTTCCTGCGGTTACAAAAATGGATTTGAAAGAGGGGAATTTGCTTATCAATGTTGAAGGTTTCTGATGGAATTTAATATAGTTGGAAACCACTAGAGTGTTAGGCAATTTTGTCCTATATTGAGAATAGTTTTAACATTATTTGAAGCGATGGAAATTTTACTTTTTTTTCTTAGCTTTACAACATATCAGAGTAGCACTACTTGCTTGATATTGTTTTGATATCAGTAAACTGACCTTTAGTACTATTTTACTGGCTTCTGTTTCTATTTTGTTATACATTTCCTTTACTGTTGTTACTGAGTTTTATCAGATCAACATCATCTGCATTTCCTAGCATTCATTTAGCTCTTTTGTCTGACAGAAGTTCTGTTTTGACCTATACCGAACGAATATGTCAGGAACAGTTTTTTCTAGGATAATATTGGGCTGATAGGTCATCTATGTACTTCAAAAAGCTCTCTACTAGCTTGTTTTCTATACTTACTCTAGATATTCAGTCAGATAATCCTCTGACTTATACGGCAAAACCGGTCAGAGGATTGGGATTGATAAACAAAAAACAAAACCTCACCATTTTCAAGTCAATAACAAGATCATGCTGCCCCATTGAATTCCTAGCACTTTTCTATCTGTCGCAGAGTAAAAAGCTCGTCAATTGTAGACCTGTTTTTCTTAACCTGTCTGATATTCTCTCATCATGCTTCGACAAAAGATGTTAGTCTATTTTTAAGAAGATATTCCATATGATTTTATAGGAGGTATCAAGAAAGTAAAATAAATACTTCTAAAATTTTAACTTTTTGCTTTCCTTTGGTGGCCATCTCCTTAAGGGACTATTATGCTTTCTTGTCATTTCTTTAGTATTTCTTGTTTTCATACTAGTATAAGAAGGATGACCTTATAGTATAGAAAAAATCTTCCATATTTAAGAAGATTTACAGGTATATTTTCCCAGTCTGGCACCTTTTCGTTTTTCAGTGATTGTATTGTTTTCTTCTACTGGCAAATCCTTTGCAGAACTTTCCTCATAATCTTCACTGTGTAGATTTTTTTAAATATCCTTTTCGGATTTTAAGTAGTTCAGCTTTGTCTATTATTAGGTTTTCGTTTTATTTTTCAGTATAAATACTAACTGATTGTGTCTGAATCCTTTCTTGTCATTTGCTATTGTTCTGATAAACTCCCTGGTGTTTGATCCATGATTCATGCCTAATATTCTGCTTCTAATTTGTTGTTTTTGGAAAAGTTTTTGGGTTTTCTTGCAGAGTCGGGCGTACTCTTCAATATTTTCATTTGTAGAATTGTGCATTATTGTACTCCTCCCTCTCTCATCTTTTGCAGTTTGTTTTTGACTTTCTTCGTCAAACTATTTTTGGTGTTTCTTTTTTTTATCTTTTCTGCAGAACTATTGGTGTTATCTCCAAAGTGGAATCTTCTTAGACGTCTGCTTCATCTGTTTTTTCGTTCAGTGTTTGTCTGAACTGTTTTGAATATGAGTTTGGACTATTTGCTCTTTTCCTCGCTTTTCTTGTTTGTGCACAAATACTATCAATACAATATTATTGGTTTAGCCATCAACTAACAGTTTTCTACCACAACATTTTTTTTATCAAATAATATTTTAATCTTCTGTATTACTGTTCCCCCTAATGATTTTTAACCGCAAGACACACTATTTTGAGAGCATTTTGCATGATCTTTTTTCACACATACGGTGGAATGAATGCACAGTGCTACTAAGACGGAAAAAAACATTGAAAGCCGTTTACTACAGTGCATTAGCCTAATACAAAGGAAACGGCCTTGGTCACATTCCTTCTCGCAGTAACTAACTCAGTAGCACAAATAAAATTACGTTAGGCCAGTAGTAATGGGCTCCTTCGTCTGCCGTAATCTTGTCGTTTTATTCTTCTTAATGACTATAAATGTCTTGCAAATGATCGGGCATGTATATACTGGGAACACGCCAAGCACCTCACTCTATCCCACTGTATTATTTATTACCTTTTTGGTTGCGTTATCTTAAAATGTCTCGCCCGTAAGTTCTGATCATTAACTACAGTCCATTTCAGATTTCAGGTCTCACAAAAAACTTGTTATCAGACAAGATTGTTAGCTTAACAGAACTTTGCACGACGTGTAGTTTATTTTTTTGTTTCTGATTTAATTTGGTGTTGTTGCACTAAAAAGCATGAGAATTTTCGAAGCATGCACGCTTCATTGCTTCATAAAGGCGCAGACCGAAAACTGCGGGCATTCAGTATTTACAACTGCCTTTAAATCATTCTTCCAGCTTGAATGGTTGGACAGGTTTTTTTTAGAACAAAAAGGCCGTAATCCAAACGCGATTCCCTGGGGTAGCCTGGAAGTGATTCTCAAAGCAACAGCTGCTCTGCAATTCAAACAGGTCGCTGAAGAGGTCCGAATTTACTTTAATCACATTACAGCCTAAAAAAGTACAAAGAACGGTCCCATTAAGAAGTGGGTTAGGTATTAAAAGCTTAAGTTTCGTGGACAAGCTATAATTTATTTGGTGGATAATGAATAAGGCGCCTTTTGAAAAGACCTAAAGTAGTTTTTGTTATATGGGTTCACTTATAACTTGCCCAAAGCTAGTTTTAACGGTAAGTACGGGTTAACAGTGAGTTACTATACCGCGCCTTTTAAAAAAATAACATTTAATCACAAAATTGCCTACTCATATCCATATTAATTATAGATGTGTGTAAATGATAGGCCAGGTAATATGTTCCATCAATCAATCGGTTTTAAATACGTTTTTGGGGAGTGGGCCGTAAGTAGGCGTGTAATTTATTATTTGGCAATTTTCAGTGAAACACGCATGCAATTTATTTCTAAATGAGCGTTTCGATTTTTTTCAAAACGTCATTATAATAGAGTTTCACATTATTTAAGAGCCTCTGCCATGTTTTTAACCTCATTATTAAATTATCTGACTTAACGTATGTCTATTCTTTTTAGTAATTATTGACAAACTAAACACAATATTAAAGCCGCTTAAAAAAACGGGAAACATATCCACCGACAGGTATTTCAATAAAATTTGAAAACCAAAAGATTTAGATAGCGGAAGGGTGAATGAATAATCTGCGCTTTGTGCACTAATTTAATATGCAAATCCGGGGGAATATAAAGTGGTTAATTCTAAAACCCCGAGTATGTGCGGTAAAAATTGATGGACGCGGAAATTGGTGAATCCTTAATCGATGATTTAGCACCACCGAATCGAAAACAGACGCCGGCTTTCAATAGGAAATACCTTAATACTCCTTTGATCTTATTCACCCGCACATAGAAATTAACAAATTTCCCTTTAATTAACGAATGACCGCGATCGATTTAGACTTTGGCAAATACCGACATCGATAAACAACAATAACAATTAGTGCGGTGTTGTTCCGCATTGAGATTACCCGTTGGTCGCAACGCCAGACCCTTGATTATGACAAGTAATTATTGCTGTAATCAATAACCTCGCATGTTGGTCTATTCAGGCATTCACTCAGTATCTAATTAATCAGCTGACAAAGCTTTGACAATTACGTAGTCGGGAGCAAACCTCTTATGTGCCACTAATTCAATTTTAGCGATGCTAAATCTGGATGATTGAGTTGTGTACGTGTCACAAAACGAGTTAACAGACGTAACACCTCAATGTCTAATGAGAATAATATAAAAAAATTACATAATTTTCAATTGCAAGTTGGTTAGTTTGTTTGTTATGTAAAACATATCAATATACCTTTTCTTGAATGATTTCCTGATAAAAGTGTCATTTTAATTGGAATTGGATGAGCCTGCCCAATCAATGAACTAACGGACGTTGATTGTTACTATTCCCGACTCAAAAACTCATAAGAAACGGATCTGAAGGTAAAGTCACTGTCGTCGGTTAAGAGTGTTAACCTGCTAACTCCCAAAAACAAAACTTTACAGGAACAAAGAAAAAATAAATCGTTTGCTTAGAAATGGCAAGTATGAAACAATATATTTACCTATGACCTCAGTGTAAATAGCTATTTACGCATAGTTTCCGTTACGAAATGACGAACAGCTGTAAACAAAAGCGCACAGTTTTAAGATCGGCCACAAACTATCGCTCTAATGCTGGAAAAAACTGATTTTGTTTTCATTTCTTTCTTTATCAGAGCATATTAAATGGATGTCATCAATACATCTCTTTCAAGCGGCATTTTTCCTGAGAATTGGAAAGAGTCAACTGTGATACCCGTTCCAAAAATATCAAAAACTGAGTTTCTTGCAACGAATTCAGGCCCATTAATACCTTAGGGGTGTATAAAAAAGTTCTGGAATTAGCAGTAAAAAAGCAGATTCAGAAACACTGTGACACAAATGATATTATAATGGTTAGTCAGTCTGGTTTTCGGGAACATCACTCCTGTGAGACGACAGTCGTTAATATCTGCGATATATTTAAAAGAGAGCTAGGATAAGGGTAATTTTGTGTTGTCAGTGTTCTTGGATTTCAGGAGAGCATTTGAAACAGTTAATAGGACGTTGCTGCTTCAAAAGCTTGAAAGTGTGGGCATAGGTGGTACTGGGCGGAAGTGGTTCGAATCATACTTAACCAATAGAAGTCAAAAAGTCAAATTTGGGAATTGTTTGTCAAATAAATTAAGGGTGGAACATGGAGTACCGCAAGGTACTGTTTTGGGTCCATTGTTATTTTTGTTGTATGTTAATGATATCGTTGAAGTTGTAAGTGGATGTCATATAGAGTTGTTCGCAGATGACACAATGTTGTACGTAACTGGAAGGGATTTAAATATAATGCAGCAAATAATAAATAACAATCTGGAGAGACTATACAAATGGCTTTGCTACAACAGACTGTGTGTTAATACAACGAAATCAAAATACTGTTTGTTTGGAAAAAAGTGTAATTTGCGAGGTGTTGACTTGGACGACATACATGTAATTGTTAATAACACTAGAATCGCGCATGAGCATCAAATTAAATATCTCGGAGTGATTATGGACTCAAACTTGAACTTTTACGATCATGCTAATTATGTCATTCGAAAATTCTCAAAAAAAGTTCGATTTATTGCAAGAATTGGTAATCAACTATCGTTACACACCAAACTGTTATTATATAAAAGCATAGCAGCTCCACATTTGCGATTCTGTTCAACCCTGTTGTTTGGTTTGCCCGCATTTAAAACCGACGAAATTCAAATCGTGCTATGAGGAGTATTTTAAAGTGTAACAGATACACCCCTGTATCGACGATGCTCAACGTCTTGAACATTTTATCTGTTAAACAAGGGATTATGTTTGATGTTTATGTTTTTATATTTAAGATTAAAAATGGAATACATTTGCGATAGGATAAAAGTTTTTAAAGATGTACACCAATACAATACGAGAAACTGTTTTGATTTTATATTGAGTGATAAGTGTAAGAGCAGCCAAATGTTCAAATCTATTTTGTATGGTGGATTACAGGAATACAACAAGTTACCCAATGTGATTAAAGAGTGTGATAGTATGGAAGTTTTTAAGGGTCTAATTAGAAAACATGTTTTAGGATAGGTTATTTGTCGATTTATTAATTACTGTTTGTATTTTATTTTTATCTATTTTAACTTTGTGTGATTTAATTGTTTTTATGTTTTTTCCATGTAGCTTTTTATGCTAAATAAATATTATATTATTATTATCATCGCGTAATGCATTGTTCATACAGTTTTAAGTAATTACCACTTCGTCTAGCTAGAATATTATCTGCAATAGCAAACACATCAAGTAATATTACTGAAAGTTTTCCCTTTCTTCTTATTAACTGTAATGTCACCATAAATAATTATTTTAAGAACAACACTAATAATTATTTAAGTAACATGATTTGTGAATTTTTTTTAATACGTTATTATTTTTTTCTTTAGTGGTATAATACCTATGATTAGTACAAATATGATGTCAATACGTTGCAAATATACTTTTTTAATGAAAAGTTACTCTGAATTATATGAATTGCGAAAACTGGACTTTCCATTTGGTCGTAGGTAAAGTATGTACTCATGGAATTACACACTCGCCGCTACGCGGTTTCGTGCGTAACTTTTTCCATATCGTGCGTAAAATGCTTCTTACAGCACTAGTTACGTAATATACAATTAGGTACCTTAATGATGTTAATAATATTAATAAATATTTTATATTAAAAATGTCTTCAATGATACGATAAGATTTTTTTATTTAATACCAGCACGAAAGGGGGTAATAACGACTCACCTAACTGATGTTACAATTCTATTTATGAAAACGCCATCTATACAAACAGAAAAAAAAAGAAATAATCTTCAAATCTAAACAAAAAGCACCGTAAGCCGGTCGCCAACGTGCCGATGTTAATCCGGCCGTGCACTTTTACTCTTTATGCCGAAATAAAAACGAGCCCCAAGCAGCGAGCTTTCATTTCATCGCATCTGACAATCTTCAAAGCTAAAAGCTCTCGGGTTTTGTTTGTGTAATTTACTTTGCGGCCCCATGCACGTACTTTTTGTATGTTTCTTTTTATAGGTCGCGTAAAAATTCCAGCTGTTCGGGAGCGGTTTTGAGAGGCCGGGGCCTTTGAAGGGGGACCTTTTCATCAAGATTGATGATGAAAGGAAATATTACGCGAAACCTTAGATGTACTAATAAGGTGCTTGTCTTTACCTTTTTCAACTTGACGCCATGGAAATATTAAATGTCTCCTGGAAGGTAATTTTCTAAATGGCTGCTCAGTGTTCAAGAACCAAGTCACCAGGTTGAATAAATACACTTATGTAACCCGCATCAGAGTATCTACTATACCACCAAGTATTAATTACTCGATATATTTTATACAGGAAATATACTATTACAAAAAAAAACGAATGTAGAAATTCACTCACTTTTGCCTTATTAAGTCTTTTTGCAAAACCAATCCAAAAACTGAAGGATTGCCAGAGGGTTAATCCCGTTTTTTTTTGTGTTATAATAGGGGAGGTGGAAGAGCTGTTCAAGACAAACATTTTCAGTTTTTTAGAGTCACTGAAACCCAAAAAAAAAATACCCTTTTTTGGGTTTCAGTGAGTGAGTTTAGAGTTACAGAAACAATGCAACAGAACTAAAATGTCTGCACTTAACAACCAACAACAAATACACTATTTTAATTCACTGAAACTTATGTTATATCACAACGTCTAACCTACTCAAGTAATTCAAAAGAGATGCAAGCAAATTACAGGATGAACTTCCACACTAACGTTAGTCTTGTTTGTCTTCAGAATTCCTGATTACAAGCCTTGTGCCGTAAAGGTGTAATTACACTCACATTGTCTGCCATTAGTTTTTACTTCTAACGAACACAATTTCCTTTTGGAATCATCGCGTTATTTAAGAGAGTAATGCATATTTTTAGTTAGTTCCACTAGGATTAACGATTGACTAATAACAATTGGGATTTGAAAAATTCCTTTAAGAAAAGAAAACCATTCATCTCTATTCGCGGAGCTAAAGAAAGGCGTTCTTTCAATATATTAATTAAGGAGTTGTTTGCGCCGTTATGAAGCCAGACTGGATGCTATTGTCCATTTGAAGCCCGTGCTTTTCGGAGCTTAAGAGTGATATTTTCTCATTTAAGTTATGAAAGGGAACAATAGCGGTTTTATTTGGAAATATATTAATATAGCGGGAGCATTGTGAGTTGAAACTGCTCAGCATTGTGTTTTTCACCGCACAATGCACGCCGATCTGTTACAATGCGTGTAGTTGCCATGTTAGCGGATAGTTTTCGTCACTAGGGTGTAATGATATATTGTGGTTTTCACTAAAAGGATTAAATCGCTTTCGAAACTGGTTCTAATACGGGTCGGTGACCCAAAAATGATGGTTTTTTGATTCAATCTGCTATCTTTAATATCACGGTAGTGGTTTCGAGTCTATCTTAAATAATGGGTAATGTCGGTACCGTCACGATGGTTTTCCGAACAATAGGGGTCGCCTACTGCCTTTTTCGACCCGGACCAGCATGTTAAGCCTGGTCGTATTATAATAAACATTCCACCGATTTTGCTTTACGCAAAAGAAACGCTTGTAAATATAGAAAGTACAGGTCAGGACTAAATGATTTCATTGCATATTCTTTTCTCTTATGTATCATTTTGGTTTGACAGTTTTCATTAGAGTATGTATGTTTTCATAAGTATTCCGAATTATTAGTCTAGATTTTAACAACAAACTAACTGGTACTATCTTTCTAAATCCGAGCCTGTAAGCCCAACTGCTATAGCACAGATAACACGCTACCATTTTAGCTTTATGGGATTCCTATGGAAATGGTTATGTTGTTTTTGCCTGCCGCACAATGGGGGAATCCTTTATCTGAAGAGTGGGTTATTGTTATTTACGTAACATGGGGGTATGCATGCCACTTTTTCCGTTCCTGTTCATCCTTGTCACTCGTAAACCTTTCATTTTGTGATTTGTTAACCACTATTTGTGGAACGACGTACGTTTTTCTGGTCTATAACGACCATTTTTTTCTAATCTCCTCCTAATAAACAAGTCGTTGCGTTGTACGGGTAGGATGGCGTAATATAATAAACGACGATAATGTTTCTGATATTCTAATGTGTCTTGGTTTACAAAGGTTTCCTTTCTACTAATCCGCATATTATAATTTGAATGACTCCTTTTCTCAATCAAGTTTTTTGGTTTGCCATCAATGTTGACTATTCCAAAGGATATAATCAAAAAACAGCAAACTTTATACGTGTTAAGATGGCGCATTCAAAAAATCTCATTCGCTTTTATAGTGTAACTATAAAGAGAATTGTTGAGGGACTAACATAAAATCCCAAAGCAGTTTTTCGATATCGTTCCAAAGGCATGCAAAATTTTGCATAAAGTTTCCAAAGTCTGGCCGATAATTACCCAAGTTTCCTAGAATTATCACGTTTGCCCTTCGAAGTTTAATACGGAAATCTGCGAACAGCCCTATCTTGTTTGCTAAACAGTCGTTTATATTAAAGTTTAATACTGCCGAAGGAGGTCAACCGTCACCGGCACAAGTAGGTTCACTCCCGAACAGGAACTTTATGTTGGAGTAATGGACAGCCACTGCAGTTGTACGTATCATCCTTGTTATTGCAAAGTTTGTTTTGCGTGTCGAAAAGTTCAGGACAGTTACAGCTTGTTCATATCAGTTTAAAGTTTCGCACGATTTAGTATTAATTAGTTACCCTTTTCTCCATCTACATTTCTCCCTCTGCGTGTTCAAATGATTAAATTCAGTGACGAAGGATCAAGCGTGATTGTTCGAAATAACGATTCAATTCAACGTCGTCAGCCATGCCTATATTTCGAGTTCCCGTTGTGCGACATCGAATTTCAGGTCTCGATTCGATATGAATTCCATGTAAGCAAAGCCCTCTTTCATAAACAAGATCGACACTTGAATGGTACTCGTAAATGGGCGAACGAAAAGAAGAGGAAATTTAAATTTGATGTCTCTGAATAGCTTTCAAATAAGGTATAGACTTTGTCGATATGACGAAGCAATAAACATGTGAAACTTCTAGGGAGGAACGGTAAAAAGCGGATGCTGGATTTTCCATGTTTTGAAGATGAAACGCCCACTCTGCACTCGAGCAATGGATACAAGCGACCTGTCATGGCCAGGATATAGCAAGAAGGCTTTATCCATCCTTTCCAGCCGCATGATTCGGTTTTGAGGGGACGAAGTCAGACGAACTTAATATTCTCTCTGTTTCTCCGTTTTAGAACGGTTGTAACTGGATAGTTTTCGTGCAAATTTGCCCGTATCAGTTCTGCAATTTCCACTTCGATGCAAATTAGTTTAGATGGACCCGTAGCAATTTGACGCATTTCGTGTACTTTATCAGTAGATCTTTTCTAAACTAAAAGTTTTAAACAACATGCTTACTTTTTGCAGTAGCACTCTTACATTTCTACAGGGTGGTCCAGTTTTAAGTGTCAATAATTCACCATTCGATAGCCAATCAAAAAATAAATTGACTTGCATTATGTAATTTTTCTGAAAAACGTTTCCTAAGATACAGCCCAACAAATTTCAATTTAAAAAATCCTTTTATAGTGTAAAACTGAACATTCAAGACTTGTGAGAGTCCAAATTTGTACTGAATAGTCTAAAAATTTGTTATTAACTACTAGGAATAGTCTCATAATTCGTTTTCTCAGACTGCCTTTCTGGTAAAAACTAAAAACAGTCCGGAAATGAAGACAAAGTACATGAAACTCATTTTTTGCTACTAAAAACAATCTAAAAGTTGATTTTTAAGGCTAGAACTAACTTTACTAGGACTAAAGAGAGTCCAAAAGTCAATTTTCAGAACTTTAATTGGTGTACAACTCAATTTTCTGAAACAAGACTACAAGCAAATTAAATTTTCGGACTATTTTACTTCTCAAGACTAATATCGTAGCATTTAGTACCAAACTTTTTTACTTTTATTACTGAAGAAACTCGACTTTTGGAAAAAGTCTTAAACTCGATTTTCCAGTCTTAAAAAGCACTAAAGACCGTCTGAATTTCTTAGAGATGCTACAATTTATTGCACCTATGAGTGTAGAAGTCAATTTAATAGTGAAGAAGCTTGAAATGACATTTTCAAGACTATGGACAGTGTCCAAACTGGCTTTTAGGCCTGATAAGTCAAAAGATAGTTTTGAAGCATCTTAAAGCACTAAAAACAGTCTAGATTTTTAAGAAATACTTGAATTTTTAGCACTGAGGTGTCTAGAAGTCGATTTAATAGTAAAAAAGCTTAGAATGATATTTTAAGTCTATGGAGAATGTAAAAATTGTTTTTTTAAGTTTGCTATGTCAATAACTTCGATTTTCCAAGCTGAAGCACTAAAAATAGTCCAGAATTCTAAGAAAATGAAAAGCAAAGTAAAAAGTACGAAAAGTTAGTTTTCAAGACAATTTTTATGAATATAATGTCAATGTTCTGTATCTAAGACTATTTTCAAGACTAAAATATTGAAATTTGTTTTCAAATTGTCATTTTTTGGCGTTCAAGTCAATTTTTAAGGTTTAAATGTATGAATTTGTAATAAACAATTCTAGAAAAAAATGTTTTTTTATGTAAACAAGTCAATTTTGAATATTAAAGTCTCTGGATGTGTATGAAAACTGGTTAGAAACACAATTTTTAATCTTCTGAAATCAATTTTTATCTTTTCTAAATCAATTTTCACAACTAAAGAATTTCAGTTTATTTGAAAACTATGAAAACTGGCTACAATAAAATTTTTTAAGCTTCTTAAGTCTTTTTTTCGTTATATGTTCGTCTATGCTTCTGAAGAATTTTGGCAAATGTCATTCATAATGAGTATTAATTTCTAGAGTGCTTGTTTCAAATTTGATTCAACGGTCTGACAGTTATGTTCTAACGGTCTGAAAGTGAAATTTGAAGAACTGTATTTTCCTTAGGAAGCCTTTTTCAGAAAAATGACATAATGTATGTTAACTTATTTTTTGATGGGCTATCGAATGGTGAATTATTGACATTTAAAACTGGACCACCCTGTATAGTCATTGTCATGTTTTTTTTTACATTTTTACACCAACAATTTTTCTTTACTAACAATTATTTTACAGGTAGATAATGTTTTAATAAATGAACGACTAACCATTATTGGAAACTATATGGGATCTCTGTGTGAGATACCCTCGTCCCATCTACGCCCAAAAATAAATTTATGCGGCACACCCCACGAGCGTAACTCTAATAAAGCGTATTTATCAGGCATAAATTCAGCGTCGCTGAATTCAAGTGAGATACAATTTAGTGCCTTCAGCAAAGTGCCTATAATTCCCACGTGGAGCAGCTGTTTCGAACGTGGGGGACCGTAGAACAAAAGGAGACGAAATTGGAATTCTTTGTCATGACGATGCCATTATAGCTTCATTCGATTGTGACACTGTGCACTGTCAGGTCTAATCAGAATTATTGAACTGTTTTTGAAAAAAAGTGGGTGTTGGGTAAGTAACAATTATTTGAATGGGACTTTATCATCCATTTCCTCCAGCTTTATAGCAAGTAAGGGAAATGTGATTGGAAATTCCCAAGCAGTAGCTGGGTAGTAGAAATGCGAAGGCACCCTACCTACATGCCAAAATTCTTATTTAAATTCAGCAAAACCTAATAACCTATAAAGACCCGGTACAAAATATTAATATTAATGAATACGATTTTCTGCTTATTAATCTTCTTTTATCCCCGATCTCCCCTACTGTGCAATTCCGAGACCTCCCATCGCACGAAGTATTAAGTTCCATCTCTCTCCGTTTCTCGTTATCGTTTTTTCACTGTCATGTATTCGTCCTTGTCTCGACTAATTTTCTTTTAAACTCCCATTCGCCGAGAGATGAATGAATGCTGATTTAATTCAATATTACGTGATGAGTTTTTTTCCTCGTCCATATTAATTATTGTAATGGGTGAGTCAATGTAGCTTCGAGGAATAGTAAAACCGTTTGAATATTTAAGTCGCTTTTTGTTAAACTGGGTGTAGAGGAGTGCCATTTTGAAGCCCATGTTTATTACCATAAAGCGTTATCTTAGCGATAATTTATGCCGTCGAATAAACAATTAAGATTTCAGAAACGATTAAACTTAAATGTCAGCTTATAGAATAAATGTTAAAACTCCTTCGTGAGCCTGATGTAATCTCGTACTTTCCCAGCCGAAGCTTTGAATTTACTGACTTCATCTACGCATTCGTCTAATTATAGTTTAGGCATAGTAGGCAGGCAATTTTAGCGTCGAATACAGAAAAAATTTAAATTGCTTATTGATATTAGCCCGGCCCCTTTATCTTCACGGTAATATATTTAGCCTGATGCAAAAAGGAAACTCACGATTTAATCCTAAATCAATTTAATGTGAGTAATATTTATTTTCAAATTGATATACCATACGTTAACCGTGCGTAATACTGAAAAACTTTTAAAAATCTTGTTACTGTTATATTGTTTGTCTAAAAGTTTTGGAAGCCAATATCTTAAATTTATTGATGGATATAAGGATATACCTTAATAAGTTCTTGGCGAAAATTGGCTAAATTTTATTTTTATTTTGGAGCATTACAAGCAAAGTGTTTCTTCTTATTAATAACCTAAATATTCTTTACGTCAATAATTTTAATGATCAACACATTCTCTGGTTTATTTGACCGATGGTTGACAATTGATTGATTTTGAAACAAGCACTTTAATAAGGAAATTTTTAACGTTTGAAAGTCAAAATCAAAGCATTTACGGCAATTTTTAAGTTGGAAACCTTGAAACAATGTCAAAAATTTGGAGATACCAATTTTGGCTCATTTTGTAGTATTTTTCAAGCTGTTTCTATTGTTTAGTAAAATTGATAGGAGTTAAAATAAAGGAGCTACAATGTTTCAAAAAGTAGACAAATGCATATATTGTAAAAAACTGAAATTTTGGCAATTGCCAGTTTGCTCCAGAACAATTCCAATGCACAGCAAAAAGCTTATTTACACCAAAGGAATTTATATTAGGTAAAATAAGCACAAAAAACTAATTATTGTTTCAATTTGGTTGTGAATTATCTGAAAATCGGAAGAAGGAAATATAGATACAGAAATATATTAAGAAGAATTACCAAAAAACCTGCGAGTAATTAAAAAACGGTTTTAGAGACAAAAATTAGTTAATTTTGATTGATACGGCAACATCGAAAACAGAATTTGGACATAGGAAAGTGGAAACTAACTTATTTTAATAAAATAAAAGTATAATCTGATTAATTACCGAACCTTACCTGAACTGTTTCTGTGATTTGACGTTTTGGTGTATTTTTTAATATTAAGTGAAGTCTATTTGAACAGTATGTGTGTGCAAATTCCAGCAAATAAAAAAGTCAAAAATAACACACCGCAGTTTTTAAAACAAACAGTAATTTTAAAATAAGACGTTAAACATCTCAGATCTAGTTTTAGATTAAACGTAAAATCACAAAATTTCTGAAACTAATTAAAATTATTTAAAATAAATTACCACTATACATTTAAAATAAACTTCAGGGTTGGTTCTCACTTTTGCTATAACCGGAAATGCGATTGAAAATTGGAGAACCACGTATACACCACATATTGCAGTATTTTCTAGGTATTCTATCACCGAATTAAAAGTACCTAGTTATTATTTAAATTCCCCTGTGACTTGATACCATTAGAAAATGGAAACGCTAAAATATGCTTGACCAGATACTACGCCCAACGTAACGTTATCTCCATAGAAATATCGGAAATGAATCAGGCCCGTGTCAATTTCTGCCTGCGCCCCAGTATACGATCACATTATTTCCTCTATTTATAAAAAGGGCTTTCGCACAAAGGAACGTATAAAATGTCAGGTTCAGGCGACACGTGGCCAACATGTCGATCGAAATATATGAAATTTATTCGGCAACCCTGAAATATCCCAATACTCGCCAAGAGGGCGGAAAACATACAAAAACGTTACCAGGTATGACGGTTCTGACGTGGGTTTGTCTCTGATGGATATTGTATGCAATATGTTTTATGGATTTGAAGGGATAATTAGTTTTTCTTGTTTTGGCGATCAAAGGATGTCCTAGATAGACGGTTTTCGCTCGATTATAGCGGTGAATAGGTCAATTTGCTGACAAAGACAGTTGGGGCGTTGATGAGGCGCCCACACGAAAAACAAATTAGATTTTTTGTTCGTCCGATCAAAGCCGAAAGCGGAAATTATTGCTAAATTGGAACAAATTACGTTTTCAGTCAAAAATTGCTTTAATCCACCGTACATAATGGGTTTTCCGTCACTGATTGCCACGCCGATAAAAAATAACGCGCCTTCATGCTGTGGCTAATACATGGACAATTAGATTTAACATATTCGTGAACAAAATTATGCACTGGAAGGGTCAGGGTCAGACCTTTGCCTAAATAAGCATTCAGCTTAAAAAATAATCTTGTATCAATTTTACTAGAGCAATTAGCGTACAAAAAGTGCATGTAAAGATAAAAAAAAAACAACCACAACATCTCTCTTTAAAATCCTTAATTAAAAATTGAAACATCACAAATAAACAAACTTTTAAGTTGTAACATTATTTCCTAAAGTGTATACGCACAAACAAACACTCGCAATTAAATTTTAATTAATAAACGAAAAAGCTGGATAATGTTCAATATCTCATTAATTAATAATATTTTTAACGTCCGCTCATTAAATGTTAAAATGGTAATGAGGCAGCCCGGGTTTCGACTTTTTAAGGCTAAATACGGTATTTAAGTGCGATAATGTCGGATGAGCAGATATTGGAAGCCTAGTGAAGGCGCTCTTAAAAGGTGGATGAACAATTTTAAGGTAGAAAGTTGTTTGGCACAAAGTATGCTGAACCCTGACGATCGGATTCCTTTGACCAATTTAGGTAGTTAATTAATTCATACATTATTAAAGGCGATGATTACTTGATTGTATGGGATCGTATACTCGAACATCTGCTGTAGTTTTTATTTTAATCGACTTAATAGGAAAAAACGCTACCGAGTGTGATTAAGACAAATATAGTTTTAACCTGGTAGCCGTTTGCAGTATGTTCCGCGCTAATACGATTAGTTACGTGCGGATTGTGCTTAGCTAAGGTTAATATTGCAAGACCAGTCTTGGTTTAACATTTTTTCTGTTGTTTTTACATGTGCAGATTGTATTGGAATATATTCTCAAAAAATGGCAAAATCGATATATGGTAGCACAATGTTTCTATATCTTTTGATAATACCATCAAGAAGGACGTGGCAAAACTAAACACTGTGCGTCAGTAAGAACACATATGATAATCAGAGATTTCATAATAAAGTATAGGAAATTTAGCTGCCAAATAATGATTTGATGATTTTCTGTATCTAGAAATCCAGACACTGAAGTGAATCGAAGGCAAGAACAGTTTCCAGAAAATTGTTGTTATTTACCTAGAACCAGATAAAACCAGCAATACACTAAGAAAACAGTGGGTGGAAATCCCAAGCCTTGCAGGGGACACCTACAGGTGTCCAGGGTGCGTATTCTTGAAACGAGGAAGGAAAAATCTATACAGAATGTGACAGAAACCTGTCAGTGTCAGCTTCTGGGTGCGTATTCTTGAAACGAAGGAAGGGAATTATCAAGTGTTAATAGAATGTGAGAAAAGAAGCTGATAATGGCGGGTTCCTGTCACATTCTACAGGACTTTCTGTTGATAATTCCCTTTCCTCGTTTCAAGAATACGCACCCTGCTGTCACATTCTATTTAGACTTCAGCTCTCTGCTTTCAAGAATTTGAGGCTAGAAGTACTGAGAACAGGTGTTTAAGGCTACAACTGACAAAATGGAGCAGCTTAAATACAACTTACAACTATGTCAAGTTAAAATCAAATTTTACTGGAACCAACAAAACGTAACTGTACTAAAAATAGTGGTCATATGATAATTTCTAGAAACTAAGTCAGTAACGGCCATGCCTTAGTCTTTTTGCTGCAAAGAAACAGGTACTTTGCCTAAACACATGCCTGTGTCGGAGAAATAGGCATAACTACGGTGGCTAAGGAAGATTTTACTGAAACCTTGAAAGGGATGGAGATGGTTCTAAACTGACCAATGGCCATTTGCACAGCTGTGGGTGGAGCTTAGGTTCAAAAGTTTGACCTGGGTCTGGTCGACACTAGGACTTTACCGCACAAATATTTCCAAGTATTCGTCTGTTGGAAAACATTGCCCCTATAATATATTTAAAACTTTTCTGTGTGCCTCATTCATAATTCTATTCAAGAAGAATCTGCCGTTCTGATGCAGATTAACTTTAGCATGTTTCCAGACTATAAAAAAGTGCTTTTAAATCTGATTTCTCATTTTTAACGAAGCAGCGCTCACGCGATGTTTCCAAACGGAATTCGAGGGACACTAAGATATGGTGCTTACCGGTTTTTACAACTTCTTTGCATGCATACGTCCGCCTTAAGAATGTCTTATTTCACCTACTTATAAACCATCGATCTTCATATGGGATAATCTAATAATGAGCTAATGAATCTAACAGATGCCTGTAATAGATAGATTTAAACGGCCACATTCGAATTCCATAGTCTCGAGGCGTGAATATATTATTTGATAACGACTTGCAGGATAGACGGAAGTTGAATAAATGTATGACCCGTATGATGAAAAATGCAGGCCCCAATGTTTTGTTTGATAAATATTTATTCCTTTCAAGAATTCCCGTAAAGCTTTACTAAGCTTAGAATTTTTCCGGTAAATTCATACCAATATTAACCCTTTGATTAATATCAAAAATGAGGTTTTATCGCATAGCCTTGGAAGTCGGGGCATTAATTACTTATAGGGGATGTCAGAAACGGAAAATTAATATAGCTTCGAGTGACGTAGCTATAATTATTTCTAGGGATAATGTCGAATGTCATATGGGTGCTTATTATCTATAACGAATCTATTATGATACAACAAACAATAATTATTGATGCTACGCATACATTAATAATGTACAAACTAACAAAAAGGTAAATAATTATAATGTATTATTTCGTAATTAAACATTCATTTGCTGGATAGTAACAGCGGGTTTTAACCAATGCAATCCAGCAAACATCAATAACTTACGACTAAACTATCAACATGGAGTGGTTTATAAAAATTTTAATTATTAAGTTGTTAATTTTATGGAAATGTTCACTTTGTAAAAACACGTACATACATTTCTAACTTTATACGACTTGATGAATATTCATTCGGTAACAAAGGTAAAACGCACTGATGTTAATTTTATTTTTGTATTTGCAAAGCATTCGATTGTGTACTTTTTGCAAATTAATAGTAATTTAATTAAACCCCAATGACAGCATATCCAGTCATTTGGTTAATTTACTGTAGTAGTCACAAACACCCACTACATGTTTATTCATATGAATATACAGTTTTAATTAGATGTAACTTAACAAGTCGGTCGGTTTTTACATATTTTTGTGTTGTTTTGTATTTTTTGACTTCTATTTTGTTTAAAATATTGATTTTTAATTTTATTTAGAGTGTGTTGCACATTTGTTTTGTTGCCGTAATGAATAAGTTAAATGAAGCGTTGTACTGTTTACCCAAGTTTCAGAAAAATTTAAAAGTTGTCCCCAAATAACCAAATGTGATTCGAATTCTTCAGAGATGGGGAATTTTTTTCAGACCTGGCAACACTGATGCACATACACTAGTTGGAAAACGATCCAAAACTTCTTTGTGCGCAATAGGTGCTTTACCACGTTGCCAAGAGCATCAAAAAAGGGTTAGTAGTAATTATTTATTTACGTTTCTTATTAAAATAATTATTCTATGATTTAATAGCAAACATCTTCTTACTACATGTTATTTCAATGAAACTAACTGTATTAGCTTATTGTATTAAACTGTTTTTTTTATCAAAATAGTTTAACAATAAAAAAAAAGAAATACGGGGTGTTTTATTTAAAGAAAATTACACTTAATATACTGGAAAGTAGCTATTTTAAACTACTGATGAAAATAGAAAATAGTTAGCAAATCTCTCGACTTTTGTCTCGTATTTGTATTATTTTTCTTCTCTTTTTAGTTTGAATTACGTTTAGTATTTATCAATTTACTGTAAGTGGGCATTTGTCTGTTGGAAATAAACTACTTTTATTATTTATTAAATTGAAAAAAAAACAGTATAACTATTATACAGGGTGGTCCAGTTTTAAATGTCAATAATTCACCATTCGATAGCCCATCAAAAAATAAGTTGACATGCATTATGTCATTTTCCTGAAAAATGCTTCCCAAGGAAAATGCAGTCCATAAATGTTCAGTTTAAAAAATCGGTTTCTTGTCATAACTGTCAGACCGCTGGAGCAATTTTAATCAAATTTAGAATCAATATTCATTATGTGATGTTAATGACGTTTGTCAAAACTGTCCAGTGGTGTGAATACAGAAAGATGGTTTTCACTTTTCTGCTTTATTCTCTACGTCACTGGATATTTTTCAAAAATTTCAGGTTTTTTTACTTTACTTGTTCAATTTGACAAAATAAGTATCTCTTATGAAATTATGTTTTGAAACTTCGTTTACGAAATAATTATTACGTTCAAAGACCCAAAACCAACTTTAAAAAATTGTCTTGAAAACGGTGAAAATTGACTTAAGAAGCTTAAAAAAATTCTTTGTAGCTACTTTTCATAGTTTCCAGACAAATTGAAAGACTTCAGTTTTGAAAATGACTTAGAAACCAGTAAATTTACTTTGAAACTGTGAAAATTGACTTGAGAGGCTTAAAAATTGTCTTTTTAACCAGTTTACACAGTTTTCAGACAAATTGAAAGACTTTAGCGTTGACAATTGACTTGGAAACTGTGAAAATTGACTTGAGAGGCTTAAAAACTGTCTTTGTAGTCAGTCGTTATATTTTTCAGATAAGTTGAAAAACTTTAGTAGTGAAAATTGACTTGTAGCCATGAGAAACTAATTTATGTAGAATTTTTGACTACAAATTCACACATTTCAACCTTGAAAATTGACTTGGACACCAAAGTGACATCAAAAGCTTAAAGTTTTCATAGTCTTGAAAATAGTCTTAAATACAGTATATTGATATTAGATTCATGAAAATTGACTTAAAGACTAACTTTTCAGGTTTTTTACTTTGCTTTTCATTTTCTTAGAACTCTGGATTATTTTTAGGGCTTTAAAACTGCTTTCAGCTTGGAAAATCGAGTTTTAGGGTTATCTTGACCAAGTTTTTGACATAGCAGACTTAAAAAACTATTTTTACATTTTCCATAGGTTTAAACATGCCATTTCACGCTTTGTCAGTATTAAATTGACTTCTAGACGCTGCACTGTGCTATAAAACTGAAAAATCGAATTTTAAAACTATTTTTTATAGTTTCAGACTCTTCATTGATGAAAGTAAACAATTTTGGCATTAAATGCTACGATATTAGTCTTAAACACTAATTTTTAGAATTAAATTAGTCCGAAAATTCGGACTGTTACCAGTGTTTAATTTAATTGAATAAAAAAAGAAGGTTGAATTGAATGATCAGTTTTACACTACTTATAGTCTAAAAAATTGAACGCCAGTAAACATTAGTTAAAAAATCCTGTTTTTGACTATTTTCAGTGTACTTGTTCCAAATTTGATCAAAATTGGTCTAACGGTCTGACAGTTGTAGCAAAAAAACTATTTTTAAAACTGAACTTTAGAAGTCTGTGTGTCTTTCTTAGGAAGCGTTCTTCAGGAAAATGACATAATGCATGTCAACTTATTTTTTTGATGGGCTATCGTTTGGTCAATTAGTGACATTTAAAACTGAACCACCCTGTATTTCTAAATAACATATCCATAATATTTGTGATTACTGTGAATTAGGCAACACTGCCTTAAGTAACAGAGGACATGTGTCAGTTGTAAAAACATGAGTAAGACTAGGAAGGTTAGAAAGGTTATGCCCTGATTAAAAAAAGTAAAAAGTTAAGATTAGATGTATGTTCATTCTTTATATTTATTTATATTTAAACTTTTAAAACGAAAAAAATATACACAAATACTTGAGTGTATTATAAATTAACGGCAATCAAAATCAGTTATTTCGATCTAAAGATTCGGAGGTTCAGTCGCAATTGTTTATCTGACATACCCCAGAAACTAATTACAGAGGGTTCGCTTGGCAGGAATGCATTTAAAGAACGAGCATGAATTTGATATGCGGCGACACAGCTTGATAAGGCATAATTTACAGGACGCCATTGTGTATGCACGTCGTCTACGTATCTAATGTATAATAACATGTAGATTGTATACTATAGTGTGCCCGGTTCGAGATTTCAGATAGACGGATGGCTTGGGCAAAGGTTTGCAGTCTCTTTGTACCATATAAATTTATCGCGGGATCATCTCCTATCATTTATCAACCCCGATGGATTGTCAGATTAAGGGGTGTACAGAGCTTAGCTAAATAAATAATGAGCTATGAAATTGGTTGAGTCTTCAAGTCGTTGGTAGAATTTTAGCAAACGTCTATTTGAAATAGCTTAGCCATTAGTAGTTATTATAATAGTAGACAATATTTCACCCTAATCCACCATTTATCCTAGTCTTGATTCATTACATTTGCTCCAGTTTCCAAATGATTTTACAACAGATGAAAATAATTATTATTAAAGGATTTCTTGTTTTGTCTTGTATGTGTGTGTGTGGGATAGTTGGCATTCGAACTAGCGATATATCAGTCGAATTAATTGGACATTTTCTTAATGAAACCTACAATTTGTTCATGGAAAATTATGTGCGGCTTCTGTTTTTCCCAGCCTTACTTGCAAATCTAATTAGAGATGTTCCTAATAAAGCTACGCTTTTTCCTATACTATCTCCCCGAGTTTGGTTATCTCCTACAATTAGCAAGTCTATTTAAAAAGCTGTTTACTGAATTCCTGAATATTATTATGACAAATACCCAACTATACAAGCATAATCTTTGGAATTTTTCTTAATCGGCTCATTTCAGTATATACGAGTCGTTTATAATATGTAGGAACGACTTAACGACCCCATCCTGTCACACAAACTGGGCTTGGGCAATAATAAATATTTCATTTATTGCGCTACACGTCTACGTGAATAGTCGCTAATTTTATGAAATATCGCAAGCATGTTATTATTATGACATTATCAATGTTAATTAAAGAGTATGTCGCTGAATATTGTAATTTTGCGGACCGGTTCGATTAATAATGAAAGGTAAATTGAGTTGTTGGTTCCGGGAAGTTGCGCTTCAATTTGAATGCCATTTCGTGTTAGCGTTTTATTAATGAGTGTAACAGCCGGTACTTCATTTGGTCTGTAGTAATAAAATGTCGAGAATTTAACTCATCTGTCACACTTGATATTTCAACTAAGGAATTACAAATAAAGAAATATGCACTAGGAGAGTTATTACCGTAGAAACTTCAAAAACTCTTAGCAGGTAGCCTAACAAGAGTAGCAGAAAATACCCAAAAAAATTAAGTAAGAATGACTTTGAATCTGGGTTGTGATCGTAATATGGTCAGATATGGGGTTTTATAAACCCAATATATCGGGCCGAGTCTATGAGTCTACAGATAATAAACCAAAAACTACATGGAAAATATCACCAAAATAACAACATCATCCCTGAAGGGGACTTATTGACACTGGCGAATAAATTTAATAAATATTTTATGACGTGCTCAAATGGGTCACAGTTCCATACTTTCCAGAACACATGTCCTGACTTTTCTGCAATTTTATCTATCTACTTACCTCCGGTAAGTACGAATGAAATACTCAAAATTGTGAAACAATTCAAAAATAAGAACAGCTCTGATGAAGACGAGGTACCAATTTTTCTGCTAAAAAAATGTATAAATGAAATATGCTTCCCTCTGCAACATATAATAAACAAAAATGGCTTATTTCCTGAAGATCTAAAACATTCCGTAGTTACCCCGATCTTTAAGAAAGGAAACAAAGAAATGGTATCAAACTACCGCCCTATCAGTGTCCAATCATCGTTTGCCAAACTATTTGAAAAAGCCATGTACACTAGAGTAATGCTGTATCTATCTAGCAATAATTTACTAAATAATTTTCAACATGGTTTTATGAAGGGAAAATCAATAGAGACCGCACTTGAATGAATTTATTGAACCTCTAATGGAGGCTTTGGAGAGGGGCGAGAAGGTCTGTGGACTTTTTCTAGACCTCTCAAAGGCTTTTGATAGCTTGAACCACAGCATTATTCTAGAAAAGCTGAAAAAATACGGAATAGGAGGTGCTGCTTATTCTTGGCTAGAATCATATTTGATGCATAGAACGCAAAGTGTTAAGTTGTATGCTCACCAAGAACAAGTCAAATCTAGCAAATTATGTATCACTCGCAGGGTAGCATTCTAGGTCCACTTTTATTCACAATATTTCTTAACGATCTTCCATTAAATGTTGTGTTCCAGAACGGTCGCCTGGTCAGTTATGCTGATGATACCAATTTGGTAATGCACGCAAAAACATTTGTTTCTCTTGAAGAACTTTGTATATACCATTTCGAGCACATAGAGAGGTGGTTTAGTCAGAACCATCTTACTGTAAATATGGATAAAACCCAGTGTATCATTTTCAAAACGAGTGGAACTTCCACAAAGCATAACTCTCAAGACTAACACTGTACCTATAAGTAATAATACCAAACTATTGGGGCTGCAGATAGATGCTGGCCTGACGTACAGTTATCATGTCGACGGATTGAGCGCCAGACTATCATCGGCATGCTATGCTTTGAGAATTTTAGCTAAACACTGTAGCTTAGACACATTAAGAATTGCTTGTTATGGAACAGTGTATTCATTGCTTAAATTCAATATCATATTCTGGGGAAACAGCACTAACATAAGCTTGCTGTTCACTAACCAAAAAGTCGCACTAAGAATAATCGCCAAGTCGCCACCGTTAACTATTTGTCGAAATGCATTTAGAAATAATGATCTTCTAACTTTGCCAGCAATATCTATTTTTGAACACATATTTTTTTTAAAACGAAATCCAAATTTATTTGAACGTTTCTTAGTCAATCACTCACACAACACAAGAGGCAGTCAGAATCAGTACAACCTTCCCCAACACAAGTTAACTTTAACTGAAAAACAGTGTACATATTTTTCGATAAAATGCTTTAATTCTTTACCTAGAAAGCTTCGAGAAACACAAGGTTTGGGTAAGTTTAAAAAGGATTTGTTTAATCTTCTCGTTTTCATCGAACCTTACAATTTTGAGGAGTTCTTTCAAAAAGTGCAACGTTCTTAACAATAAGTTAAATATGTATAAATCTATCCACTGATACTAGATACTTTTTTCTTCTTTGACGTGTTTAAACATAATTACCCTGTAATTCTTTTTTTTAAATAAAAGCTGTTATCTATCTTTCTATCTATCTATCTATGAGAAATTGTTTGCCAGAGTCCGCAAAGTGATAACAAGCAGTCAAATATGGTCGAATCCAATGGCATACGGTGTGTAATTGAATTATGTATGTTGATTGTCGTTGACATTAGCGCTTGACGTTATTGGTCAAAAAGTTCGGAGTGCGCATGCGCCGAGCAATGTTGTCACCAAATTTTTTTGACGTTTAATATGGATAATCATGTGACAACATTAATACTTTTAACAGCTCCTGTTGGCACGAATTTAACCTAACAAACCTAACTATGCGGGCAAATCATCGTCCAAGGCAGGTTAGGTCGTCTGGTTAAGTTTGACGTCATGGTTTAGACCATAAGTCAAGGAAAATTCAGTGGTTAAGTTTAATCTCAACCTGGTTTGAGGGGTTTAGTCGAGGAAATTCGCCTTATAAGTCACTATGGTGGTAACTGTCAAATACCACTCCATAAAGCTATAAAACCTGCTTAAAGCGCTGTTATAGTTGTAAATCACATTAAATGCTTGTTTATAGGTCCATGAATAGAAATTATTAGCATATTTCAATTTGTCATAAACTTGAAAACTGTCCATGAAGCTATAAAATGACAAAATGTTCAACAATCAGTTAAAGATCACATTAAATGTTTTTTAGAGCACTATGAGCAGGATTTTTGACAGAAGAAGGTGTCTTTGGAGCTAGTTCCATACGTCAAAATGCTGCAAACTGTCAAATACCACGCAATAAAGCTATAAAAGATGAGTTGATTTTTCTGATGTGACTTCTTTATGAAACGCCTTGTATATTTAATTTTAAACTATGCATTTCAATACTCTCTAAAACTATTGTGTTTCTCGATACGACCGAGTGTCGACAACTGAATCACCCTATAAACACTGAAACTATCCGCAACACGCAAATATCTCGAAAATGCACATGCGTCACAAACCGTGACGTAAAACCTGCCTGGCCTTGTCTGGCCTCCCCTTGCCGCGCTATTCCGCTTTAGTACCGATTTCATGTTCGTCGCGTGTAGCGTCGAGCGTTGCCTGGTTAAGTTATCGAAATAAAATGGCTCCGATCGACGATCCGGTATTTAACATTAACTTTGTACGTATCGTTGAAAAATATCCCTGTTTATGGGACCAAACCACTGTAGAATACAGCCAAAGAGATTTGACTGAAAAAGCGTGGAAGGCGATTTCGAAAGAAGTCAATGATACCGGTGAGTTAAATCACAACTATGATAAGAGGTGATTGAAGTTTGAAATATTTCAGATAACAGTATAATATTTATTGTTAGTCGCGTTCATGCTTATTACTTATTTACCATACAAACTTAAATTTCAGACCACTACTTATTAAACGAAAGGATAATGTGGAACAAAGTTTGCTAATATTTAATTCTGTCAATTTGACAGCTTATAGATATCTAGAACATAGTTGCACATGTAAATTAATCATATGTTTGGTTGCTTCCCAGATAAAAATATAAACCGTCTAATATAATAAATTAATTAGCTTAATGTTGGAAAATGGTAGAGAAAATATACTCTTTGATGTCGTCTATCCTAATTAATTAAAACTCTCTTTAAGAAAAGTTACGATTATGTGTTTTTTTGCAGCGGCCAACTGCCGGGAACGTTGGAGAAACATTCGAGGATCCTTCCTGCGCTCTTTGAAAAAATCTTCGAAAGGAAATTCGAGGAAAAAGTACTATTTGAGCGAATATCTTGAATTTCTACGACCTTACGTCAAACCGAAGAAAGCTAGCGATAATGAAGATAGCGACACTCAAGAAACCACAACAGACAACCAGAGCAACAGCTTCAGTAACCAATACGAAGAATTTGACGATTCAAAGAGTCAAATTTTTCACCAAGCAGAATTGCTCGATCCTGCCACTAATAATATGATGTTGGCTGGAGATTTTTATGGTTCTTATGATCAAGCGTCATCGAGCAAAAAACGCAGAACTGAATGTACGGATGCGGACGATACATTTGCCGAATGCATCAAGAATATGGTGGAGAGAAATAATGTGGAAAGGGACGATCCCAATATGTTGTTTCTGCGCAGCCTTTTACCTGACATTATGAAAATGACTGACAGACAGAATTTAAAGTTTCGGCTTAAAGTTCTCGAGCTGATTGATGGAATATTAGGGGAAAATGAAACAAAAAGTCAAGAACTTCCATCTCATTCCTCATATTAATTTAAGATGAAATGTACATTTTTGTAAATATGTTATTTGTTGCGTAGAATTGATTCCAATTATAGGAGCAGCCTACCAACGAACCATTAAACGACCGAATTTATTTTAATTAGGCGGGCGATAAGGCCTAGTTTCATCAAAAAAACACGGTGGCTCATAAAATTCAAATTTATTTTAATTGAGGAGCCACGATTATCTTAATTTGCATTAGGACGTGATCGGCACTGCCACGGCATATTTTTAATTTTCGATTAGTCAGTTTGGTTGGATAAGATTCGTCTAGTTTTTTATTTTGGGGTAGTAATGGCATTTTTTGCTTGTTACTTTTAAACCAAGTTTATTTAGATTTTTTATTAGAAAAATACTGTCAATAAAAGATGCAGTTGCTTTAACTGTATCTATCTAGCCAAAGTCGTAACATTAATAAAGTTAATTCCTAAACCACATTATATCACACTCAAAATGCCTTGCTAGTCAATAACTTACTGACTTACTGTGATGTCATTTAAATTTCATAAATTTGTATTTGTATATTTATGTATTTTTATTACCTGCCTGTATGTGTTTTGGGTTGAGTTTTTGATAATAAAAAATTAAATGGTAAAGTATCTGATGAAAACTAAATTTTAAAACGTTTTTTTTCTGATATTTCCGGAAGTAATTTCATATCTCTCAATTGGACTTTTACAACTTTTTTATTCCGATTAGTCTAAATTTAGCTCAACTTCAACTGTTTTATCAACCTCACCTCATTTTTGAGTTTTCTGAGGTTTTTGTTTTTTTCCAGTTAAAGAGCAATTTAAAATTTTGATATACAGGGTTAAACGGCCAAACCTATACCATGCCCAGAGAATTGGATTTTAAGCAGAAAGTTGTAATAAAGTTGTGTCCGAAAATGCGTTGTTACCTAGATACAGGGTGATAAGGTTTAAGGTTATGTAATAAAGCCTCATTCACTTTTGACATAACAAGAATAATTTTTCTACATACACTACTCCTTAGGATCTCCACAATGTAAACATTGTAAATGTACAAGGTGATACTTTTTCAGGGGTCAATCCTCATTTTATCCTCCCAAACTGTTTTGTAGAACGCCACTATCACCCTGTAAATTTTCACTACAATATGTACATTGTAATTGTGGAGATACTAAAGAGTACTGTATGTAGAAAAATTAATCTTGCTATTTCAAGTATATGAATCTAAAATGAATAAAAAATCTGAAAATTTATCACCCTGTATCTCGGTAACAACGCATTTTAGGACACAACTTTATTTATATTTATTATTATTCTGATTAAAATCCAATTCTCTAGGCATGGTATAGGTTTGGTCGTTAAACCCTAATTCACCCTGTATAATAAACTTTTATGCCCATTTAATTTAAGACTCCTTCAACAAAATAATAATTGATTATTTTAACAGTATATATTTCATTCTTTTTTGATTAATTATAATTTTTTCCGTTTGTTTCTAAAAATATTCAATATTTTATTTGGCTGAAAATTAGTTTTATTTCAAAATTAAAACTCTTTTAAATTACCGGTGTATAGTTTTACAATGCACGAAAAGGACTAAACCGCAAACGTAATAATTGTAATTAATATCTTGCGTACACCCATAACACACTGTAGGCAATATCTTTTAATTTCATGCAGGTTTTGCTGGGTTTCGTGTCCCGGCCACAAATTTATGGGTGGGTTTTAAGCCAATCACGCCAACTCCAAAATGGGGCGCTCATACCGCGTTGAAAATAATGTTATTGGGACTAAACTCAACTTCATTTTTATTATCCCATTTTTATGTATTCGTAAAGCATATTAATGGCATGCATTTTAACACTGGCTTACGTCACGCGTGTTGAAACTAGCTAATCATCCTGTGGACGTTATCAAACCCCGCAAACTTGTCTACGTCCGGTTCTTTTGATAAAGAGTAATTTAAATTTATGCAAGTCGTAAGGAATTTATGCCCCGACTGTCATATCTTCGTAACGAAGGAAATAAATCCACGATTTATCACCATTAAAAGCAACATTTTTAGAGGGTTCTGCGTACTAAAATTTAAAATTACTGCTTGAACGTTACTAATAACGGTAATAATTCTCCATTGCCTTTTCGTCCTCGTTTCGAATTGTATCACGACCATCATAAAATATTAATAACAATTTCATCGAACGGATATTGCTTCTTCCCCCATTTAATTTCGATTTCGGGGAAAACGATTAGAATTCTTAAGCCGGTTTCAAGAGGCTGCGTCACGCATAAATTGCCACGAAATATTTCAATTCGCACATCAAATAACTAACAAAGAAACTGCACCAAACTTATTCAAAAACCAGATAATTGCAGAATGCACGCCTTCCCCGAGAGTTTAATAAAAATGTCAGATTTCAAACCCACCCCATGTGTCCTTCCAAACTTCCTTCGCTTTTAATTCCGCTCTTGTCAAAAATTAAGCTCCCTTCACACTTTTTAATCTTCATTCCATTGTAACTCGCTGTCAGCGATTGCTACACACCGAACTGACAGATACAGTCTGGATTATCTGTGCTTAATCACGTTTTATATTATTTGCTCTATGTTTGAAAAAAAGTTTGAACGTTATAAGTGGTTAAACAACAACAAAGGACGAAAGACGTCCATATGTGGCATAAGAAATTTTAAAATTAATCTCATTCGGATGAGTTTTACAGTCTATTTTTTCTATGACTTAATTGAAATTACTTAATATATTTCTACAGAATCAAGTCGACATTTTGAATTGACTCATTCATAAATTGTATACTTATAACAGATGTTTTTATACAGGGTGTTCAGTAAGGACAAGATCAAAAAGGTGCTACTAATTAACAAAATAATGACCATTATAAAATTACAAATAGATCTTAGATGACTCTAAAAATTCTAAAAAACAATTTCCAGTAAAAAAACACAACAATTTTTTAAGTTTTTAAAAATAGCAAATTGATCTTTAATGCCTTTAAAAATGCCAACAAATCGATTTTCATAAAAAACACACTTTTTGAAAATTTTGAAAATGATAAATTAAAAATTACGAATTGATCTTAAAGATTACGAATATAAAAAGAAAATAAACGTACATTTTAAATTTAAAAAAAAAAATTAAGTTTAAAAACAAAATGAAAATGACAAATTTGTAATTTTATACTTGTCAATTAATAATGTTAATTTTGTGTTTGTAATGTTTTTTTTTAACTAAAATTCAAACAAGTTTTGAACATCATTTAAATCAGAACCAATTTTGCATTAATTCATTCAACCATGTATATCTTATCATTTTCGAGATTCCCATTCTTAGGAATTCGAGGAACCATTTTAAAATTCGAAATTCTTGATAGTAAGTAGTAAAATAGGTGCATTTATTTTTAATTAGGTATATTAGAATTAAAATTCAAATCTTTTTTCTATGGCCCCTATAGAATATTAAATTTTCTTCCCTAACTTGAGAGATTAAAGTATCACTTTACTACCTAGGGATTGAAAGTATTTTATTTTCAACCAGGTATGTAATAACGTTATTTCTTATGTGTAAACCAGGTGGAAAGATGAAAATTACCTGCTTTTACTTTCCACCCGGGTAAATGTCACTTTCCACCCGGGTGAATGTCAATATGCGTTTTGTCATATCTGGGCTTATTTTTTAAAGAAGAGACCTCTGCAACTGCTCACAGCTCAGGAGACGATGAGTAACATCTGCGTTTTCAGAAATCTCCATGTTAAAAGCACTTTAAGAAACGTTTCAGCTCAAAAAATTAAAGACAGAATAGCACAATAATGACGTTATCAAGATTGTAAACAAATCACCAGTCGTTTATTATGGTTGAAGTCATAACTACTCGTACACCTATACTTCCTTATTGTTAGAGACTATTAGCAATCAATATTTCAACTGAAATGATTTATTAAAAGTTCGATGAGATTTTGATAAATGGTGAAAATAAAATAGTATACAAACCACGGTAGAAAGTTTAATTTCTGTCTCAAGATAAAGTTCAACTACCTTATTTCTCGACAGAAATCAAATACTTTCCACCCGAGTATGTAATATACTATTCCTCCCATAGGAGAAAAAATGCCACCACTAAAAGTCACACTTTCTAAAGACAGTTTGTCACTTTCTTGACAAATTGACAAACAACATCTTCTTTTTCAGCTAGGTATTTAAGTTGTATGCTTCTTTTTTTCATAAAACATAATATTGGTCGTAGAAAAAAAATAGATGCGCAACTCTGGAGTAAACTGCATTTTGCACCCTTGAACTTTGAAACTTGCACTTTCCTCTCTAGTTGCGCAAATAACTATTTCTGTACTTTGGTTGGTTTGTAATCCTTTCATGCAAAACTAATATTTTATCAAAGCTTAGAGTCATTTGTTATAAAAGGCTCTTATAACGTTTCCTTTATTGTCACTGCAAGACATAATGGCAGCTCAAGCAAGACAGGTGGCAGTGTCGTATAACTCTAAACAGAGAAAGCGGATAGTGGAGATTTCCTTTCTTTGCCGTCTAGAAGCTTATAAATTCGCAAACGAAAGAGATGTTTCGCTTTATGTTCCGCTGTAAAAGGTTGGCTCGTCTTAAAACTCGAGCTGAGTAAACACATAAACCGTGGAGTCATCTTTTAGTAGTTTGACAGCAACCATATGGAGACGGATAGAGTACCAAAGAAGACGTTAATTAACACGTGAGGAAGTCGCACGTTGCCGTGTAGATTTCTAGCGTGTTCGCTTATACAAATGTGCAAACAATGTACCCATAAAGCACGGAAATTGAACACGACTGTACATATAAACGTTTAACATTAGCTGGGGAAAATCGTAATGAAAAATATCCGACATTGCAATCTCTCCAGGGGACCCGGCGAGGAACGTCCGCCATCTGGAAACTGTCTCAAGATATAATCGGTTCGAATTTATTGTCGTTAACGGCACGAACACAGAATTAAGAATTAAAGTGTGCTGTTTCTTCGGAATAAACTGAATAAAGTTAATTCCTGGTAATCGGAACGTGGAGGGTTTACACGCCACATGCCAAACGACAACCAACTAAAACCACATACAAGCTAGATCGAATAAATAACGTTGAACATTTACTGTGATTAGTATGATTTTCTAGTGACCGAACTGAATTTTGTGTTCTGTAAAATATGGTTTATTAAAACTTATTTCCTGTTACGCAAAAAACTTACAGGATTAAAAAGTGGCCATTGTTCTACAACTACGCACCTATATCAAGGTGTTTATTTAATTTTTCTCGATATAAAACAAAAAAATTAAACAATTGAACAATGAAGAATAAGGTGGTTATTATAATAGTAGGTAAAGCGGTTTCTACAGATGACTACAATACCCTTATCTATCATTAAGTATCTTTACAATGCAAAGACTTTTTTGGGCTTGCTGTGCACACTCTGCTTCTCCATTGTTTGCTATTATTTATGTTACATTTTAGCTCCTGGTAAAATAATCGTAATTTATGGTCGAGTTAACACGATGATAGTACACATGACACCATATGTTGAGTTCAGTCTACTCAATGCAATCTACTAATTAGTATTTAAGCTGCAAAATTGATACAAGAGATTAATAACTGTAATAATTCTGTTGAAGAATCAAAAAAGATACTCACGGAATCGAGGTCAAAAGGAAGCGCAAAACACAATGATCCTTGTTTATGGGTCGAGCCCGTAAATCCTGGTAATCTTAATCAAATAGGGAAAAGGGATCCCTAGGGCATAAATGCAAATGGCTAAGGGAGGGCGAGACTATTACGGGAACAGTCTGATGCGATAATAATATATGTTACACCGCAGCTGTTTCCTATCTCAACATCGGACAATTCCTTTATCGGTAACAATCTGCTAAATGCACTTTCATGAATATCGTTGAATGCTAACTGCACCGTTTCTGCAACAAAAATTCGATTCAAATCTTATACACTTACATAAATTTTCATTAATGAGGATAGTGTACAAGCCGTTTTACCAATTAGCATTATCACGAATACAATATTTTTAAAACTCTTCCCACTTAACATTTCTCAAATATTCCATTTTTTAGATTTTCTTGCTTAATAAGTATAAAAATACTTATACTTTCTTGAATGCCTTAACGAGCACTCTTACAAAATCAATTTTAACTTTCAAACGCTGAAAACTTTGTTCAATTTTCTCCCTAAACCACATTTTATACAACAAACTTTTAATGACTAATTTAATTACATCAAAAATTTTTTCAAAACAAACACAAAAGCGAGTTGATATTTACTTCCGGTATAACCAAAAGTGTTTTTGAAAATATTTTAGTTAAACATTTGTATATCGATTGTATATTATGTATACAGGGTGGTCCAGTTTTAAGTGTCAATAATTCACCATTCGATAGCCAATCAAAAAATAAGTTGACTTGCATTATGTCATTTTTCTGAAAAACGTTTCCTAAGATACAGTCCAAATTTCAATTTAAAAAATCCTTTTATAGTGTAATACTGAACATTCAAGACTTATGAGAGTCCAAATTTGTACTGAATAGTCTAAAAACTTGCTATTTACTACTAGGAATAGTCTTATAATTTGTTTTCTGAGTCTGTCATCCTGGTGAGCCATCCGAGTGTCTGAAACTGGATTTCAAGAACTAAAAACAGTCTGGAAATCAAGACAAAGATTATATTGTGCATGAAACTTATTTTTTACTACTAAAAATAATCTAAAAGTTGACTTTTAGGGCTAGAACTCACTTTACTAGGACTAAAAAGACTCCCAAAGTCTATTTTCAGGACTTTAATTGGTGTACAACTCAATTTTCTGGACTGGAACAAGTCTAGAAGTAAATTACATTTTGGGACTATTTCATTTCTAAAAATTAGTTCTCAAGACTAATATCGTAGCATTTGATACCAAATTTTTTTATTTTTATTACTGAATAAACTTGACTTTTGGAAATAGTCTTAAACTCGATTTTTCAGTCTTAAAAAGCACTAAAAGCAGTCTGAATTTCTTAGAGATGCTACAATTTATTGCACCTATTAGTGTAGAAGTCAATTTAATGGTGAAGAAGCTTGAAATGACATTTTCAAGACTATGGACAGTGTACAAACTGGCTTTTAGGCCTGATAAGTCAAAAACTTTGTAAAGATAGTCTCGAAACTCGATTTGAGGCACTGAAAACAGCCTTAAAGCACTAAAAACAGTCTAGATTTTTAAGAAATATTCGAATTTTTAGCACTGAGGTGTCTAGAAGTCGATTTAATAGTGACAAAGTTTGAAATGCCATTTTAAGTCTATGAAGAATGTAAAAATTGTTTTTTAAGTTTGCTATGTCAATAACTTGGAGAAGATGTCTTGAAACTCCAAGCTGAAAGCAGTTTTGAAGCACTAAAAATAGTCCAGAATTCTAAGAAAATGAAAAGCAAAGTAAAAAGCACAAAGAGTTAGTTTTTAAGACAATTTTCATGAATCTAATGTCAAAATATGGAAATTTGTCTTCAAATTTCAAAAACTTACTTCGAATGCAAATTTTAAGCTTATGATGTCACATTTCATTAGTTCAGAGTCACTTTTTGGTGTTCAAGTAAATTTTTAAGGTTTAAATGTATAGATTTGTAGTAAAAAATTCTAGAAAAAGTAGTTTTTTATGTCTACAAGTCAATTTTTAATATGAAAGTCTCCCGATTTGCATGAAAACTGGTTACAAACGCAATTTTTAAGTTTCTGAAATCGATTTTTACCTTTTTTAAGTCAATTTTCAAAACTAAAGTCTTAAAGTCTACAAAACTGGCTAAAATAATTTTTTTAAGTTTCCTAAGTCAATTTTCGTTTCCAAGACAATTTTTAAGTTGGGTTGGGTTAGTTTAGGGTCTTTGAACGTAATAACTGAATTATCTCATAAACAAAGTTTCAAATCAGAATTTTACTATAAGAGATAATTTCTTTTTCATCGTGAACAATTAAATTAAAATAAACTGTAATTTTTGAAAAATCTTCCAAAACCATCTTCCTGTATCTATGCTAATGGAGAAATTTAGTAAACGTCATTCATAATGACTATTAATTTCATAAGTGCTTGTTTGATCAAAATTGCTCCAACGGTCTGACAGTTATGACAAAAAACTGATTTTTAAAACAGAAATTTGTAGGACTGTATTTTCCTTTTTTCAGGGAAGCATTTTTCAGGAAAATGACATAATGCATGTCAACTTATTTTTTAATTGGCTATGGATTGGTGAATTATTGACATTTGAAACTGGACCACCCTGTATGTAACTGTATTGTGTATACAGGAGGTACCTAATGTGGTGTCAAAATAAGTAAGGCCTTCAAATAAATACATTTTGAAACAAATAAATCATAATTATATTGAATAGAAAACAGACAGTTTAATTGTCATAATTGGAAATTATTCTTTCATTTTAAACTCAGATTTGAAAAGAAAAATGTATGACAAATTTTTACAAGAGTCACATTTTGATAACCCTGTATAAAACACCCCTGTAACATACATTATACAACATATAGGCTGGATTCGTTCATAAAAGTGAATCGATAGAGGTTTGGAAGCATGTTTACGACCAAAGAAGTTTCAGGGTCCGCTCCGTTGTCAACCGATCGTAAACTTTTCTTTCAACGGCTTTATTAGTTTAAAAGTACTCCAAAAGAAAAAAGTTTTCCAGTCACCTCTGACGCGGACAACTTCAACTTTCTCGACGAGATGAAAAAGTTGGGTGCGGCAAACTGTCGATAGAGTAATCGACTTTATGGTTTGGCAGTTCAGGATTTTAATTGCTTTTCAAGAAGGTTTTTTCTTACCCCACGTTTTTTTTCACTACAGCTTAGATTTTACCGTGCACGCCCCTCGTATAATTTATGTTGAATATTAATGATCACGTTACGATAACATTGGGAGCCACTCAGTGGCGAACTCTGATATAGGGCGAGTGTGCTGCCCACAGAATATTTTGATAATGCGATTACTTTGTATGGGAGAGTCCCAGAAGAATCGTAAAATGTGTGGAGCTTTTGCCTGTTTAGATAACGGAAATTATGATAACTTTGCAAGTTCGCTCATTGTTGAAAGTTTAGCCGGAAAACTGCTATAGTTTTGTGTGTACAATTTAACTTTATTTAAAATTCATAGTTTCGTAAAACTTGTTGTATAATCAAGTTGTTAACTCAGTGAAACTATTATAAAGTTTCTCAAGAAAATAGCAGTTATTACATTAAAAAATTATTAATTTTGTATACAATTATCATTTTAAAATTAAGATTTGACCGTGCCAGGCCATGTGTAAAATGTCACAGTCAAATAAAAACTAAGCTTAGAAGGCCTTTAAATATGTCGGTGCAATCAGCTCTTCAAAAGGCAGAAAACATCAATTTTGACAATGTAAGGGCAACAAGAATGTGTCAATGTAGCGATGACGCTTCAACATAAATTTTTAACAAACTTCTTCACTTTTTTTAACATCAATTCTAACGAGAAATGACAGAAACAAACAACATGAAAACTAGGCAGGCAACGTTTTGGCTTTATCTTTTTTGAAAGTAAAAATAAAGGGCTCCGCGTTTTCTGTTTCCTGTCTCGGCTGAGTGATACGGGCGCGTTTCCTGCGGCATTCCTAAATAATAGAGCCGATTCCGAGATAATGCTGAGGAGTGTTCTACGTAGTTCGCGGAAACCATGGCGGGTCTATATTATCCTGTCAAATTACGTTCCGACGTGGACTCACGTTTCGAGACGGGGCATAGCGAGAATTCTCTCTCTCCCGTATTTTTTTAGTTGGATATCTTCAAAGAGAAGATATTGTTATGTCGGCGACGTGGAACGTTTAGATGGCCGACGATTATCGACTGAAAAAATATCGGAGGGAAACGATTCAGTTTGATTGACGAGTCTCTGCTACTGAAATTCAATAGATAAACCTTTTTCAGTTCAGTGTGTGTCTTAAATTGATCGGAACTGACTATATCGTTGAATTTAACTTTCCTGGTCATAAAATTCAGGAATTCAAGAGGGCAGGGATATAAAGAATATTATAAATCACATTAATAGGCTGTTAGAGTTATGAAAATTGCATCACAGTTGTGCATATTATTACTATTTGAAACGTAATTACGTTGCTAAAATGACTTATACTGGCATTACCGCTAAGATGTAATTGCAGGTTTGGAGTCAAATTTATTGTAATTGTGTGCTAATTCCATGACAGAGAAATGAAAAAAGTGATTAAGTTACAACTAAAAATAATTTAAATTGTTTATGTACAGGGTGCTGCATTTCGATGGTTTTACGGGGTACAGAAAAAACGGTAATAGATAGAAAAAAAGTAGCATACGTGTTCTGATCTCTTTTTCTGAGCTGAGATGACTGGCGAAAAATGGGCGGCGCAAACTTCTTTTGTTTCAAAGATACGGGGGGTTTTCGAAAATTGGTAATTTTTGAACCTCTTCTGTATTTCAGTTGCTCTTAAAAGGCATTTACGAAAATTATACCTGCTAATTCCACCGTTTACCACAATCGGTGTAACTTTTAAGGATCTGGTTCATTACGGTTGAATGAATTTTAGAACGCAATTGGTATTCCTATTCCTCATATGTCTTTGATATTCATTGTTGAAATGTTTTATAATATCGGCATACTCTCCCTCCATCTCGCAAAAAGAACATATTCCAATATCCATTTTAATTTAACAGGTCAATCTCATAAGGTAGCTAAACTGAAGAACAAACCGACAAACCGTCAAACATAAACTAATTTTTGATGCTACGATTCTAAATTTTAACGGAAAACCTGTCAAAAGTCACTTTTTTCTTAATTTACCGACGGAACTTCTCGATCCATAAATCATAAACCGGGTACATATATTCGGTATATGGGTACAATTTCAGAACGGCAATAGTAGTTACCAAAAACAATTTTCGAACGCTCTAGGTTAAACAGGTATCTACCGGTAGAATATTCGTAAATGCCTAAAGTTATCAAAAAAGGAAGAACGGTTCCCGGTAGAAGTTTTTATGTAGAATCCAATGGCGTAGTCAGTTTTTTCTATTCCGTTTAGTTTCTGACATATAACAGTAAGTTTTTTTTTTAAATGGAACATCCTATTAATTTTTTTTGTCATTTAATTCTGTTGATTTTTACCTTTTCAACGGTATATTACAACATATAAGTTTGTAGAGGTTAAACCTGTTATTTAAAAAAAAAGACCTTTGCTAAGCTAAAAAAAGGCCAATATCTAAAATACCAAACAAAATTGGAAATCATATAAACTAACACATCAGAAAATTAAATATTTTTAATAAATCTTATTAAAAATCTAAGTTACAAACAGTTCTACCGTCACCTGAATAAGAAAAGTGGCTATTTCTATTTTCTACTATTCTTAAGGTAGAAGTTGAAAAAACTGTTTACAAACGACATGTAACATGTTAATAAGAACAGAGCCAAATTTTGTTTCGACTGTGGGTATTTTTATACATATTATTTAGCACTTTTTTGTTAAGGAAACGCTTTTTTTCTAATTACCAAGATTAACGTTTACAAACTTATATGTTTTAATACACCGTTGAAAAAGTAAAAATCATCAGAATTAAATGAACTAAAAATATATAGGGTGTTCCATTTAAAAAAAATATAGCTTACTGTCATATGTCAGAAATTAAACGTAATAGAAAAAAACTGACTACCGCCATTGGATTCTACGTCAAAACTTCTACCGGAAACCGTTTTTCCTTTTTTGATAACTTTAATAGCAAATGAAATACAGAGGGGGCTCCAAAATGACCAATTTTCAAAAGCCCTCCGTATCTTTGAAACAAAAGAAGTTTGCGCCGCCCATTTTTCGCCAGTCATCTCAGCTCAGAAAAAGAGATCAGAATACGTATGCTACTTTTTTTCTATCTATTACCGTTTTCTCTGTACCCCGTAACACCATCGAAAATGCAGCACCTTGTACAGGGTTTTCATTTTTCGTTGGAATTACAAGATGCTTCTATCCTGGATGCGTATTCTTGAAACGAGAGAAGGGAGTTATCAAGGGAAAGGTCTGTAGAATGTGACAGGAACCAGCCAGTGTCAGGCTTCTTCTGTCACATTCTATCAACACTTCTCTTGAGAATTCCGTTCCCTGCTTTCAAGAATAGCCCCCCTGGTGGGCATATACTGGGGGTTTTTATGTAAATCGAAATAAATGTTGTGATAAACAGTGTCAAGCACGATTGTACATTATTTTTGTTCCTACAAGTTTGAAAAAGAAGAATGTGGTTGTTGTCTTCGTACTGAACTGTAATAGCGTTTGCTTTCGCTTGTCTCTAAACTCATTATAGCTGAGCAAACCGATTACAAGACAATCGCCGATTCCATATCCATTATCCACTCACGTAAATACATTTAAATGGTCCCTCAGTACAATAAACATAATGGATACAAACGACTCCAATAACTATTACAACAGCGGACTGCAGAAACGAAATTGCACTACTAAAATTGCATTAGGCATAATGTATAATGCATGTAAAAACGAGATAAACGTCGGTGCCAGCCAGAAAAAGTGATGTCATTATTACATTAATAAGTTTTGTGTGTATCAGGAAGCAGCTGCTACTGCGGTTTCGTGTTTTTGAAACTCGCTCTAATTGCCTTTTAAATGACTTTAATGGCGTCTAGTTGCACGTGAAGATTGAGGGGTGCAGCCGAGTCGAAAATGCTGAAAAAGTTTTGCGATAGAAACCGTTTGCAGACTAAATAGGCGACTAAGTCAGAGACAGTAATTTCCCGAGGCAAATCGGATTTACTTATTAAATCTGCTTACACAACTGCACCCGCTCTGCACTTAACGAGCTTAACTAAAGATCAGGGGGATGATGTGCGACGTAATTGCAAACCGGGGACCGCCAGATAAGGGAGGTCTGCATGTGACTGGAGATACAAAACACACTTTGTTATTATTGGAGGGGGTTGTTTAAACAATCGAAATAAAAGGAAATAGGTTGGGTTGAACTTAAAAGCATTTCAAAGGAGATGCTTATGACAAATGATGGTTTAGTGAGCATTATTAAAAACATTAAGCCAGTATAAAATGTACAGGGTGTTTCAATAAACCAAATTTTAAAGACATTTGGTGTTACAGAAAAGATAGAGTACTGCAGTTTTTACACCACCATAGATCGGATTCTTTGTGGAATGTGAAAACAACACCATTGTATTTGATTTTTTTGAAATATCTAAGAAAAAACGGCTTATTCTACCTTAAAAACCGAAAACTGAATGAAACATTGTTTTAGGAAAATGCTATAAGTCTCTACAATCAATCGTTTTCGAGATATTTCACTTCTTTCAAAGCAAACTTTTGGTCATCTCCTCATTTCATATGATGTCGTCGAGAACCAGAAATTACGTTCATCTCTGTTTGAAAGAAGGTAAAACATATTTTATTACATTCGCCTTAAACATTACTTCTTAGTATTTGTTAATATTATTATACACACCTACAAGAGTTCTAGATAGAAACAATCGCATTTATGATGTTCAAAAACCAGTTTTAACTTTAATTTTAATAAGGCGATTTAAGTAATAAAAGAGAATGGAAGTAAGTAAAACAGAATCTATATAATTTATGTATTTAAAAGGTGGTCTTTGCCGCAGAAAAACTCCACCCTCTTGTAAAATAATAAGTTTGGAAGTTCTATCATAGTTTGACAATTTTCAACTGGTTCTAGATTTGTTTTATTAGATATATTCTCATTGGCGCACATATCCATCACCCCTGACACAAATTACCTACGTCTACCGAATTCACCACTCAATAAATCCATCCTTAAGATGGGGATAATGATACTTTTTCTATTGAGGTAATAAATACGTCAGAGCTTAGGGTCGTTCCCCATCGTTGCGTCTATATAATATGTCGTCGGCGTTTTCCTGGGGTTTCATTAAAACCAAAAGACACCCGATCGTAAATATCAGAATGTGCATCGAAAAATTGAAATTCAATCACATCGCTAAGTTATGACCGCATGTTATTTCCATCGTATTTCCTGGTAGTCGGGCGCGATTTCGATCAAATACCCGTTCGCAGCCGGAGCGTGACTGTCGATCGAGATTGGGGCCTTCTGATATCAATATAAAAATTTTCTTTTAATTTTATAGGCTTCTTGCCCCGTTCGGATCATAATTTGTACGTGTGGATTCGGCAGGTTATCAATTTAGTCGCGGCCGATGGCCCATCAACTTCAAAGTTCCGAAGATGGTGATGGTTGTTTTTACGATCGTTACTAAGTTGAGACCAGAGTCATAAAGTTGGAGTCTTGGCCAAGAAATATTTTATAACATAACGTGTGGTTTGAAACTTATTGTGTATTAAAGTCATGACAAAACCCCTTCTGAAAACTATGGACAGTAAAATATAAACTTAATATAATTTTAATGGTTTTTCAGATATTCATATTTTTACAAAATTGATAAATGTTTTGTACTATTGGATAACTGAACAAAGGATGATTTAGTTTAACATTCACCTTTACAGAATTGAATCATCATCATTTAAGGGCCTAATGATAATAAATAACTAAGTAGTAATAATAGTAATAATAAACTAAGTTTCAGTTGGCATTAATACACTCGTTGGTTAAATACTTATTTTTCAAATTTATCACTAGCTACTTTGACAGAAAAAATGGTATGCCATTGATTATTGATAAAATATAAAACAGTTCTGAATAATTTAGAAAACAAAGCTTTTCTGTTACTAAAACCCAATATAATATTGTTACGGTTTGGGCTTACTATGCTCGATACTGCTGAACGAGCACTCGATTCGGGATGAAATCGATGTGCCGCATTATCTGGCCGGGCGCTTGTTAAAGTAGGCCACAGTTAGGAAGCGACACCCCTGGAAGAATCTTTGATATTCGAGGCAAATCGCGAAGCAAAGTTTAAATAGTGGGATAATTGTGGAATTGTAGTAGTGTTTTTAGTCGCTGAGTTAATTATTGTACGGAGTGTTTTGAAGTGTAAATAAATTTATTAATTGTTGAGTTAAACTGACTTTGTGTAAACCCACGGGAAAATCGTAACAATATATTGAATCTGTTTATTAATAGATATAAGTTCCTTGCAATTTAAAGATATTATTAATCCATTATTTTTAGCTTATTTAAACTTTAACACTCTATTAACCGTATTATTATCAAAGGCAGCTATTATGCTTGTAAAAACAAAACAATCGCAACAACCAACGTTCTTTGAAAAAAAACTAACAACACTCATTACACAGTAGTAGAAACAACTAAGTACTTTGTAAGAATACGCGGAATATATTTATTGTGAAACAACTACAGCCTTAAGACCATTTTTTAACTACTCTAGTTAATTAACAAAGACGGCGATCAACAGTACTTTAGCAATAAATAAGACACATAAGAAAGAATTTAAATGCGTGTAGCTTAGCTAACACGCCATAAAACTTTTAAATGTTCCGCTAATCCTTCTTATCTTGGCCGGGAGTTTTTTTACACGTACACGCAATTCTACTTACATGTACTTATCTTGTCCTCGTTGAAAAAAAGAACGAAACAAAAGTGAATAACATCTTTTGCCTTTATAGTGCAGGAGAATTTACAGCTTTTCACGAATTTCAAATGTTGTAAGATTCAGTTTTAAGTTTATTTTGTTAACTTCACTTTTTAAATAAGTTTGACTATAGGATTGTATTTTTACCGTTGTTGACTGCTTGTTTCCTAAGGTGTAGTTTAAACGATAAATAAAATATCCTGATCTAAAGCGAAGTTTTTCGTTTGCTAGCTAACTGTGACAAAGTAGAAGCTGCATAAAATTTCGTACCCACATGAAAAGCCTCTTAGAAGGAAAAGGAGACGTGCTGATAAAAGAGACTCTGCATGTAAAAACAGATTTATGTTTTCAAAGCGTATACGGGCTGAATATGTAAGCAGAGAAAGCAATTTGTGGATGGGAGAACGTAAATTTATTCTCCAGATATAGCGACTGGGAAATAGTTCAAATTACGCATCCAAGAAAAATAAACGGGGAATAAACAAAACGGGAGAGGATTTCAATTCAGCAGCAAATCCTCATTAAAACGGGCATTGTAAAACAAGACCCATTCTTAATCAACAAAATGGGTCTACGTCCAACTTTCGCCTGGCATTAACTGGACTTAAAGATATCCAGGAGAAAGCTCGTTTATCTCGGCGAGTATATTTAACGAACAAAACTGTTTCCAGACAAAAGGGCCTGCCCCACAGTGGAACGAGCATTGTCTCATGCAAACAATAAAGATAGAGAATGCAAGGGTAAATTTGCTTCAATGGCTTTATTCACTGTGGAACTATTGAACTTCGACGAAATGCTTGAGGAGAAATTGACTTGTTTGATAAATTTTCTCAACTGTGAAGAAAGTGTTCTTGTATTAGTCTGTTTGTTATATTTCAGACATTAATGAGTGTAAACTTTATTGGGACGTATGAGAATTCAATTCAAAACTACTGATTTGACTTGAGGATGAAGTTATGTATAAAAAACTATCGAAATCAAGTTCAGAATGCCCAATTTCATACAAATCTCTGTAGTCTTAAGAAATTTATATTTTTAAGGGAAGAAATAAGGTGGAACAAAAGCCAAAACGAAAAACGGGCCTCGTCTAAAGCAAACAATAGAGGTACAGCGTAGGAATAAATTGGCTGGCGGGGTCTTATTTTCTCGGGGGTATTTTGTACAAATTGAGCCTTGAAAATCCTGAAACGAAACAAAACGCGGTAATACGTTTACCGGAAATTTATCGGTCTGTCAATAAGTGGAGAGCCTCAGCGAATCTCGTTACGGCATTTTTCCAATCGACTGTTTTTTTCCGGTACAATTCAAACTTTTTAGATTCCATTTCTAAAACGCTGTTCGTCGAGACCATTTTCATAGTGGCCTCGTTACCAGCCAGCATGGCATTTCCAATTCACACGGACAATTTAAAATACATCAAATCGCCTATTAGACTAAATTCATGATGGCCTGAACTGTCAAGATAAAGTACACTATACAGGAAATGTTGTTTCCGGAAAGTGCGGTGCGTTCTGTCATTATGTTCCCATTACATTTTATTCGAATGGAACTGCTTTGTTATTATCTATTCCTGTAAAGCGTATCCCCTTCAGATAAAAGTCTTTTCAATTCAGCACGGTGTCGAATAATGATAGTTTAAAAAATATAGAAGGGTTGGCAAACTTGAAACAGTTTGTCGGTTTAACTGTTTTGGATTCTTAATCGATAAAATAATAATAGTATAAATTGTATATTGTCTTGAAAATAAGGATTTTTTTGTCAAGAAAATAAAGAAAATTTATTTATTTAATTTATAGAAAAGGTACATTTTTGTAGGGATGTCAAGTGTTTACCATTATAGTTAGTTTTAGTAGGATTGTATGTAGTTATTAAGAAAATTAACAGTATTACTTGATCAACTTCAAAGGAGGTGAAAAAGGTGGTACGTGGAGGTAGAAGGTGGGAAAAAAGGTTTTTTTATTTATGGTGGTTGATTGTCAGAGAGACTTTGAGAGAGCTAAAAAAAGTCAATTTTAAAAAAAGAGAAATTCGAAAAAAAATCAAACTATTGAAGATCAGGAGATCTTAGAAAGCTGTTTCCTTCCGGAACGGAAGTTACTGAGTGTAATACCGAGTGCTACCAGCAATTGTATCGTCTAGTCCACGTTATGACATGGAGCAGATTGTGATAGAGGACCTATTCCAGAAGTGGTTAAATCGATAACCGAGGAGGCCTCCCGGCTATGACCGAGATACAGCCTTTGCAGTTAAAAATCCACCTTAACGGAAAAGAAGAAGATTGGTCAACTGACGGTTTATTTTGGGCAATTTGGACTTTTTGACGAAGAGTATTAGTTGTAAGTAGTTTGTAATTTTTTGTGTTAAAGATATTTGTAGTTTCAATGATATATTTAGAAGCAGGATTTTTAGGTAGAAAGTAAGTTAGATAGGTTTAGTTATTTACCTTAAAAATAACTTGGCATCCCTATAATAGAATTTTTATTCAAGCTTATTCATTTAAATTTTCTTTATTTACTAGAATATTAGAATGAGTGGTCAGGGTGAATCTGATGCCAGTTATGACGATATTATCATGCAACTAGGAGGTGAGGGAGATTTGAGTAAATCTCATCTTCAAGATGATAATAATCATGACAATATCATTGTTACTACAATTTGAGTAAATCACGATAATAACTTATTCCATTTTGTTCTGACACGATAAATTTAAATCTTATCAAGCTTTTTCATTTGCTATAAAGAACAATTTTTTAATACATTTTTATTTGTAACAAAAATTGCAATTTTTCAAGTCATCCATTCAACTCTATCTTCACCAATCCTCATAAGTGTTACTTCTGTCTGTGAGGATAACGACCGTCGTCAGTATAATTAAAACTGTATTCAATATTCTGAGTTAAACTTCTATTCAACTTTGATAGTTAAAATTCACAAACGTATCCCCTTTTAAATCAGCTTTGACGCACAGAATTGATTGAAATCAACGTCCCACTTTTTCTACAATAAAACAGCTGAATCATCTCAACAGTGACCGAACAATAAGGCACGCATTTTTCATTTCCTTTCGTTGGCAGAAGGCGCCCGACTCTAATTCAGGAATTATGCTCCAATTCAAATATATTAATCCCCTTAAACACGAAATGCACTGAGTCGGATTTTCCGGTGGATAGAAGGGACGAAAGGGCCTTTACCGCTAGCTCGAACTAGATATAGACAATGAGGATTGGGGTCGGTGCGGTAACGGAAACGAATATTTAGCATGAAATTTGCACATTTTAACTTAATAGCTCAAAATCTTGTTTTCCGGATTAGTCGCGCCCATAACGTTCCCTACAAGTTTAGGAAATAGCAGAAACCTCAAGCAAATGACAACTTTCAAAAAGTGTCTGAAATTAGAAATAAAGACTAATTATACATGTATGTGGTATACCGACCCTAAAACTGAAAACTTATTTCGTTTTTATGCTTACGACAAAAGCAGATGTGCGGTTTTTGTTGCCAGTGGGTTCAGGAATTACTTTTCCGCAACAAACGTGCCGGAATGGTTTTGTTATTGCTTCAACAGTAAAGCGGTCCCCAAAGAAACACAATTATGTAGACGTTGCTAGACATAAAAATATTATTGTTATTACAGAATGCTTTAGATGTTGCAGAGCAGTGCCGGACTGGAAATTAGATTTTTAATATCCTTGAATGTTTAGTACCACTGGAACTAATATTGCCTGATGTTTCTTTGAACGATAACGTTTGTATTGCTGCAACAAAACAAACCATTTTCTGGATGAGCGAACGAATGTAATCTTCTTTTCATTGTTATGATTAAAAGTAAATTAGGTCTTTATTTTTGATATACCTACTATAAAGTCATTACTAATTCTACAACATATTGGGACTATAATTATGTGAAAGTAAAAATGATTACTCAGCGACGTGCTTTATTTTAATGACGGCTTATTTGTTTATACACGGTTACCCATCTGATTACACGATGATGTGTCATATGTTATAGTTCAATTTTGCAATTTTGTGAAAAGAATAGCTCAACAATTATCTGTTACGTCACTTGACTCTTATTCATGTGAACTCATTGCCATTTTCAAAGCGATGAACATATGACTTTCCAGTCGAATGTTGATATTTTATGAATCTTCCTACTGTATCTTGATTTATTTGATAACTGAAATTAAAGGACATTTTACCGTTTTCATTATCATAAGTTAGATAAAAAGTTTCAGTTTTTGGTAACCATCATTAGCTTTTTGCTTTAAGGACGCTATATTAGATTTTTATTTTTTAAAATCTTGTTCTGGTTCAGTCTTGAACCTTAACATATGATACAACATCGTAATCAAAAAGGTTCAATTCAAATATGCAAAAATCTGAAAAATCCAAACGTCGGATATCAAATACATATGATTCTGTCGCCTTGCAAAATAGGAAAAGTGACAATACCGTGTCATTTATTGTCAGGTAGGTCCCATCAGATATACACAGGGTGATTCCAAAGTTGGGGCTTTCCTTTCACCTGCGAATAGGGCTTCAAAAAATAAGGTTCAAGGTTAAATAAAATTTTTTCGAAATGTGAACAATAACGAAGATACAGGGTGTCAAAGTTTTACTGAAACAAAAATAAAAAATAACTTTAACTTAATTTTAACTAACTGACAAGGTTATTTCTTATCAACACACATTAACAATTTTTTTTTTTTTTCTAACTTTTTTAGTTTTTGAGATATTTGAACTCGAAAATTGTGTCACTTTCTGTGAGTTTGCAGCTTTGTTGCAAAGTTTGAAGCCTTGTGAAGCTGTAATTTGCACTCCAATCTAGATTTTTTATATATCATTAGAAAGAGGATGAAAAATGTTACAAAATGTCGGTTGAGCTAATTTTCTAACTTTTTCAGTTTTTAAGAAATTTCAATTCGAAAATTGTGTCACTTTTTGTGAGCTTTTTGCGAGTTTGCAGCGTTGTTGCTAAGTTTGAAGCCTTGTAAAGCTGTAATTTGCACTCCAATCTAGATATTTTTTATAGGTATATCATTAGAAAGAGGATGAAAAATGTTACAAAATGTCGGTTGAGCTAATTTTCTAACTTTTTCAGTTTTTGAGAAATTTCAATTCGAAAATTGTGTTACTTTTTGTGAGTTTTTCGCGTTGTTGCTAGGTTTGAAGCCTTGTGAAGCTGTAATTTTCACTCCAATCTACATTTTCTATATGTCATTGGGAAGAAGATAGAAAATGCCACAATATGGCGTTTGAACAAACTGTCTAACTTTTTCAGTTTTTCAGATATTTTAATTCAAAAACTGTGTCATTTTTTGTGAGTTTGCAGCGATGTTGCCAGGTTTGAAGCCTTGTAACGCTGTAATTTGTTCTCCAATCTAGATTTTCTATATATTGTTGAAAAGATGATACAAATTGCTATAAAATGTCGATAGTATACACCCTGTATCTTCGTTATTATTCATATTTCAAAAAAGCGTCAAACGAAAAAAACCCCTATTTTTTGAAGCCCTATTCGCAGGTGAAAGGAAAGCCCCAACTTTGGAATCACCCTGTATATCAACAAAAAAACTAATTTTCATTCGAAAGTCATCGAAACGTTTTAAAGTTTAAGCACATCAGTATAACAGTTATGTAAATTTTTAGAATACTTTATTTTTGAGAAGTATAGTAGTTTAAATGAAAACTTTTCATTTAGTGCTAGATAGGTACCTTTAAATTGTCAAGCAAAGCAAAGGTTCTCTCTGGTCTGGTAACGCATTGCCTAAATACCAATCATACTAACTTTGTAAAGTATTCTAGTTTATAATTACTCATCAATCTTATCGTCATTGAGTCATTCTTTTGTTGTTTTACCAACAAAATGAAACCGATAAAGAGAACGCGTTTGAAAGCAATTTAAAAAAAATTATATCGTTAAAAAGCAGTACAATTTGTAAACTGCATGCGACATTAAAATGGAAAATTAAATTTTGTGTTATGTGTGCTCTTTCGATAAAAATAATGGACCGTTATCCCCCATCTGACGCCAGTGTGCCGGTTCATAGAGTCGAAAAGTCATCGGCGAAGCCATTACGCCGGCAAGTGATATGAATGGTTTTCTGATGACCCAACAATGCAGAGCAGCCGCATTTCTGACGTCAAACGGCTCTATTGTTCGAGAGCGCGGTTTGCAGAGTCCGGCTTTAGAAATTCCGTAAAGCTATGCAAAATGTCTTCGTGGAAGTTCGCCCTGTTGTGTAAAGTTTATGTAAATTCACCTTTATCAGACCTGGAGGTGTCTTGTGTATTCGAGGCTCAACCCGAAAAACTTTTAAATATAAATCAGTGCTGTATTGGTTTACATTTGCAAAGGGGAATTTCTGCGGTCTAGACTGCGGACAAACGATTCCGACATTTCGTTAGAAAATCTCGCTCTTAAAGGCAACACTTCCATCGGCTTTCGCCCTTGTTCAAACAATTTCACGGCACCGTATTGATGCAGGCAACATTTTTCGATCCGCTAATCAACTAAGTAAACAGGACGATCGACTCGATAAACAACAATCTTCGCCTCCGGGTCCCGAACGGTTCTTAAGGAAATATTATTCTTCGAAATAGGTTACCACATGCATTGTTGGGATTTCGATCTGGAGTGGGAAAAAGAATTAAGGATTTACTGCACTGTTGAGGCCACGTCTTGCATGCATTTTCGAGATTGCGATCGATGCAGATAAATATCCTTTTTCAAACGAAATCCCACTTAGGTACCTGCAAGATTTAAATCCTCCGATGGATGAGGGAGGAACATTCTTTCTAAAGGAGACCCCACAAGTTGAAATGTGTTCCATGAACATTGTAGTTGATGAATTTTGGAATTGGAATCGTAGCTTATTAACCAGGAGAAGCTGCAGATTTAAGAAAACCACCTCCAGCAATTTTTATAATTAACAAAAGATTCATCATAGTCATTTCTCTTGATAATGAATATGGTTTGTGGTTTGGGACCGAATGAGTACAGTACTTGATGATCAATAAAAAAAATCTTTATTTCATCTTCCTGTAATAGTCCTCCTTTTTTCTCTGCTGTTTCTGTTTAGTTACTTTTCGTTCTTACACACTATAGCAGACATATTACCTTTATGTCTATTCTGTATGTGTGGTACAAAATGGTAATTAGCACTCAAGTAAGCAAACACCTAAAAATTTAATACGTGTGCATCAAAAACTCCCTCTCGTTTAACCTCTATTAAGGGGTGGCATTGTTTGCTTTGAACCTATGAAATTTCAGCCTTAAATTTTAGACCACCCAAGTGTAATAATCCAATCGCGGTCAAGTTAAATCGACTGTATTTTTTTACATTCCCACAAGTCACGAATTGCAAAAAAAAAATTTGTTTGTGTTGTTAAATTTCAATTGTTGCTGCTTATTGCGGTTAGCGGATATAAAGAACACACAAATCAGTGTTTTATCAAACAGTCCAATATGGAATCACCAGGATTGATAACTGGGTTTGGGATAGACAATTAAAACGGAAAAAAATCCAATTTTGCTTTCCTACAGTTTAAAGTCGATAAATGCCATTATTCGTTATCCAGCTTTTCGCTTTTGAAGGCGTTTTCATTGCACAAAAGCAATGTGGTATATAAATGCACTTACATAAAAGCCTGGGTTTGAAAATTGAACTGCTTTTTTATTATTTTCAATTCTTCTCCATAATCAAAGTCTTCATAATCAGTGGTCGCAATAGCTTGTAAATCACTAACATACTCTGATGTATTATGTAAAAATTTATAGAAGCATTTCATAGCTTACGATGAACATATGGGTTATAATAGTAACAATATTAGTTTTACAGCCTTCGTGCAGTTACGGCCTTAATTTCATATAGCCCTCCTTATTTCCCCTTGATATTTTATCTATTGTGTGTTCAGTGTGCTGATGAGAACATGAAAGCGGTTTTAATGAATCGCATTTCGTATAGGATAGAAAAAGCTTTTAATCATGTCACTGTCAGGCTCGAATAAAATGGAATGGTAGCTTTTCAACTAAAATTACTTTGAATTACTTTTAAAGTGCTAGACAATTAATTAATGTTTTATATTAATAGTGCTTCAGTCTGAAGTTATATTACTCTCTTTTAAAATTATATTAAATACTATTATAAATGTGTATGTAAAAAAATACTAAATTTTGAACAGAAGTACCTGATTTGTCAGCCTAGCAAAGAAAATAAAAAAGTTCAGTTCACCAATATGTGCAGAACTCAAAACAATCTCGCTTAATTCTAAGGCTTAAACATGAAACATTGCGGTTACGTCATAAGGTCAGTTCGCAGAACGAATCTCCAACTAATAATCAGAGGAATATGTCAGCTATTGGCCATTACCCTTAAAATGTCAATGTCACGTGAGCATTCAAACAATAAAAGCCAACAATTTCCGATTTTCAGTTGGAAACCAGTTTGAAATTAGGTCTGTTCGTAGAGATAATGTCCAACTAGTAATCAGAGAAATAGATACACATCCATTGGCCACAAGTCAGAAAACGTCATAGTCACGTGAGCATACAACCAATGAAACTTGACATTTACTGTTTCTGAGTTGGAAACCAGTCAGGGATTGCTTCTGCAAACAGACCTATAGTCAACTCTTAATGTTGACGTCAAAAAGTCACGTTCGTCTATTATGACGTTGTCAACCGCCATTTGTCGTACTTTAAACTAAACTCGTGTAGTTCAGAATGTGACTTTTTTCACTGATAATTGTCCGAAAATAAAAATGAGCCAAAAGTGGCCTCTTTAGCGCTTCAGGTTACCGGGATAATAAATTTCAAAAAGTAGTATTTCTCCATTCTTTCAATTTTTTTGAAAAATGAAAAATTTTAAAGTGCTTTTTTTGTACTTATTTCACCTAATTTAAGGTCCTTTGGTATAAATATGTCCTTTGCTGTGCATTGGAACCCTCCTGGAGCAAAATAAAAAATTGCCAAAACTGCACTTTTGACAAAAATTGCATTTTTTCAATTTTTGAATGATTGTAACTTTTTTATTTGAACTCTTATAGATTTCACTAAAACGCTATTAGAAAGAGGATAAAAAAGACTATAAAATGAGCCAAAACTGGCCTCTCTAGCTCTTCATATTACCGAGATATTTACATTCAAAAAGTAGTAAAAAAAGACTCGTAATACCCCCCCATTCTATCAATTTTTTTGAAAAATGAAAAAATTTTAAAGTGCTTTTTTTGTACTTATTTCACCTAATTTAAGGTCCTTTGGTATAAATATGTCCTTTGCTGTGCATTGGAACCTTCCTGGAGCAAAATAAAAAATTGCCAAAACTGCACTTTTGACCAAAATTGCATTTTTTCAATTTTTGAATGATTGTAACTTTTTTATTTAAACTCTTATAGATTTCACTAAAACGTCATTAGAAAGAGGATAAAAAATACTACAAAATGAGCCAAAACTGGCCTCCTGGTTAGAAATAAATTAAAACACAAAATAATTTATTTTTTTTCCGATATCGGAAGTACTCGGAAAATCAAGATTTTTAAAACTGCAGAAAAATTGACAGTGTCATATTATTATATGTTAGGTTAGGAATGGGTTGACCGATTTTAGTTCAACTAGCGCTGCAATCTTGAATTGCACGCCAATTGAATGGTGAATTCTTGACATTTAAAACTGGACCACCCTGAATAATGTATGTTTTGCATAATATCAGAATACTACTTGCTAATAAAACCATCAAACTATTTTTGATACATATTTAATAATTAGGTATATGATTAAGCATAATAGGTACATAAAAAATTATAGTAATTATATCGAGCGACTAGTACCGAAATCCATGAAAAATCTACGTTTAGAAACTAATTTCGAAAAACGCAGTCAAAAAATAAAATGTCATTAACCACATATCTATTGAAATGTATAGGAAAACTGACGTAGCTATTATAAGTGAAAACTCTGCTATAGAAAAAAACTAGGTTTGTGTATCTGTACAAGTTTTTTTAATATATTATCCTAGATACAATTGGAACACACCACTTAAATCATAGTCACAGTTTACTACTACCATTATAGAGGACTTATCCAACTCATGTTTTGTAACTATTAGCTTTTGTGATAGTCTAGGAGCTGGATAAACCCTTGGCAATTTATAATAAGTCAACATAAATAAAACTTTAAACTAAAAATAAAAAAAAACTTTGTAACACACCTGTTTATTTGTATTAAACTGAAGTGAGAAACATTCTAGACTATTTCAGTTTTTTTTTGTGTAAATACTGCATTTTGTCTGGGTGGTAAAAACAGATTCACATTTTCGGAGGAAGCCAAATAGGCGGCTTACATTCACCATTAAAATTACTTTTGTCTTACACTAAATAAGTGATTTGTTTAACAGCAACCAGATCCCTGAGATCCACCTGAACCTCCTGCACCTGGCAATGAAGGATTGGTTGGGGAATGTTGTGGACCGATTTTAATGCCATTTGCCTTTAAAATAATTACACACAATAACAAAAATTTTGTTACTCTAAAAAAGTTTAGTTAGTTTTCTTTTCTGGTTACTTCCAAATGTCAGTTGGGGTTTATTGCTTTTCTAATAACTTGAAAAGTGTTGTTTTCAGTTCTTAAATAAGTTAAACACCCTTTTCCTAACCTAACTGTACTAATTTATTACTTCCTTCACTCCTAGTGATATTACATTTTTCAACTTACCTCATTGTTGATATCAAAAACACCTTCCTGAATTTTTTCATAAATTTCTTTAGCTGTGTTAATAAAGGCTTCTTCAACATTTGCTGCTGTCTTAGCTGAAGTTTCCATAAACACTAAACCATGCTCCCTGGCAAATGCCTCTCCTTCCTCCTTTTTAACCTCCCTCCTTGACTCCAAGTCACTGTAATTATTAAGTTAATTGCAAACCACCTCTTTTTCCTTCCCTGTCTGTCAAACAAAAACCAAACCTTTTATTTCCAATCAACATTATAACCATATTGGAATTTGAATGTTGCCTGGCGTCATCCAACCATGTAGTTAAATGGTTGAAGGTTTCTCTTCTAGTGATATCATAAACCAGCAAAGCACCAGCAGCTCCTCTGTAGTAAGATCTGGTTATGGACCTAAATTGAAACAGTTAATTAAAGGCACACATGCACGGCCAACAATAAACATTTACCTAAAAGCTTCCTGACCAGCAGTGTCCCAAATCTGCAGTTTAATCTGTTTACTGTCAATAGTAATCATTCGAGCCCCAAATTCTACTCCAATGGTTAAGTCATGGACTGGCTGAAATCTTTTGTCTGTAAACTGCAGGAGAAGGCAAGATTTTCCTACACCTGCAAACCCAATAATTTATTTATCCCTGAATAATAAATTAAACATGATTAGTCATACTCTGATAACTGTAGAGATAGAGAAACTAGTAGAATTAATTTCAACAAGGAAATTGATTTTTTCTTCATGAGCTGGCAAGGAATAGCTGATAAAAGGAAATGTAAACATAGGGCCATCATCAAATTTTATCTAGGTACAGTGGGTTAGGAAAAAAGCACTTTACACCCACACATAAGGTTATTTTTGGGGTGAAATTAGTTTACATAAAGTTAGAGACCATGAACAAATTAATCAAATAAGAAACAAAGCTCAGCCAAATGTGACGCTTTTAATCAGGACATGATGTATTTCAACAAATAAATTAGGATTCTTTGTTTCTACCTACAGATTATTGATATTTCAGAAAACATTAACATATTTTTCTTCTAGTTTCGTAATCTACGTTGTTGCAGCCGTACTTACCTGTGTCTCCAATAATAATATATTTAAATAAATACGCGTAAGACATTTTTTTCACAAATTTTCACACTAAAATTCAACGCAAATTCAATTTCTCCTAATCAAAAACAACTTGGTAAAATAATAATGACAGCTGCTTTTGACACACACAATGACAGAGACGAAAATCGCAGTAGGAATGTGCGCAAGCGTCAAAATTTCGATGCGATGTTGGCACAGTGGCGCTACGCGCTAATCGCAAATCGATACTAAATAAAGCTCCATCTGGGTTTTACAGTGTAAAAAGCTTTGGGTCAGTTTAGGTTGGGTTATATGGATATATTCATTCACCATTAGTCTGGAATTAAGTTATGCGTATATTATCCACACGACTGTAATACGATTATACACGGGACAAGACAGAATTAGCACATTTTTAGTTCAAAATGGGCTTTTTATTTGTGTGCTAGCTTATGTCAATATTTAAAATCACATTTGTTTTAAATACTTTTGTAAAAAAATGTATCTGATATCCTCAAACAAAAATACTTTTGTTGAAAAGAGGGGCGGAATTCATCTTGCGTCTGCGTGATCTCGCACTGCATCGTTGCTCGAGCGGATTTTGCCTCATTCCTAAAATCGTATCAAACGGCGAAAGGCAAATACGTCGGTGGTGTCACGTCATCTGTCGAATGTCAAAGTGAAGGAACATGGCGGAGAACGCTGTGCCAGTAACACAACAACAAACAAAACCGATAAAAGTGAAAAAATGGAAAGTTCGGCAGGGCAGCACCGTTCCCCTGGGCCGGATCATCTTAATTTACGAGTTTACCGATGCCGAGAAACCGGAACAACGGAAATTCAAGGCGACCGGAGCCGGGATAATCCACAAGATTTTGGCGACCGAAGGCAAAGTTGTGCAACCTGGGTAACTAGTGTTTTGTTTGAATTTGTTGGCGCCAAACTTTATTTTTTACATTAATTATAAAAACAGCTCACTTTTACCAAACTACTGATGATTTTAGGGAAGTGCTTTATGAAATTAAGGCCTGTAGTCATCCAACCATAATGAATGATATGTGTGCTGAATGTGGAGCAGATCTCAGAAAAGATGAGGCTCCTAAGTCAAGTGCTTCAGTACCAATGATTCATGCGATTCCAGATTTAAAAGTTAGCGAAGAGGTGAGTTTCTTTTGATTTTGATGAAATGATTGCAAAAGATCTTCTTAATAAAGTGCTTGTTCCAGTATTTTGATTTGATTAGAAATTAGAACTATGAAATAGTTACTTAAGGTTTTTATTCAGAGATGCATTACCTATTAGAACTAAATAGTCATAACTCAAATAGAAATCGCTTTTAGTAGTAGATGTGGTGTCAGAATTAGTTACAAATGGAATTTTTGGCCTAGTAAAGAAATTATCACTCAAGTTTTATAAATGTTATTATTATTAAAACATCCTTCAGAAATAAACAGAAAATGGTGTATGTGCCATAACAAAACAAACTAACATGAAAATATATCTAAACTGTTGCTCTAGAAGTGTTGAATTTAATAAGTGAAATAAATATTAATTAAAAGACAAACATAAAACTGAAACTACTGGAGAAAACCTATAAAACTGAATTGTTTCTTCTGAGCAGTTTATTTCTTGACACTGTCCTTGCTACTTAGGTAATCACTTAGATTGGAAAAATGTAAAAAGGCCTATAAAAAACTTCTGTTGTCAAGATCACATCTTCTACCTCTGGAATTCCATTTAGTACTTTACAAGTTGGCCAGCTTAAAGAAACCACCCATTAGGGCTATAAAGACATTTTTTATTTTGTATTCCACCTAGTCAAAACTTTGGGTTAGTCTAACTTAACTTAACCTATCCTAAATATGGATAATATTTATTCCATAATTATTTTGGTTTGTCTAGCAAGCACAAAAACTAGGTCAAGCAGACAGTGATCGCTTATTAAAGGACCGAAAACTAGTACTTCTAGTGGATTTGGATCAAACTTTAATTCATACCACAAATGATAATATACCTCCAAATATTAAAGATGTATACCATTTCCAATTATATGGACCTAAATCACCTTGGTATCATACCAGGTAAGTCAAAGTGTCATAATAAACAGAAGTCCAAAGTGTATTTCATATACACTGTTTATACATATTCTTAGAATTTTTAATTGAACTGCACAGTGAAAAGATTGATACAGCAAACTTTTAGGCCATTTCTAAGGGCATGTATCATGTATTCTCTAAACTGTCTCAGCGGAATTTAATAATCAAAAAAGGTTTTAAAACGCTTTTTCTTCTTGAATCAGGACCATCATTAATGCTGCTTCAATAGTGATTTCTTCACATTTATACAGGGTAAAGAACTCTTAAGGGGCAGGGCTACAACAGAAATGTTTTTATAGGTATATGCCCCTAGTTTCATTTTTAATAAAATGTTAATATGAATCTTAGTATTAAAATTATCCTCAGTACTCCTGCAGTATAGGGTAATGTAATGTATTAAATAAAAAAAATCAAAATGTATTAAATTTTTCCCATTTTGCACAACACTAAAAAAATGTTGTATTAACCTCCTGGTTCCTGTGATTGATTTTACAACCAGTAGTGTTAATTTATATCCTCAAAATTAGTGGTGGTATTTCCGAATTATAGAGTAATTTCTAAAAAGTTATGTCTTTTTTGAAAGCACCCTGTAATTCCTTTTGTAGGCCAAAAATTTAAAAACCCCCATACATGTCCCGAAATATCAACCAAACTCCTTATATGACACAAACAAATTAAATTATCTGAACTATGAAATGCACTGGGTTGAAATTCAACAAATTTGCAGCACTTGTTTCTTTCCCCTGTATATCGGTGTCACTGAAAATCAAAATAAATTCCTGGCTCTGATTCTACAAAAAACGGTCTTTTAAACCCTTTTTTATTCACTAGATTCGGCTAAAGCATTTCGGAAATACAATTCGTTAAAAATTGCCTACAGATATTTTCCTATAGCTTCACACCTTAATAAAACTTTCAGGTTTCGCCCAGGAACGCACACTTTTTTACAATCAATTTGCGAGTTTTATGAACTTCACATTTGTACTTTTGGTGCTAGAAACTATGCGCATATGATTGCCACGTTTTTAGATCCAGACCAGAATTTTTTTTCTAATCGCATTTTAAGTAGAGATGAATGTTTTGATCCTACAAGCAAAAAAGCCAATTTAAGGTACACTATTTGTTTAAATGTTTTTGGTTTTATTTCAAAAACTATGGTTACAGGGCATTATTTCCATGTGGTGATGATATGGTGTGCATAATCGACGATCGGGAAGATGTTTGGTCGCACGCTTCAAATTTGATACACGTAAAACCGTATCACTTTTTTCAGCATACAGGCGATATTAACGCCCCACCCGGCTTGGATAAGCACGAAAGTGACGATAAGGAGGGTGTGGATTTAAATAAATTAGTTAATCAATGCTCTGATCGAAAAACTTCTAAAAAAAATGCGAAAAGTGATGATTTAAAATCGGAAATCAAGAGTGAAAACAAAGAAACTGAACAAGTCAGTGAAGTTAGTGATGTTTTGAAAGAAAATGGAAGTAGTAAAGTTGAAGATGTAAATATTGCTGAAGAAACACCTGCTGAATCACATAAAAACGAAGACAATCAAAAGGACAGTGATGATCAAAAAGACTGTAAACCAATTATAAAAGATGAAACTGAAGCAAGTTCTACAGATGACGATGTAAAATTTAAAGTAGAAAATGAAATAAAAAATGAAGACAAAACAAGTAAAGTGGAAGAAAACACAAAAGAAAACGAAAGCAACGGCAAATTGAAAGCGATACCTCCCCTTGAAACTGCAAAAGAACCAAAAGACGACAACCTCATTGAGATTGATGACCCCGATGACTATTTGGTGTATTTGCAGGATATCCTAAAACGGATACACAAATATTATTACGAATTGTATGATAAAATGGAATCTGGAAAAATACCAGATTTAAAAAAAGTGATTCCGTGTAAGTTTGACTGAGCATCTGAGGTTTGTAAAAATACGATTAAGTTATCTTGTTTCAGATGTAAAAAGTCGCGTGTTGAAAGGCTGCAAACTTGTATTTAGCGGATTAGTGCCTACGCATTACAAGCTTCAAAACTCAAAAGCTTTTCAAGTTGCCCGGTCATTAGGAGCTGAAGTTCAAATAGATATAGATGATGATACTACGCATTTAGTTGCTGTACGACCTGGTACTGCTAAGGTAAGTCTTCTTCCTCCTTAAACTACTGCACTTTAACGGAGGGGTAGACCGCCGATAATTTTGTGTACATCAAAATGTCTTTCAAATACCTTATAATGCTTCATTATTGCTCAAAATGCCTCATAGTAATAATGCCTTAGAACTGCCTAAAATGCCTCATATTACCTTGAAATACTTCGAAATGCCTTCAAATGTTTACCTACACATTTGTGGCATTCTTAAATTTAGTTATAATAAACCTTGATGAAATACAGCCTTGATTTTTTTTTTGGTCACGTGTCAGTTTTTAGGTCAGATTAATTAAGTAAGATGTCTGCTTTTACAATTTGTACATGACATTTTGACCCTTGTCAAAGTCAAAATGTCATAAGGATTAATGAAAAATGACTTTCTCAGGTTTCCTGGAGGCGAACTCCGTAACGATGTAGGAAATAGAAAACGCATAGAAATAGGCAAGAAAGAAAATTTCTTTCTATTAACTGTTGGTACTCTCTAAGCTATTTTCTATCACATTCGGCTGACACCGTCAACAGAAAACGGGAACTTATTGGTTCTAAAAACATTGACTAATTTCTAGTAATAAATCTAGGGCTTTTACTTGTTTCGTCGTATTCAGGGTTAATGACAAGTATCAATGACAATAATTTGAATAATTCTACGTTTTTTATTTTCTTTTTCAGTAATTAATCATATATTTCAAAGTTTACATTCTAAAATAATCCGTTTTGTTGCCCATTTTTGTTGTTGGTTTTATTTATTGTAATTCTGTCTCTTCAGTTTCTTATTTTCTTGTTAGACCATTAATATTTTTCAGTTGCTTATAAACATGCTACCAATTTTTATGCATTTTGTGAAGAAAGTAGGATGGGACTTTAGGATGTGTTGATGGAACCCATATAGCCATAACACAACCATTCCATCATTAACAGCTTACACCTCAAAAACAATAACTAATAGATGCATTAACACTTTAACTAAAAATTAAAAAACAAAGAAAGGAGGGTGCAAACACAATCAATTGGTCCCCAACACAACCTTATTGACACAATGTTGACACTGACGGGCATAAAGGTTAAAAAACAAAACATTTGAATTTTAGGAGACGACGGAAAAGAAAGATTGGCAAATACAAAATTTCATAGCCGCAAGAGAGATAAAATCATAGCAAGACCTCATTTGGTCTTTCTATTTTACACAACCCGAATAGCTACGTTGAGTGCCTATCTTCGCCAATTGAAACGTACAAAGTACCATATATTACGATAGAGAAGGGTTTTCTATGATAGCAAAGAAATTTCCTTGCTATTCGTTAGAGAGTTCGCCTTCAGATTGCTTTTTCAAATTTTGAAGACCCAAAAACTTAAAATTTATTTTTTTTTTAAGTCACGTGACAGTTTTTAGGTTAGGTTAGGTGACAACGTAAAGGTTTTTCCAAATTTTTGACACTTGATTTGACCTTGTGTTGAAAGCATAAAATTGATTTTCTAAAAGGTCAGGTGACTGTTTTTTCAAATTCTAACAAACAGAAATATTTTTTGTAGTGTTGTCTGAAATTACGGGTTATATTTTGACGTTTAAACGACTCTTCTAACTGTCATAGTAACCAAGTTAGCACGTGTCAAATAAAGACACCTATCATTTAAAACAGTTGAAAAATTAAATATATAGTATTTTAAATTTAAACAGTAGTAAAATTGTAAGAACTACGTCACGTGACTTTGATAATTCAATTTTTGAGCTTAACACTGTAAAGACAAGTTGAGATTGTCAAAAAAAAAAGTCACGTGACCTTCAAAACGCAGTTTAAACTTTGGAAAATTGATAAATAAAATTTAGGCAGTTGTAAAAACTTAAATTGCAAGATACACGTCACGTGACTTGGATAATTAAATTTATGAGCTTGCAACACTGACTCCTGTCAAAAATAGTCACGTGACCTTAAAAATGTAGTTTAAACTTTGGAAAATTGATAAATAAAAATTGGACAGTTGTAAAATGTCACTTGACGTTGATAATGCAATTTTGGGCTTGCACCACTCTAAAGGCCAGTTGATATCTGTCAAAATTAATCACGTGACCGTTAAAATGTGATTTAAACTTTAAAAACATGGTAAATTAAATTTACACTATTTTAGACAGTTGTAAAAGCTGAAATTGTAAGGGACACATCACGTGATTTTGATTATGCAAGTTTAGAGCTTGTAACACTGTAAAGTCCAGTTGGCACCTGTCAAAAACACGTTACCTTAAAAATGTAGTTTGAATGTTGAAAAATTGTGAAATCGTTATAATAATTTGTTATGAATATTGTTTCAACTTAATATCATGTAACAAAAATTTTACCATAATAATTACATGTGCGGTCAATTTTGTTATATCGATACACTATGTTGTCTACTGCTTGGTCTACTACAATGTATTCCTTAAAATATCGCAGTTTTCCTTTATTTAGGCTTTATTTCACTCAATATTCCAATGAAATGATCGTAAAACTTTTTGAAATATACAGTCAATACCTCAAGTGTGTAAACCAAAATACTTCGGCAATCCACCTTTCGTCTTTAACTGTAAAATACAATAAATTAACAATATTGAGATTAACAATGTTGAACTTCTTAAATAAGGTATGTTCATATAAAACATTTGACTGAATTTAAGGTAAACGCTGGACGCAGAAAAAAGAACCTTAAAATAGTCACACCCGACTGGTTGTGGTGTTGCGCAGAACGTTGGGAACACGTGGATGAGCGCATATTTCCTTTAAACGCCAAAGGATCAAAAAACCGACACCCCCCGCCACATTGCAGTAGTCCTGAACATGCTCCAAACTACCCTGAACATGACACCCCCGCGTTGCGAAAACGTACTCCAAGCGGAAGGTTTATGGACACTATTAATCCTTTGATGTCATTTTCTAGCGATGATATAGCTGATATGGACAAAGAAGTAGTCTAAAGAAACTTGAAACAAAGTGAATGTGTCATTGTGTAAGGTATTAATTTAAGGTGGAGGATATTCTCGATGACGACACGGACGAAAGTGAAGAAGCGGCTGTCGAAGCTGATACTGAACAAGCGGACGTCGAAGAAGACACAGAGGTGGAAGAAGTGAATTTTAAGCAAATGGTTCAAACGGAAATTTTGAATAACTACGATTCCCAACAAGATGACGGAGAACGAGAAGCTACCAAAAACTCATCAGAAAGTGATAACGACCAAGATGGGGCCAAGGCTGAAGAAGGTGTCAATGTTTCAAATTGTTTGTATTTTTTTTTACTAATAATTGTACGTATAGAAAAAAAGGCACGGCGAAAACGTCGCTTCGAGGACGACGAAAACAGTCAAGAGGATCTTCCCAGTAGAAAGTTCCGACGTGGAGAAGATATCGACGAGTTGGACATGGAGAAAGACCCGGATGATATTGACACTGACAGTTTTGAAGCTCCAGACGAAGAAGACGACGGCGAATGGAATATGATGGGAGCTGCCCTAGAAAGAGAGTTTCTTTCCGATTAGTTTAGGAAAACGCTAAAATTTGGAGAAGTACAAACTGCATTATAATATAGCGCTTTTACTTAGAACATGAATGAATTTTGATGAATTGATTGTTATACCATGTTATGATTATTATTGTGTTATTATTATAATTTTTGTTGTATAAAATTGTTTGCCACCTTAGAAGTTATTGTTATTAAAATATGTCATTTGACAATGTACTAAAGTTTTGATAGAAATATGAGATCTCAGGAGGCAATTATTGCTGAAAGTGGAACTTTATTGAATATTTGTGTACATAAAAACTAATTGAAAATAAATTTGAATGCCATGAGTTTTTTGACTTGTAAGTAGAGTTTTTTTATTTTCAGGCTCCATGGAGCGCGCAGAGCTTTTTTGACGACACAATGACGTAATTTGACAGTTGGTCAAATTATAATTTTGCCAAATTACGTCATCGTGACGTCAAAAACGCTCTGTTCGCTCCATGGAGCTTGAAAAAGAATGTGGCCTAAGTCTTGAAAGAAGAGTATTGAAACAGAGTGACAACATAACCTAAAATTGTTGTTCCTTTTTTTAATACTTTTTTACTTGTTTCCTCTTAACACCAAGTTTGAAATTAATAACAAAAGTTCTACAAAGCAAAACTATGGCCTTACCGGCAGCCAGTAAAACTAGTATGCTACTAGGAATATGTGTGCCCAGTTTGAAACAATCCGCATCCAAATTCAAAGTCAAACGTCTGGAACTGGACCAAAATCTACTCATGGTAGGTATCCTTTACTTTTAATAAGTCCTAATTCATTACACTTAAACTTTCAGTACTTTGCTAAACACGAGTTCGTTTACGCCCATGACCCTGACAAGCAGTGCAAAACTGGAGATGTAGTCCTTATCGAACAGTTGCCCAAGAAATTAACTAAGCTAATAACACATAAAGTCAAAGAAGTGGTTTACCCGTTAGGTGACATGGTGTGTCCAGTTACTGGCAAAAAAGTGGCTTATGCACGATATAGAGAGCATATTAATGCAGTTAATAAAGTTTATGGAGAGACTCCTAACAGGTTTCAATATGACAAGGCTCCTCCAAGAGGCTGGCAGGAAGAGAAGAAAGACTTTTCACACGTGGAAACTTATATTAAATACTATGAAGATGGCAAGGAGCAGCCTTATGCTGTTTAATGTTTTGATTTTAGTATTTTTAGGTAGTTAATATTAGTTTTTCATTTAACAAAATCTTTAAAGTGTTTTATTAGTGTTTTACTCCCTCAACGTTTATCCTTTTTTAAAAAGTTTTTTTAGCTTCAACAAAATTTGAACTATCTGTAGTGTTGTTTTAATTTGCAACAAAATATGTTACTCTAGAACAGAGGTTCCTAAACTTTTTTGTCTCATGGACCACTTTATAAATTTTGCTGATTTTGGTCGACCCCCTGAAGCTACATTTATACCATATTCTCAAAACTCAACAAAAAAATTTGAAGATTAGGTCTATGGAATTTTGTGTTGCCGCTGAGTTTCAACAAGGATTAACAGTTTTCGAAAGTGAAAATTAATTGGTTAATTAATTATTGATTGATTGTGCTGTGAATGGATGTTAAGAAAGTAAAGTAGATTATTGAAAAAAGTGATTCCATCAAACTTCACTTTTTTACTGCTCCTCACAGCACAAGAAACCAATAGAATAGAAATAAAATGGAAAATAGTATGTATGTTTTATTTTGTACATAAATATAATTATTACACTGTTATTATATTACACTGTAAACAGTTAAACAGAAAAATGTTTGTGGACCTCCGCTTACGAGTTGTGAACCCCCATTTTTTTGTCGCGCCGACGTAGACCCCTTTGAGACTCCCGTGGACCCTTGGGGGTCCACCTGGACCACTTTGGGAACCTCTGCTCAAGAAAGTAACAAACCAGTTTATTTTTAGGACTTTATCTCGTTATTAAGCAAAGACACATTCACCATCTGTCAAGAACTATACAGGTTGCAATGTGTAAAGTTTATCCATTGAATGCAAAATGAATCAACATAACATATTTTTGATATTACTCAAACCAACAAATTGGTGTAAGATAAGTGTTTGCAGTAAGCGGAAGTCTGTGGTATGGGTGGATGGCGCGTGGGTCAAATTATTAAAAAGAAAATACCGCTTATTTGCATTTGGTTAGGATTGAACAGGGACGTAGGTGTGGGAAGGAGTAAACCATACGGCAGACGTCGTGGAGTCGGTAAAATGAATTTTAATAGGCGCCAGTATGAGTCAGCAACAGCAATGTGTTCACTGAACCCAATTAGTGGTGAAGTTAAAAAAAATGTGCCTATGGTAGAATTCCTTTGCCATATATGAATAAGCTTGTCATTAGTCACACACAGAACAAGTAAACTTTGTGCCAGAAGCCAGAACCGACGGTTTTGTTTTTCTTTCAAATTAGTGTAAATTAAAAAATAAACAATTACACAAAAATTAATTAATCCTCAAAAAACTCAATTTCTACAATCCACAATACGAACAAATGCAAACTGTCACCCCTATTTCGGCCATATTAGTATATTCAAGTTGTTCTTAAAAGTAGCTAGAGAATTCTGTATTTTTGTGACTTTACGTCGGTAAAAGTCTTCACAATTTGATTATCGACTCAAAATTTAATAACCCCGTTCTATTGAAACTCGAAAAAAAAAAGCGATACTGACATTTAATCATACGTGACGATTTTATGAGCCAATTCGGTTGATTTTTCGTGACCAACTGTCGGATTACGTCACGTTTGTTCTGCCTAGTTTGTTCAATAATAATGATCGAAACACAAAAATTTTTGACATGTTTTGTGGATGTCTGTAGCAATCGTAAGGAAGGGTTTTGAAATCTGTGGAAAATACGTAAATTTTGGACAACCGTGACAAACATGCGGTCTTAAAGATAAAAATATCAAACTTCAATATGGCAGCTGGCTGATTGTTGCTGCACTTTTCTAGGTATTTTTCATTCTATAAGTTGACCGACTGGAGAAATATCAGAATATTATTTCTAAAACGACTATACGGTGCACAATGTGGCTACAGTGCCCCAATGTTCCATCATACTGCCTACTGCCAGTCTCAGGTAGTCGCGACTCCCTATAGTCATCTGTCTTCGTTTAACCCAGAGGATTTAGTGCGGTGCAGGCCTTCGGGGATGGTGATGGTATTTAGTGAGCAACGAGCAAGCGCCGTCCGTATCGTCGATATGCACTGACGATGTGTATTAAATAATTTAGAAACTAAAATGTAATGTTTTCGTGCGACGTATTATCGACGTGTGCCCGTGTGTAATTTGGTGTTTACGTCTATTTTTCTACGGAAAAACCGCCCGCGAATTGTCGCGTTGTGACAAAAGGTGCGTTTGTTTACACCGTGCTGATTAATGTGTACATTTTGGTGTTTTGATGGTTGCTGGCTTTTATTATTTTGCGCTAAAATTGGATTATCTTTCTATAATTTTTAAACAAGGATTATCGACGGGGTTTTACACGGCTTAGTTGAATACTGGTAAGATTTGTATGAAGGGCAAATATACGTAGTAGCAAAACACAATTTTGGGGTTAGGTTTCCTTTTCCACTGCGAGTTTGCTCACTAAACCCACCCCTATGCGGCAGTTAATTGAGGGGTTGGTTTAGTGGGGGTGCACCTTTTCACTTTTAGTCCTAAATTCAAAATTTTATTCCTGCATACTTTAAAGTAAATTAAAGAAACTTGTGTTATTGTTTTTTTATACAAATTTTTGTTAATAAATTAGGTATTCTAATTATTTAAAAAAAATAATAATTTAAATATTAATTAAGTTAATTTAAAGTAAATTTTTGAAATTACTAGAAAAAATTTAAACGTTTTACAAAATAGGTTTTATATAGTTTCTTGCAGTGGTAATTTTGACAGTTTTGACATTGGACTGTCAATCTAGAGAGTGGTCAGATGACTAGACCATGTCAAAAACTAAACCATATAAATTATGTTTTTTTAGCTTCTTGGGCGTAAATTTGACAGTTAGCAAGGTCGGATGATTTAGAGTTTTATAGATTCTTGGAGTGGTAATTTGACAGGATCTGTCAGTTTAGAGCGTGGTCAGATAACTAGACAGCTGTCCAAACTGTTAAAAACTCATTCACGGGGATGTAAAGTGCATTTTTTACCTCAAATCGCCTGAAGTACTTAACAAAGACAAAAAATTTATTTTATATTTCATGACCTGATTTTGACAGTTTTGACGTTGAACTGTTAATCTAGAGTCAGATGACTAGACAGCTGTCACAAAAATCAATTCCAGGAGATGTAAAGTGTTTTTGATAGAGAATTTGTAAAAATATTGCTCAACCTTATAACATTTTTTAGTCTAATTTGATAATATATGAAACTGTTTTTTATGTAAATACGTAATAAAGATGTCGACGACAAACCTGTCAATGACCGTTTGACTTAAAATTGAGTATATATTATTGCAGTATCAACAAAAACATGGACACCCCCCTGTGCTTACATAATGTTAAGTTAAACATAAATAGCCTTCAGTCTAAAACGCTTCAATCAAGATAAAAAGCTGTTCATAAAATAAATTTTGTTGCTGCATTCCCATCAAGAAAACCAGTTTGTAATAGATCCATCTACATCCGTTTTAACTTGGGTTATGTTATAACCACAACCTATAGGTTTATACCAGTTTATGTAAACCTTCTATTATTACTAATGTACAAGTGACTTAATTAAGCAATATACGTAAGAAAATATTAAATTTCCTTCGAATTCAATTGATCAACAATGATATTGCTGTTTGCTATCAGAAGGTACTTAAATACTAATTATTCATTTTAGTTATAGGCACATATATTGACTTTGTTAATAAGATAAACGCTAAGTTTACAATTTAGGCCAGACTACTACAATAGTCTTCTATGTACAGGAATGGAAATTCACAGTTGATTCATAAACTCGCAACAGATTAAGGAAATAACGGAAACGTAGTTTGTTTATATACTGAAAAGTCATTCAGTCCACGAAACATTATTGTACATATCCGTTATCGCTAACAGGCAGGTTGTATTGAATTTAAAACGATATTTAAGCATTATGCAATTGTTTGGTTACATTGTTTAAGTTTCTCCAAAAATCAGTTTCGTTGCAGGACTTATGAATAATTACAATCTTCAACAGTTGCATCTACTTTTACTGTTACTTTATCGTTATTCATATTAATCTAATGTCATTCTCTCGATCTTGATATGATAAGAGAAGAGGGAGTTATTTGGGCATTTTATTCGTTTTTGTGAAGCTAAAATGAGTAGCAATTTTATACAGTTCAATTCGGTTGGTTTGATCATTTTCACCAAACCAAAATGTTTGTAACTACCTGAATGAACAACGAAGGAGTGGAAGAGAGATGGTAATAAAATTAAAGTTATCCGCTGTTGTCGAAATGAACTGAACCGAGTTGGCAGTTTTTCAGGATAGAAGAGAAATGAAGTTTTCGCCCATTGTCGTCGCCAGACGGAGGCGTCGAGGCGCCGATTGCCTCTCTAGTTCATTTGAAAAATGCTTGCATAGGAAAAATGACCCTGATCCCTTGATTCTTTTCGTGATTGCTTTCATTTAACCGGTATGGGATCCGCAACATCCAGATCGAGAATATAGAACGATCCGGGTTTATATTGCTTCACCGCATACGGTTTCACTTTAAATACTGAATTTCATGCTTGCTTTTCATGATGCCCATACTTTGGTATATCCCGTACGATTGCATTTAACTTTACCTGAATCTGGGATAGCGACGAGAAAGCTGCTTACTCGTCAACGTTCCATCCCAATAAAGAATTTTATATTGCAGACTTACCGTTAAAAAGCTTCGTAAGGAGTCTGGCCTTTGCTGGTAGTATTATAAAAGATCCACACAAAGCAAGCGAGAAAGCTGCTTACTTTTATATGTTATCGAATTTCATTTTCCAGTGAATCTGAGGTGTTTGTATTTCACAATCAAATAAATATTCTTTCGGATTTTTAGGAGTTTACTTACAAATTTTTAGGAGATGTTGGAAGTTTCGTAAATTGAACGTCGTAGCATTGATATTATAACCGTGAGTAATGGGTGTTATTATCAGGGCCAGTGAATAATAATCATTTTATTAAACGGTCCTGGAAAAATAAATTTACCTTTTCTGCTATAGTCGAGTGTAACTACACCATTTACACATGTAGTTTAGAAAGCATTCGTTAAATTTTAGAAACCATAAGATGGATTTGAAAAATATCACTTGTATTTCAGAAAAGGTACTTTTAATATTAGAATAATAACTTTTATTTTCGAAATTGCAATTTGTATTTCAGATTGGTCACTTGTAGTATAGAAAAGAGCAGTTGGATTTTAGACATGGTCATTTGTAATTTGGAAAATTAAAGTGGAGCAAAAAAAATAAATAAAAAAAAGTAAATAAGTAAAAAAGGTACATTGTGGTTTAAGCAGTTTAATGAAAAATCGATTTATCTCGAAAACCGTTTATTTTATCGAAATAAAAGAAGAGTACAAATTTTCGATAAAAATGTCAAGAGTATCCATTAATAGCGTTTGCAGCTGAAAGTAATGACAGCTGTCAAAGTTTAAGCAAATTGTGTCTTAGGTCCAGTTAGTTCCGGCCTTTCGAAGACGAGATACCTGGTTTTCATGTCAAATAGAAGGTCTCTTTCGATAAAACATTAAACCCAATAATCATTACAATATACAAAGTGTTTCAAAAGTTACGGCCAAAAACGTTAATTGGAAGGCAGTTCTTTGGGGCTCGATATTTCCCTTAGGAGTGACTTTAAAAAAAAATAATTATATGAACAAATCGTATTATTTTGACCTCCCCTGTATGCCCCAGAGAGATTGTCATATAGTTATGGGACACCCTGTATATTTTATATAAATTAATACTCCCGATGGGCGGTTTTTTTTTGCTTAAAGTGATATTAAAAAAAAAACAATGAACTAATAACCACATAGAAACACAATAAAATCTGAAATTGAAATAACGCGTTCTAAAATACAAGTGACCTTTTCTGAAATACAAGTAACGAATCTGAAATACAACTTACGTTTTCTAAAACCAAATTTACGATAATGAAATACAAGTTATAGATTCTGAAATCCAACTAATATTTTTAAAATCCAAGTGATATTTTCTAAACTACATGTGTAAATGGTGTAGAAAATTTGCGTTGGTGTAATTTCGAGGTCGTGAAAGCCAAGAAAAAGCAGCTTTCTGCTTTTTCTTGATCAGTCACAAACTACGAACAGTGCTGTAATTTACGCTGCATATGTTGACTTACTTAAGAATGTAAAACATGTATTTCATTTCAATTAAATAAATCGGAACATACATCAAAATTACACTAAATCCAACCTATACAAATTAAAAGCCACATAAAATACACATGTTATATTCCTCTTCTTCTAGTCCACTCGTATTAAATGCGTTGTATCGTAAACTAGGTCAACAATATGGTTCTTGATATAAGTTTAATTCCTGTGGATTAAGTCGAGGAGATGTAATTCTCGAGAGGCCTGATATTAAATATTTTCTGCTATATTTCCTATCGGAAACCTAAATTGTTTCCTGAGATGCTCAAAATTCGCATTTGATGTTGTGTGTTTATTATAGCAAGGTTTATCTTTAGGTGCTGTTCAGTTTTAATTACCGTTTCGAGAGAATTATAATATGCATGTTTGATTTAATGCAACTTTAGTGAACACGATAAGATTGTTTAGCGAACTAAAAGCCTCTTGTAAAATCCATTTCGCATAATAATAGTCGCTGTTGGAGACAAGTTTGAATTTCTTTCAATACATTGTTTGCTGTAGCTGCCAGCTGTTGTTTCCATTAGTCCACGCCCAGCTAGACAGGAAAACTTCTCAATTCTCACAAACATTTTTCCTGGAAACCGAAAGCAGTCAGAATGGCGCCTGGACGTCTTTTGCGTCTGGAACTGCTGCCAGAGTTCTCAGTCGGTTGTTTACGATAACCTTTTGGATAAGTGGGTTTGCAGTTTATTTTGTCGAAGAATAACAAATATTAATATCTGAAAAATTGGTGCAGTCAACTATTTTGTTTTAAATTTTAAAACCTTGGCCTGTCATTAGTTATCTTCTAGGAACAATAACATCCCGAAACGATACTGTAACTGGCTAGTTGTTTTCTCGATTGTTATTAGATATCAAATATCAAAGGTTGCAGAAACCAACAATTTAAATCTAAACTGCTTTCAAATTAATATTACAATAAACTAAGGCCTGAAGGAGATAATACAACAATTCGACGATTATTAACACTATTAAAGCTGACATTATCGTTCGCGAGAAGGAAAATAAGTAGGAAAACCACTTACGGGTGTTTTGCAAAGCTAAATTGCCTCCTTATCTCGAAAAATAGAAACGAAAGGGCAGGTATATGCTATCGTTTCTTGATGGCATTCGTACTGGCTCTCTAAACCTGTTGCTTGCGTGCACAAAATGCTGTTTGAATGTGTTGGTTGTTAGCGTAAATTTTGGTCCTATCACAGTTGGTTCAATTACGTCGGTTTTCTGAATCGAGTCGACTTTTATAATGGACTTTAAAACCCACTTGGGTTATTTCTTATTGTTTTTACTTGAAAATGGAATACGACAGTAATTGGTACGACTGACCAAAGTGATGGTTTGGAAGCCAATTATGGTTTGTTGTATGTAGCTTATTTTTCAATTTATTGCCTTCTCTGTGGTACACTTCTATTGTTTTACCTCAGTATTTATTTAAATGTAAAAATTTGATTTTTTGCTTTTCCGTATGAGTAAAGTCTGCATGAGCCAAGTTTAGCCCATTACCTGTCAAACAAATAGAATGAAGCTTTACTTTACAGCATAATTAAAAAGTACGTTCTTTAGCTTTGCATCAATACAACCTCTACATTTGACTTTCCTTATTAAAAAGTTCCTTCCACGCACTAAATTACATTCAACAAACGGATTTGGGTAATGTTTGTACGTGACAAAAACAAAATATTTTGTTTGTACAAATCAAAATGATCTTGATGTCGAGAGAGCGATTTGAAGCAATACAGGGTATTTAAAATAAGAGTTTTACGGATTGTAAGCAAGCGTCAGTTTGTGTAAATTGTGATATCTAATCTTTTAAATAGGAATATAATTCTGACAAATATTCCAGTTTAAACATTATTAGTTGCAAGTTATCAGATTAAAGCAATTTCTGAACGTTTATTAAATTTTCGTACTGTTACAGAACAATATTTTTGGCAAATGTTGGGTTCGGGCAATTAAAAGGTAAAAATATTGTTATAATTACTGCTTTATCTTAGTTATTTAACGAATTAATTAACCGATATTGTACTTATGATGAAGTGTATTATAAATAAAACAGATCCCGAAATAGATATTTCGAGATCTGTATTCATCACTTTTTCTTCATTCTATTCTAGTATTACAGGTTTCATAATTTTTAGATGACTAAGCAGTTTAACTATATAAAAAAAATAAAGATGACAGCATTGTTAACTTCAAAATTAAACTGCTAACTTAATGCTTTTAGCGCCCTTATCTTACAAACTAGATAGTGAAATCTATTTTTTCACAACCTTTCGACTTTAGTTAGGTAATTATTTTTCAGGGTCAAAAGCGAGTTTCCAATTCACAGCAAAATGTATACTTATACCAAAGGACCTTAAATTAGGTGAAATAACCACTTTGAACTTTTCTAAAATTGAAAAAATGGCATTTTTTGTCAAAATTTTCAATTTTTTTTTCTTACTTCGAAATGGTTCCAATGCACAGCCAAGGGCATATTTATACCAAAGGACCTTAAATTAGGTACAATAAGCGCAAAAAAAAACAATACAATTTTTCATTTTTTAAAAAGTAAGGGTCTTTTTTAACTACTTTAAGGGCCTTAAATTACCACTTTGAACCATTCAAAAATTGAAAAATGACATTTTTGGAAGATGTTTGCATGACGAATATGTCGAACTGTTGAGAAAACTGTGATGTGGTGTTATTTCCAGCCCTAAATCTACTAATTTTCACTATATTCAAAAATAAATTTGTCTTTTAGTTTGACTGATCATACTGAAGATTATCTCGTTACAGTTTTTTATCATGGAAAATTTGGAAAATGCTTAAAAACAGCTTTTTGCTGGAATTTTCTTCAAACTGGTCACTTTTATCATCCCAGCCATCACTTTTAAAATGCTGATTCAGTATTTTAAATACCCCCTCCCCCAGAGATGTTGGAAATTGAAGTGTTAATCCAGCTATAATATTCATGCGAAAATATTTTATATTTATTTGTTTTGGCAATTTTGCTCCCAGTAGGCTCTTTTGAATATATCCGAATGCAACCAATTTCGGCAAACACAACATGGAACATTAAAATATCCGAATGCGGACGGGGCCGGACAATGAACACATCAGGTGGATAGCCGCGTGTGTTTTCACTGCCAGTTTGATCTGATGATATGAGCTTGTACTCTTCGGACTCCCGTATAAACAAAATAAATTCAAAAGGCTCGCGCCATGTTTCAAACGCGACCCCTCCTAATTGCTGATCATCCCGATTGATGTATTCGACTTTAATTTGCATAGAAACGACCGTAATTTCAAATAATATTAAGGGTTTCCTTAACAATGAAATGCTTTTTACTGCATTAATGCAGGAAGCAGTACAGTTCCTGTGATAAACTTCTACAACGGCAAAGTACAGTTTGCGGAAATGCATTTCGACTTAATATGGTTAGTCAAATGTTTTATGGCTCAAGAAAAGGCAGAGCTGCAGCTAATGAAATACGAGACTGGGGAAAGTTACACTTAATAGTGCACATGATTTAAACCAAGTTGTAAAAATATGGCGTGTCTGAGCTTAAGCCTTGAACCTGCATATCATGTGGCTGGTAGAATCGATAAGTACGTATTAAATATAGCGTAAAGTTTTACTAACCTACATAGAATTAGCATATGCAAGCAGTTTGTTTAAGCACAACGGTTTAGTTAGCATTTTGTAGTTATAATAACAGCTGAAGAAACCCTTTTATACATGGTTTTTTGGTTCTAATTTCAAATACAAAAATTATAGCAAACTATGAATTGAGGAATATTCTAAGTGTTTATTATGAAAATAGTGATCAACAATTTTAGCATGTTTTTAGTGTAGTTTTAAAATATTAAAATTATAAAATAACAATTTACTAAATTTGATTGTAGCTTAACACGTTTTAATCTTGACTACAGAATGCAGAATGGATTGAAGGCTAGTTTGGTGCAATCAAAATAACTTTATTAAAAAAAAAATTTTCAATACACTTTGATGACCAAATTGATTCAGAAATGTACTTATTGTGGAAACTTTTTTATTATTCTCTACAAATATCGCCCAAAAAGGTTTTAAAAAAAATCTTTGCTGCCTCTTTTGAGGCTTCCTGCATTCGCAGCATTAAAGCCGGGCTTTTCATGGTTTACCCAGGCTTATAAACATAAAACTTTCATGGAAGAAATTAGAAAGATGAAAGGCGATGCGGTCGCTCTATGTTCCGAAATTAAAAGTGGATTCGCTCATATAAAAAAAGTATACCCCATAAGCTACGTACATTTATTAATAACGCCGTATATACAGTGCTTTGCCCTAACTAGTTTCTGTGTCGGTTTAAAAGAGTATTGAACGACGAGGTTTACTCTTTTAATTCCAAGTAGTAGACGCTTAAATATTTTATTACTATTACTACATAGTTTGGAACTAGCTTAATCTGCCCTCAAACATTTTAGGTAAACGTTCTATTACCAATGAAATGTATGTACAAAGATAAAGCCTACTTTTGTCATGCATTTCCTTATTACTACTTAAAACTGTTATAGTATTAATGTGCAATAATAAGACTTCAGACTTCAAAAGGTGTTTTAATTAATCATCAAACACCTTCGATTCCATCAGGATGCCCTCATTTATTTGAGTCCCTCGTTTTTCCATTTGCTGGTTGCCTTTAATCCAAGCCTAGTTAATTATTAAAATCAATTAGATAATTGATATAGACAGAATCGGGATATGTTTTGTGTTATTTAGTTTAGCTTGTGGCAAGTTTATCAAGGTCGCTCACTCTTTAATTACAGAAAATACTACTGTGTGCTTTATTTGAACTTAAAAATTGTTACATCTACAGGGTGGTCCAGTTTTAAATGTCAATAATTCACCAATCCATAGCCAATTAAAAAATAAGTTGACATGCATTATGTCATTTTCCTGAAAAATGCTTTCTAAGTAAAATACATTCCTTCAAATTTCTGTTTAAAAAATCGTTTTTTTGTCATAACTGTCAAACCGTTGGAGCAATTTTGATCAAATTTGGAACGAGCACTTATGAAATTAGTACTCATTATGAATGACGTTTGCCAAAATTCTCCAGTACCGTAGATACAGGAAGATGGTTTTAATGTTTTTGCCTTATATTCTACCCCTCTAGATATTTTTCAAAAATTACAGTTTTTTAAATTTCATTGTTCACGATGAAAAAAAAAATATTTCTTATAAAATTCTGATTTAAAACTTTGTTATTACGTTCAAAGACCGAAAACTAACCCAACCCAGAAAAGATAAAAATTGATTTCAGAAGCTTAAAAATTGTGTTTGTAACCAGTTTTCATGCAAATCGAGAGACCTTAATATTTAAAATTGATTTGTAGACATAAAAAACTACTTTTTCTAGAATTTTTGACTACAAATTCATACATTTAAACCTTAAAAATTGACTTAAACAACAAAAACTGACTATGAACTAATGAAAAGTAACATCAGAAGCTTAAAATTTGCATTTGAAGTAAGTTTTAATAATTTGGAGACAAATTTCAATATTTTAGTCTTGGAAATAGTCTTAGATAGAGGACATTGATATTAGATTCATGAAAATTATCTTGAAAACTAACTTTTCTTGCTTTTTACTTTGCTTTTCATTTTCTCAGAATTCTGGACTATTATTAGTGCTTTAAAATTGTTTTCAGCTTGGAAAATCGAGTTTCAAGACTATCTTCACCAAGTTATTGACACAGCAAACTTAAAAAACAATTTTCACATTCTTCATAGACTTAAAATGGCATTCCAAGCTTTGTCACTATTAAATCGACTTCTAGACACCTCAGTGCTAAAAATTCGAGCTAAAAATTATTTCTTAAAAATCTAGATTGTGTTACAACATATCTTTACGAAGTTTTTGACTTATCAGGCCTAAAAGCCAGTTTGTACACTGTTCATAGTCTTGAAAATGTTATTTCAAGCTTGTTCACTATTAAATTGACTTCTAAACTCTTAGGTGCAATAAATTGTAGCATCTTTAAGAAATTCAGACTTAGTTTTTAGTGCTTTTTAAGATTGAAAAATCGAGTTTAAGACTATTTCCAAAAGTCAAGTTTCTTCAAGTCAAAAATAATTAAATTTAAAAAAATTTGGTACCAAATGCTACGATATTAGTCTTAAGAACTAATTTTTAGAAATGAAATAGTCCAAAATTGTATTTACTTTTAGACTTGTTCCGGTCCAGAAAATTGAGTTGTACACCAATTAAAGTTAAAGAAAATAGACTTTTGGACTCTTTTTAGTCCTAGTAAAGTCAGTTCTAGCTTAAGTCAACTTTAAGAATATCTTTAGAAGTAAAAAATGGGTTTCATGCATAATACAATCTTTGTCTGGATTTCCGGACTGTTTTTAGTTCTTGAAATCCAGTTTCAGACACTCGACCAGGATGGCAGTCTGAGAAAACGAATTATAAGACTATTCCTAGTAGTAAATAGCAAGTTTTTAGACTATTCGGTACAAATTTGGACTCTCACAAGTCTTGAATGTTCAGTTTTACACTATAAAACGATTTTTGAAATTGAAATTTGGAGGACTGTATGTTCCTTAGGAAACGTTTTTTAGAAAAATGACATAATGCAAGTCAACTTATTTTTTGATTGGCTATCGAATGATGAATTATTGACACTTAAAACTGAAAAGTGTCAATAAATTCAAAATAACTTTGAAATACAACAAAACAAGTAATCAGCAGAAATATATTTTATTGTTATTTCCTTTACTCTTCTATGTGAAAATGTTACATTACATATTACATTCAAAAGTAATGACAAAATACCTTGGCAAGTATATGTTCTGGAAAAATACTAGAGTTGAGACATTTTCTGTTAATTATCAAGAACTCTGATAAGCCAAAATTAAGCCTTTTAGACTATTAAAGTGTAGTTGTAATTACAAAGTTCTATTTTGGTGTGAACAATTTCTAAATTTTAAGATAGCTTCAACAAAACCAAAGACAAAAACTGTAAACTTTATTATTTTCGTTAAAAATACATTCCTAATTACTTTCAGTCTGTCCGGTCGTTTTATAAAATTTCACAGAAAATACGAGCGAAACAGTTGTTACAAAAATGATTTTCCAAGAAGCTCTAATTGCTTTAAGTCGCTAGAATCCGGAACGGGCAAAAACTACGTTCGAGCCAACGCCTAATGTGAACATTTTTTGCCAATTAAAGTTTCCCAACTTTAGATATTACACCCACAACCTAAAAGTATAAAGTTTTAATGTAATATCCTCAGAATCTGGGAAACTTTCCTCTTATCGGTTTAGCATTTTGCGGCTTTACCGACGTTTTTATCAGTCTTCGAAGTTTAAGGGACAATCGGTGGATGACCGAATAACAACGCTTACATATAAATAGAGAGAAACTTTGTGATCAAACTGCTATTGCAAACATAAAATAATGTGAGTAAAATTGGCCAGAAAAATTGTCACTTTTTGGGCAAAAGTTTGTTTTTCCCTTCCATTCAGGATAAGAGACGTTTTGGTACTTTTGGTTAATGTTTTTTTTAGAAAGAAAAAACAACTCTTTTAGGAAACTTCTAATAACAGAGACTAGAATAACATGAATTTTGTATGAGAACATGCAACAACACAAATAGGTATACATACAAACGATATCGATTAATCAATTGGACTTCCGGCCTGTAAAACTAGAAGAACAAATCGATAAATTAATGCACAAATCGGAGCATAAATTTGCATTATTTACGTTCAGTTTATCTGGGTAATAAAGAAAAGACAAATGTGTTGCAAATGTGGTTATCAGTGAATGAATCGTTCACGTTGCCAGGTACGTTCCAGTCAAAAATGTTGCACGTAAATAATGATTCCACTTTTCTTCAAGTGTTTCTTAAGGGATTTTATTGATTTATTTTTCTAATAAAGCGTGACTGAATGAAATGAACATACTAACTTCGAGGTTTTTGCGGGAAATTAAACAAATACACTGTATCGATTGACCTTTCCTCAAAGTTTGATTGATGATACATTGGCTGTGCTTGAAGTTCACTCGCTCCCATTTAATGTCGTTTACAGATGATGTTTACTTTGAAGACGCTTTTTTCGGCGTTTATTAATGGGAAGCTATTCGGAATAGCTAGTCGGTAGTTACGGTTCATTTGTAGGTAAACAAAACGTGACATTTCTAACTATGAACTGATTAACGTGTATGTGATTGATTTTTGGTGTGTGAAGATACAATATAACGAGCAAAAGCTTTGTATTAAATAGAAACAAAAATTGGTAAGGTTTATTGATTTGCAATGGAATTAGCCCTAAACACTGCATAAAAGCTGTGGTTGCATCCGGTAACCGTAACTCGTCATACTAGTAAATTGGTTTTGAAATGAATTCGGAAATTGTAGTATAAATATTTTTTACATACGTATTAGTAGCGCAACCATATTTATCGTAATTGACTAGTTTTTAGTCTCTGTTATTTTCTATAGATAATAGGGTTTATCATTTCACAGCGGATGTACTCTCAACGTACATAACCAACACCAAATCACAAAATTATGCAAACGCCAGTATCCGACCGGAACCAAATTAAACATAGAAAAAGAGTGACAAAAACAACAACAATAGCCTTTTAAAGCTGCTTTATTAAATTTTGCACCAGGCAAATTTTACTGTTATTGCATAATTTAATACTTCACCGAGTCGACTTGGCATTACGTTCGTGCACCATTTGTGCCCCAGACCAAAATGAAACAGTGACGTACTCTGAATGATGATTAAAAGTGCAATTAATTAATGTTTTGCTACCTGACACCAAAAATGTACGTAATCTAGAAGTATAAAGAGCAAAGTTTTAAACTAGGAAATTTAACAAACCATCCGAAAAATGGCAAAAAAAATCTTAAAAATGAAAATTCATCTTAGCATCAAATTCCTATAACATAAATAATCGATGGGCATAAAATTGCAAGTGGAAGCTTTTATTTCACGTACAATTTTTATTTTCTCATGTTTTGTAACTCTTTTTCTTAAGAATTTTAATACACCCATAATTGTCTTGTAAAACGACATCTAAAAAAAATGGCAAAAACTTTGAAGACAAAGACTTACAGCAGGAAAATTGCAGCTGAAATTGGCGAGTTGTAAAACAGGCTTTTTAAATATTTGCTTTCAAAATTGCGAGTTGTTAGAGTTTAGAACGTGCCTTAGAGGCTTGTAGTATCCTTTTTAAAGGTTTCTTAGTCTGAACCTTTCAAGTTGGATGGAATGAGATCAGCAGTTTGTTTCCTAAACCCAGAAAAACCGTCAAACATATCAATAAAACTATTCATAGGTAGTAAATCACGAATTTCTATTAGGTCGTTTAAATCGTATGTATTTTACTTCATAACATTGTTAATAATAAAATGGAAGAGGCATTTTGTTTTGTATAGCAGTATTATTAACTATTTTTATGTTCTAAACACTACTTAGTTATATTACATTAGCATGTTAAACATGTTTTCATTCTCTGAATGTTAAAGATGGGTTTAATAGTTAAATGTTTATAATTTTTGGTGAACATCATTATTTTAGATTACATCAGTACTGATGTTTAAAGTCACTTTAACTATTAAATGAAACTGTAAATATTACTCTGAAGATACTACATTGCGAAACGTTGGTAATAAATGATTTTTTTCAAATAAAGCTGGATATCTGCTTATTCTATTAATTTGTAAATTTATACACTTTTCTTTGGATTTCTTTTGCATTAGGTAGTTACGTAATATATTTAAATATTTAGAACTAAATTGCTACTTGAGATTAATGCTGATTTCTGTTGTTTTCAGGTTATACTGCAAACCAAGCTAGAACAGGTAAGTGGCTTTCAAAGCATTACTTTAGTCCAAAAAAGTCTTATAATTGCTCCAAAAATCTTTTATAATTTGAAAATTATATGACTGAATTATATGACACTTTGATTCACATTTTGAATCTGAACAGTGCTACGTTATCGTGTTTTGTCTTTTTCTCAGTTTTTATAATTGGTCTTGTCATTATTTAATTCCGTGCTTTCAAGGTTTTTTATTTCTTGCCAATATTTATATTGTTGGTATTTTAATCACAAAAAAATATCTAGCGGTTTTTGCTTGGAGTAAATTGACGTAAACCACACAATTTAATGTGCTATGCCTCAATAGTGATTAATGTTTTTTATAATATTTTATTTAGAACAGTAATATTTTTAAAGTAATTTTAATCATTGAACAGAGCCAGCAAGGTTGTATTAAACTAATTGTTCTTTAACCACAGATTTGGATTGGATCGAAAAATTAGATCAATTACTATTACTTTTTTCTACATGAAATTATTTTAATCTGCTATTCTAGATTATTTGATCCAACATAATTTACCAGCTTTCCTTTAAGAAATCGTTAAGAAATTTTTGTCAGTTCACATCATTAATGCGAGGTATATATGTTTATGTAGTTTAAAAACTTAACTAAACTCTAACAATTTAACTGCTATTTAAATTTTATACGCTCTTGAACATTAGAGGAAAAGCGGTGTTTCAAAGCCTTTTTGTATTAAATACTACTGGAATTTATTGTTTTATACATCAGTGTGTACCAAACCTAAAAATAAAATCATATAAGTTTCCTTTGGCATACGTACAGCAAAGTCATATCTCTGAATGTAGACCTGTTGCCATCTGTCACATCTGCTTATACATATTTGAACAAAGGAAATGCAGATAGCAACACAGATTGCATCTTGCATGAGATTTGTATACGGAAGCCGTTTCTTTTGCGAAAAAAATTTAAACTAAATAAATTGCAAACTTGAAATCACTGTTTTTGTTTTACAGGGTGCGAAATAGTATAAACCAATCCTAGTTGCAAAACTATTGTTTGCTGATTTTAGCCTCCGGCTAGTTATTAGTTAACAAGGTCTCATTAATACACAATAATAGTGATACAACTGTGTTACTGTTGTGTTTAATGTACCGAAAAGTCAAGCTTGTGTAACAGTTTAAAAGGTGCTTGAACTCGTTGACCAGATAAATTGACATTATTAACTGGGTGAATTAGATGAGATTTTGCAACACAAAAAATGTTACCTATCCAAACAAAACTCGAATAACATTTTTATATAAACAAAAAACGGTAAAAAGTTATTTGAAAAAATATGAAAATGTTTAATATCGATGCGAATAGCGTCGCGGACACGAGCGAATGAAATTTACATAACATAAAATCGAACGCAATTCATCTGTCCTATTCATAAATTGTTATTTGGACAATAGTTGTATGTATCATCGTTTCATAAAAAAAGAGTTATTAAAATGCGTTCGATGGACGCAACGCGGTTCTTTTTATTTTCATTTCAAAAATGCCGCACGCGAATTTGCTAAAATGTTTTATGGATATTGACGCTCTCGATAATATCGTTCAATCTTGTTTGTTTTGTTTTTTGAGGGGGAATTTACCTGTCAACTAGTTTATCAAGTAAAGTAAATTTGATTGTATTGTTAAAATAAGTGATTGTGATAGGCATGACCTTGATTTAATGAAAATAGTAGTTTACTACCAAATTTGCAAATAATTTAAAAAAACACTAGTGACTGTTGTTAAGTCGCTTGCAAAATTCTCTGTATAATGCATATAAAATCCTAAAGGTGATAAATACTTATATTTATGTAGGAGAGTAACCATTATGCAGATGTTCATGTGTTAAGAAAAGCTGACAAAAGAAGTTTGGTACCTACCTACCCATTTTGCCACACCTTAGAGTCTTACAGCGACCGGATATTACAATGGACCATGGTAGACACTATATTTAGTTGAGACTGACTTTTTACGCTGTATTAGTATGAAGGTAGTGTGTACTAGTGTCTACACAATGGTAATTTATAATTATTTAAATTTTTTTTTGTGTTATTTATTATTAGGAATTCATTTTATTTATAATTTAGTGTCGTCTTAAATAAGCTCCTTCAATGCTATCAAACTGTAATAACTCCACTTTTCGTTGTGCTTCTGAAGGAATAACAAAACAAGAAAACATTGACCCTTGTCATTCGCGTTCCTAAACAAGTTTACCCCACTTTTACATCTAATTGGAATTCGGAATGCGCGTTTCCTGCCCCACATATCTCCCCGCCTTATCTAATATAGGCTGTGGAGCAAAAAAGAGAGATAAGCGTCTTTCGACTTTCGACACTCGCCGACTGTAATTTCCTAACAACCCCATATCCTATTCAAAGCCGAGTGGAAAACTATCCTTTGCAGTTGGAAATGGCGTGTATTATTCAGGAATTACTTTCTCCCGAATTCTGCTGCCTGGACCCATGCTTTTGATGCTCAGTGTCGTACTTAATTCTGAAGACAAGTTCTTTAAAACACAATGACAAAACAGCACTGTAACAATTGGTTTTAATTTCATTAAACACTTAACTAAGAGCAACTGAATAAAGCTGTTGACTTGGCCTGAAAGGTCAGTAGCTGGTAGACGTTGATGATATGAAAATGATTTCATTAAGGCGGTATTCTGGAATAAATTAAACGGGGCAACAAGGTGAAAGTTCGGACTTTTTGGGTCGCACAAACACTAAATCAAGCCACTGTGTTTTATAACGAGCGAATGTAAGGGAGAGAATCCGCAATGTTACTGTGATCCCTCCTATGAATGGCTTTTACAGCTCGGGATCAATAGCGAAAGTCCGGCGTTCAACCTAAACAGTGGCGTGCGTTGTTTGTTTATTGTGTTTATCCAGTTTTAGAGTTTTAGTTGTATTTATATTTTATATGAATAAAGCTGCGAAGGCGTAGAAGGGCCACAGACGTTATTTTTCTTAAATTTTAACTTCAAACTCAGAAATTAACTAAATTCCGACTTCAAACTCGGAAATTAACTAAATTCCGACTTCGAACTCGGAAATTAGTTAAATTCCGACTTCAAACTCGGAATTTAGTTGCCATGTTGTCAAACTGATAAATTCTACTATTTTAGATCTACTAATTAAAATCAAAGAGTGTTTGCAATGTTGCCAAACTGACTAATTTTACTAATTTGGTTTGAAGAGTATATGCAATGTTATCAAACTGACTAATTCTACAATTTTGGTTTGAAGAGTGTTTCCAATCTGTTCAAACTGACAAGTTTAACTAATTTCTTTGAAGTGTGTTTGCTTGCAATGTTGCCAAATTAACTAACTCTCCTAATTTAGATCGAAGACTGTTTGAAATGTTGCCTAACTGACAAAATTTGGTAATTTGGTTCAAAAGTATCCTTGCAATGTTATGAAACAAACAAATTCTACAATTTTGGTTCGAAGAGTGTTTGTAATATAACCAAACTGACAAGTCCGACTAATTTCTTTGAAGTGTGTTAGCAATGTTGCTAAAGTTAACAAATTCTACTAATTTGTTTCGAAGAAAGTTTGCAATGTTGCCAAACTGAAAATTTTTGTCTAATTTGGTTTGAAGAGCTTTTGCAATGTGACAATGTAAATTCTGAGTTCAAAGTCAGAATTTAACTAAATTCAGAGTTTGAAGTCGGAATTTAGTTAATTTCCGAGTTTGAAGTCGAAATTTAAGAAAAATAACGTCTGTGGCCTTTCTACACCTTCGTATAAAGCTAGTGTACACTAGGTTCAAGAGAAGGAAATGGGCCTTAAATTAGGAAAAATCACAAAAAAAGTTAAGGCACAAAAAAGATTAATATAAATAAAGCACTTTTAATTTTTAAAACAGCCTAAACAGTCTAACCTAGGCAAAAATACCGCCAAAACATCTGTATTTCTGTCTTTGTAAAAATCTACTTGAAAATCTTCTCTGGTAGAATTGAAATTAATTAAATTATCTGTCACTGAATTCCAGAAAATCTATGACAGCCAAAAATGTCTAAAATTGAGTTTATACTCTTTTTCGACTAACTTAACTAAGATTCGGGGAATTCATTATAACGGTCAATTTGACGTTAATTGTCACTGGCTTTAGGAAAACAAAGAGTCTTATATTAGATGAAATAAGCACAAAAAAAGCATTTTTCCGAAAACTGGTGGAATATTTACAGTTCCAGTCTAAAATAGCATAACAAAACATAACATGACATAATACAACATAACATATCATAACTTAACGTAACATGAAACAATCTAACCTAACCTAAAATAGCACAAATGCGTTATGCTGTTTGAGGTTATATTCCTTTAGGTTAGGGTGTTTTTGGTCATTTCATGATATTTTAGGTTAGGTTAGGCTGTTTTTGCCTATTTCACACTTTCCACTGTAGGATGATAAAACTGTAAAAAACAAGGAATAAAAACATGTTAATTAATCGAATTCCAAATTTAGTGTTTATTGATATACCTACCATAGTTACAAATTTGGTTCCAATTTTTAAAATTAGAAGGATTAGGAGTAGAAATTTGAAATCCTCCATGCATAGATCAAGAGCGCAAACGTTTTAGCGCAAATTATTTAATACTTACTATTTAGGGTAAATCCGAGGATGAATAAAAATTTAATAGCCACCTCGTAATTGATTTCTTTCAGGAGCATGTAATATTAAACTAAAAGCTGACTGAATACTTTGACCTTTTCAACCTTTACCCACGTTCAATCCACACGACTAAACAACGAAAAAAAAACAACTTTTTAATATTAACCGAAGGCGTCTTAGCTTACCTGCGGTTTTAGTTTCCGCTTTTTTTCCCCCTTGGGGTGGATCGTGTTCTGGCAATTCTCGCTCGAATTCAGGGAACCCTAATAACCAAATGGGGCTCTTAAATATTTAACGTCATTATTGTTCCATTTGTATGCCCTAGCCTTTCTTCCCATGATAGCAAATATTTGGGTTTTAGCTACGTTGCCAACGTTGAAAGATTAAATACATTGGGATTTAGGTAAGGATTATTACTAATCATAGTGAATTCCTTCTCTATCCCTTTCTCATCAACTCTAGCTGTATTATTTTTAGCAACAACTACTAAGCGTAAATAACTCGGTCCTTGCTCAATGTCTTCTCCCTTATACAAACTGCCAGGTCCTTTAATATAACACAGGTAATTTTGTTTTGATAGGAAATTAATTTCTGTTTACAAGGCGAGGTAATCAACTCGGAAAAGCCATTTTACTCCCAACAAAAATCATTCTCTGTCTATATAGGTGGGTGTTTTCATCCACTCTCGAATTACTGCTTCAGCTACGGTGTATAATTTTTCTAAGGCAATATTTGAACCGTCACTTAATTCGTTAAGAGCCTCGACAGCCGGCCAGTTTAATTTAGTTAGCGTGTTTAGGGCGTTTTATCGGGTTATTACGACACTTTAAAGTCATTTAGTTGTCGAACTACGGACGTGGAGGCGTTTCGACGAGGACGAATCAATTTTATTAAGTTAATTTGACAACACTGATTTAATTTAGACAATACTCACATTTTAACCTGATGAGAGTGTCACAAAATAGCATAGCATTTGAGAGCATCAACTCTAGTTTTAATGAGTTTCACTGTGATAATCACAGTCTGAAGAACTAACAAAAGAATTCGAACTCTTTCCTAATTGGCTCCATAAATAGTTTAGAGAAAACGTAGCCGGGCATAAACAAGCAACTAACTCTTTGTAGCTCAATCCAATCTAGGGTATTGAGCAGTAACCAGGAACGAGCGAAAGTACTTTTTTCGAGGAAAATAGCTTTCCTAACTTCATTACGTTGCTTCTAGCAAACAAAAATGAATTTCCTATCAAAACAAAATTACGCTCTATTACCAGAGCCGCTTCGGAAACTCCGTAGTGAAACAAGTAAAAACTTGTTTAAGAGGAAATTAGCTGAATATGCATGTCGCGTGCAGACTTTAAAAATGGTATTACGATTTCGGATGAAGTGAGGTTTGTAGTTTAACGAATTTGAATTAAGTCTGAATAACCGCTTTAAAATATGTCAATATTTCACTATTTCAATTCATCAAAACCAATTTTTAGTTTATTCAATTCGATTAAAGAAAAGAAAATAAAAAATATAGATTGTTTTATGTTATATGACAGTGATAATCAATCATACCTTTATTTGAAGAATGAGTTTGAGATTATTCCCCCTAATACAGACAAATTTGTGTTTTATATTTGAAAAAAGTGTCCAACCCTAATAGATTATGGGTGTGTCAATAATCCACTAAATTACTAAGCAATGAAATATGTAGGGTTAGTTTAACTTCAATCTGGAGTTTAAATTCAAAAATAAGTTAATGTTCAGATTGACGTTTAACTGTAACGTATACAACTGGCTCTACATAGGTGAAATTTCTGATAATAAAAGCTAATTTTTAAACAACCTTAATATGGTGAGTGTTTCAAGGAAAAAAATATGTCTGTACTGTAAGCTATAAGGTTCATAGTACTCATTTGCAAAGCATTGAGGATGCCTCGAAACGTTAACCTAAGAAAAACTGCAGTTTTGTTAAAAATGTTTGACACACTTTTCCAACCAAATTTCTAATTTAGGGTTAACTGATTACAAAACAACTGTTTAGTAATTCAAGTGCTCATCGGGATTTGGACGAACAAACAGGATTTTAAATATTTCGGAAGCAAACAGCACTATTGAAGGCTGAAATTTGGCCTAATTACCTACACCATGACTATGGGACTACTGCACAGTACAATGCGTTTCCCTTGTATCGAATTGCCGTTACATTTACCACCCCTCTGGGCGTTTAGAGCCGTAATGTATCTGAATCGAGCTACTTAACTAAAATGTTCAATGCCAAAAAGTGTGTGTAACGTATAAACTGGAAACCCTCAATATTGGTTTGTTGTGATATTTAGGTATCAGGGTTGTATTCAGTTTTAAGTTAGGCAAACTACACAAACTGTACGATTATTTTTAGTACACTAATGTCTTGTTTCTTAATCCACCCCTGTTAAAACAACCTCCCTGGGGCTGCTACAAAGGTTTTTTTTCCTTACATGCGGTATATTAGAAAGAGACGAATAACACTGGGTGAAATATTGTGTTTTTTCGGGGACAAAAACAAGCATCGATGTGGTGACATATATTATGGGAAGGGATCCCGTTTCTGAACGAGGAAGTGGGGAATAACTTTATAAAAGTGGGAGTCCATATCGACCTTTATTGGTAAATCCCTGTCGAGTCCCACGCGGTGTCAAAACGTAAGTGCTTTTAAACATTATCTTAAATGAACCAGATAAACCGTATAAAAAATGCCAACATTAATAAGCAACAACTGCAAATCAACCGGTTTGGAACGTGTGTCACCAATGCATTATCGATGAAAAATAATAATACGTGTTATAACTTAAAAACATGTCGCATTAGCCTTTTTAAATCGAGTTGTAGTTTAATAGATAGTAATTGCTTTGGATATCGTTTAATTTAATATACATCTGGGAATTATCAAGTAGTAATATTGTCGGGTAATATGACATTCCAAACATACATTTGGGTAATTACCCTACATCGAAGTAAATTACAGTTACACTATTATGTATGTTTTCAGTGTTTTATTTTCATTACTTTTTAGACAGTTACAATTGATGCTAAAGAAAAAATAACATTTTTCTTCAAAATCAAGGTTTCCGTGATCCGTGGTCATAGTTCTGAAACATGAATTAGCAGTCATAAGCCTTCACAAAGGCAGGGGCAGATGACTAATCGTATCACGCATTATTATAGATTATAAGTTTGATCTTTTGTTCAACTTCATACAGGGTGATTCAGGTTTTAATACACAAATTTTAACCACGTATTCTATCGCAGAAATGCGTCTTTCAGGAAATACAGGGTGGTCCAGTTTTAAATGTCAATAATTCACCAATCCATAGCCAATTAAAAAATAAGTTGAAATGCATTATGTCATTTTCCTGAAAAATGCTTTCTAAGTAAAATAAATTCCTTCTAATTTCTGTTTAAAAAATCGTTTTTTTGTCATAACTGTCAAACCGTTGGAGCAATTTTGATCAAATTTGGAACAAGCACTTATGAAATTAGTACTCATTATGAATGACGTTTGCCAAAATTCTCCAGTACCGTAGATACAGGAAGATGGTTTTAATGTTTTTGCCTTATCTTCTACGTCTCTCATTTTTAAAAAATTACAGTTTTTTTAAATTTCAGTGTTCACGATGAAAAAGAAATTACCTCTTATAAAATTCTGATTTAAAACTTGTTAAGTTTACGAGATAATTCAGTTATTACGTTCAAATGCCGAAAACGGAAAATTCACTTAAGTAGCTTAAAAAAATTCATTGTAGCCAGTTTTCATAGTTTCCAGACAAACTGAAAGACTTTAGTTTTGAAAATTGACTTAGAAAAAATAAAAATTGATTTCAGAAGCTTAAAAATTGTGTTTGTAACCAGTTTTCATGCAAATCGAGACACTTTAATATTGAAAATTGATTTGTAGACATAAAAAAACTACTTTTTCTAGAATTTTTGACAACAAATTCATACATTTAAACCTTAAAAATTGACTTAAACAACAAAAACTGACTATGAATTAATGAAAAGTAACATCAGAATCTTAAAATTTGCATTTGAAGTAAATTTTCATAATTTTGAGACAAATTTCAATATTTTCATTCTTGAAAATAGTCTTAGATAGAGGAAATTGATATTAGATTCATGAAAATTATCTTGAAAACTAACTTTTCTTGCTTTTTACTTTGCTTTTCATTTTCTCAAAATTCTGGACTATTATTAGTGCTTCAAAATTGCTTTCAGCTTGGAAAATCGAGTTTCAAGACTATCTTTACCAAGTTATTAACACAGCAAACTTAAAAAACAATTTTCACATTCTTAATAGACTTAAAATGGCATTCCAAGCTTTGTCACTATTAAATCGACTTCTAGACACCTCAGTGCTAAAAATACAAGCTAAAAATTATTTCTTAAAAATCTAGATTGTTTTACGACCTATCTTTACGAATTTTTTGACTTATCAGGCCTTAAAGCCAGTTTGTACACTGTCCATAGTCTTGAAAATGTTATTTCAAGCTTCTTCACTATTAAATTGACTTCTAAACTCATAGGTGCAATAAATTGAAGCATCTTTAAGAAATTCAGACTGTTTTTAGTGCTTTTTAAGACTGAAAAATCGAGTTAAGACTATTTCCAAAAGTCAAGTTTCTTCAAGTCAAAAAGTAAAGTAATAAAAGTAAAAAATGTTGGTACCAAATGCTACAATATTAGTCTTGAGAACCAATTTTTAGAAATGAAATAGTCCGAAAATTTAATTTACTTCTAGACTTGTTCCGGTCCAGAAAATTGAGTTGTACACCAATTAAAGTCCTGAAAATAGACTTTTGGACTCTTTTTAGTCTTAGTAAAGTCAGTTCTAGTTTAAGTCAACTTTTAGATTATCTTTAGAAGTAAAAAATGGGTTTCATGCACAATACAATCTTTGTCTTGATTTCCGGACTGTTTTTAGCTCTTGAAATCCAGTTTCAGACACTCGACCAGGATGGCAGTCTGAGAAAACGAATTATAAGACTATTCCTAGTAGTAAATAGCAAGTTTTTAGACTATTCAGTACAAATTCAAAAAAAAAGGACTGTATGTTCTTTAGGAAACGTTTTTTAGAGAAATGACATAATGCAAGTCAACTTATTTTTTGATTGGCTATCGAATGATGAATTATTGACACTTAAAACTGGACCACCCTGTATTTTGATACACCTATATGATATTTTGATTGAACTTGGTGGTTTTCATAAACATAAAGAGCCGATTATTCGCCAATTAAAAAAATGTTATTATCTCCACCAGTAGCGCGCGTATTAATAAGACACCTGATAATTTTCAAGATGGTTTCAAGGTACGCCACTGCTTTTTATAAAAATAAAATTGATTTTTCCATTTCCCGTTTAATCTTGAAGGAAAAAGGTCTCTTGGAAATTTTTCTTCCGACGCACCGTTTTCGAGTAATCGAAATTCGAACTTATCGAGGCGTAAGCAACAAAGAACTAAACATTTGATAAAAAATTATAATAATTGTTCAAAATGGTGTCCTTCGACTTCAATGCATTTTCTGCAACGTTGGACTAAAGAATTGACTGCTCGTAAAATTGGCAACCCCGCATTAGTTTATAGAGCAAACTGGGATTGTTTTTAGACGTAAAATACGTGGTTAAAATTTGTGTATTAAAACCTGAATCATCCTGTATAAAGTGTCTACAAATGTGGTCACTGTTAATGGATAAATTTAATTTTCCTGGAAAAGCACACGAAAAGTAATCCGTTACGGTCCCTCGTCATTTTAAAACAGTTAACCTCAAACGTCCCCACGTCAAGAAACTAATAACCTCGACATTCTTAACCCCCTTTTCACCCCGAAAATATCAAATTCCGCCCCATACAGCACATGCAAATGATTTCTTTTCACTCCAGTGCATTTTCCTTTAACTCGGCTTTTCTCCGTTGCAGATTCCAGGCGCCACCGTCGCCCCAAAAACTGGAGAAGGGGATAGTCAGCTGGTATCGGCGTCCCGACGGCGTCTGTTCCTGTTCTAGTCGTCGACAGGCATTCGTTTGTTTAACGTCACGGGCGTGGATATCGCGGTGTCGTTAACCCCGAAACAACTTTTGATGATTTTGAACTAGTGCGATAAAACGGTTTTATTTTTCCAATCTGGGGGGGTAACGCGAGCGGGGTGTGTTTTTGCTACTAAATTGCAACATGACGTGTGATTTGGCGTTATAAAGTTTCCCGAAAGTGATTTTACAGTGTTTTTGAGTTTGACATGCTTTTAGGATAGGAACAGTGCTAAACATAAACAACTGACATGAAGGGGTTTTCTATGATTGTCCTCTGCATGGCTCTACAGCAGTGTTGGGCGTCATGGCAGGAGAACGTCAGGCCGAAAATGTTTGTTCAATTAGGTGAGTAATGTTTTTTTCTGTGATTAATGTCAAAAAGAACATTAGGGTTGATACCCTAAATTTGGTTCAAAATTAACCAACTTAATAATGATGTTTCGCACGAATGTCCGGAAAAGCTGGGTAGTTGCTGCTGGCACGATTTCTGGCTAAATTTAAGCTAATTAGGGTCATAACACTGGCAGATTTACTACGCCCATTTTAATGTGAAGGTACTCTTTATTTGTGATATTTTCACTGAAGTATTGCCCTAATGTAGCTTAAAGTTAAAAGAAAGAACGAAATTTCGAAGGAAAGTTTACCTAGGAGATTGAATTTCTAGTGTGTGGGTCGGTTTTGTTGTTTCAACTGTTTTTATTATTATCATAGGCCACTTTTACGTTTCACTGTATTTTGATGGGTTTCTAGCTTGTGTAAATACTTTTTTTTTGAGGTCCATGGGATGATTTGTATGTGACCTTTCAAAGTAGGAAGGAGTGTCATTCTGCTTTACCAGATATGAAAATTTAGTTAAATTAATCATCATAATGTAAATGAATAGGTTGTTGACTTTTACGCTTGTTTACTACTTATTTGGTTATTACAATTATTATAATTCAGAAAAAATCAAAAATACTACGCTTTATATTCTCGGGTTATCATTATTAGGTCGCATACCAATCTGCCATTAACAACATTTATTTATAGTAAGGTTAGGCAATAATATAATAACGGTCAAAAGTTGGTTTACCAGATTTACCTATTATGGATTTTATTTAGATGGTGGTTTAAGAATTCTCACACTTTCGGACACGTACCTGACTGGTTTTCTTGTAAAGGTTGTTAAAATGTAGGTGCAATTTCTTTAAAATAATAGTATGCGAGAAATAGGTACGATTTCTCTTTGAAATCAAATTTCCATTTTTACACGTTTTTATGATATTTTTTAAATTCAGACTGTGAGGGTTTTGGTAACAGTTTGTCAACTCAAATGGCCTTTTTTGTTTTTTGAGTTTGAATTATGGTATTTAGATAACAAAAAGTTAAAATTCAAAATTATGAATTCCTGTTATTTAAACACATTAGGTATCTGTAGAACAATAATATTAAAATGTCGGTTTTGGTTGATTATAGTTTCAACCGAGGTTTCAATAATGTAGTAAAATTTGATTGTACGGACGGTGTGTGAGTGTATTTTAATAATATGTATACCTATATTTCAATCAATGCATTTTAATAAGGTACTATATAATTTTAATAAATTAATATCATTATTCCTAACCGCGAGTTAACCACCACAAAAAACCCTATTTGTAATCGTCTCCAAGTCATATCCGCTTGCTAAAGAAATGTGAGGGGATATGTCGTCACGCATCTAACCTCACAATCATGACACAATAATGACAGGGGGTCACAATGGCGCGTAAATTTAAAAATAAAAACTTTTGTTTTAGAATAAATTCTAAACAAAGACAGTTAGTATAAATTTTAGTTTCAGTGAATAACCACATTTTTGACTGAACAAGCTAATGCAGTGGTTATATTATTTTATCTACTCCTAGCATGGTAATCATTCATTACATAGCTCATTTTGAGTTACGTAATGAGCGATTTTACCGCACTAGTGCGATAATAATCGATTTTATCGCACTAGTGCGATAAAACAACTTTAAATGAAAATTTCTGCTGTAATTGTTTATTGAATTTAAACATAACTTTGATAAAACCATGAACAGACCTATCTTAAATAATAACTATATTTTACTTTTTATAAATATTAAAAGTGAAATGAATTCCTGAATTAGAAAGTTCTTGGATCGAATTTACACAAAAAAAAAAAGGCTGGGTGAACTATAGGTTGCTGCCAAGGTTTCAAAGTACACGAGTAACACTTTTTCTTGAAAGGGACTCTTTATGTTCTTGGTCTCGCACCAGGTGACAAAACGTTGATACATTTTTTCATATTTCTCCTTTGACTTGGCAGGCAACAAGCCAGATACCACGTTTGCGGCAGCTTCTTCAATATCTGACGGAAGTTCTTCAGACATGTTCATAACGAAATGCACTTTTAAAAATTTGTGACTGACACTGTTAAATTGTCGCTTAAGTGATATGTGGGAACATGGTGGAAACAAATGGCCACCATAGCAACAACACCAAAACAGTACAGCGTAGATGACAAGATTTAAGGGTAACAAATAACTACCCGTAGCAAGCATATACGAGACGTTCCTAAATAGTTCACATTGCACAAAATATTAATTTTTTTCTTACTTTACGCTGCTTCTGATGGTCGTAGATAAAATGTTGTACATCATCCGTGGGGTATGGCAAATTAACGTACTCGTGTGATCACTACAACTCGGTCTACGACCTCGTCGTGGCAACACTCCCACTCGTGACTATAAAAATGCTCATACCCCACTAGTAATGTAAATAACTATTATCTACGACTAGCATGGTAATGATCCATTACATAGCTTCTTTTGAGTTACGTACGTAATGATCGATTTTACCACACTAGTGCGTTAATAATTGATTGTATCACACTAGTGTGGTAAAGCACCGTAAGAGTACAATAAATCAATTATTATCGCACTAGTGGCTGTAAAATCTCATTACGTAACTCAAAGTTAGAGTTTAAAATGACCAAAAGTTAATCGTAGATAAAATATTGTACATCACCCATGTGGTATGGCAAATTAAAAAACTCGGGTGCTCACCACAACTTGGTCTACGACTTCGTCATGCCAATACTTCCCATTCGTGACTATAAAAATGCTCATACCACACTATAGTCTATCCGGCGAACCTACGGAGTAATAAAATTCGATGGGCGGCAACTTTGGTCGGTCCGCATTACACTGTAAAACAGGTACGTAAAAGTGAATCGAGACATGAGACCCGAGAAGTCCTTATATTAGAGAGAGAAGAAGATATTATATTGTAAAACGGACCGGATATAGACCAATACTAATGTACGGAGCGGGTCAACCCCTCCTAATTTTCGCTTTTATTACTCCGTAGGTTCGCCGGGTAGACTATAGTAATGTAAATAACTATTACATAACGAACTAGTCTTAAATCTCATTACGACCCGTAAAAAGACAAATTACAGCTTTTGGTACTAATAATTATTATTATAAAACGAAAAAGTCAAAATGCAAAGGCAGATTGAGGACAAGTGGCGTCATTTACAAATTGTAGCCAAACCAAACCCATATTTTTAATGTCTTTGAAATCTATGCTAATTTTAATTTATAATTTATTCTTTTCATCGATACTGACTGTTCATAACCAACAAATAAAACTTTTATTTCATGTTACTCTTTATATTTTCTTTAAGCAAAAAAACATATTTTTATTATTCTTTTATAGCTCGTTTAATCGAACTTTTTCCTTCATTCTTCTGGTCGTTCCTCTACAAATGTCGGGAAAAATGCTAAATTTATTTCGACCCACATTTTCGTATATTAAATATTTTAGGTTCTATTATGAAGATCTCGCTTTGGAAAGGGGGGATAAAATTTCCCATCGGCTGTAAAATCTTTAGAAGGGCTGCAGAAGCTTTTCCCTCCCCAGTTTTCTGTTTAAAATTGTCAGTTGTCTCGTAATTCTTGCAGTGTTTCAAATCTTTAAATATGCTGTATGAAGGGCACGTTGAAGCGATTACAGGCGATGAGGTTGTATAAAAGTCGTGCACATAGTCACTTTAACTTGCAATAAATTATTCCGGTTTAGTACGCGCGGCAAACTTTCTTGATTTATACGTCACATAGGTGGTTTGTCACATGAAAAAGTCAGAAGAGGGAGCGCGGCGTAATGTAACGCGGCCATATTTTATTTACGCGAAAGGTCATAATGGGCGTTCTTGCTAGGTCCCGTTTATCCCTCAGGATTTCCACTGCCCCCCCTGGCTTAAAGATGTGAGCTCGTCTACGCAAATGCAGGACGTTCTGTTTCAAAGTTTTTTTTCTGTTTTATTAAGGACGACGTAACTGGGTCTTATGTGGGTTGCGGTGTCACGGTGAAATGTGGCATTTTAGGATTCCAAATGTCACACTGCTTTGTACATTTAGGGGTATTTCAGTTTGTAGCACAGCTCTTATTAGAAAGTGTTTCCTATTAACATCCAAATTTCAGTGTTTTGCCATTTCAAACAAGTGTAACTATACATTGTCGTAGATGAGTTAGATGCTAGTATGTTAATGAACAGTACAGATTAGTACAACCAAGTGTAGGTACAAAAATGTACAGTTTTGAATTAATCTACCTTCTTCTTTCTTCACAAGCAGGTAGCAGGAGAAGACATTTGGAAATGATTTCAATGAAATATTAAGATAAAGCTCTTGCAACTTAACAGTTAATTCATTATTTTCTTCTGAAGATATTTTATAGGGGTAATTCGTTTTCAACGAATTTATAGCTGACGTACATCATCACACATTCGCACCGAATTGCAGCGACATCTAACCAGAGCAGAATTAATAGTCTTATCATTCATTCACTCGCACCCGCACACGCAAAACGACAGCTAATCATCCCGAGCGGGGCGTTAAATGCAAAACACCTTCCCCATCTTATTTACGAAATACTGACGAGGCGTCTCTGAAAATAATATTCTACAGACAAAATATCCTCGTACAAAACTGGCATATTAATTCGAATCCGGCTCATTTGTATTCGTACCGAGGACAAGACAGTGGAACGGGTCTACTCCTCTGCTTACCTGTGATGCCCCAGTTCGTTTTGGTCCATTAGAGGCATTCTCCGAACAAAGGAAATTACAAAGATGGGGGGACTGGTAAAGAACAAGTGAAAATAAAGGCGTAATTCTGCTCTACTTTTTTCCGAAATCCGGAAAACTACACACATTACAGGGTTAACGGTGTTTTTCTTTCCAAGATTTCTTTTTTACGTTTCTTTCCAGAGAGAACCAAAAATGTTCGTTATTATTACGGAATTTGTTATGTTAGTGTTAAGTTAAACTAAAATTACTTCTGAACACAATTAAGAACTAATGTTGTGTACTTAAAATTACATTAATATGTAATGTGTGTCTTATTTTCGACACTTTTGAAGGGTATATCACGCTTGTTTTTAAATATACTGGGTTGCGGTTTTCAATTTTGATGTACTAAGTACCCATAGATATGTTTAAACTTCTCAAACAGGTTAAAACGGATTCTGATAGATATGCTTCCGTAGAATCTAGTGGCTAATCCTATCTTATGCTTTCCTAATGGAACACCCTGTATGTTCTTTATTTTTGGTGATATCCTGGGTGCGTATTCTTGAAACGAGGGAAGGGAATAATCAAGAGAAAACCTTGTAGAATGTGACAGGAACCCGCCATTGTCACCTTATTCTGTCACATTCTAATAACAATTCTCTTGAGAATTCGGTTCCCTGCTTTCAAGAATAGGCCCCCTGGACCGTTACAGTGAAAATGATCACGACGATTTTCAGTTATCACATTAATTTTTAAAAGTCATGGTCACGTGACCGTTTTTCAGTTTTAGATACATTAAATCACATGACTGTTTTTAAGGTTAAAATGTTATTCTTGAACGTCACGTTTTTAGATTTTTATAGTCAAGTCACTCTTTTATGGTGCAAATGGTTACGTGACGATTTTCAATCATAAAATTTATTTTTAACGGTCACGTGACACTTTTTTAACGTCAAAACGGATCTTGACAGTCACGTGACATTTTTAAGGTTGTTATATGTCACATAACTGTTTTAAATATCAAAATATTATTTGAAGGGTCACGTGACCGTTTTTCAGTTAAATTAAAAAACTGAAATTTTTTTAATTTACAAACGGTCACGTGACTTAAAAATCACATGACTTTTTTTAAATGTCAAGCCCGATTTTGAAGATCACGTGTCACGTGTCCCTGTTGATATATGCCCCACGGGCACTATGGGGATCTTAAATGGGTGAAAACTGTATTTTTAAAAATAAGCGGTATACCTTAGAAGAGGGTCAAAAATGGGACACTTTGTACTTAAAATGTTAAGGTAAAATTTTAATGGGACAACCAAAACTTGGGACCACAAAACACAAAAATAAGCTACAAAAAAGTGTGTCTGGTTTGTATAGAATGCAAAACTAGTTTTTATACATATCTTTAATACAAAATTTACTTGTACCATCATAAATATGTCCGAGTAATCGAATCTAATCGTGAGTTTTCGTAAAGATTCGGAGCCACGTGATCCGTATGGACAAATATATTTACTCTTATTTACAGCAAGTCTACTTATCGTTTGACTAAGATTTCAAACCCTAACGCGATTTGCTTACAATTTTTGTAGTTTATTTGTAAAAAGACCGTTTTTGAAATAAATAAAAGTGAAAATGAGTCGTAAAGAAGCTATGTCGACTTTCATTCAACAAATTCGCGGTAAGCCAGTGATAGTGAGGCTCCACAGTGGCGTAGACTACCGAGGTACTCCTTTTTCTTGTTTTGGCTCAAAAAACCATCTTTTCCTGTCTTTATTTCAGGCATTATGGTGTGCCTGGACGGTTACCTGAATGTCGCCCTAGAACAAGCCGAAGAATACATCAACGGTCAGCTGAAAAACAAATATGGCGACGTTTTGATTCGCGGCAGCAATATTCTGTATATTGGCATTCCAAACCGACACAATTAAGATCAAAACATGTTTTTCACACTTTACACATCGTTTTTTAATTGTTTATTTCTAAATGTTTTTTTTTTGTTCTAAGTTTCATGGAAGAGAAATAATGGAGATTTTATCAAAATTGTTATTAAATTTAACATCAGGTCCGATTTTTGGAGTAAGAAAACTGAGCAATTTAGTTAAATGTAAATATTTATAATCACATAAAATTAAGTGTGTATAGCAGTTTTAAGATTGATTTTAGAATATTTACTATTTAATCAATAATTAAAATTTCAGAAATTAAATTGTATAATTTATTTTCAGACAAACTGTTCCCTATTTAAAGAAAGAGGACGAACAGAAATTTCCAACATGCTTAATTGAAACTACGTCCTCGTCGTTTCCAGCCCCATCCGCTTACTTACACCGCGCCTTTCCTATGTGACTAAAGATTTCCAGCCGGTCTTTTCCAAACAGAAAATTTGAATTAATTACTCAAAGCGGAACAGCATTCTTTATCGTTTGACACTTCCGTGTTCTTGTTCTGTGTACGATTCCACGCTGCTATTGTTTCGCGCTGGCGTTATATTACTAAACCGAGTGCAACTAAGTTTTCGAGAGGAAACTGAAAAAATTAAAAACTCCCAGTCTTCAAGTCATTCAAGTTCCCTGTAACTGCATAATTAAATTACGTTTCTTCTCTACTTAAGTCGCGTGCCCTCTTTAGGAATCCCGTAAAAGTCTAATTGTTTTTCTTGTAAAACTGACGGCAGCAAATTTAAGAAACGGATTTATTTGCAAAGTTTTCGAACTTTGTAAAAAAGTTTCTGGGTAAATGGCGCATGTACTCCGAACGCTAACTTATCTGGTTTCTAAGACGGGAAAACTTTTCTTTATCCCGTTCGCTCTCTTTTTGGTTGGCCACCGACTAATAATTTTGTTTGATAATTTGTAAGCCGTTTTTTCTTTTTTTTTAAGTACTAAAAAACTTACTTTACCCGTGGTGTAATAATGATGAGAATCACTGTTATCAGTCAATATTCTTCCACAAATAGCTCCATCAATTTAAAAGCATCAATGAAAAATGTAATAAAACTACAGGAGCCACTGTATCCAGTTATTAAATTAAGCGACAATGTTAGCAGGGACTCACAAATTTAAGCATAATAAAAAGACTATAAAAATTTAAGTTGTTAATGGGACTCGTATGTTTAAGTGATGAGTAAACGAGTAGGCTGCGATGATCGTTTTAGTTTTGAAATCGAATAAATATACAATGTTAAGTAAACTAAAGAAGGGATAGGAGTGACATTTTTTTTACTCTAGAGATTCTGCAGATATTTTTCTGTTCCCAGTTGCAAATGCCATCCTGTATTTGTTAGTTCTAATTGATTAACTGATATTTTTGTACGACTGCATAATAATATACAGGGTGTCTAAAAAGTCTGGAATATTGCAAATATCTCGAAAACTGCTGATTTTATTTTTCTCAAAATTTGCGTCTTGTTAAAGTAAATAACAGCGCATGACGTGAGGGTGAAATGAGGTTCGCAAGTATACAGGGTCAGTCACAAGGTATACCAACTTTCTTAATTCAAACCTAACACACTGTATATTACTTCAGATTTTAAGAGTACTTATAAAAGGCCAATTCAACGATATACGATTTTTTTTTTTTTTTTTTTTGATTTTTTTTTTGTGCCTACCTATAACAATGATAGGTGTAACAATGACAGCTAACGTCAATATAATGTTAAATTAATTGGCAAATTTTCCTATTACTTAAAATGGTGTTTTTGAGTGAGAAGGATACTTAAGATGTCAGTCTTTTCCTTCTCACTCAAAAACACCATTTTTAGTAATAGGAAAATTTGCCAATTAATTTAACATTATATTGACGTTAGCTGTCATTGTTACACCTATCATTGTTATAGGTAGGTACAAAAAAAAAAAATAAATAAATAAAAAAAATAAAAAAAATCGTATATCGTTGAATTGGCCTTTATGAGTACTCTTAAAATCTGAAGTAATATACAATGTGTTAGGTTTGAATTAAGAAAGTTGGTATACTTTGTGACTGACCCTGTATACTTGCGAACCTCATTTCACCCTCACGTCATGCGCTGTTATTTACTTTAACAAGACGCAAATTTTGAGAAAAATAAAATCAGCAGTTTTCGAGATATTTGCAATATTCCAGACTTTTTAGACACCTTGTACTTATTATTCACTAGTTATAATAGATAATAACACTCATTACCTACCCGTGAGTCATTTTGGCTATTACTCACGGGTCAGTCTACTCGCAAACACCACCGACGATATAGCGAAAATCAAAGTAAGATATACCTATAAAGTGTAATACAAGCATAAATATTTTAAATTTAACGTTTATGAACGTTTGCTTTTTCATTTGTCAAATCCATAATGGTTACTTTCCTGTAACGACGTAAAAACTATGCAATAACAGCCAAATTTTTGGTACCAAACCGAACAATAGCAGAGCAGTAGCAATAGCTTTCCTGAGTCGGAGACAAAGTATAGTATTTTACTTGCATGTAATGGCTATTACTCACTCGATCATCCTCAAACTTCATCTTCGTGAGTAATAGCTGTCTTTACATGCTCGTTGAATAATAATACTATTAAATTTACAATACACGCCTTCTGCTCGTGTTTCAAACTTTATCTTCGTGAGTAACAGCTATTATTACATGCTCGTCGAATACACTATTAGTTATTACTTTCCTGTGCTTGTAAGAGTTTAATGTAGTGGATTTGCACTTCCATTCAAATTATAGCTATTTTTAGGAACAAGAAAGATCGAAAAGCTTTAGCAAACACATATAAGATTCAAAGCAAAACGCTAATGACCCAAAACATGGAGCGTGGTACAAACGGGACCAGCCATATTATTTTACTATTCCATCAGTTTAAATCGTAAGTTGTTTTCGCTTTATTCCGAATGGCGTTGTGGAAGTTTTGAAACTTGATTTAATGTTTTAGAGTTCGATGCGTGCCGAAACTCGACATTGAAGTTTTAACTTTGTCGGAGTAAAAATTAGATTTAGAATTGCTTTCAGCTTTTGTTTGGCACACGGAGGGATGGAAATGGATGGGTTTTGTTCACTCGAAGATGTAAACTTCGTTTTGACCCTGATTCGTCGAGATTGTTTCGTTGCATTATGTAATCCGGTTTCCCGTTACGCAAAACGAAGTCTTTTTGCTTACATACAATATATCAAATAACTGTATTTTTCTCCTCTACTGAAATCAGAGTTCTTTGTATTCAGAGAATCATGTTTTCGATTATTTCCTTAGTTTTATATTCACAGAAAACGAAAAAATATTGCTTTAATCTTGCTCAAATATCTCATAAGAGCAATATTTCGCGAAGAGAAGCAGAAGGAACGTGACGCAAATTTGTTTCCTTCATATTCGTTGTATATTCAAGATTGGATTGTTATTTATGAATGGGAAATTGGATCTAAATCGATACATTATGGATTTGAAGAAAAGAATCTGTTCTGAGATGTGTTTTAGAGAATAACATCTCTACACCGACAATTTGCCATGTTCGATCAATTTGCGCTGTCCCATTAGCAATTATGGATGAGCAACATGCACACTGATTAATTGCCGGTTCTCTGATAAGTCAATGTTAATGTATTTGGCCATAATTAGCACGGACACTAGTTAAACTCTGACGTACATTAATTGGTTAGGTAAATTTTTTTATTCTCACGGTGGTATACCATTCGATGGTAATGCGATTCCTTTGCGCTAGTTACGATGATAACGTTACCGATAGCTACACATATGAGCGTTTGTTGTCCAATAAATTAATCCCCAAAGTGAGCTTAAATTACCTTACCGCTGGGTAACAGTCGGTTAATTGCGTAGCGTATGTAATTTTCACATTATAGGAAACTTGTTAAACGGCAGTTTCAAGGGTTAATCGTTTTCGAGCTTGTACTTCTTGACTGAAAAGGCACGTTTATATTTCAAAGTATGACGTAAATAGCCTCCTATAAGTGAGTACCTTCCCACCTTTTGGACACGCCTGTTTTAAAAATATTCAAGATATAAATGTTGAAAATTTGATGGTGTTACTGTGGACATAAGCTGGTATTCAATTTTGTTACATGTGTCAGCTTTACTGCTAGCTAAAAATACCATTTTTGGTCAAAAGTGCAATAATGTCAATTTTTTATTTTGCTTCAGAAAGGTTCCAATGCACCCAAAGGACATATTTATACTAAAGAATTTTAAATTAGGTGAAATAGAATACATAGAATTGTTTATTGATTCTCCAAACTTATGGTGTCCTATATCATCTTAAACTGAGCTTCTCTCACCATCATCAAGTTATCACAATTTTGAAAAGTTTGTTCAAAATAGTGAAAACCGCTCAATCTCGGCAAATACAATTCAAAATTTAAACAAACAAGGTTCTGACATTAACTGTCACAATTAAAAGTAAAATAATATTCTTCAATTTAGGTTTGTTACTTACAACATTGACAACGCTGCTCATTGTCACCTGGATGAGTAAAGTTATAATAATTAAACTGTAGGTATGGAAATTTAAAATTTATCCAGACGAAATGCAATCTTGACAAAGACAAAACAAACCTTCACAAGTGACATGTGTCATATCAAAAATTAATTTCTCTCCTTATTGGAATAAACTTAATTTTAGCACCCTACAACAACAGCTCTGGTATTATTGGCTATGGAGTGAATTCATCTAAGACCCACTAGCAGGTTTCAAATTAAAAGGATGGTATACTGTTATTAGCGTGGCTATCCCCCTGTGCATCATTGATAATAATAACAAAACGACATGCTGGGAAACCATCAACTCCCTCCTGTTTTTACTGACACATTTAACCCCTTCTTTTAGATAAAACGCCACAGCCATAAATAATGAAACAAAATGGGTTCATTACACTTCCACAAAACCAACACTTAGCGCTGATGAAATATATGATGGATATCGTCAGGGCTGGAATTTATGGCCGAAACCTTTTTTCTGCTGGATGAAAGCAAAGGATGGCGTGAACATTTATCGCCAAACCAACTAATTCAATCCGTTTTCAACTACATAAATCGACCGGTTTTTCTCCTGCTTAGACTAGTCGTCCGCCCTTCAAAACAATTACTCAGCTATAAAAGTTTATTACCCTATCTGATCTCATCAACGAGTCACACAGAGAAAAAAAAACCACCCTCGCCTGCAAATGACTAATGAAACTCCCCACTAAAATTACCCGCTTTCATTCAACTCGGACCGAAAAATTTTCCTTAAAAACGCGATGGGGAAGGGGAACAAACTGTACGCGTTACTTCACGAAAGCAACTTTTGTCGAGAATGGTAATTATGAAAAACTGCATGTATAATGACTTTCTTTCTTATCTTTCGTTCCTTTTTACCGCACGTTCCTTATTCCTTCGAAACTCCCAAAGATATAAACCCGAATTCGTCGACGGAAGTTGACGACCTCGCAAGCACCCCTCTAGATCGGCGTTGCCAAATTACGTAAACAGAATAATTAGGCTTTAATGAGTGAGATGAAAACGTGTCGGGATGTTACAGCCTCACGCTTTGGTACATGTGGGGCTGTAAGTACTTGGTAGATGAGAATTTAATAGGTTTTTCATGTTTATCCAGATTTTTCTTTAATTGGTTTGGAATGCCACCAACTTCTACAATTTCAACAAGATTCAATAGACAAAAGTACACATTTGATGGTGAGAAACTATGACTATAAGTTGATGGGTGGTGAGTTATCGCGATTTCGTTACCTACACTTAACCTCTGATTTCTGTTTGGGAATTATCCCCAACTTAGAAACAATGCAAATCATTCCAATAATCCAACTGTTCTATAACTGCTTACTTTCTAGATCCTCACATTAATTTTAAGAAACTATATTATTTCTTATGTTTGATACTCTACTCTACTACTTCTAATTTTGTTTATTGAACAAAACGCACGTTATATAGTTTTTTTGAACTAAAATCTTTTTGTAATGTCTCCAACAAGAGCATTGTCTATCTAGACTTTGGACAGATAAGATTCTGAAATTGTGATTTTGCTTTGATTTTGTTTAATTTTAACGTTTCAAAATTGAGTTCTTGACTTTAAAAGCTTGTATTTCCAATTTGTCTAATTTAGATTTGATGCAAAATTTGCGTTTTGATATTATGCTCGTATCGGCAACAGCGCGTGTTTGATGGATCAATAGACCAAGAAAGGCCTACACGGCTGCTACATGATACTTTTAATGGGATTACCCAAATTACAGGGCATCGTTCAATATAGAGAAAACGCTTAATTAGAAAACGTGATTAAAAGGCAAAAAATCGAGGCTGCTTATTCAGTCTCCTGACCTGACCTGCGGCTTACGATAGAAAAGGGACGAAGTGAAACAACTTTGATTAATCATTAACGGGCTTTGTCGAGTTTTAGAGGGTTGGAAAGTTCCGTGGCACGACATAAGTTACACTCGGACATTCTAAATAAATTTGTGACATTAAAAAAAAATGAGAATCACAATGTCAAAGAGACTAATCTAGTTTGCGAATTAATATGCAAAGCTCTAATTGTTCCCATTTAATTGATTTTTTCAATTAAAAGTTTCTGAAACATTATTAAGGGCTTTTTGCGTTTGGTGCTCAGCGAACTCTTAAATCTGCTTGTGGGACACTACTTTTGTTCCCAGATTATGCGGTAAAAAAGCCGATCTTTTTAAGTTCAATTAGGCATATAAAACCAGTTAACAGGGACGGGACCTGGTTTTAATTACGTTATAATCGATATGGTATTAACCGATCATGACAGTTTTCGACTTGTTTATGGAACGATTTCGTTGTGTAGGCCGTCGAAACTGCATGTAAACTGACTGCATGTAAAAATTCATTAGCATTTCATTTGTCTTCTCCAAGGTGGTCTGTATAGTGCAATACAACCAGTTTTGGAGAGTGACGGTTGTTGAAATTTAGCATGTGTATCTATTTTTTTTTTTTCGTGTCAGTGAAAGTCACATTCAAGGTGTATGTGACATACCTGGTATTCCTAAAAGAAGATATTTAATGCCACGGTATAGGTGGATTTTTACCTTTTGAGAATGGCGTCATCTTTTTACATCTTTGTTTCTCGCATATCAAACATGTGAAATAAACAATTTTAACAAAAAAGGCACGTTATTAATTTTGTCATCCTGTCAAATTAAAAATGTTGACATTTACTGTCACTATGATATAAACAAATATCAAAGGTATAAAAATGCTGTGCTAAAATGAGCAATCCCAAATGCTAATTCTAAATGTGCTGCTTTTTTTGGAGTACGAAAAGAAGCAGTTTCCAGATGTCATCCCAATTGATTATTCCAATGTGTATAATAGAGCATCACAGGCTTTAAAAGTGAGTACTGCTACCCTCCTAACTTTCTAAGAAAATGTCGGTCAGTAAAACCAAAATAACCGCTTTTATGAAAAACAAAGAAGTTAGTAATGTTGGTACAGTGCACTCGGGTATTTGTGACACCGGTTTCGTCAAGTCCCGTTTAATACGCATTTGAGCATACGTTTTGTTGTGTTTTTGCTGTTGTATTGGATTATCCCATTAATAGGGGATCTGCGCTACCCCCTAACTGAAAATTTCAGTTCTGTTCATTAAAAAATTAATGTAACATGTGTTTTTTAAAAATCATTTGGAGTGTCACATTTAACGTCCAAAAGTTTAATTGTGACATCCTAATGGTTTAATTGTGACACCTCCGCAGACCATCTCCTTTACTTAAATTGAAGCTAGTTGTGACTATATTTCAGTCACAATTAGCCACATTATGTTTTAGGATGGGTTTAGAAACATTTCTAAAGAATGTCACAATTAGACTACGTCGCAAACATATACTGAAAAAATATATATTTCCACAAAAAACAAACCAAATAACATCCATTCATTATTAAACGTAGGAAATTAACGCAAAACATATTGTAAAACATCTTATTGAACATTGAGGCCACTAAATTGTATTGGAAACCTTATTTCTCCTCTTCGACCAGTGGTAGGTGTAGGAAGGACTTGGTATATTTGGTCCGCTGTTTTGGTATCAATATCTTCTACTTCCGGCCAAATGAAATAATCTTTCTTTCGTCTGGCAAATTTTATTTCAAGGGAATCGTCTTGGTTGATCTTGAGTATTTGACCAACATAGCGCTTGACAACTTTTTTAGTGGCATATGTTGCTAGTACCCATGCACCTGGTGTCATATGAAAAATGTCTTCTGGTTCGTCGATCATTGCACTTGTTGATTCTAGCTCAACTAAGTCTTGAAGGGTCTCCACTTCTTGGTACTCATCGCCCTCAGAGTGAATGGAGATATCTGAAGAACTGCTACTGGAATCGTCTTGACGCTTCACATTTTTCTTGGCTTTCTTGTCACATTTCTGTTTTGTTTTATTCAAGTTTTCGAGGTAATCTTCTCTGGTTAAAACGTCTCCAAAATTTGAATTTCCGATTTTCTTTCTTTTGTTCGGTGTTTTCTTTGAGCATGATATTTTCTGTAAAAGTAGAGTCTCAAATGATATTCTTTCATGTTTGGGGGGTTCGCTATCTTTCTCTACTGCTGTTGGCACATTAAGTCCCGAAGTGGATGGAAGATCTACATCATCGAGCGTAGTTGGTGAAATTTCAACGGCAGGTATGTGGTCTTTTTCCTTTATGAGTACTCTTAAAATCTGAAGTAATATACAGTGTGTTAGGTTTGAATTAAGAAAGTTGGTATACTTTGTGACTAACCCTGTATACTTGCGAACCTCATTTCACCCTCACGTCATACGCTGTTATTTACTTTAACAAGACGCAAATTTTGAGAAAAATAAAATCAGCAGTTTTCGAGATATTTGCAATATTCCAGACTTTTTAGACACCCTGTATAAAGTATTGTAAAATAAGCACTTAGTAGCTACCTCTTTTGCTCCGCTTTAGAAGACAACAGACAACAGAAACGGAAATTCATAGGACCCCATCAAAGCAATAACTTTCCAATTTTGATTGATGCTTCGACAAACCGGCAAAGTGTATATTAAACAGCATAAAATAAATATCAAACAACCGAAGGTATAGACTTGCTTGCTCAAAGCTACATCGAGTTCAAATAGGGCCGGGGGAAATTTGATAAACGGTTTGCTTGTATTTACATAATTTTCCAACTTTCACCTTTATTTTCCCACCCTCGTATTGAGCCATGTTTATACTACTTTTGAATTGAAGAGAGGGTCGGAATATAGAGTGCGCCTATTACGTCGTCGAAATTTTGGATAGATACAGCAGGTAGATCGATCGTGTGAATTTCAAGGGCGGTATTGAGTTACTGCCTGTATTCCCCTTTTTTATTGAGGGTTTGGTTGGAACACTTTGGTTTTTAATTAAATTTGTAAGTCTTCTGGAGAATAATTTGAAGAATTGTGGCTTATTGTTACACTTGACCAGCTTAGTCAGAGTTTTTAACTTGTCGTGTTAGGTTTCGAGTGCAGCTGTCATTTACCATCTGGAAATTCAATATCTTTCTAATTAACACGCGGCCTGTGTATGGTCTATTTTTGTCGAGTATGCGGTTAAACACATCTGATTGTAGCAACAGTGCTTTTTAGCGAAAAAAATTGATAAAAAGACATAATTGAAATCTGGATATGTCACAACAGAGTAACTATTTTTAGGTTATCTACACGTGCTTATACCCTGGAATGTCGTTCTACAAGAAATCTCGTTCTTCCCGAGAGAGTTTTGTTCGCTTAAGAAACGCAATACGGGACATCATGTCATCTTGCGGAGGCATTTTGTTTCTATCACCCTTTTTTGCTGTCACATTTAATTTCGTGACGTTAGAATTTATTGCCGTCGTGCATTTCACTGGGAAAGTTTTGTTTGGTTGTATGTCACTTTAGTAGGCTTTTATTAATAATGCGGGCAATGTTGCTTTGTCCACTGGATGTTTTAATAAAACATATTTGTTTTGCTTAACAAATAGTTAATAATTTGTGACAGTTGTTCTTGTATGGTTTTGTGGAGTATTATTTGAACGATATGGTGATCAAAGGACCCTGACTGTGACAGTCCAAGTGAACAAAGTCACAGTCTGAACCACACTTAACTCACTTTGGGTTTTAAAGTACAACGGTGCAAATGGCAGTTATTCAATGCTGGTAATCACTCTTAGTCACGAATTACTAAATTAGTCAAACGTAAGTCTTATTCAAACTTGTGAGAAAAAAGTTCTTTTCCTTTTATTCGCAAATAGATATCTAACGTCACGTGACAAATCCTCAATCTCGTGTGAAATGCACAAAGGCAAAGTTGTCAAATTTGAAATAACTTAACAACGTAATTTTGGTTTCTGCTTTTTCAAACAGGGTGATTCTAAATTTGTGGATATCCTTTTGCCATGGAATAGGATTACATACAAAAAAAATAGTTAGTCTTCTCTTTGGATCGTTGATGTAATATTTCTAGAAACGGAGATCCAGGGTGTACAACTTTTTAACTAAACTACTTTTAAACGAATTTTTGGGTCAATCTGTCATCACTAATTTTGTTCTAAACACTATTCGCTAGTAAAAGACCACTTTGAATTCATCCTGTATACTGGGTGGTCCAGTTTTAAATGTCAATAATTCACCATTCGAATAAGTCGCCCATCAAAAAATAAGTGGACATTATGTAATTTTGTTTTTTCAGACTGCAATCTATTGTCGAGTGTTTGAAATTGGATTTCAGCAATAAAAAGTTTCGGAAATCGAGACATTTCTCAATTTAAGACTCATTTTTTTCCTACATACTAAAAATAGTCTGTTGACTTTTAATGCTAGAAATGACTTTACTAATACTGAAACGAGTCCAAAAAAAATGTTCAGGACTTTAATTGGTATACAACTCAATTTTACGAACTGAAACAAGTCTAGAATTCAATTCAACACCGGAAACAGTCCAAATTCATTTTTTTGGACTAATTTATTTCTTAAAATTAGTTTTTAAGACGAATATTGTAGCATTTAGTTCCAACATTTTTACCTTTATTACTGAAGACTCTGAAAATTGACGTTTACCATTATAAATAGTCTTAAACTCGATTTTTCAGTCTTAAAGCAATAAAAACAGTTCGATTTTCTTAGAAATGCTCCAATTTTTTGAACAGATGAATGTAGAAGTCAATTTAATAGTGAAGAAACTTGAAGTGACATTTTCAAGACTGTGGACAGTGTACAAACTTTCAGGCCTGATAAGTCAAAAACTTTGTGAAGATAGTCTTGAAACTAGATTTTTCACGCTGAACAGAGTCTTAAAGCACTAAAAACAGTTTAGATTTTTTAGAATAGAAATGCTCGAATTTGTAGCACTGACGGGTCTAGAAGTCAATTTAATAGTGACAAAGCTTGAAATTACATTTTCAAGCCTATAGAAAATTTAAAAATGGTTTTTATAAGTCTACAATGTCAAAAATTTGGTGAAGATAGTCTTGAAACTCGATTTTCCAAGCTGAGAGCAGTTTTAAAGCACTAAAAATAGCCAAGAGTTTTAAGAAAATGAAAAGCAAATTTATTTTCAAAACTAAAATATTGAAATTTGGTTTCATATTATGAAAACTTACTTCAAATGCAAATGTCACTTTTCAATGGTTGAAAGTAACTTTTTGTGGTGTCTAAGTGAATTTTCAAGGTTTAAATGTGTGAATTTGTAGTCCAAAATTTTAGAGAGTTTTTTATGTCTACAAGTCAATTTTCAATACTAAAGTCATTCAATTTATACGAAAACTGTGACGACTGACTACAAAGACAGTTTTTAAGCCTCTCAAGTCAATTTCTACAGTTTCTAAGTCCATTTTCAAGACTAAAGTCTTTCAATTTTTCTGAATACTATGAAAACTGGTTACAAATACAATTTTTAAGCTTCTCAAGTTAATTTTCACCGTTTTGAACTCAATTTACTGGTTTCTATATTAATTTTCAAGACTAAAGTCAAATTTTCAGCGTTTCCGAGACAATGTTTAAGTTAGGTTGGCTGGTTTTAGGTGTTTGAACGTAATAAATCAATTATTTCATAAACAAAGTTGCAAATCAAAATTTTATAAGAGATACTTTCTTTTTCAACTTGAACAAGGAAATTAAAAGAAACTGTAATTTTTGATGAACCAGTGACGTATATGAAAATAAGACAGGAAAATGAAAACAATCTTCCTGTATCTACGCCACTGGACAATTTTGACAAACGTCATTTACATCACCTAAAGAGTATTAATTACATAAGTATTTGATCAAAATTACTCCAACGGTCTGACAGTTATGACAAAAGTTAGAAAGTATTTTTCAGGAAAATGACATAATAGATGTCAACGTATTTTTTGATAGGCCATCGAATGGTGAATTATTGACATTAAAAACTGGACCACCCTGTATAACATTAATTACTTTTTCATGTATCGTTACGGTTTATAGCCTTCAAATGTTGTTATGAAAATGAAATTAAGATGGTTTTATCCACGAAATTTGCACATGTGGCCGTGACATGTAGCAAAACATTAGGAGCCTTTGGGCCTTAACCAGAATGGATAACAGTCCCAGCTGTTGCCAGAACCGGATTCTCTTGCCAGAGTTTAATGAGCCGTATTATTTTTCGAACTTAGTTAATTTCCGTTTACCTAATTCAGTTCTCCATTACTTTCGGAACACTCAGAGCTCCGACTGAGCGAATAAATTTCAATTAAATTGCAGTAACAAAATCCTCTTTAAACACATTCTCTCTCTCGCTGGAAAAACGAGTAACGAGTAGCCGAGTATTTAGTTGAGTTCGATGCACAATGAAGCAACTTTAATTAAACTTCACTTTCACGCTTTGGCGACATTCCGGTCCTGTTTCATGCGGCAAATGGATTTGTCTTGCACACTAATTTGTTTGTTTTTTGCAGATAAACCGTTGTTTCGTGACGGATGGCAAATTAACTAGAAACGTGGCTTTTTGTTCGTCCAAAGGCTTTATTAGAACTTTAAAATGCATTCTGTTAACTAGACTTTGCCGGATCGTTTAATGCAAATCAACAAATTCAGTTCATGCCAGATTCGTTTAGGACATTTTAAATAGAAATGTTTCGTGTTTGTAAATTAGGAGAATTCTTTACTACCAAAGATACAAAGGAAATGTGTAACTTGAAGCTTTAATTTGCGATTATTATCAATAAAATTCTTATTCAGAATATAATATATCCAGGAGTTCTAAACGTAGCGGTTTCTAATCTATTTTACGGCATGTCCACATGTCGTATTATGGAAACCGTCCTGTAGCAAAACCCTCAATAAATTTCGTTTGCTTTTATATGCCACCATAAATATAACCTTATATTTTAGTACAAAGAGAACACACCATTCGTAACCATACATTTTTGGAATGCCAGAAATCATTTTAGATGCGTTCAGTCAGAAACAAAGAGAATGTGGGAGAACGGTAAATAAATTTTCCTAGTTTCCGGGGAAATTGAGGTTTGTTGGAATCCGCATTTTAAAGGTGTCACGTGATACTTGTACCAACTAGCGAAATTAACACTTTCAGGGTTTGTTATTAAACCAGATCTATCATTGATCCAATCTCGGTTTTATAGCTTTGCAGATTAACGGGAGGTCTGAATTAAAAAAAAAGTTAACCGGGGGGCACCGGATTAAACTGATGACTTCCTGTAGAGCGGTCTTTGGCTGCAGATTTTCACCAGGTGATTGCCGTTCTTCGCAGCTACTCTTTTTAATACTATTTCTAGGCAGATTTATGAGTTTAAACTGATACTAACACAAAACTGGGTGTAAATTATAGCTTGATTAGTAATTAGTGGTCTAATGACCAAACTTTGCAAGAAGAAGTTGTCGTAATAATGTTTTAAAGCTGCAGAAGTGATTAGAGCACAGATTTATAAATCCTACTTGAAGGGGTTTTAAGCCGGAAATTCACGACACGATTTGAAGACTAACAAGATTACTTAGCATAATCTTACCATATATAAGATTTAAAGATATATAAACTACCCATGATCTTATCAAAGTAAATTATTGTTGTTATGCTGATTAGCACTTATCTATGTTGTCTGATATAGGCAAACTGTTGATTAAGAAATGTCATCTAGTCGGAGGTAATCCATTCGTATCAAGATTTATCCTAAGATAAAAACCTGATTTTCTGCTTTCTAGCAAATTCCTGCAAACAGCAATTTGCCACTGCAATAATGTAATGATTCGATACATCGGTTTTATTGTCAAACCGTTGATATTGATGTATGTCCAAGAAATCGCCGCAAGAAAGAGTTTATGATCCTATAATTTTAGATTATAGCTGCTTGCATTTGTGAACATATAAAAGGTAACTTGCAGAGGATACTAAATTTTTTTAGTTACTGGGAAATTAGTATATAAAGAAAATTAAAAAACCATTTATGTTTTCTTATTATTTATGCTAGAAAGGTCTACGTGTAAATATAAAAATTACGTCACTGTAACGTGGAATCATTTTAATTATTTGAATTGTACTGTTATCAGTATTAATAATAATTTCTCTAGAGACGAAACTTGCATCAAAGTTGAATAAAATTTTTCTGTTATTTGGTGGAGGGTTCCCTTCTGGTTGGGCGAGATAAATTTTGCATTTCCCCTCGAACAATGAAGGATATCTGATAAAACTAAACAATTTTTCAACAGTCCGAAATATCAGCGCCACGGATCATTATTCATCTTGGTTGGTGTACTTTTTTTCAGCAAACGTTCAATGTACTCATTTAGCCAAAGCGATAAAAACAGGGCTGCTTTGCAATGTGATAAATGGATGCAATCATTACGTTGAGATAGACGGCAACTTTTTTGATTGATGGTTTTTGTCCTACTCGCGTATAGATATCCCGATACGTTTTATACAATCAATCTGTTCTATTTTACGCCAGAGGCTAATAGTTAATGTAAGAAAGTTCATACGAAATGTTTGTTGAATGAGTAAGAGACTTGAATACCTACTTACGTAAACAAAGGTACAAAAGCTTCCGGTAAATCCGACCACAAGCAACAAGCCCAAGTTGTAATCAAGTTATTATTCGCTTGCGCTTTGTTTATTTTCTTTTACCAGCTCTATTTTCAGAACACCAAACGCAAATAGGACATTTTAACTTAAACAATTCTAGACTGTTTATATCTCATCAATACAACGCCGTAAGAAAAATAACTACTGGGAGTATTCACATAGACGCGGATATGCTTATGTTTGTGTAAAAATAAATCTAAGTTTCTGCTGTAAACTATCCCACAACTTATATTATTCTGTGAACTATCAATAGTCATGTCAGGCTTTCCAGAAATAACACTGTTTAGTTGTAATTTCGAGCCAAATTAAGCAAACAACCTTAAAATTTGTCTTTTGAAAATATGTTCTATATGTTTGTTGAGACGAGTTACTCATTTTTTTCTTGTTTATTGGGTCTTCTGTCTCACATAAAAAAGGTTTGTTAGGAAAATGGAATTTCGCACTATTTTCAACTAAGTTGAAAATAACATTAACCTAGTCGTCCCAACACAAGACCACTGACTTATGGCTCAGTCTTGTTACCTAAAAACGCTGTCGTTTCGGTGGAAAATCTACTACCGTCTTCAGAGAATCTAAAAAAGAAAGAACACAACGGCAGAACACAGAAAACAACAACTTAATAAATATTAAACCTGATAATGTTCAATTTGGAACTCTGAGAAGGGTTTTGTCAATAAAAATTGACATAAATTTTGACTTTTGTCATTCCAATAGGAAAGGTTATCTATTGTTGTAGTGAAAGGTGGGTTTTATAATGAAAACAAAATTACAAGAAATTTCAGTTTCGTTTGATATGACCAAGTGTTATCTCCTCCTCTAGAATATTTAACCAAGTTTGGTCAATATTAATAGAGGATGTAGCAACACAGGAGTCGTGGTTTAATCTAATATATGCACTTTCTTTTATTTTACGTCTTTTTGAAAAAGTTTCTTTGTCTATGATACTACATTCATTCCATTTGACTCTATGATCATTATCAAACGCGTGTTGGCATATATTAGATTTGTGAAAGTCTCCAGTTCTTAAATAATTTTGGTGTTCTTTAATACGTTTTTTTAAAGGTCTGTTCGTTTCACCAATATAAAATTGATTGCATTTGCAAGGAATTAATGTGTTTTGAGTTCTAAATATTAATTAGATTTTGTCAGAAATACCTGGAATGTAAGGAATAAAAAGGTTAGTAAAAGGTAAAATTTGATTTTGATTTCCAGATTGTTTTGGATGTTCTAAATCCCTAAAACATTTATTAATAAATGTTTCAGGATAGTCATTTTCTTTTAGAACATTTTTAAAAAAATCTTCTTTATTAAATTGTTCATTATTGCAAATAATTTTGGCTCTATCAAATAAACTTTTTACAATACCTTTTTTTACCATTATTGGATGATTAGATTTGTAGTTAGTCTTTTGAGAAATAACTTAAAATTCCCAAATCCTAGAAACTGTAATTTATACATGTGTAAAATTGTTTTTAAGAAAATTTTATTTAAATTGCAAATTAAGCAATCATGACTATTACGCATCTTCTTTGTGAAATTTAAAGATCTTTTTAGGTTAGTTCAGGAGGAAAGTATTCTTAAAACTTTCAGACATTTTATTCATGAGGTTTCTAAATTAAGAGGAATTTGATATGCAAGTTTCGCTTTCAGAAAAGTTTAGTCTTTAAGTCAAATTATTAAAGTGTGAGCTCTCAGACAGCTTCTTTGTAGACTTTTTTTTAAAAAAAAATCACTTGAAAAATCGTTTTGGGTCATCTTCTATCTGTAAGTCTGCATCTAACTGACACAATAACCAAACCAAGAGTTTCAGGTCATTATGTTTTTGTAGCAATTGGCAATTATCTTTAAACTGACTGTTAATTGTCGCTGTTGCAGTTTCGCCTTTTTGGTGATTGGCTTAACTGGTACTTGACACTTAATCCTACTTACGGATTTAATTATATTCGGCCTCGTCTCGTAAATAAGTAAGATATGTAGTACCCCCGCTTATGCGATATCGATCACAAATTTCAAAGCAAACCCAGTCAACCCATCCCCACTGCCGACCACCCCGCGCTGCCGTCAACCCTCAGTCTTCGTTTTTGTGTGGTATCGGTCACATCACCGCGATCGATATATTTCCGTTTGTGTTTTTTTTTTTTTCGTTAGTTGTGTTGTGGATTAAGCAGAAATGCCGCGATCCATTGCTAGGAAAAGAAGAAGGAGTGCTTCTTCTTCCGAAGAAGATGTGGTCAGGGTGTTGAAGCGCTTGGAGCGGCGTTTGGGAAAATTAGAAAAGACGCATCGCCATGTTTCTTCTCGATACCGTCGTCGCAGAAGTCGAACATGTTCGTCTTCCGATTCAGAATCAGGTGACCTGCGCCGTCCTTGTGTGCGCAGGGTCCAAAGGCTGTCATCAAGCTCGGCCGCCTCGTCACCTGATCGTTCGCCCGTAAGGGTGGGTGTACAAGGTTAGTACGTTTTATTGATTTTTTTAAGGAGCAACTGCTTTTATTTTTGGTCGCCACTTCTGATGGCTGTATCTGTTTTTGATGACAGATTTCCTTTCTATTTTTGACAATAGAGTAGGATTCTCATGGCCGTAATCTGTATTTGACAGCAGGTTTTTTCTTCCATAAAGTGCTACGTCTGTTTTTTGATGACAGAATACCCTTTCTATTTTTGACAATAGAGCAGGGCACTAATGGCCATATCCGGTTTTGACAGCCGTTATTTTCCTTAAAATGCTACATCTGTTTTTGATGACAGATTTCCTTCTCTATTTTTGATAATAGAGTAAGGTGCTGATGGCCTTTTCTGTTTTGACAGTAGATTTTCCATATATTGACAGATTTTCCTTTCTATTTTTGACAATAGAAGATATCTGTTTTTGACAACGGATCTTTTTTTTCTCATAGATTCTTGCTATGCGTTCTTGCTATGCGTTAATGAATCGTATTTAGCAGGAAAATGTGTGTACTTGTCTTTATTGGCAATTTAATATTTAACCTGATTTGTAAGGTTCATTCTAGATGGATATTTTTTCTTCTGTTTAGATTTGCCTGTGGAGAATTTGGGAGCCATTCCTCGTTCGAATTCCATTGAGCAGGCCTCTCAAGAGGCTCTAAACCCAGAAATTTTATCGCTGTTGGGGGATGACGTTACCTTGGAACATAGTAGTGGTCCTCCTATTCATTCGGATGTGGCAGCTCGCTGGGCCCATGTCATCCACAACGGCTTGGATGCCGAAAAGAGACGCGGTTTGCTTTTGAAATACCCGTCTCCGGAAAATGGCATTGCTTTTAGAGCACCCAAGTTAAACATGGTGGTTAAACAAGCTATCCTAGAATCGGTGATTAAGAGGGACGATCGTCTGATTCAAAAGCAGATGCAGCTCGGAGCTGGTTTGACAGCTATTGGTTCAGTAATTTCTGATTTACTGAAACAGGAGGGGGGGGGCAATAAGGAGATTATAGAAAAGCTAAGTGATGCAGGCCGCCTTCTCTCGGATCTCCATTATACCGAGAATGTTTGCCGGAAGGAGCTTATTTTATTAAATTTAAATAAAGAGTTAAAAGATACTCTATCAGAGGCTCCTTCAGATGAATGGCTTTTTGGAGAAAATTTGGATGAGGTGTTAAAGAATGCTCGGTCCCTTCAGCTTTCCTCCAAGCAACTGAAAGCTGCAAAGCCTGTCCCAAGGAAGTTGTCCAAACAGGATTTAAACTTCAGACGTCCACTCAAGAATGCTCAAAGTCAGGGAACAAGAGTGAGTGGGCGGTATCAGCGTGTTCCCGGCAAGAAGATGCCTCAACGTCCTCACCAGACGCGTCTAGAAAGACCTCGAGCGGAGACCAAATACCGGAGGCGCTAGCTTCTCAGGTGGGTAAAACCGCTGGAAGGTTGAAACTTTTTTATGATCGGTGGCGTTTGTTAACGTCAGATAGAAGAGTGCTGTCTTCGGTTAAGGGGGTCATACTGCCGTTTGTTAAAAAGCCTTTTCAATGTGTTGCGCCTACAGAACCTCGATGGTCGCCTTCTGAGCATTTCAAGATTTCAAGTGCTATTCGCCAACTGTTGTGTATTGGTGCAATATCAGAAGTACAGGCCTGTAAAGGACAGTTTCTTTCCAAAATTTTCTTAATTCCTAAGCCAGATGGAAAGTCACGCTTTATTATTAATTTGAAACAGCTAAACTTGTTTATTAAAACCGATCATTTTAAAATGGAGGATTATAGGGTAGCTTCTAGTTTGATTACGCCAGGCTGTTTTTTAGCAAAATTAGACTTGCAAGACGCATATTTCCTGGTGCCAATCAGCCCAAAGCATAGAAAATATTTAAGGTTTTCTTTTGACAATATACTTTATGAGTTCTCATGTCTCTGTTTCGGATTAAATTGTGCGCCAAGGTTGTTTACAAAATTGTTAAAGCCTGTGGTTGCCTTTCTTCGAGCCAAAGGTTTAATTTCTGTAGTTTATCTTGACGATTTTTTGCTTATTGGAAAATCGAGAGAAGAATGCCTTTATAATGTTCATCAAACCATTAAGATTTTAGAATACTTAGGTTTTGTGGTAAACTACAAGAAGAGTATTTTGATTCCGAGCAATGTTTGTACCTTCTTGGGTTTTCAGTACAATTCCTTAGATATGTCAATCGCCTTACCTATCGAGAAGAAGAGAAAACTGAAGTCTTTGTTGCAGTCCTTCTGTAATAAGAAGTATTGTAGAATTCAAGAATTTGCAAGGTTGCTCGGTGTGCTTGTATCCGCTTGTCCAGCTGTGCCATATGGTTATTTATATTCTAAGTTGTTGGAGAGGGAAAAGTTTTTAGCCCTTACAGAGAATAAGGACAATTATGGAGCTATTATGAAAATTTCTCCTATTCTAATTCCCGAGTTTCATTGGTGGATTGATAACTTAGAAAATAAAAAACCGATAAAACTTATTGATTTTGCGATGGAGATTTTCTCTGATGCTTCGACAACTGGCTGGGGGGTACATTGCAATAACACCTCCTCTAGAGGTTTTTGGTCAGAGGATGAAAAGAAGCATCACATTAATTATTTGGAGCTGTTAGCAGTTTTCTTCGGTCTTAAATGTTTTGCCGGACAGCTGAAAGATTGTTCTATTTTATGTAGGGTGGATAACTCTACCGCAATTTCTTATGTCAATCGCATGGGAAGTGTGCGTTTTCCAAAACTAAATGATTTAGCTCGCGAAATCTGGCGGTGGTGTGAAGAGAAACACATTTACCTTTTGGCATCTTATATTCCGTCAGCGGAGAATGTTGATGCAGATTTAGCTTCTCGTAACGTTGAATTTGACACCGAATGGTCTCTAGCAGATTCGGAGTTTGACACCTTAACACAACGTTTTGGTTTTCCGGAAGTTGATTTATTTGCCAGCCGGTTAAATGCTAAATGTGTCAACTATGTATCATGGCTGAGAGACCCAGAAGCAATGGAAATTAATGCTTTTACTGTAAATTGGAACCGATTTTTCTTTTATGCGTTTCCCCCATTTTGCATTATTTTAAAAGTCTTGCAAAAGATTATCAGTGAAAAGGCAGAAGGTATTGTAGTTGTTCCGGTATGGCCCACTCAGCCATGGTACCCAGTTTTTTCTTCTCTATTAGTAGGAGAACCGATAGTATTTCAGCCCTCTCCTAAACTTCTTTCTTTTGGCAGAATTCTCCATCCGCTGTCGGATCGTCTTTCATTGATGGGGGCACGGCTATCCGGCAAGCGTTGCAATTAGCAGGAGTGCCTAGCATGTCACTGGACGTATGTTTGGCTTCGCTTGCACCGAGCACCGTTCGACAGTACAGTTCTGGATTGAAGCTTTGGTGGGAATTTTGTTCATCGGCTCGTGTGAATCCGTTTCAGTCCTCTGCAAGTCAAATTTTAGAATTCTTGACGTTGCAATTTAACAAGGGGGTTTCATACAGCTCTTTAAACACTTATAGATCTGCTATTGCACAGGTAGTCGGATCGGAGGTTAGTCAGGATTTTCGATTACAAAAGTTTTTTAAAGGTGTTTATATGTTACGTCCTGGGCTTCCCAAGTATGAAAATACGTGGGATCCTGCACAGGTCTTAAATTATTTAAAGCAATTTGACAATTCTTGCATTAACCTTAAAATATTAACTCAGAAAGTGGTTACGCTTTTGGCTTTAGCTACAGGACAGAGACTTCAGACGTTGGCTCATATTGAGATAAACAATATTATTAGGTCGGAGGGTATCATTGAGATTCCTATACCAAAGCGGGTAAAAACGTCGGCAAGGTCAAGGTCTCAGCCTTTTCTTCGACTACCCTTTCTTGATTCGGATCCAGATATTTGTGTGGCACGCGCGTTACTTGCATATCTGGAAAAAACTAAAAACCTTAGAGGAATCGAACAAAGTTTGTTTATTTCGACAAAACCACCTCATAAAAAAGTTTCCACTCAAACGCTTAGCCGCTGGATCAAAGTAATACTGGGTAAAAGTGGTATTAACGTGCAAAAGTTTTCCGCATACAGTACCAGACACGCGTCCACATCAGCTGCGGCCAGAAAAGGTCTAAATTTTGATTCTATCAGGCTAGCTGCCGGTTGGTCAAAAGACTCCAAAATGTTTGCAACTGTGTATAATAGGCCTTTAAATGCGGCTGTTTCTTTTGCTGAAACGGTCCTAACTTGTTAAGTTGTTAGTTTCTTGCATATGTATTTATTCTTATTTGGTTGCAATGTTATGCTATAGGTATGTAAGCTTTTGGTTGTGTTGTTGTTATGTTTTCTGTGTTTCATACATTATATAATTGGTTAAAGTAATAAACCTCAATTAGGTACTTAATGGTTTTGTTTGTTGCACCTAAATTGATCTCTAAATATCTACATATCTTACTTATTTACGAGACGAGGCCGAATATAATCAGAAGATCAAACGAACTTACCTGTGATGTTCGATCTTGATTATATGAGGCCTCGTCGAAGTAAATAAGGTCCCTACCCAACCCAAGGCCCTTATTTAGTTGCAACAATCCAACTTTAAAATATGACTGAGGGTTGACGGCAGCGCGGGGTGGTCGGCAGTGGGGATGGGTTGACTGGGTTTGCTTTGAAATTTGTGATCGATATCGCATAAGCGGGGGTACTACATATCTTACTTATTTACTTCGACGAGGCCTCATATAATCAAGATCGAACATCACAGGTAAGTTCGTTTGATCTTCTGATTAAAATGCGTTCGCTAATTACGCGATTTATGAAAGCCTACCATTTTATTAAGCGTCCAATAAGGTAATGATGGATGGCAATAAAAACAGCGATGAATAAATTGACTGGTTTTTTGCCTTTTCATTTTTGTAATTGGTGTCTTTCCAACTGTTTGGAATAGGATATTATTGAAATATTGGTTACTTTCGGTAAAATAAGTATACAAACAGTCGCATGTATAAATGATGAAGTGCACATGTGGGAAACAAAATTGGTGTCCTAGCACAACTGCCTGAAAATTGGTCAATTTCATGATTGATATAGTGGAAAACGTTAGCGCTGCTGCAGTGCCTTTGTACTGGATTCTAATATGCAAACTAGTTTGTGCAGTGTATTTGGCGTGTAAACGCGCGCCCTTTAAACAATCGATAAACGGACCAAGATGTTTTCCAAGAATCATTACCCTAATAAAGTAATAAAAGGGCTCGCTAATCGGATTTTCTTCGTTTACGACGTGATCAGTGAGGTCCTGGCTCCACATGGACCCCGGACCATTAATTCAATTAACTAAAAATTCGTCTCGGCTTAGCTGGAAATACGGTCATTTTTCTGTTAACGTATTTCGGGAGGGGACGCGAAAATAGATTGAATCAGTTATTCCAAACGACACTTTAAGAGGATGACAAATTCGAGAGTCGAAAGAACGGCAATTTCACGCAGAGTTCGCGCGAATTTATCCATTAGAGCTTTTTCGACCGTGGCAATAACGCAGAAGTGCTATTTGACTAATTGTAGCTCCCGACACGGTTTTTGTCGTATTTCATTCAATTTTGTCCAACATATGTCCCCATTCTGCTTCTGCCAGATGCGTACGCTTTTCGGATATAAATTTTCTTTAGACTCTTCTAATATAACTTCGCTGTTACACCTACAGGCACGAATTGTAAGAAAAAATGAGCTGATTACAGCTCATCCTAACAAAACAACAATAATTCTGCTCCAGTCACAGTGTAATTTCTTCATGCTTTTGGACAATAGAAGGAAATAAGTTTAAATGCAGCGGCAACGCAGACAATGTCAGTCATTAATATGTAACTTCCCAGACAAGTAAAACGTCTTGGCGTTTCTCCTGTCTCGTCGACTTATTGTCCTTGACAAACTAGGAGGATTTAAAACGATATTTAAGTGCGCTTTAATCGGCGGCTTAGTGAAATTATCGAGCTTTGAGCAAGCTGGATTCGAATTTGAATAATTTTGCTTTAACAATTAATTTCAATTAGATAAAATAGAGCTGATAATCTGAGTACACATACTGGTAAACTATAGATCAACTTAAAAACTGTTTGTATGTTTCTATTTTACTTTTTGATATCTAGGTTAGTATTTTTAAAACTCCAAATTTTGAGTTTTTTTTGTTTATAACTTGTTTTTCAAATCATTTTTAGTTTATAAATCCTAGAAGCTAGCTGGCATTACCTGAAACTATCTGACAAAAACTCTTTTAACCATATACAGGGTGTCCGGATTTAGAGTGTTTTGACAGGAAGACCCCATTTCCCGGATAGATAGGAAAAAACTAGTATACATGTCTACAGGTCGATTTTTGAGAAACGACGAATGGCAAAAACCGTATTTTGATATCTTGTCAGTTTGCGACGCTAGAGACCATGTTGAAGACTCTCGACTTTTTTTTTATTAAAATATCGAGGTGAAACAAAAACATTCTTAAGGCACTTTTTTGATGTAATTCCAGTGTCGTGCTTAGTTCTTTGCTAATGTCTTCCGTTTTCTCAAAAATGTACCTAACTTTATTATTTTAAATTGAAATGACAGTTGGCTATAACTTTAATAAAATGTCCATGCTCAGGTTGACAACATAACATACCATAACATAACATAGTTGTTGTGCAACATTTGGTGACATCTGTACTCAACTCTATGAGTTAGAAAGTAGAGATGGCGTTCCCAAATCTAGGAACAGCACCATTAATGCCATTTACAACATAACATAACACAATACAACATAACATAATACAACATAACATAACATAACATAACGTAACATAACATAACATAACATATCATAACATAACAATTGAAATCAGCTGTTAAAAGTGACGCTTATTTTTTTTTTTGTTTCTATGAATGCTTAAAATTGCAATATGAATGCTTGGTGAAAATATTTAAAAAGTAATTTGTTATTGGGTCTATCTGTTACTCATTGCAACTTAACATAATATTTCAGTTATTTGTAGGAATAACTATAGACATACTTACATCGTAGTAAATGTTTACATTAAATAGACATTTTTTTAGCATACGTGTTCTGATCTCTTTTTCTGAGCTGAGACTGGCGAAGAGTGGGCTGCGCAAACTTCTTTTGTTTCGAAGATACGGGGGGCTTTTGAAAATTGGTCATTTTGGAACCCCCTCTGTATTTCATTTGCTATTAAAGTTATCAAAAAAGGAAAAACGGTTTCCGGTAGAAGTTTTGACGTAGAATCCAATGTTTTCCAATTTTTTCTCCATTACGTTTAGTTTTTGACATATGACAGTAAGTTATATTTTTTTAAATGGAACACCCTAAATATTTTCGGTCATTTAATTCTGTTGATTTTTACTTTTTCAACGGTGTATTAAAACATATAAGTTTGTAAACGTTAATCTTGGTAATTAGAAAAAAAGCGTTTCCTTAACAAAAAAGTGCTAAATAATATGTATAAAAATACCCACAGTTGAAACAATTTTCTGATGTGTTAGCTTATATGATTTCCGATTTTGTTTGGTATTTTAGATATTGGCCTTTTTTTAGCTTAGCAAAGGCCCTTTTTGAAAATAACAGGATTAACCTCTACAAACTTATATGTTGTAATACACCGTTGAAAAAGTAAAAATCAACAGAATAAAATGACTTAAAAATATATAGGATGTTCCATTTAAAAAAATTTAACTTACTGTCATATGTCAGAAACTAAACGGAATAGAAAAAAAAAATAACTACGTCATTGGATTCTACATGAAAACTTCTACCGGGAACCGTTCTTCCTTTTTTGATAACTTTAAGAGTAAATGAAATACAGAAGAGGTTCAAAAATTACCAATTTACGAAAACCCCCCGTATCTTTGAAACAAAAGAAGTTTGCGCCGCCCACTTTTCGCCAGCCATCTCAGCTCAGAAAAAGAGATCAGAACACGTATGCTACGTTTTCTCTGTACCCCGTAAAACCATCGAAAATGCAGCACCCTGTACATAGGTATTTTGAATTTACATTATAACATTACATATTTAATATCTGACAAGGCTTTCATCAACAATGGCACCTATTAAGGTCAATTATCTAAGAAATAATGCCCTAGGGCGTTATTTTTCATAATGGCCTCAGGTGAGGGCATTATTTTTTATAACACCCTCTGACCATTTTTTAAATACATATCTACAGAATGAAAGTCGGACATTAAACATTGAAGACACCACAGGCATTATAGGAAATAATTTTGAATTATTGTCCTTATAATGCCCTAGGCATCTTAATTACTAAAAAATTAAATTCTTGTCTAAAACACAATACTAATTAAATTTTATTTTTTCTTGTCAGCTTAAGCTTACTTCCTACAAACATACGTATCGAAACAGGTACTAACCATCCAGAGATTAATTTATTAGATACAGAACGCTGAACTACAAATAGCGCAATCCCCATCTAAATCCGCCTTAACAACAGATTCTTCGGCACGTTTGTTGATCATTCTAATGCCCGTGCGGTTTAAAACTTTTTCAAAATAAAAGGCTTTGCGGTTTCGTTTTCATCCTAATCGTCGCCGCGGATGCACGAACCGGCTTTATATATCTGAGGGCCGGTTTTTACTGAATAGGATTAAGCAAGACTAGTACACACCGCCCGCATAATAACGCCGCAAACCTTTTCGAATGAGGAATAAATCAAAATATTACAGAATCGTTGTAGCCCGCATAGTTTGAAGCTGTTTAATGAGATTTTCAAGTCCTTATTAAGGCAGTTTGGTGTTTTATTTCGGTTTAGTGAGTTTTAATAGCTCGCCATTGAAAACATTTCATCAGTTCATGAAGTTGAACCTGAATATGGTTGAACATGTTTTGGGAATTCAAACGACAAAATTGTCTGCTCTTGATTCATCATAATGTTACAAAAAAGTTATCATTTTCTTATAGTTAATTATTCCTATCTAGTTGGATTCATTGATTTGTCTTAAACTGTTCACTACTTAATCACGTTTGAAGTCTCTTAAAGCATTTAAACTACATTTTTCGTAAAAACAGTTTTTTTTTGTAGCTAATTAATTATCGAAGTCGTCAGCCTCGTGTTTTCCTAGAAAAGACGAATCTATTATAGCGCTCACTGTTTTAAGAAGAAAAGCCGTTTGAGGTTTAATGTAAAGAGATTTATTATTGAGCCGAGCTATTTTAGAGAGCATTCGTTCGCAACCTCTTGAAAACTTAATGAATTAATAATAGACCTACTTTCTTATGAAGCGGAGATGCGAACCAGTCCAGCTGACGTTTTCCATCTTTGGAATCTCTCCTCCATTCTTTCGCTTTTCTACTCGGAACGAATAATTTGTTTTTGCACATTGCGGCCTGTATCTGATGGTAAATTGCGGTGAAGAATGAAAAAAATTCAACACGTAAAGCTTAAGTCGGTGTCAGAATTCAAATAAGGTGCATCAACGCGGATGCGGGCATGCACACACGTCTACGAGGAAATCAGTCTTGCATTCCTATGTAGCCTAAATAATAATACGTACATTTCCTTTTTCAATCTCATAAATCCACATATAGGTGTCAATATTTGATAGGTTGCATGACTAAGGATAGAAGGAGGAAACGCGACGGTCTCTACAGGGGATATTTGCGTGATTTATAACCGGGTTCTTGAAGATCCGGGTCGTGAATCAAGGGCTTACCACGGGATGTCCCTATTTGCATCGTTGCGGAAATGTTTTTGCCCTAATATAAGTTTGAGAACGTAGAACTTGTCATATACTTCATCTTTGAAATCAGTTTTTTGTTTATAAAATACTGTCATTCTTCGTTGTGCTACTTCTTTGCTTTGTCTTCTAATAAACTAGGCAGTACTGTATACCCCTATTGAATTGGATATGTCTATAAAGTTTATGTTAATATCTAAGAAACCTTTGTTTTTAAATGTTTATCAGTTAGTGTATTTTAGTTCTGCATTGTTTTTCCACTTTTTAACTCAATCTCAAACCTGGTCAGTTAATGGGGCTTGTTGGTGTATCCTTGAAATGTAATATATGTATAAAACTTTCAAGTCAAACAAGGTTTGTAACAAATACATTACTCTTGTATTTCGTAAACTGATTTTGTGAATTTAACGTATTTCATACTTATTTCTTCAGAAAACTCAATTTGGGTATAACTCTTGACAGATACAATTTTGGTATCTACTTATTCTCTTGTCGCTTTTTAACGGTTTCTCCTCTTTCAAAACTTGTTACAGATGGAAATAAAATTACAAATAATTAAGTTTTGAGCAAACGAAATGGACAAAAATTCCATTTATTGTGGTTTAGTAAAGTTTCCGGCAACTATTTATAATTTCCGTGTGCCAGCAAAGCCTTTATTTAGACTATGCAACTTAGGCTTGCACTCTGAGTATAAATAGTCTTGTTACATTGTGCAGGCGCTCGAGTTTAGTGATAATGCGATTATAGTAACTGTACGGGTAATCTGATTGAATACCTCTAGAATTAGGACCGTAAAATATAGGATAATTATTCGCAACTTACAAACAATATTCACTTATCCTGCCCAACAAATTGGATATGCAATTAGATTTTTGCAATTTTTGTCTCAAATTTGTCTTTGTGTATTACAATGGAAGTTAGTTATTTTGTTCAGTTTTATATTCTGTGGAAAATCTTGTAAAAAAATTGGTTTAGATGATCATCACCAAATATATTGAGAAAACAAATTTATTATATCTCCACCGAACTGTTGGTTTATAATGACTAATATTATTTTCTTTAATATGTCCCATAGAAATATTACTTAATATTGGAGACAATCATCTCCGTATTGGAAGTATGTTGTTTTTATACAAATTGTTAAATTGTTTGTTTTAATTGTTAAAAAATCATGTTGCAATTTAGATCTAAAAACTGAAAGACTTTTGTCAATTGGTGCGTTTGTGAATAAACTAACTACATCAAAACTTACCAGAATGTGATTTGAATTAAGTTTTTTAAGAAAGTGAGATGATTTTTTTTGATATTATATTATTTTTGATAGAATGTTTGGCAAACAGTAACTACTAATTAGATAACATAGTTCTGGATATTATACTTAATACATTGATTAGTTTCCTCCTTCACTGATCAAAAGGAGTTCGACTTGTCGACCTATAATTAAATTGTGAAACAGCACATGCACAGAAGTGGATTAGACAACATCAGGTGCTAGGCCATTACGAGCTTAAAGTTAGGAATTCTGGCTATTGTCCCCCGAGTTAATCCCGGATATCGAGTATAAGGCTTAATCTCTAGAAACAGCCCTTAAGGCAATGTCTAGATTACCTTAAAGCTAATCTGCTTTCGCGATAGCGCGCTTAAACATACATCGTGGATTGCAAAGGAGCGGAAAGCGTTAGTTTTTTACTTTGTCCGGTCAAGCACCGCAATCGAATACATGGGGAGCTTTAATCCGGAACATCCATTTTCTTTCATTGTCCAAGTATCCCGTTCCCTTCGTCGGCGAAGACAATAATTCACGGGATCTTGTAATCGAAAAGTACATATCCAATCGTAAATCAAGGGAAGGGTCATACACCACTCTCGCCGGTTAATTCCTTTTCCTAAGCTCGGGATTAAGCGGGGAACATTGACTGGAATTAGCGACTTCTGGCGCAAATAACCTAGTTCTAGTTAATATATGTATTGCGTGGGTTCTACCTTTGGTTATTCATGACTGTTTAATATGGTGTTAGTTGAACTAAGAGGGCATAGTTAACATTACTCGATTTAAATAGCTGGATTTAAGCTGATATTACACTCATGCAATCCCACATATGGTAGGCAAGTTAAAATAATGATGAATTTTTTGCATAAAATAACTGTTATTAATACTTGTTTATTTTGTTCCAGGTGAGTCCTAAAACCAGTAAATCTCTGCAAGAAGTCTTATTCGGTGATTACGACATAACAGCCAAGGATGTTACATCGCATCACTGACTACGTGCTAGCAAAACTTTAAAACGTCTTGTAAGTGAAAACATAAAACGTGCGAAATATAAACGTAACGTCGCTCGTATAAAGGGAATGTAACTTTAATATCCGAACCGTGAAAATGTTTCTTGCTCTATCCATCAGTAGATTTTATACTTTCGTCTATCCAGTACTAATCTATAAAATGGCGTCCTCAAATTTCTATTAGCAATAAAGTGGCAAAACAGCCAACGGGACCTCGCGAGAGGCCACTGAAAAATAAAAGACGCTCATAATAGGATCCGTGGCTATTACTTAATACTTTTAGCGCTGTGGAAATCGCCCTGCATAAAAGTTGGGAAATTCTTCGGAAGTGCAATCTGTAGAGCCGGAATATAGGATAATGACTTTCTCGAAACAATTTTCTAAAGCCGTTCAATTATGGGCGGAAAACTTTATCAAGAATGTGCCACCCCATTGTCTGTTTGAGACTCTCGAGGTTTAATAAAATATTTAAATGGGTTATTCGTGATCAATACAGATTAAACTATGGTGTAGGGAATCAGTTGACTGAATTAATAAAATATGTTGTGCAGGTTTAGCAACCGGTATTTACCTATGCGAACTGCGTTATGTGATTAAATTAATTAGCAAATTTAATAATTATCATTACGGAGCCACGCATTATGTCACTTTCGGTAGAGTTAATTTTTGTTTATCTAGCTTATAATAAGCTATTAATTTTAATATACGCACAACAATTTAAATCTCTATCAATTTGGATGCACCGATTTTGTCAATGAATAAATTAACCCAAATTTTTTATTCAGAAATATACAAAATTATTTAGCTGAATAAAATGAATGACAATAATATTGTAATTAAAGTTTTATGCTGTGTTTTTTAGCGTGTTATTTGATGGTAATCTTCTTCTAGACTATTGATGTTTGCGTTAAATGCATGTCGATTTTTTGGTGAAAATAAAATTTTCTAGGCTCAATTACCAATTTAAGGAGCAATCAGACAAAAGAGGTAATTTCAAGCTGAAGACAAAAACCACACACTACATGACTTACCACAATAATTGTTATTTCATATTAATTACTCAGGTATGTTATTGCGAATAAACAAATGGATTTATTTCAAGTTGCTTGATCGGAATGAATTCAAAAAAATTTGAAAAATTTTCTTCACGTTTAGTTTTTTTTATGTTTTACCATGTCTTGATTATTAGGTATTTCTTCTTTCCAAGTTTTTCATTTTTTGTTTTAGATTTATTCACATCCTTTTATCACTTGACTTGGATTTAATAGGTTTTGCTCAAAACGGACATTATTAGTACAAAAATTAAACAAATATTAATATTCAAGTAAATTTAGTAAAAAATGGATTTGGATCTACTTTTGTCTGATTGCTCCCCATTTGAGATAAGAAATTACTATCAATGATAGACTTGACAAAAAATGCACTTTTAACACTTTATGAATAACAACTATTACATTATTTTGTTTAGAATATAACAGTAATTGCAAATCAACGCGATCGAAAAGAGATAATTTCTTGTTGCCTCGACGTTAAAGCTAACAAAAGGCCACATTATATTTATAAACTATTGTTTTCTCGATTGAATAATTTTAATTCGGTTTTGTTCAACGAAATGATCATAAATCAAAGGGAGACATCGCGTGATATGTCACATTATTTTATATTAGCGTTGAAATTTTTTTTTTGTTGGGAGTATTGACGGCGTAATTAATAGCAGTTATTGTCTTAATAATGTATTTTTTGTCATATTTAGGTTATTGTCCATACAAGACCTAATTAAAATTGATTTTTGGGTTGTGATTTAAATACTGAGCTTACTAGACATTGAGATAAGATTTTCAATCAAGTTCTTTTGGGAAAAAGCCCAGATAGGAACAACACCATTCATGTCGAACCCTCGGCGAACAAAATCGGAACTTTCCCAATCAAATTCCCGCCGACTCAATCGAATTTTATACGAGTTTAAAACCGATGGCGAAAATTAATCGGAAATTTTCGAATATCTCGAGTAGATCTACCGCCGAATCCGAAATCCAAAACCATTATGGAACAGTTATTAATATATGTAGGGTAAATTTGTGTTCGGTTTCTGTTTCGCTTACGTTCGTTCGGCGTCAGGAAATTTCAACCCAATTAATTTACTGATAAAGTTCTAATTGATGGAATTCGAAACGAAGCAATTTGCAGGTACGAGAAACCGAAAATCTCCACGTCACTACTAATTTGCGGTTTCGTTAACTAAAGAAACAAAAGATTACCCCCACTCGGTGCGATATTTCCAATCAATCAACCAATTTGGAAGCGACATTTTTAGCGCAACAAGGCGAATGCCGGATTATAATTGAAAAAAATCTCGCATTTTATATGGATGCCGGTCGAAAACAAGCCGTGACTTTGCATTTATATTCATTTTAATGCAATTTAATGCGTATTCATCGTTCCAATTACGGCTTAAAAATGCGGGGGCTTTGTTTGGAAGAGTTCAACCGATAGGGTGATCAAATTAATCGCTTCGGAGCCATCAACTCGCATTCGATTATTTAAAATTAAGTGACAAAAGACGTGTGGGGGAAATTCATTTCCTCTAAATTATTTATACTGTTGGAATACAAAATTCACAAAATTTCGCCTTTATTTTTTTCCTTCCACCAGTTGTTTGAAAACTGCATGAAGTCGTTAAAAAAAAATTTTGCGGTAATTAGAAATACGCAGAAAAATATTTTACACCTAATTTTTCTTCTTTAAAAACGCAAGATTTTACTACTATATAAACGTCAGTTTATTATTTAGCAATACTTATAACATACTTGTTTGTTACACCATATATCTGAGACGTAGAAGGGGCATGTGCCCTATCTCTGTTCTGGTTATAGTGAGTTGTGTGAGACGGAATGCATGGACGTGTGTCTAACATCAATTTTAACCAAACGTCAACCGTCGAGGAAGACGGAACTGAAATTGTAGGTTATATTTTATGTTACAGCGTTGTGTTGTTCAAACAATAGTGTCCCAATAACATATTTTTACAAAAAGGACCAATTAATGTGCGACCTAACTTCCACGTACGTTATAAAATGAAAATGTCTCTTACTACGTCACAGAAGACCGTGCCCGGCTCATTTTAATTTTCTTTTCAAGCTTTTTATAAAGTTACTTATAACGTAATATTGAAATATAAGACGTAATAGCGTGTTTCAAGAAATACATTTAAAAAAATGTATATTTAAAGCCTTAAATTCCGCTATGGTTTACGACCCCATAGACTGCATCAACTGTCCTAATCTGAGTGGAGTTTTGACTGTGATACAGTCAAAACATAACTTAACCTAAGTAATTTTTAAATATGTTGGTTCTTCCGACAAAAACTACTGTTTTACTTTGATTATTTCCCTCATTGTACTAGCAGCCAATAAAATTCAATGAACCTTTCTAGTTCGACCAATGAGAGCCGTTATATACTGAATAAATCCCTAGTTGCTAAAATTTTACACTGAATAAACAACTTTTCGAATACGTTTTTTGAAGAACATTTGATATTAAACGAAACGGGATTTAGACACATATAAAATTTAAGCTATTTTCTTCAATATTAACAATTAATAAATCACTATAACGTAGTTTCCATTAAAAAAATTACATAAATTAAAATATTATGACGTCTGATTGTCAATCTGAAATGTAAACAAAAATATACATGGCTGAACGAAAATCTGTCGTCTGCTGGGGTAAGTTCAATATTATCATTAATTTCATCACGTTTAGTTTAGTATTTGTCTTCTAACTAAGGTGTTTTCTTGTTAATAAACTAAAATGTGAGTTTTCAGGAAATAATCTTGACATATACCCCTCGGCGTTCACGTTTTATCACGTAAAATGTGCATTGGTAGGTTTTTTGCAAAATTTTTCTTTTAGGCAAATGGTTTCGACTAAATAATTCTTTGGAAAAAATCCTTCGACCTGCGGTCTCAGGATTTTATCGTCGAATTATTTAGTCTCAATCATTTTCCAAGCACAATTTTGCAAAAAATCACCTATGCACAGTTTACCCGATAAAACTTGAACGTCTCGGGATATAACCTATGATTATCTTTCTTGAATTGCTTTCTTTCTTTAAACTAGTAGCTTTTTGCAATCGGTTTTTCTGGTTGTTGCTGTTATGGCTGCGGGCCTTATAAACAATCATAAATAACTCCCAACACAAGCGTCATTAAATAAAGCTTAACTCTTACATCGCCAGCCTCTTATGCAAATCAAATAGCTTTAAAAACCTTGCATTATACGTTCCTAGACATAATTTATGGTTGGGAGGTAAAATAAAATTATTATACTTAACATTCTATAATTACTGAATGTTTTATTTCCTATTCAGCATTCTAAAAATACTGGTTCGAGCATTAAATTTGATTGTTATCGTGCTATATAGGTGATGGGTTACTTTGCATATGAATGAATTGCGTGTAAAGTCACACTATTTTAATTCCTGCATTAGGGATAGTAAATTAGTTAATAATATAATTGATTATTTGGGCTAATAAATTCTGGAAGTGCAATCAGCCAAATGGCTTCAAACTCTGCAACTTGTTCCACCTAGTGCTGATACCCAAACTAAATATTTTACTAACATCCCTGGCGCTCGTATATATTTGAATCCTATATTACGAGCCAGGAATGATTTGCGCATTCACACCTTTGGGAAATCTTGAGAAGTTAAATATTAATATACCAGCAGGAGAATTTTAACTGAAACTGTGTTTTTATTTGGTAGTTTATTGATTGGAAATTTAGTGCTCTTGTAAAATGAAACTAGTACAAATGAGAGCAACAAATCATTCCGAGTGGTGCGATCAACATTTGCATAACTACAAATTCAGTTTCGATTTTGCTTTAGCACAAAGACTATTAATTACTGTTAATGACCAACTGATCGAAGTGTCTATAGTATTCGTTTATGATTACCTCCGATTTGAATTTAAACGAACGCACTCTGGTGTTTAGTTTTAACTAAAACCGAATGAATAGCAGGCGATGCCGTGCATAAAGGGAAACCAGGGCCCCAAAAAGGGGATTTTCGGAATAGTCAGCTGCAATGCGTGTTCTAATCACATTACGCAAATAAGGGTTTTAGGGATAGATATCCTGATTAGAGAGCTTTAAAGTCCGGGTACATAATTATCAAATTTGAGTGCATTTTATGTTTTTACTTTAATGTGCGTTTCAAATGTTACTTTTTGCTGTTTTAATGTCCAGGTCACAGAAGCCCAGAAAAGTTTATTATCGTCATATAATTAGCTTATTTTAATGTAATAGCTGCATTGTTAATTGTAAGTAGAGTTTCTTGTGAATAATTACCTTTTTTTAGTAAAATTGTTTTATTACAATAAAAAAAAACAATGAATCTTGAATTCTAACCAACCCAAAATTGTTACTCCAATCCCCTTGACAGACACACTTTATTTTGTTTTATTTAAAATTAAAATAAAGCTAAACATCTTTGAAAATAACTTCTTCACTATACTTAGTGTCAGAATAATTATAAATTTCTTTACTCGAGTTTTCTTTTAATGAGGAAAACAGAGGAATATAAAAATTTGTAGGATTCGAGTAAAATTTAAAAATTTTTAATTAAAAAATTCTATTCTGCCTAACATTCAGGTTAACAATTATTAAAGTCAAACTTACTTTCTTTTGTTACAGCGAGTTTATAAATTATATAGTTTTTTTCTACCAACTTTTGATCAATATTTTATGTGTCTAGATAATGATTGTGCGCAAAGTGTTCAGCCATATTTCACACTGAATGGTGTAACTTTTGTGACAATACCTTCCAGTCGCATAATTCACGTTCATTAGCAAATATACCGGAACAAACGGCTTCAAAAAAAAAAAGAACGGGAAAGTTAAAAGAGCGGCCATTACGCAAACTAAAATGCAAGATTCGCAATGCCATTTACTTTCCGCTTGATACGGTTCCGAAATGGCCGAATGTCACGATAGGCAGCGTGCTCTAAATGACTGTGTCATATATATTGTGCGCTTATAACCTACATTATAAAATATGGAGGCTTGCGGAGCCACTTAAAGTAAATGGATAAATAAAAATTGCATAAAAATGCGACGGTTATATTGCTGGAGATAGAACACATTGAATTTCTGGGTGAAATATTGAAGAAGTTTGCGGCGGAAGTTTTAAATAAATACAATTTCGCGTGCCTTCAGAGGGTAGTTTCTATGCATAACAAATGGAATCACTCTATGAAAAGTCCCGGACCTAAAACGCTCTGAGATCCAAATAGGGAATACAAAAGGAAATAGCATCGTAAAATTACACAATTCTGGATTTGGTCAATGATCGGTCAGAAGTCTTTTTTTCCACATGATTTGTGTTGATAAACAGAACTATAATTTCTAATTATTGAAGCGGACAAAGAGAAAAAAAAGTACGTTTTCTTATAAAATAAACTTAAGTGCTAAATTTAGGTCTGTAATGCAATTACATACGCGAATTCCCCAACGGCAAGTCACAGTACGGGTGGAAAGTGCTTTTAAACACTCAGGTTCGGACTAATGTAAGTAAATAAAATTTGTCGAATTACCCTAATTCCATTTTACTAATTGAATATTGGAATCCCTGGCTAATTCAGCGCAAACTTATTTTCGCTTACCTAAGGCTATGTGCACGGACCGATGTTGAATAATGAATAACACTTCCGTGCAATCTCCGCACACTCTTCTTGCTCATCTCGGCCGCTTTAAAAATGTAAATTTTTCCGGGGCGAAATTTAAGTTTCCACTTGAAAATGTGCTGGAACCCTTCATTTCAATGTTGAAATAACAAATTCGCCGTTAATTGAAAAACACAATTTGGACGCTTTTTTTCCCCGACTTCATTCACGATCAGACAAATCAACTGTACGATCCTCCTTAATCCCTTGACTTATCTATATTCAAATTTGCCGAAGCTGTATGTGCCACCCTCAAGTTAACTCAAAATGGAGGGGGCCGACACCGACTTTTTATACGAAAGCAAATCTAATTATCGTGGGAGTGATCCTGCTTAATGCTTGAAATGAAGGGGTGCAATCAAATGAAATTGTTTTAAGTGCAATTTGCTTAGGGGTTGATGTAGTAAGTCTAGGAGGTCGTTATATATCTTGGGTTACTTTAGACCCGACTAATTTCTCTATTTATTTTCACTGACAAGGACGTGATGGTGGAGATACGCAGGAGATTAAATTTACGGCTAATCTTTGTCTTTAAAGGGGCACAAGTATGGTTGGGAATGATAAAAAAGTGATAAACCAGATTTTCTGATGGGTGTTGATTAAAATTATGATGTATTTTTTGTGATTAATATTTTCTTGACTGTCTTCCAGTTCTTCAAGATTTAAATTTTCTCGTACTTGTAAGTGTAACTCTCACTCGTTTAACACAACTATTGGCCCCCGTAAACACCCTGTATAGTTTATTGAATGCATTTTATTCATTAAAGACGAGTGCTTCCAATAATACGAATTTGCTTATCTAGCTCGATGGTTAATTACCCATTTCTCGACGTTCGATGTGGATAGTTATTTATCAACTGCAATTGTGTATTGTTTGTGTAGTAGCGATGGATACGACTCTATCATGTTGAAAATAATACAAAATTAAATTCGGAAAACAAAGCTTAATTGTTTGTATATTTGTAATGGACTTCATTAATTATAATGGTAAATCCTACGACGCTTATGGACGAATTTATAGCTCCATCGGTAACCAGAATTTTCATTATAAATTTGTTTTGCTCAATTTGCTACTAATTATTATGTATTTTAATGATAGTAGATAACATGTTCGAATCTTAATAACCGAAAGTTTTTAAGGTTGAATTAATTTTTCAGTTAATTTGATTTTTTAGTATCAGAAAGTTATTTTTACGGTAATTTGGGCTTTTACAAGTATATTTTCAAGTTATTATCATTATACGTGCTTTTTCAAAACCAAAAATTATTAAAATAAGTGTCTACTTTTAAGACTTAAATCAATTTTTTAGATGCTTTACCTCGTGCTTTACTCTTAAACCTACTTAGGTAAATGAAAATTAATCGTGGTTAGGAGGATTCCTTTTCGGAAAATTATCCAAATTTTAGTCTATTCAAGTAAAATTACTTTATTTTTTGTTAAACCAAATTACAGTACTTTCAGGAATTTCAGTGAAAGAAAATTAAAAAGAATATTCTAAATATGTTCGGATCCTTTTCAGTCGTCTTCAGAAAGTCATTTTGCTAATTCTCGATTTGGTGGGTCTTCATTTTAAATTCAAAATTTAAATTGAAACCAGCTTAAGCTTTACCTCAAAATAACTGAACCTTTTCATTCCATTATCAATTTGGCAAATGTGGACCTATTGAGATGTGTACTTATAATAGCACTATGAGTAACAAGTAGAGACTAAGGCTGTATTTACATGGGTCCGCACCACAAAAGTTGTGTTTGTTTAAAAAAGCTTAAATTTGGCCCATTTAAGTGAATCGAACAACGTTTCATGAACTACTACTTTGGCTATTAAATCATGACTTCCAATTATTGCCTATTTCCAATTTTAGATGTGGGTCACTTCATTCATTATCCCCTAAAATATATACAATAACTTTCGAAAAAAAAAAAGCCGGAAAAAGTTTTTTCATTTACATTCAGAGTTGCACGCGATCGCCCAGAAAGAAAAACGGAAACACTCAAGGAAAAACTAATTAAAGCAAATAAAAAGCGGGAGGTGGGGCGGAAATTTTGGCGATTTAATTAAATTTTGCTCGGGACGATACTAAGGAAATGAATTAAGGTATGTTAATTTTTTAAATGCTCATCAAAGAAAACAGTTGCTGGCTCGTTAGAGAGAAAAGACTTCTCGATATAAATGAAGAAACTGGGGGACTCTCCTTTACAAACAATGTAACGTAATTTAGAGGGAATTTCAGAAAAAAAAGGATTTTTTGGCATTATTATCATTAATGCTCCTTTTTTTGGTCTTATTAAGAGAAAGAGAGTGCAAGTTTAAGAAGATAAATGTTCTGTTGTTCTTTTGGTTCTTTCGGAAAGTTTATGGTATTTACGCGGCTGGCATTATGAGATTGTGGGGTACATTTTTAAAACAAAAGATGTGGGTCATGCAGTAATTCGCCACTTTGTATACATAAACATCGGGATTCGCTGTAAAGCTCAGACCTCGGAAATCTCCCTTCATTTCGAGCCGCCAAGAAGGGATATAATATACGATCTTAGGGACGGGACGCTTTTATTTAGGAACACGATATAAGGGTTTAGTTCCGGCCAATGACCCACAGAAACAATGGATCTGCTCTGCGGTTACAGATGTTTAGGAAATATTGCCGGCCCGCGAACAAAAGCAAATTCGGACCCTTTGTATATCTTTGATGAATTTTATAGGAACCTGTCTAATAATGTTAGAGTCGGCTTTTTGTTTCCATTAAAAGCGTTTTGAATTAAAGGGAAATTTGAACCCACTATTATCAATTTCCAAACGAGTACAAAATCGTCCTGGATGTATTCAGGGCAATGAATTGCGTATATGGAAGATCGGAGAAGGGGGTCCGGCACAAAGTAATGACTAGTAATGAGCCGACCAGCAAATTGCTGGTGAATTAATAATGCTCTTATGAAAGGGTGTTTAAAGCGCGACATGTCCTACTTGATGGAAACCGGCTACTAATCATGAATAATTCCGATGCACCGCAGCTTGTTTTGTTCCTGAGCAGCCGTAACGGGATGTCTTTCTATATATTTTTTCTTTTTTGATTTATTGCAGGAAGTAATTGGTTATTACCCTCGATTGCATTTGCATTAATGTTGCTATAAATGGTGGTTGCTATAATGTTGCTAAAATAACCATTTTAGCTTTTCTAAATCAACATCGACATTAGGAAAGCTTATCTGTTTGGTTGGATTTAAGTACTATCACAAAACCAGCTTAACGTATTGACAATCAGAGGTTTTGTATCTAATTGCCTGGTGATATTTCCGCGAGGTTCGTATTGATTCGCTATTTTACCTTTTTTTCCTTTGTGTTATTAATACGGTATTTACTATATAAAGAAACTGTTATTATTATTGGCACAAACATAGGAATATGTCAAAACACAACGCTGTTAAACTCAATTTTAAAATGTTTCTCTTTTCTAGAAAGTTACCATTATTGAGGTGATCTGAAATAGTATTTTGATGTTTTTAAGACTACAGATAAGAGTTTTGGAATTCCTAGAGATGAATACGTCAAAAACATTTGATTTGATACATTATAAGTGTTTGATACGAAACGTCAACCTATTTTGAAATATCAAAAACTCAGCCTTAAGTCTGGTTCTTATAAAAGAATATTTCGGTAAAAAATACGAATATTCGTGAAATTCCACGTGATTTTTTTCCCATACAATAACACAATTTTTGTAGGTTATGTTATGTGATATTTATTCAATTGGTAAAATTGATAAATCACTATTTGCAATATACATAAAAGTATTTGAAATTATTATTGTGGCCACCATTTAAACTCAAACAATAATTAGTATGTGAATGTAAAAAACATACAGTAAAAATGACTTCTCAGTCATTCCTCAATCTTAATTTTTGGGAACAGTGCAGGGTGCGTATTCTTGAAATGAGGCAAGAGAGTGATCAAGGGAAAGGTCTGTAGAATGTGACAGTATTCCGTCATTGTCAGCTGTTCCTGTCACATTCTATCAACCTGGTTTCAAGAATTTGGACTCTGGAGCACTAACCACCAATTGTACCGTCGAAGCCCAGCTTAAGTTAAGCATGGTCCAGACTGTGACTTTTTTTAACTGTATTCTACACAGTCTGAACCACACTTAGCTTAAGCTTGGCTTAAAGTACGACGGTGCAAACGGGGGTAATAGCACTAACTAGTTATTTTAACAAAAAAAAATAACGAAAAAAACCTTCTACCGAATATAAAATTAAAACAATTAACAATAATATTCCGTCAGTCACCCTCAGACGTTCAATTTTTGTGTTTTGTGGATAGAATTGTCAGAAAATTTGTCTAGAGAGACATTATGAGAACTACTGAGAACTACATTATTTGAATGATTTATGGCATCTGTCACTTTTATCGAATTTCCATACTTTTCGTCCAAATATTCGTTTATGAGAACCAGGCTTTAGTCCACCTTCCTTCTAATTTGATATTAACAGGTTTTTTGGGGTTTTTATCAGATTAAATCTTAAATGTTGATTAAAGGAATTTTGGAAGGACATAAAAATCGATTGAAACCATTACACCCTTTAAAAAAATCCGTAAAGTCCATAAAATTCGAAACAAGAATCACACAGATCTATTTTTGCACCTTTTACCTTTTGCAAAGAGGTGGATCGTTTGGAATACTCTGTACATGCAAGCACATTTAGCCTAAACTAAAATTTTATGCAACTTTTATTCAAACAGCTAAATTAATGATACGAGACAATTGCATAAGTTACAAATTAAAAGCTTTTGATAGAATTTGGCATACAGATCCGAAATCAAACAGGGACGATTTGGTTCAAATCTTCCTCTAATCAAAAGCGTATAACGAACGCAAGCAAGTTTGAGAATTTATTCCTCCAAAATTCAATTTCTGAAAAATTACTAAGGTAAAGAGAGCCCAAAACAAGATTTACGAGCGGACTTTTGTCTGATAAATCGGCAGACTTTTGTCCTGATTACTGGAGACTGGTTCACAAAAGACTCCGAGAAAATAAGATATTGGAAAGCTTCATCGGAAAACAGCCAGTATTTATCAATGAAAAATTCTCGACCGCGCCAAATGAAGCTGAATATATGTTGAAAAATAGATCCAGCTTTGGGCTATATTACCTTCAGCCATGTTTGCCTGACAAAGTCTATTTATCAGCGAGGGATGACAATATTAGCGTCACGAAAATGCTGAAAGCGACACACCAACGGGAATAACGGAAAAATTAACTTTACCAACCCCCCAATTTTGAGGACGCTTAATTCGGTAAAATTCTCTGCAAAAATCATCGAACACTTTGACCTAGTGACATTCGTCTTTTTGGGTAGTAGGCGAACGATCCAAATTTGTTTTCCCCGGTGTAAAAAGCAGTGGCCAGTGTCTAATTTAAACGGTAACGGAATTACATCCGGCAACGTAAAATTGATTCGGTGTCCTTTTCGCAGAAACCCGCAGGGAAATAACATGATGTCCTGCAAAGCATTGAACTAAGTCCGACTGGGAATAAGGCCGGCATTCAATAATTGACAAAGTGCACGCCACACGGCAATCTACCGGCGGACGATCTTATCGCGAGTCCTGGTTAAACTGTGACCGCCAGTTACGTCTGGAATTTCGCTGAATTTGTGATGCAACTCGTTTCGGTAATGGAGAATCGAATAAATATGTGGTGTGTCTCTGTAAATCGAATGCATATGCAAGATGCTAAGTATAGATTTTCAGTGAAAAATGGTGGATGTACCATATAGAAGTTTAGAATGTTAGATTAATCTTTTCTATGGACAGAACTGAGAAAGTGCTTTTAATTTATCCACTCCAGTGAAGAATACTGGAATTGGAGCTTTGAGAATTATTTTCCAATCCTCTTAACTAATAAGTGATTGTTGAACTCAAATTTTATTATGGCCGGTTGCACCAACGTGTTTTTAAGCTTACTTAAAAGAACATTCAGCCATAAGCAAAATGATGTGGAATGCATACAACTGCTCTAGATATTGTAGCATCATTTGCAATTTGGCTCACCAAGTTAAAGTTCTGTACATACGTTACAAATCAATGGGATAGACGAATATAGAAAAAGCTTTATTTCACAGTTTGCTGAAGTGGATGTGACATAAAATTCTACAAGCCACAAGTAGTTTGTAATTGGCCAAGAAAAAGCATGAAAGCTAAAAGCTGCTACAGTACTGTGATTTATTTTATTTAAATGCTTCCCATGTTACCATCGTGAACATTCAAATGAGTGAGTGATCATGTGAAGAAATGGTAAGTGATGTCAATTATGTTCCGGCAACTGACATGGGTCACATTATTGTCGATAGCACAGTTTCTGTTCCCTCTACTTATCATTGATTCCTTATAGAGAGTTTTTAGTATATTATTAACCAAGGTTTAGACAAAAGCTTTTATTGACAGTCTGTCAAGTTTCAAGACATTAGTTCAAAGAAAGCTGTCTAAACCGTGGATAATATAGCGTTTTTTCTACTATTAAACAAATTTTAGGATAATAACAACATGAAGAAACAACCTTTAAATTTATCTGTCTCTGACAAGTCAAGTATATTTTATATGTCATATGTCTTAGTAGTCATTGAGATTATTATTTACTTAGGTGAATAAAATTTTCTTTTTGTTTTGTTTGTTTCGAGGGGTAAACCGCTGAGTACAATTTTGTACACTAATTCCTAATATATCAACAATGTCCACTAATTCTTTGTAATGCCCAGTAATTCCTAATAACTCCCAATATTTTTATATTTTTATATATATATATTTTTTTTTTTTTGTATAGACTTTTATATGTCAATGGATAAGAAAATATAATGGGCTTTCCAAAAATATGGCCGTTTGTGTCGATAGGGTGCTTCGTTTGGCCGCCAGAAGCCTCCAAAACTAGTTAAACGTTTTTCTTGACTGTAACCACTCTAACTTCTTTAAGTTTTTTTTTATTGGGTCAGGTGCGGCACTGATATTTGGCACAAACTAGCACCGTAGAGGGTCAAATTTAGAGCCGTAGCAAAACTGAAGAAATAAAATCATTAAAGTCGATTTTCGCTTGCACTAAGTGGCCAACATAACGCAAAACCCATTGGAATAGTGGTAGTGTTTCAGGCATATTTGACCCTTACGAAAATTGTCATTTGCAAAATCGGTTTTTCAAAAAAATGTTATGCATTACATCGGAGTACCGTTTAGCCACTAGAGGGCGTCAACTCTGAATTTTTTTTGATGTATTCTTTTGTTTAATATTCCAAAACCCGCTTAATTGCACTATTTTTGCTAGAGTTTTATACGTCAATGGAGAGCCAATGGAATGACCTTTCTAAAAAATTCCAATACATGGATTGATAGGTTAGACGGTTTGGCCGCTAGAGAGCGTCAAAGTTTACTATTTTTTTATGACTTTTTTCGTGCATCCTTTTGTTTAATCTCCAATAACTCGTTTATTTGCACCATTTTTAGTAGTGTTTTACACGTCAATGGATAGCCAAATTAAAAGGCCAATTTAAATGGATAGGTTAGACAGTTCGGCCGCTAGAGGGTGTCAAAATTGACTAATTTTTTCATTCTTTTTGGGTGCATTCTTTCGTTCAATCGTTAATAACTAGCTTATTTTCCACACTTTGTATAAACTTTTATATCTCAATGTATAGAAAATTTTTAAAATTAAAATTATAAAACTCATCATTTTTCAATGTATTCCAAGGGAATTCATTGAAATTACCAAACTTTATGTTTAAATTTGAATGGTAAATGTATCAAAAAAATTATTTTATGGATTTTTTTTTTATAATATATTTTACACGTTCCCAATTCTATTACCTAATAGTTTTCAAAATACCAATGTACCTCCAGTAATGCCTAAAGTTTGTACACCATAATGCCCCAGCGGTTTGTTTCAGACTAGAACTATTAGACTATATTTTTCTATAAGTTACTATTGGTCAATAATGGTATGTTTATCAAGTTAGTAGTAGAAAAAAATCCTTATTCTAGTATAGTTAAAACTCCTTGGTTACAATTAGCATAATCAACACAATAATTATATCTTTAAACCCTCTCTCAAGTTTCTTAATCAATTAATGTTCGTTTTCCTGACACTTCCAAGTCGGTTTTAACGACAACTTAAGCTAAGCTGAGGTTTGAGTGTAACAGATTAGGTGCAAAATAAGCTTATTTAAGTTGCCCTTTAACTTAGCAAATTAGTACAAAGCAATTTGATTTCGATTAGAATGAAAAGGTAGAGATCACCTTAAGGGTATATCCGCCTTTGTGGAGCAGACCTGCATGAGTGGAAGCTTCCGGCTTTGCATTCCATTTCTTTAAAATGGCCGCTAACCTATAATTTACCACTACTGTATGGAAAACGATAAGATCGAGACTAATATTTATGTTGCGTATACACACCTCTGCGGTTGTATATTGCTACCAATTAAGTCGCTTTGAACTTCATGGATAAAACGAGCAACACAACATCGGTCGAAATTTTTCCGGAATTAAACTAAATTTATGAAAAATGTGCTGGAAAGATTTCACTTTAAACCATCTCTAAGCCGTCCCCCTTCAAAACGGTTTACTTTTTCTTTTGCCCAGTGTCGCGGAGATTAAAAAGAGGAGGCAAAAAAACGATACTTGGAGATTTAAATACGTCACGTTGGAACGCTTAAACCGGCACAAAATGATACAAATGCTCGTTTGGTTAATGGGATGGCTGGCTTTTCATGTCGTAAAGATATACGCGTTTTGATGTGGGAAAAGCGAATACACTCGGTAATGGAAAAACGGTCTTGTTAGCTAATTGGACCTTTGATGATTTTTTTCCTTAACAGTCTTGCTAATTTGGATAGTTTTTTTCGAATAGAAAGATATCGTGCATATATGCAAAGTAGTTTTTTTAATTAAACCCCACATACTGTCTTTTCTATGCTTGTTACAACATTTTGTTCTAATAAGCTCTTACAACACTAACCACTAACACCATTAACTGATTTCGTTTTTAAGAGCTTACTCTGTCTTAATTGAACAAATAATTATACACAAGACTCTCTGAAAGTTAAAAATTCATTCGTTAAGATTCAGCACTAATGATCATTCAACAAGAAGTTTAAATGAAGAAGATAAAAGTTTTTTTTTTAACTCCGCAAACTTTCGGTCTTAATTAAATTTTTAAAAAAACCTAATTAACAATGACAATTTCATTAGAAAGTTAAACAACGCTGTCGGTTTTTGGGGAATTCGGCCGAACTGTTTGTTTTAACATCCGCCGATCGAGATTCAGGATTTATGTTAGCTTTTAAATTACTCCTTTTCGATCTAATTTAGTGTTTTCTTTGTTTCAGGTAAGAGCCATTTCCATAATTCCTGAGGAGATCTAGGTAGAGTATGTCATATTCGGTGTGTAACGTAGATCGATCGCTCTCGGTATGAAACATTAATTGGAGTTAATGTGTAATTCCGACTGCCTCCAATACTAGCCGGAGTTTCGCAACTATGATATTGCAAATTGGAAATAATAGATATCTATTATTTACGAGAACATCCGGGACGTCAAACTTAATTGAATATATGGTGATTCGTTAATGGGAGCATAATACTAATGGATACGCCATTTAGAGCCTTTAGTAATGCCCTGTGTAGATAGTTATATTAGCACTACCTGGCAATCTATTTCATTGTCTTAGATTCGATTAATAATCTATGATGTTTCAATTAACTTGATTGAAAACATATTTTTCAATGTTAGTGGACTATAGAAAGACGTTGATGTACAGCCTTGGGGAATTCATTAAACCGTGCACTAGAGGCATAAATTTTGCTAAACGAATTATGGAAAAGGAGCTAAAACACACATTCAATTTTAAACACTACGTGCCTGATATTAAAACGCAAAAATGTGTTGCGTTCGCTGCAATACTCTCGGCGAATTATGGGAATTTCAATATGAACTAGCGCGAAATTTATGAAAGGCCTTAAAAAGCGCATACAGAGTTAGGTTTTTGTTGGTTTTTTGACTGTCCGACAGATTAAATTTAACGGCTGCTCCAACGAAATATATTTTCACTATCACTTTGAATGATTAGTGTGTCAATTAATATCCGTTGGCGGTAGGAACAAAAAAATTTTTTGATGATGGACGTTCGCTTTCTATTCGTATTATTAAAGTGATGAGTCTCGGAATGCTCGGGGCGAAACTCTGTCAATAATAAATAACTTCCGCATCAAGTTTTTTTGATGATATTGCTTGTTCGAACAGTGGGAATGTAATTCTTTTATTATGTAAAACTATGGCCAGCTGTTACATGATTTACCAAATCCATTATCTTCTTACGATCAGTTGTATAGAGTTAGTTTAACTTCAATCTGAAGGGTAAAATCTAAAAATTAGCATTGACATTTCACTTTTGAACTTCAGGTTGAGGTTTAACTATAACCTAGCATATTAAGTATACATTATTGTATAGCATTTGCTTAAATCACACCACTACTGATACAGTTGGCGACAGATAAAATCGTATCCCAATTATTAATCCATTTTCCAGGATATGGATGTGGCATATTGAAAGTTTTCTAACACATGTAATCAAAAACTGACGTTACTTTATAGTCAAAATTCTACCCTTTGAGAATGACGTCAAGCAGGTGAAAAAACAGGCATGTCTGGAATTAGATCACAAATTTTAACCTACAAATGCTTTGAGAAATTAGTGTGTTCGGAAGTGACTGATGATCAAAGCCTTGAAAATCACATGATCATGAGAGTTTCAGTTTAATCATCATTCATTCAGTGAATAGGTGTGCTTGCACTCACTTAAAGATCTCTTCTACTCCTAATAACATAATATATTATTAATGTTCATTGATTTTGTGCTGTTATTGTGCTTTGCACAATAAAGCGAAAATAGTAATTTGACATACCAACATTACTAACTTCTTTGTTTTTCATAAAAGCGGTTATTTTGGGTTTACTGACCGACATTTTCATAGAAATGTTGGTAAAATAGGAGTCGTCAGCTGGAATTCCAGCCTTTTTCATTCGGCATAGGGTAGCAGTACTCACTTTTAAATCCTGTGATGCTTTATCATACACATTGGAATAATCAATTGGGATGACATCTGCAAACTGTTTCTTTTTGTACTCCAAAAAAAGCAGCACAATTAGAATTAGCATTTGGGCTTGCTCATTGTAGCGCAGCATTTTTATACCTTTGATATTTGTTAATATCAAAGTGACAGTAAATGTCAACGTTTTTAATTTGATTATTTCCTTCCTATCAATTTTGACCAATCGCTATCAAGAATTAGTATAACGAATGTAAATTTTAAGTGGAAAAATCACTTAACAACTGTCAACTTAGCTGTCAGCAGTTTTTCCGGAAAAAAAATCGAAAAAATTGCACACTCCTCACAACAACATAAAGAATAGTGTTACCCTTTCTAGCTTGAAAGTTATTGTTCTTATTAATTATTGTTCTCATTATTTTAATTAAAATAAAATGTTTATTTAACTCAGGAAATAATCTTACCAAATATCCCTCGTGCATCTAATTTTTCCTGTGGAAAAATTGGAATACTTGTTTCTAAGTAATTTTACAACCACTCAGAGGATTTTTAAAACCACTCTCGCTCATGCTATTTGTTAAAACAAATTACTTAGAAACTCGTTTTTCCGAATTTTTCCGGGACTTTTGCACTAGGGATATTACCCCCAACAAATTTTTGAAAAAAATTTTTTGCTAAAATTGTTTATTTCATATGTTTGATATGCGAGACACAAAGATGCAAAAAGATGACATTCTCAAAAGGTAAAAATTCAACTATACAGGGTGATTCCAAAGTTGGTGCTTTCCTTTCACCTGCGAATAGGGCTTCAAAAAATAAGGTTTTTTTTCCTTTGACGCTTTTTTGAAATATGAACAATAACGAAGATACAGGGTGTCAAAGTTTTACTGAAAAAATAAAAATTTAATGATTTTGGCCAAACCACTTGAAGTAATTAAACAAAATTTTGTAGGTGTCAGTAGCTCCGTGGAAAGGAAATTTTCCAAGAAACAGCAATTTTCTTGCGTTTACCAGAGGCAAAGACATAAAAAGAGACATAAAACATTTAAAAAAAATATAATAGTGCTCTACTGGTTTTTTTTTCAACATAAAATTTATTATTGATTTCCTTGTTTAATTCTAAAAATAAAACCCCTTTTATTATTTTTTGCTCCTTTTTGCTTTTTTGCTCTGCCTGTCTTAATGCGTGCCTAAAATTAAATGCTGTTTTAATTTAAAATGTCAAATTATTAAAACTTAGTTCAAAAGAGGCTGAAATTTTTGTTTCGTTTATGTCTGTTGATAAGGAATAACCTGTAGTTAGTTAAAATTAAATTTAAGTTATTTTTTATTTTGTTTCTTTTTCAGTACAACTTTGACACCCTGTATCTTCGTTATTGTTCATATTTCGAAAAAGCGTCAAAGGAAAAAAAACTTATTTTTTGAAGCCCTATTCGTAGGTGAAAGGAAAGCCCCAACTTTGGAATCACCCTGTAAAATGATAAGTAATTGGGCAGTTTACACAGCAGCAAATTACGGGGTATAATTTTATCTGACCACAACTGTACTAGCTTGCGATTGGTCGGTTTTTTTGACGTATAACAAACTACATACACCAACTCTCTTAAATGCCCATATTGGTAAAAGACAGAAACTTGCGGAAAAAACTTATCATCGTTAATACAGCAAACCAGAAACAATTTGGAGGCTTTGAGTTCGTAAATCACAATTTACTATTTAATATCCGGACTTATTCTCTATTTGCTTGAAATAAGACCTGCGGGAAGATTTTTAACAATACCGGTGGGAGTTGCAAACAATTCCGCCGTAAAGTATTAAATCAGTTACCGTTTCTGAGCGTGGTGCACCACAATGGCGCATCAAAAGAAATCCAGACGAATTCAAAACGTTAAACGAGACCTCAAACGGCAACCAGTGACGTGAAGGCAGCTCCTGCTCCGACAAAAGGAGAGCCACGAGGGAGCAGATAAATTGCTGAAAGGAACAAACCAAACAGGAAAAGGAAATGTTCTGCCTTTATTGCGGCAATTACTCACAACAATTGTACCAAGTAGCGACTAAATGTAATCCTTAAATAAATTTTGTTAGCGTATATCACGAGTTTAGCGGCCTTTGCCTTGCGATGATGGACGTTATGAATTGCTTACAACTTAATAACGTTTTTTGAAGATTTTTACTGTTAACACATAAATTTTTCTCCGGATGAGAGGATTAGTTTATATACCTTTGTTTTTGAATAAATAACGAAAAAAAAGCAGCGGTGGAGATTAACGGTTATCCGTTAGAAATCGTTAAAAGCAGGCAAAGGACGGGGATAAGCAAAAAGCGAGGATCGTAAAAGGGAAAAGCGTATTTCTCGGCTCGGAAATAATTATCCTTATTATTTGAAATATTTTGTTTGGATATGAGTAGCTTCGTTTATTTCAGAAGCTTATCCGCAATTAAATGCGACATATACGTGGCGGAGAAATTTAATTAAAAACAGATAAATAAATTCTTCATGTCTTTTTTTTTTAATTTTCTCGGTGTTATCTTCAATATCAGGTAAACATTTCAATTTACTCTATTGCTGACTGAAAATTATGATTTTGTAGTTTTTATTTTACATTATTTAAAAACTGTTCTAACCTTTAGTTTGGCAATTAGTCAAAGGACGTCATTATTATCGGTTAAATATTATTTAGTAAATTACCCGGAAGTAATTTCGATTTAATGGAAGTCAACAACGAATAATGATTCCAGAATAATTTAGTGCAAATAGTGTAACCAGCAAACACGATACAAAAAATAAATTATGCAGTTAATGCTAACGTATTAAGCTTTGGGGGTGACAAACAGCTCCGGACCAAAATAAATTGTTGCGACTGAATGTTTATAGCCGACCAGTTTTAATATTAAATCAGCTAATACGGTTGCCATTAGGCAAAATAATTTTCGGTTTTTTAGTGACTGAAAGTTAATAGGTGTTTCCTCTGTATAGCGAGGATTTTGCGTATTTCAATTAACTCATTACTGTAGGGCATTCGTTTAAAATTACTAAAATCTGCTTAATGCCTCGTGTGATTTATGTGCACATTTTGATCTAAGCATTAAAAACTCCATTATTTGCTGCATGTAATAGTGATATTTCGAAATAAAACCAACAATAAAATGTAAATTGGAAGTATACAGCATTAAAGTTTTAAGTCAATAATAAAAGGTTTAATAGTATATTATTGAACTAGTATGTAATGCTAGCTATTTACTCACGAAGTTTGCACACGAGCCGCAGTGAGTAATAGTCATTACATGCGAGTAGAATACTGTATTTTTTCTAGGACTTTCTTTTAGTTCGTCGTTGCTGTCAACGTAACCATAACAGTCATCTGCTATTGCTTGGTGTGGTACCAAACAATTTAACGGCTATTGCAAAACTCACAATAAATTTAGATGACGTAACAATGTAATAAAAAGGTAAATCAAAGTTTAGGTAACCCTATCGATTTCTATGTTGCCACAGAAATCAAATATACAGGGTGGTGCAGTTTTAAATGTCAATAATTCACAAATCGATAGCTCATCAAAAAATAAGTTGACATGCATTATGTCATTTTCTCCAAAGTTCAGTTTTAAAAATCAGACTGTTGTTAGACTGTTGGACCAAATTTGATCAAATTTGGAACAAGAACACTGAAAATAGTCAAAAACAGGATTTTTTGAGTTATGTTTACTGGCGTTCAATTTTTTAAATTATAGGTAGTGTAAAACTGATAATTCAATTAAAACTTAATTTGTTTTTATTCAATTAAACACTGGTAACAGTCCGAATTTTCGGACTAATTTAATAACTCTAAAAATTAGTGTTTAAAACTAATAGTGTAGCATTTAATGCCAAAATTGCTTACTTTCATCAATGGAGAGTCTGAAACATAACTTTTACTATAAAAAGTAGTTTAAAATTCGATTTTTCAGTCTTAAAGCACAGGGGAGCGTCTGGAAGTCAATTTAATACTGACAAAGCGTGAAATGGCAAATTTAAGCCTATAGAAAATGTAAAAATAGTTTTTTAAGTCTGCTATGTCAAAAACTTGGTGAAGATAACCCTAAAACTCGATTTTCCAAACTGAAAGCAGTTTTAAAGCCCTAAAAATAGTCCAGAGTTCTAAGAAAATGAAAAGCAAAGTAAAAAAAAAACCTGAAAAGTTACTCTTCAAGTCAATTTTCATGGAAATAATGTCAATATCTTGTATTTAAGGCTATTTTCAAGACTAAAATATTGAAATGTATTTTCAAACTCTGATAACTTTCTTCAAATGCAAAATTTAAGCTTTTGATGTCACTTTTTACTGGTTCAGAGTCACTTTTTGGTGTCCAAGTACATTTTCAAAGTTGAAATGTGTGAATTTGTGGTCAAAAATTCTAGATAAAATAGTTATTGCTACAAGTCAATTTTTACTACTAAAGTTTTTTAACTTATCTGAAAACTATAACGACTGACTACAAAGACAGTTTTTAAGCTTCTCAAGTCAATTTTCACCGTTTCAAAGTAAATTTACTGGTTTCTAAGTCAATTTTCAAAACTAAAGTCTTTAAATTTGTCTGGAAACTATGAAAACTGGCTACAACGACATTTTTTAAGCTTCTTAAGTCAATTTTCACCGTTTTCAAGACAATTTTTGGTTTGTCATGTTGGGTTGGGTTGGTTTTGGGTCTTTGAACGTAATAACTCAATTATTTCGTAAACGAAGTTTCAAATCAGAATTTTATAAGATACTTATTTTATCAAATTGAACAAGTAAAGTAAAAAAAAACTGAAATTTTTGAAAAATATCCAGTGACGTAGAAAATATGGCAGAAAAATGAAAACCATCTTTCTGTAATCATACCACTGGATAGTTTCGACAAACGTCATTAACATCACATAACGAGTATTAATTATTATATTATATTTATATTATTATGCTCCAGTGGTCTGACAGTTATTACAAAAAACCTATTTTTTAAACTGAACAATTATGGACTGTATTTTACTTGGGAAGCTTGTTTCAGGAAAATGACATAATGTGTGTTAACTTATTTTTTGATGGGCTTTCGAATGGTGAATTATTGACATTTAAAACTGGACCACCCTGTATATTGAATTTGAGAAATGACAAAGCAAACGTTCTCAAACGTTACATTACAAACATTTATGTTTCTTTTACGCTTTTACGTCACTCTATTTTACTTACATATGGTAAGCAAGTGGGACCCGTGAGTAATGAGTCAATCACTCACGGGGTAGGTAATGGGTGTTATTATCTATTCAAAACTAGTGAATAATTGGCACATTATACAGTCATAAGAAATGAAATGTATTCAGTACCACACTGTAATATCATTCTGGAAATGATTCAGCTGTATAAACTTTTTGAATATGTATGTCTTTTAATACATGTCCTATCAAAATAACAATAATTTCCGAAGTGATTCTTCATTTTTTTTGCAGCTTATAAATTACAGTGTTAAGAGTCGAAATTTTGGTTAATGTATTCAACCGATAATTTTGGCGTGGTCAACACGCGAGAACATGGTGAAATTTCTTACACCCAAGTCCATTTAAAATTTCCCTTAACACGAAACCTATAAATTACAACTAGTCTAGAAAAGACGGTGTCAACAATGTTAGCCCAAAAAAAAAGACGAAAAAAGACAACGAATTCCCATTTGGTTAATGTCATTTTAGGAACGATTCCAGACTACATTATATGGGCACATTAAACCTTTCACCGGTCAAAAAGCGTAAAGGTTTCTATATTTGGGAGGATTGGAACGACCCTATAAAGTGTGCTTATATCTTACACGTGATGTCTTTAACCTCTTCAATAAATTAGTTCCGAATTTAGTGATCTGCCGATAAAAAACAAAAATTTAAGTTAAGGAATGGTACTAGTGATATTTCAATTCTTGACTGAATGAATTTACTAAAATGGGTCATAATTCCTAACGCAATAGCCGACGAGGCCGGATAAATTACCATTTATTAAACATTACATCGGCTGTAAGTCAATTTAAAGTCGTGACGGGTTGTTAGGTAGAACAAACACCATCACGGGGTTAATTTGTAGCACAATATAGGTACGTTTCGTACATATCCAAAGTTTTGCGGTTTGTGCGTGAAAGGGTATTATTAATTATCTGACCTGTGGCGTTTAATAATCTCTCCGCTATTATTAGAAACATTTTGGAAAAGGGTTCTCAATTTTTAATTAGCTTAGGGTTATGAAGTTTGGTTATTTCAATTAAGCCCCTCTATAATAATTAAAGTTTTGTTGGCATTGTGGCTTTAATAACTAGCTAAATCAAAAATAACAACTTTGAGCTTTTCACTGTTAAATTAGTATAATAATTAGTCAGCTCTATTTAACCCCAACTCCCCTTTTGCACGTGCAACAAAATACTACTATTTTGCAATTAAACCGAATTAATAATTTAATCAAAGGGCCATTCATATTCACACAGTGGCTACAAATATACGGTCTAGTTTCTACCCCTGTTTATACTTTATGTATCCAAGCTCTATGGGTTGAATATTAAAGTAGAAAGGCGTGTAATTAGTGGAGAGGTGCGTCTCTAATTGCTGTTTATTAATTTCAGCTTTGTATCCTTCAGCAGTTTTGGTAAAATTCCTGCCTTGAAACCGAAACGGTTCTCGAGTACAGAGCCTAAATAAATGTTTACGTAAATCTAGTCTGTTGAATTGCCAAACATGTTTCGTAACCACTGTTCTGTGTGCTTATTAATGTAATTCATCGAATTTACGTAACAATTAAACCGCTAAAATTCAAAGTAGTTGTTGCCAGGTTAATAACGGATTTCATCGAAAACATATTGTACATCGCGTTTAATTATAAGTTAGAATTTAATCCCGCGGAGGATTCAATTAAGTCCAGTGAAACAATTTTAATTAACGTAGCCGCCAAGAAGATCACTTCGGGGAAAGTTGAAGTGCACAATTATCACTTCTTTAAAACAATTAACAGTCGGGTTTAAAATATATAAGCTTTAAACGTCTGAGTAAATTAGAACCAATTCCCGGACAATGAAGATATTTAACCGGAGTAAATGAATTCCAAAAATAAATTGTGGGTTTTTGAACAGGAGGATTCTATTGTGTGGTTCCGACGAGATAATTTGTTTTCGGTTGTTGAGGTTTTTGTACTTTGATTAGTATCAGGACGTTCTTGAATTGACCTTTGGCAGATGTAAGCTTACAAATTATAAAACGTGATTACTTTAATGTAGCAACCACTTGTACTCTGGATAAAACTTCAAGGGATGAACTCGACCACTAAATTTATACGGCCTTTATTATTCAGTGTATTCGATCCGTACTAGCCTACTTGGAACTCAACAGAAACACCATAAATTGCAAATTTGACCTATTAAGTCGGTAGATAAGCCCTAAAGTTTACCTGGCGTTATCTATACCAGCCATTTCTCAAACAGCAGAGCTAAATTAAATTCATCCTATGATTGCTGAGATTAAACGTTACGTTCTTGATTAAGCACAAAACTAGAATTTACAGTTTAAAATACAAAAGTATTTTTTTTTTTAAAAGTGATTTTTAAACAGATCTTAGTGTTGTGACAGATTTCATTATGTTAGCAGTTATAGAAAGTAAAAACAAGGTAGATTTAAGCAGGTGACACCCCAGAGAAACTAATTTGGTAGAACTTATTTGTGAAGACCTTGCTAAATCTATGTATAAAGATGCTTCTTGAAGATTACTTGAAGTTGATTGTTTTATTATGCGCAGACGTCGAAATAGAGTCATTGAGGAAAGTAGACTGGGGCGAGAGAGTGGTTTTGGGTAGTGTAGTGGCGGTTTTGGGTGCATTTTTATTAGGAGAAAGTTTTTATGAAATCACTTAACATTAGAATCAGTTGCAGTTTATAAAGTAATGAGGGCTAGGAGTTTTATAACTAAATATTTTTATACACTTTTTCGACGTGGCAATTGTTTTTTTAATAGCTTTATTTCTTACCAGCAAATTATTACTTTTTGGGTTTTTGTATGAATAATCATATTTAAGTCATCGATTATTAATAACTGATATTAATAGAGATATTCAGATGGTATCTAATTAAAAAGTGATGTTGGTTGCGAGTTTTACAACTGTGTTACTACATGTATAATTTATTGTAATTCTAGAAGCACTCAAGGCAATTTTAATGCAGTAATTAAACAAAAACTGAATATACTAACCAACAGTGGCAGCATGACAAATAAATTGCTATAGTGGCAAACATCCATAACAGTTTAAGTAATCTGCCATTCACTATTTAAAGGACAAATTTGGAATGTGACCAAGTCGTTGCAATATCATTAAAGAATACGAGACCACAGCAACTTGAGAATTCTTGTCGTATAATAAATTTTGCGTTTGAGAGTGCTTATTTCTGTATCCGATAGCGTCGTGACTGTGTTGGCGCCGCGCCAACTGATCACCCTTCCCCGTTACCCCGTACACCTCCCTGCGTCGGTATAAGAAAAATATGGAGCAATAAAAAAAGTCTACTGGATCTGTTCAACGAGATAATGGATGAAATTCTGGAAAAATATGAAATTTTCGCTTGATTTATGGCAGGTTTTCCAAGGGTTAAACATCCAAGTTTATTTTTCCCCGTTTTATGGAAAGTAGCTCGATGTCATTACAACTACCGGATGAACATTACGGTGTATTTTTGCGTTCCAAGCTTCAAAACATTTATTTGTTTGTTGCATTTTATAGAGCGTTTAGTTTCCGGATCGCGTCGAACTAAAAATAGTATTTTATCTGCATAATACTGGTCCTAAACTTTCGAGCTATTTGAATATACATAACGGCGAATTGCTCTACGGTTGTTGTATGCAAATTTTATTTGTCGTGAAAGCGTTTTATTAACAGCTTTGTAGGTTCGTATTAAGTTGTTTATTATCGCCCAAATGGTGTTCTTATGCGAATTGACCCTTTGAAGTGAAATTAAATAGAATGAAATATCTATCGTTGTTTTATCGATGTATTCATTTGACAAGTCATTAAATTAAAGCAGATATTCGAAGATAGTAAAATAATAAAATGCGCGTTATGCCTATTTTTAGCGATGACAAATTACCGCTACTGCTATGCAGGAATAGAGAAAGCGAGCGACGAACAATAATATTTTTGTCACTGAACCGATTTGGTTAAATAAGGCTAAATCCGTTGGTAAGGCAGACGGTCGGAGACTCCGTCTCATGCCACACATGTAGTCGTCCCAAATTCTGCAACCCGCACCGGGTTCGTAAATTAATGAAAATAGTAAACCATTTCTTGTTTTTTGTAAAATTTGTGCATGTAAAAGTTGTTTAGTTACTTCTGGTAACCAACTATTTTGTTATTTAGTTTTAACTGCTTTTTAGTCATTAAATTATATTTTTCTACCAAGTGGTTTGATTTTACCTCTGAAACAAGATCTCGGTAAAGGCGTTTATTAAAATAATAAACGCACATCTTGTTTAACTTGTTGAATCAAAAGGGCTTTACAATTTGAACGTGATGTTTAAACTGATGGGGAAAAGGAGTATTAGAATTTTTTTAAGACTCTCAAGTTTCTGCTAAGATAATAAATACATGTTAACGACATTATTTCGTTCTTTGTAGTATGAAAAGCTTCTAGAATCTTTTAGATCCTGCAGCCGGTTCACTTGAAGAAAGGGCAATTATATCGTAAGCCGTTCGGTAATGATACTCGGCACCGCATCCACCAAATCAGTTCATTTCCGAAACGCGCGCACCAGAATAACTCGGCTTTCCTAAAATATCCTTGTGCGAATTCGGTCTGGAAAGTAATAAACTTGCACTCTGGCCCGCTTTCTATGTAAATTTCGAGATTTTGTTGTTAAGAGATGCAGAATCTACTTCCCTTAACTTCGGGGGACATTACTTACTTAATTAAAATGTATAACTGAGCATGATGGCAATGCACTAGGACAAATTTGAAACCTAACCTAACTAACGTAAAAATATATTCGTTCAAGAAACTCTAACATTGAAATTTTCTTAATTAATTAAAAACTGTAAAGTTGTCTTTTCGGAAATGTAATGACAGTCAACATGGCAGCTGGTAGGAAGAAGAGGAATTAATGATAATTGAACTGATATTTCGTCCAGAACCCTAAATGTAATGTTGATTTAAAAGCTTTGTACAATTTACTGAGTTCTCAAAATTTTGTGTCAATATTAAATATTCTTTTGCTTTAATTGAAACTTTTTGGGTTTAGGAAAAATGTTTGGTGAGTAACAATTTTAAAAAACGGTTTGAACGAGACTAGAACAGTACGGTTTATGAGTATAAAAAGAGCCCCAGTCTGGATTCTTAAAATTCCGTATGGCAATTAAAAAATAGCTGAAATATTCATGGTTAATTTCTGGGCAAGCCTAACACAAAGCAGACGATGCTCGGTATTGTTGAATATTTTAAAATGCTGCCAGGCTGGCTGAATTTTTGAGAAAGCGCACTCCATATAACATGGTTTGTTCTCTTTTTAGGCTTTGTTATTAAAATAGGAATGACGAATTGTTAAGCCTGGCTTTCAGTAATGAATGTACTTGCTCTAAAGTTGTGATTTTGTTTTTTCCACAAAGTTTTGTGAATTATTATATTCTGTTTCAACTCCTTGCTAAACCTCCGCTAAGCACTTGGAATAATCGAAATTATCTAGGGATTATAGCATTCAATGATTTTATTTCCGTTTTCTGCGCACCTATAATATATTTTCGTTCGGTTTTTGTCATTTACTTTTGTCAACAAAGTTTTCCCGAACATCTTTTATGACTTTCCAGCAACGCGGTCAGAAAACGAACAAAATTTTAGTCGATGTCATCGTCATATATCAAAGTGTGTATCAGTGCCAAGTCAGGCTTCAATACGAACTTTCCGGGCAAGAAGTATTAGAACACTAATTTCAACTTTTATTACGTTTTCCCATCTCCTTCTTCTGTCCGATGGGGGCAAGAGTAACTTTTTTACACAAGGTCCAAACAAAGAACAACAATTTGTGACGTGATAGTAGTAAAAATAGAATACAATAGATACCAGATAACTGGTTTAAAAACATGAAACAAGTTGAATGAATAATATAAGCAAATAGGGACGTATTGCCTGAAACAACAATTTTGCAATTTAGTGGCAATTTCATGAGTTCATAAGCGGGTAGTTCGTCCCGCTTTCATGTCCTAATTGAAAAAAATGGCGAGGCCACGCTGGACGAAGGTTTCGGGCTCAATTTCACACCGAAGTGGTGCTCGTGCATGAGATAATTCTCTCACGTTTGAATTGAAATAGCCTGACAGTGCGGAACTAATTAATTGGACTATAGTCTCACAGAAGCCAGGATCAAATAAGGGAAAATGAAATATCTATTAGATAACAACAATTCGTAAACAATACAGGCTGGTCCAGTTTTAAATGTCAATAATTCACCATTCGATAGCCCATCAAAAAATAAGTTAACATACATTATGTCATTTTCCTGAAAAATGCTTCTCAAGGAAAATACAGTCCACAAAAGTTCAGTTTAAAAAATCGGTTTCTTCTCATAACTGTCAGACCGCTGGAGCAATTTTAATCAAATTTTGAACAAATACATATGAAATTAATACTCATTTTGTGATGTTAATGTCGAAACTGTCCAGTGGTGTAAATACAGAAAGATTGTTTTAATTTTTTTGTCTCTACGTCACTGGATATTTTTCAAAAATTTCAGTTTTTTTTACTTTACTTGTTTAATTTGACAAAATAAGTATCTCTTATAAAATTCTGATTTGAAACTTTGTTTACGAGATAATTGAGTTATTACGTTCAAAGACCCAAAACCGACCCAACCCAACTTAAGAATTGTCTTGAAAACGACGAAAATTGACTTAAGATGCTTAAAAAATGTCTTTTTCTAATTTTGGCATATAAAGTGACACTTTTCAAAACTGATTAGAGTGACAAAACGTTTTACTTTATGTAACTAGTTACATAAAGTATCACTTTATGTAACTAGTTATGAAAAGTTCATTTCATCACTCCCTGTTTTTATGCATTTCCGTAGAAACATATGGGCGACATCCATCATAACATGTCGTTGTCACTGTTTATACAAGGTGCTATGAAAGTGAATATTTGTGTTAAATCACTTTAAAAGATGGTTTTTACCGCTTTTTGGTCAAAATTAGAAAAAATTATGTATGCAACACGTTTCGAAAATGTCTTATTGTGTAACTCATTCAAATTGTAGGACCTCGCTGCGCTCGCCCTACAAACATTCATTCGTTACACAAAATCGATCTTTTCGTAACTGGTTACATAAATAGCTATTGTAGCCAGTTTTCATAGTTTCCAAACAAATTGAAAGACTTTAGTTTTGAAAATCGACTTATTAACCAGTAAATTTACTTGAAAACGGTGAAAATTGAATTGAGAGGCTTAAAAATTGTGTTTGTAACCAGATTTCACAGTTTTGACAAAAGACTTTAGCGTTGACAATTGACTTGGAAACTGTGAAAATTTACTTCAGAGGCTTAAAAACTGTCTTTGTAGTCAGTCGTTATAGTTTTCATCAGATAAGTTGAAAAACTTTAGTAGTGAAAATTGAATTGTAGCCATGAAAAACTATTTTATCTAGAATTTTTGACTACAAATTCACACATTTCAACCTTGAAAATTGACTTGGACACCAAAAAGTGACAGCAAATGCTTAAAATTTGCATTTGAAGTTTTCATAATTTGAAAATACATTTCAATATTTTAGTCTTGAAAATAGTCTCAAATACAGGATATTGACATTAGGTTCATGAAAATTGACTTGAAGACTAACTTTTCAATTTTTTTTAATTTGCTTTTAATTTTCTTGTAACTCTCGACTATTTTTAGGGCTTTAAAACTGCTTTCAGCTTGGAAAATCGAGTTTTAGGGTTATCTTTACCAAGTTTCTACAAACTATTTTTACATTTTCCATAGGCTTAAACATGCCATTTCACGCTTATTAAATTGACTTCTAGACGCTTCACTGTGCTTTAAGACTGAAAAATCGAACTTTAAACTATTTTTTATAGTAAAAGTTAAGTTTCAGACCTTTCATTGACGAAATTAAACAATTTTGGCATTAAATGCTACGATATTAGTGTTGAACATTAATTTTTAGAATTAAGTTACTTCGAAAATTTGGAGTGTTACCAGTATTTAATTGAGTAAAAAAAATTAATTTGAAAATCAGTTTTACAATACCTATAGTCTAAAAAATTGAACGTCAGTAAACATTAGTCCAAAAATCCTGATTTTTGACTATTTTCAGTGTCAAAAATTAACTCATAAACCTCACAGATGACCAGATTTGAATCCTTTTGAACCATTTTAAAGTAAAAAATACAATACCCAAGTAGACATTTTTGTCAATTTTGAATAATATCCAGTGATCGTAGAAAATAAAGACTATCCCCCTATATCGACGCGTCTAAACAATTTTGAAGAATGTCATTCTCATCACATAACGAGTACTCATTTTATAATTACTTGTTCCAAATTTGATCAAAATTGGTCCAACAGTCTGTTGTAGCAAAAAAACTATTTTTAAACTGAACTTTGGAGGTCTGCTTCTTCCTTAGGAAGCGTTCTTCAGGAAAATGACATAATGCATGTCAACTTATTTTTTGATGGGCTATCGATTGGGGAGTTATTGACATTTAAAACTGGACCAGCCTGTATATTATTTAAAAAAAATGCAACCCTAATAAACATTCATTAAATTTTCATAAAATTTGAAATTTGTCTGCTGATCCCAGGACAGCAATTCAAATTAAGCGTCACCAAACTTAATAAAGTCCTTTGGGACGATGATAAGGGAGAATTCTCTTACTGAGAGGAATTGGTATAACAAGAGATGACAAAACGATGATAAATAGTATAAGGATGGGTTTGGCGTTGCTTTTGGATCAATTTGACTAGATTTTAAAATTGTTAATAAGAGATGCAACAAACATGTGTTCTCCTTTAAATCAATTATTGACTCAATGTAGTTGTAATTGCAACGATTAATACTCGAATAATCTTGCGGCACAATATCAGCTGGAACTTGTCAAAGTTTGCGCGTATTTCTGCATGGACAGTACAAACTTTACAGCATTTCGATTTCACGATTGAACGCATTCCAAATTACACCAATTAGTTTTACTGTTTAATTATTATTGTCGACTGGATAATCAAATTTTCCAACATAATTGTAGTTGTAGTAACGACAAACTTACTTTTAAGTCCAATCTACCATGTCATCAGGGTTAGTGATAGCAGAAGGCAGCAAAAACTGGCTTGGATTGACGTGACCAGGCCTTTGCGAGTCGAGTTAATTTCCAGTCAGAATTGAGATATAGAGTGGCAGTTAAGCCAGGATCAATTCGGATTAATATAATACGGGGAGATAGTTTCCAGTTAGAGTGGGTGCAGTTTAGAGGCACAGTGCGTAGTTAAATGCGGCCACAACAGAGCAATTTACCGGGCGATTTGGGTAATATTAGCTTACGTCTTATCGATTTCTTGCCAGCGTCGAAATTGTTTCTCTAACAAACTCACAATTCAATTTTAGCACTTATCGTTAGGGCATATCTGCACGTGTCAACACTCTAGTTTGACGTTCTCTGCGAAACTTGATATTTTAATCGCATACACTTAACACGAAATGGGGAGGCTTACATTACACTGGGTAATTGGGAAAAACTCGATTATTACCTATTCCCTGTTGTTACAGTCACATAGACCTATTTTTAAAGCTTTTGAGGTCATTGAACCGCGTTTTTCTAAAAAAAATCTTCGCCCTAGAAAATCCAATTAATCACTGTGAAATCCGGGGGTATACAGAATCTATTTTAATTTGAATTCAACCGATCGACCATCCCCTTGCTATAGTGACGAAATTATTCGCAAATCCATAATCCGTGTGTCATGCCTCGATCCAATGATGTAAAGTGCAGACAGCCAGACAATACCGTCAAGCCAGCCGTGTTTAATCCATGATTGACATTTTGGGGAAACTCCCCGGGGCTCGAATTAAGCCCCCCTACGGGTCTATTCCTGGCTTTGCAGTTGAAAAAAAAATTCTATTTTTCATCGGTAGGTAATTAGAGATAGTCAGATTATCGATAGTCCAGTGAGTGTCGTTATTACGCTGAGTGGTTCAGAAGCATATCTACAGGGTGGTCCAGTTTTAAATGACAATAATTCACCAATCGATAGCCCATCAAAAAATAAGTTGACATACACTATGTCATTTTCCTGAAGAACGCTTCCTAAGGAAGAAGCAGACCTCCAAAGTTCAGTTTAAAAATAGTTTTTTTGTTACAACTGTCAGACTATTGGACCAATTTTGATCAAATTTGGAACAAGTAATTATGAAATGAGTACTCGTTATGTGATGAGAATGACATTTTTCAAAAGTGTTTAGACGCGTCGATATAGGGGGATAGTCTTTATTTTCTACGCTCACTGGATATTATTCAAAATTGACAAAAATGTCTACTTGGGTATTGTATTTTTTACTTTAAAATGGTTCAAAAGGATTCAAATCTGGTCATCTGTGATGTTTATTAGTTAATTTTTGACACTGAAAATAGTAATAAAACAGGATTTTTGGACTAATGTTTTCTGGCGTTCAATTTTTTATACTATAGGTATTGTAAAACTGATCATTCAATTTAATTTGTTTTACTAAATTAAACACTGTTAACACTTCGAATTTTCGAACTAACTTAATTCTAAAAATTAGTGTTTAAGACTAATATCGTAGCATTTAATGCCAAAATTGTTTAATTTCGTCAATGAAGAGTCTGAAACTTTACTTTTACTATAAAAAATAGTTTAAAATTCGATTTTTTAGTCTTAAAGCACAGTGAAACGTCTAGAAGTCAATTTAATACTGACAAAGCGTAAAATGGCATGTTTAAGCCTATAGAAAAGGTCGGCTAAAAAAGGTCTGGTTTTTTAAGTCGGCTATGTCAAAAATTAGGTGAAGATAACCCTAAAACTCGATTTTCCAAGCTGAAAGCAGTTTTAAAGTATTAGTTTTAAGCAGTTTTAAAGTAGAGTTACAAGAAAATTAAAAGCAAATTAAAAAAAATTGAAAAGTTAGTCTTCAAGTCAATTTTCATGAACCTAATGTCAATATCCTGTATTTGAGAGACTATTTTGTCTCTAAATACAGGATATTGACATTAGGTTCTGAAGTCTATGAAGAATGTAAAAATTGTTTTTTAAGTTTGCTATGTCAATAACTTGGTGAAGATAGTCTTGAAACTCGATTTTCCAAGCTGAAAGCAGTTTTCAAGCACTAAAAATAGTCCAGAATTCGAAGGAAATGAAAAGCAAAGTAAAAAGCACGAAAAGTTCGTTTTCAAGACAATTTTCATGAATCTAATTTTTTCAAGACTAAAATATTGAAATTTGTCTTCAAATTATGAAAACTTACTTCAAATGCAAATTTTAAGCATTTGATGTCACTTTTCATTGGTTCGTAGTCACTATTTGGTGTCCAAGTCAATTTTCAAGGTTGAAATGTGTGAATTTGTAGTCAAAAATTCTAGATAAAATAGTTTTTCATGGCTACAATTCAATTTTCACTACCAAAGTTTTTCAACTTATCTGATGAAAACTATAACGACTGACTACAAAGACAGTTTTTAAGCCTCTCAAGTCAATTTTCACAGTTTCCAAGTCAATTGTCAACGCTAAAGTCTTTCAATTTGTCTGAAAACTGTGAAATCTGGTTACAAACACAATTTTTAAGCCTCTCAATTCAATTTTTACGGTTTCCAAGTAAATGTACTGGTTAATAAGTCAATTTTCGAAACTAAAGTCTTTCAATTTGTCTGGAAACTATGAAAACTGGCTACAAAGACATTTTTTAAGCATCTTAAGTCAATTTTCGTCGTTTTCAAGACAATTCTTAAGTTGGGTTGGGTCAGTTTTGGGTCTTTGAACGTAATAACTCAATTATCTCGTAAACAAAGTTTCAAATCAGAATTTTATAAGAGATACTTATTTTGTCAAATTGAACAAGAACAACAAAACTGAAATTTTTGAAAAATATCCAGTAACGTAGAGAATAAGGCAGAAAAATTCCATCTTTCTGTATTTACACCACTGGACAGTTTCGACAAACGTCATTAACATCACATAATGAGTATTAATTTCATATGTATTTGTTCAAAATTTGATTAAAATTGCTCCAGCGGTCTGACAGTTATGACAAGAAACCGATTTTTTAACTGAACTTTTGTGGACTGTATTTTCAGCATTTTTCAGGAAAATGACATAATGTATGTTAACTTATTTTTTGATGGGATGAATTATTGACATTTAAAACTGGACCACCCTGTATAATTAGGGAACAATTTTTTCATCATAATCTGAAACTTCTGTACACATAAAAATATGAGTGTACTATGTTTCATAATATAAGTGTTTTTTAATATTCAAGAAACAGCAGTTTTGGCAATGTAATGTGCCTAGCAAATAATTGATTTTCCGCATCATAAACCATTCAAAGGCAAAAAAGTTCGAACTCGACCATACTTTTGACAGGTCCAAATTGCTCATACGACTTTTTTGCATTCAACAACACAAACATATTCACCCTCCTCCTTTTTGTTATTCAAATGCCGCTTGTCAATCACGCTTTAAAACTCTGAACTGTAAGGACGGTTCCTTAATCGTTTTTAATAGCGTGTTTGAGCCGAAATTACATATTAGAGTATGTAAAGTATATACATAGGGCCAATCTCTATTCATCCCTTTATTTAATTTGAATTTCGGGGAGTAAAAAATGCACCCAGGCCAGCTGTTTTCCTAATTTTGCCTTTAGGTATAGAAGGGGACTTTTTATTGCTATGATTAAGTTACATGATTTTCTATTGTGACGGTAAGCAAAAAAAATTTAAATGGGTAATAGGCTTTTTACAGCTCTCTTTTAGGGGGGTACCAATTGACGGCGAAAACTTGTTTTTCCTTAAAACAAACGCAGATGTCGTAATAATACAGCTTACTTTCCTAAATTTCACGTTGAACTGACACCCTCACCATTATCGTGTTTTATTCAAAACAAACACAATTTAGAGACCCTCGAAAATCTTAAATCGATCTCCCTTACCTTCCACAATCGACCGTTCAGTTTTTGCTTCAAATTAATTGCCCATTTACGTTACCGTTCCGAATTGCTTTTGTATTGAGAGAGGAGCGAGAAACGAGGGTTCATTCTCCAATAATAATTTAGGTAGACAGACTTACTGAGGTTTTTATCTGTCTGACTTTCAGAAATAAACTACCCAGTCATACAAAAAAAAAACTCAAATATTTGGTTTAATACAAGTGTATGCGAATCAGTATTAATTTTAAGCACTTTGCTAACTCTCAAACTAAATCCATAAAGTTTTAAATGATAGAGCAAATTTCCACAACTGATAGCACGAGTAATTAACAAACAATATTTTAGTTAGCGATTAGATCAAGTCGAGATTAAACTTTAACTCTTTATGGATTCGTTCCCGGTTCACGTTTACTTAGCCGAGTTCAGGATGTTGAATTATTTCTGGCGGTTTGGATTTAAGGATGGATAGTTTGGAAATTATTTGGCTAGTTGCTCAAATCGGTTGTGTTTAAAATTTGAAACAAAATGCACTTTTACTGTATTATTTTGTTAGAAAATTATTATGGAACAGCGAATTACAACAGTATATTATACAGAAGTGTAATTAGTTTAGCGGAATAAGGGACAAAACAGAGATAGTCATTAGTTCATGATAAACGACAACGTGAAGTGTGTTGTTCACTTATATTATTTTAGCTTTCTGAATGCTAAATATAGCAAAATGTGGACCATGAACTAATGTATATCCTTTATTGTATGGCATAATACATAACAAGCATTTTTTCCTACGACAATTCCACTCATGTACAAAAAATGCCATATATAAGTCATCAAAACACGGTTTGCTATCGGCTAATAAGGAAGGAAGAGAGTTTGCTAGCGGATAAAAAAATCGGATAAATTTTGCTGTTGATTTCATCGTTTTCACGGATTTTCACTACACATTGTTGCAATGTCTCACCTTGAGATTTTGGCACTGTCAATTTTGATTTTTGTTCGTATTGTTTTGGTTATGGCTCGCTTCGGATAGAGTTCTACTGCAGAAAATCAAAAGAACCAGAAAAATGTATTTCTGCCAGTACAAGGAAGTCGATCGATTATTGATTATATTCATAGAATTGTCTTATCAAATACCATTCGAGCTCAGATTTTGAACAGGATAATTCTGAGCTCTTATGGTATTGCCCCCGACTATCAAACATTATATTCATTACATTACTCACCCAATTACGCATTTCATCATAAATCTTCTTCTTTCAGCCCTTGATACGTAAATAACTATTCTGGTCCTTTTAAGCTGTAGAAACTTTTGTCCAACTAAACGCTATTAGGTCTGAAATTAAAACCACTCGTTTTACCAGGTTTTGTTTAACGATATTAAAGGAAACAAATTTACTGAACATTTTTTTAAAATTAATGATTTGTTAGTATAAAAATGATCCTCGCTGAAATAATAATACGTGCAAATTGAACGAACGATTTGAAAACACAATAATATCGATTCGCTAATCCCTTTTATTAATGAGATTGTGTCGCAATTTCGGCAAATTCTCATAGTTACATATTCCCACATAGGAGTATGAATAGTTTACCCAATAATGGAGAGTGTTTCTCTTTTCGCAACTTACGACATTTCAGTTTTGATCCCCTTAAATAATTCGGCTCGCTTGAATATTTTTCGTTTCGTACGTATGCATATTTCAAAAGATTTGATGAATTAACAACAATGCCCGAACAAAGAAAACTTCCGAAACTGAAAGGCAAAACAAACTCTACGTTTTGTTACATGCTCGGAATTGAGAAGGTTAAAAATGCAATGCATGATGGCATGTAACCCAGAAATTGTATATAAATATTTATCCAGAATTCCAAGTATAGGGTGCTGCTGGCAATTCGGAAAATACCTTTGTTCACTATTTTGCTTACTCCGTTTAAATGGAAAAAAACAAATGCAAATCTAATTCCAGTTGTTAGAACAACAAAGCCGAACCATGCACTCACAAATTGTTCATCCTTTTTTCCTGATTCCTAGTAAAACGTCCCCGTTCAGAAAATTCTTTTACTGGATTCCGAAGCCGTTCGCAATCTTTTTTCTATTTTCCTGGTTAGGTTTAACGCATTTCTCCTTTGTTC